>NC_044306.2:39624318-41041541 GCF_007474595.2 Lynx canadensis | reverse complement strand
CCAGGCCCTGTACCCCACACAGGTACAGGGAGGCCCATCCTGTGAGACAGGGGCAGCACACATCCCTGGGCTCAGGACTCCTCCAGTCAGTCCAGCCCTGTCTTACCGGGAGCATCACTTCCAGAAGAAATACCCTTGTGTTCCCAGAGCTGAGGCTACAAGTGGTTTGTTCAAAGCCAGGGATGGTGCTGGACTGGAACAGCCTCCTTTCAGCAGGTAGGAAGCCGTTCTCTGAGCTGGGAGGAAACTAGAAGGCACTGTGCCAGTCACTAGCAAGACTACCCTGGAGGCCAGAGAATGACATTGGGGGTGATGATCTGGTGGGAGGGGGGAGCTCCAGGGGACGTGGGAGCGGACAAGCACAGCGTCACTTCTTGCACAGAGCTGCAGCTTCCAAGTAAAGTCTGCAGTCAAGCCCAGCTTGACCCTTTCCCAGCTCAAGTGACCCTGGGCAAACCACCTGTCCCCTTTAAGACTCAGTTTCTTCAACTGTAAAGTGGACATAATAAGACACCTACCTCCTGTGATTGCATTTCAATCAAGATGAAATGAAAACATGTGTTAATATTTAGATATGAAGGTAACTACTCAAAGACCTAAACGGAGAAACAGCTAAAGTAGCTGTGTTTGGGATTGGGGACAGGGGTTGGAAAGGACGAGGGGAGGGATTGTTGCTTTTATTTAACCATGTGCATCCATTATTGGGATAGAATAATGGAAAACATGTTTAAAAGTGAGATCATGCAGGGCGTGTGAGTGGCTCAGTCGGTTAAGCATCTGACTCATGGGTTTGGCTCAGGTCATGATCTCAAGGTTTGTGAGTTTGAGCCCCGCATCTGGCTCTGTACTGACAGTGCAGAGCCGGCTTGGGATTCTTTCTTTCTCTCTCTCTCTCTCTCTCTCTCTCTCTCTTCTCCTCCCCCACTAGAACTCCTCTTTCTCTCTCTTTCAAAATAAATGTTTATTTCAAATGTTTATTGCAATCGTGCAGGTAAAGCTCTCAGCCCTGTGTCAGAGCGCACAGCAAAGAGTGCAAACTGTACTCTGACCTGAGAGTCAGAAGATTCTATCTGTCGCTCAAGGCATTCCCTGGGGCTTCCTGGGAAGACTGAAGGGACGACGATGGGAGTCCAGAAAATCTCAACGAGTGAGACTGATGGACACTAATTTTACCAAGCCTTAGCACACCACAGCAAGCAGATCTCCCTTGAAGTTTGCAGGCCATCTGAGAACAAATTGACAGCAGCTTATAAGTGTATGGAGCTTGCTAAGCCAAGATATGGTGCAGGCTAGAAATCATAGCAAGGGAGGTCAGGAAGGGCTGCCATAAATCTCATATCATGAAACCATATATTTGCCACTGAGAGGAGCCCAGGAGGCTTGGGAGCATCTGAGGCCATTTGAAGTTGAAGCCTTAAAAGGCAGCTGTGCCCTGACCTTGTCAAACCTCTTTCTGCCAGACCTTGGTACCACCTAGGGACAGCCATATGTGACCTGGTCTAATAAGGATGGCCAGACACAGGCGCAGCTTTGAAGCTGTGCTACACGGGCAGACCCAGGTCAGGAAAGTCGATGGACAGGTCCATAGGCCTCTGCACCTGCCGGCCCAGAACGAGCCGGTACAGGTGACAGTCTCCCCCACCTTCATCAGCAGGGCAACACCCCTTGCCTCACCCCAACACACACAGACACACCCCACTACAAACACCCCGCATCCCACCCCCCCACACACACACGTGCACACATGTACACACACTCCCGTGGAGGGGCAAACACAGAATAATTTAGAGGCTCTGGGCTCCAGCCTCACCAGCTGTCAGTAATGACCGGGCCTCGCTATTTAACATCCCTGATCTGAGGCTTCCACAACAATACGCACAGACCTACCTCCAGAGAGCCATGGCAAAGACAGACAGGAGACAACAAGTCTGTGAAAGAGCTATATAAATTGCAAATCAGTTTATGAAATTGTGAGCTGTTATTGTTATTAATTAAGTGGTTGGTGGTGCTTTAGGTTACAGCTGACCCTTGAACAAGGGGGTTATGGGCACCAACCCTCCTGCACAGTCAAAAATCCACAAATAACTTCTGACTCCCCCAAATGTAACTACCAATGGCCTTGATTGGAAGTCTTACTGGTAAACATAAATAGTTGATGACAACACATTTGTATGTCATATGTCTTACACACTGTATTCTTACAGTAATTGAAGCAAGAGAAAAGAAAATTTTATTAAGAAAAGAAGGAAGAGTGGGGCACCTGGTGGCTCAGCCAGTTAAGCGTCTGACTTCAGCTCAGGTCATGATCTCACAGCTTGTGTGTTTGAGCCCTGCGTCAGGCTCTGTACTGACAGCTCAGAGCCCGGAGCCTGCTTCAGATTCTGTGTCTCCCTCTCTCTCTGCCCCTTCCCCGCTTGTGCTCTGTCTCTCTCTCTCTCAAAAGTAAATAAACATTTAAAAAAATAAATAAAAGAAGGAAGAGAAAATACACTTACAGTGCTGTACCGTATTCATCAAAAAAATCCATGTACAATCTGACCCATGCAGGTCAAACCCATGCTGTGCAAGGGCCAGCTGTATATAAAATCTGATTTCCTCATGCAAGGAAATAAGAAGGAGTGACTGGGGGCAGGTCCAGAGTAGGAAGAGAAAAGGTCAGAAGCAAGAGCCTCGACAGTGTCCCCTGGGAAGAACTTTCTGGACCTGCCTCAGGTGGGACTAGAACCCGAAGTTTCAATCTGCACCAGCCACAGGATGCAAGGAAGGAAAAAGTTGTCTTTACTCAGCTAACTGACACAGTTGGTTTTTTATTTTTCCAGAGACACCCCACCCCCCAAACAGTTGGGCAGCCAGTGTGGTCCTACAAGGGTGTCATTCCTAAGCCCCTCATTCCCTTCCTCTCTCTTTCTTTATTGGCCTCCCAGCTGGTGCCTATGCCTGCAAAGTTCTCTCCAGGAGGTGGAGGGGAAGCTGATGGAAAGGAGTGAGGGCTTTGAGACCTGGGGGTGTTTCGATGGTGAAACAGTGAGTCACTCCCTTCCCGCTATGGGCTATGGCCCCACTCATTTCGTGAGTGAGGAAAGGAGATGCATTTAACTCTAGGAAGCAAGCTCATTTGCATGATCATTTGCATCCATGTACAGAAGCTATGCCTTCCTATGAAATAATCTGGGTATGCGTAAAGGCAAAAGGAAATGTGCCTTTCTGTTCCTCTTCCCCATCTGTTTTTCTTCTTCCCCTCTCACTACTTTCTTAAACATACCAAACGATTTTAAGCTTTCACAAGCAAAAAGTACACGTCACTGCGTATATTACACAGAGATTTGCAGAATGCTTACACATTGGGGTCACCCAGAAGTCCTGCTTCCTTTCCTGTTTCCCCCCACCTCATCCACAAAATCATTTTCACTGCCTTCTCTGCAAAATGGAATGCTTCAGATTTCTGTGTTCATTGTCCACAGAATCAAAGAATTTTTGAACCAAAAGGGCATGTGAGTGGTGAAGCAGACTGAGGGTAGCGTGTTTTATGTGTCTATGGCTGGACAGACAAGACGCCCTTGACCATTGTAGAAAGGAGGAAACTGAGGCGATGGCATGGCTGTGGCGTGACTGGGTTCATGCAGCTTGCTATGGATACCACCAAAGCCCTCACCAGAGTCCAGAGCTCCTTGCACAAGACCACGTTGATGCATTATACTGGCAAACTGGCAGATTAGGCAGAGTCACCTTTGTGCCCTAAAAGCCCCTATCTGGCAGTATTCACCCACAGAAGAGGAGCACCAGATAAGCCGGGCCTGGAGCTCGGACAGAGTTCCACCAAGGCCTCCATGGGCCTCAGTGCGAGCAGGCATGTGTCACCTGTCCCCATCTGAGCCTGCTCCTGAAGCCAGCAGCTCCAAAGGCTCTCAGGGACTGGCATTTGTCCCAGGAACAGAGGCCAAGGGCAAATCGCTTCTTAATTACTGCTTACAGTGCAAGTTTTTGCTCTGGCCTGGACAATGGCCAATCCCCCAAAACACATTGAGTCTCTTATCAACCTGCAGTGAATTGATCCTGGGAATTGATCCTTGTCTGACCCATGGATTCTACTGTAACTGGAGAAGCTGCCACAGCCACCCCCAGCCACAAGGCTCCTCTCTGCAGCTGGTCCTCTTCCACCTGCTCTGCCTGGACCCCACTTATCCCAGCCCTTCAGGTAGTCCGAGGCCAGGCCTGCCTTCCTGGGGGCCTCACCCACTAGCCTGGTCTGTGCCACATGCCCAAAGGCTCCAGAACACAACAGCTCCTAAGCCCCCCACCCCCATCTGCCACAGCCCGTTGCAGCCACAGAGCACTTTCACCACCCATCTGTCATCAGGTTTTCTACACACCCTCCGAGGCAGGCAAGAAAGGAAAAGAAAAAAGTTACTTTTCCCACCTTACAGTGAAGAAACTGAGATTTAGAGAGTAGAACAGAGTTGCAGGTTCAGAACCGAGAGAGAAGATACATTCAGATAATTAGGACACTCATCGTTGACAACCAATAACCCCTAAATCTCAGTGCCTTGACATGATCACCTCTTGCTCATATCACAGTCTCATGTGAGCTTGGGTGGCTTTCTGGGTGGCTGTCCTCCAAGGGGACACTCAGGGATGGAGATTCCTTCCATCCTGGGACACCTCTGTTTCTACATTTACCTGGGGAGGCAAATGTGAGGAGGAGGACACAGGTGGACCTATGGCGAGGCCAATGATGGTACACATCACTTTTGCACACAGTTCACTGGCCAGAACTAGCCATGGGACTGCTAACGGTAGGGGAGCCTGGGGAATGTCGGCTTTCTGTGGGTCCAGGAAGAAGAAATGGACAGGGAGCATCCAATCACTTTCTGCCACAGAGGGGACAGTGATACTAACTCTTATCCACAGAGTTCCATGTGGTGAGCAGTGCACCAGCAGCTATATAATCGTTTCGTTCAATCGCCATGACACAGCTCAATGAATATCACTCATCTTTTCTCGCATGAGGAGATTCAGAGAATCCAAAGCCCTGAGTCCAAATCCCCTGTTCTGACATATGAATACATTCTCCTTGGACAAAGATGAACATAGAGAAAATTATAATCCCTTTTGGCCATCCTATCTCCCACCCCAGATCCCTCCCAAATTCAGCATTGTTATCAGTTTGATGCATATCCTTCTGGATCTTTTTGTACGTGCATTTATATGCATGTATGTACCCACAGTGATTATCCAATTGACTTATCATTTCCTTTAAAAAGAACTGTATTATATACATAGCAATGCAACAAAATCAAACACATACCTCCTATAAACATCTGGTGTTTTTTCCACCAGATCATACAGCCTCCCAGATTTCCACCAGAGAATAATTCTTTTGGAATATGGTAGTGTCTCTAGAAGGTCTTGGCTAAAATGCAGATACCTCACAAGGCCAGTGTAAATCATGAGGCACTAATGGTCATTTGCACCTTAGATCAACATCGTTGGTCTCTTAGAGCCAGATGCACAAAGACTATGCACACGGCTGATGCCTTCTCTTCTCCAACAGCCAGCCCTTGGCCTATTGCCCAGTTTGAGGACATGCTCATCTATACCCTAAGACTCTGTCTGATGTTGACAATTTCTCACCAAATCACCAAGGATATTGGGGGCTGAGGGAATGGATTTCTGAGGGTGAAGAAAAAACCCACCCTTTTTGAAAGTGGGACTAGATGAAAGCAACTTGAAAACAGCCTGAGTCTGGATAGTTGAATATACTGTACCCTAAGGGTATCTCATGTAATCCTGATAATTGATGTATGAGGAATGCTGTGAAGAAATGTTAGTTCCACACTCCACAGTTGGATACCTCAAGTCCAAAGTGGGGAGGTAGACTGATCAAGGTCGGCATGCAAGCCATTCCTTCACTTGCCCGAGACCCCACCTTCTCAAGTCTAGGGCCATTCCCTGAGTGGGGCCTGTCCTTAAGCCCCTAAAACCCATGATTTTATTTATTAAGCTTCTACTTTCTAGTGCCAGACAGGGCACCAGGGATTTGAACCAAACCTAAAAATGATCCAAAAATCACTCAACTGTATGAACTTTGAACCAAGCTTCAACATTATTTTATTGATCTCTGAATTACATTTGTAGGGACCTGCTTTATATCTCCTACCCATCCTCAAAGACCTAATGGAAACCCCATCTTCTAGGTGAGGTTGCTCTGATGTCTTCACTTGAAGTGATCTGAACTCTCAAGCACTTAATGTCTGTACAATTAATGGATCAATCAATCAGCTTCACCTTGTGCCAACTCTTCTTTGGTACTGGGCTGTTATTCAAATAATTTGCTTTCATAATTTATCAGGAGCTTCTATCCCATATCCCCAAATAGAGGATAATCTCCTTGAAGGCAAAGGCAGGATCCTGACCATGACCGTGAGCCCCACAGAACTCAGCCGGATGTTTTACACACAGAAAGTGCTCAACACACTCTAGGGGACATATATCATTTCAGCATTTTAATACTTTCATATTCAATACTTTCTTATGTTCACCTAATGGGATAATGTGATTTCTAAATGATCTCATATCCTTTCATTAGCACACATCAATCACAATTTGTTCTTATAGGCTCTTAACTCTTTTTCACCAACTGTGAAACTTATGAGAAACTTACTTCATCACCATCATCATCTTCATCACCATCATCACCATCATCATGACCATCACTACCATCAGCATCATTATCATCATCACCATCACCATCATCTTCATCACCATCACCACCACCACCATCACCTTTATCATCACCACCACCCTTATCATCACCACCACCACCACCATCATCATCATAACCATTACCATTATCACCATCATCATCGTTGTCATTATCATCACCACCACCATCATCATCACCATCATCACCATCATCATCGTCGTCATCTAGCAAGTGTCTACTACTGGCCAGACACTTGCTATAAGCACCCAGCATAACAACAATGATCCTCATGTTCCCATCTTACTGTTTCCATCACACCATCACCATCCCACACCAAAGGCTCCCCAGAAATTCTCTCACTGAATCCTCCTAACAGCCCTATGACTGCTCACATGTCTGAGGTCTTCACCATCTTGCAGGCACTGTCTGAAGCACACTACAAGAAGTACATCATTTAATCCTCTATACTGTTCTATAAGGTAAATGCATTGGAAAAATGCATTTTGCAGCTGAAGAAACTGAAGCTTAGAGAGGTTGAGTAACTTATTTGAGATCTCACAGCAACTTCTTGAAATGCTTCATAATTATTGAAACTGAGTGATGGTTAAGTTGGGGCTTAGTGAAAACCCTTCTTCTGTGTATATTTGACATGTTTCTTAAACATTTAAAATAAACAGTTACTTCAAGCAACAACAACAACAACAAAACTTTTATCAAAACAGCTTCCGGCTGTAACTCATTCATAGGTAGGTGTTCAATGGTTATTGAATGAAAAACAATAACCATTTTTTACACAGCTAGTAAAGTCAGTGGCTGAACCCAATATGCCTCATTTCACAGACCACGCACCTATGGCCATGCCACTGAACCCAGTATGCCTCATTTCACAGCCCACGCGCCTATGGCCATGCCACGTTGCCTTACCCTCTTTCTTAAGGAGGCGTAATGAATCACCACCACAAGGGAATCCCATTAAAGGGATTTCAATGGTCTCTGGAAGAGACATCCCTCTACAGAAATTTTGCCTGCGTCCTCCCACTAAATGCACTCCAGTATCTGAGCTGGCCAGGACACCTGGTTTCTGACAGTACGATGCCTTCCCATTCAATTTCAGTGCTTAGAGATCAATACTGGGGCTTCAGAGTTCACAGAGAGAAATTGATGAAATCTTGATCAATATGGACAGCACAGCGTGGCCATCAGCTTACTCGGCTGCTTCTCTTTCTCTCACTCCCTCTCTCTTCCTTTCTCATTCTCACTCAAAAGTTTCGCCAGGCCCGGGAATAGCAGAGAACATGGGAGAGGTGGAGCCATGGCATACTGCAGGGTCAGCTGGAAAGCCAGAGTCCACCATGCCACCACTGGATCTAGATCTAGACCCAGGGGAACCAGAGGCAGGGAAAGTGTTCTCAACACAAAGGGTCTCGCACAGTGCCTGGCACAGAGTAGGCGCTGGATAACATTCATTCCCTCCTGCCCTCCTGCCTGCTGGCCAGAGCTTTCCTCAGCACTGCGCTGCCTCTGGAGATGCCTCCTTCACATGCAAATACCCAAAACACCTGCTAAACTGCAAATGTGTTAACTGGCTCTGCTATTCCATTCTTCTGCCATTGGCCCCCAATCCTACATTCAAACTTCACAATAATAACCTATGACAAGGGGCTTTCTGCACATTATCCTTGACCGCCAAAACTTTTTCAGTCAGATATCATCATCCCCATTTTATAGCTAAGGAAACAGAGGCTTTAGGATGAAAAGCAGTGTCTAAAGATCATACAGCTAGTAGGTGGTTGAGCTCTGGCCACCTACCTGGGAGCAAAAATTCGGGTGGGGGGAAGGAGAGCAAAGTTAGGGGTTCTGAGCCTTAAAGGGGAAGCGGGAAGGCACAGGGTGCCTTGGGGAGGCTTCTAGGGTAGAAGGGAGGAGGCAGAACTACACAAGGAGGCCAGGGGCTGTTGAAGTCATTAGCCAAGAAACAGAAAATGGATCAGTACAAGGGAACAGCCCACCCTGAGATTCTGCCCTTGTCTGGGTGTTTGGTGGCAGGGACCATGGGGCAGTAGCTTGGTATGAAAACTAGATGGCAGCTGTGACATTTAGGTGTCACCACTTGCTAATTGGTCATGGTGTTCTCTACAGTTAATTGGAAAAAATATCACCTGTAGTAGTCTATGAGAGCATCCCAATATAGGGTCAGGAATGGGAAACACAGGAAAACCACACACAGGATGTTCCAGTTTGATCAAAGGGCTCTGCACCAAAAGCCCCCAACCCCACACTGTGGCTACTCTTTATTGAGCAGCTCCCATTTGCCCAGCACAATCTTGTTTCATTCCTCAAGCACTTTCTAGGGGAACAGCCTCAGCCTTATCACAGAGCGGAGGAATGGCTACACGCTGAGGTCCAATGACTTACAGCAGAAACGTGTCCGGTGGGGGGAGGGAACCGGGAGCCCAACCCAGGTCAGTCTGGGCCCAAAGCATCCATCTTTCCTTTCCTCATGCCCTGGCCATTGCAGCACGTGGATTTTTCCTGCTCCTGAAGGTCTATCAAGAAGGACGTTCTAAGGCTTCCCCACACTTGGCCCAAGTCTCAGAAATGTTCTCCCAGCCCTCAGCCTGAACCCTGCAGTCTGTGATCGGGACTAATTATCCTTCCTTCCCTTCTCTTGGTCAGCAGGTGGTCCCTGCTTTAAGCAGACTAAGTATACAAAAATCCAGACTTAGAAAAAAATCTTTAAAATTGTGAAACGGAAGAGAGAGAAAGCATTCGCTTAACCAAAAGTCTTCTTTGTTTTTATGGGATTCCCTTAGTACATTCAAAAATAAGACTCAATTTACAAAATTCATTTGACACTCAACTTTTCAGGAACATGACTATTGTCAATTTAGAAGAGAACGAAACAGTTCTCTTTCCTGGATTTCCTCCTGGTACTGACATGCCAAAGAGAATCAGGGTTTGCTAAAAAATGATTTACTCTATAAAAATGTTCTGGCAACTTTGCTTACAATGTCTCTTTAGTGCAATGTTCAAATAAACTTTTGGAATTTCTGCATCGCAAAGGCAAAATAGGGAGGGAAAACCAGCAAACTTAAAAATGCTCTGACAAGATCAATGAAATATATTTTAGACTTTACCTTCTTCTGGGGACTGCACACTTAATGTTTTTCTTCTCCTGGGTCATTTTTCAACTTGAAATTTTATTACTGATTTTGTTCTAAGTTATATCGATGTACCATTCTTTCTAAAAATCTAATTTATTTTAATTTTTATATCTTAGAGATGGCCAAATGATGAAACTAGAGTAAACTGCTTCTTGTCTTCTCTAAATTCAATCCCCTCTCACCCCACCACCTTGTAACAGTCGCTTATAGAGGATGGGCATTCGCGAAATGCAAGGTTACCTTCCCTTGGGTTGTATTGGCCAATTAAAGGCTACTATGCTCATCCCAGGCATAATACACAACATGGCCCTTTCACATAAAGGGAAAAAATGCTTTCCCCTTATCAGGTTCATAGTATTTATTTAGAAACTAATCTTAGGTTAAATACTTGGCTATTTATTATGGCTTCCAATCTTGCCAATTAGTTAAATGGCAAAAACACATCTCCCTACAGAGGGTCACTGCTCCCCCACTGGGCCAAGCCAGGCTCTGAGCAATCTCAGGAGAAAGACAATATCGTTCATAGAAAAGTTCACATGAAATGGAGGGAAAGGAAGGAAGGGAGAGGGGACCTAGCTTAAATAACTGCATGATCTAACTCTGATTCTTCTGGTATCCTTCTAACTCAGCTTGGCCCCCAATTCCACTGATCCAGTCAGGAGTCTAAATAACACTCCAGCAGAAACTATCTATGTTACCTAATTGTCTGGAGACGCAAGGGATACATCGCAAAAACAAGCATTCTGTGTGACAAGTACCTTCTGCTTTCCTAAAGTGTCTTTATATACATTCACCCACTGGATCCTCACAACAATGCTGAGAAGATGGGGACACATGGCAAGGACCTTGGAGTCACTTCCTCCTCAAAGTGTGGTTTTTGGACCAGCAGCATCAGCACTGCCTGGAGCATTTTGAAAATGGAGAACTCTGAGCCCTACCCTAGACCTACAAGTCAGAATTTGTATTTTAACAAAATCCCCAGGTATCCGTGAGCACATTAACATTGAGGGGCACGGCTCTAATATCTAGAACTCAGAGACTATGGGTTGTTCATCTCTGTATTTCCAAATTGCAGTGCTGGTTAGCAGCTGATACTCAAGAAATGTTAGTTGAACAGATGACAGATGATAGGTGATAGGTAGATAGATGATAGACAGATAGATGAATAATTGAATAAATAAATGAGATGCATTGTGATAAAACACAAAAATGGTAAGTGATCAAAGTCACAAAGATATGGACCAACTAGAATCCACATCATCCTTAGGCTCATTCACTTTCCCTTTTTAAATTTCAAGGTGAAGAAAGTGGCTGCAAACCCTGATGAGTCCCTTTTAGAATGTACTTGAGTGGAGGAAGATATATAACAGCCCCCCCACCAACCCCCAGAACAGAAGCCATCCATTCTCCTGTGGTGAACATTTCAAATCACTGGGTCATGTTTCGAGAGTATTTTTCACACTCCAATTCAATGAAGGAAGCTGCTTTATGTATGGAGGAGCCAACAGATTACTGTGATGCATTTGTTTTTCAACCATTTGGAAATCAAATCATTCTGAGTTAAGGAAGTCAGAGGAAGATCTCTGCCTACCCAAGATAACCGACTCTCTCTTTTTATAAAAGTGAACACGACAACACTTTGGATTATCTGAATCTAGACTTTGCTGTGAGTGCATTCTGCAGCCTGGACATATCCTTCTCCTCCTTTCCCCTGGCATCAGCAAGAATGCTGGAATGCATTAACCCAAGAGGGCAGAGCTTCACTCAGAACCCGCCCTTGCCAAGTGAAAAGTCCTCCAGCTCCTGGCTCCCGTACCGCCCACCTTCTATCACATCCAATTCATCACCTACTACAGGACAGGCCTGGGGACTGCATTCTCTGTGGATTTAGAGCCAGGACATTCTAAACCTAGAGCTTCAAAGGGACTTTGAGACGTCTTTTGACTCTGATTCCCTCCTGAATGCATGTGAAATTCTAATGTCAACAACTCAGGACAAAGCCTCCTCCATGAGAAGTCCATGAATGAAATTTCCTATGGGAATCTCTTTTCTGTACCTCTAAATTGAAAGCCCTTAACCTTTTTCAGAGTCAATGGACACCTTTTGGAAACTGATGAAAGCTACAGTCCCTCCCCACTTCCAGGGAAAACACACATAAACACACTTTTTGCTTTCGATTTCAAGGGAACTTCTTCAGAGCTATTCATAGAGTCTCTAAGGTCCAGAAATTCTAGGTTAATAATCTCTGATAAAAATGCCAGCTTTAAGCCTTTTGCTCTGGTTTTCTAAACACGACTGCACCTCATCTAGTGTTACCACCAACAAGAGCTGTTTTCAATCTTTTGCCTAAATGTGCCTTAGAAATCAGAGAAGAGAGGCTTTATGCAGAGTGGAAACCACATGGGTTATGATCAGAAGAACCTGGATTTGTCCCAATTCTTCATTTAATAGCTGTGCCCTTGACAAAGCCACTCAATCTCTCTGAGTATCGTTTTCTTACCTGGGAGACAGGAATGATAATACTACTTCATGGGGTTTTCAGACAATCAGAAAAGTGATTACTATGTATTATGCCTTATTGTTTAATATTATTTTATTGTCCTTCCCTCTTTTTTCCTTTCCCTTAATGAAAATGGACAGACTCCCCAAGAAAGCTTCTTACCCCACAATACTTTGAATCTCCTCTGTGACTCATTCCTTTGTGCTAAGACACTGATGGGCTCTGTTAAAAACCCACCTAGCCAACAGGAGTAACACCTACATTATCTGTCAAGGAACATTTGCTTAGCACTTCGTTCCACGTGTGAGCCACCAGGGAGGTACTGGGGGATGTTCCTCAAGTTGTTTGGGGTCCCGCTGGAGAAATGAGTGTAATCCCACAAAAAGACAGTAAGACACAGGTCGTGGATACTGAGTGCCAGGGCAGCCGTTCAGACAATGAGCGTAGACGTTGAGAGTCTGATGATCCAGAGCCCGGGATCAGATGTCAGGCAGATCTAGCTTCAAATTCTGGTCCTTCTACATATCATCTATGAAATATAGGGCAAGTTCATTTAGTTCATCTCTTTGTCTGAAAAAAACAAAAAAACAAAGAACAGCCACAATAAAACCTACTTTATGGGGTTGCTATGTGGATGAAATGACATGCTTATGTAAAATGCCTAGCATAGGATGCAAATTGTAGAGCATTGAATGAATTAAGGCCATTCTCATGACTTGCATGGGGTGTGGGGGCTTCCAGAGGAGGCTGATAATGGGCAATGAAGAATGGAGAGAATTCAGGACAAGAAGGAAGAGAGGGAGGAAGAGCAGAAATAGGAGCAGAGAGGGTCCTATCAACCTCACCCATTGTCATCACTGACACCATGTTCAGAGATGGTGCTCCAGAGGAGAAGGACCTTGAACAGGGAACCAAGGGAATCAATTATCCATCCTAAGAGGGCAGGACTAGGTGGTCCCACATGGAGGTTGCCGAGGGCCCAAAATGCACCGATAGAACCTAGAATCAAGGAGTAGGCATGCGTACACAGCTGGAAAGTAAGCTCCCTGGGGCTGGGCGGTAGGAAGACAATGGATTCCAATAGCACCTACAGGAATTTTCTTGGGGCTTGGCCGTCCGACAAGAGTTGAGTTTCCTAAATCTATATTGCTTTAGTGGCTACTTTTTTGACAGTTACAGACCATGTGCTCGATAAACACGTATTGATTGATTGATTTCTTCCTTGGCTAATGTTGCCAGGAATGAAACTATTTGTGCAGTGTTTCAAGCACAGGGTTATGAACTGCCTGCCTGTCTCCCTACCTCTAAGGATCTAGAACATCACAAGTCCAAGCAGGGGCTCAGTGGTGGCTGAAACAACAAAAAGGCAGCCTCACAGGTGACTCTGGCCCCAAACAACTAGAAGAATAGATGTGTCCACAGCCCAGATTCTCTAGAAAACTGCCATGCCTCTGAGTGACCTCTGCCACCAAGGACTTCATCTCATAAACAAGGGGAAATGAGGAGGCAGAGTTGGTCAGACAGAAGGATCTGGAGCAAGGACACCTCCCTCCTGACACCTCCCATCAGAAAATAAGACAAGACAGATACAGACAGAATCTGCTCAAACATTTATGACATAAAAGAGGGAGGAGACAAACTGGGACAGGGGAGGGGGGGAGGAAAGCCTAAATTCTAGATGGATGCTTTAACATTCTGCTAAGTCCAAAGCCCAGAGGAGCCAGATCATTAAAATCTTGTCTTTGTGTGCCAAGAATAGCTCAAGATTTATGCTCCACGCTGGATAGCGCTGCTCTGCCTGGATGCTGTCCCTGAGCGAGCAGTGCACTCTCACAGGGCTTTGACCAGCTCCATTGCTGGGGTTCACAGGAAAAAGCATCCCAATTTATAAAGGGGCCACATCAACCTTATCCAAGGAAATGGGTCAGTCAAGGAAGACTCAAGGCCAAATCTAACATCGTTTGTGAAAGCGTAGCCAAGACAAAACACTGAACCCCTAAGAGTGCATTCATGAGACACTCAGATGCTAAGGGCCTTACTTAAGGCCACCAGTTGTGGTGGGAACTCTAGCTGTGTGACATGAGTAGGGTTACTTAACTTCTCTGAACCTCAGGTTCCTCATCTGCAAAATGGGAGTAATAAAAGTACCTACTTCATAAGACTATTGTGAGGATTAATACTGGGAACATTCACAGGACAGTGTCTGGAACTGAATAAGCATTCAAGAGGAATTGTTGCTTTTCAGGTAGGCATGCTCTCCCAAATATGGGGAAAATAAAGGAAGTGGAGGAGTCCACAAGTGAGAACAGTCTCCAGGAGGTGGAGAACCCCTCTTAGGGTTGCTGTGGAAGGGACGGATCAGGCCCCTGGAGCCCCTCTTCTGACGTGCCTAGAGCAACATCGAAGGTCAAAAGAACAGATTTCCAAAACCAGGCTGCAAGGATGCCTACAAAATCTATGTAAACTGAGGCAAATATTCTCAAGCAGTTTGCAGACAGAGCAAATGCTGATTCCAGAAAACCCCTCTGCCATTTTAACAACCTCCAAATGCTTCATCCTAGAAACACTGTCAGGGGTGACCAAAATACTAGCAAGATTCCTTAAACCACGGCTTAGTGGAAACATCAGCAGGAGCTAGGGTCTTGGGCACGGCCAAGGAAGAGGGTTGTCTGGGCTACTACGTATTCCTGGAAGAGACAGACTGACAGATACCAACCCTCGGCTGGAATTAGTTCTCAAGAAGCACGACAATGATGTGCACTGGATAAAGCTCTCCTTCCAGTGAGGCAGTAACTGACAATCATGTTTTACAGAATGCAGAGTTTGACAGAGCCTTTCCCATAATCCTAGAAATTAGCAATCCCCAAAGCATATTCCGTGGAAACTAGTACTACAACATGCTCCACTATTAAAGGGTTCCATGGTCTGGGGCGCCTGGGTGGCGCAGTCGGTTAAGCGTCCGACTTCAGCCAGGTCACGATCTCGCGGTTCGTGAGTTCGAGCCCCGCGTCAGGCTCTGGGCTGATGGCTCGGAGCCTGGAGCCTGTTTCCGATTCTGTGTCTCCCTCTCTGACCCTCCCCTGTTCATGCTCTGTCTCTCTCTGTCCCAAAAATAAATAAACGTTGAAAAAAAAAATTTTAAAGGGTTCCATGGTCAAAGTGTTTGGGGCACTGCGGAATATAAACCCTATTGTACATTTGCAATGCACAGAGTAAAGGCACCAAGCCCTGTAGTAAAGAAATGCCAAACCTGTTTGAGCATGGAACTGTTTTGTTTTTTGGTAGAACACCACGGAACGCACTTTGGTAATATCAGTTGAGAGCTCTGCCATAGCAGAAGCCTGGTTGGGAGTCCCCACTCTGCTGCTAACTCAGCTGTTAATTCAGTGCTTTTCTTTTCTGGTCTCCAGGACTCCATGTTCATGGTCTACCATGAGTCTGTTGGAGACAGCCAAGCCTATGCCAGATGCTATGGCACAAAGGAATGCAGAGCAAACCCAAGCCCTCTGGACACATAGCCATGCAGAGGAGACGCTCCAGAACTGGCATTTAGAAGGGCTGGAGGGATATAAGGCTTCTAGCCTCTTCCAGGGTTACTGCTTTCCTTGCTAAATCTTTTTTTTTTTAATGTTTATTTATTTTTGGGAGTGAGAGAGACAGAGCACAAGTGCGGGAGGGGCAGAGAGACAGAACATGAGCGGGGGGGGGGGGGCACAGAGAGAGAGGGAGACACACAGAATCCAAAGCAGGCTCCAGGCTCTGAGCTGTCAGCACAGAGCCCGACGTAGGGCTCAAACTCATGAACTGTGAGATCATGACCTGAGCTGAAGTTGGACACTCAACCGACTGAGCCACCCAGGTGCCCCTCCTTGCTAAATCTTAAAGGAAACTCGTATTTTACTTTATTAGCAAGGCTTCTTAGAAAAATCATCACAATCTCACCAGCTAAAGGTAATTTCAAAACTATGTACAACTTGGTTACTGTCCTGCCAGGCATTTTTGGTGTGTAAATATTTATTTTCTGATCAAAATGACATGATACAATATATACTGCTTGGTAATTTGTTTTATTAATGCATATTAACACATGCATTTTATTATGCATATTAATATAAAATGGACATTAACAGTGGTTGCTTTTGATAATATTCACAGAATCTTAGCTTTTGGGGGTTAAGGCCCTGGCTAGACTAGTTGATAACTATTCTGAACATCACCTTTGTCAATGAGGTATTATTAGCCCATTTTGCAGATAAAGCAATGGAGGTCCAGAAAGGCACCTTACAAATGTCGTACAAGTTGTAAAAGGTGAACTGGGGCCCAGAGCTGAGGCCTCCTACCTCCTGGAATAGCAAATAATCTTTCTTTCAGACTGTTCCTATGAGTCCTGGGACTGAAGAAGCTCTAAAAGTCAGTTGTATGTGGTTCTTATTACAATAACATTAGGTACAAAGAATGAGTTGGCTTTGTGTTAAGTGCTTCTTTTAAATGTAAGGATACCATTTCCTCCAGAAGCCAGATGGAACATTATTTCTCCTATTGGATTATGTATGGAAAAACCTATACTAGGGTTTCCTTATTTAAATGCCTGGGACACTTGTCAGTGGCCATATGGGGCCGTGGACAGTCTCTTCAGCAGAGGACAGCTGCGAGCGTCTGTGCAGGGAGATCTATTGGAGCCGGTTAGCTCCAGTGGCTCTGAAGGAACCTGCCTAAGCCTCCACAGCCCTCCTCCGCTCATATCTCCCAGCTGCATGTGAGATCGCCCCACATGAGAGCACAGGATTTACCACCTGGTAACCACGCTCGGCCTGCGTTGTAAGCAACAGCAAACCGCAACTGTTTCTGCCACAGTTATCACATCATAAGTAACATAAACAGGACAATTTAAGCAACGCAGAGCCCTGAAGAGAGATTAGCACAGAGAAGGTGAAGCAAAAGGGGAAACTGATCCCTCAGACCACCTCATCAGCATAACTATGGTAGGTCAGGGAGCGCATGGGTTGAGAAGTGTGTGCAGAACAGTCTAGGACTGGTGACGTGTGCACCATCTCTCCGCCTTCTTCCAGGGCCCCACGGCTCCCCTGAGCCCAGCCACGTGCACAGCAACCCAATACCTGGAGTTTTAGAAAGTGTTTCTGTGTGAACATTCCACAGCTGCAGCAGCTCGGCTTCTCCTGCCAGGAAAGGTGCATCTCCTGCGTAGAGTGTGAATCAGCACGGTAACAGGAAGACAGGGGGAGAATCCTCCCTCATCCACAAGCTCTTTTGGAAGGCTTGGCCCCTCAGGGACCCAGAATATCGTCCCACAGCTGCCAACCCAACTGTGGCCGACCCTGAGGTCTCCGAGCGTGAGGGGCTGCAATCGTGATCTGTATTCCTAAGATCCTCTGGCCTCCCAAAGACTTCCCAAGTTTGAGACCGATGGGCACAGACAGCCTGATGCATCCAGCACGGCTTCATGTGCACGAACGGCTGAGTTAGCGTTAGCTGCAGCAAACTTTCCATTTTAGTCTTGGCAAAAAGGCCCAACTCACGAGGCAACTGAACGCCACCATGCTTGGGAGGGTTAGCAGATTTCACTCCCGTAGATTAAAACATTACAAACTTGGCCAAGAGCCCCGTAGAATTTGCTCTTTTATAGGAAAAATATCGTATATTGTGAAGGAGCCACTAAAGGAGTTGCCATATACCCCACATTTTCAAGGGCTTTGTTGACTCCGCAAGTAGCCCAGGCCTACCTTGTCTGAGCAAGTCTCAGGAGGGACTTTAAGCAACTGTGTCAAGTTGATGGTCTTTTTAAAAAAAAAAAAAATTTAATGTTTATTTTTGTTTGAGAGAGAGACAGAGCGTGAGTGGGGGAGGGGCAGAGAGAGAGGGAGACACAGAATCTGAAGCAGACTCCAAGCTCTGAGCCACCAACACGGAGCCTGATGTGGGGCTGGAACCCACAGACTGTGAGATCATGACCCGAGTCAAAGTTGGACACCCAATCGACTGAGCCACCCAAGAGCCTCCAAGTTGATGGTTTTCTTGAAGCAAATTGTGTTTGCAGGGCCTGCTGGGGCTGAGCCTTCCTCCATTGTTATTCCCAGTGAGGTGCCTGGTCCGTACAAGGCACTCAACAAATCTCATGTGGGCACATTCGAAGTGAAAGTTTGCACCCTGCTGCGCCCAGCATGTGTTCAACTCCGAGTTGGGGCTCAACAAATTCTTACTGAATGGATAAATGAATGGCTTCCTCATTCCTTACTGCTCCAGCTATTATCTGTGCTTCCACGTCTCCCAAAACCATGTCTCTGGCCAGGTCCTTTCTCCTGGGTGCCAAATCCATACCCTACTGTCTCCCACAGCCAATGACCTGGGCACCTCAGGCTGGATGCGTCTGCAAGGGTCGTTGCAGTAATTCCACATTCCTCCCTCCCCCCAGCTCCTGGCAACCACCATTCCACTTTCTATGAATTTAACGACTCTAGGTACCTCATATAAGTGGAATCATACAGTATTTGTCCTTTTGTGTCTGGCTTATTTCACTTAACACAATGTCCTCGTGTTCATCCAGTTGTAACAATTCTGTAGGGTCAGAATTTCCTTCCTTTTTAAGGCTGAATAAAATTCTATTGTATGGATGTACCACATTTCATGTATCCACTCATCCACCGATGGAACGCTTGACTTGACTTGTTTTGGCTATGCACATGGGTGGACGGACATCTGCCTGAATTCCTGTTTTCAATTCTTTTGGGTGTGTACCAGGAGCAGAAATGCTGGATCCTACAGTAATTCCATTTAAGCTTTTTTTTTTTTTTTTTAGGTTTACTTATTTATTTTGAGAGAAAGAGAGAGCAAACAGGGGAGGGGCAGAGCGAGAGGGACAGAGGGAATCCCAAGCAGGCTCCATGCTGTCAGCACAGAACCTAACACAGGGCTTGAACTCACGAACTGTGAGATCATGACCTGAGCCGAAATCAAAAGTCAGACACTTAACCCAACTGAGCCACCCAGGAGCCCCTCTATTTAAGCTTTTGTGGGACCACCATACTGTTTTTCATCCTAATGTCGATTTTACATCCATTTCCACCACTGATTGCAAGCATGAGGGAGGACAGACCCCAGCCCTGGGAGAGGCAGCTCAGGTGCGAGCTGCTAACAGCTCATTAAGAGGCCCTAGAAAGAGACCTCAGAGGACAAGAGTCTCTGAGAGAAGGGTGAGTGCCAGCCCAGCCCCACACGTCCGATCATGTTCCTCTGTCTTCTTGTCTTATGATGCGCTTGTTCCTGTTGAAGGGGTAGCATCTGGGAGGCATCCATGAACTACTGCAAAGGGAGAAGACTTTTCTCGTAATAAGCCACTGGAGAGCTGAGTGGAAGCTGTGTGAGCTGTTTTCCCATGGTGTCCAGCTGGTTTCATAACATCCATAAAAATCTCTTGAAATGCTAAAAGCCAGACCTAAGGAACAAAGCTTCTGAAAAGGGGGGTTCTGGGTGCAGCAACGCCCCACCCCCAGTGCTCTCCATTCCAACCACAGCAACAGCCTTGCAGTCCCCAAACAGGCCCCGCCCTCCCTCCAGGCCTTTGCATGTGCTGTTCCCCCTGCCTGGGGCACCCCCCCCACACACACACACCCTGCAGCCACCCATCGATCTCTTGCTTCTGCTGGAGGATTCCATTCAAGTGCCACTTCCTCAGGGAAGCCTTCCTGGCCCTCCCGGCTAGGTTACAGCCTCCTCTAATGCCCCAAGCAGCTCGCCACGTCTGCATCAGGGCGCTGCTTGGTTTTCTTTTTCATCATCCTGCTCTACTGTGTCTGCCTTTATTAAACGCCAGTGTTTGCCATCCCACAGTTGAAGCTCTGCAGGTACTTCCGGACGGGTGAATGGTATTTCTAAAGCAGGTTTTCTTTATATAGTTTTTTTTCAATGTTTGTTTATTTTTGAGAGAGAGAGAGGGCATGTGCGCATGAGAGCCGGGGAGAGGCAGAGAGAGAGAGAGGGAGACAGGATCCCAAGCAGACTCCTCACTAACAGCAGAGAGCCCCGACATGGAGCTAGAACCCACCAACTGCGAGATCATGATCTGAGCCAAAATCAGAAGCTTAACCTCCTGAGCCACCCAGGCACCCTCTAAAGCACGTTTCGATGGCCACAGCAGTGGCCAGAGTACTGAGAGAGGGCCCCTCAACCTTGTCACTACTCACACTGGGGCCAGCGAAGTCTTCCTCATGGGGACTGGCCTGCGCGCTGCAGGAGGCCTAGCGGCCCCTGCTCCCACCCACCCCCACCCACCCCCACCCACCGGATGCCAGGAGCAGACCTCCTGCCAGTTGCAACCTAAATGTTTCTAGACTTAGCCAATCAGCCCCTGGTGGGTGGGCAGGGGAAACCCCATTCAGAGCCACCACACCAAGATGATGCACAATGACTTAGGTAAGGTATCTCCGCTCAGGGACCTTTGGAAAGTGTAAGGCCTGAATGCAGATTCCAGACAATGTAAGAAACCTCATCAGAAATATTCACAACATTTATTATCATCTCGTGAATGATTTATAACTTTATACATCTTGTGAATAATTAAGAAATGCACCTGGAACCTCTTCCACCAGATCATCTGGTAGGAATCTTAAATCACTTGCTATAAGATATCGACCCTGGTCTGATTCATTATTTACAAACCACAAAAGCCTGAGGTGAGGAAATGCAGCATCAAAACCATTCTGTTGAAAGTAAGTTTTAGATTTTTTTAATGTTTATTTATTATTTTTGAGAGAGAGAGAGCGTGAGAAGGAGAGGGGCACAGAGAGAAGGAGACAGAGGATCCCAAGCAGGCTCCGTGCTGACAGCAGAGAGCCCGATGTGGGGCTCGAATATACGAACTGTGAGATCATGACCTGAAGTCAGATGCTTAACCGACTGAGCCACACAGGCGCCCCATGTTCAAAATAATTTTTAAAGAGCTTAGGAAGTTTGGCAGGGAGGGGAGCCAAGTCTCTGGAACAAAAGTTGATAACAACCCTTCAAACATTCAGATGGAAGGAATTTCACCCAAGCCCTATTTAACAGAAGGCAAAGGGGTGAGGCAGCTGCAGCTGAGAGAAGGGAGAAAGAAGAGGAATGGCCAGGACTCTAGCACCCAAGTGAAGCACGTCCTGATCCAAAGGGGCAGGGGGATATTGGCTAAGAACCTTTCATGTTCTGTAGATACATTAAACGAGTGACAGGAGCAAAGTACTTAGCAAAGTGCATGGCACACAGGGGAAGCTCCATACCCGATGGTTTCCTTTGTGAGTCTTCCTGTGCCGAGGACGCGGGCAAAGAATCACAGATCCAGAGTGGGAGAGACCAGGAAATGAATTGTTCCTAATCTTGAAAAGTGTGTGGTTGGACAAGACTATTCCCGCAGTCCCTTCCATGTCTCAAGAACAGCAGGAGCCTCCAGAACCCCCATGGCATCTTTGAGGTCTCAGGCAGAAGGGTGAAGGCTGTTGTTCTTGAACTTTACTGAGCAGAAGAATCATCAGGGATCTTGCTTAAAATGCAGATCTAAGGACCCCACCCCCAGAGATCGTAATTCAGTCATTCTGAGGCAGGCCCCAGATGCTGCACTGTTTACCAAGGGCCCTGCACACTGACCGAGGTATGAGAAGGCCCCTGCTGAGAGGTGCTATGCTATGTAGGAAAAGCAGCCTGAGAACTCGCGGAGCCTGCAGCCACAGAGGCCTGGCGGCAGGGGGGGGGGGGGGGGAGGGGACCTTCTAACACCTGGAGCTGTGTAGGTACCAGGCAGCTCACACAAGATTTTGATTTGGTGACATCATACCCCATAAAAGCTGGTGTTCAGTCAAACTCATAACTAGGAGTTACGTGTATTCTCCATATTGCCACAAGTTCCAACGTTCAATAATCTTGCAATAATGTTGGTCTCCTAGGGCAGTAGCTCCCAAGCTTCAGCATACAGAAGACTTACCTAAGAAGAGAGGATCCAAAACACAAAAGTTTCTTGAAGTCTACCCCTAAAGAATCCAACCCGGTCGACTGAGGAGGGCAGGACCCTGTATTTACAGAGCTCTAGACAACTTTGCAGTTGTCCGAAGACCACACTGTAAGAAATACAGCACAGCCACATGAGAGGGCCATCTCTTTGTGCCCTTCGTGAAAGGGGGAGGCTGAGAAATCCAGCCAGACATGGAGAGTCACCCCAACCCTGTGAGACCAGGTTACCAAATGACACTGAGATTATGTGAATGAAGATGAGGAAGAAGAAAATGTCTGCTAACAAAATAGATTTTGATGGGCACACTCTTTATGGAAATGTGCCCTCAGTCCCTTCCCAAGGCTACTCCACCACTGACTCAGCTTTATTCATTCGAATCACATGTACTGAGTTCCAGTTGCATGCCTTGCCCCGTGCTGGGCCCAGGAGACACAAGTGTCATTCCCATCCTGAAGAGTTCCCTGTGCCTTCACTGCTGTTACTCAAGGATTCTTGACCCCACAATATCAGTGGCCTCTCGCTAACCCCTAGCTCCATGGGTCATGGAAAGAGCTGCACAAGAAAGGTCCTCAACAAGGCTGCCGGGGGCCAAAGAAGAATGTGGCCTTGAGCAAAAGCACTGCTTAGAGGCCTATTTCTTGGGATGATGAGCAGACACCAGTTCTAGAGAGAGACAACGAAATAAATAGATTCTGAGCCCACCCTGAGGTGAGCTGGAAAAGACGGGCAGGGGTGGGCTGGCCACACACACCAGCTGGATCCCCAGGCTCCAGCAGCGGCAGCCCAAGCTCAGACCCACAGAGCTTCTGTTTGCGTTGGCGATCAGCTGATCTGCGCACCTGTTTCCGCATCCCAGTGAGCACATGGAAATGGGTACAGCTGGGGGCAGTGGGTCAGTGCCTCTGCTTGGTAAAAGCCCCTTTCAGAATCAAGGACAAGCTGCTTCCCTAGCCCTCCTAGCTCTTGTGTGATCATGATTATTTGTCCTTTCCCATCCTTTTCTCTCATTGCCCTCCAAACTCATGTTCCATGTAGTCACTGTCCTCAAGAAGCGGATCTCTCTGCAGCCCCCCTGGCCATCTCTCTCCTCCCAGAACACACACCAGCCCCTCCCACCAGACAGGGCACCAGTCTTTGGGGGCCCCCTGCAGACATCACCCTCTCCCCAGGAACCCCCATCGAGCCTACTACTTGCCCACTCAGACCACTATGGACCTTAACATAACTTTTGTATTGTTCTCGGGTTCACTTACGAATCTGGCTCTGCTCTCCCCAGTGAAACTGGAAGCCACTGAAGGACATGGCTATGGATATGCTTTCTTGACCTCCCCATGGAATGTAGGCACAACTAGGTCCACAGTAGGTACTTCAGCAAATCCTTATTGATTTGACTTGCTCCTCTTCCCCTTTCCAACCAATCATTGGATACAAGCAGTCACTTCTAAGGCAGCACACAGTGGGAAGCGGAAAGAGAGGGAACTTTATGTAGACTGACTGGGGTCCTAACTCCAGCTCTACCACTACCCGTGTGGTGCCATCTTTGACCAGTTACCTGATTTCTCAGAGCCTTGATTTTCTTATCATTAAAATAAGGATGGAAACTCAAAAACAAAAAACAAAGAACCCAATTCAAAAATAAGCAAAGGACTTGAATAGACATTTCTCCAAATATGGCCAATAAGCACATGAAAAGATGTTCAACATCAGTAATTATTAGGGAAATGCAAATCGAAAGTACAATGAAATACCACCTCACACCCTTTCAGGTGGCTTCTATCCAAAAAGCAGAAAACAACAAGTATTGGCCAGGATGTGGAAAACTTGGAACCCTTGTGCACTGCTGGCAGGAATGGTGCAGCCACTGTGAAAAACAGCATAGCACTTCCTCAAAAAATTAAGGGGCACCTGGGTGGCCCAGGTGCTTGGCTGAGCTTCCAGCTTCGGCTCAGGCCATTGATCTCATGGTTTGTGGGCTCGAGCCCCGCGTCGGGCTCTGTGCTCACAGCTTGGAGCCTGAAGCCTGCCTTGGATTCTGTGTCTCCCACTGTCTCTACCCTTCCCCCACTTGTGTGCACTCTCTTTCTCGTTCAAAAATAAATAAATAAATATTTTTAAAACTTAAGGATAGAACTACCCTATGATTCAGCAATTCCATCTCTGTGTACATAAAGGAATTGAAAGCAAGGACTTGAATAGGTGTTTGTACACCATTATATAGCAACATTATGTTCGCAACAGCCAAAATGTGGAAGCAACCCACGTGTATTCAACGGAAGAATGAATAAACAAGATGTGGTGGATACATACGATGGATTACTAATCAGCCTTAGGAAAGAAGGAGATTCTGACATATGCCCCAACATGGATGAACCTTGAAGACCTTATACTAAGTGGAATAAGTCAGACACAAAAGACAAATTTAGTGTAGGATTCCACTTCTGAGGTAACTGGAGTAGTCAAGTCCACAGAGAGACAGAAGAATGGTTTTTGTCAGGGGCTGGAAGGAGGATGGGGCATTACTGTTTAATGGCTACAGAGTTCAGCTTTGCAAGATGTCAAGAGTTGTGTGGATGATGGTGGTGATGGCTTCATAACAAGAAGGTACTTAACCTGTACACTTAAAAATTGTGAAGACATGGGGCGGCTGGGTGGCTCAGTTGGTTAAGTGGCCAACTTCAGCTCAGGTCATGATCTCGTGGTTTGTGGGTTCGAGCCCTGCGTCAGGCTCTGTGCTGACAGCTCGGAGCCTAGAGCCTGCTTCGGATTCTGTGTCTCCCTCTCTCTCTGCCCCTCACCCTGCTCATGCTCTGTCTCTCTCTGTCTCAAAAATAAATAAACATTCAAAAACAATTTTTTTAATTGTGAAGACAGGAGTACCTGGGTGGTTCAGTTGGTTGAGGGTCTGACTCTTGATTTTAGCTCAGGTCATGATCCCACAGATGGTGCCCCTGCTTGGGATTTTCTCTCTCTCTCTCTCTCTCTCTCTCTCTCTCTCTCTCTCCATCTCTCAAAATAAATAAATAAACTTTAAAAAATCATGAAGATAGTAATTTTGATGTTACGTGTATTTTACCACAACAAAAAAAAAAAAAGAAAAAAACTGGGAATGGTCATATCCAGTATAGATGTTCTCATAAAAATTAAACAAGATGTGACAGTATCTGGCACACACTGAATGTTTCCTTCCCCCTTCCCTTCCCTTCCTTTCCTCTAGTCCAGGAAGTACATGGACCCACCCCAGTTTCCTCTAGTCCAGGAAGTACATGAAACCCACCCCAGTTTCCAGGGGAGGCACGGAGAGTGAGGGCAAGCACAATGGGCTGGGATTCAGACGGTTTGTGGGCTGCTGCAGGGGCTCCCCCTTTTCAGAGAGTGTTTCCTCCTTGGTGGATGAGAGGAGGTGCCTAACAGCTCTGAGAGTCCAGAGATTCCAGAGCCAGAACCCCACTCTAAGGATGGTCAAGGGTTTCTAGGTGACACTGTCCATGGCTTCTCACCTCCAGGCACACAAGTTCGGCACATCCTACTCATGGGTTTTGGGTTGAATTGTTTGTCCCCCACAAAAAGAGATGTTGGCGTCCTAACCCCCAGTACCATGGAATGTGACCTTATTTGGAAATAGGGTCTTTACAAAGGTAATCAAGTTAAAATGAGGTCATTAGGGTGGGCTCTAACCCAATATGACTGGTGTCCTTACACAAAGGGACACTCGAGACCCAGAGACGCACACAGGGAAAATACCATGTAAACACAAAGGCAGAGATTGGGGTGAAGCATCTGGAAACCAGGGAACATGAAAGGTTGCAGGAGAAGAAAAAAAAAAAAAAAAAAACACCAGAAGCCAGCCAAGAGGACTGGAATAGGAATGGATTATCCCTTGGAACCCTCATGAGACACACTGATCTCAGACTTCCAGCCCCCAGAACTGCGAGATAATCCATTTCTGTTGTTGAAGTCCCCTGCTCTGGGCAGCCCTCGCAAGCTTAACACACCATGCATCCAAGGGCCCTGCTAGAAACGCGTGTTTGAAATCTGAAGTCGCATGGCCCCTGCCATGAAGCCATGGCCCCTGCCGTGGAGCAGAGGGCAGAGGCCTGGTAAAGCCAGCACGGGCACCCCAGGAGCCCCTCCCAAGGATCCTGGCTTGGGAGGAGAGGGCTCTGTGTTCCAGACGACAGGGCTGCAGCAGCCCAGGCTGGCTTGATTATTTATAAGCTTCTATCATCACTTTGGTCTAACTCACTTGAAAGAGTTTTTAATATTTCAGAAACAGACAAGCCCAGCATTCATTGCCCAAGCTGATTCGTAGTCTTAGTCATACAAAACCTTCCCCCAAAAGGAGGCTGCAAGATGACTTCAAGCTAAACACGGGGAGGGTGGGGGGAAGCTGACCCCCTGGGGGTTCAGTGCCTCCAAGCAGAGCCCAGACACAGGAGTCAAGAGCAGCATGGCCTCTTTGAGCCCACGCACGGCCCCTCCAGGCCCCGGCCTACGCTGCCACCGCTGTTCTGTGCCAGGCACTGGACCAATTCCTCTGTGCACAGACAGTATCCCATCGACTTCACCAATGCTGCTATTCCCCCATTTCAGACATAAAGAAACTCAGGTCCGAAGAAGTTCAACAACGTGCCACACAGGGAGTGATCTGAAGCCAGGATTCTAATCTACCTCCAATTCCAAACAGATGAATTCTATTTCCCTGCTAACTAAGCCATATCTCTGGAAGTCATTCCAGGTAAAGGGGACAGTGAGAGCAACGGTCCAGGGTCCAGGGTCCAGAGAGCAACAGACCTGAGAGCATCCAGCTGTGGATGCGTGATCAGTGCAACTGGGATGTGTACCAAGAAGGATGGGGGCACTCGCTTCATAATCCTCAGCCTGGATTAGAAAGGGAGTTTAAGGGGTGCCTCGGTGGCTCAGTCAATTGAGCGTCTGACTCTTGATTTCAGCTCAGGTCATGATCTCACGGTTTGTGGGTTCAAGCCCTGCATCGGGCACTGCACTGACAATGGGGAGTTCAAGGCTTAAAAAAAAAGGTGAGGGGCGCCTGGGTGGCGCAGTCGGTTAAGCGTCCGGCTTCAGCCAGGTCACGATCTCGCGGTCCGTGAGTTCGAGCCCCGCGTCGGGCTCTGGGCTGATGGCTCAGAGCCTGGAGCCTGTTTCCGATTCTGTGTCTCCCTCTCTCTCTGCCCCTCCCCCGTTCATGCTCTGTCTCTCTCTGTCCCAAAAATAAATAAACGTGGAAAAAAAAATTAAAAAAAAAAAAAAAAAAAAGGTGAAATGCCTGCAGAAAGGCTTAATAAAAGCCTCTAAGAGACAGGAGGTTTCCCCAGGACTTTCTCTGCAATGTATTTAAGAGACTAGCTGAGGCCCTCCCTTCCCGCAGGGCCCCCCACTATCCTGACCTTAGAAACACCAAGACCCCAAGTCTCAGGGCACACCTCCCCCATGATCTACCCCCAATAATGGGGGACTCTTAGGGCCCACATCTCTGGTGACAAAGGCAGGGATTTTGTGCCAGAACCACAGGTAACACAAAACCAATCTGTTTCTCCGGAAGAAAGATCCCCAAGCGTGCACACTTCCACAGGGTCGAAGCCTGAAGCCATCAATGTGGAAAAGGCTTTGCTTTATGAGACTGTTCATTCTACCTGAGGACTTCCTTACTCTATTGTATTTCATTTCCTTTTGGGGGAAAAAAATCACTATTCTATTTAAAAGAGTTGATTGATTTTGTCTGTAAAGAAAGAATGACTAGGGGCACCTGGCTGGCTCAGTAGAGCATGGGACTCTTGATCTTGGGGTTGACTCTTGATCTCAGGGTCATGAGTTCAAGCCCCACATTGGACACAGAGCTTGGACTACTTCAAGATTTTAAAAAATAATAAAAATAAAATTTAAAAAGAAATAAATGACTAAGTTTTCTTCCCTGTTGCCTCAAAGTTTCATTTAATATCATTATTTCTGACCATGTTTTGGGCGCCTCCTCATAAGAACAGTTTTTTAAATCATATTTGAGCCATCAAATCCTGGCGATGCCACTTTCTCTTTGGGGTAACTTCTCCCTTCGGGGCTCATTTTCCCATTTGTAAAATTAGGATGATAATATCAAGTCCAGGAGTTATACCCTCAGTGTTTTCCACGAACCAGACATGTTACATTCATGATCTCACTTAATCTCCACAGTAACCCAATAAGACAGGCATTGTTAGTCTCATCCCCATTTTGCAGATAAGAAACTGAGGTTTAAAGAGGTTAACTGGCCCGTGGTTACAAGCGGTAGAGCCAGGATTTGTATCCAAGCTAGCCTCACTCCAAAACCCGAGCTGGAATCACGATGCACCCAGAGGGGACTAGATTAAATAAAATAGCTCAGATATTTGTACTGGCAGACATCGTTGGTTCGTGATAGTTCTAGGAGTGGGGAGGGGCTCCTCTCAGATCAGGCAGGTGTAGAGTAGAGCCTTGTGCCTTGCCTGCTGCAAGCTGAGCAGTGCTGGACCTCTGAGGCCCTGGACACGGCAGCCACCTCTTCCTTAAGCACCTCATGTCTTTCTTGGGGAAACAGGCCACCAGCACAGCAGCAACACCTCTGACTCATATGCTGAGCCAAAGGGTGGTGGAAAGAACATGGCCAGAGACCTTGGCTGGACGTGTACATCCAGGAGCCAAGGAGACCTAGCCAAATTCAACATCATTACCCTCCCCCTACACACACACACGCATGCATGCATGCACACATACGCACACGCACACACTTGTACATACTAAAAGCTAACCCTTTTGACACAAAGCAGGAAGGAGTGGAGTCTTGAACAGCCCAGATTTTTAGACATCTCTTGCATAAGTGGTAGGGCAGGGGCACGCTCCGGTGGACGAGTCATGGGGACTGTACCCTGAACTGTCAGGGAACACCTTCATTAAACTGCAGCTCCTGCAGAAATACAGCATCTCATAGCCGCTTTCAGAGAAAGGCCCACTGGCCCTCATCAACGACCAGAAACTTGGAAATGCCACTGTTTCAGGTCTTGTTTTTTCTCACAGCCATCATAATTTGTTTCTCCTAAATTTAATTTGAGAGGCGGCACGGAGCCCAGGAAAAGGCCAACAAGGTAGGGTAAGAATTGTTTAGCAAAGTAATAGTTTCCCAAAGTCCGGCTGCCCACCTCTGCAGCACACCTGGGCCACGGGCCCGCCAGGACTTCTGTGGAGGTGGATGAGTGCCCATCTCTCCCAGACTGTACTGGAGAGGGGTCATGAGGTACGGGGGAGAAGGGGGGTCCTTTGCCTTTCTCTTTGTCTCTGGGTGTGCTAACAAGGAGGTGACAACAAGGCCTTCAGCCCTCCCTGACTGGTCTATAACCAAGAAAGCCCTAGAGTACCTCTGTCACAGCTGCCCCTGTCTTTAGCCCCGGCAAAGAAAACCAGAATTTTGGGGCACCTGGGTGGCTCAGTCGGTTGAGCATCCAACTCTTGGTTTCAGCTCAGGTCATGATCTCACAGGTTCGTGAATTCAAGCCCTGTGTGGGGCTCTGTGACAGCACAGAGCCTGCTTGGGATTTTCTGTCTCCCTCTCTCTCTGCCTCTCCCCTGCTCATGTCCTCTCTCTCTCTCTCTCTCTCTCTCTCTCTGAAAATACATAAATATTTTGGGGGAAAAAAAGGAAAGAAAAACAGAATTTTGCTTTCTGGCTCTGTTCTCATCCCACTCGGCTTTCCGTTTGCTGTCACGACTTCCTGCTTTTAAACTTCTCATTTCTCGGGGCGGCTGGGTGGTTCAGTCGGTTGAGCATCCGACTTTGGCTCGGGTCATGATCTCACGGTTCGTGGGTTCAAGCCCCGCATCGGGCTCTGTGCTGACAGCTCAGAGCCTGGAGCCTGTTTTGGATTCTGTGTTTCCCTCTCTCTCTGCCCCTCCCCCACTCACGCTCTGTCTCCCTCTGTCTCAAAAATAAACAAATGCCTTAGATGCATGGCCTAGGTGCTGACGCTGGAGAACCAACAAAGTGAGAAGAGAAAAGCTACAATGACCTGGGCGGGTGGAGCCTAGCCTGGACTCCAGATCCATCCAACCCCAGCTCTTTCCAAGGGGCCACTCAGCTTCACCCCCAAGGCTCCATAGTCAGACACCTCTGCACACACAGTAGCAGACGCTCTTGTTCACCGTGTTGGGCCAGATCTTCAATAACTGCCGACCATCAGTCCACTGGCCTTGCTTCCTAATCACGTGGGGAGTGCAGCCCCAGGCAGAAAAGCACACACATACCTTCCAGGGTGCTGGGGCTGATTCCCACACATCACCAGCTCAAGGGCGCCCTCTCCCTCAGAGGGACAGCAACATCTTTTTTGTTCTTTTTGCTTTGCTTTTTGATCAGGTGATAATGCAAGTCCCAGCGGCTGGGAGGCAGCGGGGCAAAGCGAGGCTCAAGCACACCTCCAGGGCATTTTCTCAAAGCTCCCCGGGGGGCGGGTGCCACCAGGATAGGCCTTTGCAGGCAGGTTCACTTCCCTGGCCCGCCTGTAGCCCTGGCGCCCTCGGGGGTCTTTCCCACCAGACAGGAACCTCCCCTCCCCACCCCTGCCGCCTCCACCCGCAACAGATGCGGCGCCCAGCGGCCCCAGCCCAGGGCCTCCAACTGTCCGCGGGATCCTGGGGAAGATTCTGGATTCTGATCTCACCCGCAAGGGGCAGGTGAGGCGCTGCATGGCCGGGGGCCTGCCTGTGAGGGTCCTCGACGCCGCTGCCATCAAGGCGGGGACGCGCACCCAACCCCCCCCCCACACACACACACACTCCTTTCCCTGATCCCCCGTCCCCCAACCCCAGCCAGCCGTCCCCCTCTTCACGCCATGTTTTGGCTGCGCAGCGCCACCTGCCGCGGCCATGGCCCTCGCCCCACCTGGGAAAGGGGCTGCTGTGGTGCGTGCACCTGGGGAGGGGGCTCATTTAACATTTCCTTTCAACCTGGCTGCCACCCAGACAGGTGGCAGAGGGACTGGTGAACAGTGTTACAGGTAAGAAAGCAGGCTCAGATCTGAGTCGAGGCCTAACACCAAAACCTCTGCTCTTTCCTTTATGGGGGAGAAGGTTTGAATCTCCACCTGAACGCTGAAGAATGCAAAGGGAACCTGCTAAAATTCCCTACCCAATCCTCATTGGATTGAGTGATTTTATGACAAAACAAAGATGGCATATTTGTTGGGTGGTGGTAATTCCTCACATTTCTGTACAATTCTTAACCTTTCCAAGTAGTTTTGCACAGGACATCTCATGTTTCTGGTAACAATCTATGGGGGGTTCAGACAAATTTCACGGATTTTTTTCTTTTCAATAAAGGCCACTTGATTGATAAATTTAGTAAAACTAAATGTGATTTAGTGGAAAGAGTCGTGTTTAAAAATTTGCAAATCAAGGGGGCGCCTAGGTGGCTCACTCAGTTGGTTAAGTGTCCAACTCTTGATTTTGGCTCAGGTCATGATCTCAAGGTTCATGGGTTCAAACCCCACATTGGGTTCTGTGCTGACAGTGTGGAGCCTGCTTGGGATGCTCACTCCCTCTCTCTCTGTCCCTCCCCTGCTTATGCTGTCTCTCTCTCTCTCTCTCTCTCTCTCTCTCAAAATAAATAAACTTTTTTTAAAAATTGCAAATCAAAATCATTTCTGTGTCCAGTTTTTAGATAAACGAAGATACTGTGTGGAACTTCACGTTATTATAGAAGGACCCCAGGAAAGGAATCACCAGGCACCGGACCGCTGTTCGAAGCACCCTCCTGACCAGTGAACTCCAGGTTGGGGCAAGGAGCAGAGAGGCAGGAGAGGCAGGAGAGTTCCTGGTGGCACACCTAAGCTGCAGAGCCAGCAAAATCCCTCCTTGCTAAGCTGCAAGACTCTGGGCAAGTCACTGAATTGCTCTAAGGTCTCAGTCTCCCCTTCAATAAGATGAGGCTACCGATGCCTAGTGTGGTGAGGATGCATCATTTTGTTCAACATAGATCTACTAAGCACCCACGGTGTGCCAGGGATTCTCCTAGATGCTGGAAATAGAGTAGTGAGTGAAACAGACAAGGTTCCCATAGAATGTATTTTTGAACGCAGACAGGGGGAGATGGGTAATAAACCAGACATAAGATAGTTCCAGATAAAAAAGACAAACAGAATGAGGTGACAGAGTGGTGGGTGGGCAGCTGAATGCAGGGTTATGTAGGTAAAGGGTGAGCAGAGACAGATGAAAAGAAGCTAGCTAGCCCTGGAGAGAGCAGTGAGGACAGCTAACTTGAAGCGCAAGGTCCCTGAGTGAGACAAGTTAGGTGTGTCTGAGGAACAGAACACAGGCCAGGCCAGGCCAGCTGCCACAGTCACATGCAGGAGAGGACCAAGACCGGAGAGGCCAGGGCACCCAGCCCTGCAGCCAGCCAGGAGTCAGTGACCCGTGGCTATCAATACTCCTCGTAGAACACAATCCACAAGAAGCACATAAACTAGCATTCTGGAAGATGTGGAGTCCAATGGCGGTACCAGACCCCCATTCCCCTCAAACCCATTATGAGACCTATAAAATAATCCCGAATGCCACCCGCAGCAATGACAAAAACTAATAAAGGATTTAGCCTGCGCTAGCCCCAGGGCGTAGGAGTGGCTCTGAATTCTGAATCTTGCTGGGAAAATGCTACCCAAAGACTGATTCTCCATCTAGCCTGGTGTTCCAGCCACAGAATGGCCACAGAATGGCACTTCTTGCCACTTCACCCTCACCTCTGATGTGAGAACCAACCCCGGCATGCACACGTACACACACCTGCCCCACAGCCCGGAGGCAAAGGTGGAAGGAAGAGGGGTTGGAGGCTGACCTGCTGGCCTTCTTCACAGAGGCCACACAGAATCTCACCTTCAGACAGGCTTGGGGGAGTTATTTATATAAAAAGAAGCACCTCCGGGGTCATCTGGGTGGCTCAGTCCGTTAAGCATCTGACTCTTGATTTGGGCTAAGGTCATGATTTCACGGTTCATGAGACTGAGCCCAACCCAAGTTGGGCTCCAAGCTGATAGCATGGAGCCTGCTTGTGATTCTCTCTCTCCCTCTCTCTGTCTCTCTCTGCACCTCCTCCACCCATACACATGCGTGCGCATGCCCTCTCTCTCTCTCTCAAAATAAATAAACGTAAAAAGAAAAAAAAATAAAAGCACATCCAGATATCCCAGCTGCCACGGCCCAGATGAAATCACACCCAAGGTTAATTAGATAGACAAATACAAGTGCTAGCCCTTGAAGACAAACTTATGGCCAGGACTGGCTACGGAATTTGCAGAGCCCACTGCAAAGTGAAAGTGAGGTTATAAAGTGAACAATTTCAAAATGGCCACAGCAGGGCATTAAAGCAAGCATAGGGCCCTCCTAAGAGCTGAGGCCTGTGCACTACTTACCTGCGCAGGAAGAAGCCAGCCTCAAAAATACGGCGGGGGAGGGGGACAAACTTATGGCCAGGACTGGCTACGGAATTTGCAGAGCCCACTGCAAAGTGAAAGTGAGGTTATAAAGTGAACAATTTCAAAATGGCCACAGCAGGGCATTAAAGCAAGCATAGGGCCCTCCTAAGAGCTGAGGCCTGTGCACTACTTACCTGCGCAGGAAGAAGCCAGCCTCAAAAATACGGCGGGGGAGGGGGTGTACAAAGTTTTTAAGCTATAGCACTAGCAGAATGGAAGCCACCTAGAAGTCAGACCTGCATGTGACCTGGTGTGACCTGGGGAATGGAACTTCACCACCCCGAGCCTCAGCCTCCTTGTCCAGGGGATTGCGTCCTCTGGGGCTGCTGCCCTCCCGGGTCTGCCTTGAGCTACCAAAGGTGGAGGCGCAGGGGACGGTGAGACACTTCACGAGCATAAGGAGTATTCACCAAGACCGGCAGAGCACTTGGCTTTCTGAAGAACATTGACATTCCCCAGCAATTAAGTCAAATTAACATAATTCAAACAAAACATCTAATTTTAGCTATGCGTAACAATTCCCCCTCACCAGAACAGACACTGCTGCCTCTCATCCAGGAGCGCAATGCCAGAGAGATGCAGGAAGGAAACCAGAGCATTCTGACACCGGCCTCTTACCCAGGCAGGCACCAGATTGTTTCTATTTTCACAGCCGAAAGACGCGCTCCCGGGTTGGTTTCTGTTGCACCCAGCAGCTGAGCATCCTGCTGGCCCAGCTCCTCAGGCTTCCTTCCCTCAGCAAACAGGCAGGGCTCAGCAGTCAAGGCGGCCCCTCCCCACCAGGACCAAAGACACAGGGATGCCCCTGCGGGAGCGGTTAGCAGAAGCCCTGGGACTCTCCCAGTGCACTGGGTCCCACAGTCTCAGTGGTCCTGCCTGTAAAATAGGAGTGGTAATGCCTGACTGGCCTCCCTCCCTCAAGGAGTTGTCAGAGAAGTTAAGGATTGTTATCCTGTGTGTTTCCTGTACGTCACCAGATTCATTCATTCAACCAATAGGTTCTGGGGAGGCAGAGACGACCGAGCTACAACTCTGTGCACAGTCTCACAAGGAAAACAAGCATTTAGCCCAGGGGTGGGCAAGCTGTACCCAACGGGCAGTCCAGCCTGCTGCCAGTTTGTGTACAGCCCCACACGCTGAGAATGATTTTTACATTTTTAAATGGTGGGGGAGAGAGAAAGAATGGTATTTTGTGACTCGTGGAAATAAAATGACATTCAAATTTCAGTGTCCATAAATCAAGTTTTATTGGAATATAGCCATTGCTTGTCCATTGGTGTGTTCGTGCTATGGCTGCTTCTGTGCCACAGTGGCAGAGGTGAATACATGCAAGAGAGACCAAAAAATATTTACTCTCTGGTCTTTTACAGTAAAATTTTGCCCGCCACTGATTTTAACAAACAAAACAATTAGTTAACCTTAGCCACCAGTGGCTGTTACACTGAGATTAGCGTGCTAACAGGACACAAAGGAGGTATTTCTGCTCAGTAAAATCAGAGAAGGCTTCCTGGAAGGGGTGACATTTCTTCTGGGTTTGAAAGATCAATAGGAGTTCATTTTGTAGCCAAGCAGAGAGGAGTCTCAGACTTTGTGTTCAGCATCGCCAGTATGAACAAGGCCTGAGGGGGCCGTGACAGCATGTAGGAAATGACCCACACATTATTTACAGGAGGAGAAGGAGGGGAAAAGATAAAGCTGAAAAGATAGGCTTAGGCCAAGTATCAAGAGCTCAGTGTACCTGCAAAGGAGCTTTACTTATTCTCTCTTTCCTCAAGAAAGAAGCAGTGAAACAGTAGGTAACTAAGGTAGAGGAGTCACTGATAGATAGATAGATAGATAGATAGATACCTAGGTATCTAGATACCTAGATAGACAGACAGACAGGCAGACTTGGTAACTCAAGAGCAACGAGACCATGCATCCAAATAGTACTCAGAAGGCTCAGGCTTAGGCCCTGCTCAGCCATGCACCTTGAGGAGGTAACTCCACACAGCCAGGCCTCAAGTCCCATCTGTAGAATGAGCAGGTTGAATTTGATGAATGTGTCTCGAAGGCCGGAGATGCACAGAACAAACCAGGTGTTCCCACCAGACCGTGGCTGCAGGCGCATCAGGCCCTGAACACACCCAGAGCAGCACGCGGCACCAAAGCACGCTAAGTAGGCCAGTGGGACGAGGACCAGTTTGGAATAATCTATCCGGGGCACCTCTCCTTCCACCAGGCCCAGAGAGGGCTCAGGCTTTTGCTCCCAAAGGTGGCTCCCTGCAGCTTCCTCCCGGCAGGGGCATCAGTGGGTCTTGAATAATGCAGCCCCTCGGCCCACGGTGCCAAAGTGCACATCCAATCTCTGCATGTTCTTGTTGTGCTGCCTTTACTTGTGGGGCCATTTCCACTTGGAACAAGAGTAAGGAGCAGCCGGTCAGAGGGGTCCCTTGCCTTCCCTTCTCTCCTTCAGCAGACGAACACCAGCCACCGATGGCTGGGCCTCACTGTTTTCCTACTGGTAGCTGGGCAGGCAATGGATAGACGGAAAAAAACAGAAAATGACATGACTCGATCCACACGCCCCCACATCTGCTACCGCCTGCTTATTAGGGAAAACCAGGACTTTCAGCCCCAGCCTCAGCACCTACTAGCACTGTGTGACACACGTAATCTTCCTTAGCCTCTCTTTGCTCCTGTGTGAAATGGGAGAACTGCTACCTGCTTCTCCACAAGTGAAATAATGTGCTGGATGCTCTGAGTACTAACGGCCGCTGTCCCCGAGGCACTGGCTCCCCTGCTCCCAGGGCTCTCAGAGGCCTGAATATTGAGGGGCTCATCTCCCAAAAGATGCGACCTCTGCAGAAGGTTCTAGCTCAACAATAGCCTGGACTGGACATCGCCTTCCGGAGACAGTCCTCTCCTGCCTGTCCCCAGCCCCCGCCGAGCAGACACTGAAGAAAATGTGACAGGTTTTCAGTACTGGGGGCTTCCATTAAAACCCGTGAGCCCTGCATTCCAGAGAAGGACAGGGCCACTGGGGCACAACCTGAAATCGAAAAAGGACTTCAGTTAGGGCTGAACTGGAGTACTGACCCCTCCTGATAATACTGACTCCTTGGAAACTCAGTCAGTGATGAAGCTGGGATTTTCCAAAAATGTGCAATTCATCTCTAAAAGGGAGTCTCTAAAAAGCCATGATTGTCTGGCAAACCACATGGTGTATCCAACAGCGAACTGCCTGTTCTTCGGACCATGGGTTTGCCTGAGTCTGCTTTCCAGGAAAACACAGGCAGCAAGGCTCCTGGAGCCCCCTCCCCCATTGGAGTCAGGGCCTCCTGGGCTCCTCCAAGCTCCACAGGAGGAGGCTCACTTCGCGCATGACCTTGAGAACAACTCGGTGTGTGACAGATCCAGTCACCTTGCACTGAAAATAGAAGGCTCTCTGCCTCCTGAATTCTCTGTTCACCTGCGGTAGGTACTCTCTGCTCTCTCAGAGGTTACTCTTTGTTGCTAACATAGAAGAAGTTACCTTACTGGCCTCAGGGTGAGGTTTATAGAGTCACAGGGGAATCTGATTACACAGGCTCTCCAAAAACATACACCCAAAGGACCAGATCTGCTAACCTTGAGCATGGCGACCTTCCAACAGCCCAAGTGGCTCTCACACTTTATCAGCACACCCTTCTCTCCTTGACCTGCCCACAATAGTGTCAGAAATAATAGACTGGAAGGGACAAGTATCAACCAGCAGAACCAGAACCCTATGCTGAGTGGTCTTTCACACTTTTGCTAACATTCCTACGCCCTGCAGTCTGGTATCCATTAGAGCTGGACCACAACACAAGACAGCCTCCTCCAGCCAGATTTCTCTGCCAGGACACCTTAGGCCAGGGTAGGCCAGCAGGCATCTAGGAACCATTTTGCCTTGTGGTCTCATAAATTCACATAATCTCTGAATCGCAGATACCCCCTGAAGAGTTTTAGAAGATCTCTATATCAATCCTCTTATTGTATTGTATTGTATTGTATTGTATTGTATTATGTTTATTTAGAGAGAGAGAGCATGCATGAGCAGGGGAGGGCAGAGAGGGTTGGGGAGGGGGAGGGGGGGAGTTGGACAAAGAATCCAAAGCGAGCTCTGTGCTGACAGCAGAGAGCCTGATGCAGGGGTGAACTCACAGGCTGAGCCGTGAGACCATGACCTGAGCCAAAGTCGGATGCCCAACTGACTGAGCCACCCAGGCAGGCACCCCATTTCCCTTATTTTAGAGGAAGGGAAACTGAGACCCAAAGAGGCATCTAAAGCTACATAAGAAAGTGGAAAGAAGTAGAATTCAGCTCTCTTAACTCCAGGGTCTCTTCTTTCCATCCACAGCCACACATAGTTAATGCTCCCAAATCAGAGGCCTGGTATGGAAGGAAGGAGAGGCTCCATTAATTGAGAAATGCAAAGTGATGATTCAGTTTCATTTCCTGCCTGGGTCCATAATCCCATGTTGTCCTGGGATTTAGTTGAAAGTGTCAATAGTTTTAAAAGGCTTGGGAAACTCCCTGGACCCACACATAGTGGCTGAATGGGAAGGGATCCTGGCCACCACCTCAGCAGCCTCCCTTCAGGGCTGGCACGCCTTCCATAGCAACTCTGACCCAGATTCAGGAGAGCTGCCCGCAGGAAGAGAAGCTGACCCTTGAGGTAGAGTAAGGAGTAGGCTGACCTCCAGGGAAGGGCGTGTGAAGGTGCAGGGGCACCACCAGCCCCAGGAGCGCAGCTTAGGAGGCGATGAGGGATAAGACCCAGTGGCAGGCAGATCAAGAATGGCTTCAGGAGCTGTGGGAGAGAGTTTGACTTTACCCTAATGGCAACAGGAAGTAACTGAAAGGTCCTCATGAAGGGGAGTGTCGGCTAGCAAATGGTCTTTGTAAAAGCATGACTCTTGCTCTAAGGTCAAGACCAGACTGGAAAGGCAAGACTAGAGGAGGTTATTGTAGGAATGATACGTGCTCAAGAGCAGTGGAGATACAGACAGGGCAGAGAAAGGAGGATTCATGGGTAACATCCTTAAAAGTTCTTCCTGAAGAATCTAATGATGGTATAGCTTTACCTTGGTACAGAATCATAACGTTTTTCCAACTGCCTTTTTAAGTTCTGTCGTGTGTGGAGGCGATACTGATGTGGGGTTAAAGTGCTAAGACTCATCCACATGGCTTGTAGACCGGACGTCCCTCAAATGCAGGTCTGCTCAAGAACAACAAGGTCAAAGGCTAAGGCACAGGTGACAAGCAAGAAGATGATGTTAGAAGACAAACTTTGACTTTGATTTGTTCTACCTAAAGAGGATAGTGAAACACACCTGCCCAAGAGCCCTGCCATAGCATCTTGGTGCCAAAGACACTGTTCAATGTCAGTAGATAGGACTGGATCCCTTCCAGCTGTCCCGAAGCGGAGAAGACTCAGGGACTGAATCTGTCATGGGCTGGCCCCACCCATGGCACCCCAAGGCAGGGGTAGCTGAGCAAGGGGCCTGCCCTGCCCACCAGCCCCACTGCACTGAAGACCAACAGGGCAGCGTGCTGGTTTCCAGAGTGGCAGAGACCCAAGCTGCTCTTTCAAATGGCATTCAAGTGAATTTGCCAAAAATATGTGCCACAGGAGGATCTAGCACATCCATCAGTTCAATACAATTCTACGGACATTGCAGACTTTGAAGCCTTTCTGACTTGAGCTGTTTCTGATTCTTCTTTGCTTTAATTGGAGTTTTTAGATCAGTTTCACATTTCTCCACAGTCTTTCCTAATTCATTTAAGAAATCAGCAGCAATACTAGATGAGTACTACCAACACTGGGATGTAATCTTGACGGCCATCTCTGGAAAGGAACTCACCATATTTATATACAAGGTGAGAGTTTTGCTAAGTGGGACCAGACTTTGGAGCAGGCATTTATTATTGAGTCCTTTCTATATCCCAGGGTGCTTTATATATATTAACTCATTCAATCCTCCCAATAAACCCTGCATGGTTTAGTGGTACATATTATTTTCTCCACCTTATACATGGCAAAAGTGAGACTCAGGGAGTGTAACTGAGCAACTTGCCCAAAGTCACCTAGCCAGTCCACGTCTGAGCCAGAACACCAACCCACGACCTTCAGAATCCATCTCATTCCAAAGCTCACATGTCTTCATCACTGCTTCAGTATCACCATCAAACATGACTTCCTGACATGCACTGAAGTCCTTTTCATCTTCTGGTCACCCTGCACATGAGCATACTGGAGTACTACCCGGCAGGGTAGCCTAACCTCATCTAGGACTAGGGAGGCAATTCTCACACTCAATTCTAACAGAGGAGCTAGCATTATTGTGTGGGGCAAATCACTCAGCAGACAGGGGCACCTGGCTGGCTCAGTAGGCAGAGCATGTGATTCTTGATCTTGGGGTCAGGAGTTCAAGCCCCACATTGGGTGCAGAACTTACTTAAAGAAAAAAGACTCAACAGACGGCAAGATCTAAAGGCAGAGAAAGCACACATATCCAAAGTCCTAGAAGAAGCTCAGAGTCCAGCAGAGTGCAGCATGTAGAAAAAAAAGAGATGAAATGAAAAAAGCAGTGATGGGCTAGATGGATGGGGGAGGGAGTCTAGGGAGCCCAGAGTAATGAGCCTGGACTTTATGCTAAGGGCAATTAGGAAGCCACTGAAGGACTTAAAGGAGGAGTGTCGAAATCTGATTTGCATTTTTGGAAGATCGCTCTGGCTGCAAAATGGAGGATTAGACCCAACACACACACATTTTCAAGTTGGTTTACAATGGATGGCTTCACATGCCAAGACCCAACTGCCCAGACTTTTGGGACCATGCTCCAGCTCCATTTTGAGCCAGTACATTCTGTTACCTACTTGGCTCTAGTCCACATCACCTTGGAATTCTTCATTGGGAGTGTGACGTCATCTATAAATCCCAGACACATGGGCAGAGAAGGCCGGCTACCCTTTCTGACAAGCAGGGCATTCTCTGTCTTTTCTTTTAATTTCATTACATTGCATTTTTAATTACATTACATCTTAAACCTATTCCCACTTTCTTCATTAGAAACATATTCTTAAAAACAAATTCTTTTTAAGCATCATTTTTTAGTGAATGCCTAGCATTTTGCTATATAGGTGATCGTGCTCAAGTCCTTTGTAGAAAAGTACGTTAGTGCTGCCTCCCTACAGCCCGCCCCAACCTCTGGGACTTGCTTTTCCCCCCTACCCCACCCCCACCATTAGTACCCACAGTCAGATCTCTTAGTTTTACATGGCCAGTAGGCTTTGTCACATGCATGTGCCCTGGTTAAAGAAATCACTCAGAAGATCTGCACTCCAGGGCCTTGCTGGAGAGCGCAGATTGGAACTGACACCTCTCTTTTCCACCACCAGCCTGACAGACTCCCTGATATTTAAGAACCTTTTCTGTGAGCTCTCTCCTTCTATCAACCGAGAGCTCCAGGAAGCAAGATAGGTCCCCAAAAGGACTTATCATTTTCCTCCTAACCTGTTCCCCTCCTCTTTCCTAGCTCAGTGAAAGGCATCACCAACTGATTACCCCAACATCAAGTCAGAAATGAAGTCTCGTGGACATTTAATCACACACATATGCAAATACGTTAACATATGTCAAAGGAAACCTACTACGGATCATCCTTGACTACGTATTCGCACCCACTCTATTACTCACAAAGGCCAACTTTCTCCACCACTCAAATAGCTCACTTGCCACATGTTCTCCATCCCTAAGAGCTACCCCAGCTCCAACCAGCCTGTCCTTCAGCTCAATTATACCTCAGCATGTCACAGAGTTTCTGTGTGAAGGCACAGGAGCCTTTCGGACTTCTGCCTGGAGCCCCTCAGGGTCCCCTCTGCCCTTTGGACACGCTGGGGCCCTGCCTCAGTTTTCTCTGCAGCCTCTTCCAGGGCTCCCTCATGCTGCTTTCTCTGCTTCTGCTATTGGGCCCACAGTCCCCAGACCACCTCCCCCTCCAGACTCTCTTGCTCACCTTCCACACTTGCTATCATCTCACCTGAATGTCCTGCCCCACTGAAGACCCAGCCTCTACCCCTGGAAGCCTCCCAGGCCTCTTCCCCAGCCCATCTCTGGCCCTGGCCAGGCTTACTTCTCCCATCGGACTAGACACAGTGCTAAAGCCAACCTTCTACCTGCCTGCTTCTTATGGGGAACTGGAGACAGATGTGGGTGTGGGGTGGGACCAGGCACCTGCAAGCCCCCGCTCAGGTGAAGCTTGCCAAAAGCACACCGGAGACCCTTTGTTCTAGGAGAGCTACAGAAACAAGATGATGGTTTGTGACAAGACTAAGGGAAGATCAAACCAGGAGATGAAGGAAAGAAGCAAGGAGTGGAGGATTTGAACTGACTTATTATTTTATTCTGTATCTAATTCCCCAAAGGAACTGGGCAAGTAAAGGGTTGACTTGAGCATGTGGTCAGTGCTGTGGAGAGGTAAGCCTATGGCTCTACCAGAATGAAGGCTCTCTGGGTCTGCTCCACTGGAGCACGAGCATCCAGCATTGTCTGAGGGGAGCTCGCTGGCCACAAGTGCCTGGCCCCGCCCACATCCAGTGTCAGACTCTGCAGGTGGAGCTGCGTGTAAGAAGGCCTCTCCCCTAGCTGGTTCTGATACTAGCAAAGTTGAGGGGCCACTGGACCCACGATCTCTTCTCTCTTTTCCTGTGGGTCTCACCTTGAGTGTTTGGGGGCTGTCCTTTCAATCTCAGAACTGATTTTAGGAGCGTCTTTCTTTTTCCTGTATTGCTTCCTCTTGCACCACCCTCACCTCTCCCAGTGCTACTTTAATGACATTCGGTGCCTTCTAACCTTCTGTGCCTCTCTTCTTCCTGACTGCATTCTGCTCCCTGGGCCTTACTTAACCCACTTGACTTCTTCAGGGCAGCAAATGAAACCATGGGCATCCTGGCGATGGGTGGATGGGAGAACTCCAGGCAAGAGCCAAGCCACGCTCACCTCCTGTCCCCACTGTGCCTCACACCCCTAACACCAAGTCCAGTTGCTGGCAAGCACTTTATGTGAAGGCCCAGGGCCCCAGAGGTCCAGGGGTTCCTCCACATAACTAGCAAAAGTCCCAGATAGGAAGATAAGAATAGACGATAATGGCATAAATATGGGCACTCTGTAGCTACACATTATTAGGCCATGATACAGAGAAGATGCTGATTATATGATAGGTAGAGAAATCTCCAAAATAGAAAATAAAGGGGAAATAACCATTTTGTGAGGCAGAAGAGCCAGAAATAGAGCAGAAATAATGCCCAGGATTCGATTTTCATCCACTCTTTTATTTGGCCTGTTGTCTTAATCCAAATGCCTGGGCAGACTCCTTACCATCACACGAGCTGCTCCTGAGACCTACAGAGGGGCCCCCGGACACGCATGTTCCAACTGGAATCCGGCTGCCAGCACTTCCGTCCTAAGCCCAAATCACCTGCCTCCATTCTGCCTGGGCTAACTTCCTCCCCTGGCAGCTTTCCCACTAATTTGCAAGTCCTTCCTGTGAAGGCAGGGGGAATATCATCAGCTCTGCCTCCCCTCTCAGTGCCTCACACCGCCTCACATTGAATATCCGGAGGGTACATCAAATACCTAAAAAGGCGGTGTAGTGCCGAGGTCTGTGAATAAGCTCTGAAGCCAGGCTGGGTCTGAGCCCCGCTCTGCAAGGCTCCAGTGAGATAACGCCTGTAGGGTGTGTAGGCTCTCAATGAATACAGACCCCTCCTTTGATAAACAAAGCAGCTTGCGTTGCAGTATCAGTGTCAATGATGCTCTGAAATGGACAAAAATGTACGAACTGAAACAGAAAATGTATTATCACCTTAGCAAAGACACAGAGAAATGTTCTTTGAAGGGAAGCCTCTGGTCACATTTAAGCAAATGAAAAAAAAGTTTGTGTGTGTGTGTGTGTGTTTTTAATTGGCTGGCCATTAAATCATCTTTGCTTTAGCTTTGAGTGGCCATAATGCAAATTCTCCTTTCTTTGTGGATGTGTTCTGCTCCTAAGATGCAGAGTCCCTCCGGAGGAGTCTGGCCTGCCGGTAACACCATGTGTTTCATTATCTGTGATATTCCACACCCCAGATTTATCGGCTACGGCCCTATCAGTGACGGTATTCCCAGAAAATTTAGGAACCACTTTTATGTTCCCCTTTTGATATACAGCTACCATTGCCATGTGGGACTTTAATAAAGCCCATCTCAAAATTTGAGACTGGACCCATGGAGATAACTAAGTCTGCAATAATAAATCTTGTCAAAATAGGAAATTCATTCCTTTCCTGAAAATGAAATGAAGATATGATTTAAAGCACCCTTTTCTCACGTACCAGCACTGAAATAATAATGTGCTGGCCTTCCCAGGCACACACCAACTTTCACACCACCACAGGAAGGCCAGGCAAGCTGTGGCATTGGATGCATTAGAAAGAATAATTTAATTAATAATCATTACGTTATTAACTATAACCCTGTAAATATTACGGGAGTTTTAAAGTTCACAAAGCTCACTCACGTGAGTCTCATCCCTATTTTACAGATGAGCAAACTGAGGCACAGAGAACTTCAGAGGCTTATTCATGCACGTGTAGTTGAAAGTGTGATCCAGGCATCTGACTCCTAGCCTAGCGCTCTGTCAGAGGGAGGCTTTTGAGCTGTTTTCGGGAACAGAGATGGAGATACGGAGCCAAGCAAAGCTTATTTGCCTTTTTCAAAAACCAAACATTGATGACTTTGCTTTAGTCAGAATAATTCAGGGAAAAAATAGACTTACTTTGTTCCAATTCTACAGGGCCAACTCTTCCAAAATCAAATAGAAAGACCAAGAAACAATATCTGGACCAGTTCAATGTAGCTTCTGAATCAATTCAAGCCATAAATATTTATTGGATGGTTATGTCCAAAGACTCCGGCTTTGGCTTCAAGGAGCTTACAGTTTAGTCGAAAGGCTAAAACAAGAATGCATGCCATACACACGCGCACGCACACACACACACACACACACACACACACACCCCAGAACAAAGGCCGACTTAAGGTAGAGAAAGACTAATGGAGGTGAGGTGAGGAGGGGGCATTCAGGAAGGGTTTCTTGAAGAATGCAGTGATGGGCTTTGACATTGAAGGAGGAAGAAATGCATGAGAGGCACACCTGTACAAAGGCATTACGGAGGCAAAGCACGGAGATGAGTTAACATACATGCAAAGTGCCTGGCACATAGTGACCATTTGCTAACGCCTATTCATTTTTATTGGAAGGAAAGGGAAGAAACCTTGGACTAAGTTTAAGAAAAAGCCATACTGAGAGGAGACAAGCAGAAGTAGTGAGCAAGCGGTTTGCTAGGGTGAACAAGAGGAGAGACAGGTCACACGGGCCAACTCATGGTCCCCTTCACAGGGAAGCCATTTGCGTTCAGGCTCTGAATTTCGTCTGCTGCCCCCCCTGCTTTGAGCAGTGGCTGTGAGGAGCAAAAGACCTGCAAAACATAGGGGTACCTGGGTGGCTCAGTTGTTTAAGCAACCGACTTCGGCTCAGGTCATGATCTTGCAGTCCGTGGGTTCAAGCCCCACATCAGGCTCTGTGCTGACAGCTCAGCACCTGGAGCCTGCTTCTGATTCTGTCTCCCTCTCTCTCTGCCCCTCCCCCGCTCTCGCTCTCTCTCTCTCTCTCTCTTTCTCTCTCTCTCATTAATGTTAATAAATAAACATTAAAAAAATTTTTTACAGATGTGCAAACCATATAATGCTGGACATAACTGAGGGTGTAGTGTCTGTGCTCACAAGATCCTGCTCTCCTAGTCTAGTACATGGCTGAGGGGTGACAGGACCACACAGGGAACAGCTCTAGCCGCCATCGCCCTTGCAAAGGGAGGGAAGCGCTGGGTTGGAGATGAACATAGAGCAGGCTGGGAAAGTTTCCACACAGTCAGCCACTGCCAGCACCTCCCAGAGCTCTAGAAGGGCAAAGCTACTTCCATTTTTTTGAGGGTCCTGAGGTACTAAAAGAAGAAGAGTTGCCAAAGCAGGGTTACCAAAGTTGGGGTGTATTTTCAAGCCTCACAACTAATATTCTAGCACGTTTAATAATTAACGTGCAATGTACCATCATTATGCTATTCAAAAGCCAAATAGAAGCTTTATAAACAAATATCAATTCATACTGCAACATAGACTAGCGATATGGTGTGGCAACAGAACCTAGGTTTCAAGATAATGTGATGAACACCAGTCTCTCTGGATCCTGTCCGCTCTATCACAGATTGAATGTATAAAGTCACCTGCAGATAACAACAAAAATTTACATTCAAGCCCCTGACAATTAGGAGGCAAGACCTTCCTGCTTACCTTCCTTCCCTTCATCCCACTCTTGCTCACCCCTCCCCCACCTTCCTCACCACTTCAGATTCATGCAGGTCACCCCAGGTGTCCCCTGCAAGTCCCATCGCAGGACCAAACAAAGACATCTCTGCAGTCCAGGAGCTAGGCCTTGCCCTGCTGTGCTAGGGAGGCCAAGCACTCTTCGGGGAGCCTTGCATAGTCTGGAAGGATGGACAGGCCCTGCTGCACAGTGAAGCGGTGAAGGCCACTTTCCACTCCTCTGCTTGCTTAGTTTTTTTCTGCCCCCTTCTTCTTGGCTTCTCGAGGCCCTGTACAAACCACTGTTGTTCCAAATGGCTAAAACCACTTGACATTTAGTGCAGCAGAGACCCTGCAAGGAACTAACTCCATGCTCAGTGGTAGAATTCACTGCACCAAAAAATTAGATTGTTCCACCGCCTGCCTATGACTCTCTATTGCTTTACAAATGATTAGAAAAAAAAAGAAAGAAATAGCAGGCTTTCTTCAGATGCCCCCAAAAGACCGTCAAAGAGTGTAGTGTTCCCCTGAACACATACCTATGACCAAGACAACACCAAGGCAAGCAGAGACAAATGCATTAATCTGCTTGTTCCATCAGTCATCCCATACACATTTACTGCGTGACCATGTGCGTCAGGTACTGGGCACACAGCTAGGAATAGGGTGTGATCTTTTCCTTACCAAAACCAGAGGATGAAGTAGGTGGACAGACCAGGGACAAGGAGAGAGCTCAGTAAACACTATCCCAGCAAACTCACAGGTATTCAGGTATCAGGATTAGTGTAACCCCTTATGGTGGGGCTGAGATGCCCACCCCCCTCTCTTCGCATCCATTCCCCAGCCCCCTTCATCCTCTCTTCCTTTATTTCATTCTGACCCTCTTCCTCCTCACCCATCCTGGGCCTCACTCTCTCTCCAACCTCCCTGCCCTCCTCCCCTAACCTCAAGCTCTGGGTAAACATAAAAAGCACACACATTCTTGTGCCCAAGGCATCCTCAGCCTTAGAAACCTTTCATTCTTAATGCAAATGCCTACTTTACACATGCTTTGTGATTTATTTATTTCCATCCCAACCTTCAGAAGCAGGGGGACTTATCAGTAAATGTCATAAATTCTGGATTTTTTTTTTAAAGCTGCAGCTCCAACAGCCTGCATCTGACAAGGATGCGTGCTACACAAACAGAAAACTGAATGAAGCCCCAGAAGAATGCAGGCATTTTTAGAGCTCCAGAGTTTTAGCTCAATTCCCTGTGTCGAGGTGGTTTCTATCTGTGTCAGTCAGTGCGTCACAACATCAGCCTCCATCCACCGTTGCACAGCACCCCTCAGCAAGTGCCTTCCCACACAATATCATCAACTGTAAAAACTGCAACCACTGTTGAAGTTACAACCACAATTATTTCTACAAATGGGGAGGGATTTGGTGCTGCTCAGTCAGTCCCTGCTAAGTAGGTTACCCACTGGACAAACACTTTTCCTTTTAGTAAATTCCGAATGCCCCTGGCTCAGCTGTATATTCATAGGAATTACCAGTTCATGGGAATAAAATGTTCACTTGCATTTATGAAGTTCTCTTTTGGTGCTGATGATAAGGATGGTTCCACAGCAGCCCCAGTCTGTGGTGACCAACTGTAAAGTCCTCAGCTGCTTGGTTTTAAGAATCCCTCCCTTAAAGCGTCACCTCATTTGTAAAAATTGGGCCTAAGTTGGACTTCACCTTATATGAACCTTCAACCCTGGCCATCTGCTTCCCAGCCCCTGCAGGAGCTTCCTCTGCCTTCTCTAAATCTCTCTTTCTGCATCGCCCTGCCTCCCTCACCTTTCCCTTGAGGGCCTTCCACCTTCTTGTGATTTTGTATTTTGCTAGAAATTTTAACTCTATTCTCTGAGATGGCTCTCAAGACCACACCAATAGCTCAGAGTACTCACAATCGTTACGAAATACAAATGAAGCACCCCACAGCTCACCCCATGCCATATCCTCACCCAAAAGACCAGCTCTCAGAGCATATGTCATCACGATCACATTAAATTAAGATTTCCTTATTATTGTTGTATCAATCCTAGCATCCAAGGTGCTGCATACAATAATGAATATCTGTATGGAAGATTTCTGAATGCTCACTGACGCAGTATGCTACAACCAGCTAGTAAAAACAACACAACTCAGGAGGAGGGAAATATGCTTTCGTCTAGCACTCAAAATGGACATAAAGTTTATAAGAATATGAAGATTAAGACCAAAGAAGTAAAAAGAATATTGACCTTGCCACTTTTATGAGAGTGTATTATATACAGTCGAGATTCAGACTTATATTGATGGGAGCTTCACAGGATGGAAAGGAACCAAAGAAGAGAAGAAGGGAGAGTTCTTTTTTGACTACTGCTCAAAAAAAAAAATAGTTAAGGTATCAGGAGCATCAAGGAAGAAGCTCCAGAGGAAGAAGTGAGATAAAAACACTGAGTGAGCAGTTTGGGAGAGGATCGGCTTGGCTCCTAAAGCGATAGGCAGGAGTGGAAATAGAGAGCACGCTTTCCTAACAAGAAGTTTACATTCATGCCAAGAAAGTGGGTGAACACTGTCAGATATAACCAGACTTCCCCCTGCCTGACTCACAGGATGGGCTCTGGTATTTCAGACCCTAGCAGAAGGACTTGAGATTCTCCAAGTGGCACCAACCCAAACTCTGATTCACCATAGGTTTGGGGAAGGCCTCTTTTTCGGTCCTGCTAAAGGGGTGGTGCCTTTGTGAAACTACTATTTACACACACGATGGAAATCCCTTGAGGGAAGAGGGGCTGGCTTTTGAAGGGGTGCAGGGACGCCTAGAGTGGGATGGTTACTTTGGTTACAATCAAGAACATCTCTGGCCCTGTGTCTCATCTCTAGGAAAAGGCTGCATGTTCGTCTTGCTGACCAACTGGTAAGTGGAGTGTGACCCACAAGCAGTCTGTTCTCCACACTCTGCTGTCAACCAAGGCTCCAAACTTCTTTCTCAGAGTGAGACAATTTCAGAAAGAAAGAAAAAAATATGTTTCCTTCTCAATCAAGACCACTGCCTCTGCCCCCGGAACCCTGGGGGCCCCATTCCCTGGTGAGGAGGCTTGTAGGCTGTGCCCCACATCAACTCCTTCGGGTTAAAATGGCTCTCCTGACACTGGAGTTCAGCCCTACTTCCAGTTCCCAGAACTGCATCCATGTACTCTGGGCCTCCTCTATGGGGGGCTCTAAAACACCTCTCAGGGGGGCCAGAGCCCTCTGCCCAGTTAAATGCATCCTCCCTTCACAATCAAAGGTGTTTCAGACTAAGAGGTGTTTCTCACCAAAGGTGTTTCTAAAGGTGCTTTGAGTCAGGGGTAGGGAGACCCCAGACCCAGAAGGGAAGTGCTCAACGCAGGGACAGTTGACCTAAGGGGTCTGGGTCATGGAGATATCTTGTGTGGCACTCCTTCACAAAAGGCAGACCTGTTCTCTGACCAGGCCCTTGGGCCAAGCTGGACAGCACCCGTGTCTGGCTTCCAAAGGAACTTCCCCTCCTGGCCATCAGTCGCTCATCTTGAGTGACCGGAACACAAGATGTTGCCAAATGCCCCGGGGACATGCCTTCAGCCGCCGGACCTAGAGGGTTAGGAAAGGCGCTTCCTAGGCTCGAGAAGCGTCGAGGAAGGACTGGAGTACCCCTCGTTCAGAGATCTGGGAACGAAGCTCTCCTTGTCAGAGTGTGGATCACCGGGGAAGGCGCCGGGCAGGGCAGCCTCCGGAGCCCAGAGCCGCATTTCCCTACACCAGCTTCCTTGCAAAACCAGGAGAGGCGGCGAGACGGAGCGGAGCAGCCAGTCACCCTCGCCCGCCGCCGGGAGGCCGGAAAAGTTCCTCCCAGAGCGCGGCGAGCTTGCCGGCATCTGTCCAAGGTGCTGAAAGGTCTCCGCGGCCGGCGGGAGGGCCGGCTTCTGCGCGCCCTCAGCCTCCTGGCCGCCCGCTCTGCCCTTCCAGCCTCTTGCCCTGTCCTCTGCCCCGCCGCACCGAAGCCTCTTCCCTCCTCCTCTCCCTCCCCGCGCCCTCCACTCTCGAGCGGCATCAACTCCGCCGGCGCCCGGGCCCCCGGGCCCCCACCATGTTCTTAGGTCTGCCGAGCCCCTTCCCGCAGCGGCCACCTCCAGGGCGCCTCTGCCGCTGGGCTGTCGCCGCTGCCCCCCTCTTACCTTCTTCTTTCGGTCACGGGAGCGGTTCCTCCGCTTCCTGTTGGATTCCTCCTTCTCCTTCTGCTCCTGGAGGGCCTGCGCCTCGATGTCTTTGATTTTCTTCAGCTGTTTAGCCGCTTGAGCCATGGCGGGTCACGGTGCTCCGGTCCCCGCCTCCCGGACCCCTCACACTTGGCAATCCAGGTGGCGACACCCTCCCGAGGAGGAAAAAAAAATGAGTCTCTGCTCCGCGGAGGGGGGGGGGGGGAAGCTTCTTTCCCCACCGCGGGAAGGATGCGGCCGGGTCGGCGGGAGAGGCAGCTGCGAGACGATCAGAGGGCGAGGCGCGCCGCGGCTGCCCGGCGGCCCCCGGATGGCGCCTCCCGCCGCGGCCGGAGCTCGCTCACCAGCGCCCGGGACGGGCTCTGGGCTCGGCCCCGCCGCCTCCTTCCCTCCCTCCCTCCCTCCGTCCCTCCCTCCCTCTCCTGCGGCGGCGGCGGCGGCGGCGCGGGGGGCGGGGGCGGGGAGGCGGCTTGTACTGCGGCGAGCGGCGAGCGGGCCGGGGAGGAGGCGGACTCCAGCAGTTAACGCAGGAGGGCGCGGGGGACGCTCTCGGCCAGGGGGCCTGGCCGGCCCGACGAGGCTCGGCGCGCTCGGCGCCCGCGCTGGTGCATTGCGAGCGCCCGGCTCCGGGCGGGCGGGCCGGCGGGGCTTCCACCACTGCAGTGCCGCCGCCGCGGCCGCCAGACGCACGGGCCCCCGTGCCGTCGGGTCTCAGGGAACAAAGCCGGCCGCTCTACCCCGACCTACTGGGGCGCCGTGGGGGACACTACTGCGGGCCACCTCGCAGCGCCAGGGGACTAAGGGAGGCTGCGGCGGGCGGCGGGCCCCGCTGGGAGGAGACCCCGCAGACCAGCGCGCCTGGGGGCGGCGGCGGAAGAGACAGCACCCTGGGTCGCTGAGGCCCCGACCGCACGGCAGGGGTGGGGGTGGGGCGGGGGCGGGGCGGGGGCCGGACCTCGGGGCGCCCCCGGGCGGTGGCCGCGGCGGGGCCGGGACGCACCGGCGCCCAGCCTCCGCTGCCTTTCCTCCGAGGGCGTCCACTTAAGGGCGCGCGCGGTGCCAAGGCTCCCCGGGGGAGAGCCCCGTTTCCCCATGTCCCTCGCTTATAGCGATTTGCCCCTTTCAGACCGTGTGGACCCTTCATTTGCATATTTCCCAATTATAGCTGGAAAACGTGTCCAAGATGAAGTGAGCAGTTTTCCCTTGAGTTTCCTTTTGACGGGAGTGGAACTAGGTTTTTGCACCGGGCACCGCCCACCCCCACCCTCACCCCCATTCTCAACACTCTCACACACACAACCTCACTCGGCAACGCCGCCTTTCCCCGTGTTCAGCTGTAAAGAACCACACACCTAGCTGTTTAGGTCACGCAGCCGCAAACCCAGGCTGCGGGAGGGGGAGGGGCCTTAAGCTCACCTACCCACTCGTCGCGTGACGGGCGCGAAAACTAAGACCCCAACTTCGAAACCACTGCCTGGTCGGTCTGGTGCCGCTCCTTCCCCATCAGGTGGGACGGACCTTTTTGCCCACATAAAGATAAAGGTGGATTTGTGGGAAATAATATTTAAGAATTAGTCAAGTTATTATGAAATAGTCTGCTTCCTTCGGCCCTAAGCTGAGAGCTTGATGCAGACATTTAACCAAGCACAGAGCCGAGCCTGGCAAGTAGGAATCTCGTCTGTACTACGGCAAAATGTTTCTCAAACGGCTTTGTGCTGAGCCACCTCATAGGGTACAAACTTGGGGAGTGGTTGAATCACCCACCTGCTCTCCAGACTCCATGCTTTTTCCCCTTACTGGAACCTTTCCTCCCTCGACCTCCTACTCCCCCTCCATTTCCCTATCTGCCCCCAGACCCCCTGCAATCCGCTCCACCTAGATGTGGTCAATAATTAAGGGGCTGGCTGACCATCTTCTTTGCCTGGGACTGGGTTCTGGACCCTCTTCCCTTCTGACTCTACATCAACATTGTCCAACTGAAGCTTACTGGGAACCACAAACTCCCCCTTACTGGAAACCACAAGTCCCCTATGTCATTTTCAAGTAGCTACATTAAAAAAAAGTTAAAAGACACTGGTAAAATTACTTTTAATTATTTATTTTATTTTATTCAATGTATCCAAAATATTATCATTTCAACATGCAACCGATAGAAAATTATTAATGAGGTATCTCACATTATTTTATACTTCAAAATTCAGTGTGTATTTTATACTTACAGCACATGTCAATTCAGACCAGGCACATTTTAGTGGTTTAAGAGGTGTATGTGACTCGTGGTTCCTGTATTGGAAGGCACAGCTCTAGACTGTCTCCCCACCCCCCCAGGCCAGCTCACCCATGGCCATGGCTATAATCAGCCTGCCAAGGAGACACACATTTTACCTCTGGCACAGACCTCTCCTCTGCATGTGGGCCCATGTCCCTGTCACCCGAGGCCTCCTACCTGTCATGCCTGCATCCCTTCTTGGCACAGGCCAATCTATATCCCCACTCTGCAGTCATACTAATCTTTTCAAAACACAGATCTGATCATTGTCACTTCTCAGCTTACCATCCTTCTTTTTGGCTTCTAGGACAAAGATCAGAATCTTCTACATGGCCTACGAGGCCCCAAATGATCAGGCTTTTCCTACTACCTGCTGGCCTTACCCCGGGTGTGCCCTGGTTCAGTGCTCCAGCTCAACGTGTCAGTGCTGTCCCTCCACTTTGTCCTCACTGCCCCTGCCCAGACTGCTCTGCCCCATTCTAACTGTCCTCTCAACCAGCCCCCAATCTGGCTAATTCCAACTCACTCATCCACATCAAGGTGGTCTTCACTTCGTCAAGGAGGTCCTTCTGGAGCCCCAGATGAGCTCTACCATCTCATTATAACACCATCTGTGCCTCCTTCACAGCCACCTGCTGTCAGTACAATTTTACATTAGTGTGTTCATTCTGATTGATGCATGTCTCCCTTACTAGACTTTAAACTCCATAAGGGAAGGGATAGTGTCTGGTTCGGCTCACCCTTGTATCTTCGGTACCTTTCACGGTGACTGGCACATAGCAGGGGATCAGTAAACACGCGTGGAAGGACCAACTAGTCTGCTGTGTACTGGCTTGGGGAATGACAATAAGACTAGCTGACACGTATCCAGCATTGCCATTGCACCAGGCACTGTCTCCACTTTACAGATGGGGAAAATGGGGCACAAGGAAGTTACGTAACTTCCTCAAAGTCACAAAGCTAGTCAACAGTGGAGCCAGAATTTGACCCTGCCCATCTGGCTCAGGAGCACATACTCTTACCATTATGCTGTACTAAATTATGTAATTTCCTTACCTACAAACAAGGATACTGGTAATACCTCCTTAAAGGATTTTTGGGAGGAACTGGGGAGAGAGTGAATGTGAAATGATTCGGTAAAACATAAAGTGCTGTATCGAGCTTCAGTTTCCTTTTTTTTTTTAATTGAAGTATAGTTGACACACAACATTAATGCACAACATGGTGATTCAGCAGCCCTATAGGTTATGCTGTGCTCACCACAAGCATAGCTACCATCTATCACCATACAGCACTTTACAACACCACTGGCTGTCCTCTACTGTGCCTTTCAGCCTTGGTGATTATTCCTTCCTTATCTGGAAGCCTGTGTCTCTCACTCCCCTTCATCCATTTTGCCCATCTCCCCCTGCCCCTCAACCACCAGTTTGTTCTCTGCATTTATGAGTCTGTTTCTGTTTGTTTATTCATTTGTTTCCATTTATGGATTCCACATATAAGTGAAATCATATGGTATTTGTCTTTCTCTGCCTGACTTATTTCACTTAGCATAGCACCCTCTCCGTCTATCCACATTGTTTCAAATGACAGGATCTCATTCTTCTTTATGGCTAATATTCCCTTGTATGTATACACCACATCTTCTTTATCCATTCATCTGTGGATGGGCACTTGGGCTGCTACCATATCTTGGCTATAAACAATGCTGCAATAAACATGAGAGTGCATCTATCTTTCCAAATTCGTGTTTTCATTTTCTCTGGGTAAATAACCAGTAGTGAAATTGCTAGATCATACGGTATTTTTATTTTTAATTTTTTGTGAGATTTAGTTTTCTTAAAGCAAGGAATGCAAGACTGGACAAGTTGGTGTCCAAGCTACCTCTCAGCTCCAGAATCCCAACTTCTCTTACATATCAAAATCCTCATGGGAAGCTTTTGAAGGTCAAAAAAAAAAAAAAAGAAAAAAGAAAAAAAAAGAAAAGAAATTCTGAGACACAAAGGGGAAACCTTATCATTAATGAACAGTGAGGGGTGAGTACAAAGGCCCTGGCCCAAATCACCCCTAATGGTGACAGTCCTGGCCCTGAATTTCCAAAAACCCATTAGGGAAAAAGATGTGTCCGTGTCAGGGTTCACTTGTAAGGTAGTCCCCTTGGATCCTAGTATATGTTAGGCGACTGCAGACTAAGAAGGAGAAAATGGGACTGTGCTGTCTGAAGGCATTTGCTCCCACAGGCTGATCTGGATGAGGGCAGAGGGGTGAGGGGGCCACAACCACACTGCGCTCCTACAGCAGATGACATGGGACAGAACATCTGATCAGCTGGAGGGCCTTCCTTCCTCCCAGTCAGAGGACAGACAATGTTGGGCATCTACGGACCTCATGTCATAGACAATAATAATGATCACCATTTATGGACAGGTTGCTATGCCCAAGGCACTGCTAGTCATTTACATAATATTTCTTTCTCATAACAAAAGCCTTGTCACCCCTACTTCCCACAGGAGGAAGCAGAGGCTGAATGTGTTTACCTGACCCCCCACCCCACCCCACTCCCAGGTCACACGTCTAATGGGGCGGAGTCAGAATTCAGACCCAAGCTAACTCCAAGTCTGACCTTAGGTGACTGGTTTTGCCAGTGACTCAACGGGGTCTCCTGCAGTGCAGAAGTAATAGTAATTACTTGAGTTAGATGCATGCAATAATATCCCCAGGCAGGCAACCGAAGGGCCAACCTATTCCTGATGTTGTAGAAACAAAATGCTCTGGGCAGCAACCAGAGACTGCCCCTCTGTGGTCACTGACACAACTGCTGATGACAGAGCTGTGACCCCCTCCTCAGGCCCTTCTTGCCTTTTCTTCTGGCGCCCCAGCATCCCGCGTGCACTCACACTGAGGACCGGCTGCTCACTCAGATGTATGGGAAAGCAGCCGAGGGACAACCAGGCATCTGTGGGGCTCAGACGTGGCTGTGGGAAGTGAGCAGAAACCCTAGCACAGGAGACAATCTCTAGAAGCTCCTCTTCTTTCTTTCTCCCTGGTGACGAGTATTACTCCCTTCAGCTGTTAAGTAAAAGGAGAGGGATCCATTTTTATATTTTTGCTTTCTTCCCTGAGATTTCCAACTGGTTCCCTCAACCCCATTCTGTTATTATGTGTTTATGCAACTAGACTGATTTGTGTTCTTAAAAGAAACATTATTAATAATTAATAAAGCTTCCCAAGATAAAAGCTGCCTCCTGCACTAAATAATATAAATAGCTAAAACACACTGAATGCACCAGACATTCTTCTGAGCTTATTTAACCCTAATAACAACTTTATGAGTTAAATGCCATTATCATTATCACTATTTTATAGATGAAGAAACCGAGGTGCTGAGAGAAAAAAAATAACTTCTTCAAGACTTACTAGCCATGGGACGTAGGATTGAACCAAAAAGTGAATCTCAGAGTCTCTGCTTTTACTACACTGCTAGAGCTCCCATCCTAGGTCGAGGTTGGGCCTTGAAGGCCCCTCCTATTCTGTCTCTGCACCCATAATTCCTTTTAGGAAAGAAGGAGCCAGTAAGTGTCTACCAAGGCCTGAGCCCTCTGTGGACAGAGGCTGTCCCATTCACCTGTGGATCCCAACCACCCAGCACAATGCCATTGCAGGCATTCAACTCAAGGTTGAACCAGAAAATGTCATCCATGAGGCATGGATATTGAAGGTGGAACAAAGAGGCAAGTGGAAGATATGAGAATCTCAGGATCTGAAGAAATGGTGTTTCCATTGCCCAGCCAATAGGAGAACTGGATTCCTCTGGCTGCTCTCACATTCCCAGACCAAATCACTCCCCCCAGGCAGCCTGCCCCAAAGGGCTGCTTCTCTGCTCCACATGGGGAGTCCAAACCATGTTCCCAGAACGTATAGACATTAACCTCTGCTCTGCCCTCTGTCAAGACGCAGAAATTATTTAAACCTTTCTTCTGTGTGATATCCCTTCAAATATTTGAGGAGAGCTTTCACTTCTTCCCTATAATACTTGTCCAAAATAATGTCAGGAGTTCATAGCGAAGGTGAACATTGAGCTCAAGAATTCCTATTTCCTGTCCAAAATTTACAAATAAAGGCAACATATTGTTTTAGTCATTGCATTTTCAAGGGTGGAATTTGAAAAGATAAAAGAGCCTCTAAGCCAAGGTGTTCAGAGAAAACGGAAAAATAGGAAGATATTTTACATTTGGATTCTTGGAAAATGCTGGAATAAAATTCATTTATCCACTCAACCTGACCTGGGCCCTCAGTCTCATTCAGTAACCCCATCTGCTATTCTCCTGTCTGCTTTACTACACCTCAAACATGTCCCCCTCATCTGTCCTTTGTCACTCTCAACAGAAGCCGTTGTCTTCCACTTCCCAGAAGAAACGGAAGCAACCAGGCTGACTGTCCTTAGCTTCCTCCCCATCCTCATCATTCGTACCTGTCTACACCAACCCTCTTGACAATGCTTTTCCTTTGGTTTATCCTCTGGATCTCATCCTCCCTCACCTCTTCAGAAAATGTGGCCATGAATTATCCCTTCCCTCCCAAATCTTCATTACATGTCTCTCCACCAGCTTCTTCCACTCGGCCCGTGGACTCTCCACAAACCACGACTATGTAATGACCCTCTCCCTTCCCTCCACAGCCAGGATGCCAGAAGGAGACATCAGTGCTTCTCCTCTACCCCACTCACTCACCCTGAATTCTGTCCCCACATTGCAGAACCCATAGTCTCATTCCCATCTTGAATTTAACTCCCTGGAGCATTTGATCTGGTTGCATACTTCCCTAGTTTCTGGGACCCTGCCCCTCGTTTTCCTATCTCCTGAATGTTCTTTTCAGGGCTCATTAATAAACATTTACAGCCTGGCCCTTTTTCCATTTATCACTTCTCCCTCCATGGTCTCAGCTTGGCTTCAACTAGCACCCACCTGACAATGATGCCAAACCTCTAACCCAGCTTTGACCTCTCTCCTATGACTGAGACACAAGGCCTCCTAGACAGCACCATCAGACGTCACAGCCATCATCACCCCTCTTGGCATCTCTATTCCCAGTTAATGGCATCACCGTTCACCCATTCTCCTGAGCCAGAATCCCAGGGTCCCATGAAGCTCCCCCCTTCCTTCCCTTTACACACCCAACCCACTAGATTCCAGAGTCTTTCTCAAAGACTACTGCTCAATTTGAATGTGCATTCAAATCACCTAGAGATCTTATTAAAATGCATATTTTTGGGGCGCCTGGGTGGCGCAGTCGGTTAAGCGTCCGACTTCAGCCAGGTTACGATCTCGCGGTCCGTGAGTTCGAGCCCCGCGTCGGGCTCTGGGCTGATGGCTCAGAGCCTGGAGCCTGTTTCCGATTCTGTGTCTCCCTCTCTCTCTGCCCCTCGCCCGTTCATGCTCTGTCTCTCTCTGTCCCAAAAATAAATAAACGTTGAAAAAAAAATTTTAAAAATAAATAAATAAATAAATAAATAAATAAAATGCATATTTTTGTACAGTAGGTATGGATGGCTCGCAACAATGGCCCCTATTCTCTGCCCCACCCTGCACACAGCAACTTCAATATATACACCCTGTGTATCACCACTTACACTGAGACAGGCAATGCTTTTGGCCCCCAGTGTGCTCCTTCTTGCCTCCTCCCTCTCAGTGCCCACCCCTCGCCCCCCAGAGTTAGGCACTTTTCTGACCTCTGTCACCTTAGACTAACTTTGCCTGGATTAACTTCATATGGATGGAATCATACAACACATACCCCTCTATATAGGGCTTCTTTCACTCAACATTATGTCTATGAGATTTACCCATGGTGTTGTGTATTTCAGCAGTTTGTTCTTTTCTGTTACTGAAAACTGTTCAGTAACACAGTTACTGCATATCTCTTCTCATGTTGATGGACGTGGCTTGTTTCCACTCTGAGGCTACCATGAATAAAGCCAGTGTGCACGTAGCACCCATCACATTTCTTCTGGGAGACAGAAGCCCTCGTCTGCATTGGGTATATACCCAGGAGTGAAGTTGCTGGGTCAGTCGGCATACGTATACTTTGCTTCTCCAGAGTAGATATACCAATGTTCGTTCCCACCAGCAATGTAAGAGAATTGTGGTTGGTTCACATCCTCACCAGCACTTGGCGTTGTCATGGGTTTTGGGTGTAACCTTTCCAGCGAGAGAGCAGAGCACCTCCTCACATACGCTGGTGTTTCCGAGGGCTTCTGGAACAAGGTGCTGTGGACAGGGCCACCTACACCACAGAGATGTATCACTGGAGGTCTGAGATGAAGGTGCCCACCGGGGTGCTTCCTTCTGAGGACCGTTCGAGAGAAGTGTTTCAGGCCTGTCTCCTGTTCTTGAAGCTCATGCATTGCCCGGCCTGGAGATGGCGATCTCCTTGTGTCTTCACACTGTCTTTCCCCTGTGCCCCAATTTCCCCTTTTCATAAAGATACTAGTCATATCAGATTAGGGTCCACCCTAATGACCTCATCTTTTTTTAAATGATAAATGCGCGTAGCATTTGGGGGCTTTCATGTGGAAGGGAGAACAAATCTATTTAGAACAGTTTAGAGGACAGAACAAAGGTCATCCTTCCCTCTTCTTCTTTTAACAGTTTAACCCATGCTTATGCTTCAGATATTAGATCAAATGTCATGTCTTGCCAGTGTGGCTGGCTTGCTTTCTTCCTTTTTAAAATTGAAATACACTTGACATAAAGGTAATATTAGTTTCAGGTGTACAGCATACTGATTTGACAAGTCTATACACTGCACATGCTCACCAGGTAAGTGTGGTCACCATCTGCCACCACACATTATTACTATATTATTGACTATATTTTCTATGCTGTACTTTTCTAACGATCTCATCTTAACTCAATCATTGGCAACCACCGTTTTTCCAAATAACATAGTCACATGTTACACACACAGCTAAGTGACTAGCCTCAAGGTCCCATTCACGGGTACTGAGCATTAGGACTGCAACATTTTTTAGGAAACGCAATTCAACCCATAACACTCGCTTTGTTCCTTTATTAAAAATCTTTAGCAGCTGCCTTCCTATCACCTGCCAAATGAAGAAAAGGCTCCCTCAGGATGACTCTCAGGGCTCCCCTTGGCTTGGTCCCTCCTTGGCATCCAGTCCATTCTTCCACATCCCTTCATTCTGACCCCAGCAGAGGAAAGTATCCCCTAATCTCACAGCTCTGTGTTGGCACTAATTGGCTTCCCTCTGCCTGGATGGTCCTGCCCTTCTATTCCTTTCTGGCGTTCCCTCTGTTCACACAATTCCAGCCATCCATCCAGGTGTGGGCCTGGAAGAGACTTCCCAGAAGGCTCCATCAGGTTCTATGCACACTGCTGTTAAGACTCATCACAAAACTTTGTCCCTACTTGTTCATGTCCCTCCATCCAACTGGCCACTCTCAGTTCAGCTCAAGTACACCTTCACCCCATCCTATTCACCCTCAAGCAAAGACTAACCACCTGCTGGGCACCGGCCACTGTGCTGAGCCATGTTCATTGTCTCACTGGATCCTCACAGCCACTCCGGGGTATTGTGGTGTAGAGCACAGATAGACTGGTCCCTGCCTCACCCTGAGTGACACCAGGACTGGACCCTGGTGGTTTGTCTGTGTCACTACAAATCTTTTTGTATACAATTGTAGGGGGTGTTAAGAGACTGGTGTGAGAGAGGGAGAAGATCCTGGAGATACAGGGAGATGGATAGAGGGAGATGAGTCAGCAAAAGAGATAAGAAAGAATGGCCCTGAGGAGCGAAGGCGACCCGATCACCGGAACTAGGTCCAGTGGCTCAGTAGAAGGTGAGGGACGTTGGGCTGGGAATCAGGAGGGACTGCCAGTGCGCCTTGTTCATGCACACAACCCGAGCACCTCGCACAGTGTTGGGCCGAAACCCGTGTCAGTGTCTGCTGAATGAAGACAGATGAAGCAGGGAGTGAAGGAGAGAAAGAAGCCAAGCTCTTTACCGCCACTCACATCTAGGGCCCTTCCCTATTTTAAGACCTTTGCAGATTTTCGACATTCCTTGCACTAATTTTCAGCCTTTGCCATCTGCAGCTCCTCTCCCCTTCTCTCTCCTGACCTTCATCCCACCCCCCCCCACCCCTGCTCCAGAGCAGCCCTTGGTCCCACCTGACCTTCCCCAGCAGGGATACTCCACACAGCTGATCTCTCCTGCCTCTGCAGGCACGGAATATCCTTGGCTCCCAGGGCATCTGCCGGCCACCTCCCCGCTGACCTTTCTGGCCACTCCCTCTCGCCTCCCTGCCTTTGCTTATTGGATGGCCCGGGACTCTCTCCATGGGCCACTCTGCTCCCTCTGCCCACACTCTGGCGCCCGATGGTCTCGTGGGTTTAGCCACCTGTGTCTGCCAATGGCTCCCACTCCTACTTCTTCAGGCTGCACCCTCTCCTGAATGCAGGTCCGGCGTCCAGCTTTGGACGCGACATCTCCTTTTGGATTTCTAACATGATGCTCTGAGCCCAGAGGCTTCTAACATGCCCAGAGCGGAACCCCTGACATTTCCCCCACTCCCTGCTCCTCCTACTGGCTTGTTCGTCCCACTTCATGGCAACTCCATTCCTCCAGACGCTCAGAATAAAAACACTGGAGTTCTCTTGACTCCTCTTTCTATAACATTCCACATATGATTTGTCAGCTGTTCCTACCAGCTCTGCCTTCAAAAGACATCCAGGATTCAACCACGTTATACCCACTCCTCTGCCTCACCCTTGCTCAAGTCGCCATCAGCTCTCATCTGAAGCACTACCCAAGTCTCTCCACTGGTTTCCCTGCTCCCTTGTCTGACATCTATTTTCAAGTCAGCAGCCAGAATGCTTCTGTCAAAATATAGGTCAGACCGTGTCACACTTCTCTGTTCAAAACCCTCTAACAGTTTCCCATCTCAGAGGAAAAGCCAACGCCACCCCCCATTTTCTCACACACTCTGTCACCTCCCTGACCTCCCGTTACTCTGTTCCAGACACACAGGGCACATCGCTGCATCAGGCTTCTGTACCCACTGTCCACGTCATCCCCTTAACACCTACCTGCTTGGCTCATCCTTTGGCTCACTTCTGATCTCTACTCAAAAGTTCTTTTTCAGTCGGGTGCCTGGGTGACTCGGTTGAGTGTCCTACTCTCAATTTTGGCTCAGGTTGTGATCCCACAGCCATGGAATCCAGCCCCGCCCCCCCATCCAGCCCATGCTGAGCACGGAGTCTGCTTAAGATTCTCTCTCTCTCTCCCTCTCTCTCTCTCTCTCTCTCCCTCTGCCCCTGTCCCTTGCTTCCACTCTTTCTCTAAAATTCAAAAAATAGGGGCGCCTGGGTGGCGCAGTCGGTTAAGCGTCCGACTTCAGCCAGGTCACGATCTCGCGGTCCGTGAGTTCGAGCCCCGCGTCGGGCTCTGGGCTGATGGCTCGGAGCCTGGAGCCTGTTTCCGATTCTGTGTCTCCCTCTCTCTCTGCGCCTCCCCCGTTCATGCTCTGTCTCTCTCTGTCCCAAAAATAAATAAACGTTGAAAAAAAAATTTTTTTTAATTCAAAAAATAAAAAGTGAGGGGTGCCTGGGTGGCCCAGACAGTTGAGCGGCCGACTTCGGCTCAGGTCATGATCTCGCGGTCCGTGAGTTCGAGCCCCGCGTCGGGCTCTGTGCTGACAGCTCAGAGCCTGGAGCCTGTTTCAGATTCTGTGTCTCCCTCTCTCTCTGACCCTCCCCTGTTCATGCTCTGTCTCTCTCTGTCTCAAAAATAAATAAACGTTAAAAAAAATTTTTTTAACAAAAATAAAAATATAAAATAAAAAGTGAGGTCTTTGTGTTAGCTAAGATGGCCATAACAAAGTACCAAGACTGGGTGACTCCAACAATAGAAATTTATTTTCTGGAGAAATATACTTCTGGAGGCTGGAAGTCCAAGAATAAGGTGTCTGCAGGGCTGACTCCTTCTGAGCCCTCTCTCCTAGGCTTGTAGATGGCCTTCCCTCTGCCTGTGTCCTAATCTCTTCTTTAAGGTCACCAGTCCTATGGGATTAGGGCCCACCATAATCATCTCATTTTAACTTAATGACCTCTTTTTTTTAATGTTTATTTATTCTTTGAGAGAGAGAGAGACAGAGACAGAGAGACAGAGCATGATTGGGGGAGGTGCAGAAAGAAAGGGAGACACAGAATCCAAAGCAAGCTCCAGGCTCCGAGCTGTCAGCACAGAGCCCAACACAGGGCTCGAACTCAGGAACTGTGAGATCATGACCTGAGCCGAAGTCAGATGCTCAACCGACTGAGCCACCCAGGCACCCCTAACTTAATGAACTGTTAATTAAAGACCCAATCTCCAAATATAGTCATACTCTGAGGTGCTGAGGGTTAAAATGTCGACATATGAAGGGGGTGGGGATGATGCAAAATTCAGCCTGTAACAGTCTTCCCCAACCATTTTACCTAAAATTTCATCCCCTTCCACCCCACATGTTACATTTCTCCTGTTCGTATTTTGCTCATCAGCACTTACCACTATCTGTCACAGTATGTGTTGTAATGGTGTGTTCTCATTTCTCGCCTCCACTGGGGTATGAGCTCCGAGTGGGCAGGGGACTTTGTTTTGTTCACTGCATTATCTGCAGTGCCTCTCACAGAGCCTGGTATACAGCAAGTACTATGCTAGTACAACATAATTCACATATTTAATTCACTAAAGCCACAACTGTTTTTGCAAGGCCTCTAGAGCATCCTGGCACTCGTATTTCTTTCTTTGATTATTTTTATTAAAGATTTTTAAATGAGCTTTGAAAACAGACTCTCATCTAAAACATTTGCCATCATCATTAATGACATGCTCTTGCCCATTTATTAGCAGACTGTTTTCTCCCTGGTACCATTTCCCTCAATCCAACTGTAAAAAGCCTTTTTGGTTCTTAACCTCTTTTTGGAACCAGAAAGCATATAATTTTGTTCCCTCTTGCCCTTCTGTTTGGTATTTAAAAACACACTCTGAGAGGCATAAATGCAGCTTTTTTTCCTTCAGTGAATTTTCTGTAATTGGGGGCCCTGCTTTAAGAAGACCCAATATACGAAAAGTTTAAGATGCCAAAACTTAAAGAGGGGGCAATGCCTTAGTAAAAGATTCTTTTTTAAAAAATTATTTTCCTTTTAAGGATTCAGTTTGCATGTCCTTAATGATGGTTCTCCTCTGTGCTTTGCAAATGTGGATAGGCTTACACATTTTCATTCCTACAGAACGAGTTTGAGCACCAGTACAGCATCGAGTTAGATATAGCTGTCCTGCCATTTTGGGGGTAAAGACCTTTTCTTAACCTTTTTATTCCTTCTCCCTAGAATTTCTAAATGGCTGCTCTGGGCTCCCAGTGTTGGGATCAGGGCTTGTGTGAGAACAGGGCAGCAGGAGGGTGATATGGGGCCATGTGGAGGAGTCTGGGCAGGGAAACCAGCTTCACACGACTGCTCCCAGCCCGGGTATCCCTCACAGCCTCCTCTGATATCACCTATGACCCAGGGGAAAGGCAATCACAGACTGGGATTTCAAGATTTCAGAGACAGTCTCCCTTATCCATCAGGTTTTCAAAGTGATGAAGGAGGGCAACCTCCAGAACCCCTGATGGCATCACTGGATGTCAGAGCCAAAAGGCACCTCTCAGGTCCCCCCACCCTCATCCTGCAGAGGAGGAAACAGAGGCACAGGGAGGGGGTGTGACTTGCCCAAGGCCACCAGGGGATGCCCTGAGGGACCAGGAAGGAGGGCCAGGTTTTCCTGAGACATCCTGGGCTGGCGTCTCCAGAGAGTGGCGCTCAAGGGAGGAGACGGACCTCTGGATGCAGCCCAGAGTGTGTGTTGTTTGATGGCTGACAGGCACTTTTAGCTCAGCTGGGGTGCACCTCACAAGGTGCTCCAGCACAAGGCCTGGCCTGAAACAGAGAAGGACAGAGGTTGCAAGGGGGCCTGGTCAAGGGCGCTAGAGATGGCCCCAGCACGGGGGAGGGATGAGGAGTGAAAGCACTGGCACAGTGAGTGAGCAGAGGGGAGCACCCTGCCCAGGTCAGGCTGAGTCCCAAGGGAGAGGCTGTGACCCTGCGTGGGGGGCTTGGAGCTGGTGTAATAAATTAAGAACATGCAGATAATGCAGGCACCTGGGTGGCTCAGTTGGTGAAGCATCTGACTCCTGATTTCGGCTCAGGTCATGATCTCACGGTTCCTGGGATCGAGCCCCAAGTCGGGCTCTGTGCTGACAATGCAGAGCCTGTTTGGGATCCTCTCTCTCGCTCTCTCGCTGCCCCTTCCCCCACTTGTGCTCTCTCTCTCTCTCTCAAATAAATAAACATTTTTTTAAGTTAAAAAAAAAAGAACATGCAGATTATAATCTGCTGCCTTGCAAGCATGAGCCACCCCTGTAGGGTCGGATGGTAAGCCCCCTCAGCATCTGAGCTCCCACTTTGGGGAAGTGAAAACCCCAGGGTCATTTCAATTGAAGGCACAGTTCCAATTCACTCACACAAAGGAAGTCGAGTCCCAGATTTATGGCGAACAGATTCTAGAAACCTGGCAGGATGGGTGGGCCGTGAGCAGGGGTAGGCCTCTCCTCCATCCCGGGTCACCAGCGAGCAAGGGACAGAGAGCAGAGAAGCAAGCACCCACTACTTAGGAGGTGGTTGGGGCAAAGGTCACTAACTTTTCATGGGTTCAACTCTAAGTGGTTATTGTAAAGGTGGCCCCGGGAAAAGCACAGGGGGAACTTGGGGGTGAATCCTGAGTCCAGGTCCCATCTAAACGTCCAGACTCGGAACGTCGGCAGGGCTGTCACACTGTCAAGTGCCAAGGCAGCAACTCAGAATAGCTGTTTCCTCATCACACTGCCCAAGGACCTGCTCTGTGACTCACTGAGGCTCAGCAAGTGTGAGCATGGCTCATTCTGTCTCTCTGGTCCCTTCACTGCTCTGCCTTCAGCCTAATCCGGTGTCTGGCATAGAACTTAGTAAATGCTTGTTGAGTAAAGGAGTGAGACGTATTTCCCTATACACAATCCCACAGAGCTTCAAAATGACAATCAGGTTGTGTGACCACAGGCAAACCCCCTAACCTCTCTGGGTTTTAGCATCCTCATCTCTAAAACGAGACGCTCTGCAAGGTCCCTTCCACCTTGAACGTTCTCAGATTCCAGAAAGTTGTACAAATGAAAAATCACTTTCTCATCTACTAGGACCAAATGTAGCTGCCCAGTACTTTAAAAGTAGACATGTAGGGGCGCCTGGGTGGCGCAGTCGGTTAAGCGTCCGACTTCAGCCAGGTCACGATCTCGCGGTCCGGGAGTTCAAGCCCCGCGTCAGGCTCTGGGCTGATGGCTCAGAGCCTGGAGCCTGTTTCCGATTCTGTGTCTCCCTCTCTCTCTGCCCCTCCCCCGTTCATGCTCTGTCTCTCTCTGTCCCAAAATAAATAAACGTTGAAAAAAAAAAAAATTAAAAAAAAAAAAAAAGTAGACATGTATAGAAACATATGTATCAACATGAAGAGTTTCAAAGATGTCTAAACACAAGCTGCTGAGGATTCTTTTTAACCTCTAAACACAGGTTTGATTTTGTTTCGAATCCAGCAAAAGGTGAAAAGCCCTTGGGGGTGCATAGGCAGCAGAGTAGGGTGAAAGAAAGAGAAAATGAACAAGAGGAAAAACACAAGTGAGAAGGAGCAGAATGAAAGCAAAAGTGAAGGGCAGGGAGGTTTTCAGGGCCCAGGAATTTAAGAGATTTCACACACAGAGGTCCCTTCATTCAAGTTCCTACTGAGCATGTCTGTGGCACAGCTCCGTGCAGAGGAAATGTCTGTGGCATTGAGCACTTGTACTCCAGCTGGACCACTGAGTAGGAAAACCCTACAGGCCACAGGAAAAAGTGAGAAGCTGTGTGAGTTAGCCCATAGGTGTAATGGAACGTTGCTACACAATGGAAAACTATGCAGCCACTAAAAAGGAGGAGGTCATTCAAGGTAGTGAAATATACACAAAATCTCTCCAAGATACAGCAAGTGAAATAAAAATAAGATGAAAAACAGCAGTGGTGGTAGCATTTTACCTGGATAATAAAATAAGAAGAGTAGAGCTATTTGAGAGAGCCCCATGTTTATTTGCAGACAAATATATCTATCTATGCTTAGACATGCAGAGAAAGTGTCTTGAAAGACACAGGGGAATTCTTCACGAGGCTGCCTTTGGGGAAGGGAACAAGAAATTGGGGAGGAGAGGGGGGTTTAGCTTTTCACTGCATGGATACCCTTTTATGCAGTTTTAATCCTTTAACGTGTGGATGTCTTTCTTTACTATTTTTTTTATGTTTATTTTTGAGACAGAGAGAGACACAGCATGAGCAGGGAAGGGGCAGAGAGAGAGGGAGACACAGAATGTGAAGCAGGCCCCAGGCCCTGAGCTGTCAGCACAGAGCCCGATGCGGCGCTCGAACTCACAAACTGTGAGATCCTGACCTGAGCCGAAGTTGGATGCTTAACCGACTGAGCCACCCAGGTGCCCCACTTTCTTTACTATTAGTTAGTAGCTAATTGCTGCTAAGACCAGCATTTTTAGGCTGTTCTTTGGTTGCTCTGGATTTTCCCTGCATCTGCCTCCTCAGTCATCTCCTGGCAGATGAAGTCCAGATGAAGGACTTATGTCTGGGCCAGCGTAAATCTGGTTAAGATGGCTCTATTTCTTTCTCGTTGTTCCATATTTATCTTTCCCATGAGCCTGTCAGTGGCTTCCCAACTCTTCTCCCGTCCATCATTTGGTACCACTGTGCCAGGTGGTGGACCCTCCTTCCTGCTGGCACATAGGTCCTTGTGACAGCCCCAGACCTACACTCAAGGCAATCTCTCAGAAGACCCATGAAGAAAAATTGGTCCCTAGCTCTCCTTTGTTGGCTCTTTCCTTTCTCCCTCTCTTTTTAAATTGTGATAACATACCTATAACAGAATTTTACCATGTTAAGCATTTTAAACATACAGTGGCATTAAGTATACTCACACTGTTGTGAAGCTATCACCATCATCCATCTCCAGAACGTTTTCATCTGCACCCATTAAACAATAACGTCCCATTCCCTGGTCCCCCCAGCCTCTGGTAGTCTCCATTCTACTCTTTGTCTCTATGAATTTGACCACTAGAAGTACCTCATTTGAGTGGAATCATATAACATTCGTCCTTTTGTGTTTGGCTTATTTCACTCAGGGTAATGTCCTCACGTCTTCTCCGTGTTGTAGCAGTTTCTTCCTTCTTAAGGCTGAGCAGTTTTACATTGTGTGTGTGTGTAGCACACTTGTGTATCCATTCATCCATCAGTGGGCACTTGGGTTGCTTCAACTTTTTAGCAATTGTGAATAATGCTGCTATAAACATACATGTACAAATACCTTTTGTTTTTAAGTCAGATTTAATCAGGTATAATTTATATACAACAAAATTTACCCATTTTACATGTGCAGTTTGATCAGTGCTGTCTAGACATGGAACATTTCCATCACCTCAAGAAGTCCCTTGTGACTCTGGGCAGTCAGTCCCTCCCCCACCCGTAGGCAACCACTGATCCGCTGTCACTATAGGTTAGTTTTTTACTTTTATTTATACATGGAATGATACAAAAAGCACTCTTTTGAATCTGGCTTCTTTTGTTCAGCATCGTGTTTTTGAGATTCATCTATGTTATCAATAATATGTCACTAGTTTTTCCCTTATTGCAAAACAAGTATCCCATTGAATAGCTATACTAAGTTTGTTCACCCATTCAGCAGTTGATGAACACTGGGTTCTTTCCAGTATTGGGCATTTGTGATTTAAGCTGCTCCAAGTAGTTATGTACAGATCCCTGGGGGGACAGAAGCTTCCATTTCTCTTGGGTAAATACCTAGTGTGCTTGTGGAAGAAGTATGTGGTAAGTTTGTGTTTAACTTTATAAGAAACTGTCATACTGTTTTTTCAAAGTGATTGTATCATTTTCCATTCCCACTAGCAGGGTACAAAAGCTCAAATCACTGCACAACTTTATCAACACGTGGTAAGGTCATTCTAGTGGTGAGGTCCATTCTAGTTGTGTGAGGTGGTATCTCACTGTGGTTTCAATTTACATCTCCTTGATAACTAACAATGTTGAACGTCTATTCACACATTATTGGTCATTTGTATATCTTCTTTGTCAAAGTGTTTGTTCAAGTATCTTGCCTAGTTTTTAAGAACTGGGTTGCTTATTATTGACTTGTAAGTATTGTTTATATATTCTGGGTACAAATCCTTTGTCAGGTATATGCATTGCAAATAGATATATCTCCTGGCCTGTGACCAAACTTTAATGGTGTCTTTTTTTTTTTTTTTTTTTTTTTTTTGAGAGGGAGAGAGAGAGAGAGCGAGCACATATGAGCAGGGGAGGGGCAGGGGGTGACAGAGAATCTCAAGCAGGCTCCATGCTGAGATCACGACCTGAGCTGAAATCAAGAGCTGGATGCTCAACCAACTGAGCCATCCAGGAGTCCCTTAATGGTGTCTTTTGAAGAGAAGATTTTTATTTTGATAAAATCCAATTTATCAATTATTTTATTTTATGGTTCATGTCTTTGTGGTCCTAAGTATTTTTTTGTTTGCCTTCCTTTGGTCATCATTACTCTTTAAGATTCATTCACTGCACGTAACTGTCGTCCTTTCATTTTCAGTAGTGTATAGAATTCCTTCGTAGGCACATACTTCAAAATATGTCCATCTTATTGTTGAGGAAATGTGGATTGTTCTTGGCCATTACAAATTTTACTGCTGTGAAAACTCTTGTATGTGTATCCCAGGGCATAGGTGCATGTACTTGTCTAGGTTTACAACAGAGTGGAATTGCTGGGTGAGAGGATCTATATAAATTCAACTGTACTACAAAATACCAAGACGTTTCTAAAAGTAGTTGAACTAATTTACACTCCCACCTGTGGTTTATGAGTTCCAGGTACTTCACATTCTCATCAATAGTTTATATATAATTTTTATCCTTTTCATGTTTACCAATCTGGTGAGTACATTGTGATCATTCATTTTTAGCCTTTCTTTTTTTTTTCTTTTTTTAAATTTATTTACTTTTTATTATTTATCTCTTCCCAGTAACAGCCTATTTATGTAAATAGGCTCCATAAGGGCAATGGTCCTGTCTTCCTTTCTCACCACTGTATCCTCAGCATCCAGAACAATATTAATATGTAGGACAACAAATAATTATTTGTTGAGTGAATAAAAGGACATATGAAGACAAATAATAATAGAACACTTTTTTTTCTTTCCTTTTTTTTTTAAGTAGCTTCACACCCAGTGCAGAGCCCAACGCAGGGCTTGAACTCATGACCCTGAGATCGGAGGCTTCACAGACTGTACCACCCAGGCACCCCAACAATAGAACACTTTAATTTTGCACTCTCCTGAAACTTTATGCAATCTAAAGTAAAAAAAAATTTTTTTTTCAAAAGAGAGAACAATTCTCAAAGAAAATGAGGCAAAAAGACAACTTCCTAACCCCCAAACCTCCCTCTTAGCAGAATATTAGAATACTTTTCTCTAGGAAATATGACAAACCCTCATGAGAATAATTTAAAAGTTATATTTTGATTTCTCTCAATAAATGCCTCAGTCAGTTTACTTATGGTCCATTTTTACTATATAGTAAATCTCAAGTTGACAAGCATCACCCAAATGACAAGTTTTTAAAATGTTTTAACCTCTCATTTGAAAATATAAGCAAATAAAACCAATATTGCACTGTATGTTAACTAATTCGAGTTTAAGTAAAAATTTGAGAAAAAAAGTATCATAGCCAAGAATTATGAAATATCAAGAAAATCCTTAAAGACAAAAGATAAAGACAAAAATAAACACAGAGAAAAACAACTGGAATAAACATGATCATGTGCTGTAAAAAAAAAAAAAGTTAAAAAGAGAAAGAGAGCTCTTGTAGTTAAAAGAATGAGAAGGGTGATGGAAAATTCTTTATATCACTTGGACGATGAAGTTGAGGGCAAATTCCAAAAAGCAGAGAAAAAGACAAGACAGAGAGATTAAAAATAGGAGAGGTAATATAGGAAATTTAAAAGACCACTCTAATGTTCAATATTTGAACAATAGGTCTTCCAAAAAAAAAGGAGGAGAGAGAAAATGTGGGGGGGAGGGAGAGAGATCATCCACAAAATAACCAAAAACCAGGTACAGAAGGACATGAATTTGCAGGTTTAAAGGGTTATCAAACCTCCAGCAAGACGAGTGAAAAAAGATCCACAACACGGAACTGACAGTGAAATTTTAGGTTACAAGCCTCTGGGAGTAGCTACAGACAGGAACATAAAAAAGACTCAGTGATTAGAATGAGCCCTTGTTTTTAAATATATGTATTTCAATTAAGACCATACATTCCTCACAAAATACTTCTTTATTTGCATGTGGTGATTTTTAAAAACACTTTTATCATGAAAAATTTTAAATGTATTCAAATATGAAGAGTATCATGAACTTCCGTGTACTCATTAGCCAGTTTCAACAATTGTCAGCTCATTGCTAATATTATTTTATTCACATTAGTGCTGGATTGTTTTGAAGCAAATTCCAAACAGCATATCCTTTCATCTATACATATTTTAACATTTAACTCTAGAAGAAAATGATCTTTAAAAATTTTTTTTAACATTTATTTAATTTCAGAGACAGAGATGGAGAGCAAGTGGGGGAGGGGCAGAAAGAGAGGGAGACACAGAATCTGAAGCAGGCTCCAGGCTCTAAGCTGTCAGCAGAAAGCCCGATGTGGGGTTTGAACTCGGGAACTGTGAGATCATGACCTGAGCTGAAGTCGGATGCTTACACGACTGAGCTACCCAGGCAACCAAAAATTATATATATATATATATATATATATATATATATGTGTGTGTACACATATAATATAATATATATAATATATATACACATATATATATACACACATATATATACATATATATATATATATATATAGTATAACACACTTAAATAATAGGAAATTCCCAGTATCATCAAATATGCAGTGCTTGAATTTTCATATGTTATAAATACATTTCTAAGTTAATTGCTTAGAATCAGGATTCAAAGTCCACACATAGCATTTCATTTACATGTCTCTTAAATCTCTTAATCTGTAAATTACCACCACATTACTTTTTCCCTCACCTCCAGTCTTTTATTATTCCTTGCAATTTATCTGTTGAGAAAATTTGGGTCATTCATCCAGTAATGTTTCTCATATTCTAGGTTTTGTTGGTTGCATCCCTGTGGTGGTGTTTAACATGTTCTTCTATCCCTTACATTTTCTGTAAACTGACAGATTGAGGTTTATTTAGAATTTGATTTTTTGGTAAGAATATTTTCATAGGTAGTGTGAAAACATATGATGTCCTGGATGTCTCTCTTTTTGTGATGCTAGCAGCATTTGGTGATCTTTGTTTAGATCCTCTATTTCATATGGATTGCAAATAATTCAGCTCAAAATACTTTCTAACTTGGACCATGAATTTTATAAAAGCATTTCTTTTTTTAATAATCTTTTAATTTTTATTAAAAAATTGTTAATGTTTACTTATTTTTGAGAGACAGAGCATGAATGGGGGAGGGGCAGAGAGAGAGGGAGACACAGAATCTGAATCAGACTTCAGGCTCTGAGCTGTCAGCACAGAGCCCAATGTGGGGATCAAACTCATGAGCCATGAGATCATGACCTGAGCCAAAGTCGGACACAACCAACTGAGCCACCCAATAATTTTTTTTAAGTTTATTTATTTATTTTGGTAGAGAGAAAGCATGAGTGGGGAAGGGGCAAAGAGAGGGAGAGAGATAATCCCAAGCAGGCTCCACACTACCAGCGTGGAGCCCGATGTGGGGCTTGAACCCACAAACCGTGAGACCATGACCTGGCCAAAGTCAGATGCTTAACCACTGAGCCACCCAGGTGCCCCTTTAATAAGTTATTGTTTTAATGTTGACTTATTTGTTTTGAGAGAAAGAGAGAGAGAAAGCTCAAGTGGGAGAGGGGCTTGAGAGAGAAAGGGAGAGAGAGAGAATCCCAAGCAGGATCCACGTTCAGCACGAAACCCAAGTAGGGCTTGATCCCATGACCATGAGATCATGACCTGAGCTAAAATCAAGAGTTGGACACATGGAGCGCCTGGGTGGCTCATGGGTTGAGTGTCCAACTTCGGCTCAGGTCATGATCTCATGGTTCGTGGGTTTGAGCCCTGCATTGGGCTCTGTGCTGACATCTCAGAGCCTGGAGCCTGTTTTGGATTCTGTGTCTCCTTCTCTCTCTGCCCCTCTCCCACTTCTTCTCTGTCTCTCAGAAATAAATAAATGTTAAAAAAAATTTTTTTTTAAATAGAGTTGGACACTTAACTGACTGAGCCACCCAGGAGCTCCATATAAAAGCATATTTCTTAATATCTAAACATATGGGGATTTTCTATTTTGTTGTTGTTGTTACAGACTTCTAGCATAATCATATAGCAGTCAGAAGACTTCCTTGGTGTGATTTCAATCCTTTGGTATTTGTTGAACCATGCTTTATTGCTTAGTATGTGCAATTAAAAAAATGTATATTCTGTTATTCTTGCATGCTGTGTTTTATATGTGTTCATGAGGACAATTTGTTAATCTTGTTCAATTACTTTATATCATGCCTGGTTTCTATCTGCTAGTTACATTATTTACTTTAAAAAGTCTTTTAAAATCTCCCACTCTGAGCTTTCCTATATTATCAACAATGAACAAGTAGAACTTAAAATTAAACATACACTACCATTTACATTAGCTGCCCCCAAATTAAATACCTATGTATAAATCCAACAAGATATGTAGATTTATATTAATAAAACTATAAAATTCTGATAAAAGATAGGAAGGACAACCAAATATATGAAGAGATATTCCATGTTCATAGATAAGTCTCAATACTTTAACGTGTCAGTTCTTCCCAACTTGATCCATAGAGTCAGTGCAATAAAAATCAAAATATCAGCAAGTTATTTTGTGAGTTACAACAAAATCATTCTAAAGTTTATATGGAGAAACAAAACAAAAACAAAAACAAACAAACAAAAAAACCAACGCGGAGAAGTCAACTCAATACTGAAGAACAAAATCAGAGGACTGACACTACCTAGTTTCAAGACTTACTATAAAACTAAAAAGTACTTAAGACAGCGTGCTACTGGCAAAAACAAAACCAAAAACAAACAAAAGTTAAAAAAAATAGAGTAATGGGGGCGCCTGGGTGGCTCAGTTGGTTGAGCGTCCGACTTCAGCTCAGGTCACGATCTCGCAGTCTGTGAGTTCGAGCCCCGCGTCGGGCTCTGGGCTGATGGCTCAGAGCCTGGAGACTGCTTCCGATTCTATGTCTCCCTCTCTCTCTGCCCCTCCCCCCGTTCATGCTCTGTCTCTCTCTGTCTCAAAAAAATAAACGTTAAAAAAAAAAAAATAGAGTAATGGAACAGAATAGAAAGCCCAGAAATAGTACCACATGAATATAGACAACTAATCTTTGACAAAGAAGCAAAGGCAATATAATGAAGAAAAGATTATCTTTTCAGTAAATGATATTCCAACAATTGGACATTCACATTTCAAAAAGATGACTCTGGGCACAGATCTTAAACTTTTCACAAGGATTAACTCAAAATGCATCATAAACCTAAATGTAAGATGTAAAACTAAAACTCCTAGAAGATACCATAAAAGAAATCTACGTGACTGTGGGTATAGCTATGACTTTTTAGATACAACCCTAAAGGCATAAAGCATGAAAGAAATAATTGATAAATTTATTTATTTTGAGAGAGACAGAGATAGCACAAGTAGGGGAGGGACAGAGAGAGAAGGGGACAGAAAATCCCACGCAGGCTCTGCACCATCAGCATGGAGCCCGATGAGGGGCTCAAACTCATGAAACCATGAGATTGTGACCTGAGCCAAAACCAAGAGTTGGACGCTTAACTGACTGAGCTACCCAGGCACCCCAGAAAATAAATTTTTTAAAGTTAATATTTTTAATAGTTTCAAAAATAATAAACACCCAAGAATAAAGTAACAAACCACAGAACCTCTGCAGAAATCAATAAAAATTTTGTTAGAAATTAAAGTCTTGCAATCCTTATCAAAATAACACCAGCATTCTTCACAGAGTTAGAACAAATGATCCTAAAATTTGTATGGAACCACAGAAGACCCTGAATAGTCAAAGCAATCCTGAAAAAGAAAACCAAAGCTGGAGGCATCACAATCCCACACTTCAAGATGTATTACAAAGATTTAATCATCAAAACAGTATGGCACTGGCACAAATACAAACACTCAGATCAATGGAACAGAATAGAGAACCCAGAAATGGACCCACAAACATATGGCGAAATAATCTTTGACAGAACAGGAAAGAATATCCAATGAAATAAAGACAGTCTCTTCAACAAATGGTGGTGGGAAAACTGGACAGCAACATGCAGAAGAATGCATTCTTACACCATACACAAAAATAAACTCAAAATGCATGAAAGACCTAAACATAAGACAGGAAGCCATCAAAATCCTCAAGGAGAAAGCAGGCAAAAACCTCTTTGACCTTGGCCACAGCAGCTTCTTACTGAACATGTCTCCAGAAGCAAGGGAAACAAAAGCAAAAATGAACTATTGGAACCTCATCAAGATAAAAAGCTGCTGCACAGCAAAGGAAAAATCAGAAAAACTAAAAGGCAACCAATGGAATGGGAGAAGATATTTGCAAATGACATATCAGATAAAGGGTCAGTATCCAAAATCTATAAAGAACTTACCAACTCAACACCCAAAGAACAAATAATCCAGTGAAGAAATGGGCAAAAGACATGAATAGACACTTTTCCAAAGAAGACATCTAGGTGGCAAACCGACACATGAAAAAATGCTCACCATCACTCATCATCCAGGAAATACAGATTAAAACTACAATGAGAGGGGCGCCTGGGTGGCGCAGTCGGTTGAGCGTCCGACTTCAGCCAGGTCACGATCTCATGGTCCGTGAGTTCGAGCCCCGCGTCAGGCTCTGGGCTGATGGCTCGGAGCCTGGAGCCTGTTTCCGATTCTGTGTCTCCCTCTCTCTCTGACCCTCCCCCGTTCATGCTCTGTCTCTCTCTGTCCCAAAAATAAATAAAAAACGTTGAAAAAAAATTAAAAAAAAAAACTACAATGAGATATCACCTCACACCAGTCAGAATGGCTAAAATTAACAATTCAGGCAACGACAGATGTTGGCAAAGATGCAGAGAAAGAGGATCTCTTCTGCACTGATGCAAACTGGTGCAGCCACTCTGGAAAACAGTACGGAGATTCCTCAAAAAATAAAATAAAATACAACTACCCTATGACCCAGAAATTGCACTACTAGGTATTTAACCAAGGGATACAGGTGTGCTGTTTCAAAGGGGGCACATGCACCCCATGTTTATAGCAGCACTATTGACAATAGCTAAAGTATGGAAAGAACCCAAAAGTCTGTCGACAGATGATAAAGAAGTGGTATATATATACAATGGTGTATTACTCAGCAATCAAAAAGAATGAAATCTTGCTATTTGGAACTACATGGATGGAACTAGAGGGTCTTATGTTAAGTGAAATTAGTCAGAGAAAGACAAATATCATATGACTTCACTCATATGTGGAATTTAAGATACAAAAGAGATGAGCACAAGGCAAGGGAAGAAAAAATAATATAAAAATGAGGGGGACAAAACATGAGACTCTTAAATACAGAGAACAAACTGAGGGTTGCTGGAGGGGTTGTGGGTGGGGGCATGGGCTAAATGGGTAAGGAGCATTAAGGAAGACACTTGTTGGGATGAGCACTGGGTGTTCTACATAGGGGATGAATCACTGGAATCTACTCCTGAAAGCATTATTGCACTATATGCTAACTAACTTGGATGTAAATTAGAATAAATAAATAATTTTTAATGTTTGTTTATTTTTGAGAGAGAGACAGAGTGCAAGCAAGGGAGGAGCAGAGACAGAGGGAGACACAGAATCCAAAGTGGGCTCCAGGCTCTAAGCTATCAGTACGGAGCCTGATGCGGGGCTCGAACTCACAAATCATGAGATCATGACCTGAGCCGAAGTTGGACTCAACCAACTGAACCACCCAGGTGCCCCAATAAATAAAATTTTTAAAAAAAGAAAAAAAAAACTGGGATTTTTCTGAGAAAAAAAGTGGCAGTCCTAACAAGAAAGAAAGAGAGAGAGAGAGAAGAGAGAGAGAGAGAGAGAGAGAGAGAGAGAGAGAGAGAGAGAAAGAAAGAAAGAAAGAAAGAAAGAAAGAAAGAAAGAAAGAAAGAAAGAAAGAAAAAATTAAAGTCTTACACAAATGTATCATGTTCAATGAGTGGGACTATTAATACTGTTAAGATGTCAATTTTTGCCAAAATGATTTTGAGGATCAGTGAAATCACAATCAAATGTCAGTAGGAACTTTTTAGGAATCTGGTAAACAAATTCTAAAAATATATGGACATACAAAAAATTTAGAAGGGGTTAATCACTCTGGAAGAAGAAAAACAACTTAGGAGGACTTGCTTTACATACTGTCAAGACTTCTCATAAAGCTACAGTAATTAAGACAGGATGGATATACAGACCAATGAAACAATAAATAGACCTATGCATATAGACACTTGATGTAGAGCGGTGGTGAAGGGACAAGCAAGTGGTGCTGGAATTGTACGTCTATATGGGAAGAAAGTGAAACCGTTCCCCTAACTCATGCTAAAAAACAAAAATCACTCTAGAGATATTAAAGAATTAACTTTGTAAGCAAAACAGTGAAGGTATTAGAAGTTACTCTACAGAGAATACTATTATAATCTTAGGGTAGGAAAAGACTTCTTAATCCAGGCAGAAAAAGTAATTACCCATAAGGGAAGATATTATTGAACTGGATCACATTAAGAATTCAGTTCATCAAATGACACCATTAAGAAAGTGAGAGGCAAGTTACAGAATGGGAGAAGATATTTGTAATACATGTACCTGGCAGAAAGACATCGACAATGCATAAACTACTCCTACAAGTCAATAAGAAAAAGACAACTCAATAGTATTACAGGGAAAAGACTTGAACAGACACTTCACAAAAGAGGGTTTTCAAATAGCCAATAAGCATATGAAAAGGTACTCAATCTAATTAATAATTCAGTAAAATGCAAAATATAATCACAAAGAGATTCCACTACATATCTCGTGGGTTGACAAAAATATAAAATAATTGAAAATATCAAATACTGGAGAGAATGTGTATAACAGGAGCTCTCACTCATATACTGCTGATGGGAGCAAAAAGAAATATTATGGCTATTTTTGAAAACTCTTTGGCAGTGTCTAGTACAGAAGTTACATCCTATCATCTAGCAATTCCCCTTCTAGGAGAATACTAAGAGAAATGTCTGCAAATGTGTGCAGGAGACGTACACAGGATTAAACATAGCCATATCACAGTAATAACCCAGAACAGAAACAACCTAAATCTATGTCAACTTAAAATGTATAAATACATTTTGTATAGTTCTATAATAGAATATTATACAACCATGAAAATAAAAGAATTTTAGTGACATGCAACATCAGGAACAAATCTCACAAATATTTTGAGGGAAACCAGATGCAAACTGCAGAATTCCATTTTTTGAAGATTTATTACATGCATTTTTAGGTTTGTAAAATTGTCAAATATTTTTAAACCATCTCAACTTCTAGTAAATTATTCCATTTCAGCATTACAGGCTTTTTGAAAATTCATTATCCAATTTTCTTTTTTTTTTTTAATGTTTACTTTTAGTTTTGAGAAAGTGCATTGCTGTGTGCATGCGCAAGAGAGGGGGAGAAAGAGAGGGACAGGAAGAATCTCACTCAGCGTGTGGAGCCAGATATGAGACTCAAGTCCTCAACCCCCCAGATCATGACCTGAGCTGAAATCAAGAGTCAGAGGCTTAACTGACTAAGCCACCCAGGGGCCCCCAATTTTATTTCTGAAACAGATTTTTGAACTTCAGGAGATGGGTATGATGTCTTAATTAAAATTTTAGGTACCATAAACTTAGAGTGAAAATGCGTTCTTTTAAAAAAAAAAATTTGGGGGCGCCTGGGTGGCTCAGTCGGTTAAGCGGCCGACTTCGGCTCAGGTCATGATCTCACGGTCCGTGAGTTCGAGCCCCGCGTCGGGCTCTGGGCTGATGGCTCGAGCCTGGGGCCTGTTTCAGATTCTGTGTCTCCCTCTCTCTCTGACCCTCCCCCGTTCATGCCCTGTCTCTCTCTGTCTCAAAAATAAATAAACATTAAAAAAAAAAAATTTAAAAAAAAATAAAAAAATAAAAAAAAATAAAAATAAAAAAAAAATTTTGGAACACCTGAGTGGCTCAAGTTGGTTAAACATCCTACTTTTGACTTTGGCTCAGGTCAATCCAATGGTTCATGAAACTGAGCCCCAGGTCGGGCTCTGCACTGACAGCTCAGAGCCTGCTTGAGGTTCTCTCTCTCTGCCTCTCCTCCGCTCATGTGCACCCTCTCTCTCTCAAAATACATAAACATTTTAAAAAATTCATTATCAAAGTATAGTTGACACACAATTTTACATTAGTTTTAGATGTACAACATAGTGATTTGACAATTCTATACATTATGCAGTGCTCACCATCGTGAGTGTAGTCACTATGGGTCACCATACAAACAACATTGTTCCAGTATTATTGACTATATTCCCTATGCTTTACATGATTCCATTTTTATAAAGTTCAAAACCAGGCAAAATGAAACTACGGTGTTTCAGAATGCATACCCAGGGGCACCTGGGTGGCTCAGTCAGTTAAGCGTCCAACTCTTGATTTCATCTCAGGTCATGATCTCACAGTTTGTGAGATGGAGTGGCACATCTGGCTCTATGCTGACAGCTCAGAGCCTGCTTGGGATTGTCTCTCTCCCTCTCCCTCTGCCCTTCCCCCCCACACTCTCTCTCTCAAAATAAACATTAAAAAAAAGTGCACACCTAAGTTGCAAAAATTTTTTTAAAAATTAAAGACATATTTACACATATGTCTGGTGCTTATCTTTGGTTGGGAGAGAAGATTACAATTAGACAAGGGCCCTCACATTTCTGGGCGGCTGTTCTACTTTTCGAACAGATTTAGTTGTACAAAGCTATTCACTTTAAACAGACGCATGAAGCTGTGTTTAATGGACTCTGTGTAGACTCTATTTTCACAATAAAAACAGGCATAAGAAGACAGAACCACCAAGTCACTCTTCTCTGGGCATATTCACCTTTTCATGGGATGCCTGGAACCGTGCAGGAGGCAGCTGGAGGACAGCTGAAGACCAAGTGGCTGCACTAAGGAGGATGCAGCAAATTGATGAACGCCATTCCACAGCCTGGGAGCCCCAGCAAAGTAACTCAGCAAAGATAGACTGTAGTGGCTGGTTTGGGTCTGCTTTGTTTTCCTTTGTAACTTTAACAGAATTACTTCCTTGGCCCTATAAAGTTGTTCTTTCAATATTCCACGTTCCTCAGTTTTCAGATTTAAAACTTTCAATCAAGAGTCCTTTGAGGCTGTCAAGTTAGGAGTTCTGGTCAACTCTAGTTACTTTTCTTAAATAGGAGCTAGACAAACTTTTTTAAAAATGGTGTAATTATTCTATTTTCCAAGAGGTCATTGCGTTTAGTAAAGCCCCCCTTGCTGCCTCCTACTCAATATATTGCTGTTTTCATTTTCTCTGGAAAACTAGGATCAAATTCAATCATTTTGACATAATTGACTACAACTGCTTTTCTAATTTTCCTCTAAAGAAAATTGAGTCAGTCAACTTTATTAAATGTAATACACCAATTAAACAGTTTGAACTTGTACATGGGCAGAGCCTGAGTCCTAGCATAGAAGTTCTATGTATGAATGTTTTTCTTTACTTTGTTCATAAGAGACTTTAATCTTGGGAAACCAATTTAAAGGTTTTATATGAAATTTCCCAAAAAAGAAGATTCTGGGGTTCAAAAAGCTAAGGCCAACTTAAATAACTTGAGAAGTGATCTGAACAGCTTGTGTCTTTCAACATGAACCAGATGTCAGTTTTTCAGTGTGTATTCACAGAAATGCCAATGAGCAGGCCCTCATTCCATGCTTTAAAGTACAGGTGACCAGTTGATGTCAGTTCATCCACTTGTCTTTGTTTGCTCATCTCTGTACACATATAAACTAAAAATGGTTGGTTAAAAAAATGTCATCTCAGAGAATGTTAAACATTTTTTTTTGAATGTCGCTTAAATGTGGCTTTCAGAGATGTCTGTGTAGTAGAGTTAAATGTTGGAATTTTTTTTTCTTGATGACAAGAATATATTATCTCACACTTAAAAGTTTATTCATGAAAAATCACCAGAAAACAATTCACTGAGAACGTCTCTGCCTAGTGTTTTAAAAGATCTCAAAACACCAAAGCCCATCATGATGCCCCAGGGTTTTCCTTATTCAGGGCAGAAATTACATCTGCCACCTTTTTGAGGATTTATGTAATTGGTACCAATACTAATATTTAGTCTCCTTATTAATACAGCAAGGAATCTCATTAAGCCCAATTTGTAGCTGTCACTTTGGGAAAAAAAATCCATTGGTCTGTACTGCATTAGGTGACCACACCAGCTTACGTAACAAACCCACCCTGTCCCTTACCAGAAATTTATTAACAAACGAGTTGAGTTTTACTCTGGGGATTGTCAGCTTTGTTGGGATGACTGTGTTCAAGAATTCCAGACATTTGCCAACCTAAGAAATGTTAACTCTATGTGGTCTTCTGAGTTCATTTACAGAAATGGGCCACTTGAATTTTTAGATTTCTTTAAAGTCACACCGAGAATATGGAGTTTGTTTCCCCACCACCTGTCATAATGATCTTGCTTCTTCTGTTCTGCCAAGGACAATTCTTCCTTATTTCTTTTCACTATGCCTTTCCCTTTCCATCATCATTGACGTACGTCTTGCACATTAAGAGGAAGGACAAAACCCCACTGTACACTGCCCCAGTTGTAACATGAAGAATCTGAAACAATAATGGTCACCTAAAGAGCTAGACTTGTCTACCTGAGTTCAGGGAATACCCACAGTTGTCACTATGCTACAAAGGAAGCTAGGCACTACCTGAGATGCTCAGAGAGGCCCAAAAGGAATAGATTTCCTGGAACCCTAGTTACTGAATGCAAGGCCATAGAGTCTAACACTGGTAGGCCAAGGCTGTCAGCAATATACATGAATTAAGTGCATTATCATTTTCCTCCCACATCTACCTTTTGATGTAGAGTGAAAAGGCCAGAAGGTGGACCATAAAGAAACCAGAGTACCTCCTTCTAGTGAGATCATTCATGGGTTGGCTATAAATGTAATATTATTCAAATCATAATTTAAATGTAATTTAAATATAGTGGGAGTGTTAGCACTTTAAAAAATCTAGAATACATTCTGTGGTCACATCTCCTTTGTAAAAAAATCAGACTCGCTGTATTGTTGAATTCACTTACAACAGGTAGTCTGCAGGAACAAAGAAGCTTGTTTTGGAGACAATCCACTAATGATTGCATAGTACAAGTGCCAGCAATGGGTCCAAATTATAGTTACTTCAGCAGGCAAAGAAATCAAGGGAAACAAATCATTTCTTTTCTGGAGATGACAGAACTATAAACTTAAATGGCATTAAGATCAAGAACAAATGTCTGCTATAGGTACTGTTCATGGACACTTCATGAATTCCTCACTCAGCAAAGAGTCGCAGCTAAAACTTGCACCTGCCTTACCTCCCTACCCCCACCTATCAGTTTCTCAAAGCCAAATCCAAGTTTCTGGAGTCTGCCTTCTATCCAAAATTCTAAATGAAGAGAGGCAAGTACAACAGCTTGGAAAACACCAGAGAAGATCATAAATGTTCAAGACCCTGGCTTCTGGCAAAATCTTCCTCGATTATATCATAATCAGGTAAGCTGAGAAAAAACAGCTTTGTTCCAGTTCCAGGAGCTACTTGTTATTGCGACCATACTTCCTCTCTTTGCTTAAATGAATTACAGTCCCTATAAGTTTCAATGGAATTTCCCCTAAAAACTCCAAAGGGAGATTATAATACCATTTTCACCGGAAGAGGAAAAACCATCTATACTGTCTGCATTTAAACACACATAGGAACGAAGACTGGCATTTCAAAGTAAAGGCCATGAACTTATACTTGCTACATAAAGAGGAATGTGAAAAAGCTAATATTTCTAAGTCTCGGTGTGTAGAAAAGGAACCTGAGAGTTTGAAATATTTAGGAGAAAAATTCCACATGCAAGACAGACATCCAAAATGGCTCAACATAATTTATTTTTTTTTATGTTAAAATGTACAGAGTTCTTTTGAAAGTACTTGCTAGAAAGGGGAAAAAAAAGTGATATTACATACAAGGAGAGGAAGGGAGACCGACTGGCCCAGGAGCGCATGACATGGAGAAATACAAAGGCATCTAGGCACCCCTTCCCCGTAGCTTACAAGTCACCATGAACAAAGTACAAAGAGGTTACAAAACAGGAAAAGCAAATATAAACAGACAGGAATAGACTTAGCTTCATTTGTACATGCGGCTTTTAGAGGCATCTGGAGCTCTATTCACACACTCTAGAGATCTCTTTAAAGAGAATTTTTATCTTTCTTAAAATAGTTTTTAATATTCTACAACAAAGATAAAAAATTTTAAAGATGGAATGAAATGAAAAAGCTCTTATTTTAAAAGGCATCAAAGTCACTAACAGTGAGTTTTTTAAATTTCTTTTTTAGAAGATTACCCAAGTTATCTTGCTAAAAATACATTTTTTTTTAAACAGAAGTGAAAAAATGACAGGTACCAATATTACTGTGTTGGATAATTTCTTTTATAATATAGAAAAGAACATTTTCTCTACAATAGTTCTACAGTCACAAAAAGGCTTGTGGAAAAGGGAGCTGCCCGATTGAATTTTTTTTTTTTTAAAGAAACAAATAAAACCAAACACAACCGCAAACCAACAGAAACTGAATTCACGGCCCTCATTTCAACAGCTTCTCCTTCTGCCTTGACCCACCCTCCTCCCAATATACCTCCCTCCCGACCCACCCCATCCCCACCCCAACCAGGAAGCAATGACATAGCTGAAGATGTAGGGAGAGGGCAGCACAGTGCACTTTCTACATAGATGATTGGGAACTGGAAGAGTATATACAGAGAAACTGGGTCCTACACAGCCTTGCACATGCTCAGAATCGATAGCGGTTAAGATGTGGAATTCTGCCTTTTTCTACCTAACACATTTAATTGAGAAAGTCAATTAAAGTGTATTTAAAAAAAAAAAAAAAAAACCTGTGCATTTGAAAAAATTTAATGCCTAATTAGTACTTCAAAAATTTATCTATATAAAATGTACAAATAAAGGAGAGAATTTAATGCTTACAGGTATTTCTTTAAGCAGTACTTCCCCCTTTTGGATATTTGACTGCACATACCGAGTGGTATAATATTTTCCATCTTCTAATGATGGAACATATATATAGATATATATATATATTTTTTTACCTATCCCTGGAGCAAGTAACAGGAAGAGAATGGGCGAACTGGCTGCACAAGAGAAAAGATAATGGAGTTGGGAGCAACAAAGGAACCTGCTAAAACCCTGCTGTCCAGATTTGCCCTACTATGCTGGTGGTTGGTTTATCCCTCTTCTAACCACTCACAGGAGAGGGGCTGGTGCACTCTGATTCACAGGGAATGAACTCAGGATCTCAAGAAAATGAAAACTAGAGGTATGTATCATTTAAGTAGCTATAAAACTCACACCATGATCTCCCTTAAATCATCTCTTCCAACATAAAATAAACAGTGTCAAATGTCTGTCAGGTATTTTTCAAATCACTGAAATGTACAGTCATCCATCAACACTTTGTATAAGAATGTAAGAGGCTAAGCACTGGGGACTGCTGTTTGAGTTTAGTCAAAGTCAAAGGCTCAAGAATCAAGACCCTTAGCATCTCAAAGTACATACTAAAAACAAGAGGCTGCGTGGAATATGTGTGTTATGGCTGATTCACCAGGTGGTAAAAAACAAGAGGTTAATTTCCTCTTTTTGATTGTTAACTGACCATCTCTATTCCTCCAAGGCTGGATTAGGATTGCAAACAGCTTTCCTCTGAGATTCTGCTGTTAATTGAGACTTACAGTATTTTTGTGTCTCTGAGTGCTGAGTGGGAATAGTAAAAAACAAACCCCCCCCCCAAATTATATTACACTTGATTTAAGAAAAACAAACATTTCAATGAAGTCCATCTATAAAGAAACATTCTTGGGGAAAGGTTTCAAGAGGTCAAGAGGGGTGTGTGTGTCTGTGTGTCTGTGTGTGTGAGTGTGTGTGTGTGTGTGTGTGTGTGTGTGTGTGTGTGTGTAGGGAGTGGAGGGGATTTTAAAAGGAGAAGCATTTTCCTGCCTCGCTTTATTAATAATAATAATAATAATATTAACAATAATAATAAGTTTAAGGAGCTTGGGTTGTTCTCCATGTCCCCATCCGAGTCTCCCCTAAGTGCCTCCTGCTGGAATGAAGTAGGAAATGAAAGGTTGGGTTTGGAGGAAGGGGTCTTGTTAACCCCCGAGATGTATATATAACATTTAAAAATGACAACATTGGGAGCTGCAAACAGTGAGGGGAAACATACATTTTAAAATAAAATAAAGATAATTCACTTTTACACAAATTCTGTCCATGTGGTATGTAAAGAAAGTAAGGCTCTTTTTAATTATGAAAAGATTTTTGTGCATGTTTCCCCTATCCCCAAATCCATTTTTAGATGAGTTCTATTGTAAAATGTTCAAGATTATGAAGAAAACCAAAACCCAGAACAAAATGAACCCAAAAAAAAAAAAAAAAAGAGAAGACCAGGTTTTCTAAAAAATAAAATAAACCAAAGAAAAATTCCTCTAAATCTACAGCAATATTTTAACTGGAAAAAGGTCCATTTTTCTCTGGTTTGTCAGTATAAAAGGTTCCTTTATTTATATATATTTAAGTTTTTAATTGCAAGTTCATCTTGCTCATCTTCTCATGTAAGGTCCATTGAGTGACTGCTTGGGCACACCAGCAGCGTTCATGTAGCTGTGATGGGAGGGGCCAGTGTACATCATGTTTCCATGAGGGTTTGGCTGCATAGGCTGCTGGGTATAGGCCTGGCTCCCCATCATCCCCATCTGCATCTGCATAGGATACTGTGCTGTCTGGTTCATGTAGGCAGGGTTACTATGGTAACTGCTGTTCATCATGGGCTGCGTCATTCGATAGCTGTTCATGGCATTCAAGGTGTTCATATTCATGGAATTGACATTATAGGCAGGGGTCGGCATCAAATTAACCCCCATGTTCATGCCACGCTGAACAGCCAATGCACGAGGGCCAGCCTGCATGGCAACCGCTGGTGGGCTGCGGCCATACAGCTGCTGCTGGTGGGCAGCTGCAGAGGGCAGTGGCGCGGACTTGGAGCGGATGGAAATGTGCCCCTTCACTGGCATCTGCCCTTGCAACCTCTGAGTGTGAGGAATGCCGATGTTGGTGGCAGACATGTTGCACTGTAGCAGAGGTGACGTGAGGTTCATGGTGGTGGATGCCAAGTTTGGGGGCGGCGTCATGGTGGCTTGTGCTTGAGGGGTCCCAGCTAATGGATGAGACGGAGCTAGCTGAGCCAGTCCTGTATTAGACAAAGAAACACTGGTTGCATAGGAAGTCACAGCAGGAGAATGGCTATAAGGCATGGCATGAGGGTCCATAATGGTGTTAGTCAGCTGCTGCAACTTGGCTAGACTGAAGGTGGCTGACGGTTGAGAGTAGCTGCCGGCACCAAAGTCCCCTGGAATCCTCTCATAAATACTTATGTTCCCAGTGCTTCCAGATTCCGGTATCTCCATGATCATAGGCGCTGGAGTGAAACTGTTATTCATACTACACTGTGACAGGGGGGGCTGCTGCTGGGGCGGGGGCGGGGGCTGAGGCTGCTGGGGCTGAGGTGGTGGTGGCGCCGGTGGCTGTTGCTGCTGCTGCTGGGGCGGCGGAGGCTGTGGTGCTGGTTGCTGCTGCTGCTGCTGCTGCTGCTGCTGCTGCTGCTGTTGCTGCTGCTGCGGTGGTGGGGGCGGCGGCTGCTGGTTACTGGGAGGCCTCTCCACCACACAACTCTGAGGTGACTTGATGTTGCAGTTGGCAGCAGCAGGCTGGACGTTGTTCTGCTGCATCATGCTGCAGCTGTTGCCCATGTTTGCCATTTGCTGAGTGACAACACAACTGTTCTGGGTGAGGCTGCTGGAGGAGGACAACCCACCATAGGAGCAGCTGCTCTGGGAAGAGTTAGTCCCACAAATGCTGCCACCCATCGTAGAATCGTAACTGCTGGGGTTCTCATAGTTTTCTGTGGTGCTCTCAATGCTGCCCAGGTCACTGAAGCCACTGTCCACCACCTGCTGAGAGTGGTCTGATACGGAAGGCACATCCATCATGGGGCTGGTCTCCATGTTCTGCATAGAGGGTGCGGACAGGGATCCTTGCTCCGGGCTGATCTGGGTGTAACCGCTTTCAAGGGCAGGCACGTTGGGACTACTGACTGAACGGACCGATTGGCTGGGATGAGACTGAACAGAAGATATCGGGCTATTATGTTCTGAAGCGTGGCAGTCTTCCACCATCGACATCTGAGGGTCTTCATCGGCCTGGGTGTAGCTCTGCAGGGTCTGACACGCGGCCAGAGTTTCTTCGCAGTCCTGGTAGGCTCCCTCATGCTCGTTGCTTTCTTCTTGAGTCAAAGACTGCACTGCTTGCACAGTTTCCAGATCCAGTTCACTGTGAGGAATCTCTTCCTCCTCTTTTAGCTCAATTAATTCTTCTTTAGAGTTTGAATCTTCTTCATGATCGTCCTCAGACCCTGGCATGTGCTCTGATACCATGGATGTTTCGTGGGAAGTCTGTTCCTCTTCAGAATCTGGTTCTGTTTCATCTTTATCCTTTATATTCTCCCTACTGCTCTGCATATTAGTATCTAAAAAAGACTCCTGGCCACCAGGCTCCTCTTTGACATCTTCTCTAACGGGCTGCTCCTCTAGCTCTTTTTTCTTCGTAGATTCCAGATGGCCGTCGTCTTCATCATCTGCATCATGGTCTTCATTCTGGTTTGTCTCTACAGCCACCTCATCCTCTTCCTCTTGCTCCTGTTCTTCCAGCTCTTGCTGCTCCTCCTCTGACTGCCGCTGCTCTTCTGAGACACGGGGCTTCTCTTCCTCTTCTTCTATTTCGGGTTCTTTCGTTTCAGTCTCGGGACTGTTGCTATCCACTGGAGACGCCGCTCTAACTTCACTGCTGGTTGTATCTTCTTCTTCTCCCTCTTCAACCTCTTCTGCTTCCACGTGCATCTCCTCCTCATCCTTCCTTTCTTCCGTTAAAGGCAAGTCTTCTTTTGGTTCAACAGTCTCTTCATTCTCTTGAAGTTTGGGTTTCCGTCCCGGTTTAGGAATGGGAACGGTGGGCTCAACAATGCATTCTTGGGTAGAAACGGGTAGGATTTCCCGATTCAACTTAAATCCTGGTTTGCGACCAGGTCTTTTCTTCCAGTGGATTGGTTTGCGGCTCTTGCCTTTGGGCCATCCCTTTTTCTTTTTCATAGGTGTGGACGTATCTGGCTCAAGCTGAGAATCCTTCACATCACATTTTCTCAAGAGAGATACTGGCTTTAGAACAGGAGTGTCTACACAGAGGGACAAAAAAACACACACACACACACGTTAAAAAAGTTAAAAGATTTTGTATATTTTCTAGTACTTTTTTCTGAGACCACATGTGCAACGGGAATGATTTTATTAATCATCACAAACTCCTGATAACCTTCTCTTACAAGCTAAGAATCTAGAGGAGAAATCTAATTAATGACATCTTCTAAAGTCACGCAGTGAGCTGGCAGAACAATGAAAGAATCCGGGTCAACATTCTGTTACCAACCACCAGTTAAAGCCAGTTCAGGTTTATCATCACCAACTGCATGGTTTTGTAAGTTAGTCTAAAATACTCAGTTTTATCATCTAGAAAACGGAGATAAGCTGTGTAAAGATGCAAATACTCAATAGTTATTACAACTACTTTAGACAAGCTGTCTTTACTATGTAAGTTACAAATCAACTCATTTCTTCTTTTTTGTTTTACCCCTGTTTGCAATTTATATTATCTCTCTGGCTTTTTTTTTAGTTTCCATAAAATCATGACTTCAGGTAATATCATGAGTTAATTACTCCAGGCCATGACTAAGCAATCTGACATGCTCAGTCAATGTTGTGTTTGTATGGGAACAGCTGCAAGGCATTTAGTCCCAAATAAATACTGACCTGAAAAAAAACAAGTTAATGACAATGATTTATCAGAAATAAATTTGATATTGGTATTATTTTCTCCCCATTAATTTTTTTCTATTTTTAAAGATTGTAGTAAACTACGCATAGCATAAAATGTACCATTTTAACCATATTTAGGTGTGGTGCAGCATTAAGTACCTTCACATTTCCTATTAATTTCTAAAAGGAAGAACACCAAGCAAAAACAGGATCTGGAGAGGAGAACTAAGAAGGTACAGTTAGCAATAACTTGAAAATAAAGAATGGAAATGGTTGCATCAGAGAAAATTTGTCCAAGTCAATAAGAACTTAAACGGGGGATACTATTTGAGCTACAATGATCCAAGACAGAAATTTTACTGAAGTGCCAAATTTATACAATAAATATTTAGTTTAATATATACATCACAATAAAAGAACTCAGTCATCTTATCACTATTTAAAACTATTTATTATATAAAAACAGGAGAATGGAGAAAACACAAGTTTCCACTAGATACGAAATTGAGTGGATTTATTTTTAAGAGAAGAATAAAAAACTCAGTTAATAAAAGCTATACATCCACCAAGAGAGGACAACTAGATTTCTTCAAATTCACCCACCAAAATAAAAAAAAAAAACTCAGTCTGACCTTATGGTGAGGCAAACATTGCAGCTGCAGGCAGCATGAGGCACTGGCAGAAACTTTAGGGGAGGAGGAACTAGTCTGTGACCTAGCACATTTCTGAGCCCATTTCTTTATCTCTAAATGACAAGGCTATTTCAAAAGTAAACCATTGGATTTTTAGCTATGCCATAAAAATTGAGCCTATTTTGAGGCACTGTCACCATTTTTATTAGAAATTTACTACTCGTAGAGAAAGGCACATTAGAGATATGATTCAGATATGATTCACATCCTGAACAGATGTGAGGCAAGTCCAATTTACATGAGTCGGATCTTAGAACCATCTTAGCATGTATTCATTTAACAATATTTACTGAGTGTCCATTTTAAGCACTCAGCATACAACAATTAGCAAAACAGGTAAGTCCACAAGAGTGTACTTTCTGGTAAAGGGTTATTACTTCAAGATCTTCCTGAGGCTAACTCCAATCCACCAACTAACTGAAGATTCAGATAATGGCTGAGAAAGGATTAGGCAAAAAAAGAACAATTTCCTAACAGCAAGATATTTTCTCCAGTGGAAAAACTAGGTCCTCAGTTGAAGGGAAGACTAGAAAAAAAAACTTTTTAAAAGGACAGAGGACTAAAGGAGAAAATGGGGATGAATGTGCTTGACACAAATTTTTAGAGATTATCAAGCCGTCCTTTACTTGCTTAGTGGGGTGTGTCATTTTTCAGCTTTTTTGTTGAAGGGTTTGCAGTTATCACTTGAAGTGTGTTTCTTCAGAGACACTAAAACTACCATAAGCAGTGGGTTCTGTAAAACATACCATCAGCGTCATCGGACTCTTCTTCATCATCTTCATCTTTAGACTTCCTCTTAGAAGAGGATCGACACCTGAGCACATCCTGTGAGGACAAACGATGGAAGTATCCTCTAGAAAAGAGTTCATTTTCATCCTCTTCCTCTTCTTCCTCATCAATCTCAAACGTGGGTTCTAATCGTGGCATCGGCCTCTCGGAGTCAGAGTCTTCAAAAGGTTCATCCAATACCTCTGTAGTCTCAGAAATCGTTTCTGTGACCACGCTGCTGTTGTGGTGTTTGCGCTTTCGGATTCTCCTTCTTCGGTGAAGAATTGGTTTCTATTTAGAAGAGAAAGAAAGCATTTACAGGAATTAATACTATCATTTCTATTAATAACACGATTAATAGTTTTTAAACCTACTCGAATCAGCCAACAGACATTTTGAATATTATTTCAAAATACTATAATAAGGTACCATAAAGTATCACAGAAAGATGTTGGATAACTGAATAGAACTTTATAAAAGGCACAGAGAGCAGATATTATAATTCCCTTTAATAGTTCAGTTAAATTTAACACCCTAGGGAATTGCCTATTTCAATACTGAAATGACACAGAAGCTAGTCCTTTAACTTCTCTTACTTCAAGAGGGGAAAAAAAAAGACTAAAACACTTTTTGTTGCTCTCATAGCTCTCTGAAGATCAACAGAACTATTAGTAAAGCTGTATGCCATCTTCATGAGCTACCCATAAGGAGTTATGGTGAAATGTAAAAACATGGAGCTGATGTGTAATTACCTGATACGAAGTATTTCAAAAGTAATAAATCTGTTACTGGAAAGTGGCACACTGGGCACAATTTTGTACTAGGGTTGATCTAATAATACCTTAAATTACACAACAGATAAAACAAAATGATAGCGACGATGCACCAGAAATAATCTAATCCAATCTCCTTACTCCACAGAGGTGAGACAGGTTACAGGACCTGTGTAAGGTCACATACCCAGTCAGTATGAAAACGGTTGTAAAAGACAGTCTCTGACTCCCAGTCTGGCGCATTTCTGTAAGAACTTCAGGTATTGTGTACATGATCTCACTGCCTGTTACGATATTCTCTTTTTTACACAGGGAAATAGCACAGTTTTAAAAATAGGCAATAGAAGCCTGGAATGGCAAAGATACAGTCTTCCTGATCACATAATGAATGGCAGAGTGAGCCAGGGTTCAATTTTTTCTCCACTTCAAATTTACTAGTCTGTTTAGTTGAAGTACAATTTTCAAAGTAGGTTAAACATGTCTGGCTCTGCTCTTTGGAAAAATGGCTGACTCTAGGACTGGGACATAAAATATACAAGATAAGCTTAGATCATCTCGCAGTACTAGAAAGTAAGGAAGTGCTCAAAAAAAAAAAAAAACACAAAACCCAAAACACCTTCACAACAATGGGGGTACATATTAAGTTAAAGGGACACAGAAGTGAAGACTCCTATGGCCAAAGCTGGAAGAATCTGAGGAACAAATTAAATAAAGTAGTACTACTGTTTTATAACTCAAAGTGTAAAGTAAATATCTGGGTCCATGCTGACATAAAGAAATGCTTGAATAAATAAGCAGATGGGGAAAAATGGTAAATCTCCAAGCAGAACTCCTATGGAATACAGTGCAACTTTCCACATCTTAAGCGTGGCCTGTGGGCAGTGCTGCCTTCCAAAAAGTACAGTATGGGAGAGGGGAACAAAGGAGTAACTTTACAGTGGAGAAACCGACAAACAACCTCAAACCCGGTGATCGAGACTAACCTCAACAGTGATAAGTCATATTGACAGTAATACTCTTGTGTTTGGTGTGTGCATGTGTATACATGTACACACGTATCACACACCCTTTATATGATAAGAATGACACTTTACCTCTGTGGTCTTCTTCCCCCAAACCTATTAGCCCATTCTAATATCATGAGGTACATTCTAAAATACCTAGCCAGTACTCGTCAAACTGTCAAGGTTGTCAAAAACAAGGAGTCTGAGAAACTGTCACACCCAAGGCGGCCCAAAGAGACATGGCTACTAAATGTAATGTGGTATGCTAGATGAGATCCTGGAAGAGAAGAACATAAGGGAAAACTGAGGAAATCTAAATAAATATGGGCTCTAGTTAACAAAATATTGGCTATTTGTGACAAATGTACTATACCAACCTAAGAGGTTAATAATAGGGGAAACTGGGTGTAAGGAATACAGGAACTCTCTGTACTTTCTTCGCAATAATTGCATAAATCTCAAACTGTTCTAAAATTAAAACCTTGTATTTTTATATATAGCCCCCCTTTTTTTTTTCATAAGGCTCTGCTTAAGGAAAGGAACAATTTCACTGCTTTGGGTGGAAGCTGTCACCCTGCTACTACACAGTGGTTCATCCAGGTTGCTGAGCTCAGTGTGGCTGGCTTGTGGAAATGCTTAAAGTTCACTCCACAGCCTGGGGAAGTTCTGGTATACAGTTTACCAGAACTTGTTTTCATCCTCTCATCGCATTTATAAACTGGTTTCATTCAAACTTTGCAAGATGACAAATAGAACTGAGAAAATATTTTCACAACCAGGTTAAGTCAAATCACTGGAAGAAAGCAGGGGGGGGGGGGAGACAGAAATGGGAGAAGAGACCACAGGGGGTAAGTCCCACTCAAGACTAATGGCCTCACTCAGAGCACCCCCAACACAGGGCACCACTGTCCATCAAACTGTCAAATATTTTACAAATCCCTAAAAGTCATGATCAGAACATCAAACCAGCAAGCTAAAAAAGTTTGTTGGCTCTTAAATAAGCTCATGGTGTCTATGTTCATTTCCATGAACCAAAGAAGTCCTATACACATTTCAAATGTTCACTGGGAGGATAAGCTACAATACATCAAGGTATAAAGTCTAAAAAATAACACACTAAGAATTTCTACATTTACTTTCTCAGAACTCTGTGATAGACAAATGTATATAGTAAGCTGCAACTGGGGAAAGAACAGACAAGTCGAAGAAACGAATCACAAGAAAAGCCTTACCTTTCTCTTCAGTGTGGGCTTCGTAAGAATTGGTGGGGAGCTGGACCGAGGACTTTCGGGCTCTTCTTCTTCCTCACTACTCTCACTGAAGCCTCTGAGGAGAGCCCTGTCACCGTCACTATAGCGACGGGGCAGCCTCTCATTGCCTTCTGGTAATCTACACTTCAGTGCCTCTGGGCTCTTCTTTAGCTGTCCTCGCCAGAGCTCAACCCCCTCACTTAGTCTTCTTTTGGGAATGTCTGGCTTCCCATCCTGGCTGGGCTGCTCCTGAGAGGCTGCTGACTGGTCCTCACTTTCAGTGTATTGTTCTTGGGAGGTTTCTGATTTTTCCTCACATTCTCCATATTGTTCCTGAGGAGCTGATGTCTCTTCCAAGAGCAGTTTAGAATCTTTATCACCAAAACGTTCCTGGGTTTTTCTGTTTTTCCTTCCCCAGCGGCCTCTCCGAGATGGCTGATTGTTTGCAGGAAGACTATCACGGGGAAGGACTTGCTTGTTCAGACGCGTAGAACTAGCTGGTGCCATAACTTCTGGTTTCTTTTCACTTTCTACCGAAGAGTAAGAATCTTGTTCTTTGTTCTCCCGAGATGCAGACTTTCCCACCTGATTTTAGAAAATAAAACCATGCTGGTTAATCTTTCAGCCTTATTCAGTTATATCTCCTATTTGACCTCCTAAATACAGAGATAAGAAAACAAAGCTTTAAAAAAGAAAAGCATAATTTAGTAGCTATCATGAATATTTCTCATGTGTTTGACATTGCTTTAAATGCTTTATAGGATACATTAATCCTCACAACAATTGTATGAAGTGTTATTATTACATCCTCATTTTACAAACGAGGTAACCGAGGCACAAAAAAATATAAGTAACTCGCTTTAGGACATGCAACAGCAAATATAGAAGCTGGGATATAAACCCAGGCAGTCGGACCCAAGAGTTAGTGCTCTTAACCACTATGTAATCCCACCTTCAATAAACAAAATGAACAGCATTGTTCTTATAAATGTTAAATGATATAATTTTAAAATTTATCAGAAATAAAAATTTATAAACGGAGAGAAGATGGACTCTGGGGCATGGGCAAGAGAAAAGGGGTGTTTGAAAAAAATGAAAGAAAATTTCTGTAATTATTTTGATTTATTTTTATTCTGAATATTTAATTTCATTTTGAAAATTAAATTACATTAAACAGGGGCATGAGATTGTTTACGTTTATCAAAGGAGGACATAGATTTTTAAAGGAAGAAAGCACGGCTTTAAAAAAAAAACAGAGAAAGGTATGCATCACATGACAAAAAATACTGAAAACTATACAATGTCATACAGTCCCTCATTAACCCTTTAATGGCTAAAGACATCTGTGTACCCACTGAACTGTTTAGTGCTCTATTAGAACATACATGTTTACATTATTTCCTTAATGTTTTACTTTAAGGAAAAGGTATCTTAATTTGTTTTAACAATGGTCAGAATTAAATTCAGATTTGTCAGTTACTACACAGCTTAAGATTTAGCTGTTTATCAGCACTCTGGTAAGAAATATTTAGTTCTACATAACACATTATTACAAATTTGAAGGTCTCCTAATGACCTAAGGCTTAAAAATATACAATTTAAGTAAACAAAACCCAGCTTTCTTGAAATCTCTATCACTGTAATCATCTCTGAAAATCTAATGTGAATTGACTGTGTTGGTTTAAGATACTGTAACACATATCACAAATAATCATGAAAACCAAAAATAGAGCCTTCTGTTATCAAAAATAGAGACTACTCATGCCCTTACACTTGTCTCTAATTCTCTTTCCTGGCACTGCGGCTCTTCGTTTTCTCCTTCCTCAGCCTCCTCTTCTTCCTCCTCTGAGACCACAGAATTGGAGACTATGACAGGGGTCCAGCGCAAACATTCTGGATCTACATCTACAGGCCGCAAATTCAGCTGAAGCTTTGCCATGTGATCCTGGATAAGTTTTTCCCGGCGGATTATCACAAATCTGGAACCAGAGCAAAGTTTATAGCAATCAACAACGTATAAGAGTACCTAACAATGAATATGGAGCTATAACCCCTAGAAAACCTGGAGATGATGATAAATGCTTCAAAAATAGCCTGCCTGGGAAGATGAAATACAGAAATATGCCACCATACAAGATAACAAATACAAAGTTGGACACATACTTCATACTCAACAACAGCAATGGATTTGGTTATTTTAACCATTCACTGTCTCATACTTCCCAGCTCTGGAATTTCTGCTACTCTCCTGTACACTATCTCCTATTCTCCATCTTTCTAGCCCAATGCTTCCTTCCTTTCTCTGTGATCTTTTCCCAATCACTCCAGATAAGAGTGAGCTGACTTTCCCTTGACCTATATTTTATTTTATACCACATATAATGGAAATAAATCATGGACATATATTTTATTAGGCATTATTTCTAGAGTTGTTCTCATATTGTGAAGAAGCTCCCAATATTAGAAAAGATTCAGTAGCTTATGTCCAAAAGTTAGAAGAAAGACCAGAAAAAACAATTTAAAAAAAGTTAAGGTCAACAGTATCAAGGATCATAGAAAGGAAAATGTTGTCTCAGGATTACCAAATGTATTAGTTTATTATATTAGTTTATACCCTTTCATTGATATCTGGCTGCCTGATCCAAAAACTTCCACCTGATTGTCTTTTGAAAGCGTAACAAAGGGATGTGATACTCACTGATCACTACGGAAGTCCAGCATTCGTAGGTGGTGGAGTGTGGAAGTAATGTCTTGAGGACAGATACCTGTCAACTTGCTTAACTTCTTAATGCTGATTTGCTTGTCATTTTGGTGATAAAGGCACTCCAATATTACACTTTTCCAATAAGCCATGTAGGAAAGACGACCTAGATCGGATAATGGTTTCTCTGGAGACCCTGCTTGGCCTTCACGCTTTGATAACAAATAACCTAAAGAAACCACCAAATCACAAATATGTCAGCAAGCCTAAAATAGGCTAATTCACCAAAATAACAATCCCCTCTTCCACAACCAATCTAAGTAGTACAGGAAATAATAATTTCAAAAGCAAATTCCTCCAAGAAAAAAAACAAATTAAAAAATTACTTCAACACAAATTTGCAGATTATGTAATTTGTATATACTGAGAGAACATGAGGTTAGCATTACTTTGTCTATACTTGCTATAAACCACATTGTTAAAATATTCAAACTTAAAAAAAAATCATACAACCTCATATTAACAGGCTACATAAGATTAAGGCAATAATGCTTTTTATTTTATAGGGGAACCACTCTTGCATGTTTTATCTGGACCACCAGATGGCAACAGCTATACCTGAACTGTAGAACAGTACAAAAGGATGCCTTAGTTTTTAAATAATTCTATCTATTAAGATTATGATTCTTCTGCAAGTGAATTAGATGACAATTTCTCACTTCAGTCAAAGCTCTCTTTGCAATTACCCGTCACCCTAATTCTTGATAAGTAAGGATGTCAGCGTGGGGCTGTCACAGTGAGTGTATGGTGGCATTTGTCCTCCTGTCTAGAGCATGACTCTCAAGATCAGGAAAAGAAAGGCATAAGTTCTAAGAAGAAGTATCAAAAATGGAGATGGCAGAAGAAATATAGTTTTTTTGTCATCAAAGGAAACTTTATTAAAGGCAATCTATAAATGGTAATGTGGGAAATTAGGTTACATTAGGAAAAGCAAATGAAAACAGTTAGTATAATAATCCTAGACTATTGTTTATCTCAAATATATAACAAATTTTCCCCTAACTTTGCTGTGTAATGGAATAACACATCCAAACATGAGTTCTATTTCAACACAATATATTGATATTAAATAACCTAAGCTGCTCTCTCTACTACTAATCCAAAAAGGCCAAGAAAATGTACAAAATAATCAGTGGCATATTTCCAATAAAATATGGTCAGAAGTGCAGTCTAAGGCCAAGTGGAATAAGCTGTGCTGGTCCATCTTGAGAATTAACTTCTTACCACTGGTGATATAACCATCTGATACTTAGAAGAAAAACCGTATCAAAATATTCCCTGAAAAATCACTATTTTATTAATCAGTATAAAATTTATTGTAAACATGTATTTACTTTCTAAGCAAGACTATCAACATGTTCCATGATGACTTTTTTCAGAACTGTTCCTTTCCATTTTTAAGTCAGATTAAATTATTTCCTGTATTTCCTATAAATTATTTCCTAGACATTTATTTTTAAGATTTTTAAAGGTGCACTGCATATTTTAACCACTAGGTAGAGTCTGTAAGTAAGAAATGATGTATACACTTTCCCAGATAATTGAATAACAAAAATAAGGCGAGTCCTGTACTTTACTGTATTAATTTAAGTAGTTATACGTGTTTAGTATTGTTGTGAGTTAGAATTAGCATAAAACTAAGTTCCACTGTAAGTTAGCAGTTGAAAATTAAAACTATTTGCAAAAGATCACACAGAAGTTAGTATTCAGTATAAGCTATTTTATTTTATTTTTTTGAATGTTTATTTTTGTAGGAGAGAGAGAAAGAGCATGAGCAGGGGAGAAGCAGAGAGAAAGGATGACACAGAACCCGAAGTAGGTTCCAGGCTCCGAGCTGTCAGCACAGAGCCCGGCACGGGGCTTGAACTCACAAACCATGAGATCATGACTTGAGCTGAAGTAGGACGCTTAACTGACTGAGCCACCCAGGCACCTCCGGTATAGGCTATTTAAAAATATTTCATGTCCAATCCAAAAAAAAGAAAAAAGAAAAAATTCATGACTTTAGGTTTTAAAGTCCCATACAGCAGTATGACAGAAGATACTAGCAACCAATAAATCATCTGCAAATCTTTAAAAATATATACGGAAGGCCCACAAAAAGAGATAATGAGAAATGATATTATTATAATCCTTACTGAAATCGATGAGAAACCTGCCATAGCCCTTACGCTGGTACTGGGGAAGAATCATTATGCAGGAAACGTTGTACTTCTGCTGGCAGTGCTTTTCCTGGTAAAGAAAGTTTTAAAACAACACGCTAGTAAGACTGAATAGTAATGCTAATTATTAAGAAACAAAGACTAACAGTCAAAACCACAGCCCTAGTCCTCTGAGAATACCATATGCATCAAGGAAAAAATACCCCAGTGGGAGGAGACAGGACAACGTTAAGTCATTGTCACTACCCACAAAGCAACCATCCCAGGAGAATAAAAATATAAAATAAAATTATGCCATCCAACACCATCTGCAACTCAAAAACAGTATGTCATTGCCTAATATGAACAGAGGAATCTCAGTCCCAATCAATCTGCAAAGCTATAGATGATGAGTCGATGTGACACTCCAGAAATGGGAAAAAATTCAGGGGAACAACTATTTCAACTATTTCAGGGATTCTTTTGTTTCCTGCTCTGGTACTACATAGGGCAGTCCCATCTCCCCATTAGTTGTACCTAACTTTACAAAAATAACCCCAAAATGTTGTGTACACTTTTAAAAATAAGGCAATATATATAAAATTATATTTAACTTCTGAAATAGCCAACAGAAAGCTGGTACTTTCCACTTAGCCATTTCATATACTTAGATTTTACCATAGGCCAGCTTAAATAAAAGTACATCTTTTACATTGTTTGACTAGAAAAAAAAAACCTTTTGTTCACCCCAAAAGAATGAAAGACTACAGGAAGGGAAGAAAACATCCGTTAATAAAAAGGGCTTATTCTTATTTCTGTGCTTCAAATTTAAAGTAGGAAGAGCAGACTTAAACTGAGAAAGAGCTCAAAGAGGTAATGACTGTGTTTATTTCACAAGTTCTGTCTATTATTACCATGGGAATAGAAGTCATTTTAAAACTCTTCCTCTTGAGTATAATCGGCAGCTCATGTTCCTAGGAGACTACAGTCTGTTGAATGTTACTAGATACCTTCTAGCCCTTGGTAAGTTTCTGAATATTCCTTCTATTTTCCTTTCCAAAAGCTAGATGGTGCCCAGAAGGTGCTGCACTTTGTAGTGTTCTAGTGAGAATTGACAAAGATTGCTTCAGATTTCCGTGTGAATTCAAACATATTTTAAGCTGATATACTTACTTTAGAAAAGTAGCCAACAAGGTGGCAGCCCTTGACATCATTCTGTGTTAGTACATAAAAAAGAAATGGCTCCACGTCATAATAGAGTGTTTTGTGGTCAAGAAACAACTTTGCCAAGAGACATAGGTTCTGACAATAAATGGTACTCACATTCCCATCAACCTAGAAAATAACAGAACAAAATGGTCAGTAAAGTCACTCTTTAGTTCTAGAACAATAATACACATCACTTACAAATACCTGTGAGTATCCACAGTCCAGCCTAAGAGAGCTGTCAGTGATCAGAACCTGGAAGCTATCCTCTGAAACAGCAGAATTATGGTACCTGCTGTTGTAAGACAACTAAATATATAAAATACTGCACTTCAACAAAGTACGAATAGCTAGACAAGGAGATGATGACCCTTTTAAAAACAGCACTTTTTGCTTTTATAACAAGATTGGTTGCAGTAATCCTTCAGACAGCAAGCTGATTTGATTCATTTTTTAAAGTAATTCAACAAAAGATCTAAAAGCAGCCTCTTCTAAAATACATTTGTTAAGTAAAACAAGGTATAACTATAGTCCACTCTATGCCAGCATCCAAAAGCAATGCAGTCCGGCTGCCACAATCAGATTTGCCCCGAAATAAAGCTATTTTCAGGAGTATTAACTATTGCCAGAGGCATCAACCAAGCAGGTTCCCTAGGTAGCAACCTGGCAAATGAGAGATTTCTTGGAATCAGGATGGCCAAGATCAGGAGCACCACTGTGTATTTCTCCTGACACACCCCTGGGTTGCTGGAGCTTCGAGAGCTTGCTCTTTTACACAAATGCCAACAGATACCCACATTAAACCCTAAGACATCAATATTTCAGGATAGAAACCTCAACAATTTAAGTAATTTAATATTACTTCTTTTAAAATATACACCAATATATGCTTAAGGCGAGAAGCACTTTGCTCTTGGGTATTGTAGACCACACCTTTCTTCCTCCCCCCCCCCCCCCCCCCCCGCCGAGGGTGAAGAGATCCACTACTTCTCACCTAAAATGAAGGTGCAGGGAAAATCAAGAAAGTTAGAGACTGAGTGATCCCCACAATCTGAAATTCTATCATCACAGTAATTAACAGAACTGAGCACATGGCAGGTGTTCAATTAATACCTGGCAGTAAAACCATGAACTGAGGATCTAGAAACTAAAACCCCATGACCAACAACACAAAATCACGGACATAGCCTAAGTCATATCGTCATGATGAAGAAATATATATTTTTATAACTTTACAAAATACAACTTACTACAGTTATTAAATATCTCTACCAAATATTCCTTTAAGTGGGGCAACAGAAATTTTTTCATTTAAATACCATTATTTCATAGATTCTAAGACACAATTTTATCACATCTAAACATAAAAAATCATTTGGTATTTTATAATCAAATGGAATCCTGAAATACAGAATAATTTATTCTGAGATCAAGATTGTGACCTCGGTACAATCTGGATTGGCCTAATTCTGCTTCTCCTATAAACTGGATTATCAGACTCAAGAGTGAGTACAACAGTAAAATAACATTGCAAAAAAGACAACTACAATTAGATACAGTATAGGTGGTACTGCATTTGAAATGATAGGAAGACAACTATAAAACATCTACTTTACCTCAAAGACAGAAATATTATTTTTTCTGTAAATCTCATTGGCAGGAGGATGGAACCAACCACATTTCTTCATGTGCTGCTGGAGAATAGTTCTACTTTTCATGTATTTTAGACAGAATTCACAAAGATATAATTTAGGCAGCCTGTAAATAATAATTAAACAAAGAAAGACACGACTTTTTATAAGACTGTAAACTTTCACAGCTATTCTTTTTGACTCTCATTACTACTCAAGTAAAAAGGTGGAGACTGTATTATCATCCCCATTAACCAAATGAAAGACAGAAAACAAACTAAAGACAAAATTAATTTGGTTAATAGCATCCAACTAATTAATAGCAGGAGGGCAAGGGTGAGAAGACACCCGAGATTCAGTGCTCTTCCTATCAGACTAGTAATTCCTAGTCTTCTTAAAAGCTACCCACCTGGCAGACAATGAAAATCTCACATTCTCCCCTCCTTGATAATCTCTAATAAGTAGAAAATAAAGTCTACCTTCAAAACACACCACTAAGAAGATTTTGTCAAGCTATATATTTTCTTTGGTTCTTTATTTGATCATTCTTTTTTTTTTTTTTTTTTTAAGAAAATACACATTTGTTAAATACCACTGATCTCTGAACAACATGGGTTTAAACTGCATGGGTCCACTTATAAGTGGATTTTTCTTGGTAAATACAGTACAGTACTGTAAATGTATTTTATGATTTTCTTAACATTTTCTTCTGTCTAGCTTACTTTATTTTTATTGTAAGAATATAATATATGGGGCATTTAATACAAATTATGTGTCAATTGACTGTTTATACTATTGGTAAGGCTTCTGGTCAACAGGAAGCTATTAGTACTAGTTAAGTTTTTGGGGAGACAAAGGTTATACATGAATTTCTGACTGCACAGGTTGGGGTCCCTAACTGTAGTGCTGTTCAAGGGTCAACTATACTACAGTGTGTTAGGCCTTGTGCTAAATGCACTAGGGACAGAGTGCTGAGTAAAACGGATATAGGGTGGGTACTATAAAAGCAGATTTTATATTATCTTTTTAAGTATAAAATTGTAATAATGATTATGTTTTTTCAAGTTAGGACATACTGCACTACCTCCTTCCTTTATGAAACCCCTGAAATTCTGGCTTTTCCTCTGGTTAAATATCACATTACATCCTGTAACTTAAAAGTCTATTATTCAACAAATGAAATAAAAGTTCAAATTAATCTTTCAGATATTCTAGTATTAATAAGTATTTATACAACAGTATTGCTATTTTAGCAATAATTTAACAGGACTTCTTCTTTACAATGTTCCTTTTATGAGGAGCTAGGCAAGAAAGTGACTGGATTAGTTCGTAAGAAGGAACATAACCTAATTAAAATTTATACCTGGTTTTAGTTTAATCCAGAAGACCACATGGCTCTTCTATTATAAAATACACACTTCATTTATCCTCAGCACACAGACTTCCCTGCATCCTGAACTGTGTGTGTCCAGAACTGGTCATGCCTTGGTAATCGGAGATCTGATACTATCTTTAAAAACTACATACGCAAAAATACTGGATATGATGACAAAATATATAATCCAAATAAATTTGTCTCTCAAATAAGTATTGAGGCTGAAGGAAATTTTAATAAACCTCATTAATTTAGTTGCTATCAGTTTGGACAGCTATGCTTTAAAAAGATTACAATGGAATTAAAGAAAAGATTAACACACAAAAGGTCTAACTTGTTAAAGTGTCAAGACCACACTATTTTTTCAAGTACCACTTTGGAAGCCACATTTTTTAACGTTTTTTTTTTCATTCATTTTTTTGAGAGACAGACTTTTTTTTTCATTCATTTTTTGAGACAGAGAGAGCACGAGTTAGGGAGGGGCAGAGGGAGAGGGAGACACAGTATCTAAAGCAGGCTCCAGGCTCTGCACTGTCAGCACAGAGCCCGATGAGGGGCTTGAACCCACTAACTGTGACATCATGACCTGAGCTGAAGTTGGCCGCTTAATGGACTGAGCCACCCAGATGCCCCAGGAGGCCACTTTTAAAACTTAATTATACTTTATCTGAAAACATCTAATATTCAACCAAGGCCTTTGCCAAGGTGTATTTATGGAAACACTAGTCCTGTATGTAATAAGTGTTTCATGCTCAAATAAGGGTGAAAACTGCCATTCAGTGCACTAAAAGCTTCGAGGGAACTATTTCAGTATAATATTTCTAAGTCTCTACAATATCTAATACTGTTTTCCAACATCTCTCATATTAGACAGACCAATACAACTCGAAATTATATCATTAATACAAAAGTCATTCCAAAATAAGGTACTGAGTAAAACAAATAATAAATGACATCATAAACTGAAGTCAAGAAACAGGAACCAAGGGCATGAAAAAGAAAGGTTTCCTAGGCAACTGTGCTTATTTCCTTTGCATGTTGCTTCAAATTCCACTACTCAGAGAAGGAAGGGCAGTGAGATAGATGGCTTCCCCCTCCCCCCTTTTTTTAAGGTTTATTTTGAGAGAAAGAGCAAGAGAGGGGAAGGGCAGAGAGAGAGGGAGTGATAGAATCCCAAGCAGGCTTCATGTTGTCAGCACAGAGCCCAATGCAGGACTCGATCTCACAAACCATGAGATCATGACCATGAGATCATCAAGAGTCGTTGCTTAACAGACTGAGGAACCCCGGCGCCCTGAGCTTTTTCCTTCCTTACCAACCAAAACTAAAAAAAAAAAAAAAAAAAAAAATCACAAAAGGAAATGGCCGCAATTATAAACTTCATCATTAATGTGGGCACTAGATATCCTGAGTCTCAGAGCTGACCCACAACTGCCAGATTGTTTTACTGAATATGTGGATTTTGAATAATTTCTTCTTAAAAAGGAAGGTGGAAGGTAATTCTCCCTATGTAATTAAAGGCATCCTCCTCTCTCCAACTACTCTACTGCTTACCTTTATTTACCTGTGCTAAATTTTCAATGAGCAATTTTAACTTGCTGCAACATGAAGACATAGAAGAATCCATGAACACAGTTTCACTTTGAGACCTAAATATTACAACTAAATATTCCCTACAATGTGAATCTGAGAAACATAGATAAAATCCTGGGAAAAAAGGAAGGGAAAGAGGAGTGACAGACAACTAAAATTTCTAGATTATGCTAAAGATAAATGCCAACTTTAAAAGCATCCAATTTAACTTTTACGTCTTGGTACAAAGACATGAAAATAAAGTACAGCTTATTTCCTAAGGCCTATGAAAGAAGGTCTAATTTTTAAAGTTCTTGTAGTAAGCAAGTTGTTCAAGAAAACACAGGAAGCAATGAAACCTATAAGAAAATTACTGCCAAGTCTTATCTGGTGAATTTTAAGTTCATGCTATTTCCTTGGAATAGCAAGATGTATGACATTTTCTTGATTAAAAAAAAAAAACTTTAGCAAATCTTAGTATTTGAAAAATAACAAAGTAAAAGCAAATATCATAATCTACTTTACTCCAATTCAGCTCTTGCTGAAAACATTTTAAAAGCCTCTTACTTTATTATAACCAAGCCCACTGGAATGACACTATTAGTCTAAAGGGAATCATTTGATAATAAAACATTTTGTAAAACATTTTGTTTTTCCAGGAGTTTTAACAGTACAAATGGCTGAAGTTTCCTTGTTGAAAAAATATATAGGAAGAACATGAGATCGCATCAAATGAAGTATAGTCATAGAGTATGAATACTCTTAGCCCTAAAGATGGCTGCTGCTTTTTGTCACTGTCTTCCTGACAGCCCTAGTCCTTGACTATCAAATAGGTGTATGGTTGCCCAGATCAACTGCATCATGGGATGTAGCCTCCATACCTAAAGTTTATTCTAAATCAGCCACTCTGCTGACACCCTCACCTGTGAAGTCAGGACTAGGCTGCAGCTATGTGTGCTTTAGAAGCATTGCTTCCCTTACTTCTAAGATGATACAAATACTCTTCCCAGGAATTCCTACAGTATCTTCTTAGCTTCTGAACATTGCCCAAGATAGTAGCAATTTGTGTGGCCTTTATAAGAGGTCCACCTGCAGTAAAATTTTAATAAAAATTCTATCAAATATTACTTAAATAAAAGATTATGGTACAAGCTATGTGAGATCAAGGTAGACACACAGATGCTATATGGAGCAGCACAAGCTCAGTGGTTAAAAGCTATGGCAATGTGGTAAGAGAAAAGTGAGATTAAATCCTGGTCCTGCTACTTGGAAACTGCATGGTCTTGAGTATGTTTACTGGGCCCAGGTCTGGAAAATGAAGAGAGTAATATCCACCTCTATACAGAATTATTCCAGAGATATTTAGTCCAGTACCACGCTCAATGATGATAACTAAAGGTACTATTAATTTATGATTAAGACTATGAATAATTTTATTCTCCTTTCATTCATTTTACTTCATCATTTAACAGTCATCCAAAGACCTTAAGGATGTTGGTCTTTAGTAACTGAGGCTGTACATAATCTATGCATCAAATCAAGTCAGGAACAGGATCAAAAGGGAGAGGAAACTTCCTAAGCTACTCAGTTATATAGAACCTATCCTTTAGGATTTTAATGATCTTACTGTAAAAACGTTATTATAAAGTTAAGTTCTAAACAACTCGGGAGTAGAGGATATCCCATGATCACAGTTACTCTTGCCTTCAGCCCATCCATGTCATGTTTTATTGGCAGAGTGGGGCTCTCTATGAACCTGTCTGCCATGTATGAGCATCACACAGCCCTGTTGGAGAAACTTAGGGTTAAAACTCTGGTTTATACTACTCAATGTCTAAGACTTAATCATACTGCTCCACATAAAGTAGCATTACTGCTTCACTGTTGTTGATTTTGTTTTGTTTTGTTTTGTTTTGCTTTTTTTAAGTCAGGGATGCAAGATTACTTCATATACAATGCACACACAAATATCTGGATATTATGGGAAATAACGCATAATCCCACTTCCCAAAAGAATATCCTTTCGGGATTCTTTTTTTTTTTTTTAAGTTTATTTACTTATTTTGGGAGAGAAAGAGAGAGAGCGAGAGCGAGAGCGAGAGAGAGAGAGAGAGAGAGAGAGAGAGAACCCCAAGCAGGTTCCACACCATCAGCACAGAGCCCGACGTGGGGCTCAAACTCACAAACTGTGAAAGCATGACCTGAGCTGAAACCAAGAGTCAGACGCTTAACCGACTGACCCACACCAAGTACACTGAGATCTTTTCTTTTTCATTTGCCCCAATTGTTCTGTTTTTGCATGCTTTGGGATTTTGAATTTTTAAAAAAGTCCTTAAAACCTTTAACAACAAAAAAATAACTTAGAATTTGGCAAAGAATAGTAAATAGTCATTAACAAAGTAAGGATATAAGTTTATTATTTGGAAAACATTAAGAGTTCTAAACATTTTAGCCAACTCAATTTTAATAGAACTCAGAAGTAAAACAAGCCTAAACTCGTTTAATTAGACATATGTTTTTTTCTTTTTTTTAATGTTTTATTTATTTTTGAGACAGAAAGAGCATGAGCAGGGGAGGGGCAGAAAGAGAGGGAGACACAGAATCCGAAGCAGGCTCCAGGCTCTGAGCTGTCAGCACAGAGCCCGACGCAGGGCTCGATCTCACAAACCACGAGATCATGACCTGAGCTGAAGTCAGACGCTTAACCGACTGAGCCACCCAGGCACCCCAATATATGAATTTTTTCAATGTAACTAAGATAATTATGAATAGAGAAAAAGTCATAATTACTAAGAACCTATTAAACTACAGAATATTTTCTTGGGAACACGGCACAAAGATAAGGAAATGTACAGAAAATGTCTAAAATTTTATTTAAGAAAGTTGATAAATTTTACAGTTCTTATCACACTGCTGCCGTCTGCTATGATTCCTACTTAGTGGTTATTTATTTTTCTGCCTGCAATGCTTATTAAGAATAAGCTGATAACCATTCCCTCAAATCTTATTAAGAAATCAGGTTCTAGTGACAATCTAATCAGAATAAAAAGCAACATTTTTAATGAAAACCTTTTCGTATCTCAGGAAGACAACAACCTCACGGTTACATTCTCATTATTCCTCTTAAAAGTGCGTGCTGAGGCGGCCCTCTAGTTCCATTTCTAAGTCAATTTCCTCTCCTCCCCTGAGTACAAGAGTCAAGGTGCCAACGGTTTTCAGTCTATCTGTACCACAATCGTGCAACAGTTGATATATGCACATGTTGAACAAACTTGTTGCCTAAGTTGAGCATGCTTTTTTGATTTGAATAGCTTGCAAAGAGCTCACTAATAAATTATAATAAATTTACTTTAAACCTGATGAAGAAATTAATTCTTCAGCATATTCTTATTGATCCTGTAATTCTCTGGCTATCCAGAACTCCTGAGGAACTGCCTTGAGTACCTGAGCTCTGTAGGTAGTTGAGGAATTTCTGCCCATCTTTTAACATATATAATATAAATACATATCACCAATAAAATATAATTTAATGTTCTTTAACAACTCATATTAATTGTTGTTATCCCAGGATATAAATAGAATGCTGCCTTAAAGATCTAACATAGTGTTCGGGGTTAACTGACCTTACGATAATGGTTCTCAGCTGCTGTTTTATAAACTTGGTGTGTTAGTTCCTGAAGTTTTTGCTTCTCTTCTTCTTTTTTTTTTTTGGTCACTGAGGTCTATGTCTATAGCAACATCCTCACTCATTTTTTTTCTACTTCTGCTTAGGTTTGGAAACCAACTATCAAATTACACGGACAGAAAAAGTAAAACAATACTGAGTTTAGTTTTTAAACAAATATACTGGCTTATTCCCAGCTTCTGGTAATAACCCATGTTAAAGATCTGTATACTGTAAAGTACTAAATAAATTAATGTCATTATAATTATTTTTGCTAATGTCTTAGACTAGCAGTGTTACTAGACAGGTAAAAAGCCAATACGAGAGTACTTCTGAACATATGTTTAACTCACAGAGCACTTATTATTCCTCACAACACTCTGCTAAATGAGAAACTTGAGATATAAGTAGTTTTACAGATTAAAGAGAACATTAATGTAAGCTGTCACATGTCAAAGTTTAATTTTTGACCAAATCTTACTTTCCAACTCTTTTAATTTCAACCCTAAAGGAAAAAAAAAAAATACCTGACATTTTTGAGCACTTAATCATTTTCTAAGCAATTAACATGTTTTAACTCAGTGCCTCAAAATAAACCCTATGAGGTAAATACTATTTTTATCCCCATTCTGCAGATGAGGAAACTGAGGTTACAGACTAGTTGGGTAACTTCTAAGGTTATACAGCTTATGAATGTCAGAACTGAGTCATGAAAACCAATTTGGCTTCACTAAACATGCTGCCTCATCCCAAAAAGCTGGTGACTGATGACTTTTTAATGTCAGGAAACCCAAGCTATTTACATGTAACATAACTGTATACCATTTATCCAAGTATTTCTGGGAAAACAAACCATTCACTAGGTTGTTAATCATAAAAATTTAGATAAATGGCTACCCAGTAAAACTTGTAAGAATCTCTCTCCAATTCTTAGGGTGAAGTATGAAGGCAAATTTCTCTTAAAGAAAAAATGTTTCCCCTTGTCATTGTGACCATGCGTCAGGTTTCCAACTTTAAATAAAGCTTTGGGACAGGTTACAGAAAAGAAAAAAGAAAATCTAAAGCCAACTGGGTTTAAGTGGCTGCCAAAATATCCTGTTACTATGGACATTTAAAAGCCCCCAGTTCCTCAAATATATAAAGATGAGCCAGACTAAAATGTCCTCAAGATCTAGTGTTGGGAGTTCTATGAATCTAAAAACAGAAGGTAAAGGGTCTCTCAAAACATACCTTGAGTATTCTTGAGGATATGGGGAGGAGTACAGGTGTGAATTTCATACTTCCCAAACTCAATGACAGAGGGACAGCGAAACTTGTGGATCAGGGGGACCAGTCAACTCCACTTTCTGTGCAGTCAAAAAATACATCACAAAGTTAGCTAAATTAAATACACTGAGATAGATATAAAAAAAAAAAAAATCTGAAACTAAACATCTTCTAGGATTCCACAGAAGAACAAAAAAAGCAGAAATAAGCTAACAAGTTTTGAAATAAGCGGTCTTATTCTTTGTAAACAGGGTACTTTAATGAGAACAAAAATGCTAATAAATCTTTTAGAACCAAATGCAGTTGGTCTCATTGCATATTCCATATTTAATAATACTGCTAATATTTTCCGCATTTAAATTTACTTCCTTAATGACTTAGTTATTAAAGAGAAACTGCTGCATTTGGGGACAGAAGATAAGCATAATTTTAACAAGAAGGAAGAGGGAGCTCTGCACCACTCGCCCACGTCATACATACAGTGCCTCCCTCACCTGACAACAGAAACGACCTACTAAACATGTATGCACACAGAGAAAAGAATGACTTTCTGGTTTGGGAAAGTAGATAGTATTAGAAGAATATGACAAAACAATTATCAGAAGAGTCCATTCATTTTACACTAAAATTCCCTTCATTAGTAGCTCTTTATAGATTTAAACCAAAGGGAAAAAATACTGTTATACACATACTGTTATCCCTTTTATCTGCCTTCTGTTTATAATGAAAACAATCTCGATGCCCCCCATCCCTGCAATAACCTGAACTATACTATCTAAAAGAAAAATAATTTGTAAAGCCTTTATGACGTCCACACCAGCAATTTAAATACAAGACATTACTGACAAGCACAAAGATCAAGTTTTAAAACCTTAAATTCAAGAGCAATTTGATTTGCTCTACAACCAATACAGGAATAGATTCATATATATATACACATAGGTGAGTGTATTACGTATATAATATATATGCACTATATGCACATTTATCATGAATACTCTGTAAACACTCATTTTTAAGATTTAACATTAACACTGACTTAAGAAAGAGAGTTAGAATTTAGCCTAATCCAGTATTAATAACTCTTCATCAAAAGAATAAACAATATTATCCTTCAATTTTATGCTTTAAAAACCAGAGATAATATATTAAGAGTCTCACTGGAGACCACAGACAGACAGACAGATACACACACACACACACACACACACACACACACACACACACACACTTTCTAACAAAATTAAAGAGACCAGGTATTTTCTATTTATGTAAATTCATTTAAGGAAGAAGACTCTTCACTACAACTCATGAGAACTCTCCCTGGCCTTTCTAACCATTCCCTTTTATAAAAAGGCCAAGGGACTTATCTCCGGTTTCATACTGGAGTACAGCCAGGTGAGAAACCTCAACCTCTTCCTCAGACATCTCAAAACAAAGACAAACATCTATTAGTTGGATCAATTGTGTTATGATGCCAAGGAATACTGGGACTCTCCCAAATGCAAAAACCATTAAAACCAAATACAAGACAGGGTTAAAATTAGATTTTTTCATTTCTCAAAACCAAAATAGAACTTTGTAAAAAGGCTTTAAAAACACTGTTCTTTAAACTACATTCCAGAATCAAGTATTATAATTCATAAAGTAGCAACTTTTAACCTATCTTCAAGGCTCAAAACAATAAGAATAGGATAGAACATATCAGAATGACCAAGTATCAGAAAACAAATCTAACTTCCTGATCAAATAGAAAGCACAGAAGTTGAAGAAGATGCACCTGCCACAGCACTGCCTGTTCTTTGAGGGCTTTCCCATCAGCTGCCCGTCGCTCCTCCAGGCGGATGCCCGATGTGAAAGTGGATATCCAGTTCCAGTATAACTGTTTGCACATCACCGCAACTAAGAGAGTCTGTGTGGAACTAGATTCACAGCAGATTTCCCCCACTGCCTTCACCTATCCTCACCTTTCTGCACTACGAAATGTCTGGCACATGCGCTCATCCACCTCTGTCCTCCACCACCATCTCTAACTCCCTTGTGAAAGCCTCAAGAGCCAGTGTGTTGCTGTGTTTCCATTCACTAAGGTAAGTTAACAAAGGCTCTCTGCGGTGAGGAAGCAACAGGTGCATCCAAACCACTCGTTAACCCAGTCCTTGCCAAAATCAGACTGCCCGATCTAAATTTACATCACTTCTCCTAGGTCATTTTATTTTTAAATTTCAGCCAATACTCTCTCATTACAACATGAAGGTTCCAAAGCAGTAGAGCACAAAAAATAATATTTAAAACTTTTTAACTAGAATTCTGCCACACTCTGTGCCTCCTTTTCATTTGAATATGCCAACATCTTGAAAGGATGACATACATTCCTGGCCAGAATGGAGCTTTCAATATAAGAAAGCAAGGGGCGGGGGGCACTAAATGCACTAATAATTGGGTTAAACCAAAAGATTTACATAGGCCTATTCTAGATAATAAAACTTTTATTAGTAGGAGTTTATAAGAAAAGGTTACTGTTCTGCAAAAACTCCACCTCCACTAAATGGCTGATCTAATTCCAATTTCCAATGTATAGAAGCAACTCTTCCCAGAGTCCCCTCCAATCCAGATTTGGTACAACATGAAGATTACAACTGATCTACAACTCATCTTGACACAGTTCTGCCTCCCTTCCTCTTGCCTTCCATTAGATAGCTCCCCCTTGGCCTACCCTTTCCATTCCTCACGGGGAAAATGGCATTTTGAAGTGGGAACAGAGGGTAGGGGACTATACCCTTATTATTAGTATCAGAATGTGACGTGTAGAGAAAAGGAGATGTCTTCTAGTATCTGAACATTTTCCTATAGAAACACTGTAATAAAAAAATAATTCTGTTCATTAGGGATCAGAAGTTGCATGATGAAAGAGATATGTAAGGATGAGTTCACATGCTCCCAAATGGAGACAGCATGAAAAAAGAGAATAAAGAGAATCGGCATTTGTGGAGCAGATACTATGCCAGACTCTATGCCTTATATTGTTTATCTCATTTAATCCCCACAATCTGTTCCTCAAAGTAGAAAACAATATGTCCACTTCATAGATGGGGAAAAAGGTTCAGAGAAGTTAAGAGGCAAAAAACTTCAGGAAAGCAGCATGAACAGTAAAGAATAAAGACAGAAAAGAACAAAATGGGAGGGGTGAGATACAAAGGATGCACTGCCCTCAATTAATTAATGTTTTGAATTCCAAAAGTTCTGTTACGGTTTTTAGAACGGGAACTTCAGTTTTCAAAGAAGTGAAGCTACAAGTTCACAGACTCTTATCCAAAACCCTTGGCACAAAATGTGCTTTGGAATCTTGAATTTTTCTAATGTTAGAGAAGTATTACATATGTATCTGAAATCCAAAGAAGTGAAGCTACAAGTTCAGACTCTTATCCAAAACCCTTCACACGGAATGTGCTTTGGAATCTTGAATTTTTCTAATGTTAGAGAAGTATTACATATGTATCTGAAATCCCAGTAGGATTTGGGGCAACACTCTATAATCAGACAAACTAGTATTTCTTTAGCAAAGCATAGGAAATATTCACATTAAATGGGGTAAGTAAAGAATATGTATAGTTTCATGTCAGTTAACACCATGTTTTGCCAACAGTTCTGTTTAGGTAAATGAGATCTTACTGCAAAATGAATTATAATTTTTTCCATTCTCCAAAGAAGATATACAGATGGCCAGTAAGCACATGAAAAGATGCTCAAAATCACTACCATTAGAGAAATGCAAATGCATTTGAGATATACCACTTCACACCTACTACAATGGATATTATCAAAAAAACAAAACAAAAACAAAATAACAAATGTTGGAGAGGATGTGGAAAAACTAGAACTCTTGAGCAGTGCTGGTGGAAATGTAAAATGATGCAGGCACTGTGGAAAACAGTATGGCAGTTCCTCAAAAAAAAATTAAACAGAATTTTCGTGTGAACCAGCAATATATAAAAGAATTGAAAGCAGAGACTCAACAGGTATTTGTCCACCCATGTTCACAGCAGCATTATTCACAACAGCCAAAAGGTAAAAGGAATTCAAGTGTCCATCAGATGAATGCATAAACGTTCATGGTATATACACATATCAAGTGATATATATATAAATTCTGGTAAGGGAATTTTGACACATGCTACAACATGGATGAACCTTACAGAAGTTATGCGAAGTAAAATAAGCCAGAAAGGGACAAATATTTTATGATTCCACTGAGACCTACCTACAGTAAATTCAAAATCACAAAGTAGAATAGTGATTGCCAGAGGATGGGCAAAGGAGGAATGGGAAATTATGGTATATTGGGTACAGAGTTTCAGTCTGGGAAGACAAATTCTGGAGACTGATGATGGTGATGGTTGTACAACAATGTATTGCCAAAGTAATTTTTGTTAAGTTTTCAGGATTCCAGATCTCAGAACTGTAGATGTGATTCCAGGCTACTTCTGTCTCTTTCTTCTCCTATGTCTCTTTTGTTCGTCTACACTTAGACATCTCCTTTGCTTTACCGTTAAATACTGATTAAAATCTAGGATTTTGTCTTTAACCCTCTTACCCCTTCTTTCCACAGGACCTATAATCCAATGATCTACCAGTTTTTCACTCTCCATATGCCCTCCTTCTCTTTATCCAGCTTAAATTCCAAGGTCTTTTACTGTACTTCATCTTTGCCTACATATATCCTTAACTTCCCTGATATTCTCCCAATTCAACAACAAAATCGCAACTCTCGTTAAATTCAGTTCTCCACATAATCCAACATCTGGATATGGTCAGAGAAAAACACAGAACAAATTGACTAGACTCAATTTGTAATTTAAAAAAAAATTTTTTTTAATGTTTATTTACTTATGAAAGAGAGAGAGAGACAGAATCTGCGAGCGGGGAAGCGGCAGAGAGAGAGAGGAAGACAAAGTACAGGAAGCAGGCTCCAGGCTCTGAGCTGTCAGCATAGATCCTGATGCAGGGCTCGAACCCACAGACCACAAGATCATGATGTGAGCCTAAGCTGGACGCCTAACCAACTGAGCCACCCAGGCACCCCTCAATTTGTAATTCTTTTTTTTTTTTTTTAATTTTTTTAATGTTTATTTTTGAAGGAGAGAGAGAGCACGAGTGGGGGAGGAGCTGAGAGAGAGAGGGAGACACAAGAATCCGAAGCAGGCTCCAGGCTCTGAGCTGTCAGCACAGAGCCTGACTCAGGGCTCGAACTCACAAACTGGGAGATCATGACCTGAGCCGAAGTCGGTTGCTTAACTGACCGAGCCACCCAGGCGCCCCTTAACTTGTAATTTGTAATTCTTAACTACTGACCTCAAACGGGCCCTTGATGGTTCTCTAACTCCATTCACTCTCTCAATTCTCCTAAAAAATTCTTTTATACTTTCTCCTATCTCTTTAAGCCTCCAACACACCTCTTACCCCATTTTCACTGTCAATCAATGCCTTTGCTTTCTACTACACTAGAAAACTAAGAAGCAATCACAAGAGAACTTCCAAAGCTTTCCAAGGCCACATCTGTATGTCTACCCTCTGTGCCCACATAGCCTACCTTTCCTTAATATTACGTCTAGATGGTCTATGCTCCCATCTAAAGCCAACGCTTTCACCTGTGCATTAGATGACATCCTCTCTTACATTCCAACAATTTTCCCTTCCCTCTTTTGCATCATCAGATTTCTATCCACTAGATCATTCCTATCAGCATAAAAACTGCTATTTCTCCCATATTAAAAAAAAAAAATGGATACCTTCTTTTGCCCTCACATCTTCACCCAAATATTCTCCTTCTGTTCCCCTCCACTGCAAACTACCTCAAAATAGTAGCCCCATATTACTTCTATAACCAATTTCTCTTTTCTTTCTCAAACCAGTTCCAATTATATTTTCATCTTCCCCCTCCCTCACTATGGAAACTTTCTCAAGATTACCTCCATGTTACTAAATCTGATGGTCAATTTTCAGTCCTCAGACCTATCTGCATAATTTTCCATTCCTTCCTTCTTGAAACATTTTGTTTCAATTGGCTTGTAAGGAACCAGTATCTCCAAGTTTTTTCCTCCTTCCCTAGCCATTCACAGTTTCTCCAATCTCTAAAAAGGGACTTCTCAAAGGTCTCTCCTTTTCTTTGGTGACCTCATCTAGCCTCATTTCTTTAAGTACCACCAACTTGCTAACAAGTCCTGGATTTAAATTTTCAGTCCAGACCTGCACTTTGAGCTCCAGACATATACTATCCCACTGTCGACTTGATCTCCTCTCCTGAATGCCTTATAGGAATCTCAAGTTTAATGCGCTCAAAATCAAACTCCTGATCTTTTTTTCCCCCTCAAACCTGTTCCTCTGGTATTCTACATCTCAGCAAACAGCAACTCCTTCCTCCAACTGTGCTCTAGCATCATCCTTGATTCCTGGTTTTCATAACCATCCAATCCATCAGCATATCTAATGGTCTACCACCTTCAAAACATAATCAGAATTCCAATTCTACCACTACCACTATGATACAAACCACTGTATCTCTTACTTGGATAATTCTAATAGCCTCCTAAGTTCTCACAGTTTCTGTATTTTCCCCTCATTCTACACAGAAGCCAGAGTAATCCTTTAAAACCTATGTCACTCTTCTACTCAAAGTCCTCCAAGAGTTCCTACCTAACTCAAAGTAAAAGCGATAGTCCTTACAATGGCTTACTTGGTTCTGCCCTCTCCTTCAACCCCAACTCCCAACACCATATTTTTCCCATTCTATCCTAAATCTTTCTCAAAATCTCTGCTACTGTATCTCCTCCACCTTCATTCAGTCCTAGTCACTTCTCGTTCTGACTACTGTAATCATCAGACTGGCAGATGTCCTTGTCCAGGTCTTCGTCAATCCAATGCTTACCGAATCACTGAACTTGAGTTTCTAAAAGCAAATACAATCATGTCACTCTTTTTAAAAAGTCTTCAACTCAAGAGCTATTTAACTACTTTAAAGAGCTACTGTAACTAAAAAAGAGTGCAAACTTTTTCACAAGGACCATGGGAACTTTGCGATCTGGTCTGTCCTTACCATTTCAATCTCATCTCTTACTTGAACTTCAGCCAAACAAGCTACATGCAGCTCCAAGGGTTCAATATGCTTTCTCACACTCAAATTGTTCTTTTTGAAATGCTTTCCTCCTTTTGCCCAATAGTAAATTCTTATTCATTCCCTCAACAGCCTGCTCAAATAGCACCTCTTCTATGAAGGCTCCCCTAACATCCCTAGACAGATGCCTTCCTGTTCATTCTCATATCATCTTATGCCTATCTATGGTAGCAGACCATGAACTAGAAATTATGAGTTAAGGATCAGAAGTCAGACTGTGGGTTCAAATATTGACTCTGATACCAACAACTATATAATTCTAGGTAAGACAATCCTTCTAAAGCTTCAGTTCCTTCATCTGTAAAACAGGAACAAGTAACAAGGTTGAACTAAATGACAAAATTTATATATGACGTTGAATGCAGTACCTGACACACAGTAAAAGGATACTATTACTAACCACATGGCTTTATTTATTTATAAATGACTCTTCAACTGGAGAACAGGGACACATTTCCTATTTATCTAAGTATTTCTAGCACTTACCACTAAGATAACTAGCAGAAGCTCACATTTATTTAGTGCTCACTACGTGAATGGTATGCTAAGCACTTTGCAAATATCAACTCATTTAATCCTTTCAACAAACCTGTTAAGTAACTTGTTTGACCAAGGTCACTTAGCAGAGGTAGGATTTGGATCTGTTCAGGCTATTTCTAATACCTAGGCTCTTAACCAGGATCTTAATAAATACTCAATAAAACCGTGCTAAACTGTCAAATGAATGAACTCAAAATACAATTAATTAGCCTTTAATATGTAACTTAACAAATGGCTTAAGACACTAAAACAATCTCCTACTCCTCATCTCTAATTTCACCAGTACCAAAGAGAAATCATTTCAACAACAAAAAAGCAGTCATGGGGTTACCTTAAAATCCTGGCATGCCAAGACAAATGTCCTCTTTCTAGCTTTTAAAGCCCTCCAAATTTCAGCCCTATACTACTAATTCAATATATTTCTTACCAATGCCCAACAAAAGTTCACTGTTTTACGTATTAAACTAAACCACAAGCAGTTCTTACTTTACATGGTGCCATATTAACTGAAACATAAGAATACCTAAACTGAGATCAAATATCAGTCACCACAGCAATGTATAAAGAATGGACACGATTCTAACAGGCACATGTTTCCATTAACACAGTGACGTGCAAAGCAAGGACTGCCTGTATTGTGACACCTTTATGAGCCGCTATTGTGTTTTCTACATCAACTCCACAATGTGAGTTGCACATATTAGGCCCACAAGTATTTGTTGATCTCATGGGACCAATAATCACAACGTCTCTTGCATTTACAGTTGTCATTAATTCCTCAAAGCTCAACTTAATGCTGGTTACTCTATCTGGGAAGCCCTCATTCTCTCCATTTACCTAAATCTGAATCATCCTTTAAGCCTGTTTCTTCTGTAATCATCTCAGATCACACCAGCTCTTACTCATCTTAGTATATACTGTTGCCACATGGAACAATCTGTATCATTCAATACAGCAATGACTTACATTAACTGGTAATCTTATGTCACTGTTTGCTATTTGTCTTCCTATGTACTTTGCCCTACTTGCATAAATGCACATGCCTTATGATTTTGATGCCTCCATAACATTTTTTAACAGGGTAATATGGATATTATTATGATTAAGGGCATAAAATATGAAGCCATACAGGCCTGGGTTCAAATTCCACTTCTGCCATTACTAGTTATATAACTTCAGGAAAGTCACTCAACTAAAAGTCTTGGTTTCCTCATATGTAAAATGGTAATAACAATCCTTATGAGGTTAGGAGATTTGGTGAACCTAGTTTATTCCATTTCTAATAAATGTTCAATTCTTTATGCAAAGAAAAAAAATATTTTAATAGCCCACATAGATTTCAAAATTGCTCTGTTAACTTTCTACAACCACACACACACACAAATTCTTCAAAATTAGCATTAAAATTAACATGGAAATATAACATGTTCTTCGGTGACATTTTACGTAAAAATCATTGTATATATTTCAGAAAGGTTGCTATGCTCCAATGAGATGAGCCAAATACAAATGCTTCTTTTGGTGGTGGAACTCTTAAAAAAACCATTTACTCCAAGTCCATAAGATTACTCTAAAAAAAATTCCAGAACAAAAGCTTATACTGCTAATTTTTCATGCTTTTATTTTCAGAGGTGGCTCTTTTTTTTGTCTTTTTATGAACCTCTTCATTGTATAGCTAATGAACACAGTACCAGGTAAATGATATTCTTACTTCTCCTGAAACTAAAACAAAACAAAACACAAAAACAATCAAAACCAATTAATAGGGCCCCCCTTTTTATAAACATTTCATAATTCTTGACTGACTTAGGTAATGCACCATACAAAACCCAATTACTCAATAAATCACTCAAAAGCAAATACTGGATTTGCTTTTTGGGCACATTTCCTACGAGATGGTAAGCTCTATGAAAATAAAAAATATATAAAATAAAATTGGTTTCAACCCACTTTCTCTATTCCATGAAGTCAGAGAACATGGGAGTCAACCCTAGTGTTCTCTTGCTCCCTCAAACAACACAGCAAATCTATCACCAAGTCTACTGATTCCATCTCCAGAATATATTCTAAATCCATCCACTTCTCTCCCATTTCCACTGCCATCTCCTCTAGTCTAAGCTACTGTCTTCTTTCAGTTGAACCATTGAAAAAGCCAATAAATTGATTTCTAAGTTGATTTCTGTGCCTTCTCTTGCCTAATTCCACTCCATTCTTCATATAGTGGCCAGGAAAAAACATTTTTTAAAAAAATTTATTTATTTATTTTGAGAGACAGAGAGAGAGAGAAAGAGAGAGAGAGAGAGAACAAGAACATGAGCAGGGTAAGGGCAGAGAAAGAGGGAGAGAGAGAATCCCAAGCAGGCTCCCTACTGCCAGCACAGAGACCGATGCAGGGCTCAAACTGACAAACCGTGAGATGATAACCTGAGCTGAAATCAAGAGTCTGATGCTCAAACTGACTGAGCCACCCAGGCACCCCAGGAAAAACAAATTTTAATGTAACTATGATCCTGCTATTCCTTGCTAGAAATCATTCAATGGGTTTCCTACCACAATTACAATAAAAACTCAAATCCTAACTTACCTCTTCAATCTCTCTCTCCAGCTTCATTTTATATGGCTTTTTTATTCATCGTACTCAAGCTATACTGGCCTTCTTACAGTTCCTCAAACTTACCAAGTGCTTAGGTACCCTCAGAACATTACACAAGCAGTACCCTTATGTCCGGAACATTTCTTCTTTCTAGCTCTTTGCCTTGCTGACCTTCTACTCATCTTTTAAGTTTCAGTCTCTGTGTAAATTATTACTTCCCTAAAAGAGGAATCCCAATCTCCAGCAATCTAGATCAGAAAGCTCCTGTTATAATCTCTTGCTGCATTTTATTTTTTTCCTATAGCTATCAGTTTGTAATTACAGATTATTTATATGATTGTCTATTGTCTTACTCATGCAACTGAAAGCTTTGTGAAAGCAGTCTATGTCTTTTTGTTCACCCTACAGCTCTCATAGCATGCCAGGCACATGATACTAAATGAATGAACCTCACGGACAAATACCACCATCCTAAGAATTTTAGTGCAACTGCCAATGAAAATAAGGACCAGTTAGAATTTAAATATCTAGCTGTTATTTCCATGGTGCCGATATACACATGGACAATCACAAGTTTAATAAAATGTGCAGAAACACACAGTTAGATTACTGTTGATACAAATTTATACTGTCTCCACTTGGCCTCAGCATCCCTTTTAACTCTTTCTATCAATCTTTCTTTCTGCAACCCTATTATTCCAACCCCTGCCAACTAGACATCTAGACTAGAGGAACAGCAATCAGGCAGAGGGAACAGTAAATACAAAAGGCTCCCAGGCAGGACAGTGCTGGTGTGTCTAAGAAACAGGAGGCCTGTTGCTGGAGTAGAGTGAACAAGGGCCAGAACAAGGGGAGTAGCTAAAGAAACAGGCAGGCACAAGATGATACTGGGTCTAAAGAAAAAGGAAAAAAAAAAAAAAAAAAAAAGGATAAAGACTTTGGTTTTAAAAATTCTAAGCAAGGACTGAAAGACATTAAAGATTTTCTGTGCAGAGGAGTGGTATGATCCAACTGAAGTTTGAAAATATTTACTCTCGGCCCTGTATAAAGAATATGGACTACAGACTGGGGTGAGGGACAAAAGTAGAAGCAAGGAAATTAGTATAGAGATATTACAATAGCCCAATCAAGAGATAATGGTGGCTTTGACTAAGGTAGTAGACGTGGAAGTGGTAAGAAGTAGTCATAAGCTGTATATATTTTGAAGGTGGAAACTATCAGGATTTCCTGATGAATTAAATATGGAGTATGAGATAGAAAAAGAGAAAAAAATCAAGAATAATACCTCACTGGACCTGAGCAAGTGAAAGGGCAAAACTGCCATTTACTCACATTCTCCAGTAAAAGAAACCAAGGATTCTTAGAGAAATGGCTAAATCAACAGCCAGAACAGTAAGACCCTGGAACATATTGCTGTGGTCAAAGGTAAGTAAGAATGATTATACATACAAACATCGAATCATTATGTTGGGGCACCTGCGTGGCTCAGTTGGTTAAGTGTCCAACTCAGGTCATGATCTCATGGTTTGGGAGTTCGAGCCCTGCATTCGGCTTTCTGCTATCAGCACAGAGACAGCTTCAGATCCTCTGTCCTCCTCGCCCTCTGCCCCTGCCCCCGCCCCACTTGTGCACACACATTCTCTCTCTCTCTCAAAAATAAACATTAAAAAAAAAAAATCAAATCATTATGTTGTACATCTGAAACTAGTATAATGTTATATATCAATTATCTCAATTAAAAAAAAAGAGTTGAATAAACCGGACAAAGTAAAAAAAAAAAATGACAGAACCATGTCAAAAGGACACAGGAGCAGGCTTGAAAAAGCTCCCCTACCCAAATGTGGAACAATTTTAAGCATCAAAACAAATATTAATAGCAACAAATTATAAGTCATAAGAATCTTCAAGTCTAAATGAAATGAATAAATGGAAAGAAAAAAAGGACCTTCCTTACACTAGAATGCCAATTAATAGACATAAAAGGAATGATGAAATTAGAATATCATCTGTTTAATAACCAACAAAACAACCGTTTCAGGCAAAAATCACCACTGGATGCTAAATCTAGTGGATAAAAGTTTGATAAGAAATAGGGTACATTTACGTGGTTTCAAAGTGTATTGCTGCAAGATATTTATAGAAGGAAAATAATTTTACAGGGAAGCAACAAGGCAGAATACTACCTTAACCAAGTGATCAGAGTTAACATCATTCGTAATAGGACAAATTAATACTACATACCTCCTGATATCATGCAGAGAGGAGGACACATCGTCTCTATAGTATTTCTGCCAAAAGTAGATCACCTGAATCTAATCATGATGAATCATAAAACAAGCACAAACTAATGGATAGTCTACAAAATACATGATTTGCGCACTTCAAAACTGTCCAGATCATGAAAGATAAAGACTGAAGAGCTGTTCCAGGCTAAAGGAGACTAAGGAGACATGACAACTAAGTGAAACACATGATCCTAGACTAGATAAAACGAACCAGGGCAAGTTGTTTTCTTTTCCCCCTTTTGCTATAAAAGAACATTAGTGGTATAACTGCTAAAATTTGAATAAAACCTCCAGGTTGGATAATATACTTTATCTGTGTTAAATTCCTGATTTGATGATTGTACTGTGGTCATGTACAAGCACGTCCTTGTTTTTAGGAAATACACACAAATAAGTAAGAGTAAAAGGACATTAGCATTATGTCTGCAACTTAATCAGTAAAAAAAGTTCTTCAAAGGAACTACTAATTCCTTCTTTGAATTCCCACTGAACTCCATGTGAATTTCTACTATAGTACCTATAGCACTTTGTTTTACTTATTGGTAGGAAAAGAAATGTGCTTTCAGAGGTTAAACAACCTTCCCAAAGTAGAAGTTAGTAAATGACAAACCACAAATTGAATGAAGATCTATCTGACTCAAAGTTAACACTCTGTGAAATCATAAGATGGTAGAATGCTCAGTAAATGTTTGCTGACTATTCATATTGTTATTTTAAAAAAATACTCACAGAATGATCTACATAAACAATCTATGCACAAATAGGTTTCTTAATCCCAAGAATTTCACCTGCACAACAGGAATCCCCAGTATCATGCTTATAAAACTATAAACTCTTACTTTCAAGACAAGAGATAGAACTCAACTTGGCTAACATAGTGAGTTGGTGGCAAAGAAAGAAAAAACACAAGATAAATGAACTTAATATAGAAGAGCCTTTATGATCTAGCCCTGTGCTTTTCCAATCTCATCTCTTGTCATTATCTACACCCAGTATTCTTTATCCTATGTGGAAATTATTCCCACAAGTTAGTGAAAACATGCTTTGTTTCCCCCATTTTCAAGTCTTTGCATTTTTGTTCCTTCTGATTATAAAGGACCCCATTCCTTGTCATCTGGATCAATTCCTACATATTCTTTGTAAGACCAGCTCAAATAGTATTTCCCATCAACGAATCCTCTGACCTCCCCAGGCTTAGACAAATGCTTGCTCCCTATTCTTCCAAAACACCATGTACCCTATAATTAAACTTTTTACATGAATGAAATTATTCATTTAGTCTCTCCAGGACTATACTTGAGAGAAGGAATCTTGTCATTCACATTGGCTTCTTCAGCATCTGAAGCCTAATCAGGTTCTTTGTCTATACATTTATATTTTGCTACATGTCCCAAAGGATCAAGGCAAAAGCAGTTAATAAATATTTACTGAAGTAATGAAAATGGGTGTTTTATCACTTGGAAGGAGCTTGGTTTTCGTGTGTTGGTCAAATCCCAAACTCTTCTTCATACATAAGACAGAAAATAAATACACCAAACTCATTTAATACTGGTAGTCAGAAGCAACCTGTTTATCTGCAAAACCAAAGAAGTCACAATGTTTAAAAGGAATACCTTAACAAGCAGAACTACATATATGCACAAACCACATCTATCTGCAGATCAGATGGATGAATAAATTGCTGTTACTTACTGCTCTATCCCAATACAATTAATCCTGTTTCTCATTCACGACCAAAGTATTTAATTGTCCACTCTGCATATCCAACTTTACCTGCAGTGCTTGTTCTTGGATATCACGAAATAATTCCATATCTTTCTCAGTCATGATTTCCTGGCTCCCAAAAAGCCGTTCCTCACTTTCTTGTTTGCCATCCCAGCCATCCTGATTGTCTGCACATAAAGAAAGGGCTCACATGTTATTAACTTTATCCTTAGTTTAATACATGAATTAGGAAACATTTCAAAAGTGTTGATTTCAGTTTGAAGACCTTAATATTATAAAAGAAGAGGATACGAGTAAATGGACACCTAGAAAGATGTATCAGTAAATAATATGTACATATTCTATCTGCTTTATGATGGAAGATCTGAACTGTCCTAAAACTTCTTAAAATTATCACATAACTAAATTTGAACTTCATCAAGACATTAGATTTTAGTATAATACATATAAAAGTTTGATGAGCACCAAGTGGTGATGTATGGAAGTGCTGAAATACTATATTGTATATCTGAAACTAGTATTACACAATTTTATACTGTGTATGTTAACTAACTAGAATTTAAATAAAAACTTAATAATAATACAAAATCAGAATAGAGTAAAGGTCTAAGGAATATGAAACCTACTTTGAAATAATGTGAATATAAAAGTTTTACTATGAATTTAACATATCAACATTCAAATATTGCTTTTTCATACTTCAGTAGTATGGAAGTTGTTTATGTTTTACCAGGACATGATTTTCATCATATGGGACCAAAACAGGGAAAATTTGTTCCTTTTATAATTCTCAATGATTCCACAATCAATATAAGGCCAGTACATTCTTATCTCAGCAAGAAGATAACCTTTGAAATAACTACCGTAACTCCCCACACATTCTGGGTGCCGTTTTAAATAAAGCAGAACTCCACAAATCTGAGGATCACAGATGATAATCCTCGGGGTAAGTATGAGAAATTATAATAAACATCCATAAATGACGCATCTTCCTCAGATGGGCAAGGAAATTCATGAAAGGAGTACTGGAGGGATTATGTAGATCCTTATCCTCTGCATTTGAATATGACACTGTTGACGGACGAATTTCCTCTTTGTAGGAGTATGGCTGAAAAGACAGTTCTTTTCAAATTAAATAGACATATAGGCTGTCAACAGACACCTGTGCACTTAGTATAAGAAGAATAAGGACAAGGACTCACTGCTGAAAATATTCCCAAATTGAAAAATATGTATCTGAAGATCCTTTGTGATTTAATGCCCCCTAGTGCACGACACAGATGGATGCAGGCACAAATCTAGTGCGGCATTCAGTAGCATTCTATCATATATATGGTGCAGATTGTTCCTTAAACTCTACAATTCATAAGAAACTTACAGAGCCAATTATAGCAAAAACTCACACCAATGCAGAAAAGTCAATATTGATTCTCCATATACTTTACACATTTGCTCTAATTATTTCTATTTCTAACACTTTCCAGGAGATTCTTATAATAATCCATCTCCAATCAAACACAGTTTATTCAAAAATGGCTTTCATTACAATCTGCTTTAGATTCTTTCTTCCTAAGCTCTAAAGGACTTGTATATTTTCTTAGATAAACATACTCAGACTGGAGCTACAGTGTACATGGCTGATAAAGACATGAAAAGTACCTGAATGCTCAAAGAGTAATTAGTTGATTGCCACTCTGGTGAAAAGCCAATCAATACAAGCATAAAAAGAGGGAACTGATAATGATGAGGATTTCCTCTCTTGTGCTGGACCAATCAACCATTTATATAAGCAGGAATGAAGAAGCAGTGAATACAACTACCAATGGGAAATTCAGAGGAAAGAAATCAAAGCTAAGAAATTCTCTTGCAGTATATTAGACACTCACTACACCTTTGGCCGTTGTGAACCAAGAATCCATTCTCATTCTTCTACTTTCCTCAGAGACTTTTCTACTTACTTCAGAGGGTTACATTCTCTAAACTCAAGGCACTAAATAGCAAGACCAGTTTAAGCTTTAATTATCAAGATAATCAAAATTTTTCTCCTCTGATTTGAATTACCTGCTACACTATTAAGTCTTCTCTACAGATCTTTTCTACCTTGAAAACTAGGGACCTTAGCCTCATATTTAAGTATGAAATGAATAAAAGAGGGGATGTTACAACTGATACCAGAGAAATACAAAAAAATCACAAGAGACTACTATGAACAATTCTACACCAAAATGCTGGGCCTATTTGGAAGAAATGGATTAACTCCTAGAAACATATGACCTACCAAGACTGAATCATGATGAAATAGAAAATCTGAACAGGCCGATTACTAGTAAGGAGACTTGAATGAATAATCAAAAATCTTCCAACAAACAAAAGCTTCACTGGTGAATTTCGCCATTCAAAAAATACTTAATACCAATCCTTCTCAAACTTTTCCAAAAAACAAAATGGGGAACTCTATTTTATGAGACCAATGTAACTTAACCAAAGAGACCACAAGAAAAGAAAATTACAGGCCAACATCCCTGATGAACACAGATGTAAAAATCCTCAACAAAATACTAGCAAACCGATTTCAACAATACAATAAAAGGGTCACACACCATGATCAAGTAGGATTTATTCTAGAGATTCAAGGATGGTTCAATATCCCCAAATAAGTCAATACGATACACCACATTAACAAAATGAAGGATATAAATCAGGTGATTTTAACAGATGCAGAAAAAGCATTTGACAAAATTCAACCTTCATTTATGATAAAAACACTCAAAAAAAGCAGGTATAGAGGGAATGTACCTCAACATAATAAAGGCCATATATGATGAGCCCACAATTAACATCAACCTCAATGGTGAAAAGCTGAGAGCTTTTCCTCTAAGATCAGGAGTAAGACAAGGATGCCTATTCTCACCACTTTTATTCAACATCAGATTGAAAGTCCTAGCAGAGCAATCAGGCAAGAAAAAAAATAAAAGGTATCCAATTTGGAAAAGAAGTAAAACTTGTTATTTGCAGATGACATATAGAGAAAACCCTAAAGACTCCATAAAAAAAATGTAGAATAAATGAATTCAGTAAAGTTGAAGAATATAAAATCTGCTGTATTTCTATACATTAATAATGAACTACCAGAAAAAGAAATTATGAAAACAATTCCATTTACAACTGCATCAAAAAGAATAAAACACCTAGAAGTAAATTTAACCAAGCAGGTGAAAGACCTGTATGTTGAAGACAAAACACTGTACAGATATACATAAGACATTAATGAAGGCAATTAATGAAAAAAACAAATAAATGGAAAGATATTCCATACTAACAGACTGGAAGAATATTGTTAAAATGTCCACATTACGCAAAGCCATCTGATAGATTCAACGCAATTCCCATCAGAACGCCAATGAGGTTTTTCAAAAACAAAAAAAAAACAATCCTAAAATTTGTATGGAACAACAAAAGACCCCTAATAGCCAAAGCAATCTTGAGAAAAAAAGCTCCCTGATTTCAAACTACATTACAAAGCTATAGTAATTAAAATAGTACAATATTGGCAGAAAAACAGACAGAGATCAATGCAACAGAGGACCCATAAATAAACCCATGCATATACGGTCAATTAATTTACAACAAACAAGGCGAGAATATACAATGGGGGAAAAGATAGCTTCTTCAATAATGTTGGGACAACTGGACAGCCACATGTGAAAGAACGAAGCTACACAACTCTACTATACCGCACACAAAAAGTAACTCAAAATGGATTAAAGACTTGAATTTAAGACCTGAAACTGTAAAACTCCTAAAAGAAAACATAGGTGGTAAAGTCCTCAACAGTTCTTAACAATAATTTTTTTTTAATCTGATACCAAAAAGCAAAAACAAAAGCAAAAATCAGTAAGTGGGACTATATCAAACTGAAAAGCTTTTGCACAAAAAATAAAAAGGCAACACACTGAGTAAGAAGATATCTGCAAATCATATATCCAAAAAAGAGTCAATATCCAAAATAATAAAGATCTCATCCAACTCAATAGCAAAAAACAATCTAGTTAAAAATGAGGAGATCTGAACATTTTTACCACCACAGGTACATGAAAAGATGCTCTACATCAATAATCAACAGTGAAATGCAAATCTAAAACACAAGAAGGTATCACCTCACACCTGTCAGAATGGCTATCATCAAAAGAGTAGAAATTACAAGTGTTGGTGAAAATGTGGAGAAAAGGGAACTTCTGCACTGCTGGTAGGAATGTAAATTGGTGCAGCCACTATGGAAAATATTATGGAGGTTCCTCAAAAACTTAAAAATAGAACTACCATACAATCCAGCAATTCCACCTCTGGGTATGTATCCAAAGAAAACAAAAACAATTTAAAAAGATATGTACACATGGGGCGCCTGGGTGGCTCAGTCGGTTAAGCGTCCGACTTCAGCTCAGGTCACAATCTCACAGTCTGTGAGTTCGAGCCCCGCGTCAGGCTCTGGGCTGATGGCTCAGAGCCTGGAGCCCGCTTCCAGTTCTGTGTCTCCTCTCTCTCTGCCCCCCCCCCGTTCATGCTCTGTCTCTCTCTGTCTCAAAAATAAATAAACGTTAAAAAAAAAAATTTAAAAAAAAAAAAAAAAGGTATGTACACCCCCATGTTCACTGCAGCATTACTTACAATAGCCAAGATATATAAGCAACCTAAGTGTCCATAAATAAAGAAACTGCAGTGTGTGTCTAAGTGTATAATCTTATTCAGCCAAAACAAAAACAAAAACCTAGCAATTCCTAACCCAACCACCAGCTGTGCTGAAATGAAATAAAGTGGGTATGTTGCAAAACTAACCCCCCAAAAAAAACAAATCGTGCCGTTTCTGACAACATAGACAGACCTCATTATGTTAACTGAAGTAAGTCAGACAGAGAAAAACAAACACCATGTATGCTGTTTGTATGTGGAATCTAAAACTGACTAACTAACTAACTAACTAACTAACTAAATAAGTAAATAAATACCAAACTCCTAGATACACAGAACAGAACAAATTGGTGGTTGCCAGAAGAAGGGGGTAAGGTAGAGGGTAGGAGAAATGATGAATTTTTTTGTTTTCAGTTTCAATAAACTGAATTTTAAGGAAATAAATGAAAAGTAGGAAACAGCCTGATACATAAGTAAATTATCTGAAGCTGTAGTTCTCTCTCTCTCTCTTTTAAAGTATAATTCATGAAAAATTACAAATCTATTTGCCAAGATTTGAAGTAGAAAAATTTTGTTCTTTTCTCTATACTTACTTGATCAACAGTATTTTATCTACCCACATTCTTTCTAATTTCTTTCTGGAAATAAAGCAAGCATCATGATGCTCATCACATGATTTATTTTGTAATTTATGAAATGTAAAGATATTCTTGACTTAAGGTTATGGCTTAAATTTCTATAGGAAGATTCTTTGTGGTTCTACCAAAAAAGCACCATCTTTTTCCTACGAGCTCTTATTTCTCCATTCTTGCAACTTCATCTTCAGCCTCTCAATTTCTGCCATAGTTATTACCACCTTACTTTCATCTAAATAAGTATCTTTAATATCTTCTTCTATTCCATAACCAGTGTTTAATAATCAAATAAACCTATTCCAGATAACTAGTGTTATTTCAAATAATGCACCTGTGGAATACATTTTGCTTCTAAGTGAACTTTTACCTGTGGGCCAATCTGAAGTGCTTGATTTTCTGTTGCCCTTTTTCCTGATTCTATATTGCTCAGAGTAATCTACCACTTCCCCTCGAGGTTTCCGCCCATCAGGGGAAGGGGTGAAGAATTTGGTAAGGCCATCAATGAGCCCTTTGGTTTTCTTGTTGAACTTCAAGGGGTGACTGCTATCTCTGCAGAAGTCCAAGCCATCTATTCGCTCTAAATATCCTCTTCTGATGACGATGCTGATTGGCTGGAGAGAGTGATTTTACGTTTACGACCCCTTCCAGGACCAGTTCGAACTTTGCTGAAGGGACCTTTTGATCTAAAGAATCAAACAGGGAAAAGGGTAACTATTAAAAAAGAAATTTTTAAAAGGTTTCTATTTAATATATAACTTGTAATTGGTAAATAACCTATGGCTTTATTAAAAAAAAACCACAATTAAGAATATTCCATAAATCATAAATACTACAGGGAATGAGAAATAATAGTTATTAGAAATATCTACTTCCAGGAAGCCTAATATTTTATAGCAAAATGAATCCTAGGTTGGGAGTCAGAAGGCATGTTTGACTCATAATTCTGCCACTTTCTAGCTATACCTCTTGGAGAAATCACATTGTCTAAACACCAGTGTCTTCATCTGTAAAATGAGAGTTGGACCAGATGACAACTAAGACCCTTCCAAGTATAAAGTCTCATGATCTCTGCACCAACTCAGAGTTACACTTTACCTTTAAACACAAGGATGTATTACCCTCTGAAAGTCAGAAATCAAAAGATTATCTCATAGGAATATTTTAAAGCTTAGATTTAAGATTTAAAATATGAACTACAATACTGGTGCTATATATTTCAAGCTGCTAATGCCCATTCCTTTCAGTTATTAAGACTGTCATCTTTAAGACACTATTAACTGTAGAAAAGGTGGGTAAAATTTTTAATAGAGGTTTATAGGCTTAAAGATATTTTGCATATTATCAAAGGGGAATTACTTATAGAAATACTCCATAAAAAAAAAAAAAAAACTACTACTGAATCTTGCCCCACCTCCTCCAGACATAGCCCAGTTTCCTAGTCCACAAGGGATAATTATATACCTGATTTCTGCTAATAGATGAAAAACACATTATTTTATTTTACATCAGGACACAGAAATGCGACTTAGCTATGGCCTCAACAGAAAAAGCTACGCAGTGATTTGTACATCTAATATAAACTACTGAGACTACACGAGAAATCTGTGAAATGCGATAGCAACATAATTTTTTCTTTGTTTACATAAGAGGAACAATATAAGACAGTGGTTGAGTCAGACTTTGGTGCCAGGCTACTTGGGTTTTAATCCCAGTTCAACACTTATTATAAAATGTAGTTTCCTTATTTCCTTCTTATTTGAAAAATAAGAGTAACAACAGTATCTACTTCATTTGGTTGTTGGGAAAATTAAATGATTAACACACTGTAAGACACTCAGAACTTTAATAACTTTGTTCTAACTTTATTCTACTGAATAAAGAGCTCTTTACTAAGAGCTCAGTAAGTATTAGCCCTTTTTATTACATGAAAGTGCCAGTTGTAACAACTGAAAATTTTTTTCATAAAGCAAACAAGTGACTCCTACACTATAGACAAACCCTATCTTTTCTCCCCTCACCTTGCCACAAGTACAACTTACACCGTGTTTGTTTCTTTAACCTGTTTTTGGACGTCCTATTGGGTTAGCATAGCGCCGTTTTATCTGTGCCGCCTTCTTCTGTAGAAGTTTTCGTCCTTTTTTCCTAGGTCGACATATTTGACATATCCACATACCTATAAAAAAATCAAATTCCACATAAAAGCACAATAGACACAGATACACTGAAAGAATTCAGATACTCTAAGCCAGTAGTTCTTAACCACTTTTAGGTCAAGAACTCTTTTAAAACACTGATGAAAGCCCCCTAAAAAAATAAACACGAAAACATACACACACAAAATTCTACAAATGATTGGAAAAGACGCACAAGTATTCTGAAGCCCACATATGGTTGAAGTCCACTGATCCTCAGTTAAAAAAAAAAAACCATGGTCTATACCTGGCACCCAGATTCTACAAGAAAAGAAGCCAGGTTCCCTTAAGTAATAGATGATTCCAGGACTGAAGCAGGGAAAATACTGGATAACCTGAAGCATCTCATGGTGCCAGAAAATGGAAAAGTATTCAAAAGATGAGGAAGGCATGTCAAAAGGACCTACAAGCCAACTTGAAGGAGCTCCCAATAGCCAAATCTGGGTCATTCTGAACAAAAAAAAAAAAAGAAATAATCATGTCAATGGATTATAACCCACTGAATAAAATAAATACCCATCAGTCCATAAGAATATAAGTAATTGAATAAATAAATGGGAAAAGCGATAGCTCTTCTTTACAGCAGAATTCCAATTAGTAAATACAGAAGGGATGATGGAAGCTGAAAAATCATCAATATGCAAACACCAAAGTAAAACTGGTACAAACAAGAATCACTGATGGATGCTAAAGTCAGTGCAAAGAGGAAAAAGAATAACTTTAAGGTCAGGTTTCTTCTGTAATCAAGTGATCAAAGTTAACATTACCAGTAATAAGACATATTAGTATTATACACCTACACTACAATGCACTAAGAAGGGCACAGTATCAATTCTGTGGTGTTCTTGTCAAACTTCATAATCTTAATTTAATCATTACAAAGAAAGAGACAGACCCAAATTGAAGAAATTTGATTTCTACAAAATCGCTAACGAGTATTCTTCAAAAGTGTCAAGGTCAGGAAAGATAGTCTAGGGAATTAACAGATTGGAAGAGACTAAGGAAGCATGATGATTAAATGCAGTATGAAATCCAGCACTGGATTTTGGACCACAAATTCAAATAAGGTGTATAGATTTACTAATCGTATCATATCAATGTTAGTTTCCTGGTTTCAGTAATTGTACTACAGTTTTATAAGAAGTTGACATTAGAAGAAGCTGTGTAATGGGTACAGTAGGAAGTCTCTGTACTATTTCTGCCACTTGTCTGTCAGTCTGCAATTATTTCAAAATAAAATGATTCCTGCTTTAAGCTGCTATAAAACTTCTTTTGTAGGCATTAAATACAAACAAATGAAGTCCTAAGAAAATCTTTCTTATCTTGAAGGATTCTCAGAAGACCTGTTGCCCAAACTTCCAAGTAAATGGAAAAGGTAGCAAAGGGGGTATTATTCTTCCAATACATATCAATTTAAGATTTTCCAGAAGCTAACAACGCACAGAGTGACATAAGAAGAGACTCAAGTTAAGATTCTAAGTGGAATAACTTAACTATACCTAAGGTTGAGTCCCTTTCCATCCACAGGAAAATTTTTTCTGAGCAGAAATTATAAAATACTCTATAAGCATTTTACTTAAGAAACCTGTTAAGTCACAAAAACAGAGTTAAAAATGGAATTTATGATAAGGCAAAGCAGGAGACACTAACTGGATTTTTTTTTTAAGAAACTATAAGCATATAATAGGATGGAAGTTCAACCAACAGGCAGTTACATCCCAACCAAATACTTGTCAAGGAATAGGAGTCAAAAGAATAGAATACATTAAGCTATATTCTTATGATTTAGCACACAAAAATTATCTGTTTACAAATTATTTTATAAAAAAAAAAGGCTCTAGGCCTTTCAAAAGTGATGAACAGTGAAATAACCAATACTGATATAATCAACATGATCTAATACAATTCCATTTCTACCTTTATAGAAAGAGATATTTCAAAATTACATAAGGCATGTATTTTGTCCTCTAGCTATAGGACTGGCAAATAGTCATAAATGAACCACTTCACTCTCCATGGATACTTAAACATTGAAAATAGAAGAAGATAATAATGAATCCATACACATAGGAATGTCAAGATGCCTAAACAGACTGTCCCCACCTTTAAGGTGCCAGCTCTCTTCCTACTTATACAACCCCAAATAGAAAGACGGAAATTATTCTTTCATTTTAACAAAGTAGACAAAAAGTGCTTTCACGGATTTGCCCATTACAGTGCCAGTCTGACTTCAGGAAGTACTTCTCACCTTTTGGCATCCGGGTGAGTGGCGGATCACAACACTCCATGTGAAAACCTCGGTCACAGGAATCACAAAAGAGCATATTATCCTAAAAAAGAGAAGGGACAGTTCTGCTTAACCTTATGAAACAAAAACACATCAGGATCACGGCTTCATAAAACCTAGAAAGCTTCAATGATCTCACAAAGATGATGAGCTACTATAGTAGTAAAAGTTTCCTTAATTTGCATTAAACTGAGTAAATGGACACTCCAAGTTAGCAAAAAGTTTTGCTTCATCTAATCTTTAATAAAGAACTACAGTTTCATAACTTTCAGATATAAGCTAACTTTAGTTGTTCTAATGGAAAAGAGAAAAGGATGATTTGTAGTTAATACACTGACCATTCCTAAATGAATGCCTCCATAATACTCAAACAAATTTCAGAAGTATTTCTTTAAAGTAGCTTAGTCTTTCTGCAAACATAGAATTAAGGTGTTTTAGAAACTACCTAGAATAGAAAGAATCCAAGTCTCAAATACCAAGTATTCTAAACTAATGATGTGTAATTGAATGGGACCAGTGTTTCAAATTCTGCTGGACCAAGGGAATGGAAAATAATCAACAAAACTTTGAGGAAAATATTAGGTGTACACTCTACTTCTAAATGAAATAGTCACATCAGAAAGCAAGGATACTCACTGCATTCTTGCCTTGATCTCGACAGGAGCTGCACGTTTTACACTCAATGCACTGCCACCGTAAGGCCTTCACTCTAACCGTTAATTCAGGGGAAAACTTTAAACAGGATGGATGACCTAACAGGAGGGGAAAGTTCTCAAATGAAACAATCAAGAATCATTTTGTAATTGTATTAAAGGAATGATGAAGAAAAAGGCAATTACCTCAAATCAAAATATATATCAAAGAAGAGATGCCCTTGAAAGCTTGCCATACGTGTCTCATCAGGATTTGGCATTCCAATTCAGTTGTACTGATGCTAAGTGTAATTTAGTACACCACCTCCCCAATATGATTATAAAACACCTGACAAACTCGTAACTTGTAATAAGCCTGCATTAAAGCATCATGGGTATACACATGCTTATACGTATACCAATACATAATATGCTCAGGTCATTTCTGGAAGGACACAAAAACTGTTTGCAACTATAATGTCCTAAGATATGAAACTATAAACATTTTGATTTTTAAAATATTTTTTATAAATTTTATTTATTTATTTTGAGAGAGAGAGAGAGAGAGACCCTTGAGTCGGGGAGAGGCAGAGAGAGAGGGAGAGAGAGATAATCCCAAACAGGCTCCTTACAGTCAGCGCAGAGCCCAACTCAGGGCTCAAACCCACGAACCATGAGATCATGACTGAGCCAAAGTCGGATGCTCAACTGACTCAGCCACCCAGGTGCCTCAAAACTATAAACATTTTGAATAAGGATTTTACCTTTCACTTTATACCCTTCTGTGCTCTCAATTTTTTAGCAATAACGTATTACTTTTATAACTGAAAATCTATTTTTATTAAATCCCATCATTTAAAGTGAGCTACTTCCTCATATTTTAAGGCACTCAAGCTAAAAACTAATACCTAAACAATATTTCTATTGTGATCAAAATTAACAGCAACAGAAAAAATTTTCCTCTTCCAAAAGAGTTAGTATCTGTTTGATTCTCAAAATTATAGAAAAGTAAATCTGCCTTCACTCTGGGAAGATTTGTCCTTTTCCTCTAAAAGTTGGTTATGTTTATTTCTTTGGTGAAAGAAAAGGCTGGTTATTTTTTCTCCTCTCCCTTCTATTCCTAAATTTCTCTGAGATGATATGAAGTTTATCAAAATATCACTGACATTAAAGGAAAATGGGAGAGAAAGTGTAAAAATCTCATTCATAATCTCCTCGTCCTAGATTAGCCATTTCCTGTTTTACTTTTCCTTTGTAGACTTCCTAAAGGTGCTTGCATGATTTTAATTATAGAGTATATACAGTTTTGTTTTGCTTTTCTTCATCCTTTTAGTCAAGTAAACTTTATATTCTTTAAACTGATTGATACCCTATAACCTACCTGACACTACTTCCCTATTGTTAACTAAACTACTACCTGTAATAGAATACTACAATGAATTACTTTATATCTACAGATTCTTCCCTTCTTTATTTATTGACTTTGAGAGAGACGGAGAGAATACGCAAATGTGAGCAAGGGAGGGGCAGAGAGAGAGAGAGAGAGAGAGAGAGAGAGAGAGAGAGAATCCCAAGCAGGCTCTGAGCTGTCAGCATGGAGCCAGATGTGGGGCTCGATTTCACCAACCGTGAGATCATAACCTGAGCTGAAATCAAGAGTCAGACGCTTAACCGATTGAGGCACCCAGGTGCCCCATCCTTCTTTTAAATTAATTCCTTAAAATAAATTTCTGTAAGTGGGGTTGGTAAGTGAAATGAAAGAAACATACCAGCAAAGTACCAATGTTTTAATACAATTTCATCAACTCTAGGTTTGGGCTCTTTTATCTTTCAAATTTTATTATTATAAAAGTTATAAAACAGCTTTCACTGCTGCACTGGTGTGCATGCCTATAATTACTTGGGTAAAATGTTTTTTTTAATATGTTCAACAAATAACTTTCGTTCATAGGCTCTGCCCTTTGACTTTATGCTAGAAATGTAAGCACGCTCTTCGTAGCTTTTGGCCCTTTATCATATTTAATGCAATTATTTTCCCCAAAACTTTTTTGCTTTTTAAAATTTTGGGTATTTTAGTTCTCACTTTGGTAATATCAAATATCATATACTTAACTATGCATAGTTTTCTTCCTGCCTACTGTAATAGTCAGGCTCCAAGCTGCCCTCCAAACGTTCTTGTCTTCTGGCAAGAATACAAATTGACACCTGTGTAGTTCCCTCCCACACAGAATAGGGCTGATTTGTGTGCTGCAATGACAGGCTAAGGCTAGGTAACAAGAGATATTGCCGATTCCACCTTGCTACCTCTATCAGATACCTGCTTAGGGGATGCTGTGGGCAATTCATTTTTTTTTTTTTAATATGAAGTTTATTGTCAAATTGGTTTCCATACAACACCTAGTGCTCATCCCAACAGGTGCCCTCCTCAATGTGCTGTGGGCAATTCATACAGCTCTATGAAGAGGTCCACATGGCAAAGAACTGAGGCTCCCTGTCAACAGGCAGCATTAACATGCCAGCCAAGTGAGTCATCATGGAATGGAAGCCTTCAGATAACTGAGTACCAGTTAAAATCTTGATTGCAACCTCATGAAAGATTCCAAGTAAAAATGACTTAGGCAGGCCATTCCCAAATTCCTAACAGGAACAACATGAATTAAAAACTGTTGTTGCTTTTAGCTGCTATTTTGGGGTGGTTTGCTTCTATAGCAACAGATAACCAATAGTTATTTATTCTACTAGTTCTTTAAAAGTTCCCTCTACTGTTTTCAAATTGCAAAGAACTCAGAGACCACCCCAAATATAATGCTTCTTAGAAGACAGGGGTATACCACAACTCTCCTTCCACCCCCATTTTAGTCCCACCTCACCTGAGTAGATTTTTATCTGTTTTATGTATTTGGGCTCCCATACAATTTCTTAAGGGTGCTCCTACTAAAATAGTTTGGAAGTCAATGCATTATAGGACATGTCACTATATTTTTATCTAATATTTTATGATTTTATGGTTTATATTTAACTGTAAAATCCATCCCAAGTTCATTACTGTTTGTGATTATTATGCTGGAATATGGTCACCTACCACTCAAGATCTCTTCCCACCTTCTTTTAAAGCCTTCTATAAACAAAAACCAAAAGCTAAAAACTGTACTTCCTAGACTCTTTTGCAGCTTGGCTCTAGATATGAATTAACTCCTACCAACTGGATGTTTGGTGACTTTTTGAAAGGGAGAAATGAAACAAAGACCACTTTTCTTCTGGTACTGCCAGCACCCAGCCACTTTTCACCTTCGTGGCCATCCAGAGGTAAATGTGGCGATGGCCAAATTCTCAGCCTTTCTATCCAGCTACAGCCCAGTAGCCCCCGCTGCTCCACCGCCTCTCCAGATGGAGACAAGCATATATAGTGACTCCCTGGTGGATCACTTTTCTGCGAAGTATATTCTAAGATCATCCCTAAAGCCCGCCAGCTCCCTAAGAGCTCCCCTTCAGCATTTCTAATATTTCACAAATATTTTGTTCTCATCATTAAATTTCTTTCCTCTGAAGTATCTAGAGTGATTCTGGTTCTTGACTAAATCATGGTTGTTAAGAGTATAAGAACACTGAAAATTAAGCCAATGATAGAGATAATGTTGATTTACTACAGGCCTCCCTACACAAAACTTTTAAGTTCTGAAAAATATAGACACAGAATATCTCTAGAATTGAAACTAGTAGAGTCTTTGCAAAATCTTTTTTAGACCTCAGATCTCACACAGCTCAAAATTGCGTGTCAACATTCCATTTCCCAATGTGACACATGTTAAGTTTCTATCAAGAAGAACAACGTGTTATCATCCCCGTTCTATTCATAAGCCTGATGTCATAAATCAAGAAAGATAAGTAGTGATTATTAAAGAAGCTAGCAATAATTTCAAACTGATTGCTGTGATTTGAACAGATTTGATAGTCAAATATAAAGATCAACAAGAAGAAAAATAAGTCTGTGGAAAGATTTTTATAAAAACAAAATCCGAAACTAAGACTGATTGAAATTAACTGAATAAAACATGTCAACTACATTTTAAATCGCCTCCCTCACCTAGCAGATTCATCTCAGTTACCTAAACCAGCATCAAAGTATTGTTTTATAAGGATCAAGGATACCATCTCAGAAAATACACCTCCCTCCGCCTGAGGCATACATCAGAAGGAATAAAGGAGATACATACCACTGTTGCCACAGTCGGCAGCAGAGCTGAGTTCTTCGGGTGGTCTTTTCGTCGGTTTTGTCTTTTTGTACCAAGACAGGAAACTACAGATGGGGATGGTTTCAGCAACAGGCTATAAAGAAAAAAACAATTCACTCAGGGAGTACTTTCAGGAGTAATCAAAGACATTAAATACAGTTTAAATTCTATGAGAGTTACAGTGTAACCAAGACAACTGTATCACTCTCCTAAATTTCAATACAGTAAGGGGTTTAACCAAAGCCTGCTTGGTGGGCCTTTACAACTAGCCTTCTAGGTGACAACTTTGGTCCAAAAAAATCACATACCAACCATCATTTTCACTCAGAAACTAAATGACACAATATGGATTGGACAAAGCAAATCCTTCACCTGAACAAAAAATTCAACTGAATTAGGCATAAGAAATCACAGTATCAGACCTTAAAAGGTATGTGGTGTCAGAGAAGTGATAAAATGTGCAGAAATAAACACCATACAAGGCAGCAGACCTTAAGTGGTAGAAGAGACAACCAATAAGTACTCTGTACAAGTATAAAAGATAAATTTCAGTTGTGGTTTGGAGGAGAAGGGTTGAAAGAGGAAGATAACATGTATTAAGTACTAGTACTAGGCTATGGGATCTTGAGAAGTTTGTCCAAGGACAATAGACAAAACAATTGTTAAAACTGGGTTTAAACCTAGGCTTACATGTGGCTCTACAACGCTACCCCCTTCCCCTCCAGCCCAAAGGATGGAGAGAAAGGCAGTGCAGGTAACATAAATAAGATAAATTTAGGTGTGCAGTCTGCTAAAGCCAGTGCTTAAAGGATATGGTTTCTGTCATAAGTGGTAGTAGAGAGGGTGGGTAGATCACTTCAGTTTGTGAAGACTGCCACTGAATGTCTTATAAAGTTGGATTTTACACTGCAGGAAGAAAACAATAGAAGGCTATTGACCCAAAAGAAAATCACCTGTATTTGAGCAAAACATCCAGTAGCAATATCAAAGATGAATGAGGAGAAACCTAAAGATGGACAGAACATTTAAACAATGACCACAATAGTCTGGTGAAGACAAGAACCTGAACCAAAGCTAAAAAAATGGTACAGAAAAAACAGCTATGGACTTAGAAATAAACTAGTTGTGGAAGGTAATAGAAAAGGAAATGAGTTTAATAAGACTGACGTAATGAAAAGATGGTGTGAAAGGTTAAGTCATTTTAAAGAAGAAAATCAGAAGAAAACCAAAGATGCTGAGTCTGATTTTAGATGTGTTTAGCTGGAGGCAATCTCAGTCAAATCTCAACCACTTATATGAGAGAGAGGCATAAAGACCTCAAGATTCTTTTAGACAACTGGTGAAAACAGATAAAATGTCTGTCAGTGCTATTACAGAAGTGTTACAATGAGAAACAACAGAGGAATCAAGCGGGGGAAATGGGTAGCAAGGAAAGGTTTCCCAGACTTAAGTTCTTCTGGAGGTACTTGACAGGGAAGGTGTTCAAAGAAAATATAGAATCAAGCTTGAGAGGAGGGGGATGAGCTTAGTTTGGGACTGACTCATGGAGCTTAAAATGCCTATGGAGCATCTATGTAGCAATGCCCATGGGCTTTGTGATACAGGAATCGGAAGTCCAGGAGAATGGTTAGTCTGGAAATAATCTAGAAATCATATACCTATAAAATGGCATTAAGATTCTCAAAATTGAGGAGTTCTCCCATGGAGAACAGGTAGAAAGAAGAGACCTAAGGTCAGAATACCAAAATACAAGTGGCTGTTAGAGGAAAAATCCTGAAAAGGAAGTGGATTAGTGAGAGAGTTGGATGGTACATCAATAATGTCCAACACAAGCAAATTAACAGTATTGCTCAGCCAAGAGATGAAATGAGAGATGAAAAGCTGGAAGTTGTCTTAATAATTGTGGCTGTGGTAAAGACTACCACATGCTTTCTTTAAAAAGGAATATAAAAAAGAACCAGGGAGTAAAGTTAGGAAAGACTTCACTGAGGAGTAGAAATTGGAAGTAAACACTAAGTGAGAAGACCAGTCACAGAATGGAAGATATTAACAACATATTTAACTAACAAATGGCTCACAGCCAGAATATACTAAGAACTCTTACCTGTCAGTATGTAAACGACAGACAATTCAATAGAAAACTAGGCAAAAGTCTTCACCAGGCACTTGACAACAGCAGGTACGTAAATAATAAATGGCCATAAAATAAGAAAAGATGCTCAACCCATTAGCCATCAAGGAGGCAGAGCTTCGTGAACGGCTAAAATTATAAAGACTGGCAATAGTTAAGTGCTGATAAGAAACTAGAACAACAGAACTCTTAACACTGCTGATAGGAATATAAATTGACAAAACTACTCTGAAGACGATTTGACAGTATTCACTAAAATTAAAGGCATATCATGACTCAGCACTTCCATTCCTAGCAATATACCCACCAAATGAAGTACACACACATATGTACAATAAAACATACACAAAAAATGGTAAGAACAGCATTATTCATAACAAAATTTACTCAAACAAAAATTACCCAAATAACCAGCAATGGGTGTACAGATAAACTGTGCTATATCCACAGAGTATTAAACAGTAATGAAAATAACAGTCAACAAGTGGGTGACTATTACAAACAATGCTGAATGAGAGAAAAGACACAGAAGAATACATACTGTATCATTTTTTATATAAAGTTCTAAAACAGTTCTATATAGTTATAAGTTGAGACAGCAGTTACCTTTAGAGAGAAAAGAAGAGGCAGTGAATTGGAAAGGGACTCTGAGGTGCTGATAATGTTCTTTTTCTTGACCTGGATGGTGGCTTCATGAAGGCAACACTGGAGTTTGGAAATTAGAATAGGCTAAAGAGATTTAAAAGGCAGCAACATGTAGGTGACAACTGACAGCACCTGGTGAGCAAGAGGAGTGAAGTTGTAGTAAAAATGAACAAGGAGAGGGGATTGGAGAAGTGAGACAAAGTCTAAGCAGAAGAGTATGGGGGCAGGGAAGAGGGGGGACAAGAAAGGACCAGTCTGAGGGAAAACAGAACGAAGAGGAAGTCCTAACACAAGAATTTCCAGAAGCAGAGAGCAACCAACACTCAATTTGGGGAAGATAAAATATCTACTGGATTGCACAACTGAGAAATAGTTGAAGACCTCACTAATAGTGAGCCTTTTTCAGGATAGGATTTGTCTTATCCTATGACACGATAAGAGCTAAAGTCATAGGAACCAAGAAACTGCCATGAAGGGACAGAAAACAGACAAGAGATGGCTTAAAAAAATGGCAAAAGGTTTTGATGTGTTCTAGGTATTTAAGATGCAAAAGACTAAACCTACTTAAATGTGGAGAAGACGACACACATGGTCAGAGAGATTCAAAAAACAAGAAATAACAGGAACATATTTTATGGTTAAGGTTTAGAGCTATACTATTCAACATGGTAGACACTAAACCATGTGGCTATTTAAATCTGAAATAAAATAAATTTAATTCCTCAGTCACACTAGCTACATTTCTAGTGCTCAACATTCACATATGGCTAGTGATTATGGTACTGGACAATACAAATATAGAACAATTCCATCATTTCAGAAAGTTCTACTGGATAATTAATACTGGTTTTGAAAAAAGGACGAATTTTAAAGCAGGGATAAAGGGACTGCCCTTCATAGTATAGGATGGTATCAATGCACACTATTTGTAGGTGGGATATGGTGGGAAAAGGGAAATGTTGAGGGTGCTCATTTCTGACAGATTCATTATTTCTGGAAAATAGGACATAAAAATTGCCTGCCAAAAGTGGGACAGGAATTGGCTGGATAGAGCAGGAGAAAGTGAAAGCTGACTGAGAAAACTGACAAGTGAGATTGGCTGGGTCTAAGAGCAAAGATAGCAGAAAAAAAACCCTCCTATCAAAATGGAAAGTGGACACACATTTTTCAGGCAAGAAAGAATCAGAAAAATATGTTATTAACATAGAGAATAAATTCAAAATAGAAGAGAGAAAAGTTGATGGAGTTCCTACAAAATGGCCTCTATCTCTTCACTAAAATAGAAGACAATGTCACTTACTTAAACAGAAGTAGACCAGTATGAGTTTGGGCATTTACAAAAAGCGAAAAAAAGAAAAGAAAAGAAAAAGGCTGGAAGTCTCCGTGTGGAAGATGATAGAGAATCAATTAGTGATGGAAAATAAAACTGTCAATCAGCCCTAACCACACAGCTAAGATCAGAAAGTGTAATTTGTGGTGTTTCCAATCAGAATAGCTCTACATCTTTCCTTAACTCCTCTGCAGCCTTGGACCGATAAAATCAGAGAGCTGTAGACTGATGAGATAAGCCAAAGGGTAAATAAAGTCCACTAGAATGCAAATGCAAACACAGCTGACCTTTGAACAACATGGTTTGAACAATCTGGGTCCACTTATAAGTGGGTTTTTTACAAGTATGTTGTTACCTTATGATTTTTACTTTTTACTTTTTTCTTGGTGGGAGGGACAGAGGAGAGAAAATCCCAAGCAGGCTCCGCACTGTCAGTGCAAAGGGGGATCGACCTCTCGAACCATGACATCAGACCCAAGTCGAAATCAAGAATTGGATGCTTAACCTACTGAAACACCCAGGCGCCTCTATTTTATGATTTTGTTTTCTCTAACTTACTCTATTATAAGAATATAGTATATAATTATATAACATACAAAATATGTGCTAATTAACAATTTACATTATTGGTAAAGCTTCAGGTTAACAGCAGGCTATTTATTTAGTTTTGTGGAGCCAAAAGTTATATATGAATTTTTGACTACACAGGGGTCAGAGTGCTGCGTTAAGAAGGGTCAACTAAAACAGTGGGACACAATGTTGAGGCTGGATCATAAGCAGGTGGGGGTTGATAAAAAGTGTCTGGAGTTAAAGTACCATGGAAATCTGATGAAATAAAAACAAAGGTCCACAGGAAGAAAAAAGGATTGAAGACTGGGGTCCACAGGGAAACTTTAGAATTTGTGATTTCTAAGTCTAAAGTCCTAACTAATAAAGGAAACCTCCAATGGCAAATGTGCATGAATTCTTTAATATTTAGTAAGCACTGGGGCGCCTTGGTGGCGCAGTTGGTTAAGCGTCCGACTTCAGCCAGGTCACGATCTCGTGGTCTGTGAGTTCGAGCCCCGCGTCAGGCTCTGGGCTGATGGCTCAGAGCCTGGAGCCTGTTTCCGATTCTGTGTCTCCCTCTCTCTCTGCCCCTCCCCCGTTCATGCTCTCTCTCTGTCCCAAAAATAAATAAACGTTGAAAAAAAAAATTAAAAAAAAAAATTTAGTAAGCACTATTACAGACATTTGAGGGAACAATGGTGAAAAAGGCAGCCAAAGTCTCAACTTTCATAAAGTTAACACTCTAGCTGATGACAGAAAAAAGTATAATTAAAGACAAAGAAATTAAGAAGGCAAGGGGAGCCTGGATGGTTCAGTAAGTTAAGTGTTCAACTTCAGCTCAGGTCATGATCTCATGGTTCATGGGTTCAAGCCATGCGTTAGGCTCTCTGCAGTCAACACAGGGCCTGCTTCAAATCCTCTGTTCCTCTCTCTCTCTCTCTCGTCTGCCCCTCTCCCCTTCTCTCTCAAAAATAAACAAACATTTAAAAAAAATTAAGAAGTCAAGAAGCTGGGAATGCATGATTTTAGAAGAATCGTATAAATGTGTTCAAGTCAGCAAAAATGATGATTGCGCCCAAGAATAGGGAGGTTTTGCAAAAACTTTTCTGAAGTTTTAGAGAAAACTTTTTATTTTTATGTTTTTAACTTTTTTTTTTTTAACGTTTATTTATTGAGAGACAGAGAGAGACAGAACATGAGCAGGGGAAGGGCAGAGAGAGAGGGAGACACAGAATCTGAAGCAGGTTCCAGGCTCTGAGCTGTCAGCACAGAGCCTGATACGGGGCTCGAACTCACAAACTGTGAGATCATGACCTGAGTCGAAGTTGGACGCTTAACCAACTGAGCCACCCAGGTGCCCCTAATGTTTATTTTTGAGAGAGAGAGAGAGAGAGAGAGAGCGCGCGCACACGTGTGCACACGGGGTGGGGGAGGGGCAAAGAGAGAGGGAGACAACAGAATCCAAAGAAGGCTCCAGGCTCTGAGCTGTCAGCACAGAGCCCAATGCCACGCTCGAACCCAGGAACTACAAATTCATAACCTGGGTCAAAGTCAGATACTTAACTGAGCCACCCAGGTGCCCCCACTACACACTTTTTAAAAAGCAGATGGGAAGAACTTCATGTCAGAAGAATTTGTTCAATAAAAGAACAAAAATCATCTTAGAGGCTGTGAAGACCAATGTGACCAATGTGTCAATTCTTCTTGGGTCTCTCCCCACCCCTACCCTCCTTTACAATAGGGTAGAGTATGAAAAGTAGCTCTACTAGTGGCATATGGACATAAGGTTATAATTCAACGTAATGACCTACTAGTGCTAAACCGGTACCACTTTCACATATAAAGTATATTATATTACTTCAGCAGTCTGGTTAAAAAAAAGAACAACTTGGGTTCAGATAAAGAATCCTGTGTAACCTACAGTCATAGTGGAGAAGAAGTCTACATTATAAGAAGCTGTAGGGCAGAGTAGGAATAGTATTATGATTCAAACTCAGTTACCATAATTAATAACATTAGTAATAGCAAAGTACTTGGTTAATCTGCTGCTACTTTTAGGATTAGATATGTAAGGGAGATTATATCATACTTAAGGGAGCAAACATACAAGGATGAAGAAAAGAGAAAGTCTGAAAAACAAATTATTGTTATTCTTCAGCACAGGAAAACAGTTCAAAAATTAAAACTGACATAGCAATTTGTGTTTTAAATATGTGTCTTTATCATCTAGAAAATAAAGTTCCCAATGACAGAAAATGTTATTTAAAATCATACCTAAGAAATCCTTAGCAAAACTATCCCTATATATTCCTGTATAATCTCTGTAATATTACTGCTGTTAATATTTTTATATATGATCAATCACTTAGTATTACCAGATTTTATCTATCTCAAAACAAAATAATTGATGTCATTTAAGTGTTCATTAAAGTTGGTGCGGGGAGAAGGGGAGTGATTTAGACAAACTGGCTGCCTGGCTACTTAGAGCTGTGTAGATAGTTTAACTCAATTATTTTGATTCTTATCAAATGACCACAGTCTTAGACCTTGCCTACTTACTAGACAAAACAATTTGCTGATTGTTCTCAGTATGAAATCTTACCTAAGTTTAAACAATATTGATATTTTTAAAGTTTTTATTTAAATTTCAGTTAACATACTGTGTAATATTAGTTTCAGGTGTACAATTTAGTTATTCAGTATTGATATGCATAGTGTAAAAATAAGACATAAGCTGAAAAGATATTTGCTAAGTCAAATAAAGACACTGGTCCAAACAGACTCAAATTACAAAGAGAGTTGTCAGTAATACAGAGGGTACAGCTATAATTTCCCTAACCTACACATTTCACATTGAAGATATTTACTCTTTGGCATCACAGAACCAAGCACAAATATGATAAATTTTTCAGCTACCAAAACAAAACTAAATCCACAGAGAAATACTATTACTGACAATGACTGTATCTTAATTGGTAATTTCAGGATTTTAAAGTGCAATTTGGGAAAGCATACTACTACTCTGAAGATTAGTCATTTTAGCTGATAAGAATACAAGCCAAAAAAGTGGTTTAAACATATTATCTCGGTTACAACATAAATCTGAGTTTTTCTTTGATCAAACAGCACTGCTGATCAGTAATTGTGTGATTTGTTTTAGAATATGCCTAAATAGAACATAAAAATTACAACTCCAGATCATTCTCATTCCTAAAATATTAAGAAGCATGAAAATAAATAAGAAAGGGGATAAAACTACATTGGGTTTACTATAAGATTTGAATCTGAAAATGTACTGGGGTGATTTTAGGACAGTGAAGAGATATTAATACCATTTTCCAAGTGAAACTCTACAAGCTGATTTCAATTATTCTGTATCACAAAGAATAACTGATAACCTATGAATACAGTTTTTAAAAACCTGTGCAGAGGGGCGCCTCGGTGGCTAAGTCGGTTAAGCGTCCGACTTCAGCTCAGGTCATGATCTCGCGATTCGTGAGTTCGAGCCCCGTGTCGGGCTCTGGGCTGACGGCTCAGAGCCTGGAGCCTACTTCCGATTCTGTGTCTCCCTCTCTCTCTGCCCCTCCCCTGTTCATGCTCTGTCTCTCTCTGTCCCAAAATAAACGTTAAAAATTTTTTTAAATAAATAAATAAATAAAAATAAAAACCTGTGCAGAGATATGCAACATGACATACAATCGCTGTTCCCAAATCTGTCCACACTAAGTCTTAAAGCCTGTTCTTATATCTATAACGTGAACCTGTTCCTACAGCTAATAAAACAAGAAACAAAGTTTGTAGCAAATGACTTTACATACCATTAAACACAGCAGCCCAAGCGAACCTGTTAAAAGGTAAATCAGAGCACCTCACTCGGCTGCCCCAAACCCTCCATCCAGTCCAGAACCTTCCATCTCAGATTACATGCCAAATGAACTACAAGGCCTTATGTGACTTGTACCCCCACATATAAATACACAATCACACCCCTCTGACCTCATGTTCTATTGCCCTCTTCCTCTTACATTCTACTCCAGCTTCCTAGCTTGCAAGTCAGATGTCCTAATCACAGGGCCTTTGCATTTGCTTTCCTTCTATCTGCATGCTCTTCCCTAGATCTTTCCAATCTTTACTCAAAAGTCCCCTGCTTGGTAAGGCTTTCTTTGACCACTGCATCTAACATTTCAAAACAACTCACCAACCACAATAATTTATATCCCCCTTTCTTGCTTTATTTCTTCTCCTTAACCCTTTTCATTAATTAACATATTATGCACATGCATGTGCGTGTGTATCTATTATTTGTCCCCACTAAATATAAACTCTATGGGGGTGCCTGGATGGCTTGGTAGGTTAGGCGTCCGACTTCGGCTCAGGTCATGATCTCACGGTCCGTGAGTTCGAGCCCCGCGTCGGGCTCTGTGCTGACAGCTCAGAGCCTGGAGCCTGTTTCAGATTCTGTGTCTCCCTCTCTCTCTGCCCCTCCCCTGTTCATGCTCTGTCTCTCTCTGTCTCAAAAATAAATAAACGTTAAAGATTAAATAAATAAATAAATAAATAAATATAAACTCTATGAAAGTTCTGATTTCCATGTGTTTGTTCACGACTGTATTGCTAATACTGTCAACAGTACTATAAGATCCAGTAAGAACAGTGTCTAACAAACAGTATGCATCCAATAAGCATTCAATACCTTAAATTACCTTGTAGAAATAAAAATAAATAACAAAAATACTATCTTAGAACAATGAGTTGGCAAGAGCCTGATAAAGATATGTGCATCTTAATATATAAATGTTCTGTTTACAAAGTAATCTCACAAAGCAATCTCATGGCCTCAATAACCAAATTAAGATTTCTGCCACACAACCCACTTTTATTCAATTTCTCAAAAACAGGGGGAGATGTGTGGCAGGAAGCACTTAGATTGCACCTTGCATCTCTTAGGGTGCTTTAAGCACATGCTGCGATCTCCATAATAATCGCCAGATGGCAGCATTGAGGCAAAGTAGATGCTCTGATACGTAAACAGCCGGTTGAGCAGCCAGCATTCTGACATGAGCTTTTGGAAATAACTTTTAAAAACAAAAACAGCAAAAATTTTGCCCAATGAGCTCTGCTACATGAGGTTGATACCATGAAAGAAAAGAATTTTTACATATAATCATTTAGAATATCTTCAATATTTCTGTATTATGAGATATTCCAATCTGAAAGTCGAATTTTCATTTCCCCCAAAAACTTGTCTTTAATTTTTTTGAAGCCATTATCCACTTGTCATTGTCTCCATTTTCTAATATCTTCTGAGGAACTCAAAACATCTTGTCTTCGTTCTTAAACACTGACATAAAGAATAGTCAAGAATCTGTTTTGTTCTATGTAATTATTTCTAGTTCTTTCACAGAACTGAATGATAAGTTCTAGAATTTATGACCACCAGAATTTTCAAGTAAAAAGACTGCACATGTAAATTTAGACTTATGACTTCAGAAACCTCTAAGAGATCATTTCATAAGCTATCAGGCAATAAAGATGTGTGATTTCTTAAAAGCTACAAATTTTCTCAGGTTTTATGGACACTGGAAATTACGGAGACAAATTAACATAGCTAACATTAAGAATATGAAAGCACATAATTCATACAGGACTTGCTATAATACCCAAAGATGCACTAAAGCAATAATGGTCACATCATTCATTTAAATAAAAGTCTATAAAAATTATAAATACCTCATTAAAAACTTAACATGCATCTATAATTACTGCAACTCGTTTTTTAAAAATCAAGTGGTATACCAAAAGAACAAATACTGTTTAATTCCACTTATGTGAGGAACCTAGAATAGTTAAAATCATACAGGCTGAAAGCAGAAAAGAGATTATCAGAAGCTGGAAAAAAGGAAGAAATGGGGAAGTTACTGTTTAATGAGTACAGACTGAAATGATAAAAAAGTTCTAGAAATGGGCAGTATTAATGGTTTCAAAGAACTGTGAATATACTTCATGCCCCTCAATTATACACTAAAAATGTTTAAAATGGTAAATTTTACAATAAAAAATTGAACTAAAAACGTAAGTGGTATGTTTCAGTCTCACAGGTCACATGATTTAAGTAATAATAGGTCAAAACTCACACAGTGAGGGACGCCTGGGTGGCTTGGTTGGTTAAGCGTCCAATTCTTGATTTGGACTCAGGTCATGATCTCGTGGTGGTGAGATCAAGCCCTGTGTGAGAGTCCACACGCAGCATGGAGCCTGCTTAAGATTCCTCTTCCTCTCCCTCTGCCTCTCCTCCCCTCTCCTCCTGACCACCCTGCTCCTGTGCTCTTACTCTCTCAAAAACAAAACAAAAAAACAAAAAACCCTGTCACACAGAGAGGCAACTACTTATAATCTGTCTTCATTTTCAAAACCTGTTATCTTTTAACTGTTCCCATGGAACCCCTTATTATGTTCATCTTGACTACAGTGATTAGACTTAGAAATACCACTTTAATCCCCCCCCCAAATTAATTACTAATAGTAAATTCTGGCTACTGAATTTAAAGGTCAGCCATTTTATTCTCACTATACGCACATCAAAGTTAGTTTCACCTTTTAATCCAATTAAATAAAAATAGGTCACCCTTACACCTTAATATTTTTCTTACAAGACAAGTCTAAGAATTAAAATCTATCTAGGGGCACCTGGGTGACTCCGTCGGTGAAGTGTCCGACTTCAGCTCAGGTCCGACTTCAGCTCAGGTCATGATCTCACGGCTCATGAGTTGAAGCTCCACATTAGGCTCTGTACTGACAGCTCAGAGCCTGGTGCCTGCTTCAGATTCTGTCTCCCTGTCTCCCCCACACATGGTCTGTCTCTCTCTCAAATATAAGCAAACACTAAAAAAAATATTTTTTTTTAAGAATTAAAATCTATCATGCACTGCTAAATTACCAACTAAAACCTCTTTTTGACTGCTATGTATCTAATCCAGCCAGGTTACTCTGCATGAAACATCATAAGCCCCTCTCAAATCCACCCACCTAATTCAAAGCACTTATGTCAATAAATACAAAAAAAATCCACACAAAGTAATTAGAAAACAGTTAAATACTACTCCCATTATCCACTTACATCCCAAAAAATTCAAAAGTAAGTCTTCTGAGAGGATATCTACACAATTACTTATTTCCGATACTGTAAGAGCACACAAAGCTCACGTTAGGAAATTAATGCTTTGTTGGAAGGTACTTTGTTGAGAAAGCTGAACATTCTAATACAGTGTTTCTTCTCCTCAGGCAAACCTTCCTCTCGGTTTTACCCAGTGCTTCATGTCTTCACTACTAATGGCCTTAGACGAACTCCTGCTCCTCCCAAATCCTTTATGATAGTTCAGAATTTAGCTCTCCTTGATCTTTTCCAGAAAGACAGCACTAGCTAAGCAGATATCATGCTAGACAACTTAATTCACCTCTTAAGTACCTTGCACACAGTTATGTACTAAATTCTGTGTGCTAAATTTCAAGAATTCAATGAAATTAAAATACAACAAATCATGCTTAGCTCCAAATAAGTTTATCAATTCTTACTCAAAGCCTCTCCTCTAAGATTCAGTAATCTTCAGAGGAGCTGTACTTGGGTAGGATTTAATCTCTTTAAATTTGTCAGCACCCCATATACTATAAAGCACTCCATGGCAGGGACACCTAGGTGGCTCAGTTAGTTAAGTGTCCTAACTGACCTCAACTCAGGTCATGATCTCACAGTTCGTGGTTCAAGCCCCCCATCAGACTCTCTGCTCTCAGTCCAGAGCCCGCTTCATGTCCTCTCCTCCTCTCTCTGTCCCTTCCCAGCTTGTGCTCTCTTCGTCAAAAATACATAAACAGAAAAAAAAAAAAAAAAAAAAAGAGTACTCCATGGCTGCTTATTAAACATTTTCCTCCAAAGTATACAGTTGCAAAATACATATAATATAAAACAACTAGGCCTGGAAAAGAGCCCATTTTTCATTATTAATAGTCTACGATAAGGTAATCTTGTATAATTTTAATCAGTTCCAACATAACCCATTAGCCATTACAAAGCTTTTAAGAGGAGTACTAAATTGAATTCATTCTTATTTTGATGAGTCCATTCAATGACTTGTACAATTAGACACAACAAGATTATTGGTAAAATAAGTTAATGATATAATTAGAATAGTAATAATCAATTTCAACCTACACTTTTACTACATATACACATTACCATAAATTTAGATGAGATAGCAATCATCTGTCAAGATACTATAACAATTTTCTCTTTCCTAATCAGAGGTGGCATCAAAAATAACAATGTGCCGGGCACATTGTTTCAGTCAGTTAAGCGTCTGACTTCGGCTCAGGTCATAATCTCATGGCTCTTGAGTTTGAGCTCCAAGTCAGGCTCTGTGCTGACAGCTCAAAGCCCAGAGCCTGCTTTGGATTCTGTGTCTCCCTCTCTGCCCCTCGCCCACTTTCTCTCTCTCTCTCTCTCTCTCTCTCTCTCAAAATAAATAAAACATTTTTAAAAACTAAAAAATAACAATGTGCATATTTGCTGAACTTAAATTCTATGCTAAGAAACTGTAAAGAGTTATCTTTCCCATATTCATCAATTAAATTGAAAGTTCCACTTTGTCAGTAATAAATCATTCTCTTCATTCACCCAAATAAGATACTGCCAAATTATTACTGCTTCTCCTTCCCTTTGTGGTCCTTTACTTTCTGTTTTAGTTTGTTTTATGTAAGTATGGCTCTTCCCTAATTCAGAGTCACATCACCATGTGCAATCTTCTACATGGACTGACTCTAGCCTTTCTTTGATTTTTCTTCTGCACACTGCTTCCAGATGAAGCCCCTTAAATACTATTTTTAAAATACATATAGATTTTTAAGTTTATTTATTTTGAGAGAGAGAGAGAGAGAACGCGCACAGAAGCACACATGTGCGCGTGGGGGAGGAGCATAGAGTAGGGGGGAGAGAGAAAATCCCAAGCAGGCTCCACACTGTCAGCACAGAGCCTGATGTAGGGCTCAATCTCACAAACTGCGAAATCATGACCTGAGCTGAAACCAAGAGTAGGAAGCTTAACTGGCTGAGCCAGGCAGGCACCCCTAAAATACTATTTTTAAAATCTAGTTACCATGCTGGCTCAAAACTTATAAAATATATCCCAAATGCTAACTCCTATGGTTTGGTATTCAATTCCTTCCACCATATACCAAACTAGTTTTTTCATACTATCTTTCTCTTCTCCCAATCTATTCACTTGTCTTCAGAGATCACATTTTATGCTCTTTCTCCTGGTTATCTTACCATTCCCCTCAAAGTTCTTTGTATTCCTCCCACTAGGAATCAGCTCAGCAGAGCTTAGAGAAAGACAGAGTTCTGCCACTTACGGCATCACTTTGCCTATGTAAGTTAGCCTCTTTGGTGTAAAATGGTACAACATACCTACCTTTCAAGTTACCATAAAGATTAAATGGGATAAAGATATGGGAGTGTAACTCAAACATAAGAGGTATCTAATAAATGCGGATTTCCTATATCCCTTTCAAAACTGTATCTATCCTTCAAAGCTCATCTTTGTTAAGTAACCAGTTGCCATTTTTAAGTCAGGACAAGATTTTGTTTTGTTTTAACATCCCAAAAAAGCCAAGGTGATGAAAATTTTGTGTGGACTAATATATTTTCTATATATGGTACTTATCTACATGATTGCATTAAGACACATTTACCATACTGTGCATTACCCACGTTTAGAAAAGTCTTTAGCAGTACTTGAGTTCAGGAGTATTAGCATGGGAGTATTTTTTATGCTACAAATGTATGAAATAATGGTTTAGAAGGAACAAGATGTTCAACAAGACTTTCCTATTCGTTGCAATTTTAAGAAACTGAAACTGTAGGCATTTATTTTGGCCAAACTGACATAAAAGAAGTAATGGTTTGAATAAATTGGCAAATAGCATCATTTTCTTCAAGACCTACCAAAAATAATAACTGATAAATAGTATTCTGCTACCATCAGAATCATGGTCTGTGGAAGTGGAAGGGAACTTCAAAAAACATTATACAGCTGACCCTTGAATACAGGGGTTAGAGGCATGGACCCTATACAAAAACCTATGTATAACTTTGGACTTCCCCAAAACTTAATTACTAAAAGCCTACTGCTGACTGAAAGCCTCACCAATAACATAAACAGTCATTTAATACATACTTTGTATGTTATATGTATTACATACTGTATTTTTACAATAAAGCTAAAGAAAAGAAAACCTTATTAAGGAAATTATAAGGGGTCGGAGGGCCTGGCTGGCTCAGTCAATAGAGCATATGACTCTTGATCTCAGGGTTGTGAGTTCAAGCCCCATGTTGAATGTAGAGATTACTTAAAAATAAAATAAAACCAGGAAGGAAGGAAGGAAGGAAGGAAGGAAGGAAGGAAGGAAGGAAGAAGGAAGGAAGGAAGAAGGAAGGAAGGAAATCATAAGGAAGAGAAAATATGCTTTACACTACCATACTGTATTTATCAAAAAAAAACTGCAAAAAAGTGGACCCGGACAGCTCAAACCTGTGTTGTTCAAGGGTCAACTATATACTCATTTTACCAAAGATAAAAATCATTGCCAAAGGCTATACGTGACTAATAAAGTAAATAAAGTTATTCTAAGTCAGGTACTCCAAGTCTAACTCACAAAACAGTTTTAACTCACTCACCCAAGTAAACAACCTACAGATAAATTCATTTTTTGAAAAAGAGACTTTAGAGATAGTAAGTGTTGAGTTTCCATTACTGGCAATTAATGATACTATCTATTAACAAAATGGTGTGGCAGGATTTAAACTTGTGTCGTGTATATACATATACATATACATATACATATACATATACATATACATATGACTGACCAGAGGTTCTCCTGCCTTCTTCAAAGACTAGCATTATTCACAGCACTAAGTTTGGTTCTAAGCAGAGCTAAGAGAACTCACCCAAGGAACCAAGGCAAAAGTAAGACGGAGGCCTCAGGAACCTAGTCAGAAGCATCATAATAATGCAAGTCCCTGAGCATTTGTAGGGACCTGAGAAAAGAATGAAGTTTTCCCATGAGGAATAAGTATCTTGTCAAAAGACAAGCCTCAGTTGTCAGATGCATCTAGGCTGCAGTGGGAAGTGCTATTCTACCCATAAAGCATGCTGGAGTTAGTATCAGGACTTCCAAAAGTAATGAAATACTGAATGTGTCTTTGCCAGCTTCATCATTTTCAGTTATAACAGAAAAACTTTACTGTTTATTCTAATTACAAAATCATGATATTCTCACCTTAAAAATTAGATAATAAAGAAAGGGAGAGGGGCACCTGGGTGGCTCAGTCGGTTAAGTGTCCAACTTGATTTCGGCTCAGGTCATGATCCCTGGTTCATGAGATCGAGCTCCACATTGCACTCTGTGCTGACAGGGTGGAGCCTGCCTGGGATTCTCTCTCTCTCAAAATAAATAAATAAAATTTTTTTTTAATTTTTTTAATGTTTATTTATTTTTGAGACAGAGAGAGACAGAGCATGAACGGGGGGAGGGTCAGAGAGAGGGAGACACAGAATCTGAAACAAGCTCCAGGCTCTGAGCCGTCAGCACAGCCCAATGCGGGGCTCGAACTCACGGACTGCGAGATCATGACCTGAGCCAAAGTCGGCTGCTCAACTGACTGAGCCACCCAGGTGCCCCAATAAATAAAATTTTAAAAAAAAATAAAAAAGAGGGGCACCTGGGTGGCTCAGTCAGCTAAGTGTCTGACTTCGGCTTGGGTCATGATCTCGCAGTTTGTGAGTTCGAGCCCCACATCGGGCTCTGTGCTGACAGCTCAGAGCCTGGAGCCTGCTTCAGATTCTGTGTCTCCCTCTCTCTCTGCCTCTCCTCCACTCGCAGCCTGTCTGTCTGTCTCTCAAAAATAAACATTAAAAAAAAAAACTTTAAAAAAAAATGAAAAAGAAAAAACAGTAAACTTCTAATCTTTCTCTTCCTCCTCTATATATTATATATACCTAACGTTAATGAGCACTTGAAGCAGCTACATATGCTTTAAAATATTAACACTTTTAGACTTAACAGCTACCCTATGGAGTATGTACTACTATCACCATCTTCCAGGTAAGAAAACAGATCCAGAAAGACTAATTTACCCAAGGTCAAAAAAGTGGCAGAGTCCACATACAAAGCCCAAGCTGCCTGGCTCCAAAGCCTGCACTCTTCAACTTGGCATTGTGCTTCTTTTTTATGTATTTTTTCCTCAACTTTCCCTATTATTGAAAGAAAGAAAGAAAGAAGAAGAAGAAAGAAGAAAGAAAGAAAGAAGAAGAAAGAAAGAAAGAAAGAAAGAAAAGAAAGAAAAAAAGAAAGAAAGAAAGAAAGAAAGAGAAATCCATACTACATATAGCATATAATCTGTTTTGTTAAATTTATTTCCACATCAATCAATCCAAGTCAGCTCATCTTTCTAATGGCTATAAACATTTCACTACATGTGTAAGATAATTTAACCAATCCCAAATAGATAAACATTTAACACTTCTAATGTTTTTTATCACGTTCAATACTGTAACCAAACACCCAAAGGGGCGCCTGGGTGGCTTAATCAGTTAAGCTTCTGACTTCGGCTCAGGTCATGATCTCAAGGTTTGTGGGCTGGAGTCCCACGACGGGCTTGTTGCTGACAACTCAGACCCTGGAACCTGCTTCAGATTCTCCCTTTCTCTGTCCCTCCCCTGCTTATGTTCTGTCTCTCTCAAATGAATAAACATTTTAAATTTTTAAAAAAATCCTTGTACATACATACATCTTTGTGCTCTTTTTGGATTATTTTCCTTAGGATATTTCTTGAACTGCAATTGCTAGGTCAAAAGATTTACACATTCTAAGATTTTTGATACATATTGCCAAATTGGATTCTACACAGGCTGTACTCCCACCAATAATATCTGTGCCAGCTATGAAGCTGTTTGTTGTCTCTCAATTCCAAGCTCGCCCTTACTCTGCTTTGTGGTGCTAGGCTCAGAACGCATATGTCATTTCTCCTCTGTCAGCCGCCTTCCATTAGGCTCCACCAACAGGGAACACTAGAGGGAGACAAGAAGATGACAAAAGAATGGACTTGCTCCTTCCAGACACTCTCCTCTTCCTGCCAGTGTCACCCTAGCATGGGTCCTTTTTCCCAGCAGCAACAGTTGCTGGCAGTCTTCAGCTTCCTACAGAAGACTGATTTCTCATAAAACTAGCTTCATCATGTTCCCTCAGAAGTACCAGCAGCAGCAGAGCAACATATCCTCTTGGGAGTCTTGCGTCCCAACCTTTGTGCAGGCCCTCTCTAAGGTTTTAAAAGCAACCAAGCAGTGAGACCTCTTCAAAGGTCTGAACCCCAGCTCCATGGGGCCCCTCCTCTAAACCTCTAGGTTCTAAGAACCCAAATCTCTTTCTTTTGTTCCTCCAGCCCTAGCAGTGGTGGCTGCTTAAGGAAGTTATTACCTCTGTGTCACTTCAGTGTTCCCACTTTGTCACTTCAACATCTGCTTTATCAACTCCTGTACTACAGTCACTCATGGTTTCTGTTTCCCTTACTGTAACTTTACTGATATGTTATCTAATAGCATAATAACCTGGCATATCTGTCTATCTTCAAGTGTTATGGACTGGACTGTATTCCCCACAGAATTCATATGTTTAAGCCCAAACCCTTAAGAGATAGCGCTTCTAAGGAGTAATTAAGGTTAAGAGAGGTCACAAGGGTGGGGCCCTAATCCTATAAGCCTAGTATATTATAAGAGGTGGAAGAGACATGGAGGGTGGGGGGCAGATGTCTGTACCCAGAGAAAAGGTCATGTGAAATGCAGCAAGAATGGGGCCATCTGCCAGACAAGGAGAGATGGCTCAGGAGAAACCAACTGTGCCAGCATCTTGATCTCAAACTTCTGGCTTCCAGAACTGTGAGAAAATAAATTCTTTTTTTTAAGCCATCCAGTCTATGGTATTCTGTTTGGGGAGCCTTAGATGACTAAGTCAGCTTGTGAAACAGCCTCACATTATTCTCATATTCAGTGTTACTTCCACATATCATTATCCATAGTATCTCTCATATATAAGGACACTGAGTTAGATGCTAGAGAAACAAGATATAACAAAACTGGTTCCCTGCTGCTGGGTCTTACAATCTAATTGTAAAAATAAAACATGCATTAAAAATACATTACAATACAGAATAGCATGTGATAAGGAACAAATGCAACGAAAATACTATAGTTAAAGGTATATTCAAAATTATAGTTTACTAAATCAAATTAAGACTAAAGGATTTAGAAAAAAAGTAGGACCTTACTTTATTTTTTAAGGACTATGTAATGCTTTAATAGACAAAACCTTTTCTTTAGACATGGATTTAAGCGTTTCACCAAACTGTGGAAAAGAATAAAAACTAATTTTTTCTCTGAAATCACGGACACATTTTGCACAGTCTAGATCCTCAACTTTATGAGCAGTCTTAAAACTAAGAACCCCAAATTTAAAGGTCTCATATTATCTTCTTTAATTCAACATACAGTAAATAAATTAAATCACTTCTATTCTAGAAATGTCTCCTTGCAATGCTGATCAACAGTTAAAAATCAATACCTCCTAAGCTGTCTTCAAGGTCCCTTAAGAAAATGTCTCTCTTGCTGAAGAATTTTTGTTAAGCAATGTAATAATTTCAGGTGGTTACCAGTACCTTATCTTCTCTACACTATCATAATATTGCCCAGAAACACATGTGCGCACATGTACACACATACCTAAGTCGATATTCATCAAATTAAAATTTCTCTTTCAGACTTAAATGTGTTTCATCTTCAATATCACCACCATAATAGTATAAATAAAGCCTTAAGTGTTTAACAAGTTTGAAGCCTGAGGACAGTAGCTCTTCAAAAGAAAAGACAGGGTGGAGAACAGTGACGTAACGCTCAACAAGGAAAGCCCTGACAAGTGTAGACTGCACACACACAATAAGAGATCAGGAAAGCGAGGCTGAAGCAGCCAGTTTGGTTTCATGCTGCAAATTTTTGGCAGACATTCAATTCCTTCTGCTGCTTTCCTAGCCAGCACATTTATCTATGTAATGTCACCAGATCTAGGGAGGGAGTAAGGTTGAGAGAAGGGGGAAGAGGAGAAAAAACTGTTTTACAGGCTGCCAGCCCCTCTGCACATGCTGTTACTATACAAAGGATGTCTAGAAAGCCAACGTGCTGCACAGATCCAAATGCTACAAGCAGGCGTGCCTGCGCACGCGCCTGTGTGTGTGTGCGCGCGCGCGCGCGCGCGCGCGCGCGCACAACACACACGTGCATGCACTCCACCCAAAGAACAACTGCAGAAAAAGGAAACTGTCTTTCAAAAGAAGAAAGCCTATAATTAAAGTCTTGATTCACAAGCCAAAGACTCCCTTCTGAAGCTGATTTCAGTTCTTGGGAGAAAGGCGGAGGAGGGAAGGTATTCTAACCCTGTGAGGAAACAACCAGTATTCTGCGAAAACAAAAGGCTGAGTTGGTCTGGTCCATGCCAACTACAAACATATGCTACTGCAGAAACAAACCAGTAACACTCCTACGAAGCAAAAGTATCCTGTCAAGTAACAATTACCTTATGAATACCTGATGACACTCTGTCAATAACTATAGGGAATAAAAATGAATTTCAAGAAACAGTTATGATACCCCCGAAATGTAAATCTCGACTATACGGAGGATAGTTTGCTATTCTTAGCAGTCCTATGAGGTGTATACACAATAGTAATATTGAAACTGAACTGGAATATAAAATAGAGATTAAAATTCATAGCTGGGAAACAGTCAAGAATAGTAGTTTCTATAAACGGACACTTCAATCCCATGACATATTATATAAATTACTATTACCAAATGCAATACATGAAATACAAACCCTGAGCATTTATTTAACCTGAGAAACCACTCAATCTATTCTAGTCTAAAAACCAAAAATGCTTTTCAAGATCAAAATGCTGCATCTCCAAAAATAGCATACAATCTGCCCCTAAGAATGTGTCATAAGAAACAAACAGGAAATATCGTGTGTTGAAATCAGGAGTTATAAATAACTTTGTTCTACATGATACTGTTTATACACACAAAATATGTCTTCAAACAACCAGTAGTCCTTAGGACTTCCCTGAGATTAAACTGAACAATCAACTAATTAAGGAGATGGCTTGATAGAAGGCTCTCTAGTCCTAGTTCTCCAAAGAAGGGCACGGAACTTAACCTATCATGGTTCTTTATCAGTAAAATACATGACTCTCTCTAAAGTCTCTTTTTTCTTAATATATACAACTACACGTATTTGAAGTACAAAACAGGGTTTCCTACTTTCAAGGAGCTCATAAATCTAGTTAAGGGTAGTCTTAAATGAATTAGTAAACAATGTAACACACTGACAGGTCTAGAGTAGTTACTTAACAAGTGTGTAGACTGTTCCAGGAGGCACTAAACTTAGAGTCCTGACTTTAAGGGCTTAGAGTTTAAAGAAGGAGAGCTGAAGTTGAGATAACTTCAAAACAGAGCAAAGAGTTCTGGGACTAGATTCATTAGGATTTGACTTTTTAACTTCATTAACACCAATCAATTAATCCAAATTCCATGTAGTTATTATCTCATTATCTTCATCCAACAGAATAAGGAAAGGATATTAAACATTACGGCTTAAAAGATATTAAGCACTAACAACCTAAAACACATATTTTGCAAATTTTGATTAGTCAAATTACTCTCAGGCCCAGTATGACTGATTTACACAGGGCCAGAGAGACTAATAAAATATTAGGTTGAGTTTGAACATGACAAGCTTGATCCACAGACAGTAAATCACAAAGCCCCTTTCATTAGGATATAATCCAAAGCTAACATTTTAACTACAAAAGTCCTAAAGCCTATAATAAACAAAATAAAAACAAGTCCTCAAATGATATTTTCTTTAACACTTTCTTAAGAACAGCACTGTTTAACAGAACTTTCTGCAGTGATGAAAATATTCTGTATCTGTACAGATATTATGTAATGGTATGGTATGGTATGATAATATGGTAACCACTAGCTACATGTGGGCTACTGGGTACTGAAATGTGGCTACTATTAATTTTTCTTAAAGTGTAATAACTTACATAGCTACATGTGGCTCATGGCAACTGTCCTGGTATAGTTCTAGAAAACTTAATAAAGGGAAGACAGTTAAAGCTGATTAATAAGGTTTTAAAATTTTAAAGTTAATGAATAAAGCAATAAGAAAAGTGAATACAGCAATGTCTACATAGCAATTTACCTTGAAAAACAATTTTAACATGAACTCTATAGTGTATGACTCTGCATGCACACTACCCATGCAAGACTGCTTTCTATACCAAGTGCTTCATATTGTAGATCATCCCTCACCTTTAATATAATGTTCTCAGGCTTCACTTTAATTGGATGCTAAAAATATAGCTAGTTACCTATACTGGTTCTCTTACCTCCTCCATAAAATGGAGATAACAGTAACTACATCGTCTGACTTGATTAAATAAAATAAAACCAAAACAATATTCTGAATTGAAACATAAAAAGCATGCTATTACTTTACATAGGAATAAAATTTTTAAATATTATTCTAAATGCTGTTATCTCAGGAAACTTCACAGTAACTGTGATTCTCACTAAACAACCATATATATAGCATTATTCTAGGTGTATATAACCTAGCAAGGGAATTAAAATAAAGAAAAGGCATAACAAAAGTGTGTTCATAAGAACGGTAACATGAGGTGGCCTAAGATGACTAACATGTGTGTATGTGTTTTACATCCTTTGCAAAACCTTTCAGGTTTTTTTTTCTGGTTTTCCTCAAATATTTGATATTAGCATCCCTTGTCAAAAGCACAAAAGTCCCATTAAAGAAAAATCATACCTTTACCTAACCAAAAAAATAATAAACCCAATTCTGGAGTAATAAGTTTACCTTTATGAAATCAGTCTTGCTATATACTGTCACAGCGATAATCTCAATTACAATGCTTCTATTAACAACCCCCAAACAGGACTTTTAAAAACAAGGATAAAATTCTACAATATGTACTTGACTAAAAACTTCTGCTATCTCCCTAACTGAAGAATTCAAGTGTGCTTTAAGACTTAGAAATTAATCTTAAAGCCCATCTTTCCAACCTACTCTCAAATGTGTACCACAACTATCTATGGGACAAATGGCAAGAGAGTGTCAATTTATCTGGGAAAATCTTTCAACACTAGTACAAAGAAACATTCAATAACCTTCTATTGACAGTAGGCAGAAGCCTGCAGATCAGACAACCCATATATTCTTTGATGTGAACAGGATAGCTAAGCACAATACTAGTTTCCTATGGAAAGGAAAAGAGAATTAGGTTCCGATTCTAGAATTTTTAAAGCATTTACCATTTAAAGCATTATCATAAAGCAATTACATTTACTAATTAGGACAGATCTATAGAACCTTTGGCTCTGTTTACATTCAGTTCTCAAAAGGATTTAGGAAAGCCTAGAGCTGTACCTAGATTCCTCATATACACTTTTAGGCAAGTCTGCCCAATTCAAAAGCCCTCACACTCAGAGCATCCTATCCTGCAAAAACCAATTATCACCTCGTCAAAGGGATTCGTGAGACAGTCCAAGTTTACACCTGTACCTGGCACACCCTTTCAAAAATGACCTGGTTTGGATGACAAATTACATAATCACTCTAACAACCTTCACTAACTCAGCAGTCAAACCCACCCTATAGCTTCTTATATTCTACTATGTATTCAAACATTCTGGACTCAAACCCCTCTCTGTCTGGAATTTCCCACAGCTGCCTTCAGAGAGTAACACATAAACAGTCAACAGGAAAGTGCCTAAAAAGGGACAATACAAGAAGCTGAACAGAAGCCCCCAAGGGTAAGTATAAACAGAGCAACATGAAAATGAATGTCATTACTGATGTTTTAAACACCTGGTTGGCCCATACATATCACTCAGTCCACTGCATTAATAACTAGAAAAAGAGCGCTAATCAGACTCTACTGATATGGGGTTTAATTTTTTTTAAGTTTATTTATTTTGAGACAGAGAGAGACAGAGTATAAACGGGGGAGGGTCAGAGAGAGGGAGACAAGAATCTGAAAACAGGCTCCAGGCTCTGAGCTATCAGCACAGAGCCCGACGCGGGGCTCGGACTCACGGACCGCGAGGATCGTGACCTGGCTGAAGTCGGACGCTTAACTGACTAGGCCATCCAGGCACCCGACTGATTGTTGTTTTAATAAGGATCGTAAACTAGTTTGGACTTATGCCTACAGGTAACTTAGAGATTATTTCTATCCAAATAAAAATATTAACACACATGACGATTAATACCAGAATGTTATTTCCCAAAAGTAAAAAAAGAAAAAAGGCATTAAGTGTGGCATCTTAATGTAGGTTCACTTGGAAACACAGTGGCAACTGTGTTTCTGTCTATCCACCAATCCCCACCCTACAAGGCCACTAAACCCAGATTGAGCCAATTGTAAAACGCATTGATTTATTCATTCAAAAACCTTTACAGGCCTACCATATGCCCCCATACTGTACTAGAACTATACATACAAAGTAACCAAGACAATGTCCCTACATTAAAATAGTTTACATAGTCTAGTGATGAAAGGCAAAATCCAAGTAAGAGATGGACAAAATGACTCTTAGTTGTTTTAAGCAGTATTGTGAAGCAAATAAGTAAGCTTGTAAAAAGACAGGAATGAAGAAGAAGCTACCTGTTTTAGAAAAAGAACTGGGGCACCTGGGTTGGCTCAGTCGGTTAAGCATCCGACTTCAGCTCAGGTCATAATCTCATGGTCTGTGAAGTCAAGTCCCGCGTCGGGCTCTGTGTCAACATCACAGAGCCTGGAGCTTGCTTCAGATTCTGGGTCTCCCTCTTCTCTGTCCCTCCCCTGCTTGTACTCTGTCTCTCTCTCTCCTCTCAAAAATAAATAAACATTTAAAATAAAATAAAATAAAAAATAAAAAAAATAAAATAAATAAGAAAAGAACCCTCTCGGAAGTGACAATGGAGCACAGACATAACAAAAGAAACGCTTTGCCCCTAGAAAGGTAAGTCACTGCATGCAGAAGGAACAGCATGTGCAAAGGTCTCAAGAAGGGTGCCTGGGTGGCTCAGTTGGTTGAGTGTCAGACTCTTGATTTTGGCTCAGGTTTTGGGGTCGAGCCCCATGTCAGGCTCCACGCTGACAGCAAAGAGCCTGCTTGGGATTTTCTCTCTCCCTCTCTCTCTACCCTTTCCCTGTTCATGCAGGCTCGCTCGCTCTCTATCTCTCCAAAAAAATAAACTTAAAAAAAAAAAAAAGGTCTCGAGAAGACAAAGAACTTGATATATATTGAGAAACTAAAAAGAAAGAAAGAAAGAAAGAGAGAAGAGAGGAGAGCCGAGGAGAGAGAGGAGGAGAGAGAGAAAGAAATTGAGAGAGCAAAGAAGAAAAGACAAGAAAGAAAGAGAATAAGAAAGAAAGAAAGAAAGAAAGAAAGAAGAAAAAAAGAGAAGAAAAGAAGAAAGAAAGAAAGAAAGAAAAAGAAACTAAGAGGGCACCTGGGTGACTCAGCCAGTTAAGCAGCCAACTTCAGCCCAGTCATGATCTCACAGTTTGTGGGTTCAAGCCCCACGTCAGGCTCTGTGCTGACAGCTCAGAGCCTGGAGCCTGCTTCAGGATTTTGGGTCTCCCTCTCTCCCTGCCCCTCTCTACTCACGCTCTCTCTCTCAAAAAAAAAAAATTTATATAAACACGTCTGTGCGCGCGCGTGTGGTGTGTGTGTGTGTGTGGTTTGGCAATATAACATTTAAACAAAAGAAACAGAGAAGAACATTGTGGTACAATATAGTAAGCAAGGGTGATGGTCTGGATATGGAAAAGGGCTGGCTATTCCTTAAATGGTATCAAGGAAGAATCAAAAAGGACCCCTTGTTTTCTGGCTTTGATAAGGTGTGAATTTACTGGTGTGGGGGAAAAAAGGGGAAAAGGAATCAAGAGTTTGTTTTGTTCATGATGAATCTGAGTTAAGTAGGTCAGAGTGACTGCTTTAGTGACATGCATGTGACTTCAACTCAAAACTCCAGGGGCTTTTGAACAAAATTTGAAAAGATCCTTTTTTTCCTCTAGGGTCACAAAGGTGGAAGGATCTGAGTCGTAAGACACCTGCAACCATAATCCCAACCATTTGGAGAAAACCTGTCTGAAATAAGAGACACTGTAACCAATTCAAAGAGAGAAGGAGAAATGAGGAGAAACCAAGCAATAATCTTACCCTTTGTCCAGCTGTCCCTAAAGCCAACTCCATCCCTATCCTTCCTTACAGCTTGATAGCATGCAATATAAATAAATCACTCTTTTTACTCAAGGGTTTCAATCACTTGAACCCAGACCTGACTAACCCACTACATGCTGATTTAGATTCTATTTCCTTTACTGAGTAAATCTATTAAGAGCCAGAAAGGAATTCAAGTCTAATTTATTTAGCTTTAGAATTCCAAAAGGAAACAAGTTTGCACCAAGTAAATATGAGAAGCAACAAGAATTACAAAAGAACCAACATCTTCCTAATTCCCTAAGGCCCTGGACTAACTTTGGGCAGAACAGAGGTGTTAAAAAACAAGCAAACTCAACAGAGAAAACAACCCAATTTTTAAAATGAGGAAAAATACATGAACAGACACTGCACCAAAGAAGATATAAGCACATGAAAAGATGTTCAACATGACTAATCATAGGGAAATGCAAATTGAATCATAATTAGATACCACTATATATCCATTAGAATAACTTAAAAATGACAATACCAAGTGCTAGTAAGGATGTAGTGCAAATGAAATTCACATACGTGCTGGTAAGAATGCAAAAGAGTATAGCCACTATGGAAACTGTTTGGCACTTTCTTATAAAATTAAATATACCCTTACCATATGCAACCCAGCAATCCCCCTCCTGGGTGTTTAACCAAGTGAAATGAAAGCCTGTTGTGGTAGGCTAAATAATGGCCCTCAAAGGTATCAGCTCCTAATCCTTGGAACATGTACATATTAATTTATTTGGGAAAGGCCTCTGTAGATTTGATTAAGGATCTTGAGATTAGAGATCACCCTCTATTATCAGGTGGGCCCTAAATGCCATTTCAGTGTCATATAAGGCAAAGACCAAAGGGAGATTGACCACAGACACAGAGGAGAAGGCATGATGGGAAGATAGAGGCAGAGATTAACATGATGCAGCAACAAGTCAAGGAATGCGCCAAGAGCCACCAGAAGCTAGAAGAGCTCCTAGAAGAGTGAAGTCCTGCCAATACCTTGATTTCAGTTTAGGAATACTGATTTCGGACCTTCTGGCCTCAGCAGAAGTATAAACGTCTGTTATTTTAATGGCACCTAGTTTGGCAATTTATTACAGCAGCCACAAGAAAAGTAACACATTATGTTCACACAAAAACCTGGAAATGAATGTTTAAGCATTCACATGAATAAATAAGCAGCCTTATTCATAACTGCCAAAAACTGAAATCAACCCAAATATCCCTCAATAGAGGAACAGATAAATTCTGGTTCATTCATACAATGGAATACTACTCAGCAATAAAAAGGAACAAAATATGATATACACAACAAGGATGAATCTCAAGTGCATATGCTAAATGAAAGAAATTAGACTCAAAGGCTATATATGATTTTATTTATATGATAATCTGGAAATGCAAAACTATACGGACAAAACAGCTCAACAGTTTTCCAGCTTGGGCGGGGGGGTGGGGGAGGAGAGCAGGGAATGGGATTTGACTACAAAAGGGTAGCATGAGGGAAGTTTTTGGGAAGAGATAATGGAACCTTTCTGTATCTTAACATGGTGGTTATATAACCCTATGCACTTGTCAAAACTCATTATACTACACATCAAAAAGAATGCATCATTGGGACACCTGGCTGGCTTAGTCAGTAGAGCATTTGGTCTTGATCTCGGGGTCTGAGTCTGAGCCCCATGACAGGTACAGAAGTTGCTCAAATAAAACAAATGGAAGCATCACTGTATGTAAATTTATAAATAAATAAATATAGGAGCGCCTGGGTTAAGTCGGTTAAGTGTCTGACTTTGATTTTGGCTCAGGTCATGATCTTATGGTTCATCAGTTCAAGCCCAGCATTGGCTCCGTGCTGACAGTGTGGATGGAGCCTGCTTAGGATTCTTACTCTCCCTCTCTCTGCCCCTCTCCCATTCTGTCTAAATAACATTTTAAAAATTTTAATAAATCAATATAACATCATAAAGAGAAGTAAACTGCCATTTGCTGGGTTTTTTTAATGCTCATATACACACGTGTAATCACTCTTTTATTTAATAAACATTTAAACAACAGATATGTGATCTTTTGCTCCTATCTTAACCAAGGGTGCTAGTCTTTCTGTGACTTTCTTTCAAAACTGTCCTTGATATTAATTTACTAACCTATTTCATCTAGACAGAGGCTGAGAGGGGAGACAGTTGAAACACTATGATGGCCTTCCCAATCTAATATGCCTACCCCTCACAGACTAGGTAAACATTGAAAACAGCACTAATCCATACATAAATGACATTCTGAACAATTTAATAACTGCCAAGCATTTTTGTCAACATGCCCTAGAAATAAGACTGGCCTGGAATACTATACTGAATTCCCAGAGGTGCCCCATTTCCTGCCCTCCATCTTTCCCTTTCAGCTTCCTCACAAATTCAGTCACTACAAACACATAGAACAAAATGACCAAAAATCTCTTCTGCCTAACCTTTTTAGGAAAGTAATCTTCAATCTGCAACCCAAATTTGTTCAAAAGTCTGTTTGTAAATCAATTGTTTACAACTTGGAACAAAATATCCCATTTTAACGATGCTCTAAAAACTAGTTAAGCCCAAAAAAAATCAATGAAGTACGATGTTACTGAAATAGATCTCTAACTACTTTTCAAGACACAAAGGAGGTTTGAATTAAAATTCTAGATGACAGAAACACATTCCTTCCCTGACCCTATCCCTTAAAATATATTGGGGCAGGGAGTGATTCCTAGGCACCAGAAATCTGTTAACTACACCTTTACAAAATAGAGCTATGTTCTGTTAGGTATTTTTAACTATATACTCATACCTTATATGTATTAGTTCATTTAGCCATTACAAAAACCCTATACCATCGATTTGTTTTACAGATGAAAAAAATAAGGCTTAGAAAAGATAGTTTGCCTAAGATGTCACAGAAGAGGGAATACCACTCGTCACTGCTATGAAAAAAGGTACATAAAAAATAATGAAGTAGAGGGCACCCAGGTGGCTCAGTGGTTAAGCGTGGGACTCTTGATTTCAGCTCAGGTCATGATCTCATGGTTCATGAGATCAAAACCCACACAGGGCTGCACTGAAAGCACAGAACCTGCTTGGGATTCCCCCTCTATCTTTTCCCTCCCTCCTCCCACCTTCTCTCTCAAATAAATAAACTTAAAAAATAATAATAATGGACTAGAGACTCTATACCTAGAAAGCTGTGTGACCCCAAAAAGCTGATGTAGCTTTCTAGTCTCAATGCAACCTATAAAATAAGTGAGATGGGGGCGCCATGGGTGGCGCAGTCGGTTTAAGCGTCCGACTTCAGCCAGGTCACGATCTCGCGGGTCCTGTGAGTTCGAGCACCGCGTCAGGCTCTGGGCTGATGGCTCAGAGCCCTGGAGCCTGCTTCCGATTCTGGTCTCCCTCTCTCTCTGCGCCTCCCCCGTTCATGCTCTGTCTCTCTCTGTCCCAAAAATAACTAACCGTTGAAAAAAAATTAAAAAAAATAAATATAAAATAAGTGAGATGGATTGCATGTTCCAATTGTGAAGTTCCATTATTTAGGAAGACCACAGCAGAAAAGTATCTTTCTACCCTGGAAGCAACCAAGAAGGTGCCGGTAAGTCAGAGACTGACAAACCGTTTCTGTAGAAAGTCAAAAGGAAATGTTTTAGGTTTTGCAGACCACATCAGATCCATATCATCCAGAGCATATTATCTATTTTGTTTTTGTTTTTGAAATATAAAACTGGCTGAAGGTCCATATAAAAATAGGTCTCAGGTGTGATTTGGACCACAGGATGGGTCAGGTTTGCTGAGCCCTGCTCTAAATCAATTGTTTAAAGGATATTTTGAATTGGGAAACAGAACAGTGACAGATGAAGGAAGAAACATTTGGGTAGACTCCCTTATACCAAAAGAAGTTGGAGATCCATGTCACTAACTAAATTTGTATTTGAGTACAGCCTATGTTTCTTTTCTCTCCCATTCAATCACTTCCCAACATCACTTTTCTTCATGACTATCTTCCTCAATATAAGGTTAAGTATCCATTTGGTCTGAAAAGAACAAAATCATCTTGAAGAGTTCTTAGTGATGCTAAATTCCTCCTTTGCTTCCAAATTTATTACCCAGTAACCTATTTCTTATTAAGAAGCAATAAACACATGTGATGATAAGCATGCTATAAATACACTGGTTAGGAGTAAATCTAGGGATTATCAGTTCCCCTAGATTGATTCATTTCATAAATACTTACTGAACACTGTGTCAGACACTAAGGTAAAAACGCCATGCAAATATTTACTTTGGAGATACCCAACCCCCAGGTCTTTGCATACATGTTATTTTACCCATGAGGTCTCTCTGAGCACACTATTTTTTCCACTGCACATATAAAATAATGTATCTTCTATTTTTTTATGTTTGCTAATTTTTTTCACTGTTTTCATAAACACACAAAGGAATGCTGACTACATACAATGCGGGATTTTAGGTTTTGCTCACAGATACATTCCAAGAGTTGAGGACAGCACCTCATATATAGCAGGTACTCAACAGATACGGACTATCTGGGGGAAAAGTGTTCCAAGTAGAAGAAACAGCAAATGCAAAATGCCATGAGGTAGGGATGTACCTATAAATCAATGTAGCTGGTAGATAGTAGGGGAGAGACAGAATAATAGGAAGTAAAACCAGGAAGTAATATACATGGAATGGTAAGGGTTTGGGAGGATTTCATAGTATCTAGAGCAGAAGTCAAAAAACTACAACCTCTAGGACAAATCTGACCTACCACCTGTGTTTATAAGTAAAGTTTTACAGCCATCCATGTCCATTTGTTTTCATATTCCTATGTCTGCTTTCACACAACAGTGAAGTTGCATTGTTGCAACAAAGAAACTTTATATTCCCAACCCCTGATCTAGAGCTTTGTAGGCCATTATAAATAGTCTTTTACTTTTCACACTTACTTTGAACAAGACATCAAACTTTAAATAGTTTTGAGCAAAGCAATGACAAGATCTGGCTTACCTATTATGAAGATCATTCCTCTGGCTATATAGGTGTAGGGGGACACAGACAAAAAGCAAGGAGATAATTAGAAGGCAATAGCAATAGTTCAGCCAAGAAGTCCAAACCAGATAGCAGCAGCAGAGGAAATGAGAAGTGGATGGATTCTGCATTTCCTCTAAAGCAGGATTTGGCAAACTTTTTCTGCAGAGGGTCAGGCAGTAAATTTTAGGCTTTACAGGCCATAAAGCTTCTGTTGCAACTATTCAACTCTGCTGTAAAGTATGAAAGAAGCCATGAACAAGTGTGGCTGTACTCCAATAAAACTTCACATGGACACTGAAATTTAAATTACATATAATTTCACATATGAAATATTCTTCTTTTGATTTTTTTCAATCATTTAAAAAGGTGAAAAACATTCTTAGCTCACAGTCTGTACCAAAAAAGGTGAGGGGCCAGATTTGGCTGGTGGCCATAAATTGCCAACCCCTGCTCTAAGGGCAGAGCCCTAAGTATTTGCTACTGGACTGCATGTAAGGTGTGCAAAGAGGACATGTCAGATATGCTAATACAGTCTCTTTGCTATCGTTAGTTTTCCTACCTAACTGTCCCATATACAATACTGGACTTTAACTGGGTAATCAGCTAATACAAACTATTCACAATCACGCATACCCAGGCTATAGCTATCAAATCCCATAGAAAAATCAATTGAAGGCAATACATCAGTAAAAGAACCACATTTAGGGGCTATGCTCCTTCTTAAAATACAGAGAGAAGTCTCAAGCTACCAGTTTTTTTTTTTTAAGAAATACAAAGTTAGGGGCACCTGGATGGCTCAGTCGGTTGAGCGTCCGACTTCGGCTCAGGTCATGATCTCGCAGTAGTGAGTTCAAGCCCCGCGTCGGGCTCTGTGCTGACAGCTCAGAGCCTGGAGCCTGTTTCAGATTCTGCGTCTCCCTCTCTCTCTCTCCCTGACCCTCCCCCTTCATGCTCTGTCTCTCTCTGTCTCAAAAATAAATAAACGTTAAAAAAAAAATTAAAAAAAAAAAAGAAATACAAAGTTAAATCAACAAATATACGTCGAATCCACAGCATGATCAGTTTTTAATTTTTGTTTTTATTTAGGGTGGGGCAGAAATCACAGCAATAAGACAAAGACAAAAGGGAGGACAAGAGAAGTAGAGAAAGAAAGAAGAAAAGGATAAAGTGGGACAGGGAAGACAACAGATTTATCTAGCTATCTATACACATTTTTTAAAAAAGCAATCTAGGGGCGCCTGAGTGGCCCAGTCACTTAAGCATACGGCTTTGACTGTGGCTCAGGTCATGATCTCATGGCCCATGGGTCTGAGCCCTACATCAGGCTCTGTGCTGACAGCTCAGAGCCTGGAGCCTGCTTCGAATTCTGTGTCTCCCGCACCCCACCTCAAAAATAAACATTAAAAAAAATTTTAAGCGATCTAGAGATATTTTAGGATGAGCAATTTCATACATAAGATACAAACATACTTTGGTGCATTCAGTGATTCACTTGTATTTACCAGTTCAGGATTAGGTCAGACTATAAGATCAGGTCTCTTTAATTAGCTGAGGAATCACTGTTCATAATTCTTCCACTACTCCTTATCCTTAAGTCTCAAGATTCTATTTCAAATGGTTTAACTACTATATGAGTGAAGACATTAAGGCAATGAGAACATACTAGACTAAGCTAGAAAATGTCAAGTCAAAGTTAGAGGTGCTCCACCAATGTCATCCACAAAGACATATCAAAACCTACTGAGTCATCACCGACTTATCAAAATCCATAACAATATGTCCAACGAGGTCAGGACCATGGCCTGTGTCTCTGCTGTACCAATGAGAATCTTGACTCTCAAGCTGGCAGCCTACACTATGGTAAGCAGGAATGTAATACTCAGCCCCTAGGTGCTGGGGGAAAGCAGAGCTGGGAAGCAAAAGAGGACAGATGAATCAGAAGGCAAATATATAAACAACTTTCCAGATACCACAATAGCATTTAATGGCCAATTACAGGTGATTAACAATGTCAGACACATAGGAGGCACTTTGTAAGTGAATATAAAGTCATTCTGCCTTAAATTCAGACACAGATTACTGTCATTCGTAAAACGGTATTTGCCTGTCAGCAATAAGAAGACAAACACTTTACCTTCAAGGTGCTTACAAATTAGTAGATCTAGAAAGCCTCCAATGCCAATTCACAACTTCCTACACAGTTTTATAGACATATTTCAATTCCTAGAATATCTATTATCCTATCCTCTCAGCAGAGAAACAGGTAATTTATTACCTGAACAAAACAATGCTCAAGGGTAATTTACTTCATTTGAAAGTTTTTCTTAAAAAAAAAAAAAGGCATTTTAATTTAATCATAATTTTGTTTTAACCATCTTGTCCCTTCCAATGCAATGAACAATTGATGTGAACATCACTGTATTATTCCTACTCCAACCATCCAAACAGCCCAACAAGTCTGAGGTTCAAATAGGAATTAAAAGACAATAAAGAAGTTCGCTCATGGATATACACAGACCCTAAGGACAGGCTTTTCCAACTGAAATAGACTGGCTCCTTTCCCCCCTTGAAGTAACTCCCACAGATTATTTTACTGCAAATGCAGAAAAGCACAAAGATTCTAACTGCCATTGGTGACCAAATAGCTAAGTTCCGAAATATTAGAACCCCAGAAAAAGCAAAACAGCAGTGTTTCCTAAACAGGTCTTAAGGGTGGTAAGAGGTGGGACAAAGGGGTTAGGGTCTTCCCTTATACAAATAAATTCGGTTAGCAAAATTAAAGAGGTATAGAGCTGGGGACTCCACAATTCTTTTAATATGTTTACGTGAACTATGAATATGCACTGTTTCCTTAATTTACTGTGACAGGGATTCCCTCTGTTCTTCAAATGTATACTCAGGAACTGATGTACCAAAGAAGCAATTCAGGAAACAACTCTCTACTACTTATTGTCTTAAAACCAATATTAAAAGTGAGCAGTAGGGGCGCCTGGGTGGCGCAGTCGGTTAAGCGTCCGACTTCAGCCAGGTCACGATCTCACGGTCCGTGAGTTCGAGCCCCGGGTCGGGCTCTGGGCTGATGGCTCAGAGCCTGGAGCCTGTTTCCGATTCTGTGTCTCTCTCTCTGCCCCTCCCCCGTTCATGCTCTGTCTCTCTCTGTCCCAAAAATAAATAAACGTGGAAAAAAAAAAATTAAAAAAAAAAAAAAGTGAGCAGTAAAAATTAACATCAAGGATCATTAGTCAAAGATTAAACTTTTTTCCTTTTAACAAATATACATAACGTGGTATAGTTTAACAATCCTTTTTACGTATGCATATCCTTGAATTTAAAAAACATCAGCATGAATACACAAAACACTTTTAACATCCCTGTAAACACAACAGATTGACAGATTAATGGTTACAAATACAATTTTAAAGAATAACATCCATAAAATAAGATTCAAAGAGAACTGCAATATGAAAATGACTTATCTACTATTTCAAAAAAGAGGAATGATGGGTGAAATAGGAGGTCTATGAGTAGATAGCTCTACTATAAAAGTGAGAGTGGGGAGACAAAAAATTTTCTCCAAGAGTAGCATTAAAAGGTCAAAACTTTACTATTAACTGGAAAAAGAAAACATTTACAAGCCTTCACATTTTTTGTGTGTGAACTTTTTTTAAGTTTTTATTTAAATTCCAGTTAGTTAACATACAGTGTAATATTAGTTTCAAGTGTACAATATAGTAATTCAGCACTTCCATATATAAGCCTTCACATTTTTAAAGACAAGCAATACAATAATGAGCAAACACAGTTGTTTAAAATATATTTTGTATGTAACTAAACCATCCAAATGACTATGGACCTCTGGGATGTGCAAAAAATATTACCATTGCCTATACTCCCATTTTCCCCAGCTTTTTCCCCCAACTCTTTTATTACTTAAAATTTTAAAGTAAACTTACCGAGGGGCACCTGGGTGGCTCAGTCAGTTAAGTGTCCCACTCTTGGTTTTGGCTCAGGTTTTGAGCCCTGCACCAGGCTCTATGCTAACAGTGTGGAGCCTGCTTGGAGTTCTGTCCCCCTCTTTCTCTGCCCTCCCCTGCTCATGCCCTCTCTCAAAATAAACTTAAAAAAATTAGTTTTAAAAATAATAAACTTACTGAAAGTGCTGACATATTTTTATCATATATCAATCTTGTGCATACAAAAAAGAAAAATGTAAATATAAATAAAATTAAGTATCCACAAACCTTTTTGAATTCAGAATTCATCTCTTCTAATCACTTTCTATTCAAAGTTGTCAGTGCTCATTTTTTGTTGTTGTTCTTACTTATTTTTACAGTGTCATTCTTTTTTTTTTTTTTTTAATTTTTTTTTTTCAACGTTTATTTATTTTTGGGACAGAGAGAGACAGAGCATGAACGGGGGAGGGGCAGAGAGAGAGAGGGAGACACAGAATCAGAAACAGGCTCCGAGCCATCAGCCCAGAGCCTGACGCGGGGCTCGAACTCACGGAGTGCGAGATCGTGACCTGGCTGAAGTCGGACGCTTAACCGACTGCGCCACCCAGGCGCCCCTACAGTGTCATTCTTTGAACCACCCAGGGTATCAGTGATGTGGTAATTTTTAAAGACTATTTCCCTCTGGTCTCCAGAATTTTCTTCCAAGCTACTGACCCTATTCTGCAAGTTAGATGCTGACACTTTCTTGATCTACCAGAAGGCAGATCTACAGAAGGTTTTCTGACAAACCAGGACTCATATTCCTTGTTCATATGATCCTAAAATGGTTTGCAGATCCCCAGATTTTTAGGTCTCTTTTCAACCGTTTATTTTTTTTTTTAATATTTATATTTTTGAGAGAGACACACAGCGTGAGTGGGGGAGAGGCAGAGAGAGAGGGAGACACAGAATCTGAAGAAGGCTCCAGGCCCTGAGCGGTCAGCACAGAGCCTGACGCGGGCTCGAACCCACGAACCGCGAGATCATGACCTCAGTTGAGACCCTTAACTGACTGAACCAACCAGGGCCCCTTTCTTCAACAGTTTAAAACACTACTTCATTAAAAAGATAACATCAGGGGCGTCTGGATGGCTCAGTCAGCTGAGCGTCCGACTTTGGCTCAGGTCATGATCTCATGGCTCAGGAGTTCAAGCCCCGCATCAGGCTCTGTGCTGACAGTTCAGAGCCTGAAATCTGCTTGACATTCTGTGTTTCCCTCTCTGTCTCTCTGCTTCTCCCCCACTCACTGTTTCTCTTTCTCTCAAAAATAAATAAAAGCATTTTTAAAAAAAGATAACACAATGGGGCACCTGGGTGGCTCCGTCAGTTAAGCATCCGACTTCATCTCAGGTGATGATCTTACGGTTCACAAGTTCAAGCCCTGTGCCAGGCTCTATGGTGATAGCTCAGAGCCTAGAGCCTGCTTCAGATTCTGTGTCTCCCTTTCTCTCTGCCCCTCTCCGCTCGTGCTCTGTGTCTCTCTCTCTCCCTCTCTCAAAAATAAGTAAAAACATTAAAAAAAGATAACATCAGCACTGTTTGGATACTTGACTGAGACTTATTTATTAGTAACATGTGTGCACACACTTGTGTATGTGTCTAATAAAAAAGATAGTCTGCTGTGAAAATAAGGAAGTTGTCAGCCTTTCTTTTGACTCATCCCAGAACAAATTATCTATTTATCTCCATTATCTGGCACAAAGTAAACACTCCACAAATTCAAAAGTTTATTGAATGAACCCCCCAATATTCTTCAGTCAGGTTGAGAGACTGAAGTTCAGGCATTTCATTCATTTGTTCAATGAATATTTCAAACTATGAGCCAGGCCCCTTGACAGACACTGAGAAAGAAATATAAAGCAGCCCTTTCCTTTAATGCCACTAGGAGAGGCAGATAAATAGACTATCATAATACAGAGGGAAAAAAATGTCATAGCATCAAGCATGCCTAACATGCCACGAGAATGTTTGTTATGTTCATAAAGAAAGTCATCTCACCAAGCCAGTAATGGTAGTGGAGGCTTAAAAGAGGAGCATCAGCTATTTTTCTGTTTGTTTGTAGGAGCATCTAAAAGAATGACACTCCAAGCAGAGATACATTTATATAAAAACTGAAAGGCACAAGAGTGTAGTGCCTGCAAGGAACTGCAATATGTTGGAAGGCAGAGGGTTAAGCAGAGTGTAGCAACAGATGACAATGCATAACGGCTGAGGAACCTGAACTTCACCCAAAAGGCAACAGAGCTCCACTACACTTGAGGATTCTAAACAAAGGGAGGACATGATATTTTAGAGAGAGTAATAAGACAAAAGTATAGAGAAGTCTAGACTGCAGTTAGCTAGATAATCTAAGCTCCATGAGGACAGAGATTTTTATCCATTTGGTTCACTGCTAAATCCCCAGCACTTACAATGGTACCTACATGTCAGGTATCCTTAAATATTTATTGGATGAATGAAGGGAAACCAGCCTAAAAACAACTAAATGCAGTAGCCGAAAAAAGAACTGAACTAATAAGTAAGGAAATGGGAGACAGACTTAGGTGGCACAACTAAAGCTGCTAAACAGCCATTGCTCTCTCTATATATGTAAAGACTACTTTTTTATGTAATCTCTACACCGAACGTGGGGCTCAAATCCACAACCTCAAGATCAAGAATCACATGCTCTACCAACTGAGCCAGCCAGGCACCCCTACTTTTTATATGCATATATAATATGTATTTTTTGTAGCTATACATAGCCTGTCAGTAGCGAATGTCATCTTTCCCTTCTACTAATACAGCTCAAAGAGACTAACAATGTTGTAAATTTAAATTCTAAGCTCTGTAAAAAATCCAACTTTACTACAGAGCTACAAAATGTCATAGAAAACTGTTCCTAGTGGCAATTTTAAGGATATCAAAATTAATTTACAGTCAGGACTATAGTTACTATCTCTGTGGAGGTCAGAAACCTGAGTCTACATTTACCAAGTGTACACAATAAACTGCTCTGCAAGCAGGTCAGAAGGGAAGGAAAGTGACATCTACTGTGGGCTTACTATGTACCAGTGCTGTACTAGGTGCTATCAAATACAGAGTTTCTTATCATCTCCAAAACTGTGTGCAGGATCATGATCTCATGAAGAAACAGAGGGGCAAAGAGGTTAAATAATCTGCCCAAGACAATACAACTAATTAAGTGGTGAAACCAGAAAGCAAACTACAGAGCTCAAATTCTGTTTATTACCCTAAATGATGGTAATTGATTTCAGTATCCAAGGAGGTCTCTCCTCTTCTGGTCCTGTATTATATATATTTTTCAATACTGACCAGAAAAAGCAATTTACAAAAATACTTCACTGCATAACTATGTGAGATTCCCTAACTCTTCTACCTGTCATGGCTCCTTTCCCCACACAATAAAAGGAGAAAAGTCATTTGTGCTGCTCTTTAGGAGTGCAAACTAAAATTCTAGAGCAGTAGTTTTTTTAAAGGTCAAGTGAGACTCAGTTGTCCACACTTTTTAATTTTTTTTAATGTATATTTATTTTTGAGACAGAGAGAGACAGACTATGAGCCAGGGAGGTGCAGAGAGAGGGAGACACAGAATCCAAAGCAGGCTCCTCTGAGCTGTCAGCACAGAGCCTGACGCGAGGCTCGAACTCACAAACTGTGAGATCATGACCTGAGCTGAAGTTGGATGCTTAACCGCCTGATCCACCAAGCGCCCCTAGAGCAGTTTTTTTACCCTTCTTTTCCCAGCGATACACATGACAAATGACAATCACATGTACAATATTCCCCCGGTATACACACATGACAAATAACAATCACATGTACAATATATTCCCCAGTATATCACATGACAAATGACAATCTCATGTACAATATTTTCCCCCGGTATATACACATGACAAATGACAATCTCATGTACAACATATTCCCCCAGTATATACACACGAGACAAATGACAATCACAGGTAAAATATATTCCCTCAGTATACGGCATTACTGTTTTATTGGGCTTTTGCTTTGTGCTTTGCAGATACTGCATTTTTTACAAATTGAAAGTCTGTAGCAACCCTGCATCAAGCAAGTCTATTGGTGCCATCTTTCCAATAGAATCTGCTCACTTCATTTCTGTGTCACATTTTGGTAACTCACAATATTTCAAACTTATTCTTTCATTATTATTTGTTATAATGATCTGTGATCAATGATTACAACTCACTGACAGCTCAGATGACAGCATTTTTTTTTTACCAATAAACTACTTTTAAGTTAAGATAAATACATTGGTTTTTTTAGACATAATACAATCGCACACTTAATAGACTACAGTATAGCATAAACATAACTTTTATATGCGCTGGGAAACCAAAAAATTCACTTGATCCATTTCATTGCAATTACGGCAATGGTCTGTCTGGTCTGCAACTGAACCCGCAATATCTCCAACATACGACTGTATAAACAATTCATATTCCCAGACAGTATATTTGAATGCAAATAAATCAGTGATGTTATTACAGAGATAACCACCTTAATTTTTTAAATAAATCACTTCTTACTTTAAATTATTTTCAACATGTTTCACAACTGAATGTAAAACACTGCTGTTCTAGAGCAGGGGTGGGCAAACCGTGGGCCTACAACCAAATTCAGGCCACCACCTGTTAGGTAAGTAAAGTCTATTCTCTATTGAAACACACTCTCATTCGTTTACATATTGTCTACAGTTGCTCTGCACAGAGTTAAGAAGTGAGCTGAGAGACTCTATGACCCACAGAGCCTAAAATATTTTCCTCTGACACTTTAAAGAAAAAGTCTGCCAACATCTATCTCAGACCGACAATCATTCAAAGCTCCACTGTATTGGGAACTTACATGTCAATACATCAGACAAATCAGTTTCATTCTCTTCCTGTTTGTTTGTTTTTTTTTTTTTTTTTAAAGCAGTTTTTGTACTTAGATTCTCAGAGCTCCCTGGACTTAGGCATCACCACTTCATGTAATTTATTGTTATTTCCTTGGCTCCCTCATTTGACTAAGGGCAGAGTATCTATGTAGTATCCCTGTTATATAATAATCCCAGTACCTAGCATAGCAGCTGGAACACAGAGATTCTATGGATATCTGCTGAATGCATGTCTGAAAATAAGCATATGATTTAACACAACCAGTCAAGAGTACAGGAGAGATTCAATCCTACAGAAGCTTGTTACTCAAAGTGTATCCTGCTCAGCAATGGAATACTTGGGACCTTGTTAGAAATGCAAAATCTCAGGCCTCACCAAAGACCTAAAATTGAATTTTAACAAGATTCCCAGATGAAAATTTGAGAAACCATACTATACAATGTGGTGCTTAATTATATTAAACTCATTAGTTTGATTCCTAATATGAGCTAGGTCACTTTGCATGGGGAAAAACAGCAGCTCCAGGACTTCATCCTTACCCTAATCCTGAGCTTCAAGACATAAAATAAAGACTTATTTTGATGACTTTGACAAAGGGGGTTCTTTGTTATTTTGTTCTTTTATGGGGGTAGGGGAGAAACACTGTTACTAAAAAAAAGGTCCAAATGGGGGGACTATTCAAATATTTTGCCTATTCCAAAGGAGTATTACCAGAGAATGTCCATCCTAATTTAAATGGATTATAAAGTATATGAACAATTTTAACCTATCAAGATGTCTGTTTCTATGTCCTCTTAAAATTGAGAGGTGTTCATAAAGACTTCAAATAGTTTTCAAAACAATGGCAATATTTTGCAGGTTAATAAACTGATTTGTTTTGTTGTTTCACTGAAGAAAAGAAAGGGAAGTCAGCACTACTTCCTGATATTTGTTTCTGGAAACAAACGCTAAAAAACCATAGCAGCTATGACCTGCCTGGACTAAAAATAATCTTCAAAAAGGCTGTTGCTCGATGAGTTTGGTAATTTAGATACTATTACTATCCCTTTTGCAGAAAAGAAACTGACACTTGAGGATAAACTAACTTAAAGATTAAACAATAAGTTAAGTGATGAGGCTGAGATGTATGGCCCTTAAATACTCTTATATAAGCCTCAAAATAATCAGAATTAGAGTTGTAATAATTTGCGAAGTACTTTAAACTACTGGACCAATTTACCAGAATCTTAGTTTATCTCAACTCTGAATTCATAGTGTTTTTTTTTTCTTTTGACCATTCCACTAGCCTCTACATTCTAAGCACGTATATTTTGCTATATACTTGGGCAAATCACTTGACCTCTATGAGCCTTTAGTTCATCTAAAAATAGACAATCTTCCTTAAATATCTAGTACATAATATTTATTCAAAATTATGTAAGTTTTCAAATGCAAGTACTATATAACATGCACTTAAAAAGACTGACAAACGTGAACATAATCAATCAAACAAGATTTCCCCACCATCAGTAGAAAAGCAACAAAGCTAAGATGGTGGGGCAAGGGAGCGGTGGATGTGTGGAGGGTGATTCTACAGGACAGAAATCTAACAGTACAGGCCACTACAAGAGAGAAGTTGTTTACAGGCTTACAAAAGACCATGCAAAACGACCTACATATTTCTCAAAGCAACACCATATAACAGTTATAAAAAAAAAAACTAAACAAATTTCTGATTACCTCTAAGTATGTATGTTTGTATGTTTTTAAGTAATCAGGCTTAAGACACACTAGTAGCAGAAATACAGATCAGAGGCTGTCTCTGGGCATTAGGTTGGAAGAACAAACTCCAATAAGAGTCAAAGAATGCAGTCAAAAATGGATTGGGGCGCCTGGGTGGCTGAGGCAGTTGACTTCGGCTCACGTCATGATCTCATGGTTTGTGAGTTTGAGCCCCACATCCAGCTCACTGCTGTCAGCACAGAGCCTGCTTTGGATCCTGTCTCCCTCACCCTCCCCTGCTCCCGCGCACGCTCTCTCTCGCTCTCTCTTTCTCAAAAATAAACATTAAAAAATGGATAGGGGCACCTGGGTGGCTCAGTCAGTTAAGCATCTGACTTCAGCTCAGGTCATGATCTTGCAGCTCGTGGGTTCGAGCCTGGAGCCTGCTGCGGATTTTGTGTCTCCCTCTCTCTCTGCCCCTTCCCTACTCTCTCTCTCTCTCCCTCTCTCAAAAATAAACAAACATTAAAGAAAATTTTTTAAATAATGATTTTTCACTTATTATAAGACTGCCAAAAATCAAAAGTTTGATAACACTGTGTTGTGAAGGATGTAGGCAAAAAGTACTCTGATACACTGTTGGGTAATCTCTATGGAGAGAAATTCAGAAATACCAAACTTACAAAGGCATACATATTCTTTGACCCAATTGTTCCATTTCTAGGAACCTACAAGTCTAAAATAATGCGCAATGGAGGTTACTGAGTACTGTTTGTAATAAAAAAAAAAAAAATTGGAAAGAAATGTCCATCAGTGAGGAACTAGTTACGTAAATTATGGTACATCCATAAAACAGAATACCACCAAATCTTATATAATGACATGGAACACACTTTTAAGATACATTGTTACGTGGGAAGAAAAACAAAGCAAGATGTAGAAAAGTGTATTAAGGTATGCTCTAAGGTATGCTCTATATGGGAGAAAAAACATATATATAAGTGACTGCTTATATACACAGAGAATCTCTTTGGAGGGTAGAAACCAAACTACATCCCAGGAGGGGAACTGGTTGCTTGCGGAACTGGAGTTAAAAGAATACTTTTAATGGAACTCTTTTGTACTTTTTTAATTTTATGCACTAATGAATTATTATTACCTATTAGGGAAACACAATTTCTTAAACTTTTTAAAATACTTTATGGGTAATAGAGAACAAATATTATCTTGAAGGAAGTAGCAAATGATACTTTACAGCTGATGTATCAAACATTTGCAAAAAACATCTGAAACTCTATCTCCCCTTTTAAATCTACAGAGGCTATAAATTTTGAGAGGATAAATGGTTTAGCTTCTAAGTTTACTAAGAGTTAATAGTTTGTTTTTTTTTTAAGTCAACCTGATTTCTATCATTCCTCCTTCCAGTTTAAACCTGACAGTTTCAATTCAACATTTTCTGAGCATCTTACAAAGTGAATACAAAGATTAATAACATGTATGACCTGATAAATGGTTTGACAGATGTATGTAATAAACGGTAAAAGACACCACTTTTTTTTTTAACGCTTGTCATTTCATGAACAAGAGGCAGCCTGATGTTGGTGAGAAGTACTGGGATTGAAAGAGACCAGGACTATAGTTCCATTTCTTCCCTTAATGAACCATGTAACTCTGCATACACAAAATCTAGCAATCATAACACCTGGATGGCCTACCATACTACGAAAGTGTTAGAGCAAAAGAAGATATATGTGAAACCAAAATCTTTTATCATCTGTGAAACACTTCAGAAACATAATTATACCACCCATATGAAGTTTTAGGGAGAAATATTTTATTTCACTTTTTCTTTCTCTAGCTTTCTTTGCTGAAGAGTTCTCTGCTTAGCTGAAGTTATTAGAAACAAAACTTTATTTTTATTGTTCTTTCAAAGTTAATAGATGACAAAGCCAACCCACTTGTAAAGCATTCAAAGAAAAAAGTACATTTTTACTCAAAGTTACATATGTAAAATCCCAAACAGAGGAAAGCAGGTATTCATCTGCAACTCAAAGTTGGAGCTTACACAGCACATTAACCAAGGCCTTGATGCTCTTACAATGGAGCGTTAATGAGACCAACAGGAAACCTAGGGTGGCAGCAATAAGGGCAAAAGGGCCAATACAGAGTGGAGCTACAAAAGTACCAACAGCTGTGGCTGTCATGCTGGTAGCCTTTCAGCCTTCTTAATGATATGCTTTGTCAGTGCTCTGAAGTTTCAAGTTGCTTGTTTAAAATCTTGCTCTATTCTTTTTTTGTTTTGTTTTAATTTTTATTTAGTTTTGAGAGACAGAGCAAAAGTGGGGAAGGGGCAGAGAGAGGGGGAGACAAGAATCTGAAGCAGGCTCCAGGCTCTGAGCTGTCAGCACAGAGCCCGACGCAGGCTCTAACTCACAAACTGTGAGATCATGACCTGAGCCAAGTCAGACGCTTAACTGACTGAGTCACCCAGGCACCCCAAATCTTGGTCTATTCTTAAGCAATGAGAGCAATTCGTTTACCTCAGCCACCACTGATGTATACTCACGATTCAGATGAAACAAATCCCATCTTCTACCACTAAAAGGCTAGCAAACACACGCACGCACGCGCACACACGTATCCTGCTGGCTTGGAGGTTACCCTATCACACCTTACCATCAGCTCAAAGAAAGCAGTATATCAAGAATAAATGCTAACTAATGTTGGCTGGGGAGGGTAGTGACTCCAAAACCAAGATCTAAAAGTTAGATGTGTGATTTGGTTCTTTATTCATATTCAATTAAACATTTATAAAGAGCCTACAATGTTTTGCTTCTAGGCCTTTGTACATGCTGTTCCCTCTGCAGGAACCACTCTTTCCCACCCCACCCATTTGCTTCCCCACCTCACTAACCTCTCACATGTGACTTCCTCTGAGAAGACTTCCCTAGTTTTCTCCACCCCTTCCTGTGTTTCCACAGCACTCGGTTTTACCCCATCAGAGCCCTTATCACTGTGTTAATTACACAGACAGTATGTCCTTTACCCAGGACTTAATCACTGTGCTGGCACCTGAAAATGTTCCATACATACTTACAAAGCATACCAGACATTGTGCCAGATAGGGATACAAAGACAAAAAAACAAGATCCTAAATTCCCTGTCTAGTAGGAGACAAGCTAAAGCAACAATACAATATGAAATGGGCTACGATGGAAGCATGTACAGGATCTCAGAGGCATAAAGAGCGCTAAGTCACCCTGGAAGCAGGATGAGTAACAATGAAGAAAGAAATGGAAAGAGGATATGCCTAAATTAAGCCTGCAAGATTAAATAAGAGCTAATCAGTGAAGAAAAGAGAAAGGATAATCATTCCAGACAGGAGAAAACAAGAGCAATAGAAAACAAGGTGGATCTGAGGAACTACAAGTAGTTTGGGATGTACAGTGGTTCTCAAACCTTAGCATGCATCATAATCACCTGGAGGATTTATTAACACACAAGTTGCTAGACCCCACCCCCAGTTTGTGATTCAGTATGCCTGGAATATGGCCCAAGAATCTGCATTTCAAACATTTTCAGGTGACACTACTACTTCTAACCCCTGGGACAACACTTTGAAAACCACTAGTATAGTGGAACACAGAGGGCATAAGAAATAGCAGTAGACAAGTTCAGAGCAATGCGATGGGGTGAAGGGGGTTAAAAATTATATACACTATACCAAAGAATTTGGCACGAAAGAATTTTAACCAGAGAAGTAAGTTTAACTTCAGAAAGATGGTAATAATAGCTAGTATTTATAGAGCACTGGATTTTATGTATTCTGTACTGTCCAGTAACTATTAGACATATATGGCTATTTCAGTTAAATTAAATTAAAGTTCTTTAGTCAAACAACCACATTTCAAGAGCCACATATGGCCAGTGGCTACTGTAGTGAGCACAGATATAGAACATTCATTCCATCATCACACAAAGCACTATTAGACAACACTGATACATATTAACTCATTAAATCTTCAAAACTTCATTTTGAGATAGGTACTGTATTATCTCCATTTTATAGAAAGAAATGTGGCCAAGAAAATTAAGCAAATTACCCAAGGCCATAAAGCAAGTGCTGCCAATATGGGATGCAAACCCAGATGGTCTGGTTCTTGGGCCTGTGTTCTTAATCACTTCTTAACAAGATCATTCTTGGCAATAATGTGGACTGGAGGGAAAGGATACTGGAGGAAGGAACACCAATGAGGAAACTACTGAGGTAAATCAGGAGAGAAATGACAAGGACCTGCACTGAGAGAGTAGCAGCTGGAATAGCAGTTAATTAAAAGACGTTAAAGAAACAGAAAAGACTGGGGGAAGACTAGAGCTGAATCCAAAAGAAGTGCAAGTGAAGTGTAGAAGATAATACCAAAGTTTCTTTTAGGAATCAGAGTCAATGTCAATGTCTTGTACCACAGTAAGAAATCAAAAGAACAAGTTGAAGGTGATAAATTCCATCTGGGTCATCACTGAATTTGAAATGGCTGAGGAAAGACACTACACTATGGGATATACAAGTCTACAGCTCAAAAGAGAGGTTTAGATTATGAATTTAGTCATTAGTATAGTGAAGGTTAAGTCTAGACAGAACTCAGATGGTTGAAACAACAAGTAGGCACAGATCAGGACCTTAGGGAGTCCAATATATAAGATTCAGGCAAAAGATAAGGAGCCAGTAAACTGAAAATAAATTAATCACAAAGATGCAGAAACAGACACCTAGCAAAAAATTATCCCAGAGGTCAAGGGAGGAGAGAATGGTTAACAACCATAAATGCTGCAGAGAAGTCAGGTAACATAAAGACTGAAAACTGTCCATAAGAGCTGTTTCCAACGGTGCTCTAGGCCAAAGGGCAGATTGCAACAGATATGGAATGAATACAGACTTTTTCTCAAGGAGTTTCAAAATGAAGGGAAGACAATAGAGTGTAGATGTAGAGAAGGATTTGGAGCAGTGTTTTTGTTTGCTTTTACTCTAATTTGATGGGAGACGTCCCCATGTTAAGGGGAAGACTGGGAATATTATTGATGGAACAAAGCCCCTGAGACAGGAGAGAACAGGTTCCTATACACAGAGAGATGAGCTCTAGACAAGACACTTCTTTTATAACCTCTGAAAAGGTAGCAAAGGGGGTAAAATACCTACAGACGTATGTAGGTTTGTGTGGGAGGGGTATAAACTGAATGAGCTCATATGGCCAGAGAGATTCCATTCTGTGAAGGAGAATACAGGAGGGTCAGCTGACAATGAGAAAAGTGAAAGGGCTGGAGGAATACTGAACTGCTGCAGAGAGAACAGACTAAAGACACAGACATACATCCCAAAGCAGAACTGATTAGATGTTACAAATTTGTAAGTGGCATCCCACCACATGGTTCGTGTAATTTTCTTCAAAATGATAAACAGTCCCATAAGAAGCAGGGAGAGAAAAATGATTGGCTTAATGTCAAGTCTGGGGTTTGCCAATTGGAGGAGTAAAGCGAGTAACTGAGGTGATAAACCATAAGGCCAAGCAATTAGAAGAAAAGCATTAGAGTGGTGGGAGGGGGGCACCCATCAAACTCACACATGGAACCTTCTCCAGAATATGCACCAAAGGAGACCCTGAGGAAAAAAAAGAGCAGGTGCGTAGGAGAGAAGGTGAAACATTAGGGCACTTATGGTCAGGAAGTAGGATAAAACAAAATTTAGGTTTCCATAAGTACACTGTCCTGGTTCAAAGTGTGTTCATGAGAGTGGGGGTGAAGTATGTTGTTTCATGAATTTGTCTGAATTTCGATGATTAGGTAAAAAGCATCTGCTTCTGTCCTAACCCCCTCAGCAAGTTCAAATAGAGGGTTTTCAACCCTGGCTGTACTGAAGATGCACATGGCGACCTCAAAACAAAACAAAATTTTTAAAATCTCATATCTGGGCCCCACTGCTAAATTTAACTGCCCTGGTGTTTATTTTTTGAGGCTCCTTGGGTCAAAAGTGGATTTAGTATCACTGCTTTAGATTTAAGTTACAAATTTAAGAATTTACTGGCATGAGAAGAAATTAAATAACTAAAGCAGGAAAATGGTAAAAGAGGATCTAAACCCTAAGTCAGATATTTAAAGATGTGCTCAACAGAAAAGTTGGGAAACCACCCTAAAGCACAGCATCACACTCAACACACAAAAAATTTAATAATGTTTCTAAGGGTTCTGTTACAGGTTCGAGAAAACTCAGGAGTTAAATGCTTCACTGTAGCCAATGAAAGAAAAAGAAAAACCTGCACTCTACTAAGCAGAAAGAATTGAAAACCAACTTAACAGCACCTCTCCAGGTCAACTACAGTTCACAATTCCCTGGAGGAAAAAGCAGCCTATAATATAAGCATGATAACACCCCCCCCCCCCCCCGCCACACACACACGGAATCTCTACCTTCTGCACGAAAGGTAAATGGCAAAGGAATCAGCTGTCTTCTTTCACACATACAAAAATTTTAAGTTTTTTAGCTGACAGATTTTCTTTCTACGTCATTTTCTCCCTAATCAGTTTTACCAATAATCTTAAAACCACCCAGTTATTGTATAAATAACTGTCTCCAATCTCAATCTTTATTTGCCATTACTGTAACGCACTGCAAAATTTTACCACGAAGTAAAATAATGCAGAGATGAACTGTTAGTCAAAACGACCAAAAAAGACAAACATAATGTTTGCTGCCTTCTCTTTTAAGGTTTGTTTCCTATTACAAATCATCACCCAGAATTAAGATTCTATGTATACATAACAATGCATGGTAGACTCTACATTTCTGTTTTCCCCATATTTAATTTAATAAGAATTACTTCATTAATAGAAAAGCTTATACCTTTCTATCTCAGTCCTAAACATTTTAAGTTCTAACCAATTATCCAAGTCACTCCAAAGATCTATGTTGTCGACTTTCTGAAAATCAGACTTAACTATAAGCAGACCTTTTTTTTTTTTTTCAAAATTCAAGTACTTTCTCTTCCAGCATTATGGTAGCTCAACATGTTCTTCTGATACATACCTAAAAACAGAGGACCACTTTCTAATTCCTCTAACGTGGACCATAAGAAAGCAGTCTTTTACAAAACGATAAAATATTGCTTCAACTTTCAAGAATGTACAGCTATCTTCAAACACTGAAACAAGCTGATTTACATATTTGTGGTTTATAAAAACCACCAAAACTCTCGAGACCAGAGTTTATTCTATGGTTTCCATTAAGAAATACATTATTTTAGGGGCGCCTGGGTGGCTCAGTCGGTTAAGCGTCCGACTTCAGCTCAGGTCACGATCTCGCGGTCCGTGAGTTCGAGCCCCGCGTCAGGCTCTGGGCTGATGGCTCAGAGCCTGGAGCCTGCTTCCAATTCTGTGTCTCCCTCTCTCTGCCCCTTCCCCGTTCATGCTGTGTCTCTCTCTGTCTCAAAAATAAAATAAAACGTTAAAAAAAATTAAAAAAAAAAAGAAATACATTATTTTATACTTATTGCTCTCTAACACTTTAAAGCAGTACTACAGCCTAATGAAAAAAAAAGCAAAGAACTGAGAAGGGTCTGACCACTTTCTCCCAGATTAACCTGCTGCATGGCACTGAGCTAGACACTTAAATCTCTTTGACCCTCAATTTCTCTATTCATGAAATAAGATTAGAAATACTGTTATCCAAGACTGTTACTGGCTTAAAATTCTACAAAATGCAAAAGATTCTTTTTTTCAAAGAATTTATCTGTACTTTGTAAGCATAATATAATCCAAGTATAAAATATACCTAACACCATAGCTAGACTTATTTTTCCTTAGGTCTTTTTTTTTTTTTAATTGCCAGCAGTTAAAAACTATTTTGACCCAGAATGGCATTCTGCAAATCGAAATACTACACCACTATAATCCCTATGCTTAATTTCAACCCTTAACCAAATAATACCATATTACAAACAGTTTCTTTGCCTGTTCCCTAATGAAGTTGAGAGTAGTTCTTTGGACTTGAATTTACAGAGTTATGTACAGTGCTGATGAAAGCCATCTGTCGGGAACTATGACTTTCCTGTCAAAGGAAAACACCAGAAGAAGCAGTCTAGATTTTCCTGGGAACCAGCTGCAGCTGAATGAGTCCTAATCCTGCTCCAGCTGGGAAAAGCAGAAGGGTGAAGTCGCCACAGGTCTAATTCATCTGCTGCAGGTCCTTTGTGAACTGACTCCACCCATGAGTAGCCAATTGGTAAACAACTTTACCAGAAGGAGGCTCTTAATACTTATGCGTAACATTCATTTGTTTCTTTAAAAATGTTTAAATCAGAACATGAAAAGTATTCATTATTCTAATTTTAACACTTCCCAGTTCACTTTTAAAAAATCTTCTTAATTCTACTTTAACCAGCCAACATGGCAGCCAGATTCAGTCCTCTTATATAGCTAAGATCCAAGTCAGTATAGAAAATATACTTTCTCCAATACTCTAAATAGAAAGAAAAAAAATCCTATTATCTATTTGCTTTCATAGTATTAAAGATAAGTGTAATATAAAAAAAACTGGCTCATGTGTCAGGATGAACTAATAAAAAACAGCAGCAAAGACAAGAAGATAATGTATTTGCATACATTTTCCATTTGGTGTTTTATGAGAAGCCATAATGAAACCTGTATTATTAAATGTTATTAAATGGCTTATTATAAATATATTACACCTATAAAATTTAACCATGTCAAATTCTTCTGAGCCTTCAATAAGAAAACATGTCAAAGCACTCAGAACAGTACTCATGCATTGTTAGCCCTTAACAAATGTTAGCTATTAATAGGTTTCTATAAGCAACTGCTTACATTCCCTTGGCCTACTGATACAGGGCAAAGAAAGGTCAAAATGGTTAGATCCTCTAGGTCCTATTCCTGAAGCACTTTGTAGTATCTGATGTCTTCATTAATTTCTTCCCTTTATTTCATCAATTTATTAGAAATTAGTCCAAAAAAGAGTAGAGTGCTAGTAACTGTTAAGTGTAAGAAAAATGTTTAGGTTGTGTGCATTGGCTAGGTATAGAAGTTTTGATTAGCAATGGCTAAACCAAAGGTTGCTTTAGTAGCTCAAATTTTCTTTCAGGGTGTGTCATGGACTGAAAATTACCAAAACACACAGAGCTCACAAGCTAACTAGAAAGACCAAAAATTACCTGTACAGTTGATTGAACTTAAATAAATACTGCATTATAAGTATTCTCTGCCTGAATTATTTTTAAATTTCTGGGTTGTTGTTGTTTTTTTTTTTTTTTTAAATAAGACAAGTCTGCTGAGACAAAGTCAATTCCTAACCCCATTTATATTTAATCTACCTCGATAAATTGTTAGTAACAAATTTTTATTTTTATTTCTAGCCAGCTTTCCTCACAGTCCAGTTAGAGTCACCAAAAGTTGATGTAGCATCAATCTTACTATAAAGGCCATTTCCAAATAGCTAAATCAAAGCTTTATTATTCTTAACTCAGTGTTTTCAAATATGAAAACATATTTGCATCCCTACATCAAAAATCTAAGTTCCTGTCAAAGTCCCATTTATTCTACAAATTTAAAATGTCAAATTCCACTCAGAAAAATAATTTGGATTCAGTATACTAAGAATTTACCGTACTGACGTAACTTATTTTAGAAGGTTTTAAATGTATCGCTTGGTCTTTCTATTCTAAGTTACCTACCTTGGTAATAACTAAACAATAACATTAGTTGACAATACTTTCTCTTCCCTTTCCAATTGTAATGCTTCCGCAAATTATAACTCTGTCCACAATACTACTCCACAAAATAACATTTCAATGCCGTGGTTATCATTAAGAGTACGTTTTCTGGACTAGTAAGAAGGAACATAAGCTAGAGTTTTCTGTGTGTAAAATGAACCCAGAAATTTGATATCAAGGTGAAAATTATTCCTGAAAAGATTCCTTCCAAGACTCAGTGTCTAAAGATAATTTTTTTAGTGTTTAGTTTTTTAGAGGGGGTGGAGGGGCAGAAAAAGAGGGAAAGAGAAAGAATCCTAAGCAGGGGGACTTCGGGTACTCGATCTCATGAGATCATGCCCTGAACCAAAATCAAGAATCAGATGTTTAACCAACTGAGCCACCCAGGCGCCCTAAAGATAATTTTTTTTTTCAACGTTTTTTTTGTTTTTTTTTTTTATTTTTGGGACAGAGAGAGACAGAGCATGAATGGGGGAGGGGCAGAGAGAGAGGGAGACACAGAATCGGAACAGGCTCCAGGCTCTGAGCCATCAGCCCAGAGCCTGACGCGGGGCTCGAACTCCCGGACCGCGAGATCGTGACCTGGCTGAAGTCGGACGCCTAACCGACTGCGCCACCCAGGCGCCCCTAGAGATAGCTTTTAAATAGACCATCATAATCTCAAATAATACAGCCCCACCCAAGAAACATCTCATTATTTCTGAAATTCACAATGCTTAATTGATATGAAAAAAAAAGAATGTATAAACTAAAAGCTGTATTTCATAAACTAAAAAATAATTCCAAAATATTTATTCACATCTCTCTAACCTTAATCCTCACAAGAACCTAAATCCTAAATTCATTGTTCACCGTAGGCATCTAAATGTTATATGAATAAATGAAATAAATGACAAATTATCTACAGTAAAATCTTTCAAAAGCAAATAAATTTTCAAGAAGCAAGTTGTTATTTAAGCCAGTGTCACACTATCACTCTCAGCTATATGCCACAATTCAAGGAAAGCAACATTTGGTCCAAAATGAAAGCACTCTACTTACAACATGCAACAAATCCCAAAGTGCAAATCAGAAAATTTCAGTGATAATAAAATGAAATTAATAAGCACAGAATTATCTTTAAGAGAAATAAAATGTCATGTAAAACAAAATTATTTTTTTATAGATCGCAGGCACACAAACTAGATTTTTCATAATCTTTGGTTTCTGATACATTCTTATCACTGATTCACAGTCAGTTTTAGAATTCATTCTATGATAGAAAGAGAAAAAAGGGACACAAACCAAGAGGGGTAGGGGGTAGAAGGACATATGGCCTTTCATAATTAGAGAATGTGCTATGGAAATTAACACCAAAAATATTCACAACTGTGTACCTGAGTGCAGTGTCAGGCACTGTATGAACAACTCCCAAGAGGCAGCAGGTAGCTAAAGCTGTTACAAAGATTGGAGCCAGACTGCCCAAGTTCAAATCCCGGCTTTACCACTTAATATCTCTGCGACTTAGAGAAATTAGTAACCTCTTTATGCCTCAGTTTCTTCACTTGTAACATAACACTACCTACTTCATGGATATGTATGAGAATTAAATGAGTTAATAGATGTATAGCTTTAAAAGTAATGCGTGGCACGTAGTAAACACATCAAGTTAAATACACTTACCATAAACTACCACAACCCTAAAGCTAGCTCAGAAATTTCCCTTACAACATAGATTTAACTTTTAGATCATAGTATCCCAGGATTTTCCTATTTATCGATGTGAAACACACTTAAGTTCAAGTGTGTTCACAAAAACTCTTAAAAAAAAAAAAACAAAAACTAGTTCTACACAGCTGATTCCCACAAAAAGCAGCAAACACTACTCAGTTGCTGAAAATCTAACATACAGTTCTACGGTTCCTTCCAAAGGCTGGTATCTCCAAGCAATAAAAGTTAAAAATTGATACAGAACAAAATAAAGAGGAACTTGAGATAATGCCAATTCAGTTCCAGAGTGCCTGGCCCACAATAGGTACTCACTCAATAACCACTTGCTGAATTAATTAAGGCCTAAATGTGAAAGTACTTCTGGCCTATCTTTTCCTTTCTCCATCACTGTCAAATACACTCCGTATAATTTTTTGAGAATATCTAGATTCATAACAGCAAACCAATCAATTTTTAAAAGAGAAAGGAAAGTACATAAAATACAATAAAAAGAACAAACATATAATCTGTTCAGAGGAGTAATTCCTCACCATATTACGATTTTGAATGTGAGCTTTTCTTTGGGGGAAGTCACTCAGGAAATTCACTACTTAAAATAAGACTATTTAAAAATATATAGCAGATCTCATCAACTCTAACTCCATAGATATCATAAAATTAGTTTTTAATTCAGACCCATACACATATATAGGAAGTCTATTCAACAAAACTCAAAATACATTCTTAAATGTATACTCCAAATTTAGTTACTTCGGTTAACAACACTATATATTACAGTTATGTAACCTAAAAGATATTTCTAACTAAAGTCAACCAACAAATCTCTACTGGATTAAGCTTTTTTTTTTTTTTTTTTTTTTTAATATAGAGGTCTCAGCCCAACTGCAAAATAAGATGGTTCTCAAGGTCCCCTTTCAAAAGTAAAATCCCAGGGTGACAAACTTAGATTTGTCCCATAGTGTACTATACTGGCTACCTTTTAAAAATACATACACAATTGATACTTTATATATGGCTAATATTTTCAAAAATTAAAATATCTAATTCAAGCAAGGGAAATTATAGTAAAAGCAAGCACCCAGGTGTTCTGGCAAAAAATTTATAATACCTAATTCACTGATATAACACTGAATTCATTCTAAACTATAAATTGTTTCCTGTTTCCATGCAGTTAACCTGTAAATCATTTGGTAACAATTTTTGGAATCAATCGTTATATTTCACTTAACTTCAGCCATATGTGATCAAGAAACAGCTCTTACAGTAAGAGTTCTTACAGCACTGGACTACAGAGTAAAGCATTTCAGTATTTGTCCACCTTGAAATTTTAATACCACACTTTTAAATAAAATGCTCAAATGACACACAACCATTCTAACAGAATAATTTCAAGAGTAATAATGGTTAAGATATGTTTCTATTTCAAAGTTCACTGGGAAAATTGAACCTTAAAATAGATCTCTAAAACTTCATCAAAGAAAAATACTGTTATTTTTCAGTTGCTATTTAAACAAAAATCTATAGCTGGGTTACTAACTGCAATAAATTTAGACTGAACCTCAAGTATTTTAAACACATGCAGTGTTAACTTTACAATCTTCTCATCCTAGAAGTAGCTTCCATGATCTTAGGCAAAATAAAGATTATTTACTATTGTATACTAAAATGTGCATTAAGTACTACCACTCTCCCCACAACTACAATTCAGAACACTTGAAATAAATTCACAGCTAAGACACTAGGTCATGTAAAAAACTGCTACTGACAAAATTCTCTTCATCTCCTAATATCTATTGAAAGGCCAAAATTTGCTGTTTCTTAGCATACTTTTTAACTGCACAAAATAACAGCATAAAACACAGCACATTACCACTGTGTACCAAAACTCCCAACTCCACAGAACTTAGGAATACAGAATACTTTTTCCTGACCCATGTAGTTACACCACTCATAAATAACACTTAGGACTTCATCATATGCAAAGAATACATGACAAAAAGTTAGAATACGACAAAATAAGAATTGATAAATTTGCTTAGCTACAACTACGGATGGGTCAGGAGACTCAGTCTCACTCCTTCCTAATGGTAATGTGCAAGAAAAAAGAAAAAAAGGAAAAAGGTTCTTAGAGTCACCTGCTTGTTTCAAATCCAAGCCTGGAACATTTAGGAGTGCTCATCAACTTCCAGCAGTAAGATATTCTAAGAACTTATAACAGCCTTAAAGCTGAATGCTACTTTTAAACTCTAATCTAAATCTGTTCTTTTCGGTACATCAATACACTCTGAATGTCAGGTGTCAAATATTTCAAAGTATCAGGGCAACTGGTATCTACTGAATTCCAACAACTTACCAATAAAAACCAAAGATGATCATTCCCTAAGTCCCCAAACACAAAACTTGAACATAACTTCTACATACTTCCTAGAAACATGACTTTCTAGCATGCTATATCTTCAGCTCTATGAACACTGATGCGTATACCACTCTTACCTTATCCTTTTCATGTGGAAGGAGTGACACTGGAGGTAAGAGGAAAGAGACTCACAACTCTCTTTCCCATCCACACTGGTTGCTTTAGTGTTGAGCCGATAAAGAGGTCCATCTTTAAGGAGTCTGCCGTGGGCCAACGGCTCGTTTAATAGCCAATCGTAACTGCTGGTGAAAGCCAGAGGCAGCGCTGCCTCCAAATAATGCAGACACATCCTTCTGACCTTTCAAAAACGTTCAATGCTTTTCAAAGTTGAGCCCTGGACTCTGCCAAGCCCTCAACTGCCCGCTTGATCAGTTTATTTCCATCTACGTTTTGTTTATTATCCAATTTTCCATGGTTTCGGGGTTTAGGAAGTGCTATTCGCCCAGGATTATCAGGATCTTTATAGGAATTGAGTCCTTTATTTGAGGACTTTTAAAATTGTTCCATCTTTAACACTCAACTCCAATTGTTCTAAAACAGTTTTACGATCCAAGCCATGGGATGAAGACACTGCATTGCATATCCTTTCTTCTGAAGGACGCTGTTTTTGCTTCTTCACTTTTTTGATGGCCTCCAAAATCCACTCCGTATACAGCGGGTTAGCGAGTTTTACCATGGTGAAGGATTCTGTATATCCATAGAGTCGTTATCCCTTATCCTGATGCTGAGTAAGTTTTATACCATGGAAAACAACATTCTCGGAAGCTGGGAACCAGTTAACCATAGCATACAAGTTTTCTGGCCTGAGTCCTTCCTCCTTGCACAAAACAGAGTGCCTCCTCACTTTTACTTCAGAAACCAAAACAACCTGTTATTTGAAATGTCTTTAAATTTCCCAATAAATTTCTCAATAGCACCACACATGGGTCTCTTCATGAACTTGTAAGAACTCAAGAACATCCCATTCCCAGCAGAAAAATGTGCATCTTATGCCTGAAAAACAATTAAACAAGATCAGTTTCCTATCAAATCCCACTTTGTAAATAACTACAAATGAAACATCCTAATCTTTAAAAACAATCAAATAGCAAATGTTTATTGAGCACCTGTAGAGTTTTAACAAGTTTCTATCAACATTCTGAAACAATCATGTATGTATGTAAAGGATTGGAATAAAAATGAAAAAAAAGATGAATAATTAGGATACAACAGGTATACAAGATGAGATATACTATGAATGACCTTAGGCTACAACTAACCAGAGGGGTGCTGACTATTCTGTACTCCACAATCTCTGCTCACCAGTCTATGAATTCAAACTCTTCCTTGTCATCTTTCCCCAAGAAACTATTCAGCACTTCAACAAGTATCTGGATTAGTAGAAAGAATCCTGCAATGAAAGTAAGAGTGAATCTTTCATCTTTCAAAATTCCAGACATTCAGACTGCATAAAAACAGTCAATAAAATAAGGAAGAAAACCGTTGAGAAAATTTTAACTATTTTATATAAAAAAAATACTATTTACACAGATCAAGTTCATATTTTTAAGTAAACACTGCAAATGGAAACAAAAATATTGAAAATCATCAAGTGTCAGAAGTGCTTAAAGAATTTTAAAATAATCCAATTTCATTCAAATTTCAAGAATAACATGCTGATAGCTTCTCCTAAACCAAACTAAAACACTAATATTCAATATAACGGCAGGAATAACTGTCAAAATGTTCATAACCAAGCTACAGATATAGCAACTAGAAATGAGAAAGGCCCAGAATCACAGGGTTCAAATGCACACACTACATGTCAAATGCACAATATTGCCTGTCAGCAGGTCTAAAGAGAAGATCTCATAGATTCAAGATTTCTGTCCTGAAATGAACGTGAAAGAGTAAAACACAAACACATAAATACATTGCCTCTCCAGGATCAAAGTCAATATTATTCTTTCAGACAAAAGAATCTGGCAGATACAGATCTTTTTAAAAATCACCAAAATAACGAATTCTGAAACCAATTAACTTCTTTGCTTCCAAAATAAATGTAACTTAGGTGATTTTTAGGACGCCTGCTCTTATTCTCAGAAGCATTTACATTACAACCTAAAAAATTATATGAAAAATGGCTCCCGCAGCAATTATTCTTAAAATTAATATTAAAACCAAAAGCAAAACTAACAGATATTAGAAAAGCTACAGTGCTATAAACTCTGATAGGAAAGAAAAAGGCTGAGCCAAGATTTATTTTTAAATTAGCTGGCTAAAAAGAAGCCCCCTGAGAGAGCTATGCTTCATTCTGGTGAGAGTCTCGAGAGGATAGAAATCATAGTATTATTACTCCAAGAACGTTCATTACGTAGGCATTAACGCTAAACTGAAGGAGAAGCTACAATCTGAGTTTAAGAAGCCGGGAACGTCCTAATTGATTATGCTCGCAGGTGAAAGAATGAATGACAGCTACTCATTGTCTCTCAGGCCAGGGTTTTCACCAGTCTCCAGGTCTTCAGACAGTAAAGCGCCTGCAGACTTGAACTTTAACTCTCTGAAAGTACACCAGCGGCTAGAGAAAAACTACTCCTTGCTTCCGACAGTCCTTCCCCGGCCTGGATTCCCCACCCCCAACACATCTTCGCGCTCTCTTTTTAAAGAGCGAGAAACTTTAAAAACTTCAAACTGCACAACCCTGCAGCTTGCCAACGGGTAGCTTCGCCGTACCCATCAGATGGAAACAGAACCCAAAGACTAAGTTAACAATGAAATCACGTGAAAGAGTTAAGAGCAATGTATCTCCCATTCCCGGTTCCTCCAAATCCTAAGCCCCACAGAGGCCGGTTCAAAGGAGGCGTTTGGGGCACGCAGGCTGCCCAGAAGCCTGACAGGTCCGGCAGCTCCCGTCCAAACCGGCCGAAGGTTGACAGGCAGCCCGCCGCCTCCCCTCCCAGCGCAGGGGCTGACAGCCCGACAGACACAACACCACACGTGCTGCCTCCTCCGCACCACAACACCCGCAGCTGTCACCCCCACTTGCAGCCTCAGCCCCGCTCGGATCTCCGCGCACCCCGCCGGAGCCGGAGAGCGAGCACCCGGAGCGCGGGCAGCAGGGGCCGCGCCGGCCTGGACAGCGAGCGGCCGGGCGCAGTGGGGCCGGGGCGGTGGGCGCGCCCCGAGGGAGAGCGGGGCTCGCCGGCACATCCCAGCCCGAGGCCTCCGCGGCCTGGGCCGCTCTCCGCCCGGCCCACCCGCCAGCTCCCCGGGGCTGGGCCCAGCCGGCGGGCGGGCGGCGGGGGCCGTTGGGCCCGGCGAGCGCCGGGCCGGCGGGCGGCGCGCGGGCCGCAAGGCGGGGGGAGCCGGGCGCCGGCCGGGCGTCGAGGGGGCGGCCTCGGCGCCCCAGCCCGAGGCCTGGCGCAGAGCAGCGGGTGCGGCGCATGGCCGCGGCGGGGCCTGCAGCGGCCCGCCGACCCCGCGAGGCGGCGAAGCCGGCTCCGGAGCGGCCTCAGCCTCGGGCTCGACGGCCAGGGGCAGTCGCCGGTGGCTCCTCGGCTACTTACCGGGGAGAAGAGAGCCGGGATCCCGGAGCCCCGGGCCGGACCGCGGAGATGCCCCAAACTGACACGGCCGCCATCTTGGAGACAGTGAGCTCCGGCCGGGGGAGGGGAGGCGAGGCGGCGGAACAGCCGCGGGGGGAGGGGGAGCGTCGCGAGGGAACGCTGCCTGGGGGAGGGAGCGGTAACAGCCTGGGAGGGAGGCGTGGGGGAAGGAGAAGGGGGAGCACGAGAGGGGGGCGGGCGAGGAGCGGGAAGAGCTGCGCCGAGAGCCGGGAAAGGCCGGAGGGCGGGGCGGGACAGGAGGGAAGAGCCGGCCGGGCAGGTCACGTGGGGCCGGTACAAAAGGCCAAAGCCAAAGTGGGAGGAGGACCTGATGGGCTGGAGGCCAAGAACTGGGGGTTCCTTCTTGTCTTTCTCACGCGGTTAGGTCAGGCAGATAGCGGGAAAAGGAAATGGTGTATCCCCATTACACAGCTGGGGAAACTGAGGGCAGGCGCATGGGTGGGGTGGCTTCAGTATGGCACGGAAATCCGGTAGCCAGACTATCTGAACTCCTGATGATGTCTGTTTACAGTTAGCAGATCCTCCCTCCCCACTTCTGTGCTCACACCCCACTTCCACAGTAACTCTCCCGGAACCCGAGGTCAAGAGCTGGGGGAGTGGGGAGGGGACAAAGAGCGGGGAGGAAGTTGCCTCCATTTATCATTCCCTTTTGGCTCCCATTGCACCCCACACATGTCACCCTACTGTAGGAAAAAGAGTGGGTGCAATGAGGCGGGAGGAGAGGGTGGAAACTTAGACACCCGTGTGAAGCCCTTTCACCACAATGACTTCATCCTCCCCACATCCGAGAGGCTTGTTGGACCTTACCAAGCCGTTTTTAAAAGAAACAGCAAAGACTCAGGTCCAGTGACTTACACAAGGTCACACAGCTCTTTTGTGGCACACATCTGAGTTTCAAGGCTTGATCTCTTTTGTTCCAGTGCTTGTCTTCTACCCATTCCCTATGCAGAATTGCTCTTTTCCAAATTGAAAGCTGAACCACGAACTGGCACTTTTCATGGCCTGTCTTCTGGTGGCATGTATGTTTCTTTGTCTTATCTCTCATCTAGTAAACTCCTTGAGGCAGAGATTGAGTCATACGTTTTGTTTTGTTTTGTTTTTTTCTGCAGTAAATGACAAAAAGACATACTAAATGCTTAATAATTCTTAGTGGAAGTGTATTCCTGCTACTGGACTTTTAACTGCTGTGTACCCCTCTGTATAAACTGTCCTCCCCATACCTCATGTTATCTCAGCATTCCCTTGTAAAACCACCCTCTCACTCACTGCCTTAATTTTAATGTGTATCTCCTTTCTGAACTCTTATAGTATTCACCATTTGCCCTATTCCTTTGGCACTTGATACATTGCTCTTGCGTACATTTAATGACTCTATTCCCAAACATATGCTCTTCTGCGATGCCTCTTTGCATCTCCAGCAGCATAGTCTTGTACAAGCAGTACAGACTCAAAAAAAAAAAAAAAAAAATTAGAGGCGCCTGGGTGGCTCAGTTAAGCCTCCAACTCTTGATTTTGGCTCAGGTCATGATCTCATGTTCCTGGGATGGGGCTCTGCACTGACACCACGGAAACTGCTTGGGATTCTATTCTCTCTCTCTCTCTCTCTCTCTCTCTTCCTCCCTACCCCGCACTCACTAGCTGTCTCAAATAAATACACATTTAAAAAATGTTGCTAGTGAATGAAAATTTTTTCAGCCACTAAAAAAAGATGGAATTTTTACCCCCAACACAAGCCCTGCCTTGTTTATTCCTGGACCTCTACTTTCCTTTCTCTATAGCTTTTCTCCATTCCAATCCTTAGCCTTATTGTTCTACACTACAGACTGTCTAGATCATTCAGTAATAACATAACATATATCTTCAGATGATAGCCGAGCCAACTCAATATCCAATACCGACACTGATAACTAAGTGTGGTGTGGTGAGATTTACTGAATCACCATTCATCACTTATATCCAAGCCATGTCCCCAAATGAGGAGAGAAATTTGGGGACACAAGATAATCTATAGAAAGGATATTTTCCATCTTGGATGAATCAGACAGATGTACTCTCACGTAAAATGGGAGCCATTATAAAGGAAATACATCCAGGAAAAAAAAAAGTAGTGTTGGGTGGAGGGGAAAAATGAGTTCTTCATTTGAGACTTGTATGTGGTCTTCACAAGAAAAACAATACAGAGATGAGTTGTGTTTGCTTTGGACAATTTGAAAGAAAACTAATTCATAGCCAATCCTGTGAAAAGACCAAACTGGAGTTTAGGCACACAGTAGCAAAAATTTAAAACCATTTGCAACAACAAAACACAGTTTAGCATTTCAAAAAGCTTCCATAGAGAATCTTTGCTTTTACATTTGCATAGCGTAATGGTGCATTAAGGTCTTCTCAAAATAAAAGTTTTGCAACAAAGATTAAAGTCCTTATCTTTTGCATGTTAAAAAACAACCCCAGACTTGAAAGGACAGTTTGTCTCTTTTGCTTTTTTTTTTTTTTTTTAACATTTATTTATTTTTGAAAGAGAGAGAGACAGAGCACTAGTGGGGAAAGGGCAGAGAGAAGGAGACACAGATTCCAAAGCAGGCTCCAGCCTCTGAACTGTCCCATGGAGCCCGACATGGGGCTCGAACCCACGAACCATGAGATCATGACCTGAGCTTAAGTCAGATGCTTAACTGACTGTGCACCCAAGTGCCCCCAGTTTTTCTTGGTTAAACTTTATGCAGAATTCAGCCTTGTGGCATTCGCAGCTGAAAGTTACTTACCTCTTCCACATTTTGCTCTAGGAGTTCTGACTTTTCAGTTGTGTTTGTTAACTACATTTTACGCAGAGTTAAGCCAAACCTAAAATTGGAGAGCTGTTCTATCCTTGTTTCAACAGGAAAAGCTTTAGTCCATTTATATTTAATATAATTACTGCTGTATTTGGATTTATACATGCCATCTTACTAGGTATTTCCTTTTGCCCACTTATTTACATCCCTTATTCTGTTCTTTCTTGCCTTCTTTTGAATTAAAATATTTTCAATATGCCATTAATCTCCTCTATTAAGTTCTTAATTACACATTCTCCTATTTTTTTTAAATAACTATTTTTTTTAATGTTTATTTATTTTGGCAGGGGAGGGCAGGGGCAGGGAGAGGGGGAGACAGAGGATCCAGGGCAGGCTCTGCACTGACAGCAGAGAGCCTGATGCAGGGCTCGAACTCACAAACTGTTACATCATGACCTGAGCTGAAGTAGGACATTTAACAGACTGAGTCACCCAGATGTCCCTTAATTACACATTCTCTTAGAAGTCTTACATTACAACATGCCTGTTTTACTTATTACACTATATTATAAATGACTACTTTTATCACTTCCCCAAGAATGCTAAAACCTTAGAATACTGTGCTCCCACTTACCCCTTCCTCTTTTTTGTTTATTGTTGTTATGGATTTTAATTGCACATATATTTTAAGCCATGCAAGATTTTATAATCAGTGTTCTGTACAGTCAGTACTCATTATGTTACCTACACATTTACCCATTATTTACACCTTGTTCCAATATGCATTTATGTGCTTCTGAATGGAATTTTTGCCTTGTGTTTGAATAATTCTTGTGTTCAGAGCAGGTCTGCTGGTGACAAGTTCTCTCCATTTTTGTTTGCCTACAAACTTCATTTTATCCTTAATATATTTACTGAGTATAGTAATTCTAGTTTAGCATTCTGATTTAGCAAGTTTTTTCCCCCCAGCACTTTGAAGATGTCCTCTGATTTCCATCATTCCTTTGTCACTCCTTTGAAAAATAACATCTTTTGGGGTGCCTGAGTGGCTCCTTGGTTAAGCATCAGACTTTGGTTCAGGTCATGATCTCACAGTCACAACACTGAGCCCTGCATTGGGTGAGCTCCAGCCCCACTTCAGGTAAACCCCACTTCTCTCTCTCTGTCTCTCCCTCCCTCTGTCTCCCTCTCTGTCCCCTGTGGGATTCTCTCTCTCTCTGCCCCTCCCTCACTTGCACCCCCTTTTTCTCTCAAAAAGAAAGGAAGAAAGAAAGAAAGAAATGTCTTTTTTCCTCTAGCTCCTTTTAGTATTTTTTTTCTTCAGTTTTCAACAGTTTTCCTGTGATATGTCTAGTTGTGGTTTTCTTTGTATGTATCTCACTTGGGTTCTTGAGTGGGATGAGTACCTCTCATGGCATTCCTTGAATCTATGGCATAATATCTTTTACCTGTTTTGGAAAATTCTTGGTCACTATCTTCCCATCTCTCTTTTCCTTTTAGGATTTCAGTTATACATATGTCAGAATTTTTCACTCTTTACCATCTGTATTGCCTCTCATCTTTTTTGCCTCTTTTTGAATGAGTCTGTATATGATGTACCTATCTATCTAAATTTTCTCTTCAATCTGTTGAGTTAATATTGGTCATTGTATTTTTAAGTTCTAGAATTTTCATATGTTTTTTTTTAATAAAATCAATGCATTTGGAGAAATTCTCCATCTTTTTATTTATGTTCTCCACTTTTGCCTATACTTTCTTGATATATCAATCCTAGCAATTTTAAACCTCATTCTGATCATTACAATAGCTAGATCTTCTGTGGGTCTATTTCTATTGTATATACTTTCCATTTGTTTTTGGTCATTTTGTTTTTACTGGCTCTTGGCCTGCCTGGTACTTTTTAATAGAATGCCACACATTAAGTATGAAAAATCACAGAAGCTCTGGATAGTATTACCTTCATTTAGAGAGGGTTCACTCTGTCCCTTACAAAGTAGTTGGAGTGAGACCTGAACACCTTAATCAGAAACTGAACTAACTCGAGGTTGGGTTTTGGCAAGGCTTAGTCCACCTCTGTTTTGCTGCTTTTCCTGTCGCACAACTCTGCAGGTGTTCAACTGAGAGTCCTGTGTGTTCCCTGGGGTCCTTGGCCCCAGTGAATACTCAAGTCTAATCCTTGTTTTCTCAGAACAAAAAACTCCACTCTGCTTTTCAGAGGTTTTCTGCCTGGTAGCTTAGCTTTCTTTCTCATGCATCTTCAGAATTTGGCAAGTCCCCTGTGGGAAACTAGCAGAGTGTTAGGCTCCTTCACTCTCCTTTCTCCCTGGGAATCTGGCCCTTCTGGTCTTTAAGTTTTGTCTCTCCATCCTTGCTTAATGGCCCAAATCCCTGCCTTTGTCTTTGCCTCTTGGGGCCTTTTTCTTTGCTCTGTTCCAAAACTCAGGTGGTCTGATGCCCAGAATTTTCCTGAGGGACAAAGGTGCTAAAGAATATCATATCACCTCTAGGTTTAGATTCCCTTCTTTAAGATTGTGTCCTCTTGAGTCCTGGTTGCCTCAGCTGCTTGCTGATGCCTCCAAATAGATGTTTTATATTGTATCTGCTCACTTAATTATTTTAAGTTGGATCATTATTGGTTGGCTGTAATTACTCCATCATACTCAGAATGAGGAAAAGTTTTAAAAATGAAAAACGTCTGTCCTTCCTTTTAATTAGAAGAATGTCTGAACAAGCCTTTCCTAAAGTATCAAGATACAGTTTCCAACTGTGTGTATATCAGAATCATGTGAGTACTTTTTAATAAGTAAAGATTCCAGGATTCCATACCAGACCTACTGAATTGGAGTTTTTGAGAGTGAGATGAATTTGGCCCTCTATTTTTAAAAACTCTCCAGGTAAGAACTTCTGTTCTAACCATGATTGAATAATGGGGACTGGATTCATCCTCCCCTCAAAAACAACTAGAAAACCTGGCAAAATAAATGAAACAATGGTTTTCAGATATTGGGTAACAGCATAAGACAGTGATCACTAAAACATAGAGAAGTAAACAATTGAGCCATATAATTGTTCCAGCCAACTCCTTTGAGAAGGTTTCTAGGCCATAGCACAGAGAGTGGGGACCCAAGAGCTCACAACAGTGCTGAATTGAGGAGGCTAATATCAGAACTGAAGGAAACCAAGACAGCTAACATTTGCAAGACAGACAAACAAAAAGGAAGAAGATGCATGGATACAGAATTCAGTATCTACAGAGGAGTCCTTTTGATTCTGTGGATGAACACTGATTTGTACCTTTTCGAGGAGAAACTAATTGAGGAAAAGAATCACCAAAAAAGGGTGGTGAATTACCAAAAGAATCACCAAAAAAGGTAAAACAATTCCCAGAATACCCATATGGATGGAAAGAGTACCTGTTTCCAAAAGCCAGGATAGAAAAACCTTTAAACATTTATGGCCTTAGGTACAGTCCTCAGGAGGACTTAATATTATCCCTCAGTATGAATTTTTCCTATATTAAGGGCTGGTGGGGAGATTTGAAGAAATAATGGCTGTAATATTCCCAAATTGAATAAAAACTATCAACCCACAAATCCAAGGAGTTCAATGAACACCAAACAGAATAAACAAAGTCACAACCACTCCAAGGCATATTTTAGTAAAATTGCTGAAAACCAATGATAAAGAGAAAAATCTTAACAATTGCCAGGGGAAAAAAAAAGACATGATATATATAAAGCAACAAAGAATTATACCCAGCTTCTCATTAGAAACTATACAACCAAGAAGAAAATTTTTAAAATATCTTGGGGCACCTCGGTGGCTCAGTCGGTAGAGTACCCGACTTCGGCTCAGGTCATGATCTCGCAGTTCGAGGGTTCAAGCCCCATGTCAGGCTCTGTGCTGACAGCTCAGAGCCTGGAGCTTGCTTTGGATTCTGTGTCTTCCTCTCTCTGCCCCTTCCCCACTCATGCTCTGTCTCTCAAAGATGAATAAACATTAAAAAAAATTTTTAATACCTTTACGTTTCAGAAAGATAAAAAAGAACAAACTATAATTCTTTATTCAGTAAAAATATCTTTCAGAAATGAAGGGAAAATAGAGATTTTCAGACCAAAAAAACCGCTAAGACAGCTTATCACTAGCTGACTTCAACTGCCAGAAATGTTGGAAAATTTTCTTCAGAAAGAAGAGAAAGGATATATCTTTATTAGATGGAAATTTGGATTTATGGAAAAGTATTAAGTGTCCTGGAAATGAGAAATGTGTGGATAAGTATATATCTATATATATTTAAAATTTAAATCTGTTTATAAGATTGATTTTTAAGGCAAATTAATAATAATGTCTGTGGAGTTTAAAACTCATGTAGAAGTGAGGTTGAGATGCAGTTGTCTGGGGAAGTGGTTGCAAGGTTTTACCATGTACATGCAATGGTATACTATTTGAAGGTAGAGTGAGGTAAGACAAAGATGCATACTGCTAACTCCAGAGCAACCCCTAAAGTAATAATAATAATAACAATAATAAAAGTAAGATATACCTAATAGGCCAATACTAGAAATAGAGTCACAAAATTACAGAATCTAAAAGATTCTAAGAAAAAAGGAGAAAAGTACAGATGTGACAAATAGAAAACTATAGCAAAATGATAGATTTTAAACTCAACCATATTAGCAGTTATATTAGATATAAATGGTATAAAATATCCAATTAAAAGGTACAGATTATTGGGGTACCTGGCTGGCTCAGTTGGTAAAACATCCAATCTCGGAGTCGTGAGTTTGAGCCACATATTGGGGGCAGAGATTACTTTTAAAAAAAGAAATTTAAAAGGTACAGATTATTAGATTGGATAAAAGCATGAACCAAATATATGATGTCTATAACAAACAATTTATTTTTAAGTTTAGAGAGAGAACATTAGCAGGGGTGAGAGGCAGAGGAAGAGAGAGAATCCTAAGCAAGCTCTATGCAGACAGAGGACATGGGCTTGATCCCATGACCCTGAGCTAAAATCAAAAGTAAGAGGCTCAACCAAATGAGCCACCCAGACGTCCCTGTAAGGAATAAATTTTAAGTAAAAATACACAAGTAGCTTGGATTAAAAGAATGGGGAAAGATATGCAAAGCAAATGCTAGTGAAAAGAATGCTAAAATTGCTACATATAATATTAAAAAAAGGTATATTTTGGAACAGGGAATATTATCAGGAATAAAAAAAGATATTTTAGAATGACAAAAGAGTTCATTCATCAAGAGGACATTAACAATCTAAACGTTGACTCCTGAGCAATACTGGGTTTAGGGGTGCCAACCCATGCAAACTCAAAACTCTGTGTATAACTTTTGACTCTCCAAAAACTTAACTACTAACAGCCTGACTGGAAGCCTTCCTAACAACATGAACAGTCATGAACCCTCAAATAACACATATTTTGTATGTTATATGTATTATATACTGTATTCTTTTTTTTAGTGTTTATTTTTGAGAGAGCAAGACAGAGTGCAAATGGGGGAGGGGCAGCAAGAGAAGGAGACACAGAATCTGAAGCAGGCTCCAGTCTCCTGGCTGTCAGCCCAGAGTGCAACACAGGGCTCAAACCCATAAACCATGAGATCATGACTTGAGTTGAAGTCAGACAATTAACAGAGTGAGCTACCCAGGCACCCTTATATACTGTATTTTTACAATAAACTAAGCTAGGATAGGGTGCCTGAGTGGCTCAGTTGGTTAAGCCTCTGACTTCAGCCCAGGTAATGATCTTGCAGTTTGTGAGTTTGAGCCCCACATCAGGCTCTGTGCTGACAGCTCAGAGCCTGAAGCCTGCTTCAGATTCTGTGTCTTCCTCTCTCTCTCTGCCCCTCTCCCACTCACACTCTTTCTCTCTCTCAAAAATAAATAAGGATAAAAAAATTGTTTTTAAATGTAAAAATAAAGTAAGCCAAGGAAAAGAAAACATTATTGAGAAAACCATAAAGGAAGCACCTGGGTGGCTCAGTCCATTAATTGTCCAACTCCGGCTTAGGTCATGATCTCACTCACGGTTCTTGAGTTCAAGCCCCACAGCTCAGAGCCTGGAGCCTGCTTCAGATTGTGTCTCCCTCTCTCTCTGCCCCTCCCCTGCTTGTGCTCTGTCTCTCTCTCTCTCTCTCTCTCTCAAAAATAAATAAACATTTAAAAAAAAGAAAATCATAAAGAAGAGAAAGTACATTTTAAAATATTTGTTTAATATTTTTATTTTGAGAGAGAGAGAGAGAGAGCTCAAGCAGGGGAGAGGCAGAGAGAGAGGGAGAGAGAGAATCCCAAGCAGGCTCCATGCATCAGCGGAGAGTCCAATGTGGGGCTCGAACTCACAAACCATGAGATCATGACCTGAGCTGAAATCGTAAGCCAGACACTTAACTGATTGAGCCACCCAGGTACCCCGAGAAGATATATTTATAATACTGTACTGTATTTATTGGTACTGTAAATTTACATCTTCTGATTATGTCTCTCAGTACCTACATCAATATTGTCTTATATGATACAAAACACTGTGGATGTTATACATATTATTAACAGTAGATGTCAAAAATAAAACGATAATGTGAAAAAGAAATTCATATTTATTTACAGGTATAATGATTCATGCATTGATAACAGAAGTAGCAATATGATTGCCATAATCAATACAATATGCCTACTATAATCAATCAATCAATCAATAACAATTGCTTCACAGTACCCTAGCCTGTACATTAATGAATGAATTATTATACAATATTTATGGCATATAGTATTACCATCATATTTAAAAGGCAGTATTGGAAACTGTTATACTTTTTAAAAACCACTTATTGGTGATGATATGCTGATAGTTTCTTCAACTACGAGAGAGGTGTACTATATAGTGATGTAATTCTTTGAAAGCAAAATTATAAAAAAGAAAACTAGCACATTATTAATTTTATACCAAATATCACCTTGTGCCTATGTGAGGATAGGCTATTCACTCTTCCATACGAGCCTTACACGTGATTTTTTTTTTTATTAAGTAGACTCCTCACTCACTGTGGCACTTGAACTCATAACCCTGAGATCAAGACTCACATTTTGTTCCAACTGAGCCAGCCAGAACCCCTGCACCTGATATTTTACACCATGAATACTTAGGTGATAACAGTGATGATAACACAAAAAAGGTCTCTTGCAATTCTCACTGTACAGTTATTAGATTTTCACACAAAGATACACACACATATACAACAGATAGGTTTATTAGCTGTATGGCATGATTATTATTATTTATTTATTTTCTATTAAGTGAAGGTGGATCATCATGAAGGCTTTTATCGTCATCGTCTTTTGTTGGGAGGGCTGAGGAGGAGGAGGAAGAGAAGAGTTTGGTCTTGCTGTGTCAGGTGTGGCAGAGGGGGAAGAGGTGGAAGATGCGGAAGGAGGCAGGAGAGAAAGACATGCTCAGTGTACCTTATAGAAATGCATCATAATTTCTGACTGTTTTGCTCTTTTATTTCTCTAAAAAGTTTCTATATGATACCAATCCTTCTTCCACCAATCCTTCTTCCCATAAAAGGGTCCATGTTGTAAACGAAGTCAAAAGTAGTCCTAAATAATCAGAAGGCTTGTGCCAAATTGTCTAATGTCAATTTGTTTTCTGGCACTGCTTGTTCTACCTCTCTTTTCTCATTGTCTGGCACTGGTTCAGAAACACTCATCTCCATCAAATCATCTTCTGTTAATTCCTCTGGGATGGTATCTATTAGCTCTTGAATTTCTCCAAGATCCGGATCTTGAGACACTTCACCAACCCCCCCCCGACCCCACCCCATCCCCCATTATTGGCCATATCCACAGTCCTTGATTTCCTTGATTGGCTCTGTTATAAATCCTGTGAAGTTATGCAGAGCATCTGGACTCAGTCAGTTTTCTCCAGCAGGAACTTAACTGTTTCAGGCTTAATGGCTTTCACAGCTTTTTCTATAACAGCAATGGCATCTTCAGTCATGTAATCCTTTCAGACTTCCATGATGTTCTCTGTCAAAGTTCTCTTCCATAACATTGACAATCCTTTTCATAGAGTACCGTGCCTTAATGGTCCTTATGCCCCCCAATCTAGAGACCGAATTAGAGATGTTCTGTTTTGGAGCAAGTAGACCACTTCTATACCTTTGGCATTGAATTCATTAGGTTCTGAGTGGGCAGGGGCATTGTCCAATAGCAGAAGAACCTTAAAAGGCAGTCTCTACTGGCAAAGTACTTTCTAACTTCAGGGACAAAGCATCAATGGAACCAATCAAGAAAAGGGATTCTTATTGTCCCAGACTTCTTGTTGTACATCCAAAAGATTGGCAGCTGGTATTTATCTTTGCTCTCCAAGGCTTAGGGTTTGACATTTTTAGCCAAACCTCTTTCTGAAATATCAAACCATCCTTTGCTGGCATTAAATTCCCCAGCTTTAGATCCTTCACCTTCCTTTTGCTTTGAGTTGTCATATAATAACTTCAGTTTTTCCCCAAACCTATTAGAGTCTGTGGGTATGCCTTATAGCAATTCAGTACTCACATAAAAGTTGCATTTTCAATACAGGAGGAAAAGGCATTTCATGCCTTCTGGAATAGCTGCAGCAATGGCTTCAGGAATTTCCTTTTCTTTTTTTTTTTTTACAATGGTCCTTACATTGGATTCATTTATCTTGAAATGGTGAGCAATTGCAGCTGCAGACCTCAATCTACCACATGTATCAAGCAATTCAACTTTTTCTTGTAATGTCATGACTTATCTCTGCTTCTTGGGAGCACTTCCGACATCACCAAGTGGGGCTTTGTATGGGTCCTATGGTGTTATTCAGTTTACAGTATTGCACTAAACACAATGAAAAATACACGAGAACTATAAGAAATCACTTTTTACTGCGATACAAAATTTACTGGAGAGTCAAACTGTTCACACGGAGATGATTAGCATCACATGGTGTTTTAAGGGAATACTTGCAACACTTGAGCTCACAATAGCAACAGGAGGTGACTACAAAATTATTACGGTGAACAGTATATACTGCAGTTAATTGTATGCAGCTATGATTTAGTATGGCATCTTCATGTTTGTTTACATTTCTCTCAACCAAATGGCACCTTGTTAGGTCTGTTAAGTGTTGGTGTGCATAAATTTAGATGAATTTTAACTTTTTATAATTTGGATATATTTTATGGCAGTAAATGATAAAATAGACTAGTATCTACATACATTTTTTGTATTCATGACATACCTAAATTTTTCTTAATTGTTTTTGATATTTCTAAGCTTTACAAACCTCAAATTTCCAAAAAATTGTCCAACATATTTGTTTAAAAAAAAATTCACATAAGGGGGTGTCTGGGTGGCTCAGTCAGTTGAGCATCCAACTTCGGCTCAGGTCATGATCTCGTGGTTGGTGAGTTCCAGCCCCGTGTCGGGCTCTGTGCTGACAGCTCAGAGCCTGGAGTCTGCTTCAGATTCTGTGTCTTCCTCTCTCTCTGCCCCTCCCCTGCTCATGCTCTGTCTCTCTCTGTCTCAAAAATAAATAAAACATTAATAAATAAATAGATAAATAAATAAATATTTAAAAAATTAACATATAAGTGGACTCATGTAGTTCAAACTGTGCTGTTAGAGGGTCAACAATATTTGAAATTAGTTTCAACAGACATTCAAAATGCTGAAGCAAAACATGAAAGAAATGAAAAGAGAAATAGACGGATCTACAATTATAGTTAAACCTTTCAACATCCTATATCAGTAACTGATAAAAATCAGTGAAAGAAAATGAGTAATGATATGGAATCCTTGGAAAACATTGTCAACTAATTGAGACTTATAGAACATCATACTCAACAAAAGAACAATCCATGTTCCCTGCTAGTGCACACAAAATATCACCAAGATGGACTATATTCTGGGTCATAAAACAAGTTTCAGTAAATCTAAGAGGATTAAAACTATATAAAGTATTACCTCTGATAAAAATTAAATTAAACTGGATATTAACTACAGAAATTTATCTTGAAAAGCAGTAAATATTTGCCAATTAACCAACATATGGATCAAAGAAGAAACCACAAAAGAAATTAGAAAATGTTTTATTGAATGAAAATGAAAAGAAACATATCAAAATGTGTGGAGTCCAGCTAAAGTCAGTGCTTAGAAGGCAATTTAGAGCATTAAATGGTTATATTAGAAGAGAAGAATTGTCTCAAATCAATTAGCAAGTCATCTACGTTAGGAAATTAGAAAAAGAAGAGCAAAAGAGCAAATACCCTCCCCCCCCATTGTAAGCAGAAAGGAGGAAATAATAAAAAGTGCAATTGACAGAATGGAAAGCGGAAAAGCAATGGAAAAATAAAATAAATGAAACTAAGGGCATGTTGAAAATATTTAGAAAACCATTATATTTTAAGAAGATTGACTAGCAAAACAAAGAGAGAAGACTTGAATGAACAATATAAAAAAATGAAAGGGGACACATAACCACAGATCCTCCATACAATAAAAGAACAATAAGGAATATTATGAACAACTGTAGGCTAATACATTCGACAAGTTGGATTGAAAGACATAATCTACTACAGGTCACACAAGAAGGAACAGATAATTTGAATAACCCTACACCTATTAAAGGAATGGAATTAATAGTTTAAAAACCTGCAAAGATATTTCAGGCATATATGGTCTCACTGGTAAATTCTACAAACAAACAAACAAACAAACAATAAATAAAACCAACTCCACATGAGTTTTTCCAGAAAACTGAAAGGATGAGAATATTTCCAAACTCATTTTCTGAGGTCAGATTACTCTAATTCCAACACAAAAGACATTACTAGAAAAGGAATTTCCTTCATGAACATAGATGCATAGATCCAAAACTCTCTTAAAATTTTTAGTGAATTGAATCTGACTGTATATAAAATAGATAATGTATCGTGACCAATTGGGTTTATCCCAGGAATGTAAGGCCAGTTTAACATTTAAAAATCAATCAATGTAATTCACCTCAGTAGCAGACTAAAAAAGAAAAATTATATGATCATCTCAATAGATACAGAAAAAGTATTTCACAAAGTCCAGCATCTCTTCCTGATAAAAATCTCTCAGCTAATTAAGAACAGGAGGAAAAATTCCAAAACCAGACAGAGACCACACTAAAAAGAACTATAGACCAATTTCCCTGATGAACATGGATGCAAAAATCCTCAACAAGATATTAGCCAACTGGCTCCAACATTAAAAAAATTATTCACCACAACCAAGTGGAATTTATACCTGGGATGCAGGGCTGGTTCAATATCTGCAAAACAATTAACGTGTCTCATCACATCTCTAAAAGAAAGGACAAGAACCATATGACCCTCTCGATAGATGCAGAGAAAGCATTTGACAAAATACAGCATCCTTTCTTGATAAAAACCCTCAAGAAAGTAGGGATAGAAGGAGCATACCTCAAGATCATTAAAGCCATATATGAATGACCCAATGCTAATATCATCCTCAATGGGGAAAAACTGAGAGCTTTCCCCCTAAGGTCAGGAAGAAGACAGGGATGTCCACTTTGGCCACTGTTATTCAACATAATATTGGAAGTCTTAGCCTCTGCAATCAGACAACACAAAGAAATAAAAGGCATCCAAATCGGCCAGGAGGAAATCAAACTTCCACTCTTCACAGATGACATGATAGTCTATATGGAAAACCCAAAAGATTCCACCAAAAAACTGCTAGAATTGATTCATAAATTCAGCAAAGTTGAGGGATATAAAATCAATGCACAGAAATCGGTTGCATTCCTATACACCAACAATGAAGCAACAGAAAGAGAAATCAAGGAATCGATCCCATTTACAGTTGCACAAAAAAACATAAAATACCTAGGAATAAATCTAACCAAAGAGGTGAAAAAATCTATACACTGAAAACTATAGAAAGCTTATGAAAGAAGTTGAAGAAGCCACAAAAAAATGGAAAAGATTCCATGCTCCTGGATAGGAAGAACAAATATTGTTAAATGTTAATACTACCCAAGGCAATCTACATATTCAACGCAATCCCTGTAAAAGTAACACCAGCATTCTTCACGGAGCTAGAACAAATAATCCTAAAATTTGTATGGAACCAGAAAAGACCCCGAATAGCCAAAGCAATCTTGAAAAAGAAAACCAAAGCAGGAGGCATCACAATCCCAGACTTCAAGCTATACTACAAAGCTGTAATCATCAAGACAGTATGGTACTGGCATGAGAACAGACAAATGGAACAGATCAATGGAACAGAATAGACAAACCAGAAATAGACCCACAAACGTATGGCCAACTAATCTTTGACAAAGCAGGAAAGAATATCCAATGGAATAAAGACAGTCTCTTCAGCAAGTGGTGCTGAGAAAACTGGACAGCAACATGCAGAAGAATGAACCTGGACCACTTTCTTACACCATACACAAAAATGATGTAAGACAGGAAGCCATCAAAATCCTCGAGGGGAAAGCAGGCAAAAACCTCTTTGATCTTGCCCGCAATTTCTTACTCAACACGTCTCTGGAGGCAAGGGAAACAAAAGCAAAAATGAACTACTGGAACCTCATCAAAATAAAAAGCTTCTGCACAATGAAGGAAACAATCAGCAAAACTAAAAGGCAACCGACAGAATGGGAGAAGATATTTGCAAATGACATATCAGATAAAGGGTTAGTATCCAATATCTATAAAGAACTTATCAAACTCAACACCCAAAAAACAAATAATCCAGCGAAGAAATGGGCAAAAGACATGAATAGACACTTCTCCAAGGAAGACATCCAGATGGCCAACCGACACATGAAAAAATGCGCCACATCACTCATCATCAGGGAAATACAAATCAAAACCACAATGACGTACCACCTGACACCTGTCAGAATAGCTACCATTAACAACTCAGGCAAAAACAGATGTTGGCAAGGATGCAGAGAAAGAGGATCTCTTTTGCATTGTTGGTGGCAATGCAAGCTGGTGTAACCACTCTGGAAAACAGTATGGAGGTTGCTCAAAAAAACTAAAAATAGAACTACCCTACGACCCAGCAATTGCACTACTAGGCATTTATCCACGGGATACAGTTGTGCTGTTTTGAAGGGACACAGGCACCCCCATGTTTATAGCAGCACTATCAACAATAGCCAAAGTATGGAGAGAGCCCAAATGTCCATCGATGAATGAATGGATAAAGAAAATGTGGTGTATATACATATATATATACATATATACATACAATATAATATATATTACTTGGCAATCAAAAAGAATGAAATCTTGCCGTTTGCAACTACGTGGATGGAACTGGAGGGTATTATGCTAAGTGAAATTAGTCAGAGAAAGACAAAAATCATATGACTTCACTCATATGAGGACTTTAAGAGACAAAACAGATGAACATAAGGGAAGGGAAACAAAAATAATATAAAAACAGGGAGGGGGACAAAACAGAGGAGACTCATAAATATGGAGAACAAACTGAGGGTTGTTGGAGGGGTTGTGGGAGGGGGGATGGGCTAAATGGGTAAGGGACATTAAGGAATCTACTCCTGAAATCATTGTTTCACTATATGCTTACTAATTTGGATATAAATTTTAAAAAATAAAAAATAAATAAAATAAAATAGAACAGGAGGAAACCTTCTCATACCAATAAAGGGCATTCATGAAAAATCTACAACTAACAGGATACTCAGTGAATAAAGACCAATACTTTTTCTTTGAGACACTATCAAAGCAAAGTTGTCTGTTGTCACCACTTCTGTTCAACATTGTGCTCTAGATTCTAGTTAGATCAATAAGGCTAGAACATAAAAAGACATCAGATTGGAAAGAAAGAAATAAAACTGTCTTGGGGCGCCTGGGTGGCGCAGTCGGTTAAGCGTCCGACTTCAGCCAGGTCACGATCTCGCGGTCCGTGAGTTCGAGCCCCGCGTCAGGCTCTGGGCTGATGGCTCGGAGCCTGGAGCCTGTTTCCGATTCTGTGTCTCCCTCTCTCTCTGCCCCTCCCCCGTTCATGCTCTGTCTCTCTCTGTCCCAAAAATAAAAATAAAAAACGTTGAAAAAAAAATATTTTAAAAAGAAATAAAACTGTCTTTATTCATAGAAAGCAAGTTATCTATCTGGAAAATCCTACAGAATCTACAATTACTAGAATTAATATTTATCAGGGTTGCAGGGCAATATACAAAATTCAAGTGTAAAAACTGAATAAAACATGGATAAAGGATTTGAATTGACATTTTTTCTAAAGAAGATATACAAATAGCCAATAAGCACATAAAAAGATGCTCAACATCACTAATCATTAGTGATCAATGATTAAAATTGATCAAATCCACGAGATCAAAATCAAAACCACGAGATACCACTTCACATGCTTTAGGATGCCTCTATGAAGGCACAAGTGTTGATGAGGATGTGGAGAAAATGGAATAGTTGTGCATTGTTGGTGGAAATGTAAGATGTTGCTACCACTGTAAAAAATAGTCTGGTGGTTCCTCAAAAAGTTACAAATAAAAATATCATTTGATCCAGCAATCACACTTCTGGGGATATATCCAAAAAAATTGAAAGCAGAGTCTTGAAGAGCTAATTGCATATCCATATGCAGAGCAATATTTACAATAGCCAAGAAGTGGAAGCAACCTAAATGTCCACTGATGGATGAATGAGTAAACCAAATGTAGTATATTCATATTATTAAAGGAATACTATTGGGGCGCCTGGTGACTCAGTTAGTTAAGGGTCCGACTTTGGCTCAGGTCAAGATCTCGCAATTTGAAAGTTTGAGCCCCGCTTAGGGCTGTGTGCTGACAGCTCAGAGCCTCGAGCCTGTTCAAATTCTGTCTCCCTCTCTCTCTCTGCCCCTCTCCTCAAAAATAAATAAACACTTAAAAAGGGGGGAGTATTATTTACCCTTAAAAAGGAAGGAAATTTTGACATATACTACAATATAGACAAACCTTGAAACATCATGCTAAGTGAAATAAGCCAGCCACAAAGGCAAAAACTGTATGACACTACTTATACGCGATACCTAGAATAGTCAGAGTCATAGAGACAGAAAGTAGAATGGAGGTTGCCAGTGTGAATGTACTTAACACCACTGAACTTTACACCTAAAAATGGTTAAGATGATAAATTTTATGTGTATTTACCACAATTAAAAAAAATAAACTGTATTTCTATATACCAGCAACAAACAATTGGGGTTGAAAATCTAAACAACAACATATTTACAAGAGCATCAAAAATATGAAATATTTAGGGGTACCTGGCTGGCTCAGTCAGAAGAGTGAGCAACTCTTGATCATTACATAAATAAAAATAAAACTTTAAAAAAATATGAAATTTTTAGGGGTAAATCTGACAAAAGATGTGCAGGATAGAGGCACCTGGGTGGTTCAGTCACCTAAGTGTCCTACTCTTGATTTTGGCTCAGGTCATGATCTCATAGTCATGAGATCAATCTCCACATTGAGCCTGCTTGGGATTCTCTCTCCTCCCCCCCCCCACCGCCCCTCCCCTGCTCGCACGTGCGTGCTCTTTCTCTCTCTAAATAAATAAACTTTTAAAAAAGATGTCAATATTTCCCAAATTGATTTATAGATTCAATGCAATCACAATCATAATCCTGGCAGGATTTGTTAGTAGAGACTGATGAACAGATTCTAAAATTCTTAATGGAAATACAACAGATGTAGAATTGTCATACAACTTTGGAAAGAACAAAGTTGTAGGAGTTATACTGCCTGGCTTTAAGACTTCCTGAGTTTTCTCATGCAGGGCATACCAATTACTAGCAGTAAAGCTAAAATACTATCACATAGAGGGTGCCTGGATGGCTCAGTCGGTTAGGCGTCTGACTTCGGCTCCGGTCATGATCTCACACCTTGGGGGTTCGAGCCCCAAGTCTGGCTCTGTGCTGACAGCTCAGAGCCTAAAGCCTGCTTCGGATTCTGTCTCCCTTTCTCTCTGCCCCTCCCCTGCTCATGCTCTGTCTCTCTCTTTCAAAAAGAAATAAACATTAAAATAATTCTATTTGTTAATTTTCAAATACACGGAATTTTTCTTTTTTTTTTTTTAATTTTTTTTTTTTTAACGTTTATTTATTTTTGAGACAGAGAGAGACAGAGCATGAACGGGGGGAGGGGCAGAGAGAGAGGGAGACACAGAATCAGAAACAGGCTCCAGGCTCTGAGCCATCAGCCCAGAGCCTGACGCGGGGCTCGAACTCACGGACCGCGAGATCGTGACCTGGCTGAAGTCGGACACTTAACCAACTGCGCTACCCAGGCGCCCCTACACGGAATTTTTCTGATTATCTTTTAATTATTCATTCCTGACTTAATTGAGCTATAATTACAGAACATAACTTGCATAATATTGATCCTTTTAAAAATTTTTTTTTTTCAACGTTTATTTATTTTTGGGACAGAGAGAGACAGAGCATGAACGGGGGAGGGGCAGAGAGAGAGGGAGACACAGAATCGGAAGCAGGCTCCAGGCTCTGGGCCATCATCAGCCCAGAGCCCGACGCGGGGCTCGATCCCACAGACCGCGAGATCGTGACCTGGCTGAAGTCGGACGCTTAACCGACTGCGCCACCCAGGCGCCCCAATATTGATCCTTTTAAAGTTTGTCGTGAATTGCTTTATTGCCCAGTGAGTGCATGATCAATTTCACAAAAATTTCACCGTGCCTGGGAAAAAGTAATTTTGGAAACCAATACTCTATCTATGACTATTGGATCAGGCGTCTTAATGTTTATTTTTAAGTTTATTTATTTTGAGAGAGACAGAAATAGCAAGAGTAGGGGAGGGGCAAAGAGCAAAGGGGACAGAGAATCCCAAGCAGGCTCTGCACTGTCAGCACCGAGCCTGACTCGGGGCTCAAACTCACTTTTTAAAACCATGAGATCATGACCCGAGTCAATACCAAGAGTTAGATGCTCAATTGACTGATCCACCCAGACACCCCTTAATTTTGTTGTTTAAATCTTGTTTCCTTATGATGTTTTTCTCCTGCTTGACTTATCCATTATTGAGAATAATGTTGTAAAATCTACTATGATGAGGGTTTGTCTATTTTCTCTTAAAACTCTCTCTAAGTTTAAAAATACAAATATATTTTGAGGCTATGTTATTTTGAGCCTATGGTATTAGGTGCATAAACATTTAGAATTGTGACATCATTCTGGGGAATTAAACCCAATACACACTGATATGTAAGGTCCAGTAGCACTTTTTGCCTTAAAGCTTAATTGATCTACTGCTAGCTTTCTTTTGGTTAGTATTTTCCTGTTATATGTTTCCCCACTCTTTTCCTTAAACTTTCTATATCCGTGTGGTGGAAATGTTTCTTATAAGCCACGGTACATCTTAACTTTTTTTTTTTTTTAAACCTTTTTTTTTTAAATTTTTTTTTTAATGTTTATTTTTGAGACAAAGAGAGACAGAGCATGAACGGGGGAGGGTCAGAGAGAGGGAGACACAGAATCTGAAACAGGCTCCAGGCTCTGAGCTGTCAGCCCAGAGCCCGACGTGGGGCTCGAACTCACGGATCGCAAGATTGTGACCTGAGCTGAAGTCGGACGCTTAACCGACTGAGCCACCCAGGCACCCCACATCTTAACTTTTAAAAATATTTTTAAAGATTTTTTTCTTTAACTAGAGCTTTAATCTGTTTATTTTTATTTGTATTTACTTTTATTATTTTATTTTGTGGTTTCTATGTATCCTATATTTCTATAATTATTTGTAGTTACTTTCTTGTCCCCTTTTGGATTTATTTATTTTTTTAGATTTTTACAAAACTTTACTGATTTGGATTTCATTCTTTTAGTGGGATTGCCAGAAATTTTAATATGTATTGATGTCAATGTCTAAGTTAATATCCTTGTCATCTTCTTGAATGGCACAAGAATTCTAGAACATTTAAACTGTGATACTTCCCTTTTTAAAAACTTGGTATTGTTTTTATACATATTGTCTCTGTTTTTAAGCCCTCAAAACATTATTAATTGTTTATATAGTGGCTTTCTTTGCTCATCATTCCTTCCTAAATCTCAGATCTTCCACATATGATCATTTCGTACCTGCTTGAATAGGTCCTTTAAAATTTTCCTTAGTGAGAAAATTTTGGAAGCAAAGGTATTATCTTTTATTTTTTACTTCTAACTTTGAAATAACTTTAAAAACTTTTTATTTTGAAGCAATTTTTGATTTATAAAAAAATTGCAAAGATACTACAGAAAGCTCCTACCTGTCCTTCATCCAGCTTTGGGGAAAAACACAGAGATGATGTGCAATCATATCAGGGGATATGTAATATCACTATGGTACATTTCTTTTTTTTTTTTTAATTTTTTTTAACGTTTATTTATTTTTGAGACAGAGCATGAACAGGGGAGGGGCAGAGAGAGAGGGAGACACAGAATCTGAAACAGGCTCCAGGCTCTGAGCTGTCAGCACAGAGCCCAACGCGGGGCTCGAACTCACGGACCGTGAGATCATGACCTGAGCCGAAGTCGGACGCTTAACCGACCGAGCCACCCAGGCACCCCTCACTATGGTACATTTCTAATGATGTTAACCTCAATGGCTTAGATAAGGGGACTTCCCTACTGTAAAGTTAACTATTGTTCCATTGTGTATTATAGTGTTAGAAGCCAGTCACTCATTTCAACCTGCACTCAGGGGGAAGGTGAACTTCTACCTCTCAAAGAGAAGCGTATTAAAGGATTTAGGAACATGCTGAAACCACCAAGCACACATGCAATGAATTATCCTCCAGAGGAGGAGGGGAGAGCGGCAAAGCTTGTGGAGGGGAAGAGGTTATAAGAATTTCCCCCCAAACCGTAAATGTTACTGGAATTTGAGCTGGTCCTTGTCACTCTTGTTGGCAACCTTGCTTGGCTCCCTATCATCCATGGGAGAAAGCTTGCGCTTCTCCATAAGCCCTATCAAGTTTACCTGCTGAACCCATTTTCTTGCCCTCCATGTTCTCTGCCTTCCTGAATTACCTGCAACACCTCAGATAGGCTGTGTTTTCTCATATCTACATGTGTCTGCATATACAGTTCTATTCAGACTAGAAAGCTTTTTTCTTTGTCTGAGGCCACAGGCAATTCCAATTCCATTCCCACCTGTCAGTAAGAAGCCATTCCACTACTCTATAAGGGCAGCTACCCAACGGCTGTTGTGTGATGGAATACAAGATGAGTGAATCCCGACGAGAGAAGACCTTCTTCTTTTATATAGTACAGACTGATTTTCTTGGTTAGAAGTAACATTTGGGAATACCATGACAGTGTGGTGTTCCCTAAGTCCCTGGATGGAGTACCAGAAGGATAGCAAACAGAGAAAATGAATCCAAATTCAGAAGAAGTATCCTTGTGAGGCTGTATTCCTGCCCCTTTCATAACTGAGGTCCAATGGTATGCAATCAGCCCACTGCCATGTGACAACTGATTCCCCTGGAAAGTCCCCACACTGCGAGCTGAGCATCATTGCTGCTGTTGCTGCTGGCAGGTTAGGCGCTCAGCAACAGCAATCAGTGCACGATATACAAGTCTGGTGAGAGTAAGTCCATGTTGATGAGACTGCATAGCTTCTGTCTTGACATGACTACCACTTTATTCATGAGCAAGCTGAATGATTAGAGGTTGACTGGCATCCACAAAGTGAGTCATCTTGCCAAACTAATTATTACGATCCTTCTCCATAGTGGAGGGCTTTTGTGAACATTTACTGGGGCACAAATTGTTCTGAGAGGTCTGTCCTTAAACCTCTTCCCCAAAGCTCTTTGTCAACAGACATCAGTTCTCTGCATCATGGTCATTTCAAGTCACTGATCATCCATTCAAGACTCAAGCCTCTGTCCATGAATTGACTTCGGTTCTTAATTCAGGCTAATCTCTCCTTCTAGATTCTGTGGACAAGGAGATACACTGCCTAATGTTCTGTTTTGCTGTCCTTTAGGGCAACTTCTGAGAGGGGCTACACGACAAGCACCATCAATAAACCAGGCTCAAAATAGCTCAGCCTCAGTCAGTTGGATTCAGGGAATTCCCCATGATGACACAGTAATGTCCACAGTCAAGCAGAAGCCAGAATGTAGCTGATATACATACAGCAAATATGATCCATCTGCTCTTGAAACAAATGTCTTTCAGGACCTGTTCAGGCATCGTCCTTATTATACATACTAATTCCCTTTTTTGATGTAGCACCTCTGGGCAGGCGCAGTATAACAGCTAATTGGACCAGCTAACATCTGGTCCATGTAAGGCAGCTTAGGTTACATGGTATCTTGGTGTTTAATGACCAGGTGTTCAAACTCTACCAAAGCCCAGTGGCAAGCCAAAAGCTGTTTCTCAAAAAAATACTTACCGACTCTAAGAACTTGGCACATTTCCCGTGTGTTTGCTCGTTACATGTTACTACTGGGGGTCCAAGGTACCTCCTGATCTTCCCCAGACACATTGTTGAAGAAAGGCTAGGGGATTGGGAAGTCACTAGCCATACATATGTAAGCCTTATCTAAGTTAGTTAGAGACCTCCCTGCAGGTCAGGATTATTTTAGCATACAAGGCCCTTCTAGATTGGGCATTGTCTGCCTCTAGAAATTCATCTCCTGCACTCTGTTACATTCATCCTTCCTCCAACCATATGGAACTACTTGAGCATTTAAAAATGGATTTTAGAAGGACCCTTAAAATTCCTTGTGGAAGAAACTGCTTTAAATTATCTGCCAGTATCTATAAATTCTTGATTCATGAAAAAGAACTTTGAGCAAAGTGCCAGTAATTTTGCTTGCACTCCTTTAAAAGAAATTTTTGTTGTAAATATAGCAAACATGCAGATACCATATATATAATATAAAACATATATAACTTGCAGAATAATAATACAATCAACATCTACATCTCTCTGTGTCTCTTTCTCTATGTCACACACACACACACACACACACACACCGCTAAACATGTTCAGATTAGGCAGCTCTTTCTGCCCACAGTTCTTGTCCCCATGCTTTAATAAAACCACCTTAAAGGGGCACCTGGGTGGCTCAGTTGGCTAATCATCTGACTTTGCCTCAGATCATGATCTCAGTTCACGAGTTGAGCCCTGCATTGGACGGTCTGCCATCAGTGCAGAGTCCACTTCAGATCCTGTCTCCCTCTCTCTCTCTCAAAAATAATTTTTTAAAAAACCACCTTAAAAAAAACAATTATGTTCAGGTTAATAAATAGAATATTGCTGGTACTTTTAATGTTTTCCCTTAATTTCTCCCTCCCTAACTTCCAAGTAACCATTATGCTTTGTTTATAATTTCCTTACTCTTCTACAGTTTTCCATCAGTGTATTTCTAAACTAAACAATACATTCTTTTGGAAAACTGTATAACAAGTAGAAATCTAGTTGTGTAAAGAAAGGGCCACTGTTAGGATGCATGCCAAAAATATGTCAGAGAGGGGCACCTTGGTGGCTGAGTCGGTTAAGCACCTGACTTCGGCTCAGGTCATGACCTCACAATTTGTAGGTTCCAGCCCCGCATCAGGCTCTGCACTAACAGCTCAGAGCCTGGAGCCTGCTTCAGATTCTGTGTGTGTGTGTGTCTCTCTATCTCTGCCCCTCCCCCACCTGCGCTCTGTCTCTTTCAAGAATAAATAAACATTAAAAAATAAATTCAGGGGCGCCTGGGTGGCTCAGTCGGTTAAGCGTCCGACTTCGGCTCAGGTCATGATCTCATGGTTTGTGAGTTTGAGCCCCGCGTCAGGCTCTGTGCTGACAGCTCAGAGCCTGGAGCCTGCTTCAGATTCTGTGTCTCCCTCTCTCTCTGACCCTCCCCCGTTCATGCTCTGTCTCTCTCTGTCTCAAAAATAAATAAACATTTAAAAAAATAATAAATAAATAAATTCAAAACTATTGAAAAAAATTTTAAATAATACATAAATAAATAAAATATTTAAATAATAATAAAGGGATCATGGGGAGACCCCTCCAGAAATAAAGGACTTTGTAGGTGCCATTTCCCTCCCAACCCCCACATAAACAATGGCCACCTGTGGGAACCAGCACACACTGACACTTCTTACCTAACTTACTTGCACCAAAGGTCCACCCCTGCACTTGGGCAGATCTGCCCTTCCCAGTCATGCTCATCTAAGTCCTCACACTGTGGCCTCTACCCTAGAAGACTGGTGCAAACCCAGCCAACACCATATCTCCTGACCTGCACATTTGCCAGACCTCAGTTCCAGTGGCAGATGGGGCAGGTCTCATTTCACAAGCACACCACCACGCAACTTGCTGCCAACAAGACAAAGAGAGTCTCTGCAGACACCTGGTCTGAAGGAGAAAGTGGCCAAGGCTCAATAGAAGAACACATAACACACATAGGAGACAGTTCCTGGAATTTCAGGCCCTGGGAAACAGAGAACACTGCACTGCAGGGCACTATAGGTCCTCTGCTTCATAAGACTATTATTGTGAAAAGCAAGAGAAGTAGCTCTCTTTCCTAACACACAGAAACAGACACATAAAGTCAGACCAAAGGGGAGACAGAGAAACATCTCCCAAATGAAAGAACAGGATGAAACCACAGCAAGAGACCAAAGCAAAATGGATATAAGTAATATATGCTTGATAAAGAATTCAAAGAAATGATAAAAAAAATACTCACTGGATTGGAGAAAAGAGTGAAGGGATATCAGTAAGACCCTTAACAAAGAGATAAAAAAGAATCAATCATATCAAGAACACAATAAATGAGATTAAAAATACATTTGATAGGGGCGCCTGGGTGGCGCAGTCGGTTAAGCGTCCGACTTCAGCCAGGTCACGATCTCGCGGTCCGTGAGTTCGAGCCCCGCGTCAGGCTCTGGGCTGATGGCTCAGAGGCTGGAGCCTGTTTCCGATTCTGTGTCTCCCTCTCTCTCTGCCCCTCCCCCGTTCATGCTCTGTCTCTCTCTGTCCCCAAAATAAATAAACGTTGAAAAAAAAAATTTAAAAATACACTTGATAGAATAGATAGTAGGCTAGATGAAGCAGAAGAATGAATTAATGACCTGGAAGACAGAATAATAGAAAGTAACCAAGCAAGGTAAAGGACAGGAAAGAAAATTATGCAAATTGGGGAATAGTTTTAGGGAACTCAGTGACTCTATCAAGCATAATAACATCCACATTATAAGAATCTCAGAAGAAGAGAGAGATAAGGGGGCAGAAAATTTATTTGAAGAAATAATAGCTGAAAATTTCCCTAATCTGGGGAAGAAAACAGATATCCAGATCTAGGAAGCATAGAAGTACCCCCGCCAAAATTCAATCCAAGGAGGTCCATGCCAAGACCCATAGTAATTAAAATGTCAAAATGTAGTGATAAAGAAAAAAATTATTAAAGTAGCAAGAGAAGGGGCTCCTGGGTGGCTCAGTCAATTGAGCATCCAACTTTAGCTCAGGTCATGATCTCATGGTTTGTGGGTTCTAGCCCGCATTAGACTCTGTGCTGACAGCTCAGAGCCTGAAGCCTGGTTTGGATTCTGTGTCTCCTTCTCTCTCTGCCCCTTCCCCACTTGTGCTCTGTCTCTCTCTGTCTCTTAAAAATAAATAAACATTAAAGTAGCAAAAGAGGGGTGCCTAGGTGGCTCAGTCTATTAAGTATCCAACTCTTGGTTTCAGCTCAGGTCATGATGTCCTGGTTTGTGGGATCAAACCCCAGGTCGGTCTCTGTGCTGACAGCATGGAACCTGCTCAGGATTCTCTCTCCCTCTGTCTCTGCCCCTCCTCCCTCAAAATAAATAAATAAATAATTTTTTAAAAGTACCAAGAGAAAAGAAGGCAGTTATATACAAGGGAAACTACATAAGGCTATCTGTGGATTTTTTTTTTTAATTTTTTTTTTCAACGTTTATTTTATTTTTGGGACAGAGAGAGACAGAGCATGAACGGGCGAGGGGCAGAGAGAGAGGGAGACACAGAATCGGAAACAGGCTCCAGGCTCCGAGCCATCAGCCCAGAGCCCGACGCGGGGCTCGAACTCACGGACCGCGAGATCGTGACCTGGCTGAAGTCGGACGCTTAACCGACTGCGCCACCCAGGCGCCCCTATCTGTGGATTTTTTAGCAGAAACTTTTAAAACCAGAAACTTTTTAGCCAGAAGGGAGTGGCTTCATATATTCAAAGTGTTAAAAGGGAAATACCTGCAGCCAAGAATACTCTATCTAGCAAGACTATCATTCAGAATAGGAGAGATAAAGAGTTTCTTAAACAAAAGCTAAAAGAGTGCATGAGCACTAACTCAGCCATGCAAGAAATATTTAAAGGTACTCTCTGAGTGGAAAAGAAGACCAAAAATGAGAGTATGAAAAGTAAAAAATATAAAAACAGAAGAAATAAGTATTTCTGTAAAAAACAGTCAAGGGATTCATAAAATTAAAGGATGTAAAATATGATACCATATACCTAAAACGGGGGAGAGAGTAAAGAATGGGTTTAAACTTAAGTGACTGTCAACTTAATATAGACTGTTATATGCAGAAGATGTTATATACAAACCTAATCATAATCACAAATCAAAAACCTGTAATAGATATGCAAAAAATAAAGAGAAAGGAATCCATGTATATCACTAAAGAAAGCCAACAAACCTTGAAAGAGAGCAAGAGAAGAAAGGATCAGAGAATTATAGAAACATTTTCCTGTTTGTTTTTGTATCTTGCCTTTTTAGCTCTCTGTGCATAAATAAGTGTGGAGAACTAAAAACGTGATTAGAAAGTCTGACCATGTGGTTGGGGGTCACAGACCTTTACCTTCATGAAAACAGTCTCAGTGGGCTGTTGGGGAGAGAAGACTCCATATATCTTTAGGTCTTTCCTCTTGAGCTGCTCAAACTCCCTAGAGAGGGATATGCAAATCCCCTTTCTGTAGGGTAAAGATCTGGTGACAGGCATTTTGATAGCCAAGGGCTAGTGGTAGAAAGGGCCTGGTGTTCTTTGCATTGTCTCTCTTCAAAAGAAAAACAAAACAAAACAAAACAAAAAAACACCTTATGATTTTGAAGTAATTTCAAATTTACATAAAAGTTGCAAAAATAGTACCGAAAATTTCCATATACATTTTATCCAGATTTACCAATTATTAGTATTTGCTACATTTAACATTTTTTTAACCCCCACACACATAAACATTATTATTTATTTTTCTGAACCATCTGAGAATAGATTCATGCTCATTTACCTCCTAATACTTCAGTGTGTATTTCCTGAGAACAAAAGTAGTCTCACATAGTATATTTCTTTTTTAAGTTTATGTATTTACTTTGAGAGACAGAATGTGTACACATGCACATGAGTGACCAGGGGAGGGGCAGAGAGAGAACCCCAAGCAGGCTCTGTGCTGTCAGTGCAACCAAGCCACCCAAGTGCCCCAGGCATGCACTTTAAATTTATTTTAGTTTGTCAGAAAAAAAAACTGAGAAATTTAGAGAATTTGACTATTAACTATTAATCTATTACCCACTATCTGGAACTAACACTTATTTTTTTATTTAATAGGTAGACCTCAGCAAGGTGTCTTTAACAGGGAAAATGTATCAAAATCATAATATTGAGTGACAGAAGCAAGTCATAGGAAACGTCAGGTGGATTAGAATATTCTGGTTTTGGCTTTTCTTTTTTAGATTGTGGTATAGAAATTTAGATTTATTCCTTTTAAATTATTTTTTTAATTGTAAAATGTAACAGATACACAAAAGAGCATATAAAAGGATATGCTTGGGTGGCTCATTTGGTAGAGCATCCAACTTTTTTTTTTTTTTAGAAATATTTTTTAAATGTTTATTTTTGAGAGAGAGAAAGAGAGAGCACAATCTGGGAGGGGCAGAGACAGAAGGAGAGATTGAATCCCAAGCAGGCAGGCTCTATGCTCATAGCACAGAGCCCAGCACAGGGCCCAAACTGAAGAACCATGAGATCATGACCTGAGCCAAAATCAAGAGTTGGACACTTAACTGACTGAGCCACCCAGGTGCCCCAGTAGAGCATCTAACTCTTGATCTCAAGGTCATGAGTTGAGGCCCTGCATTGGGCATGGAGCCTACTTAAAAAAAAAAAAAAAAAAAAAAAAAAAAAAAAAAAAGGATATGCTTATTTTCAAGGACAACAATAATATAAATACTTGTGTTCTTTTTTTTTAATATAATTTATTGTAGGGGTGCCCGGGTGGCTCAGTCGGTTGAGCGTCTGACTTCAGCTCAGGTCACGATCTCACACTCTGTGAGTTCGAGCCCCATGTCGGGCTCTGTGCTGACACAGCTCAGAGCCTGGAGCCCCCTTCAGATTCTGTGTCTCCCCCTCTCTCTGCCCCTCCCCTGCTCATGCTCTGTCTCTCTCTGTCTCAAAAATAAGTACAAACATTAAGAAAAAAATTTTTAATATAATTTATTGTCAAATTAGCTTACATACAACGCCCAGTGCTCATCCCAACAAGTGCCCTCTTCCATGCCCATCACCCATTTTCCCCCTCTTCCTAACCCCCATCAATTCTCAGTTTGTTCTCTGTATTTAAGAGTCTCTTATGGTTTGCCTCCCTCCCTCTCTGTTTGTAAATATTTTTTTTCCCCTTCCCTTCCCCCATGGTCTTCTGTTAAGTTTCTCAAGATCCACATATGAGTGAAAACATATATCTGTCTTTCTCTGACTTATTTCACTTAGCATAATACCCTCCAGTTCCATCCACGTTGCTGCAAATGACATGATTTCATTCTTTCTCATTGCCAAGTAGTATTCCATTGTATATATAAACTACATCTTCTTTATCCATTCATCATTTGATGGACATTTAGGCTCTTTCCATAATTTGGCTATTGTTGAAAGCACTGCTATAAACATTGGGGTTTATATCAGCACTCCTGTATCCTTTGGGTAAATTCCTAGTAGTGCTATTGCTGGGTCATAGGGTAGATCTATTTTTAATTTTTTGAGGAACCTCCACACTGTTTTCCAGAGCAGCTGCACCAGTTTGTATTCCCACCAACAGCGCAAGAGGGTTTCCGTTTCTCCACATCCTCGCCAGCATTTATAGTTCCCTGATTTGTTCATTTCAGCCACTCTGATCCGTGTGAGGTGATATCTCAGTGTGGCTTTGATTTGTATTTCCCTAATGATGAGTGATGTTGAGCATTGTTTCATGTGTCTATTGGCCATCTGGATGTCTGCTTTGGAAAAGTGTCTATTCATGTCTTCTGCTAAATACTTGTGTTCTATCACCCAGGCTAAAACAGAACAGTATTCCCTTGCCCTCTCCCTTGCCCTGCAAGGTTCTCTCGCACCTTGTGTCCTTCTCTAATTATATTCTTCACCACTACTCCTTCTGCACTACTCTGCTGACTTTTGTGATCATCACTCCTTTGCTTTTCTTCAAATATACAGTAAAACCTTGGGTTGCAAATAATTTGTTTTACAAGTGTTCCACAAGATGAGCAAACATTTCTAATAAATTTTAACTTGTTAAATGAGCAATGTCTCACAATACGAGTAGTACATGACACCAAACGTCACATGATCACAAACTGAGCCAATGGCTCTCTCTTTCTCTCTCTCTCTCTCTCTCTCCAGGATTGTGGGTGATCATCTCCTCTGCCTGGATGCTTGGTCTCAGGCCATGGTGTTTGGCAGAAATCAGTGATTTTTCAGAACGTTGGAAGGTGCCCACAACTGACACTAGTGTATTTTTTGTCACTTCAGAGCACCTATGGACAGTCCTTTGCTTTTCCATCCAAGAGTAAGCTTAGGAAAGCTTTGCTCCATTCTAGGTCAGGCTGCCCTTTCCTCTGCTGCCTTATTGCCAGTTACATTAAATACCGTATATAACAAGAGTTTATTAATACTGTACTGTAGTCAACATCCTTGTGACTGTATACAATGGCCCCCAAGCAGAAAAAGGTTGAAAAGAAAGGCAATAAGAAGATGACTTTGGTGGAAGTTAAGAAGGAAATCATAGAGAAGTACGAACAAGGCATGTGAATGGCTGAAATTGCAAGATTTTATAAGTCTACGTCTGCATTTCGTCTGCAGATGAGGAAGAGAAAAAGGCAGAGGAATCCCTCACTTCAAATGAGATTAGGAAGATGTGTAAAATGTGGGAAATAGTGCAAAATTTGGTAGAAAAGCTCCACCTGAATAAAGGCTGTGGCAGCGCGAGTGATGAATCTGTTTAACTGTCGTTAAACATCATCACATTTCCATGAAATTCTCAAAAGGAGGAAAAGCAAGTGTCATTGGATAGGTTCCTTGTTAAAGATGTACGAAAAGAAAAAGATTCCATTGAACCAATAGATACCAGTGATTCTGTTAGTGATAGTGAAAGTCATCCTACACAATAACCCTCTCTCTTGTCTCCCTCACACCAGCCATGAAGGCTTTCAAAGGTAAGTTCAGGTTTATTTCTTTTTCTTTATATTTTGTATTTTCTTTATCATTTTGTATATTACAGTATTATAATCTTTTTATATGAATATTTTTGGGTTGTGGAACGAATCATCTGAGTTTCCATTATTATGGGGAAATTCACTTTGATATACAAGTGCTTTGGATCACAAGTATGTTTCCAGAATGAGTTATGCTCGCAAACCAAGGCTTTACTGTATTCCTTTATGTTGATTTCTAATCTCTCTGTGGGAGAGTAGATTGTATGTACCATGCCTCTTACTGTTAGGTTTTTCCCCTTATAGCAAAGATGTTTTCTTGCCTAACCATAGTGTACTTATGGAGTTCAGGAAATTAACCTTGATTTGATATTTTAACCTACAATCCAGTTACAATTGTGTTAATTGTCCTGAATATGTTCTTTAAGGCATTTTTTCCCCCTGTAGGCCAGGATCCAGTTCATGATCACATATTGAATGTCTCATTAGTCTCTAATGTGGTAAATTCCTCAGCCTTCATTTTGTCCTTCATGACACTGATATTTTTTTAAGAATACAGACAAATTGGGGGTACCTGGCTGGCTCAGTCAGTAGAGTATCCGTGAGTTTGAGCCCCACATTGGGTGTGCAGCCTATTTAAAATATATATATATAGGAAGGGGTGCCTGGGTGGCTCAGATGGTTAGGCGTCCCACTTTAGCTCAGGTCTTGATCTCACCATCCGTGAGTTCGGGCCCATGTGGGGCTCTGTGCTGACAGCTCAGAGCCTGGAGCCTGCTTCAGATTCTGTGTCTCCCTGTCTCTTTGCCCCTTCCCCGCTCACACTCTCTCTGTCTCTGAAAAATGAATAAACCTTAAAAAAATTATATATATATATATATATATATATATATGAAGAATACACACAAATTAATGTATGAAATGGTCTGCACTTTATGTTCTGTTTTCTTAGGATTAGATTTCCATTACTCATCCCTAGCCAGAATACCACAAAAGTGAAATATCCCATTCAGGGTATCATCTCTGCAGGTATATTAATTCCACTTGTCCCTCACTGATGAAGTTAATTTGAAAAACAACTTTGTGGAGACATGGTTCACATACTATAAAATTCACCCACTTAAAGTGTATAATTCATTGGTTTTTACTATATCCATAGAGTTATGCAACTACCACCACAATCTGATTTTAGAACATTTTCATTCCCCCTAAAAAAACCATACCATTAGCTGTGATTCCCCACCTCCCTAACCGCCCCCCACTCCAACCTGCCTCTATTTTACTATTAGCCCTAAATAGCTACTAATCTATTTTCTGTGTCTATACATTTGCTTATTCTTGACATTCATATAAATGGAATCATACAATATGTGGTCTTTTGTGACTCGCTTCTTTCACTTAGCATAATGTTTTCAAGGTTCATTCACGCTGTAGAATATATCAGTACTTTATTTCTTTTTATGGCTGAGTAATATCTCATTGCATAGATATATCACATTTTATTTATCCATTCATAAGTTGATGGACATTTGGATTGTTTCTATTTGGGGGCTATTATGAATAATGCTTCTAAGAACATGTGTGTACAAGTTTTTATGTGGACATATATTTTCATTTCTCCTGGGTATGTATACCTAAGAGTGAAATTACTAGGTCATATGGTAACTCTACGTTTAAGTTTTTTAGTAACTTAAGGACTAAATGGTGACTACACCATTTTACATCCTCACCAGCAGCCTATGAGGCTTACAATGTCTCCACCTCCTCATCAAAACTTGTTATTGTCCATTTTTAAAATTATATTCATCCTAGTGGGTGTAAAGCAGAATCTTATTGTGGTTTTGATTTCCCTAATGAGTAATGATGTTGAGCATCTTTTCCTGTACTTAAGAATCATTTGTATATCTTCCTTGGAGAAATGTCTATTCAAATCCTTTGCCCATTTTAAAATTGGGTTGCCTTTCCATGATTGAGATATAAGAGGTTTTGTTTTTTGTTTTTTGGTGGTTTTTTTTTTTTTGTATTCTAAATACAAGCCCATTATCAATAATATAATTTGCAAATATTTTCTGCCATTTTGTGGATTGTCTTTTCACTTTCTTCCCCTTCCCCCTGCCACAGCTTTATTAAGTTATAAGTGACATATAACATTGTATAAGTTTAAGGTATATAATATAGCTTGATACTGATATATAGTGTGGCATGATTACCACATTAACCTAGCCATTACATCGTGTGTGTGTGTGTGTGTGTGTGTGTGTGTGTGTGTGTGTGGTGAGAATACTGAAGATCTCTTTTGGCAACTTTCAAGTTGCCTTTTCACTTTCTTTATGGTATTGTTTGCAGCACAAAAGTTTTTATTCTCATGTAATTCAAATTATCATTTTTTCTTTTATTGCTTGTGCCTTTGATTTGTCTCTAAAGAAACCATTGCTAAGCCCAAGGTCATGAAGATGTACTCCTATGTTTCAACATAAGAGTTTTATAGTTTTGGCTTTTACATTTAGGTCTTTGATCCATTTTGAGCTATTTCTTTTGTATAGTGTGAAATAAGGGTCCAGGTTCATTGTTTTGCATGTGGATATTCAATTTTCCCAGCATTTGTTGAAGACTATTCTTTCTTCCTTAAGTTATTTTGTTATCTTTATCCAGCCTCAATTGGCCATAAATGTTAAGGGTTTATCTCTGGACCCTCACTTCTAATCTATAGATCTCTGTATCTACTAGCACTATAACATATTGATTACTGAATTTTATAATAACTTTTGAAGTTAGAAATTATGAGTCCTCCAACTTTGTTTGTTTCTTTGTTTGTTTTAATTATTTTGGCCCTTCTGGGTCTCTTGATTTCCATGGGAATTTTACGATCAGTTTACCAATTTCTGCAAAGAAGCCAGCTGGAATTTTGGTAGGGATTGGATTGAATCTGCAGAGCAATTTGGGGAGTATTGCCACCTTAACAGTATTAAGTCTTTCCATCTGTGAACATGAGAGGTCTTTTCATTTATTGAGATTTTATTAAATTTCTTTCAATAGTATTTTATGGTTTGCAGCATACATCTTGCACCTCTCATTAAATTTATACCTAGTATTTTATTATTTTTGATGCCATTGTAAGTGTAATTGCTTTCCCATTTTCATGTTTGCAATGTTCATTGCTAATGTATAAAAATACAACTGGCTTTTATATTTTGATCTTATATCTTGCAAACCTGTTGAACACACTTATTAGCTCTAATAGTTTGATTCCTTAGGATTTTCTATATACAAAATCATGTCACTTTTTTACTTTTTCGCCTATCTTTCTTGTCTATGCCCTGGCTAGAACCTCCAGTACAATGTTAAATAAAGGTGGTGAAAGCAGATATCCTTGTCTTATTCCTGGTCTTACAGGGGAAAGACATGAGTTTGTAAAGGATTGATATAATTCTTCTTTAAATGTTTGGTAGAATTCACCGATGCAGTGAGGGGCAGAATCCAAAGCAGGCTCCAGGTTCTGAGCTGTCAGAGCAGAGCCCCACATGGGGCTTGAATTCATGAACTGTAAGATCATGACCTGAGCTGAAGTCAGACACTTAACCGTCTGAGCCACCCAGGTGCCCCTGTTTTTATTTTATTTTAGAAAGAGCAAAGGCAATTGGGGGAGATGGGCAGAGAAAAAGAGAGTCTTGAACAGTCTCCATGCTCAGTGCTGAGCCTGATGGGAGGCTCGATACAGGGCTCTGATCTCATGACCCCGGGATCATGACCTAAGCTGAAATCAAGAGTCAGACGCTCAACAGACTGAGTCACCCAGGCACCCCTGTGGGAAGTTTTTAAATTACTAATTTAATCTTTAACTTCCTGTAGGTCTACTCAGATTTTCTGTCTTTTTTGTTTTGTTTTTTCTTGAGTCAGTTTTGGTGCTTTTGTCTTTCTAGGAGTTTGTCCCTTTTGTCTAGTTGCCTAATTTAGATATACAGTGTTGTTCATAGTATTCCTTTTTAATCCTTTTTTTCCCCCTGTAAAGGTGGAGTGATATCCTCTTTTTCATTTCTGATTTTAGAGATTTGAGTTTTCTCTCTTTTTCATTCTTCATTCTAGCTAAAAGTTTATCACTTTTGTAGATCTGTTTTAAGAAACAAATTTTGGTCTGGTTGATTTCCTCTATTGTTTTTCCATTCTTGATTTCATTTATTTCCACTCAGGTCTTTGTTATTTTCCTCCTCCAGTTTGCCTTGGGTTTTCGCTCCTTTATCTAATTTCTTAAGTTGAAAGGTCAAGGTATTGATTTGAGATCTTTCTTTTTTAAAAATATAGATGTTTAGTTTGCAAAGTTAAGTCTAGTTATTGTCTAGTTTTACTACTGTAGAGTTACTATATTTCTCCTTGCAGTGAATAATCCATCTATGGGGAAACCATACACCTTTCGGTAGAGGTTTTCTCATGGAGTAAACACTTTTACATTTTAAAAAATATTTTATTTTTAAGTAATCTCTACACCCAACGTGGGGCTCAGACTCACAACCCTGAGACCAAGAGTCACATGCTTTATGACTGAGTCAGCCAGGTGCCCCCAGTCACACATTTTTTTAAGGCATAAGGTGGCAATTAAAAGGTTCAGTCTGCTTTGCTGTCTAATATTAGAGATCATAGTCACCTCCATATCATTTATGTGCATCTTCTTTTTTTTTTTTTTTTTAAATTTTTTTTTTAACGTTTTATTTATTTTTGAGACAGAGAGAGACAGAGCATGAACGGGGGAGGGGCAGAGAGAGGGGGAGACACAGAATGGAAGCAGGCTCCAGGCTCTGAGCCATCAGCCCAGAGCCTGACGCGGGGCTCGAACTCACGGACCGTGAGATCGTGACCTGGCTGAAGTCGGACGCTTAACCGACTGCGCCACCCAGGCGCCCCTATGTGCATCTTCTTAATTAAGCACTTAATGCCCCAGGATAAGGATGCAGCATGAGCATTTGTTAATAAAGTAACAAAGACTACTCCTCCCAATATTCCTTGCTGTGATGCCAAGGGGAAAGGAAATTCTGCATAAAGACCAAGATTCCTCCAAGGTGTTATAGAATTGAGACCTTCATTCCTCCCTTCTCGAGCTACACTGTCAGAACATTTCAGCTGTAATGAGTCAGGCCTAACTGACATCCTCCATCAGGAAAAAGATACCAAGCATCCCTCATTTATTATGAGGGAAGGGGAATCTGAAACAAAACCCAGGCTAGATTATCAGGGAGGCAGTGTAACTAGGAGCACTATCACATGAGGGAGGCTGGACACTCCTTCTGACCCAGCCATTGAGGCCTGTGGATGAGTTTAAGAAATTTAGGCAGAGTGTGTGAATATGAAATAAAGAGTCTGTCCCTGGGGAACCCTAGGCACAGAGAGAGAGCCCTACAATAATGGAAATGAGAATCACTGATCACAATCAGAGGCTCTAGCTCTCCCTCCAATAAGGTGGATTTTGAATAATAAAGGAATGTGACATTATTTGTGCACTGAACTGGCGAAAGCTGGTCATTCCAGTTGCACTGCTTTTGTTTTTTTCTTTTAATGTGACTATGTTAATAGATTTATTTTTATATCATGTGACGTACCTAGAAAAAGATCAGCTTCCTAAGATGGAATTCTGCTTATTTTGCTGTACACCTGTTTATAATCAGATAGGGTCTCTCTGGTTTAGATCTCTATATTTAACAACACTTGAAGCAACTCTTTATAAAATCCAACAATGGTTTGATGACTAAAGAGCACAGGTTTTCAGGAATAAGGCTAACTGGAGGGTCTACAAAACATCTAAAAAGCCAACCAAAATATTAAAATTATTCATTTAAATTAATGGGTGCATCTGAAGAGTTCAGGTGGAATTTCTTTGATGCCGGCAACAAACCAGCACAGAAGTCCATGAAAGAAAGGAAGGAACTAAACACTGATGATGATGCATAATAACTCAGAACTACTGCCCTGGGGCACCTGCTACTAGGCATTGGGTCTGTGCAGGATGGTAAGTTCCCCACACCTGAGAAAATAAAGCCCTGACTCAGCAATGACAAGACTTGGAGCTGGGAGAATACACATTTAGAAAAGGCAGATGGCAACAAAAATTGTTTCCATATTTTCTTTGTAAAGAAGTTTTCTTAAAAAGAAAGAAAAAGCCTCTTGTTGACATTTTGTAGTACTAGCTTTTTTTGAGGTTTCCTGGCCCAAATTTTCACTCATTGCATGATCCAGAAAAGCATCAGCTGAAAATTTTAGTTTAAAGTAGACCAGATCTGCAGTGCCCCAGACACCTGGCAAGAGCAAATGCAATATACCCTGAAGGAATGTACCCTCAGCTGAAGCCTAGAAGAAATCTGACAGAGAAACTTGAAGATGAGCCAACAACCCCAAAACACAAAACACTCAAGGAAACAAGCCACCATGGGAAGATTCAACAAAACAAATGAACCAGTCCTATAAAGACTTCAGATATGGGAATTAACAGATGATGGCCAGATAAGATACAGGGCACCCAATTAAATTCAAACTTCAGGTAAGTAATGAATACATTTTAAGCATAAATATGTCCCATGCAGTATTTGGGACATACATACACAAAAAATGTGTTGTTTACCTGAAATTCAAATTTAACTAGGCATTCTATATTCCCAATTGTTTTTGTTAAGTTGATTTATTTATTTTGAGAGAGAGAGAGAAGAGAGTGCATGAGCAAAGGAGGGGCAGAGAGAGGGAGAGACAGAATCCCAAACAGGCCCTGCACTATCAGCACAGAGCCTGATGTGGGGCTCGAACTCACCAACAGTGAGATCATGACCCGAGCCGAAGTCAGATGCTTAACCAACTGAGCCATCCAGGTGCCCCTTAATTGTTAAAATATAGCCTTATGGACTATAAAGTAAATAAGTCTAATATGCTTGAGAAACAAAAGAAGGAAGTGGAAAGGTGAGTGATGTTAGGAAACACCAGAAATGACCAGATAGATATGAAAAAGGAACAAATGGACCTTTGAGAAATGGAAAATAAAAGAATCAAAAATAAAAACTAAATGGAAGGATTTAGGGTAACAACTTACTTCGATATGCACATAAGAAAGTTGGACTGATGGATGCATAGGGGGATAGATGATACATATGTGATAAAGCAAGTACAGTAAAATGTTAACTGTAGAATATAGGTGGTGAGCATATGGGAGTTTAGTGTAAAATCCTTTCAATGTACCTGCACTTTGAAAATTATCATAGTAAAATATTTGGGGAAAATCTGGAATGTTAAGCAGCATAATGGACAGAATTTAAATATGGAACTAGAGGATAAATCTGGAGGAATTTCAAAGAACACAGCCCAGAAATAAAAATGATAGAGACTCTTAAAGGCTCACTGAGGTAGGTGTTGGTAAAATGAGAAATTGCCATCTGTCCTAACAGAGTTCTAGAAGTAGATTATGGAAAGAGGGACAGCCAACATTCAAAGTAATAGTGGCTGAGAATTTTTCATAACTGATGAGAGACATTAATCCACATATTCAGGAATTCCAATAAGTTCCAAGAAGAATAAAAAGAAATTTATTTTGCACTAAAGGAATTTCCAAAGGACATGCCTCACAAAAACTGAAAGCAATCATAGAAAGAAGATCTGAGATGCAGGTAATTCCAAACAAACATTGGTTTCTAGAAAATAATGACATATAATGATATATAATGTGTGAGGTTAAAAAAAAATCCCAGCAAGATAGAACAAACTGGTTGGCCCACAGTAACACTGTAAGCTTGAAGCTTGGAAGAGTTGTTGGAGTTAAAACATTACTTGAAGTTTAAAGATATCAATTATCTTTAGATTTTTATTTATTTATTTTTAAGATTTTATTTTTAAGTAATCTCTGCACCCAGCCTGGGGCTCAAACTTACAACCCAGAGATCAAGAGTGGCATGCTCCATCAACTGAACCAGCCAGGTACCCCTATCTATAGCTTTTTAAAAAGTAGGTAGTCAGGGCCTCTGGGTGGCTCAGTTGGTTAAGCATCCGATTCTTGATTTTGGCTCAGGTCATGACCTCATGGTTCATGAGTCCAAGCCCCATGTCTGTAAGAAAAGAATTTTAATTCATATCTTTAAAACCAGTAAAGAGTGAAAAACAGACTTCTTAACTTGATTTTTTTTTTTTTACAGATAAAGGATATCCAAAGATATCAGCAATAATATATATAAATAGATTGTATAATACAGATAATGATTAATGATTTCCAGCCTGGATATATCTGCCCAGTTCCTTCCTCCCCAGCTCACCATTCTGTTGTATATGCTACCAGCACCAAATGCTAATTATTGCATGGTATACCACCATTAAGAACAGAGGTTCTAAAATCTGACAAACCTAAGGCTGAGAATTAACTGAGTGACCTTGGCACTTAGTTAAACCTCTGTAAGTCTCAGTTCATCATCTACAAAGTGGGGTTAATGGATGGGAAGTACCTACATCACAGAGTTGTTGTGAAGATTAAGTGAGATAATAATGTAAAATTCCGAATACAATGCCAGCATGGATTAACTATTCTGCGAATGCCACTAGTATAATCTACTATTTCTAAATAACAATAGAGGCTAAAACAAGCCACATATATTACAGAGAAGGCAAAGAAGAAATCAGTGGTCTCCAACCTAAGACTGGGCATTTTTTGATCCTTCCATGTACCTTTTTATTTTTAAGATTTTTATTAATGAGATATAATGAGTTTACAGTGTTAAATTAGTTTCGGGTGTATAATATAATGATTCAACAATTCTATACATTTCTCAGTGCTCATCAAAATAAATGTACTTTTAATCCACTTAATCTATTTCATCCATCCCCCACCTACCTCTGTTCTGGCAATAATCAGTTCTCTGCATTTAAGGGTCTGGTTTTTTTGCCTCCTTTTTTTTTTCTTTATTCTTTCATTTGTTCTTTTAAAACAAATTTTTTTTTAATGTTTATTCATTTTTGAGAAACAGAGAGACAGAGCATGAGCAGGCGAGGGGCAGAAAGAGAGAGGGAGACACAGAATCTGAAACAGGCTCCAGGCTCCAAGCTGTTAGCACAGAGCCCAATGCAGAGATTGAACTCACAAACTGTGAGATCATGACCTGAGCCCAGGTCAGATACTTAACCAACTGAGCCACCCAGGCACTCCTCATTTGTTTTTTTCTTAAATTTCATGTATGAGGAAACCATATGGTATTTGCCCTTCTCTGGCTTATTTCACTTAGCTTTATACTCTATAGATCCATCCATGTTGTTGCAAATAGAAAGATTTCATTCTTTTTTATGGTTGAATAATATTCCAGTATATATAATATATACATGTATATATTATACACACCAGTATATATAAAATGTATATTATATATATCAATATCTATATCTGTATCTATAGATATACATATACATATATATATTTATATCACATCTTTTATTCTTTCATCTATCAATGGATACTTGGGCTGCTGTTGCAAATAATACTGCAATAAACACAGGGATGCACTAATGTTTTTGAATTAGTGCTTGTGTTTTCTTTGGGAAAATAGTAGTGAAATTACTGGATTATATGGTAATTCTATTTTTAGCTTTTTGAGGAACCTCCATACTGTTTTCTTCAGTGGTTGCACCAGTTTGCATTCCCATCAACACTACACAAGAGCTCCTTTTTCTCCATATCCATGCCAGCACTTGTTACTTTTTGTGTTTTTGATTTTAGCCACTCTGACAGGTTTGAAGTGATATTTCATTGTGGTTTTAATTTGCATTTCCCTAATGATTAGTGATGTTGAGCATCTTTTCATGTGTGTCTGTATGTCTAATTTGGAAACATGTCTATTTTGGTCCTCTTCCCACTTTTTAATTGGATTATTTGTTTTTTTGGTTGTTTTGTAAAATTTCTTTATATATTTTGGAAAACTTCTATGTATCTTTCATCTAGCTCTCACATTCCTCAAAATTCCAACATACTCTTTCCAAACCTGTGCCTCTTCTCGAGAACCCTACCACTCTCAGCATATGATATTGCCTCTTACTCTGTAAGGAAATTGGGATGGTTAAGAGTGAAACCCCATGAGACACCCAGGTAGCTCAGTCAGTTAAGTGTCCGACTCTCAGTTTCTGCTCAGGTCATGATGTCTTGGTGGGTTTGAGCCCCACATAGGGCTCTGCTCTGATAGTGTGGAGCCTGCTTGGGATTCTCTCTCTCCCTCTCTCTCTGCCCCTTCCCACTCATGCTGTCTCTGTCTCTCTCAAAATGAAAAAAAAAAAAAAAAAGGCAAAAAAAGAGTGAAACCCTGAATGTCCTGCCCCCATACCAACTTCTTTCCAGCGAGTTTATTCTTTCAGAAACTGACCCTTCCACCCAGAATTTGGAGACAGTTCCTCTCATCAATTCAGAGATCTGGGCTTATCACACCCCATCTTCCTCTCTTGCCTTTCAGCTTACAGATATGCTCAAAAAAAAAACCATCTCACAAAAAGTCAAGACAAAACAAAACACTATCCCTCTCTAAATCTTATAGCTATGGACCCTTTCTCCTGCCCCTCAGAACCAAGCTATTCATTAAGAGAATAGTTTACATTCATTGTATTTACTGCTAAATAGCACTGGCTGTCACAAAGTGGGACTCTCACTCTCATTTTTTTATGAATGAGGTACCTAAGACTTAAGGAGATTTAAGTATCTATTCTGGCTCAAACAACTAAAATGTGACATAATCTGGATCGGAACCCAGGTGTATGGGAATGCAAGTCATGTTTTTGCATCCCATCAGTAGTTCCCAAACCTGGCAGGGCAGGTTCTTAAATAATATAGGTTCTTTTGTCCCAGCCCTCATCTACCAAATCATAATCTAATGAAGAGCCCAGGAATCTGTATGTTCTAAACTCCTCGGGTGGATCTGATACAGCCAATTTGACTCAGGTCTTCCATACTTTGCCCATTATCCTTAGCTCCTCCCACTTTGGCTTCTCATTTCAATCCTCAAGTCCAACTGCTCCCAGAGACCTCCTTGTGGCTAGATCCACTGTCCACTTTCCAATTTTCTTCTTTCTTGAATTCTTAATAGCATCTGACAAGCTGACCAATTTCTAAGCTTTCTTTAGCTTCCAAAATACCATACTCTCCTCTTGGATTTCCTTCCTTCTTTCTGATCTTTTCTTCTCCTTCATTGTCTTTTCTGTGATCTTTCCACCTCTGGCCACCTGTTGGCACACCCACCTTGGTTTTAACCTCACCCTTTTCTCACCCTAAACACTGTGTTTGGGTGATCTCAGCCACTCCCATGGATCTAATTGCTGTTTATGGATTAATGACTTCCAAACTGGTATTTCCAGTCCTGCTGTTGGCTGCTGGATCTGCCCGTCCATAAATGAGAAATTGCCAGTCGAATATCACTTTGGTCCCTCAGAACTCAACAGGTCCATAGCGGAATTCATGATCTTTCTCAAACAACCTGCTCTCAGGTCTGGCTTGGCAGGTGTCTTAGTCAGCCCAGACTGCCATAACAAAACACCACAGACTGGGTGGCTTAAACAACAGAAACTTATTTTGTCACAGTTCTGGAGGCTGGAAGTCTGAGACCAGGGTGCCAAGTGTTGGGTTCTGGCGAGCTCTCTACCCGGCTGGCAGATGGCTGCCTTCTCACTGTGGGCTCACATGGCCTTTCCTCGGCGTGTGAGTGTGTCCTTCTTCTTATGAGGTCTGGATTCGGGCCCCACCCTTATGACCCCACTTAATCTTAAGTATCTCCTAAAAGCCCTGTCTCCAAATACAGTTACATTGAGGGTTAGAGCTTCAATATATGAATTTGGGGGTGGGGGTGGGGGACAAAAACATTCAGTCCCTAGCAACAGACCTGCAACTAGCACAGTCCCACAGGGCCTCAAGCTCAGAAGGACACTGTGCTTGAAGTTTAATGCTCTGCATTGGTTGTTTTGAAAATTTTAAGGGGCACCTAGGTGGCTCAGTTGGTTAAGTGTCCAACTTTGACTCAAGTCATGATCACAACGGTTCGAGTGGGAGCCCCACATCAGGCTCTCTGCTGTCAGCACAGAGCCTGAAGCCTGCTTCGGATCCTGTGTTCACCTTTCTCTCTGCTCCTCCCCGACTCATACTCCCTCACTCTCAAAAATAAATAAACAGTTTTTAAAAAGAAAATTTTAATAACTTTATCTTTTCACTTATGTTTTGTGAATAGAGTCCTATGAGACAGTGGAGCGTGTGTGTTGGCTCACACAGCATCCTGCCTCCCACTACCTCCCTGCATCCCTTGGGTAGGTTCTCAGACAACTGCCCCTGCTCTCAGCACCAAGGGCCTCTCTTCCTCATCCCCTGTGACTGCTGCCACCTTATGTCCCCACTGGTGGGATCCTTGGCCTGGGTGCAGGGAGGATCAGCACATTCACGTTCACATTGGCACCTCTTGTGACAGGGTGTAGCAATGGCTGTCTCAGCTCCAGGTTGGCAGTGCAGTGGCACATTCAGGGGGGAACTAGGCGGGCAAACCTCTTGCCCATCCTATCCAGGTACCTAGTGCACACTGGCACAGAAGTAAAAATATTCTTGGGAGTCACCCATCTGCCGTTGGTTGGGACTGTGGCCTCATGAAAAAAACACCCCTGGCTTGAGTTCCAGGGGTGTTTATCCATGGTTGGCACACGACCTAACCTGGTAGCTTTGTGCCCAGTTTTGAAGTGGGGCCCCAGGAGTCTGGGAAGGCCTGCATCTACCCTGTGTGTGTCCCTCTACCTAAGAGAGTGTGACATCATGTGGGAAATGAAGACCACCATGACAAGTTGAGAGTGAAAGAAAGGAAAAAGAGTTTTCCTGCATTTTGACACTAAGACACTAAGTAGAGAGTTATATGAATTTACATTCTCAAAATAATAACATTTGAGTAGGATATCAGGTCAACATCCGCCCACCTCCTGTTTGTCAAGATGACAGCAATCACTGGGTATCTGGGTGGCTCAGTTGGTTACATGTCCATCTCTTGGTTTCAGCTCAGGTCATGAACTTGCTGTTTGTGGGATTGAGCTCCGCATTGGGCCCGCGATAACAGTCCGGAGCCTGCATGAGATTCTCTCTCTCCCTCTCTCTCTGCCCCTCCCCTCTCACACACTCTCTCTCTTCTCCAAATCAATAAATAAACTTAAAAAAAAAAAAGATGACAGCAATCACATACCCAAGAAGCAAAGTCCTTAAAATTAATAAAAAGAAAAAAGAAACTGAAGGTGACTACTAGTGTTACTATCATAAAGTCTATTTGGTCCAACACAGTACAGGATAGTAAATCCATTGACACATAGCCTGGTAGTTGGCTCAGAAGTTAACCACCACCTTGACTCTCAGACCTACTTATGGCATTATTGGCTGCTGGTATTAATATTCACACACACACACGCACACACACCACACCACACACACTATTCAATTTTTGTACAGAGTATTATAAGTGTATAAGTATTATAAGTATTAATTATTTTAAATCAATAATTTTATTCACTGGGTTTTCAAATATAAATTAAAATTTTGACATTTTGACATTTAGGGGCCCAGCAATTTCATTTTGGACTGAACCCTGTAAATTATGTAGCTGGCCCTGACTACTCCTCTTTTTCCCTTGTCTCAATCAATGGTGCCATCAATCCAGTCACCCAGGCCAGAAATCCTGGAATTATCCTTGACTTTTCCTTCTCTCTTATCCCCTTACAAAGAACTCAATTGTTTATTTTCTAGATCTTTCTAGCATCTTCATTTTTAAATGCCACTGACTAGTTCAGATAAGTAAAAGAAATTTTAAACGATCCTGGTGTTTTTTTTTAAGAGAGAGAGCACACACAAGTTGGGGGGGGGGTGGGCCAGAAGGAGAGACTATCTTAAGCAGGCTCCATGCTGATCACAGGGCCTGACATGGGGCTTAATCTCACGACCCTGAGATCATGACCTGAGCCAAAATCAAGAGTCAGATGCTTAACCAACTGAGCCACCAAGGCGCCCCTAAAGGATCCTGTTTTTAATTAAGCTCAAGATACTTTCTTCCCATCAGAATGAAAGATACAATAGTTCATACTTAGTTCATCGTGTGGAGTACCTATTGTAGTGGGCATGATAGGAGATGGGTAACAGTGAAAGGTATTTTCTAGGAACCTCAATGAATGTCTAAAAGACCAACAGTGATCAGGGGGCATCCAGGACCTATAAAGATATAGCTGAGGCTTAAAGAAGAAAAGAAAATAGGGGCGCCTAGGTGGCTCAGTTGGTTAAGCGTCTGACTTCGGCTCAGGTCATGATCTCACGGTTGGTGGGTTTGAGCCCCATGTCGGGCTCTGTGCTGACAGCTCAGAGCCTGGACCCTGCTTCGGATTCTGTGTCTCCCTCTCTCCCTGCTCCTCTCTTGCTGTGCTCTGTCTCTCTCTCTCTCTGTCTCAAAAATAAATAAACATTTTTAAAAATTAAAAAAAAAGAAGAAAAGAAAATAAATCAGTCCAGGGACACCAATACTTTTTAAACTAAAATAGAACTTGATAGAATGATATTTTAAAGACCAGCGTATATTAATGATGCCCCAAACACCCTTCCCCCTCGGAGGGACCCCTGAAGCTGTGTAGGGCAGGACAGAAATTTCAGAGTAGAGAAAGGCAACATGGTTGCCATGATGGCTGTAGGTGTTCAAAGCATCCTTTTATGGGCCAGTTGGCAAGTGATTCATGGGTGTGTCAGGTTGGCATAAAGCTGTAGGATGGCAGCAAAAAACTCGCCCTCAGAATGCTCTTCCTAAAACATCACTTTCTCTACATCACCTGTCAGATATCCTTCAGTAGTGCCCCAAAGTTTCACAGGTGAAAGCCCAGCCGGTTTGGGAAGAGTTTCAGGACTCTCCACTCAGGCTCTTACCTTATTGCTCCCACTTCGTGTCACTGGTCCTCAGCATCCAGCTTGCACAGCAGTCGAGCCCACTTCCCTCCTGTCATCTAGCATTGCCACTCTTGCACCTACCTCAGAAATGTCTTCATTTAACAATACTCATATTATCCAACTGGAGTTCTACCTTCACTTTTATTGCATTTAACACAAACACCATTGCTATGCATAAACATTATTTAACTGCTACCCATATATTTATTACTTCAATCTGCACAACATCACTGTGACGGAAGGACTATTAACCATTTACAGCTTATAGAAGAAGTTAACCTTTCCCAAGGGCACAGAGCCAGAATTTGAGCCCAAACACCTGCTCCAGACCAAAGTCCTTGCTGTCACCCCATGCCATGCTGCCCGCATTAGGCCTTTAATGCCCTCTCCAGCCCATAGTGAATTCTTGTTTGTTTGCTTATATTTTATTTATTTATTTCTTGTGAGAGAGAGAGAGAGACTGTGTGTGTGTGTGTGTGTGTGTGTGTGTGTGTGCGCGCGCGTGCGCGCAAGCGGGGGGAGGGGCAGAGAGAGAGGAGGACAGAAGATCCCAAGTGGGCTCTGTGCTGACAGCTTCGAGGTCGATGGGGGCTCAAACTCATGAACCATGAGATCATGACCTGAGCTGATGTTGGATGCCTAACCGATGGAGCCACCCAGGCGCCCTGTTTGCTTATATTTTAAAACGATTTGCTGGTATTTACATCCTGAAAAATCACAAAAGACCCCTTCCATTTTCTTCTTACTTTTGGTACATCTTCATTTTTGTGTGTCTTTTTTTTTAAGTTTATTTATTTACTTTGAGGTGGGAGGGCATGCACACAAGCATGGGAGGGGCAGAGAGAGAAGGAGAGATAGAATCTCAAGCAGGCTCTGTGCTGATAGCATGTCACTCAACACAGGGCTCAAACCCATGAACTGTGAGATCATGACCTGAGCTGAAATCAAGAGTCGGACACTTAACTGACTGAGCCATGCAGATGCCCCATGTTGTGTCTTAAAATCTTAAAATCTAAGCACATTACACATGATTCTACAGACAGATCAACAGACATCTTTGGTAAAAGAAAAGGAGAGAGACAAACAAATATGCAAGAGCTTAACAATTTCATAGTTGGTTAGCACAAGTTACACTTTATGCATATTTTCAATGGAGGTACCATATGGGGGTCAGTTCACGCAATGGTGTGCGAGCCATGGTCAATAGCACATTAGAAGCTGCTCCGGGTATCTTAAACAGGTAATGAACCTAATTCAAGGAATTGTTTGAGAGGTTAGAAAAGCAGGCTCTAGGTTGGACCTTTGGGATTAATTCAGAATGACTCTACAGAAGTGACCCTCTGTTCTTCCCGAAAGTGGCCTGAGGTGATGTCTGAAAATGCTTCACTGCTTACTTAACCCAGAAACCCCCACAAAACTGTGCAGATCTAAGATACAGATCTTCGTGTTCACTTCAAGAACGTCTGTGAAACTGCCCAGGCCATCAGAGATATACATACATACCTGAAAATTCCCCAAAGCTCCAAAAGGTGTCACTTTACAGAAGACATGTATGCCATTACATGGTTACGATGACAGAGCTGGTAGGTGTGCCAAAACCAAATAGTGGGGGGCTGAACACAGGGTCTGTGGCCCAAAAAGAATGTTGAATTTTTGTTGCACATATGTAAAAATGCAGAGAGTAACATGGAACTTAAGGATTTCGATGGTAGATTCTCTAGTCATTAAGTTCATCCAGGTGAACAAAACCCCCAAGACGCACCACTGGATTTACAGAGCTCCCAGTTGGATTAACCCCTCCATGAGCTCCTCCTGCCACCTTGGGATGAATCTTACTGGAAAGGAGCAGATTGTTCCTAAACCAGAAGATGAGGTTTCACAGAAGGAAAAGATCCCAGAAGAAACTGCAGAAACAAAAACTTATGACTTGGGAATAAATTCAGTGTAAAAGTAGAAGCACAAAACCAAAGTTATCCTCTGAGCGAACGACTACTTTGCCTTGATTGAGAGCTTTGGGAATCAGGACACAACCATCTAGAACTCAGGCTCTAGGACAGACATTGTTGGCATTTTGGGCAGGATAAATCTTTGTTGAGGAGGCTGTACTATGTATTGCAGAATGTAAGACAGCATCGCTGGCTTCTACCCACTTAGATGCTGATGGATGCTTTCTGTCTTGACAATCAGAAAATGTCTCCAGGGGCGCCTGGGTGGCTCAGTCAGTTAAGTGTGGGACTCTTGATTTCAGCTCAGATGGTGATCTAGCAGTTCGTGATCTCCAGCCCCAAGTCGGGCTCTGTGCTGAAACGTGGAAGCATGGAGCCTGCTTGCGATTCTCTCTCTCTCTCTCTCTCTCTCTCTCTCTCTGCCCCTTCCCTGCTCTCTCAAGATAAATAAATAAACTTTAAAAAGTAGCTGTTAAGAAATGTCTCCAGGGGCGCCTGGGTGGCTCAGTCGGTTAAGTGTCTGACTTCAGCTCAGGTCATGCTCTCACGGTTTGTGAGTTTGAGCCCCACATTGGGTTCTGTGCTGACAGCTCAGAGCCTGGAGCCTGCTTTGTATTCTGTGTCTCCTCCTTTCTCTGGCCCTCCCATGCTCATGCTCTGTCTCTCTCAGTCTCTCAATAATAAATAAACATTAAAAAAATTAAAAAAAAAAAAAAAAGAAATGTCTCCAGATGTTGTTAAATGGCACCTGGACACAGAACAGCCCCCGATTGAGAACCACTGCTTTAAAGTATCATAATCTTAGCTTCAGTCAGGAGTTCAGGAAGCTGCTGTCATGTTGCTATTTCCAGGCACATCTGTCTTAGCTGTAGTCTGTGGATCATCAGCACCCCTGGAACAGTCTGCTCCAAAGCACATCCACCCCCTGCGATCCATATCAGCAAAATGAATGCCTCTGCCTCCTTACCTCAGTTTCAGAGTCAGTTCTTGCATGAAGGAATCTGATTGGTGGAACCCAAATCACTCCAGATCCCAAGCTGCAAGGGAGTCTGGGGAATGCCATTTTAGTCTTTCTCTCTCTCTTTCTTTTTTTTAATGTTTATTATTTATTTTGAGACAGGGAGACACAGAATCCCAAGCAGGTTCCAGTCTCTGAGCTGTCAGCACAGAGCCTGTTGCAGGGCTTGAACTCATGAACTTGAGCCGAAGTTGGACGCTTAACCGACTGAGCCACCCAGGTGCCCCTAGCCTTTCTCTTTTTGCAATGCTAGGAGGCTCCCTAGAAGGAGGCTGAAATAAGTATTGGGAGTTTCAGTCTACTGTATCTGCCACAGCATGGACGTTTTTTGTTCTTGGCAAATGAATCAGATAAGATGAGAATGTTTGTTTTTTTTTTTAAGTTTTTTTTTTTTAACGTTTATTTATTTTTGAGACAGAGAGAGACAGAGCATGAACGGGGGAGGGGCAGAGAGAGAGGGAGACACAGAATCGGAAGCAGGCTCCAGGCTCTGAGCCATCAGCCCAGAGCCCGATGCGGGGCTCGAACTCACGGACCGCGAGATCGTGACCTGAGCTGAAGTCGGACACTTAACCGACTGAGCCACCCAGGCGCCCCAAGATGAGAATGTTAATCTGAGTGGAAGTGTTTTATAGTTGTTCGACATTAAAAAAAATAATAATAATGGGGAGTCGGGACCAAAACACTCTAAAAGTGTCCATTATTAGGAAGAAGATAAATTCTGGCACATGGTATTTTATCACTCATTGTCTTAGTCATCTCAACATGAATGATACTGCCCTGTGATTTCATTTCACATGTATAAATGTCTTTTCTCCCTGAGAAGCTGCAAGTTCTTCTTCAAGGGTAGGACTTGGTACTCCCCAAATGCTTGAGCATAATTATAGGTATGTTATGGACATTCAGTAAGAATTACTAAGCATTTTTAAAAGTAAGTTTAACTAATTCTCAGAAATAGAGTCAGTAGTATTTCTAACCACTACTATTTAGCCAGGACCCAAGATTCTTTTGTTATCTCTTAGATTCATTTCTTAATCTCATAACTTTGACACATTAGGAGACCTTTCACGTACCAGTGGTTGGTGTTGAATCTGAATCGAGAAATATATTGTGGGTTAAGAGTTTAAGAATTAAAAACATTTTTTTTTCTCCTAAAGTATGTACCACTATCACTATTCCTACCCACCATGGAGTAATAGGGACCAGACTTGCCTTTCTGTGTGAAACAAGAGCAGCAATCCAAACAGACAAAATATATGCAGCAATGGATTTCAGGACCCTGGGCTCTAGACAACAGACAGTGATCCCTATGAAAGGGAACAAATGAGGTGAACACTGCAATTGCTTCAGGTCACTGCTTTGAGAGAGTTCCTAGGCATGGCATAGGGAGGCGGAACTGAGAGAGCCCAGGAGATTCCTTCTGGGCAGGTGGAGGTGCTGAGAGTCACCAAAGGGGAGAGAGCTGAACAGAGAGATGGCCAGAGATGTGCTGAGCGCCCTCCCTGGGTCTTGAGCGGACTGCTGAGCAGCACGTGTGTAGGAGGAAACTATCTGAGGTCTGGAGAAGAACCCTCCGAAAGAATTGAACAGTAATAGTGCCAGGTGCTCACACAGGAGCCGGACTGGCGCCTGTTTCCACCAGCCAGAGCAGAAGCCTGCTGAGTCATAGGCTTGGGGTAGAGTAATCAGAAGGGTGTGGCCTCAGTGGGGCTGGGGGGGGGGGGGAATAATTATCTCTAGACTGAGTGCTCCAGACCCTCCTAACAAATCATAAAAGCAAAACCTAAAAGGATAGAACTGTGTCCAACAACTAACTACGTCCCAGAATGAAAGTCAAGAATATTTACAGTAATGCAAAAATATCTGGCAACTAGTAAGGTAAAATTTACCATGTCTGACATTCAATAAAAAAAAAAAAATTACCAATCATGCAAAGAAGAAGGAAAATATGACCCATAATAAGGAGCTAAATCAATCAAAACTGATGCAGGACTGACATCGATGCCAGAATCAGCAGACAAGGACATGAAAATAGGTATTACAACTGTATTCCAGATGTTCAAAAAGCAAAGTAGAGACATTTACTGGCCTTTTTTCCTTCTTTCCTTTTGAATAATTCAGTGCAAAAACGGTTAGTGAGACCATGCAAAGTAGGTACCTGTGTAGGAGCTGGCGCTGGGGCTGGGGCACGCGCGGTTCCAGAGCCCTGGCTGGCTGAGGAAGACACGTGTGTGCTGGGGCACTTGTAACAGTAGATGGATGAACACAGAGGGGTTCATGCAGGAAGTAAATATATTGAGGAAAATGGGAATCAGCTTTCTCACGATCAAAAAAGGGAATTACAAAATGGGGAGGGAAAAAATTAGATCAATTAGAGGTATGGATAAGAACTTCATAAATGTATCAATGGATAATAAAATGAGTGTGAATATGGAATATATTCACGTGTATTCTTTTTTTAAATTTTTTTTAACGTTTTATTTATTTTTGAGACAGAGAGAGACAGAGCATGAACGGGGGAGGGGCAGAGAGAGAGGGAGACACAGAATCAGAAGCAGGCTCCAGGCTCTGAGCCATCAGCCCAGAGCCCGATGCGGGGCTCGAACTCACGGACCGTGAGATCGTGACCTGAGCCCAAGTCGGACGCCCAACCGATTGAGCCACCCAGGCGCCCCTCACGTGTATTCTTACATACATTCATATGTACATACATAGGCATTATGTACATACATACATATGTACACATACCTACATATACATACACACGTACATACATACTTTCCCTAGCTCTGTCGACCAAGAGAGTCTGGAAGCAGCCTCACCCCGGTATCATGGGAATACTTCTAATAGGAAGTCAAAGGATAGATACGTTCACAGGGAGAAAACTCACCTAGTTTTAGCTTGGTCATTTGAACAACTTTTCTTCAAAGAATGTCTTTAATCTTTACAAGTCATAAAGACAAATCGAGAATGTCAATAAGCAGGAGTTCCTGGATGACTCAGTTGGTTGAACATCCAACTCTTGATTTCAGCTCAGGTCACGATCCCAGGGTTGTGAGATCGAGTCCCCCATAGTGCTCCACACTGAGCATGGAGTCTACTTAAGATTCTCTCTCTCCTGCTCATGCTCTCTCTCTCTCTCTCTCTCTCTCTCAAATAAAAAAAAGAATGTCAATAAACATTACATTTCCACATTCAAAAATTGATTTTACAGACATGAACTATTTATCACACATAAAAATGATAGAAAAATAGAGTGTGGGCTTTGGGTTAGCCCTGGGATCCAGTTTCAGCTCTAACATTTACTAATTTTGTGACCTTGGGGAATCATTTGATTCCCTCTGAGCCTCCTTTGTCTCAGATGTAAAATGAGTATACTTACTTTTTAGGGTTTTGTGTCATTAAATAGATTGTGTATATTCCTACGATGCTTGGCATAAAACAAATGCTCAGCAAATGGTAGCCATTCGCACATTTGTGTGTGGTAAAAACTGGACAGGTTTCTATTATTTTGGTTTAACAGGGAAAGACAAGGGGTGGCAAAGATGTCAGAGCACAAAGTACCAATTAATTCAGACAATAACTTTTAAGTAGGAACTGGATGCCCGGGCTAGAAAGACATTCCAGAGAACAGGGAGGATGGGAACAGAGGATGGGGGACAGCAGATGTATAGGCAACATCATCACCTGGGTCCGGCTGAAGGTAGGTGTGAGAAGGAGTGTGTGGGAGGGAAGGACATCAGGATGATTTATTCTAGTTTGTGTAGACTTTCAATACAAAGGTAAACTAAGCCAAAGAATTCTGGTCATTATTGTGTAGCAGAGAATCTTGTATTTAAGATTTATAGCCCACTAGACAATTCTATGTCTAGATATCTCTTAATCACGAGTAACCTCTCATTTAGAGGAGTTACTATGACCAAGCCAGGAGGCCTCCAGTGGCTCTTGATTTCGCAAGTAAACCCTGCTTTTTATTGTTGCTTGATGAGGAGTATTTAAGAGTGAGGAGCTATTGCTAACATGAATAAAGTCTGGGACATATAAACCCTCTGGGGGTGTCTCCCCTGCATTTACCAGTAAGAAAGATCCTTCTGGGAAGCTCCCATATGAGCTGACACATATACATCTAAGGCATCCGAGAGGAATGTAGACCAGGGGAAACAACATGTGTTCGGAAACATGTATGGTTCTGAAAGGTTAAGTGAACTGGAATTATTGAATGATAAAAATATGTAAGGCAATAACTTTTCTCCTACTCAAACAACAAAGCAAATAAGAGAATACTGTAAGAAGAATGCACATCTCTTGACCAAAATCACAGACATTTGTGATTTTGACATAATACTTCTTTGACTCTAACTAGAAGTGTTTCCATGATATTGTTTGTGCAGTTAAAAGATACAGCAAGTCCAAAGGCCCCACCCTCAAAACAATGAAAATTACAATTAACTTTAACGTTCCATAAAAGGTGGAATTTGTTCCTCCTTCCAGAAGGGTGTGGTGGAGTTGTGCACAGTTTTATTTTTTTAAATTTACATCCAAGTTAGTTAGCATATAGTGCAACAATGATTTCAGGAGAAGATTCCTTAATGCCCCTTACCCATTTAGCCCATTCCCCCTCCCACAACCCCTCCAGCAACTCTCTGTTTGTTCTCCATATTTAGGAGTCTCTTATGTTTTGTCTCCCTCCCTGTTTTTATATTATTTTGCACACAGTTTCTTAATCAATGTGTCCTTGTGCTTGTGTTTTTAGGGCTATTTATGATGTCCTATCATTTGGGTCTGTAAACTCCATTTTGCAAAATTCCACACGGGGGAAGAAGCAGAGGTTGTAACTATTGTGGAGAGAGAAAGGTGAGTGTACAGATTTAAACAGGAAAAAAAAAGTAGTGGAAGGTTAGTGATTGGAATCAACAGATGAGAAAAGCAATGAAATCACCTTTCCTAGAAACTGTTGAAAAACAAAAAATGTTTATTTGTAAAAGCTAATGAGTTTATTAAAAATGAGTTAATGAATGCTAACCTAGGCACTAGGGATATGGTAATAAAACAAGTAGCTGCCCTCCGGGAGCTCTCAGCTCCCCAGCAAGTCAGACACACACACTAAGAACACTAATACCATGGGTAGGGTCTCTAGCAGAGGCCTGGGGCATAGGACTGGGGAGGAAGGAACATTCAACTGCCTGGAGAAGTCAGTAAGTCCTAAGACCTCACCACACCTGGACAAAGACTGGGAAAATGAGGCAGGATCCACCAGCAATGTGGAAGGCAAAGTAGCTATATGCAAAGGCAGAAGGGCCTGTGAGAGCTTTGGGAGGGCTCCATGGTTCAGAGTGGCTGCCTCATGGGATGGGTGATGGAGAACGGGGCTAAAAAGGCTGTGCAGGGAGTTGGAGTCATCTCAGCCTTCGGTGCAATGTTGAGAAGTTTGTACTTATGGATGTGTATACATGCACTGCAAAAAAGCTAGAAGAATATATACCTGTAACATGGAACCCTAGTAAATGTCAAACTGGATTGCTGTTTTCAGAACTAGTAGGCGTGACCCCTAAGATCACAGATGCTCAAGACAACCTGCCTGGGCTCAAGTCCCAGCTTTGAGGCTTCCTAGCTGTGAGCCCTCAGGCAAGTTACTTAACCTTTCTATGCCTCAATTTTTTCATTTGTAAAATGAAAGTACCACACGTAATACTGATCTTAGAGAATTGCTGTGGAGTAAAGGAACTAGTATGGAGAAAGCTTAGACTAGTGCCTGGCACAGTGTAGGTGTTTGCTGTTACATACTGGGGACGTTTTGTGTTGTTTCTTCCCCTGAGAGAGGAAGAGGTTTTTGTTGTAGTTATTGGGGTTTCTCTTCCTGTTTGTTTTTATGGGAGGAGCTTAGAGAATGAAGGAAATGAGGGAATGGTGTGGTGTCTGTCTCTTCTTGCTAGACTTTGAGACTCTGAACACAAGCAATGCGCTTCAGAACCCAGTGAGCAGTCACCCCAGGGGATGGGGGAAGAGTATTCTTTCTGCTCTGGGTCAGCGCACAAGGGCAGTGCGGGACTGTCCAGTGGAAGGATTGGGGGAGAGTGTTCTCATGGTGGACACCTGAAGAAGAAGCCCCCTCCTTAAGGGCTGGAATGCTTCAGAATCTCCATGAGGAGGAAGATCACATGCTGACCTGTTTCTGAGCCCATCTGAGACACATCTCAGACTCCTCAGAAATAACTGAGGGAGCCTTCAAGGAAGGGCTGAGATTGATACTCTACTGTCGTGAGATGGAATCTAAAAGGCATTGTAATTTTGACATTCATGTTAAAGTGGTCTAAAGGGTTTCCAGAGACATTCATATTATATGACAAAATATTTGCAGTTGCTATCTTTGGATGATGTTCCACCTTTTCTTTGTGCTTATCTATATTCCCTAGGTGTGTTTTTAAAATATTTTATTTTGAAGTAATCTCTACACCAAATATGGAGCTCGAACTCACAACCCCAAGATCAAGACTTGCATGCTCTACTGTTATTCCCTAGGCTTTTTTCCCTTCTAGTTTTTATAACAACCATATAACCAGGAAAAATTTCTTTTTTTTTTTTTTTCAACGTTTATTTATTTTTAGGACAGAGAGAGACAGAGCATGAACGGGGGAGGGGCAGAGAGAGAGGGAGACACAGAATCGGAAACAGGCTCCAGGCTCTGAGCAGTCAGCACAGAGCCGGACGCGGGGCTCGAACTCACGGACCGCGAGATCGTGACCTGGCTGAAGTCGGACGCTTAACCGACTGCGCCACCCAGGCGCCCCAAAAATTTCTTGATTAAACATTTTTTTTGGCTAAAAAGAAAAGTTTAGATTTCACTGTAGATACCCAGTGGGGTTTCATTGAAGGATTTCAGGAGAGTGAATTGATCAATGGTGAGAGGATTGTGGATAATGAATTAGAGAGGGGTGTGAATGGAGACCAAGAGATCCGTTAAGGCAATATTTGCAATAGCAGGAGAGAAATGACTGATACTTGGTGGCAAGAGTAGAGAATAAAGACAGAGAAACATTTAGGAGTTAGTTAGCCTGCTAGGGTCATGTGATGTGAGGACAGTAGACCAAAGAAAAGGCAGGAACAAATCCTGCGTAACATTTTCTCTGGCCTTCTGGTAGCCCTCCCCTTCTACCCCTCTGTTGCCTTCTGGATTGCAGATATGATTGACTCTCACTGATAGACCTGCAAATTCCATCATTTGGCACCAAATGTCCTACTGAACTGCACCCATTTGTGAGCAAGGTCACAGATGAGTTTGCTACGACTCTCCCCATTCTGCTGGCAGATAATTCCTCTGTGTGACAGAAAATCAGGCTCTGTAAGAACCCAACAAATGATCTCCCCCATTTTAATCTTGTTCCCATGCTGCCTACTTGGATTTCCATCATGATGGTTGGGGATCTCATGAAATTCATAATCTTCATATGAAACTCATATGAAACTTCATATGAAACTCATAATCTTCATAAAGGATGAATACCTTCAGATGTGAATCAGGTCATGTTCCTTAGCACCTGATGGTACACAAGGTAGGGAGATGGGTGGATCTGCAAGCACACGCAGGCCAGATATGCTGTGGGCTCAGTAGAAGATGTTGCATAGTGACACACAGCGAGCTTCAAGAGACTCTGCAAAACAACTCAACCTGTGCAACCATGTTCCAAGAGGTGTGGTTCCTCCTCCATAGAAAGCCAACATTCACAGATAGGGATGCATTTTGCAACTCCACTGAGTGGTGCATGGTGACTGTGGCCACATGCCTTTCTATCCACTAATTGCCACCTCCATGGTTTACCTTCAGTCTTGTCAAACTACCACCTGCAAGGCCATTTTGAAGACCCTGAACTGCCCCTCAGGTGCATTTATTTCAGCCCTTAAGTAGCACCTTACTCCATGTGATCTTTCACCAAATCCCACATATAATTATGGAAACAAGTGGCCATAAATAGCTTTAATTAATGGAAAGTACTTTATGACACAAATACCTGATGTTAAGTGGCTAGATTTGAACACTAGACAGCCCCAGGTTGAAAAAAGTTCATTGATTCTTTTCCTAAATGAGTATGTGAAACCTTGAGCTGCTTTCACTTCTTTGTTCAAACCTCTAGGTGTTTCCAGGATTCCAGTGTGTGTGTTACTTTCGGAAGCTGCTGGGAATTCTTTTTATTCTACCAAAAGTCTTCTCCCCTCCCATATTCTAGCAAGGTTTGGCAGTGAACTTTTTGGCTCCTACCTTTAGGAATCTCCCCCAATCCAGACCTGCTTATAATAACTTTAATTTGCTCATTCTGAGCCCTGTTACCCCCTAATTCCTGGGGCACAGATCTCTTTATGAGAACCAAGGGCACAAACCTTACAAGTTCTTCTTGAAGAGAAACTCTACAACATGGGTATGTCTGCTTATGTACATCACCTGCCAGGGCTGCCATCTTACTGATAAATGTCCTGGGACATCTGTTTATGTTATTATAAAGCTATGTCAGGCTTTGCTTTCTGCTACTGGTGCTCCCCAATCTCTTAGACCTGCTTTAGGGAGCCTGGGCTTGTAGAGAGGCTGGCTGCTGAAGACTTTCAATCTGGTGAAGCTTCATTACATGATGAATGGAACACTGGATTACCAGACCATATTTAGGGAACGGTATCCAAATGCATGTCTATAACCAGTCTATTCAGACAGTTCCAGAGCCACCGATCCAGTCTCCCCTTTACCTGAAAAGCTTAAAATATCTGTGTTTCACCATCCTGGGTTCTGTGCTGGGATACGTGTGGATTGGACATGAAATCAAGGGTGCTAAGCAAGATCGGTAGGGGGACTCAAGATCGTCTCATGCTTCCCAGAGCTCACCAAATGTTAGGGGATTATGCGTGTGCCTGTCAACTGCTCCGCATGAAGCCTTTTACTTAAGCCCAAAGCAAGAATCTGTTTATTTTCTTTTTGTCACAGACCCTAAAACTCCGTCTTCTTCCTTTTTTTCAGAAGCTGCCACTTCTGCTGTATTTTAAGGGCATTTCCCCCATCCTCTCCACCTCCTTAAGCCTGCTTACCAGTGGGCCACAATGTCACTTACTCTTACCTTCAAAGCTGCTCTCCACAAATGAGCACATAAGACTTTGGGGCTTAGTTTCTATTTACTGTAGAGGAAACATGGAGATGCCAAGAAAGTTGGAAATTTGTTTATTAGTGACTCCTCATCTAGCACACCTGAGAACTTTTGGGATGGCTAAGGGCTCACCTCACTGCTTTTCTCTCTAAGGTTGGGACCTGTTATCTTACTACTCTCTTCCATTTGACAGCCTCTTTTGGAAGCCTCCCATAGTGCATTTTAGAAACCCCTTTTCCAACCCCAAAATGTTTGCTTTGCCCACATGGGGAATTTTCATCTCTAGTATTTTCTCATATCAAATATTATCAACATTTTGTGCAATGCTCTCCCTTCCTAAGGGCCCGCCTCCAGTTATCAGAAGAAAGGATGGCCACTTCTATCATTTTCACTATTCTCACTGGAAATAGGCAGAATAATGGCCCCCCAAAGATGTTTATGTCTGTGATGGTTAGTTTTATGTATTGACTTAGCTAGCCTATAGTACCTAGTTATTTAATCAAACACTGAACTAGGTTTTACTGTAAGGGTATTTGGCAGATGTGGTTATTATCTACAATCAATTGATTTGATGTAAAGGAGATTACCCTCCATAATGTGGGTGAGCTTCATCCAATCAACTGAAGGCCTTAAGAATAAAAACTGAGGTTTGCCAGGGAAGAAATTCTATAAAAACAGCTATTCAAATCACCAAGTTCAAGGAGTGGCAAACTCAAATCTGATTCAGAAGACTCAAACCCTGATGCCTAAGGTTCTTGGACAGAAAGGCTATAGCTATCCTCAGCCTCAGAGTCACAGTTCATTCATTCATTTATAAAAGATGTAATAAATGTCTGAAATGATGCAGGGCCAAGACAAAGCCCTGGGCAGTAGCTCCAATTGAGGACAGTCCATAATAATGCAGGAATCTACTAGAACTTGAGGGATAACAGTGTAGAGTCTTGGTAACTAGAGACTAGCAAGAGCAGTCAAATAGGCTGAAGTTCAAGGCTGGGTGGGCTTCACCCCCAGGAGGCTACCTGGACCAGAGGCTGGTGCTGCAGATGGGTTGCTTATAGAAAAGTTCTGAGAAACTTGTAATTTCCTCCCCTCCCCCATCCACAGCTCCCAGCCCACTATACCACAGGTTTAGACACGCAACCACCATCCACTGATGCAAAGAACACTCTGAACATGATTGCTTTGGAAGGCTTGAGACCTATTCTAGAAATCTGTGGTTGAGTAACAAACCCCAAATTTATGGTGTGAAATAACAACCATTTTATCATGCTTGTAGATTGTGTAGGCCAGGTATTTGGACAAGATGTGTCTTGTCTCCACCATGGTGCTCCACCATGTCTGGGACCTCAGTGGGAGGATTTAAATGATTGGTAGCGACTTACACGGCTAAAGGCTAGAATCATTCACTTACATATCTGGTGCCTGTGCTGGGAATACTCAAAGGCTGGGCTTAGCTGGTACTGTCAACTGGAGCCTCTCCATGTCACTTGGGCTTATCACAGCATGAGGGCTTAGTTCCAAAAGTGAGTATGCTGAGAGGTGCAAATCTGGAGAGCCAGGAGTCTAGAAAGCCAGAAGCTGCTTGGCCTTTGCTGACCTTGCTACCAAAGTCAAGTGGTTTCACTCTACCTCATTCTACTAGCCACAAGTGAGTCAAGGAAGTCAGCCCAGATGACTCTACTTCTCTCAATGGGATGGTGACACATTATTACATTGCAGAAAAGCATACAGGCCCTCAAGCAAATAAAGTACCTCTACAAAAAACCCACAACTAACTTTATACTTAAGGATGAAAGAATTAATATTTCCCCTACAGGAACAGGAATAAGACAACAATCTCCCCTCTCACCACTTCTATTCAGTATTGTACTGGAAGTTGACAATTAGGCAATAAAATGAAATAAAACATGTGCAGTTTGGAAAGAAAGAAGCAAAACTATCTCTACTTTCAGATGAAATGATCTTGAATATAAAAAATCCTAAAGAATCCCTTAAAAAATGATTAGAACTAATAAAGAGTTCAACAAGTTTGCTAGATACAAAATGAGTATATTCAAAAATCAATTGTACTTCTATACACTTGCAATGAACAATTTGAAAAAAAATACTTAGAAATAGATTTAGCAAAAGAAGTGTGAAACTTAACATTCTGAAAACAATAAAACATTGTTGAAAGAAATCAAAGACCTAAATAAATGGAAAAAATCCATGCTTATGGGTCAGAAGACTGAATATTTTTGAAACAGCAATACTTCCCAAATTGATCTACAGATCCCATGTAATCTCTCTAAAAATTTCAGCTGACTTCTCTGCAGAAATTGACAAACTAACCCTAAAATTCATATGGAATTGCAAGGGACCCAGAATAGCCAAGATAATCTTGAAAAGGAAGAACAAAGTTGGAAGACTCATGCTTCCTGTTTTTAAAACTTAATATAAAGGTACAGTAATCAAGACAGTGTGGTACTGGCATAAGAATAAACTTTCAATGGAATAAAGTTGAGAGTCTAGAAATAAACCCATACGTTTTTGGTCAATTGACTTTTGTCAAGGGTATCAATCCAATGTGGGAAAAATAGAAGTCTTTACAACAAATGATACTAGGAAAACAAAATATCTAAGTGTAAAAAAATAAAGTTGGACCCATACATCACACCATATATAAAAATTAATTCAAAATGGGTCAAAACCTAAATGTCAGAGTTAAAATTAAACACTCTTAGAAGCAAATATAGGCATAAATCTTCATGGCCTTGTATTAGGCAATGATTTCTTAAATACAACCTCAAAAGAAACACAGAACAACAGAACCTCAAAAGAAGCACAAACAACAAAAGAAAAAATAAATTAGACTTCATCAAAATGAAAAACTATTGTGCTGCAAAGGACACCATTAAGAAAGTGAAAAGACAAGTGACTGAATAGGACAAAATATTTGCAAATCACATATCTGAAATGGGATTTGTATCTAGAATATATAAAGAACACTTACAACACAATAATAAACAAACAACCAATTAAAAATGGGCAAAGGATCTGAATAGACATTTCTCCATAGAAATACACAAATAATCAATATGGGGGTGCCTGGGTGGCTCAGTTGGTTGAGCATCCGACTCTTGGTTTTAGCTCAGGCCCTGATCCCAGGGTCGTGGGATTGAGCCCTGGTCAGGCTCCACACCGACTGTGGGGCCTGCTTGGGATTCTCTCTGTCTCTCTCTCTCCCTCCCTCCCTCCTCTGCTCCTCTCCCCTGCTTGCTCGTGCACTCTCTCTCTCTTAAATAAATTAAAAAAAAATAACCAATATGAATGTTCAGAATCATTAGTTATCAGAGAAATACAAATCAAAACCTAATAAGATACTACTTTGCACCTAGTTGGATGACTATAATAGAAAACACAGGTAATAAAAAGTGTTGATGAGGATGTGAAGAAACTGGAACCCTTATACAGTGCTGGTGGGAATGTAAATGGTACATCTGCTTGGGAAAACAGTCTGGCATTTCCTCAAAAGGTTAAATATATAGTAACCATATGACTCAGCAATTCTACTCTTTGGTATATACCCAAGAAAATGAAAAGGTTGTTTACACAAAAACTTATACAAGAATGTTTACAGCAGCATTATTCATAATAGCAAAAACATGGAAACAACTAAAATGCCCATCAACTGATGAATGGATGGGCATTCCATTCCATTCATACAATGGAATATTATTTGGCCATAAAAAGAGATGAAGTTCTAATACTTGCCACAACATGGATGAACCTTGAAAATATCATGCAGAAAGACTCCTGGGTGGTTCAGTTGGTTAAGCGTCGGACTTCACTTCAGGTGATGATCTCACAGTTCTTGAGTTCAAGCCCCACGTTGGGTGAGTTTGAGCCCCGCTTCAGGTGAGCACGAGTCCTGCATTGGGTGAGCCCTGCTTCTCTCTTTCTCCCTTTCTCCCTCTCTCTCTCTCTCTCTACCCCTAAAGGATTCTCTCTCTCTCCCTCTCTCTCTGCCCCTCATTCACTTTGCACCTTCTTTCTCTCAAAGAAAGAAAGAAAGAAAGAAAGAAAGAAAGAAAGAAAGAAAAAAATATCATGCAGAGTGAAAGAAGCCAGTCATTACAAAAAACACATATTGTGATTCCACTTATATGAAATGTCGAGTAGGCAAATCTATAGAGACAGAAATTAGATTAGAGGTTGCTTAGGGGTGGGTGGTGGGGAGAGATGATTCCTGGATAAGAGGGGTTTTGGAGGGAGGGTGTAATAAATGTTCTAGAATTGATTGTGCTGATGGTTGCACAACTCTGAATATATTAAAACTACTGTACACTTTAAATAGGTGGATTATATAATATTGAATTACATCTCAATAAATGGGAGTTATTACGATAGTCCTCTTTAGAAAAGAATCAACACAAGGCTTGAGCAAAGCTGAGCTGGTGAGCAGTGGGTGACCACATCTACGTGGCATATGGAAGTTTGGAGAAGGACTGACAGACTACCATTACCCTGGCCCTCCAAAAACTGGCCTTTTGAGTCATTCCAGAGTGTCTCCAGATGACCATGGCTGGCCCAGGAGTGGTTTGTGGCGATGGCCAACAAACCAAATGCATACCAGAGGAGGCCATTTCCATGGAAGACTGGGAATGATCCTTGTCTTAGCCACACAGATTCTCATTCCTGGTCTTAGAAATTGGTTTCGTTAGCTCCATTTGCTCTACCTGCTATTCCTGCTATTCCTTTTTTTTTTTTTTTTTTTTTTTTTTTTTTTTTGGAGGGGAGGGAAGGAAAACTAAGTCCTGCAGAATTCAACTGATCTATATGCAGTATTTCTAATTGCTAAAGTCCTGTTTTAAGCTTAGCTCTCTCCCTAGAGGGCCCCCCTCACACCCCACCCCTTCTACCCCAACCCTCACATAATTTTATAGTCTTTGAGCATCTGGAAAATGTCTGCAGCTCCAAAACCATGCTTTTGGCCCTGGAAGCACCTAAAGGCCTCAAGCAGAAAAAGTGCTGAGGCTAGGACCAGCCATTTAAGTCTGTCATATCCTATCCTGGACTAGCGCCTTAGCTGGGAACTATGAATTCTGCCACCTATTGATAATTATTTCTACCTCTATCCTCCTAGCTTCGTGTGCTTCCAGGGACCTTTCAAACTTCAGGAATTCACCTTAACCAATTTACTGGTGTCCAAATTTACTTGTTACCTACCTGCCTCCTCCTAAACACTCACTTCCTGATTGTTTGTTGACTCTTCTGATGGAGGCCAACAGACTGTGTGCATCTGACCCTTCTGGGCTCTGCAATTTGGCCCCAAAGGTAATTGACGTGGCCCTAGAACTTTTGGCTCCAGCCTAAGCTGGTCAGATAAGGTTGTCACTTTTAGGCATCCACAGACAATCTTGTATATGGTGGAGCCTACTTCTTTAAGACCTACCCCCTACCTGATGGGGATATGACAGCTAAACATAAATAAGACTTTGGTTTCTTCAAAAGTATGGTGTCTATAGTATTTCTAATTGCCTGACCTTAGTCCATGTCTACACTTTATCATATCTTTTCCTTCTCTGTGACTGACACCAAATTTGCCCATTCATTTCTCTGTATCTGTGTCTCCAGTCTCTAGTCTCATAGCTAGTGCTTGGCTCACTGTTTATCACCTTCTGGCTCAACAGGTCTTACTGACCAAAGAGATGACTTTCTGCTTGCCCAGGGCCATTTTCCTGCCAATAGGCCCTATGTGCAGACCAAGTGAGCCCAGGTCATGTCTTTTCCTGGCCTCTGGACACTAGATACTCTTGTTCCTGGAGGGTTAGATGGCCCATTAACTCTTGACCTACAGACCCTGGCACACTTTCACTTTCCTGTGAGAGGAAACTGAGAATTTGATGGAGCAAGTGAGAGACAACTGGGAAAACAATATCCTTCACAGGTCTGCAAGAATGCATATTTAGCAGGACAACTTGAGAATATATTGGCAGAGTGAACAACCTTAGAGCCATAAAAAGCCCTCTCTTTTTCATAAGGTGGCTGTAATAACCAGAAATGCTGGTCCTGCCCTAATAGAGCCAGCCAAGAAGTGGACACCCCTCTCCATAGTGGGGCCAGCATGGTGGGGTTAGAAGAGATGAGCTTGGTGTTTCTTAACTTGGGCTTGGAGTTTCTTAACTGAGCAGGGTTTCTTACTCAAACTGCTACAAAAAAAAAAAATTAAACCAATGAGTTGAGTCCAAGACAAATCCTTGACAGAGAGCCAAAAGTTGAGGCACACAGCTCTAAAAAGGCCTAATGCATGATGCATTAGGAAACTGCATGCATGACGAAAGTGCTTAGACCCCAAAGAGGGCACTCTGATGAAGGCTGATAGTGAATGAGCACCCACACGCATCTGCCCACAAGCTCCTATGGTTCCCAGGCTGAGGCTTTGTCTTGGTTGGCTAAAGATGTACTTGGCTCTCCCCAGCCATGGCTCTCTGAATCCCATACTGTTCACAGCATTGCTTGTGAGCTATCCAAACAGACTCGGACGTTCCAAGTCATTTCCCACCCCAGGAGATATGGCCAAACCTCAAAGAATCCACATCTCTCTACTGCCACCCACACTCTGCCCCCACCCCCGCCCCAAACATGACTGCCTGTGAGGTCGACCATCAAGTTTGGAAAGAGGGCTGTGATGATGCTCTAGCACTACCCTCAGAGTAGATGGGCTCAGCAGTTTCTCACAGCAGATCATGAAAAGCTGCCATTCATACCTCCACGCTGAATTCCCTTGTGCTGAACTGTAGTAACTTTAACTTCTGCTTACCAACCATCTCCCTTCCCCCACTGCTAGTTATAGAGCTCTTATTTCTTATGGGGATTTCATACTGTATGTTTCAAGTGGGGTTAGCCCTTCACCAACTCCCACCACAGAACTGGGAAGATGAACCGGGTCTGGACAATTCTATCACACTATCCCCTGGCCATTTTGATTGGTTCCAGAATAAACATGTGACCAAAACTAGGCCAACCAGCAGAAGACTGGAGACTTGCTGGTGCTATCAGGGAAGAGATGCTTTCTTTTCCATGGAATCTCCAGCTAAAGGATTAAATAAGCACAATATTGCCTTTAGCCATCTTTGCCTCCACAAATGAGTGTGGTCATGATGGAAACCAACACTAAAGAAAGCAAAAGCAGTAGTTAAAGCAAGAGACAGAGTCTTGAGGACATGTTTAAGTCCTTACATGAGTCATGTCTCAAGAGAGATTGCCTCTGCGTTTTTTAATCATATAAGCCAATGGTATCCCTTTCCACCTTAGTTTTGCTGGTTTGACCACTGCCCCTAAAAGAGTCCTCACTACTGCATACTCTTCCTCTGACTGTAGATTCTGTCCCCAGTTTTCTTCATTCTACACTCCCAGCTGTTCCAGCAGCAGATCAGGATTGAGAGGGTGGGTCAGCTAGGGATAAGAAATACTTAATCCTTAAATATTTAAAGGGTTTATTTACAAAGGAATTAATTTCCTAAATGTGGGCAGAGTATAGGGGACCCACATGAGAAACTAAACAGGAATCTGGAGCATGTAGCCTGAAGGGATGGGAGGATGAAGAGTTTGCCTGTAATCTGAAGAAAAGTCATGTAGATTTAGCTGCCTTGAGAGCACCAGTGACTTTCTGTTAAAGGACAGCCAGCCAAAGGCGCCATGACAGGGAATGAGGGAAACAAATACTCTAGCCTCATTCTCCTCCCTGCTTCTGTTTTTTTGATGATGTTCCCTACTGACTCTACCCAAACCAGAAGAAGGAGGGACAAGACTAAATTACACAGGTCAGCCTCCCAGAGGAGAAAGCAGGGATGGAGAGTGGATCTGTAGGGCCAAACAGAAGATACACAGTACAGAGCAGTTATTCCCCACATCAAAGGGCCCCCAGATGACCTAATGAGTAGTTCATGGCTATGAACAGGAAGCCAGATTCACATGAGAGGGGATCATTTCAATGGAGACCTGGGAATGACCTAATCTTGACCAGAACATGGATTCTTGAGCCCATTCTCAACATCTGAACCAATCAACTCAGTTTGGTCTACATCCCATTTATCTTCTCAATCTTCCTTTGGCTCTTCCCCTACATAGGCTGCCACAACCCCACCCTGCATACCACATATCACTCTCCCTTCCCACAGACAAGAGATACTGAACCAGCATATACATTACAAGTTGTCAGGTCCCTAATATCAAGTAGACTGGAAGAGGCACAGTCTCAGAGCACACTTTGGGGCTCAGAGTCCCACTAAACATGCCCCCACCTGTATGACTGACTTTTACTGGGAGAACCAGGAGAATCCTACTCTACCTAGGCTGTAGAGTGGGTTGGGAGAAGTTGGTATCTAGAGGACAGCTCAGTAAAACAACTATGGAGGGCAATACTTACTGCATAACACCCCACTGAGTTAGCCAAGGTTTTGTTGGGCTTCCTTCTCCGTTCACATTCTTCCTCTGCCTGATCCCACTTCCTCCACTTCTGTTCATAGGTGTTGATCCCTAATGAACATCTTTGTCTTAGTGTCTGTTTCTAGAGAATCCAACCTGGGACAACAGCAATTAGAGAAGTTTCCATAAGCTCTTAATATCAAACCTACATACTTATTTCCATCTGTGCACTGTACTTTTTCTCCTATTGCTATAGGTGAACTGCACATTTGATTACTATGGATAATCTTCATTTGTATACTAAGTTCTGACCCAGCTCACCTGCTACTCACCCAGCTTGCCCCATCCAGTGACTGTTCTTCTCTGTAAATTTTTCCTTTTCTATTGGATCCTTTCCATCAACATGTAAACCTACTGCTACTTCACTCATCTATAAAGACAAATCAATGCCTCCTTGATTCCACTACCTCCTCCAGCTATTGCCTCATTTCTCTTCCTCTCTTTACAATAAAAAAGTTAAATGTGTTGCCCTGATTTCTCACCTTCCATTCCTTCTTGAACCCCATCACTCCACTGAAACTTCTCTGATCTTGGTCTCCCGTAACCTCCACATTGTTAAATCTAATGAAAAATTCTCTGTCTCTGTCTTACTCAACTTATCAGCACTGTTAGATACAGTTTATTGCCTTCAGGATCACACTTGTCTGGTTTTCCTCTCTGGCCACTTCTCAGTCTGCTTTACTGGTTCTTCCTCATCTTCCTCACTTCTATGTTGGCATGGCTTCAGGTGTCTTTTCTATGTACTCTCACTCTTTAGATAACTTCTTCCAGTCTTGGGCCTTTAAACACTATCTATATGCTCAAAGCTCACAGTGTTTTCCTTCTAGCCCTGACTCTCTCTCTGAATCCTCAGAACTGAGTACCAAGCTACCAACTTCCTCTGTTTCCACCCTACCTGGTCTGACATCAATTGAGTGTATTGTAATACAATTCAATTCTGATGCTAACCACCAGTGTCTCCAGGTCACCACACTTCTGGCTATAATTGGGGGATTCGTATAATCCCCATAGGTTCAATAATTCACTAGAATGACTCACAGAATCCACTGAAAGTGCTATGCTTAACAATTGTTTTATTCTAAAGGATACACATAGGGTATGATCTTGGGAAGAGTGCAGAGTTTCTATGTCCTCTCCTTACACAGTCAGGGCACATCACCCTCTGGGCACATCACTGTGTTCACCAACAAGGAAACTCCTCCAAGCCTCAGTGTCCAGAGTTTTCATTAGGGATTTATTATGAAAGCATGATTGATTAAATCACATTGGCCAGGAGACTAAAATCAATCTCCAGTCTACCTCTCCTTCCTTCAAGTCAGGCTGGCCCAAAGTTCCAACCCTCTAATTACAAGATTGGTTTTTCTGGTGATCAGTCCCTATCCTGAAGTTACCCAGGGGCACACCAGGAACCACCTCATTAGCATAACAAGACATTCCTATCACTTAGAAAATTCTCAGGATATTTGAAGCTGCATGTCAGGAACCTGGGACAAACACTAGATCTATTCTTTCTTTTCTTGAGAGAGAGAGAGAGAGAGAGAGGGGGCATAAGTGAGTGAGAGCCAGAGAGAAAGGGCAGAGAGAGAGGAAGTGGGGAGGGAGAGAGAAGCAGGGCTCACCCGATGCAGGGCTCATGCTCACCCCAAGTGGGACTCCAACTCACCAACCTCACCAACCTCACCAACCGAGAGATCATGACCTGAGCCGAAGTCAGATACTTAACCCACTGAGCCACCCAGGCACCCAAGACTAGAGATGTTCTTTATTATATCACACTAACCAACAACTCTACTTAGAGACATCTTAGATTTAAACACCTCAAACTGTCTAAAGAGACCTCTTGATATTTCAACCCAAACCTGCTTCTCTAGACTCTTCATGTTAGTAAAGAGTTGTAATCTCATTCTTTCCCGGTACTTGGGCCAATAACTTTAATGTCATTCTTGACTCCTCTTTCTCTCACACCTCATAACCAATCTGTTGGCAAATCTCGTTGCCCCACCTTCAATTTTATGAAGAATCTAACTACTTCCACTATCTCTCCCGAGGCTACCCAGGTCGTTTCTCACCTTACTTATTGCAGTGGATTTTTTTCCTGGTATTCTTGCTTTATCCCTTGCCTCTTTCCAGTCTCCTTGTCCTTCTGCCACTCCCAAGTGATAAGACAGGAGGAAACAACAAGTGACCAGTTCTCACACATGGAGGTTGAAGGGAGAGAGTAGAAAGGCAAAAAGACACTCACCCTGTATTGGAGAAAACAATGTATACAGAAAGTAATCCAAGAACATGGAAGATGAAAAGAAATGCAAATATCATGATAACAATGAAAAGAGGGAGGATGGGGGGAGAGATAATAGCTCATTTTTTTTTTTTGAGATTCTTTTTTTATAGCTTTATTGAGATCTACTTCACATATCATAAAATTCACTCATATAAAGTATACAGTTCAATGGATATTAATATATTCACAAAGTTGTGCAAGCATCAGCACAATCTAATATTAAATCTTTTTCACCACCCCAAAAAGAAACTCTATACACATTAGCTGTCACTCCTCATTCCCACTCTCCTTTACCCCAAATCCCAGGCTAATCTACTTTCTGTCTCTATGATTTACCTTACCTATTCTGGATACTTCACATAAATTGAATCATATAATATGTGATTTTTGTCACTGGGTTCTTCTTTGACTTAACATATGCTTTCAGGGTTCATCCTGTTGTAGCATCTATCATTACTTATCTTTTTATGTCACTGTGTGTATATACTACATTTTGTGTATCTGTTCATCAGTCGATGGGACATTTGAGTTATTTTCACTTTATGGCAATTATGAACAATGCTGCTATGAACATTCATTTATGACTTTTTGTGTGAACATAAGTTTCCAATTCTCTCAGGTATATAACTAGGAGTAAAATGGCTGGGTCACAGGATAATTATATTTTTAACTTATTAAGGAAGCACCCAATTGTTTCCCACAGCAGTCGTATCATTTTACATTACCACCATCAATATATGAAACTTCTCATTTCTCCACATTTGTCACAACTCTTGTTATTTTTTGGATGTCTGTTTGCTTGTTCTTTATAGCCTCCCTAGTGAGTATGAAATGGTATCTCATTGTGGTTTTGATTGGCATTCCCCTGTTGACTAAAGATCTTGAACATCTTCTCAACTGTTTCTTGGCCATTTGTATATTTTCTTTGGAGAAATGTCTATTCAAATCCTTTGCATATTTTAAAATTGGTTATCTTTTTCTTACTGAATTGTGAGTGCTCTTTATGTATTCTAGATACTAGACCCTCATCTGATATAAGATTTGAAATATTTTCTCTCATTTTGTCAGTTGTCTTTTCACTTTCTTTCTAGTGTCTGTTTAATTTGGATGAAGTCCAATTTATCTATTTTTTTTCTTTGATTGTTTGTACTTTAGGTGTCATACCTAAGAAACTATTGTATAATCCAAGGTCATGCAGATTTACACCTGTTTCCTTCTAAGAGTTTGATGGTTTTAGCTCTTATATTAAGGTCTTTGATCTATTTTGAATTAATTAAACATTTTTTAATTGTAGTAAAATACACATAACATGAAATTTACCATCTTAACCGTTCTTAAGTGTACAGTTCAATAGTGTTATGTACATTCACATTGTTGTGTTATCAGTCTCCAAAACTTTTTCCTCTTGCAAAACTGAAACTCTGTACCCATTAAGCAATAGCTCTTCATTTCCCCCCTAGCCCCTGGCAATTGCCATTCAACTTTCTGCCTCTATGAATGTGACTACTCTAGATACCTGCTTAAGTGGAATCATATCGTATTTGTCTTTCTGTGACTGATTTATTTCTCTTAGCATAATGTCATCCAGGTTTACGCATGTTGTCACATATGTCAGAAAATCCTTCCTTTTTAAGGCTGAATAATAGTCCATTATATGTATATATTACATTTTGTTTATCCATTTATCTGTTCGTGGACACTTAGATTGCTTCCACCATTTTGCTGTTGTGTGAGTAGCACTGCTATGATCATGGGTGTGCAAATATCTCTTTAAGTTCCTGATTCCAATTATTTTTTTCTTTTTTAAGTTTATTTATTTATTTTGAGAGACAGAGAGAGAGAGCACAAGTGGGGATGGGGCAGAGAGTGAGGGAGAGTGAGAATCCCAAGCAGGCTCCACATTGTCAGGGCAGAGCCCAATGTAGGGCTTGAACCCACAAACCACAAGATCAGGACCCGAGCTGAAAACAAGAGTCAGATGCTTAACTGATTGAGCCACCCAGGCGCCCCTCCAATTCTTTTTAATGTATACCAAGAGGTGAAATTCCTGATCATATTTCTATATTTTTAATTTTTTAATGAATTACTATACTGATTTCCATAGAGGCCACACCATTTTACATTCCCACCAATTGTCCAAAAGTGTTCAAATTTCCCTATATCCTTACCAACACTTGTTATTTTATGTTGTTGTTGTTGCTGTTTTTAAATGTTCATTTATTTTTGATAGAGGGAAAATGTGAGTGGGGAATGGGCAGAGAGAGAAAGAGAGAGAGAGAGAGAGAGAGAGAGAGAGAGAGAAAGAGAGAGAGGGAGAGGATCTAAAGAAGACTCTGTACTGATAGCAGCAAGCCCAATGTGGGGCTCAAACTCAAAAACCTCGAGATCATGACCTGAGGTTAAGTTGGACGCTCAACTGACTGAGCCACCCAGGCACCCCTGTTATTTTTTACACTAGCCAGCTTCAGGGATGTGAGAGGGTACCTCACTGTAGTTTCAATTTGCATTTCCCAAATGATTCATAACATTTAGCATCTTTCATGTACTTGTTGGCCACTTGTATCTCATCTTTGGAGAAATGTCTATTCATGTCTTTTGTCCATTTTGAAATTAAGTCTTTTGTCGTTGTTGAATCACAGAAGTTTTTTATATATCTGGATATTAATGCTTTATCACTGATATGCTGAGTAATATATTGTGATGACATTTCTTTTCTCATACAGCATTCTGTTTTTCCTGAAGTTAATTACTTTTCATGTGTTTGTTTACTTGTACTCAAATTATTCTTCTTTCACTCTCCAATAGAACTATGTAGTGCTTCTCCTTTATTTCCCCCTGGTCAAATGCACCAGATAACCTATCACTTCTCTTCTTTCAACTCCTCCTTCTTCTTTTTCTTTTCTTCTTCTTCTCCTTTTCCTCCATATTCTCTTTCTCCTTCTTCTTCTTTAAATCCATGTAGGTTTTAGGTATTTCTTCTTCCTACTGTGGGTAGTTTTCATTCTTTGACCTAGGTACTCACTGAGTCTTTTCAGTTTAGATACTCAGGCCCTTCAGTATGGGGAAGTTTACTAGATTAAAAAAAAAAAGTTTCCTTCTTTCCATTTCCTCTATGCTCTATAGCATTCCTTTTAGTAAGATATTAAACTTTTTGCATTAGTCTACTGTTTTTCTTATATCTTTCCTCTGTTTTCTCTACTTCTGTCTTTTTTCTATACTTTCTGGGAGATTTCCAGACTTACTCTCCTGAATGTTTTTTTGAATTTTCAAGTTAAGATAGCCATATATCAAATTTCTAGGAGTTCTTTCTTGGTCTTTGTTCTCTATTGCTCCTTCCTCATATTGTTCTGTTCTCATTCCCATAGATCCCTCTTATCTTTCTGAAGATATTAATAATAGTTTTTGTTATCCTCTTATTCTCATGGAAAAATGTTTAATTATTTTTCCATTTCTTCTATGATAATGGGCCATTCAGATTTTCCACCTTTTCTTGGGTCACTTTTTGTCATTTACATTCTACCAGGAAATTTTACATGTCATCTAAAGCTTCAAATATGTTGTCACATAATTCATAATTTTATGAAGAACACTTGTTTTTGTTTTTTTTTTTTTAAGTAGAATCCACGCAGGGTGCCTGGGTGGCTCAGTCGGTTGAGCACCCATCTTCGGCTCAGGTCATGATCTCACGGTTCCTGAGTTCGAGCCCCATGAAGGGCTCTGTGCTGACAGCTCAGAGCCTGGAGCCTGCTTAGGATTCTGTGCCTCCCTCTCTCTCTGCCCCTCCCCCACTCATGCTCTGTCTTTCTCTCTCAAAAATAAACAAACATTAAAAAAAAATTTTTTTTAATAAATAAAGTAGGCCCCATGCTAAGGGCTTGAACTAATGACCCTGAAATCAAGACCTGAGCTGAGATCAAAAGTCAGATGCTTACCCAACTGAGCTGTCCAGGCACCCCTATGAAGAAAACTTTTTTAAAAAATATCTTCTAGGGGCACCTCGGTGGCTCAGTTGGTTGGGCTTCCGACTTTGGCTCCGGTCATGATCTCACAGTTCCTGGGTTTGAGCCTCACATCAAGCCCCACATCGGGCTCCATGTTGACAGTGTGAAGGCTGCTTTCAATTAGATTCTCTCTTTCCCTCTCTCTCTGCCCCTCCCCTCCTTTCCCTTTCTTTCTCTCTCTCAAAAATAAACATAAAATAAAATAAAATAAAATAAAATAAAATAAAATAAATCTTTTCTATATCCATGATTATCTCTTACTTCTTTTCCATTTTTACTTTCTCTTTTCTTGATCAGTTTTCAACTTCATTAATTTCTATAATTACTGTTCTTTTCATTTTCTCTTCATATTTTTTTTCCTTTTTTCTAATTTGGTAAAGTAAGTACTTAACCTCTTGTGCACTTAATCAAGGGAGTGGGGGATTGGAGTTAGGGTGCTATATTTGTATTTTAATATACAAAAATATTAGATAGTAAGCTAAGAAAACTCATCAAGTTTAATTGACTATAAAATGTTCACTAGTTGTACACTTCATAGTTCAGATTCTTTTCTATTTATTCGTAGTATGCTGAAAGGGCTAAGGACAGATTGAAGGGCTAAGGACAGATTAGTTGGTGGGTAGTTTGGCAGCTGTGGGAAGAGATGCCCATGGGTGCTTAAAAAGGAAGAAGAAAACTTTGAGACTTTGACATCTACACTGGGTTGAGGCCTTTTAGGAACTTCTGGAAGATGGAAGCCTACAAAGAGGGCAATCTGGGAGTGAGAAACAAGTAATAGCAATTTAAAATTGAATACAAAGGGGAAAAAAAGAACATCCCATTCACACACACAATTTGTGTTATTATCTCGGGGCACCTGGGTGGCTCAAGTTGGTTGAGCTTCCAACTTCGGCTCAGGTCATGACCTTGCAGTATGTGAGTTGGAGCCCGGTGTCGGGCTCTGTGCTGACAGCTCAGAGCCTGGAGACTGTTTCGGATTCTGTGTCTCCCTCTCTCTCTGACGCTCCCCCATTCATGCTCTGTCTCTCTCTGTCTCAAAAATAAATAAACGTTAAAAAAAATTTTAAAAATTTGTGTTATTATCTCTAAAATTTTAGAATACTGGGAATTAGGGGCGCCTGAATGGCTCAGTTGGTTAAGCGCCTGACTTCAGCTTAGGTCATGATCCCAAGGTTCGTGGGTTCGAGCCCTGCATCGGGCTCTGTGACGACAGCTCAGAGCCTGGAGCCTGCTTCAGATTCTGTCTCCCTCTCTCTCTGCCCCTCCTCTGCCTCCACTCCGTCTCTCGCTCTGTCTCAAATATAAACATTAAAAAAAATTTTTTTTTAAAGAATACTGGGAATTATTTTATTAGGAAATTCCAAATATTTTCCCCAAAGTGTTTTCAAGCTTAAGAAAACCATTGAAATTATTTAGACTCTGAATCTCATTCTGTGTTATTATTCATGGTATCCTTATGATCTTAAGGTGTTTTTTTGTTTTTGTTTTATGGAGTGGGAAATATGATTTTAAATGAAAAGTTCTAGTATTTTCCCAAATATTGGTCTTGCTTTGTTCTTCAGAAATGTTGAGAAAATGGAGCTTTCAGATCAGAAAATTATCTGAAAATTTGTTAGAAAATATTTCAAACATAACAGAAAGTTTGAAGGAAATGTACAGTGAACACCCATATATCCAGAGCCTAGATTCTATAGTCAGAACTTAATTCTTATTAGCTGGAATTAGTGTTTGCCTGCCTCTAAGTGATATTGAGTAGAGTGAGCTCTACCATAATTACATAGGAAGTATTCTGTTCCTACTGGTAAGTCCAGTGCTTCATAAGAGTTCTGTACTATGGCCAATTTCATGAGTGCTTTAAACAAGCCAACACAAGTCAGCTGTTAGCTGGGTGGAGGAGCTTCTAGACAGTTCTTCCCAGCTTAAAGAAACAAAATTTCAAACTCAAAAAGTTCTCTGGCTTGCTGCCTAAATACACCTACAGCTTTTGGTTCTTATAAGCAGGTGTTGTCCATAGGCATAAACCTAGGACTTTCTGGTTGTGCAACAAGGGAGAAACTGCCACTGCTCTGAGCTAGAAGGTGACAGGCACAGCGATGGAGAGGAAGGGGTAACTGGGATTCACAGCCCCCCAAATCAATTTTCTTCAAAGTTCTACTTTAAGATCAGTGGCAACTGTCCCCATGAATGGCAGAGTGCTCTTTTCCTATGTGCTTTCTCCTAGAAATTCACACAACCTTCTCCCTGTTTTTCAGAGTCACTAAAGCTTTTATTTTTTTTATTTTTTTTTATTTTAAGAGAAAGAGAAAGAGCATGCATGAGCAGGGGAGGGACAGAGAGAGAGGGAGAGAGGGACTCTCAAGCAGCCTCCGCGCTGTCAGCATAGAGCCTGATGCGGGGCTCGATGTCACAAATTGTGAGATTATGACCTGAGCTGAAATCAAGAGTTGGATGTTTAACCCACTGAGCCACCCGGGTGCCCCAACAATTTTTATTTTTATGTGTAGAAAATTCATCAATGTCTTTGGGGTTCAGTAGTCCAGTTCACTGATTAGAAATCATTTTGTAGTTAGGAAAATCACCCTAATACAATGCCATTAATTTAATTTGGGAGCCCTGTGGTTAATTTGATATAATAATAGATGGATTATACAGTGGAATCCTCCAATATCCGATGGCCCTCAATGTATGTTTCCATATGCGACTGGCCACTGTGACTACCTTTACATATCTGTGAGTTAATGGCATTTGCTTGTACATATATACTTTTAAAACTAGTATTTATTAAAGCATTTTTAAAAAGGCATTTAGATGCCATATGGAGAGTTCCAAATCTCATTCGTGTTCAAGCAAACACAATTTTTGAACTCTTAAAAGTTTTTTAAAGAGGTAATAAATACGTGGTATATAGGATAAAATTCATAAAGTACATAAGACAATATGGTTTTCTGAAAAGAGAGTTTTCTTCGTCTCCCCACTACATACTCTAGTCCCACAGTCGGCCCACTAAGACGCAACCGCTCAGAGAGACGCAAACACACCAGTCTATGTGTCTATGCGCGTACACAGGCAGCTCACACTGTTCTGCACCTTGCTTGATTACTTAGACTATACCAGAAAATTCCCGTATCTCCACATACGGAGTTGCCTTGTATTTTTTTAAAAAAACTTTTTGGTGTTTATTTAATTTTGAGAGAGACAGCACGTGCGGAGGAGGGGCTGAGAGGGAGACCCAGAATCCGAAGCAGGTTCCAGGTTCGGAGGTGTCAACACAGCCTGACGCAGGGCTGGAACTCGCAGGTCTCCAACTCGTGAACTGCGAGATCAAGACCCCAGCCAAAGTCGGTGGCATAACCCACTGAGCCACCCAGGAGCCCCTCTGCCTTGTATTTTTTAATGACAGCTTAATATTTCATCAGAGGGACGTGCCCCACATTATTTAACCGGCCCCCAGCGACGGACTTTCAGGTTGTTTCGAACTGTTTGCTCGTATGGGGAAATTGCAATGCTGCCCTGTAACTTCATCTTGACACGGTGATCTGGTTTTTCTCCCAGGACGACAGGAGAGCTACTCCTTGGGGCTTTCCCGCGCCGCCCTGGCCCCACCCCCGGGCAGGCGTTCGCGGAGTCGCCCGTTCGTCCCCCGCGCCATCGGTCAGCCTCGCGCGCGGCGGGAGCCGGGGGCGTGACGAACCGAGCGCCAGAGCGGCGGCAAGCGCGCGAGTCCCACGCTGGTCCCTGGCGCATGCCTGCGTGGGAGGCGGCGAGCCCGGGCGCAAGCGGCGGCTTGCTCCCCTCGCCGAGCCGCGGTGGCGTCGCCATCTGTGGTATGCGGTCCTGGCGCGCAACTCCCGGGGACGCTCTCCGGCTCCCGTCCGCAGCCCTCCCCGGAACGCGGGGAGGTGTTCAAAGGTGTCTCTTAGAAACAGGCGCAACCCGGGCAGCCCCGCTCCAGAACAATGGGTCCTTTCAGCCACCCCTTTTAGACGGAGGGCTCGTCGCCATGACAACCACCCCATTATTGAAAGTCGGAGCCGGTCCCCGTCTCAGACGCTCCCCTCGCCGGCTCCCCTCCCCCTCCGGCCCCGCCGTATGGTGTGTGTGGCACTGGCAGCTGTTGTCAGAAGAAGGCACCTCTTTGTCTCCAGGGGATGAAAGAGATTTGGTTTTCATCGCCCCCCTTTCTCTCCGCCCGACAACTTTTCTCCGCGCGCTGCACCCCGTCCCCAGAAGGCGCCCCTGGACGCTAGAGCCCAGCCCCGAGACGCCACCCTTAGCTCTGGGGTCTGTTTCCTCCCGGATTCCCTCCTGCCGGAGCATTTCTGCCTTTACCTCCAACTCTTTGAATCCCTAGAAGTCTCACTCTCGAGTGTTCCAAGCAGGGGGACTCGCTTTAGAAATCCCGGGTTTCTTTTTGCAACTCTGCTCTGGGAGTTCCCCGGCCAGCCCCTGCGCCCCTCAGACCCAATAGCACCACCTTCTGTAGCGAGGAGCTTATTACCGAGTCTGCCCCGTTGTTGGCGCAAACGCTCTGCCACGCTCGTTTAGAAATTCGGCCCGTTCGCTAGAATAAAGACTAGTTGGTTCATTAGACTGAGGCTTCGGTCTGAGGGATGTCGGACTCAGACAGCTAGGCACCTTCTGGCTGAGGACAAGGCGACACAAATATGTAAACAATAACCTGTATTTTTCTCAAGCATCTAATTGAAAAGTATCATTAAAATATATACTTTTTGAGTTTTGCATTGCTTTTAATGAATACCTGAATACGATTTACTTTATTTTGTCTGGGGAGGAGATTTGCAAAAATTAAACTAAAAAATGAGAAAAAGTCTGGCTGGCCATGTGTCTGGGATTTTGGGTTCAAGGAATAGTGCCCCTGAACGTATAATCTGCACCAGGGATCCTTGGAACAGATGGTGTTTTCCAGACCTATCTGGAAATTAAAGAGGTTACGTTTAGTGAGAGAAAAAGCAGGATCAAGAAGGAGGAAGGAAAGCAGTGGAGAGAAAAATGCAGAAGCTTATGGTGGGGAGAAAGAGAGGAAAACTGGGTATAATGGACTATTTTGGAGATAAAGGTAAGCTTAGGTTTCTGTATGGGTCAGAAAAATAAACAGTAGTCATAAAATCTTATCCTCAAGAGTGTAGATACTAGAGGAAGAAACTTGAAGATAACTATTTCAGAATCCATTGAGTCTTTCCAGTATTACTTTTTCGAATAAATTAAAGTTTTAAAAGGGTTTTTAAAAAACTTTGGGAATGTTAAAAGTGTAACAAGTGAAAGGGAAGGAAGTTCAGCAGGTGACTGACAAGAGGTACTTTTTTCTGGTCTTTGCTTTGAATTACCAACAATTACTTTTGGTAAACAGGAAGCAGCCAAGTCTGGCACACAGGAAACAAGTATTTGCAAAGTGAAGGTTTGTTTTTTTTTTTTTTTTTCCCTCTGAGAATAATTTTTATCTAAATAACTACCTAGAAAATAATAAGTATGTTACTCTGAAAACTTTTCTTTATAATCCAAGCTGCTTTCTTTCCCAATGTTACTGAACACATTTTGGAGGAGATTGTCAATTTTCCTATGAGATTTGATAAATATTTCCCCAGTGATTTTCACCTGAAAGTCACAACAGAGTGTCACAATTTGAAACGCTAATGATTTAACTTGACTTTTTTTTTTAAAGTGTTTAAGATTGTTTTTAACAAATAAAACCAACTTTCCCTCTCTGAAAAGAATACCGCTGTATCTGTAGCCTGACTTATACCAGTAAAGACATCGTGTTATTTTATTACAGTTACACATGAAAATACAAAGAGGTACACTCTATAGAGCTCAGGGGTCACCATGGGGGTAAAGACTGAAACCAAGTAGACAGAACTTCAGGATTCTGATCCCCATATCATTCTGCTTTATCTGTTTTCTATGTAAGCTTTCATTTGTCTAAAATATTTCACTGCTAGAAAAGAAAGAAAGAAAGAAAGAAAGAAAGAAAGAAAGAAAGAAAGATCATTGTTAATAGAAATTTAGAGTTGGGAAAGATCTCAGAGATAGTTTGATCCAATCCTCTCATTTCACAGATAACATTTTGATCCAAAGAATTTATCTAGCTAACCTGCCCCAGATCACATGGTCAGTTTGTGGCTATTTAGGACCCTGAGACCAGTTGCCATCCTACAGCCCTTTCAGACCAGAGCTGACCACATTACCCTTTTCCTGGCCATCACTTACCAGACATTCTTGTTCTAGGGACATGTTTTTATTGTTTTTTCTTATTTTAATTTATCTTGTGGAAATTACATAAAAGTTATCTTGTGGAACTTCTCTGTTTTCCAGGCAGTCTTCCCTAAGTCTTTCAATTCTAGACTTTATTTAAAACATCCAAGCTAGGGGCACCTGGGTGTCTCACTCAGTTGGGCGTCTGACTCTGGATTTCGGCTCAGGTCACAATTTCACCGTTTGAGCTCTGTGTCAGGCTCTGCACTGTTGGTGCGGTGCCTACTTGGGATTTTGTTCTCTCTTCCTCTCTCTCTGCCCCTCCCCTGCTCTCTCTTTCTCAAAATAAATAAACTTGACAAAATAAAATATCCAATCTATTCATGGACTGCTCTATTCACTCCCACTGGCTGGGGACATCCTGTTAGTTGTCTGTCCAGTTTCCATTCTCCTGTCTTCCTTATTAACAGAGTCCTGTTTGGGAGGTGGGGGTAGTATTGTGCCCAGCTAAAAATATTCCCAGGACCTCTTTTAGCTCAATACTCAACAACAGAGCAAAAGTGGGACCTCATGAAAAGCTCATCAAAGAGAACTGACTCCCCTTTGGCTCATGTTCATTTGCTTTTTGTCTTTCCTCCTTTTTTGTGTGTGTGGAATACAGCTTGAGGCCTGGAGCCACGACAGCAATGTTGTGAGCATGAAGGTGCAAGTTCCACCCTAGGAAAGGTGGAATGCCAACCTAAGAGAAGCCTGAATCCTTGATGCGAAGCTGATGTTCCAGCCCTGGGTTTCTTCCTCTCGACTTCTCATAATATGAGAAACATAAACCCCTATCTTGTTGGAGCCAGTATTATTTCAGTTTAGGTTTTCTGTTACATGCCCCTGAATGTAATCCCTGATGGCTCCAATTTAGGATAAGAACAGAGTAGGCTAGTAATTCAGTTTTATTGAATGAGCTTTTTTTTTTTTGAACACTTACTAGTTGCTTACATAATAGTCTGTATATACACCATCACAGGACATATAACATAATGATAATTCATTCGCCTAGTCATATAATGAAACAATTTCTTCCTCCACTGCCTAAAGGTAAAGAAAAGGGGCTAGCTATATGAAGACCAGGGGGAAAACCTTTCAAGCAGAGAGAACAACATATTCCAGGGCCTAGAAATGGGGAGTGGGGAGGGTGGGTTGGAGGAGGGACAAGAGACTCCATTGGAGAGAGGGGAGGAGATAGATAGATGTGCCTTAGTCTGTTCAAGCTGCTGCAACACAAGTACATAGACTGGGTGGCTTAAACAACAAACTGTTATTTCTTTTTTTTTTAATTTTTTTTAATGTTTATTTTTGAGAGAGACAGAGTGTGAGTGGGGGAGGGGCAGAGAGAAAGGGAGACAGAATCTGAAGCAGCCTCCAGGCTCCGAGCAAGCTGTCAGCATAGAACCTGACACAGGGCTTGAACTCACAAACTGTGAGATCACAAACTGACCCGAAGTCGGACGCTTAACCAACTGAGCCACTCAGGCGCCCCACAAACTGTTATTTCTCACAATTCTGGAGGTGGAGAAGTGCAGGGTCAAGGCACCAGCAGATTTGGTGTCTGGTGAGGACCTGCTTCATGTTTCATAGACAGCCATCTTTTCTCTGTGTCCCTACATGGTGGTAAGTGCAAGGTTCTTCCTTGGGGTCTCCTATAAGAGACGGATTCATGAGCACTAATGAGGACTTCACGCTCATGAACTAATCACACCCCACGGGCCCCACTTCCAAATACCATCCTATTGGACTTTAGGATTTAACATATGAATTTTGAGGGGACACAGTCTATAGCAAGGTGGTAAAGGCATTTAAATTTATGCTGTGGGAAAGCATTGAAGGGTCTATGCTGCACATAACCATTCATAGTTCTTTTAAACTCACTTTTGCTGCTGTACAGAAAATGAATTGAAAGGGGTTAGAGTGCAATGGGGAGACCAGTCTGTAGGTGTTTCAGGCAAGAGGCGACGGTGGCCTGGATGGGGGTTGTGACAGTGGAGTTGAAGAGAGGATGGATTGCTGATATACTTTGGCGATGGAAACGTCAGGGTTTGTTTCTAGATTAGATGTGGGCACAAGGGTAATGGAGGACTTCAGGATGATTCGTGGGTATTGGTCTGAGTAGCTGAATGGATGATGATGTTGTTTACCAAGATGGGGAAAACTGGAGGTGGCGCAGGGCTGGAAGAAGGAACAGATTTGGGAGGAAAATTCAAGAGTTCCTTTTTGCCCCGTTAAGATGTCTGTGAGGCACGTAAGTGGAGATGCCAAGTGGGTAATTGGATATGTAGATCTGGAGGTTTATGAAGAGGTTTATGAAGAGGTTTATGAACCATCCCAGCATATCCTGCTCACATCACCTCTTGTGATCTACATTGTCAGGTGTATGTTCCTTTTTCTGTTCATTTCCCCTTTATGATCCCCAAGTCTTTAGACAAGCTTTGTATAAGCATCCATCCTTATCTCTCTGGATAAGAGATCTGGAGGTATTAAATCAAAATTCAATAGTGAAAAGAGTACTTACACTCATGAGGTAATCTATGCAAGGAGTGTAGAGAGAGAATGAAGGAACATCTAGCAAGAAGACACAGAATAGTGCTGTGCCCTAGGTGCACCTGTTATAAAGTCCAGGGATATCCACAGTTGGGTATTTCTGGGGATAGCGTCTAGGGAAGGAGCCATTTGATTCCATGACTACTTTCCTCAGGAGACTAGAACCAGGAGGCCAGCCTGAGGCTGCAGTGAGAGGGACGCTGCTGTCTTCTTGTCAGGCAGGGTTTGGATTTCAGGAACTTGAGCTGGCTTTGCTGGGGTTCCTGAGTAGGAGGGTTAGAGAGCACTTCTGCCACCTGGAAGCAGATGTGCATCCCAGCATATCCTGCTCACATCACCTCTTGTGATCTACATTGTCAGGTGTATGTTCCTTTTTCTGTTCATTTCCCCTTTATGATCCCCAAGTCTTTAGACAAGCTTTGTATAAGCATCCATCCTGGTCCTTGCTCTACTGTGGGAAATTAAAAACTAGTGTGTCTGTATTGGTGTTGAAGAGTTAAAGGAATACTAATCTCCCAAGTCCAGCATGGTGGGGAGTAGCAGGAGTTCCCTAAGAGGAAGATGGGTCTCTTGTTGGAGGGTAGGGATGTTAGGTTTAGGCTCTCCAATCTGGAAGGACAGGCTCCTTCCATGACCAGCCTTGAAGGAGCTGCTTTTGAGTTTTTAAAGACACCAGGTCCTTTCTTTAGAGTCTTTTTTTCCACATTAGATTATAAACTCGAAGGAATGCTTTAATTGTCTTTGTACCCTCAGTGTCCAGGCGGCAGTAGGCACTCCATAAATATTAGTTTAATAGATGAATGAATGTATATTAGGCATTGAGATATGCACACTGTGGTCCTCAACTGATTTACAATCCAGTTGTGGTGATCAGATTGCATACCCAAAGGTGTGGCACAGTGTCAAGAGCACTGTAGGTTATATGAAGGAGCTGTGAAATGCTACTTAATCACAGAAGAGGGAGAAATTACTTCCAATGTGGGGGCATCCAGCTTGGGACAGATTTTGTGGAGGAGAAAACATATGGCTGGGCCTTGAGGGCTGGAAAGAATTTCCACAAATAGGGTGAGTAAGAGACAAATACATGCCAAGTAGAGGGATCAGTGAAAATACAGACATTGAGGGAAGGCATTCTGTTTCTTCAGTGCACGGCCAGGAATGAGGTCTGAGACAAGAGAGGCCTTGCTCAGTGAGATGACATTTTTAGGGCTCAGTAGTGGGGCCCCAAAACCCCTCTCTGGCTTTGATCTGAGACAAGAGAGGCTTTGCTCACTGAGATGTGTCAAAGCCAGAGAGGGGTTTTGGGGCCCCACTACTGAGCCCTTAAAAATGTCTTCTCAGGGGTGCCTGGGTGGCTCAGTCGGTTAAGTGTCCGACTTCGGCTCAGGTCATGATCTCGCAGTCCGTGAGTTCGAGCCCCACGTCGGGCTCTGTGCTGACAGCTCAGAGCCTGGAGCCTGCTTTGGATTCTGTGTCTCCCTCTCTCTCTGACCCTCCCCCATTCATGCTCTGTCTCTCTCTGTCTCAAAAATAAATAAACATTAAAAAAAATTTTTTTAAAAATGTCTTCTCAGTGAGCAAAGCCTCTCTTGTCTCAGACCAAAATATTAGTAATAATATTATTAGCTGAGAGCTGAGATTGCCTTCTCACAGTAGACAAACAACTCAGTAGTGAGAGCTGTTAAACACTGTGATAGTGCGTCAGTGGCACGTTCAGAAAATCTTTTCCCAGAGCTTTTTATGCATAAAATAGACTTGCTATTTGTCAATGGTTTCCTGTGGTCCCTCTTAATACCATGACATGGTACTATATGAGCTCCCCAATCTATGATGTTTGATTAAACTAAAAAAAATACTTGGGTGTTGATTTTGGACATGACCTTTGGCATGGCTATGGATGCATTCATGCCCCCTGTCCCTCCCGTCAATGTGGCTCTCTTCCAATGATTCCCATCTCAACAAATGACACTTGCATCCATACAGCTGCCCAAATCAGAAATCTGTGAATGATCCTTGATGCCCCATTCCTCCTTACTACTCAATTTCTAATTAACCCCCCATCATTCTACCTCAAAAACACCTCTAGAATTTGTCCAGTGCCCTCCAGTCCCCCATGCTGGCTGAAGTCACTAGCATCTGTCACATGGATTGCTGCAATAGTCTAAATGATCTCCCTACCCTCAAGCTGGGCCTTCTCTAACCCATCCCACATCCCTTGTCTCTCTGAAATGTCCATGTGAAAGCACTTCCTTTTCCCGCTTAACATTTCTTCACTGGGGCCCCAGGCTTATGAGAGAGGCCAAAGGTGTGCAGTCTGGGCCAGACTGCTTAGATATTCCTGTGTGCTTGAACTCCAGCTTGGCTACTTACCTATTTACTTGACCTCTGGCAGATTACTTATGCACCCACTGCAGTTTGCTCATCTATAAAAAGGGGATCATGACAATAATTCATTTTAGAGTAGTTGGGAAGACTAAATGAATCTGGATCTTCCTCTCCTATGTGAACCCTTAAATTCGGAGTGTCCCCGGACTCTGATCCTCTTCTCCATACTCATTTCCTTAGTCATCTCAACTGGACTCTTAGCTTTAATATCCATATCCTGATAACTCCCAATGGTACATCTCTAGCTCAGACCTCTCTCCTGAACCCTAGATTCATATATATCCAGCAGCTTCTCAACATCACCACTTGATAGCTAATAGATACATTAAACTTACTATGTCCAAGGCTGAACTCTGAATTTTTTTCATTCAAATCTTCTGTGCCCAAAGTCTTTTTAAAAATTTTTAATGTTTTATTTATCTATTTATTACTTTTTAAACGTTTATTCTTGAGAGAGACAGAGACAGAGCATGAGTGGGGCAGAGAGACAGGGAGACACAGAATCTGAAGCAGGCTCCAGGCTCTGAGCTGTCAGCACAGAGCCTGATGCAGGACTCTCGAACCAATGAACCGTGAGATCATGACCTGAGCCGAAGTCCGATGCTTAATCTACTGAGCCACCCGGGAGCCCCTCCCCCTCCTTTTAATCTCAGTTGATGGAACCGTGCTTCCAGATACTCAGGCTCAGTAGCTCCTCACTTTTCTCTTGTTCTCACTTCTCACATCCCATCCATCTGGAAATCCAGCTGGCTCCTTCAAGCTGCAGGCAGAAACTGACTCCTTACAATGTCCGTGGCTGCACCCTGGCCCAAGCCCCCCACCGTCTCTTACCTGGATTACTACAGTGGCCTCCTGACTGGTCTCCTTCCACTCTGTTCTGTCCACAGTCTCTTCTCCACCCAGCAGATTGGAAAATCAGACCCGGTCACTCCTTTGCTCAATTCTTCCATTGGCTTCTCATTCCACAACTACTACATGCCAAAATCTTTATAAGATCCTATGTAGTGAAGTCTTCACCCTCCACTTTGTAACCTCATCTCCTACTTTACTCCTTGTTCATTCTACTCCAGCTACAGTCCTTACTTTTCCTGGGACTCCTCCAGGATGCTCTGGTCGTAAGGATTTGGCACTGCCTATTCTCTTTACTGGAGTGCTCTTCCCCAGATATCCCTACGGCTAACTCATCTCCTCCTTTAAGTCTTTGCTCAAATGTCTCTTCTCAATGAGATGTACTCTCACTACCCTTTTAAAAACCTTAGGGGCGCCTGGGTGGCGCAGTCGGTTAAGCGTCCGACTTCAGCCAGGTCACGATCTCGCGGTCCGTGAGTTCCAGCCCCGCGTCAGGCTCTGGGCTGATGGCTCAGAGCCTGGAGCCTGTTTCCGATTCTGTGTCTCCCTCTCTCTCTGCTCCTCCCCCGTTCATGCTCTGTCTCTCTCTGTCCCAAAAATAAATAAACGTTGAAAAAAAAAATTAAAAACCTTAACTTTTCCTGAAGTCCTATGGCACTCCTGATCTCCCTTCTGTTTTTTTTCCATTATACTTACCACCCTCTGACATACTATACACTTTACTTATTATGTTTATTGATTATTATTTGTCTTCTCCTACTAGAATGTAAGCTCCACTGGAGCAAGGATCTTTGTTTTATATTCACTGGTGTTATGTATCCAAACACTGGAACGGTGCTAGTACATAGTAGGGCCCACTAGATATCTATAGAATGAATGGGTAGTGCATGGCACACAGTTCTGGACATATATATATATATATATATGTACTTATAATTACAATAAATATATATTATTTTATATATTATTTTATAAACAAAACGTGCAGACAGTTATTAAGCTCACAACCACTTGGCTCTCTGTATCTTCCTAATCTCATCTCCCTTCACTCTTTGTCCAATTCTAGTTCAGCTGTACTTAGTTCTCTCATCTCTAGAGCTTTCCACATGTAATCTTCTCTCTGTCCATCCACCCTTTTATTTGAGGAATATATGTTCATCTTTCAGGTGTCAGTTTGGAAGGACTTGCCTGATTCTAGGTCAGCCCCCTCTGCCAGCAATCCTCCTCCTGCCACCCTGTGCTCCTTGCCCATCACTCTGCTTTGTAATTACTTGCTTCTCACTTGTCTTCTCAGCTCGTCTCTGTGACAACAGACACTATGCCTGTGATGGTAGTCATTGCAGCATCCCCAGCACCCAGCAGAGGGCTTGATACATGGGAGGCTCTCAGTAAACATTACTGCAATGAATGAGAAAGGCCCACAGCAGTGATTGCATTTCTGCATCTTTGACACACTTGCTTAGTAACCATATGCGATAGCTTCTTGTGCTGCTTCTTAGGTAATAACCATCGCTAACACTTTTCTAACTCAGTCCTCACAACTCTGCGAAGTAGGCACTACTAGTGCCCTTATTTGAGAAGGTAGGAACTTGAAATTTACAGAAGTAAAGGTACTTTCTCAACGTAACAGAGCTGGCAAGTATTGGATCAGGATTAAAACCCAGGCAGTCTGTCACCAGAACTCGTGTGATGCCACATCATTCAGCCATTTTGATTTTGGATTTTCTCTTTTACTTAAAAAATTAGTCAACTATCTGTCCTTAGCAAGTATGTAAGAGAACAATCCCTACCACCTTCAATATACATTTATCATGGTCTTCTTTACGGAGGAGCTGCCACTCATGCTTCCTTTCACCAAAGTGAAAACTAAAGCCCAAGCAGGGTGGCAGCCTTGTGGTCTAGATCAACATTATTACCATTAACACCAGTTGCTGTTTTATTGAACACATACTATGTGGCAGGCACCTTGCCATATGTCATCTCATTTGATAACTAATTTTTAGTTTAACCGAAGGTGAAACCTTGTTTTCTGACTTCTACTTCATGGCTCTCTGGATCACAATGATTTAAATCACTTAAAATGTATTATCAAAGTCATTGGAACTCCAATGCAATTTAGAGAGACCTGCCCAACTCTCTCATTCTCAAATCTGGGAACTGAGATTCTGAAAGGTTAAGTGCCTTGTCCAATGTTAAGTTGTCTAGCTGGGGCTGGAAGAGGCCTCCTGCATCCAGGTCCAGAGCTCTTGATGCTATATACAGCCAATCATCTTTACCCAATGTACATAAATGAAAAGGCATCGTGGCTCTTTTTAAATAGTTGTTACTACCCATGGCTTATTATTCATGATGCTATTTCACAATTCATGCCCTGGAAGTCACACTTTTTAGCATCCCCCTCGAGGTGCCTTCCACGTTTACGAAGGTGGCAGCAGCAGCTGCCCCTTTGTGACTGGTTGACTAAGGGCCAGGCGGCCCTCAGACCGATCTCGACAGCCAATCAGGGCTCGGAGCCACAGAGCTGCACCAACCGGAGGTTGCCGAAGCCTCAACACGGGCCAACTGGGAGCTCGAAGCCAAGAAGAATGTGACCGGCGGACAGCGATCAATCAGAGGGGAGGAGCGGTTAACTGACGTCCAATCAGCGGCTCTTAGGTCCCGGTCGTGGGCGGTGCTGCCGTGAGGCCCGCCGGCCAGCCAATCAGCAGACGAGCGGCCGTCGGCGCGAGTGTGGGGGGCAGCCGGGGGTGGGGCTTGCCCGAGCGTCGGAACTGTGGGCGCTGCGAAGAGCGAGGCTGGGTGAGAAGGGCTGAAGACCCGGTTGGGGTTAGGGGCAGCGCGGGCACGCACCGGGCCAGGGCGGGGGCTGGAGGCTGGGGCACACGAGGGTGCGGGCGGGGGCACGCAGGGGTCCCAGCGGGGCGCGGGTGGCAGGGTCAGAGTTAGGAGATGCGGCGGGATTGACCCTCAGAGCTACGGGATATGGCGGGGAGAGAGGTGAGGGACCAACTACCGGGCTGGGGAGGTGGCCCGCTCCGACCAGGTGGCTGAAGGAGGAGGGGACACTGTTGCCATGGCAACGCACGTGTGCTGTGTGGCGACCTTTTTCACCGCCTGAATGTGCGCACACCTTAAATCCGCCGCCTGATCACCCCCACCCTAAAGGGCCTCCATCATCCTTTGCTCGCAGGCAGCTGGGCTGAGACCAAAAATAACCCTGTTTAGCTGCCGCCTCTCCTCCTCCCCAGCCTGGTTACTCCCCTCCTCCCCTCCCTCCTGCTGTCTCGTCCCCGGGCAGAGGGATTAAGCTCGCCCTGGGGCCCTTGGCACAACAGGCCTTTGCGGTTTGACCACCTGGTCCAGTTCGCAGCCAGCTTGAGGAATGGCCACAGCTGGGGTACAGCGCGGCTGTCTCTTCCTGGGGACTGCACCGTAGAGATGCTGCCGCCTGAGCGACCTGGGGTATCCCTCAGATTTCTTTAAGGCATCCAGTGCAGAGCCTTGTGCATAACAAGTACTCAGAGAATGCGGTCTGACTCCATGAATAAAGACCACAATGATAGCTTTCCACCTATGGACCAGCGCTGTCCAATAGATCTATAAAGCGAACCAGATACGTAATTTTACCTTTTCTGCTAACCACGTTTTTAAAAAAGGTTAGGTTAATTTTAATATATTTTACTTAACCTGACATATCAGAATATCAATATTAACTGAATATTAATTCACGAGTTAATATTAAATTACTGGTATCTAAAATTCCTTTTTAAATACAAGACCTTCAAAATCTGGTGGGAACTTATACTTACCTCACATCTCAGTTCAGACCAGGCACATTTCAAGTGCTCACTGGCTGCATTTAGCTGATGGCTGCCATATAAGACTGTGCAACCATAAGCATTTCTCATTTCATGTGGCTGAATACATAAAACTCCTCAATACTCTTTGAAACTCTCTTCTGTGCAGGGAGCACTGCAATGAGGCAACAAAAAACATGAGGCATGGTCTTTTTTTTTTTTTTAATGTTTATTTTTGAGACAGAGACCGACAGAGAATAAGCGTGGGAGGAGCAGAGAGAGAGGGAGGCACAGAATCGGAAGCAGGCTCCAGGCTCTGAGCTCTCAGCACAGAGCCTGATCCGGGGCTCCAACCCATAGACCAGGAGATCATGACCTGAGCCAAAGTTGTATGCTCAACCGACTGAGCCCCTCAGGCGCCCCATGGCATGGTCTTCTTTGTCAAGGAGCTTCCAGACCAGTTGATATATCAGACATCCAAAAATTAAATTGAGTTTTAAGTGGTAGTAATTAAGGCAATAGTAAAGATAACCAGGCAGTATATAATTGGCAAACAAGATGGTTGATGAATTATCCTTAGGAATTGTAGGCAGGAATACTTCAGGCTCTTAAAGAAGAGGAAGACATGAATCTACTCTTGAAAGATAGGTAGGTGTTTTGGTTGAGTGGAACTGACCATAGCTTCTTTTATTTTTAGGGTTGAAAATTGGCAGTCCTGAGACTTTCAGACTGAAAAAGACTTCTCTCTCTCACTGACAGTCTCCATCATGATTCATAGCCTTTTCTTGATCAACTCCTCTGGAGATATTTTCCTGGAAAAACATTGGAAAAGTGTGGTCAGCCGTTCTGTCTGTGATTACTTTTTTGAGGCACAAGAAAGAGCTACCGAGGCAGAAAATGTACCTCCAGTTATTCCGACTCCTCACCACTATCTCTTAAGTGTTTACCGTCACAAGATCTTTTTTGTGGCTGTGATCCAGACAGAGGTCCCACCGCTGTTTGTCATTGAGTTCCTTCACCGAGTAGTGGACACGTTTCAGGTGCGTGAATGTGAGGAGGCTCATGCGTGTAAATTATAAAGTGTCTGTATAGTTCTGTTTCCATTGTATTCAGCTTCAATTAAGGAACTTTTTAAAAAATCAAAACTGACTTTGCTCACTTCCTCTCCCATCTGATAAGATCCTTGTTTCTGTTTATGGAACTGGCTGCACCTGAAATGGCACATTGAATACTTCTGAACCTGTTGCATGAGGAAGCCACTCTACTTGGTATGATTATATACAGTCATTTTAGTTCTGGAGATTGGAATCGCCCCACTTTTTATTCATAAATCAGAGGAATTTAGTTGGGGTTTTTTTTTTCTTTTTTTTAGTGGACTTGATGCTAGCCATTGTTAAGTACCTTGCTATGAGTTGCATCAAAAAGTAATGAGTGTGTAAAGATACGTATATTTTCAAGTGTTAGAAAAAACTAAGTAATGCTTGTTTCACTCTCCTTGGCAAGAGTAATTTGTGAAGCCAAACTTCATCTTGAGTTTGGAGTGCTTATCCAAAGCATCTGAGTACTAGTGATGAGCTTTCATTGCAAACTAAGATTGGAAAATCTTCTGTTCCTGTAAGAATTTAAGTGACACATTTTACAAGACACAGTTTTCACTTTGAGTTTTTCTTTCAGGAATAGATTTGAAGATCTTGGGGAGCAGGGTACAGGGGAGGTGAAAGTAAGTTATATCAAGATGTCAGCACTATTATTAGCTCAGGATTTTAGGCTTCCCAGACCCTGGATTCAAATATGGGATCCTCCCTCTAAAAGAATTGCTCAAATTCTACCTCTTATGGTCACTTGCCTTTTATTTTATTTTATTTTTTTTGTAATGTTTATTTATTTTTAAGAGAGAGACAGAGCACGAGTGGGGGAGGGGCAGAGAGAGAGAGAGGGAGACGCAGAATCTGAAGCAGGCTCCAGGCTCTGAGCTGTCAGCACAGCCAACGTGGGGCTCACACTCACAAACCATGAGATCATGACCTGAGCTGAAGTCGGACACTTAACTGACTGAACTACTCAGGCTCCCTGGTCATTTGCCTCTTATTATTGTCATCATACAATAAGTGAGAAGCAAGGGCCCTTTGGTTTAATTTCTGTGTCATGTGTGGTCTGGAATTGGTCATATGAATACAGAAATTGTGGAATAAGAGAAGAAGAAGAGAATGATGACTCAGATATTACGGTGAAATTAAAAAATAAGTCAAAGAGTCCTTTCATTTCCAGTCATATCTGTATCACATGTCTGGAAAATGAAAATATATTTTATAATTTTTTTCCCACAAATACTTTCTGGTAGTACTATTCTGGGTTTCCAGTTCTCATGTGGCATACCAGTTCTTTCCCACAGTGAAAAACAGAATTATAAACCCCAGTATGTGGAGTAACTAAAAGTAGAAGAACCCAGTAGTTATGACCTTAAACTACTCTAATTGAGCCTTATTATGATTTCCACATATGATATTTTACCCCATTCTAAGATTAACAGTCCCATTGGTGAAACCCAGCATTTGCTTCATCCCTCCATAGCAATATTTTGTAATCTATTATGAGACAGGAAGTGAGAAAAGTTGTTTAATCTCGTTGAAAACACAGAGGACTTTGGGATAACAGTAAAGTTCCTAGTTTGGAAGTCTGGGACTTCAGAGCTTGTCATTTTTGAAGGATTTGTTAAAAGTAAATGGACATACCCTGATTTTAATGTCTTTTCTCTCTGGCTGCATTATTTGTTTAGTACTAGAATATGAGGGAAGAGTTCCAGCGCTAGAATTGCACATAATTTTGCTATAGCAATTTGTCACACTTACAAGTCTTCTTTCCAACTGCTTAGTTCACGTTATGTCTGATTGACAAAATCTGGTGAGGTGTTTTATTTATTTTTCAAAATAAAAACACTCTTGGGAGGAAATGTGTTACCTCCCCCCCCCTTCTTTTTAAACATTTTTTTTAACGTTTATTTACTTTTGAGACAGAGAGAGACAGAGCATGAACGGGGGAGGGTCAGAGAGAGGGAGACACAGAATCTGAAACAGGCTCCAGGCGGTGAGCTGTCAGTACAGAGCCTGACGCGGGGCTCGAACTCACAGACCGCAAAATCATGACCTGAGCTGAAGTCAGCTGGTTAACCGACTGAGCCACCCAGGTGTCCCCTCCCCCCCTTCTTAAATCCTCATTTTTAAAGAAGTCTTGTTTTAGAAACACATTCCTGACTCTTAAGTGTTCTTGGATATTGCAATGTCTCTGACAATTTTTATTATCTGATGTAATTTTAATTTAGATCACGTGTACAGTCCAGTTTTGGATGTCATGATTTTAGGAGCATGTTGGAAAACTAGAGCGTATCCAAAGAAATAGCAAGATGGTGAAATGATCTAGAAACCATACCATAGCGTGAATAGTAGAAGGATCAAACAGGGTTTGGCTGGGAGAAAAAAAAAATGAAGTGAAAGTTAGCTGTCTTCAAATAGCTGTGGGGCTGTTATGTAAATTTGTTCTGTAAGGCAGATCTAGAAAGCAAATTTCTGTTTAGCAAAAGAAAGAACTTTTGAATAATCAGAGCTTTCCATGAATAGAATGGGCTTTCTCAAAAGGCAAATGGATGAATTCAAGAAGGATTGTATGACCATCTCAGAGGTCCTGTAAAAGATGCCACTGACGTTCCTAGAAGGGCCTCTAGAAGGGCCTCGCTAAATGACTACTAGCATTTCTTTTTCGTCATCATGCATCACGTTTTACAAAGTGTTTTATAATTTACAAAGCATTTCCACATGTATTATCATTTAATCAATCATGCTTAGTTCTTATAACCTCCTTGTGTGTCCAGTGGTATTATCCTGATTATACTAGTAAAGAAATCAAGACCTGTATCAGTTAGCATGACTTACTCTGGTAAGTGACAATAAGATTACCACCCAGGTCTTCTGATTTGGAATCCAGTGCTTTTTCCACAACCCAGATAATTTAGTATCTAAGTTTAGCCTGTGTTAATAAAAAAAGACAAAGCCTTCTTAGAATCATCCTAGCATCTTAGAGACTTTCTGGTGTGCTAGTTCATCTCCCTCATTTCATTTTATTTCCTTCTCAATTCTTATTTGCTGTATCAGTGTTAAGAGATAGCACAACAGAAAGCATTAAGAAAATTTTTAGGTCCAATCTGGGTCATATCAAGTATTATTATTTTGCATAGTTCTTTCAAATTCTTGTTCCTAAGCACATGTAATAGTTTAGGTTCAGTTTTGTATTTGTCATGTTTTGTCTAGTTGAAGAAACTAACCCCAAAAGGTTAAATGACTTACTCTTAATTTATAAAAGAAGTTAGTGATGATACTAGTACTATAAGCCAGTCCACTGTTCTATCTACCAAACCGGGTTGCTTAAGAGAACTAAGGTTATGCTTCATTCCTTCATTGCAGAAGAATATTCCAGAAACACTGAGTAAACACATGGACAGGACTAGGTCCTTATTTTTTAGGAAGATTCTTTTTGTTACAATCTCTGAATGCTATATATTCTACATATTGTATTTTCATCAGGATTATTTTGGAGTCTGTTCAGAGCCAGTGATCAAAGACAATGTGGTTGTGGTTTATGAGGTACTGGAAGAGATGCTTGACAATGGGTTTCCATTGGCTACCGAGTCAAACATCCTCAAAGAACTGATAAAGCCTCCCACTATCCTTCGAACGGTTGTCAACACCATAACAGGTATGGAGAAAGAGGAAACCAAGCTGCTGCCATCCTGGGTGTGGCTTTCTCCGGTGTGGTGCACTGTTTTGAGTGCTTGTCTTTGGGGCTCTCAGATGTCCAGGTGCTTTAATTTTGTTCGTTATAGTCTTTGATTATGACCTGAAATATGTTTTCGTTATGTAGAAAAGGCCTTGATTTCAGTGACAATAAAGTATGCTTCTTTAAAAAGCATTTCTTTCTGATTACAGAAGAAGCACATGATTATTAAAGAAATGTCAGAGATACAGAAAAGCACAAAGACCTTGAAAATAACTTAATCACACCATAATTTTGACATATTTTCTGTGTCTTCTAGACAGATGAATAATGAATAGATGCATAGATTTTTTAAAAACAACTCTTGTCTATTTTTTAAAACTTTCATCAATATTTTGTGAACATTATCCCATTATGATACATTTTCTTCTACATAATTTTTAGTGACTTTATAATTTTCTACCATATGGAATAGACCCTAAGTGATTTGTTCAATCCATATTTATGATGGTTCTGATTTTTTGTTCTTTTAAATAACAGGGAATTAACTCTCTTATACCTAAATCTTTGTGTACATCTTCTTTGATTTATTTTCAGTAATAGAAATGGAAGTGCTAAATCAAAGGGCATGCACATTTTAAGGACTTTAATGCATTGTGCCAAATTGTCTTCTAGAAAATTTATAGTTTCTGTAGCTGTTTCTGTGCATCCTAGCCAATCCTATTATTAATTTTTTCAAATCTTTGGCATTTAATAGTTTAGTCATGTCATATTTACACACTCATTTTTTTTAAGTTTATTTATATATTTTGAGAGAGGGAGAGAGAGAGAATCCCAGGCAGTCTCCACACTGTCAACACAGAACCCTGTATGGGGCTCGAACTCGTAAACCATGAGATCATGACCTGAGCCGAAACCGAGTCAGACCCTTAACTGACTGAGCCACCCAGGCACCCTGCACACTCATTTTTTATTACTAAGGAAGTTAAAACCCATTCGAGTATTTATTGACTGTTTTTCTTCTATAGTGAATTACCTACTTGTGTCCTTTGCCCAGCTCTTCTTTTATTGAAATGTTTTTCTTTTTTTATACTAACATAAATTTTGTTAATTTTTATTCATTTTTGAGAAAGAGACAGAGCGTGAGTAGGGGAGGGGCAGAGAGAGAGGGAGACACAGAATCTGAAGCAGGCTCCAGACTCCAAACTGGCAGCACAGAGCCCAATGTAGGGCTCGAACTCATGAACTGCGAGAGGATGACCCTGAGCCGAAGTCTGACGCTCAACCAACTGAGCCACCCAGGCACCCCTCATACTAGTTTAAAAGAAGTCCTTTCATTTAAGCACATTAAACCATCATGTATATTTCCAGTATACATGATCATTTGTAGTTCTGTATATTTTTTGAATCCTATGTCACAGATATTTTCTCACAATCTGCCTTTTAACATTGTCTATGGTGTTTTTGTTTAGCCACATTTAAAATTTTCTGACTTAGTCATATTAGTCATTCTGCTTCATTCAGGTTTTACATTGTGGGTCTTGCTTCATATATAAACAAGGGTTTGCATGACATTTGACAAACTGATTGAAAAAAACATATATATATTTTTTATGTTTTTATTTTTTGAGAGAGAAAGAGAGCATGGGTGCATGTGCCTGCATGCAAGCTGGGGAGGGGCAGAGGGAGAGAATCTCAAGCAGTCTCCACGCTCAACGCTGAGCCAGGGTGTAGACATGGAGCCCGATCTCACAACTGTGAGATTGTGACCTGATCTGAAATCAAGAGCTGGTTGCTTAACTGACTGAGCCACCCAGGCGCTCCCCACCCTGAAAAATATATTTTTTTTAAGTATAAATTTGCAAGAATACTGGGACAATTTTGAAAAAGTACTGCAAAGGTGGATTTTCCTTGTCAACAAATATCAAGCTATATTAAGTTCATATAGGACAGGAGACAGAAACTCATACATAGATAGATAAGCTATTAAAGGGCAAGACAGTTTTGAAAATAAATATTTTTTAAAAAGAGTAAGAGAGGGGCACTTGGTTGGCTCAGTCAGTTAGCGTCTGACTCTTAGTTTTGGCTCAGGTTATGATCTCCTGGTTCATGGGTTCAAGCCCAGTGTAGCGCTCCTGCTGATGGTGTGGGCCTACTTTGGATTTTCTCTCCCTTCTCTCTCTTGCCCCTTCCCAGCTTGTGCATTCACTGCACTTATGCACTCACTCTCTCCCTCTGTCTCTCAAAAGAAAAGCAAGAGAGAAAATGTGTTCTATCAAATACAAGATATAAAGTTTTGATAATTTTAAAAACATAGTATTGGCCCAGTAATAGACAGATAGGTGGCTAAGATAAGGTAGAATGTTCAGAAACAGACCCTTTCTTTTGTAGGAATTTGGTATAGATAGATGTCATATATATCAAATCAATGAATCAGGGGCCAATTGTTAAATAAACTATATTAGGACAGTCAGCTTTGATATAGAACAAAATGAAGTCCTTCCCTACTCATTCTGGACACTAAATTCCAGCAAAGAGTTAAACATAAACCTTATAATTGTTAGAAGAAAACATAGGGGAATGTCTTTTTGATCTCAGAGAAGGGAAGGTCTTTTTTAAAAAGTATATTTTCTTCTGGTTCTTTTATGGTTTTACTTTTGGGTTTAATTCTTTAGTCTATTATCTTGGTATACAGTATCAAGTAAGGCTCTCTTTATTTCTCCAAAATTTCTACCAGTTTTCCTAGCACCATAACTTATCCTTTTCCCCTGTTTTAAAATGATATTTTTATCTTGTACTGAGTCATTATGGATTCTTGGTCTGTTTTTAGGCTTTCCTGCCTTATCATACTGCTTTAATTATTATTATTATTATTTTTTTATGTTTATTTTGAAAGAGAGACAGAGCATGAGCAGGGGAGGGGCAGAAAGAGAGGGAGACACAGAATCCGAAGCAGCTTCAGGCTCTGAGCTGTCAGCACAGAGCCCGACACGGGACTCATCTCATGAACGGTGGACCTGAGCTGAAGTCAGATGCTTAACTGACTGAGCCACCCAGGCGCCCTATACTGCTTTAATTATTATAGCCTAATGACATGTTTTAACATACGGTGCCTCTTTTTAAGAAAAACACATTTGTTGGGTTTTTCAATAATCTGGATTCATTTAACTCTTAAACTCTTTGTTAGTGCCTGGATCATTTATAAATACTATGGAGTCATTTTTCTGAACTTCTCTTAAATCTAGAAAAAGATACCTGAGCTGAAAGTACCTTTTGAAAAGCTGAAATGTTGTGTAAATATGCTGAATATATGCGTGTGTTTAATGTTTCTTTCTTTAGATTAAAAGGTCCAGGTTACAAAAGAAGGAAATAGATTTTTAATTAGTTATAATATTTCAGAATTTCAGTATAGCACTTTTGAATTAAAAAAATATTTTTGATGCTTGTGGGAAGAAAAAACAAGGAATTGATTTGCAACTCTTAGGGAAAGATCTAATTTGTATTATTTTCCTAACATTCAGTGTACATTAGTTGTAGTAAAATGTATACATTTTAATACCTAGCATAAATGTACCTAAGAACGCCTAGCATAAATGTACCTAAGAACGTACCTTAAACTAGAATACTGTTTTTACCCATGAAAAATTTATATTTATGTAGATTACCATCCCTACTGAAAGCCAATACATTATTTAAGCTACAAGCTATTGTGAAATTTGAGAGACCAACTTCAGGTTTCTTTCAAAACCAAAATATGATATCTGTTTCTCAAGTAACTTTTTTAACCTTTATTCTGGTCGAGGAAGCAGACCAGATGGCAACAACTTTTTAAAATAGACTAGGTTACCCATATATAAGTTGGGAAACTCTTATCTTTTTTTTTTTTTTTTAATTCTTCAATTGAGTGCATGAAGAGTGGGAGCATAGAAACTCCTAGGGAAGTGTTCTATGATTATTAGATAACTGGTTACATCTAACCACAATGGAATTAAATTACAGTAATATTCATTATCTTAGGAAGCACCAATGTGGGTGACCAGCTTCCTACTGGGCAGCTGTCAGTGGTGCCCTGGCGACGGACTGGGGTGAAATACACTAACAACGAGGCCTATTTTGATGTGATCGAAGAGATTGATGCCATCATTGATAAATCAGGTAGGTGTTTTTAATCTGTTTTCAGAACTGGAAAGTATAAAGATGGGGTGCCTGGGTAGCTCAGTCAGTTAAGTGTCTGACTTCAGCTCAGGTCATGATCTCATGGTTTGTGAGTTCGAGCCCTATGTCAGGCTCTGTGCCGACAGCTCAGAGCCTGGAGCCTGCTTGATTCTGTGTCTCCCTTTCTCTCTGCCCCTACCCCGCTTGCTCGCTCTTTCTCTCTCTCTCTCTGTCTCTCAAAAATAAACGTTAAAAAAATGTTTTGAAAGTGGAAATAGTCTCCTTCATATAATGCTTGCTAGTATCCCATTCAAGATCATTCATTTTAACTTAGTGCCTACTTTGTGTCAGGCGCTGTGCTGGGTACTAGGAATAGACTTAAATATTATAATGCAGATGACACAATCATATATATAGAAACCCCTAAATACTCGACAAAAACTCTTAGAACTAGTAAACAAATTCTGTAAAGTTGCAGGGTACATAATCAACATATAAAACATTTCTAAATATAATGAACTATTCTAAAAGAAAATTAAGAAAACAGTCTCATTTACAATAGCAACAAAAAGAACAAAATAGTTAGAAATAAACTTAACCAAACTTGTACTCTGAAAATTATAAAACATTGATGAAGAAAATTAAAGAAGACACAAATAAGTGGAAAGACATCCTGTGTTCATGGATTGGTAGAATTAATATTATTAAAATGTTCATACTACCCAAAGTGATCTACAGATGCAGTGTAATCACTGTCAAAATCTCAATAGCATTCTTTACAGGAATAGAAAAACAGTCCTAAAATTCATATGGAACCACAAAAGATTCCAAATAGCCAAAGCAATCTTGAGCAAGAAGAACAAAGCTGGAGACTTCATACTTCATGATTTCAAAATATATTGCAAAACTATGTAATTGAAATAGTATTATACTGACATAAAAGTAGACACATAGACCAGTGAAACAGAATAGAGTGCTCAGAAATAAATGGGGCATCTGGGTGGCTCAGTTGGTTAAGCGTCCACTCTTGATTTTGGCTCAGGTCATGATCTCATGGTTCATAAGATTGAGCCCGCATCAGGCTCCACACTGAGCATGGAGCCTGGGATGCTCTCTCTCCCTCTCTCTCTGTCTGCCCATCCCCCACTCGTGCTCTCTCTCAAAATAAATAAACATTCAAAAAATATCTTTTAGGGGCTCCTGTTGGCTCAGTTGGTTGAACGCCCAACTTCAGCTCAGGTCATGATCTCACAGTTCATGAGGTTGAGCCCTGCGTTGTGCTCTGTGCTGACAGCTCAGAGCCTGGAGCCTGCTTCAGATTCTGTGTGTGTCTCTCTCTCTGCCCCTCCCACATTCATGCTCTATCTCTCTCAAAATATACATAAACATTAAAAAAATATTTTTTTAATTAAAAAAACAGAATTGGTTAGTCCTTGTGAGGGGCAGTCTTTAAAAAAAATCTTCTGAAAAACTGATTTTTATTTTTTATTATTTTTTTTTTTTTAATTTTTTTTTCAACGTTTATTTATTTTTGGGACAGAGAGAGACAGAGCATGAATGGGGGAGGGGCAGAGAGAGAGGGAGACACAGAATCGGAAACAGGCTCCAGGCTCTGAGCCATCAGCCCAGAGCCCGACGCGGGGCTGGAACTCACGGACCGCGAGATCGTGACCTGGCTGAAGTCGGACGCTTAACCGACTGCGCCACCCAGGCGCCCCGAAAAACTGATTTTTAAACATTTACAGTCAACTGATCTTCAACAGGAGAACCAAGATTGTACCATGGGGAAAGGATAGTCTCTTCATTAAATGATGCAGGGAAAACTGAGTATCCATATGTGGAAGAATAAAATTGGACCCTTACCTCACACCAAAAAAAAAAAAAAAAAAAAAAAAAAAAAAACCTCAAAATGGATTAAAGACTTAAATGTGAGATGTGAAATCATAGAACTACTAGAAGAAAACATAGGGAAAAAACTTCTTTTTTGGGGGGTGGGGTAGGGGAAAATTTCTTGACACTTGTATGGGCAATGACTTTTTTTGGATTTGACACCAAACGCAAAGGCAACAAAAAGCAAAAATAGACAAAAACTAAAAAGTTTCTGCACAACAAAAACAGTCAACAGAGTGAAAAAACAACCTGTTAGAGAAAATATTTGGAAACCATATATCAGATTAGGGGTTAGAACCAAAATATACAAAGAACACACAGAACTCAATAGCAAAAAAAACCAAATAACTTGATTAAAAAGTGGGCAAAGGATCTGACTAGACATTTATCAAACAAAGACATACAGATGGCCAATAGATGTATAAAAAGGTGCTCAACGTCACTAATTATTAGGGAAATCAAAACTACAATGAGATATCACCTCACAGTAGTTATAATGGCTAGTATCAAAACAGCAGACAATAGTGTTAGTAGTGTTGTGGGGAAAAGAAAACCCTAGTACACTGTTGGTGGGAATGTATATTGGTACATTCATGGAAAACTATCAAAAAAATAAAAAATAGAACTACTTCGTGATCCAGTTTTCCCACTTCTGGGTGTATCCAAAGGAAATGAAAGAATTAGCTCGAAGAGGTATCTGCACTCCCAAGTTCATTGCAGCATTATTCACAATAGCCAACCTAAATGCCTTTTGATGGATGAATGGATAACGAAAATGTGAGATAGACATGCACACAGGCATGTTATTCAGTCACAAGAAAAGAAGGAAATTCTGCCATTTGCAACATGGATAAACCTGGAGGACAGTATGCTAAATGAAATAAGCCAGAGAGAGAAAGACAAACACTGCATAGTCTCACTTATCTGTACAATCTAAAATAGTCAAATTCATGGAAGCAGAGGGTAGAATGGTGTTACTAAGGGCTAGTGGGTGGGGGAAGTGGGGAGATATTTGGTCAAAGGGTACAGAGTTTCAGTTATGCAAGATGAGTAAATTCTGGAAATGTACAGCACAGTGACGATAGTTAATACTGCATTTTATACTTTTTCTCAGCTTTATTGAGGTATTATGGACAAATAAAATTGTAAGATATTTAAAATGTATATTGTAGTGATTTGCTGTATGTATTCATTTCAAAGGATTCCCCCATCTAGTTAAATTAACACATCCATCACCTCATCATAATATGTATTGTATACTTGAAATTTGCTAATTAATATGTTAGTTAACTTGTTTGTGGTGATCATTTTGCAATGTATATATATCAAAATATCAAGTTGTATACCTTGATTACATACAGTTTTTGTTAATTATACCTCAATAAGGCTGAAAATGGCAATTCAAAATAATATGATGCAGACCAATGCTTGTTGGTGTTACAGATCTTATCCTCTTAAATAAAAAAATTGTTCTTTAATGGTGTTCTAGATCTTGTCCTCTTAAGTAAAAAAAGTAGCAAACAAATCTCTTTTAGATTTCCTTTTGAATGTATTTGACTCCCAAATCTGATGGCAGAACTGACATTGTAATCACTAAAATTCAGGGAGCCTTCTTTTCTATCTGTTCTGAATTACAGCAATATGTCCTAGAGCTTAGAAATTTGTAGAAAGTTCTTTTCACATTAGTGAACTCATTCATTCAACAAATGCTTATCGAAAACCTGTTGTGTTGTAGCCCAGTGCTGACTAATGGATATTTGATCATGAACAAGATACAGTGAAGGAATATTCCAGGTCACACAGTCCCCTCCTCATTGAGAATCTTTGCTGATAATAGTGTAATAATAATAATGACAGTGGTGTGTAATGGGAGGTATCACTACTGTGAGGATGTCATACATGAGAATTATGTGGAGAAAGAAAAGGCTAAGGATTCCTGGAAATGAGCAAGGGAAGAAGAAATGAATTGCAAATGAAAAGACAACAAATACATATTTGAAGATGAAATATAGAAATTCTCAAAAAGGAAAGGAAACCCAGTAATTAAGTTATTGAATAGCGACCTATAATATCCCCTTCCCACACATATAGGAAAACAACAATTCTTTGTTAATAATGAATAAAGATATGTCATTTACAGGGACAATTGGTAGTCTGTCAAAATAGAGGGGGTCTACATCTTTCCCATGACAAGCCTTGGGAGATTCTTGTTATGTAAATGTGGGTGGTGGCCACTGGCTTTTGGTTCAATAATGATTTCAACATTTTTTGACTAATAATTTCTAAATTCTGCAGCAAAGTCTTTTCAAAACCTTAATCCTGAATTGTGTTCAATACACAAAGTTCTGGACCTCTTTATGACCTGACTTTATTGTAGCTATTGTTATTGACAGTGATCGTGATTATGATGTTATTTTGTTGTTGACAATGATGAGGTTCTACAAACAAAGGAGACAAAAGAGGCCAGAAAGAAAGAAAGTGAGAGTTTATGGCTGCAGAAGCTTATTTAGAGTCTAGTGAGGAAGAGGGAGGTAAAAAGAATATAAGCGATGTATCCCACCCATCCAGAGCAAAGTGTAAAGAGAGCTGATAGTGTTTATGCTTTATCAGTAGAATGAATGGAAGTTATTAAGACCCTCAGGGATTTGGGAACAAAGTAGGTGCAAACACTTTAAGGTGAGTAAAATATTTTTGGGAAATAAAGTAGTTCAGCATGAATGCATTGAGAGGCATTAAAAAAAAAAAAGTAATGAGGCTTTAAAACTAAGTAGGCAGCAATTTTTCATATTAGCCCAAAACTGGAAATAACCCAAATGTCCACCAGTAACAGGACACAAATTTCAATATGGTCCCATAAGAGAGTACTGTGTAGTAATGAAAAAGAATGAATAATCCATATATCCAGCACATGAATGAATCTTACATTGTTGAGTAAAAAAGATAGATGCATAAGATTATATACAGTTATATACATTTATATGAAGTTTGAAAACAGGTACAACTTCATCAAAAGTAACAGAAGTCAGAACTAGCATGGGGATGCAAGAGGAGCATGCTGGGATGCTAAGAAGGTTCTGTGTCTAAAGTTATTTACTGTGGAGGAGGAAAAGGCAGTGTTACTGCACAGGGCCCTCGATCCCCAACCTCCCATCATCTCTTCCCCTGTATGCATCTGTCCATATGGCTAACTTTTGACATGTATATTTTTTTCGTTGTTTTTTTTTTTTTTTAATGTTTATTATTGAGAGACAGACACAGAGCATGAGCAGGGGAGGGGCCAAGAGGTGGAGAGACATAGAATCTGAAGCAGGCTCCAGACTCTGAACTGTCAGCACAGAGCCCGACAAGGGGCTCGAACCACAAAGCGCAAGATCATGATCTGAGCCAAAGATGGACGCTTAACCAACTGAGCCACTCAGGCGCCCCTTGACACGTATATTTTTACAACCTGTAAATTCTGAATCAGCCTGTCTTGTTTAGACTGTATACATTCTTATATCTAACATTCTTGTAACTACTGTGTGATCAGTAAGATTCCTAGAAGAAATTCTGCTTTAAAAAAAAAAAAGATTGCCAGGTGGAGAGGGGTGACATATATTCTACATTAATGGGTGGTCAGTCTGTAGGATCTTTAAAACAAGTATATTGTTAACAAATATATTATAACAAAGGTGAATAGAGGCACAACTAAAAACGGGAAAAAAAAGGTTCTGTATCTTGATGTGGGTGGTATTTTCATGGGGTGTATACATATTTAAAAATTACTGAGTCATACATTTAAGATTTTTGCATTTAAGTAGAAGTTTTCCCACAATAAAAAAAAAGTACACAACAACTGGGTAGATAGTTAGCATGCCTTGCATGCCATTTTAAGGAGAACCATTGGGAGTGATTGAAGAGTTTTTTTTTTTTTTTTTTTTTTTTAAGGTTTGTGTGTTTATTTATTTTGAGAGAGAGAGAACGAGCAGGGGAGGGGCAGAGAGAGAGAGAGAGAGAGAAAGAATCCCAAGCAGGCTCCACACTGTCAGCACAGAGCCCAATGTGGGGCTCGAACCCACGAACTGTGAGATCATGGCCTGAGCTGAAATCAAGAGTCATGATTTCGACTGAGTCACACAGGTGCCCCGCAATTGAAGAGTTTTAAGTTGGGGAGTGACTTGATTCAGATTTGTAGTTGAAAACTATCAGTCTAGTTGCAGTGTGAAGAGTGGCTTCAACTGAAGGCAGGGAAACCAGGAGGCTGCCAGCTGAAGTCCAGGCACAAAATATAGATTCCATAATGGTGGTCAGGAAGGAAAGGAATGAATAGATGTAAGAGACAGAAGTCAGAAAAGAGAGGAATTGATAATTGATTGGATATGAGCACTGAAGAAGTATAGTTAGTCAAGGATGCATGTATGTTTCTGACTTAAGCAGCAGGTTAGATGGTACTATCATAAAGAAAGAAAATAGGGGGCACCTGGGTGGCTCAGTCTGTTGAGTGTCTGACTTCAGCTCAGGTCATGATTTTGTGGTTTGTGAGTTCAAGCCCCACATCAGGTTCTGTGGTGACAGCTCAGAGCCTGGAGCCTGCTTCAGAGTCTGTGTCTCCCTCTCTCTGCCCCTCCCCCACTTGCGCTCTGTCTCTCTCTCTCAAAGATAAATAAGCATTAAAAAAATTTTTTTTAAAAAGAAGGAAAATAGGAGAGCAGATGGAGGAATGGAGCTGATGTGCTCACTTTTTGATGTATAGAGTCTGAAGTGCCTCCATGACATGCAGGTAAAGCTGTCTAGTTTGGCAGGAGTGAGACTGTGAACCTGAAAAAAGACTAGGCTATATTTGGCCATTAATGACAATCGAAGCCTTGGGAAGTAGGTGAAGTAACTCAAGGAGACCATGTTGAGTGAAAGAAAAGAGACGTTCAGAATTGTGAAAACACATCAGCATTCAAAAGATGTGCAAAGAAAGAGAGGCCTGCAGAAAGCACAGAGGAAGAGGAGCTAGAAAAACAGAAAACTAGGCGAAGTTAGGAGAAAGGAGTGTTTTACAAAGGAAGAAGTGGTCAAAAATGGCATGTTGCAGACAGGTCCTGTGGGATAAAGACCAAAAGTGCCCACTTGATTGAGCAGCAGAGCTCATTGGGAACCTTAGGGAGAGCAGGTTCTGCTATGATGTTTTCTGAACCATTGGTTATGATGACACCCTTTTTGATTCTGGGGCTAGAATGAAAACTTCTTTAAGCTAATTGTCTCTTTAATCTTTTATCCCCATTGCTTCATCCTAGTGTCTCATACTTGATATGCAGCTGATAAATGTTTGGAAGGATGGATCAATGGATTAGGTAGATGAACTGGATAGATGGACAGAAGGAAAGGAGAAAGGGAGGGAGGGAGAAGAAAAAAGTTGGGAAGGAAAAGAGAAAGTTAAAGAAGGTGGTAGGGAGGAAGTAAGTTGGTTGGGAAGGAAGGAGAAGCATTGAATAGCTTCTTACTTTCTCTTTGTTTTGTTCCTATCTCAGGTTCCACAATTACTGCTGAGATCCAGGGGGTGATTGATGCCTGTGTCAAGCTGACTGGAATGCCAGACCTTACGCTTTCCTTCATGGTAAAATCCTGAACCACAGGTTCACATCTTGGGATGGGAAATTAACTGTTTCTGGAAAGACAGTGGTGAGAATGGAATGGAACAATAAGAAATAAGGACAGCTACAAAGTTTATATCAGGCTTGAATTTTCTATAAGTAGCTACAGAATTTCTGTGTGCATGTGTTTAAATAAAAACAACATCTGAATGACTTTCCTGAAAGAAATATGGGTGTTTAATTCCTACTTCTTGCTTTTCCTTGCCCGGTAACTACAGAATCCCAGGTTGTTGGATGATGTCAGCTTCCATCCTTGTGTCCGTTTCAAGCGCTGGGAATCTGAGCGTATCCTCTCCTTCATTCCTCCTGATGGAAACTTCCGCCTGCTCTCTTACCATGTCAGTGCACAGAAGTAAGCAGCCCTTATAATTAAGAACAGAATCTGTGTATATGTGTATATGTGGAAACAGTATCCGTAGTGATTAAGGACTCAGGTTATGGATTCAAATTCCAGCTGGGTTCAAATTCCAGCTTCTGTACTTAACTAATCAGGTAACCTCAGGTGAGTTGCTTAACCTTTCTGTGTCTGTTTTCTTATCTGTAAGTGGAAAATGAAAAAAGTACCTTGTTTGAGGATTAAATAAAGCAATCTAAATAGTGCTTAAGAGGAAGTTAGTGCTCATAGTTTGCTGCTGCTATTTTTGTTGTTGTTATTATATGCCTAAACAAGAACTTTTTTTCTCAGATTGGAATCTGAGTACACCTGTATTCAATCCCCCTAACCCAAAAGAGCATTAAATTATGCTATGAGAAACTATAAAAGGCAGTCATTTTTGGTCTTGAACATTCTCTTTAATATCTTGTCTAAGGACTTTTATTTTTATTTTTTTAAATGTTTTATTATTTTTTTGAGAGAGAGCATACAAGCAGGGGAGGGGTGGGACAGAGGATCTGAAGCAGGCTCAGTGCTGACAAGCTGACAGCAGAGAGCCCGATGCGGGGCTTGAACTCAGAAACCGTGAGATCATGACCTGTGCTAAAGTTGTATGCTCAACTGACTGAGCCACCCAGGTGCCCCTGTCTTGTCTAAGGACTTTTAGAAGGTGTGTAGTAGAAGATATACACACTGAAAAGAGCTATGACACCTCAGAGCCACCAATACTTTCCTATGTGATTTGGAATAAATAACTTAGGAAAATATCTGCGTGCTTGAGAGCAAAGACTCTGGACTCAGTCTGCCTGCACTTAAATCCCATCTTTAGTACTTATGATACATGACCTTGGGCAAATTACTTAATCTTAGTGAAGTATAAGGACATCATGATTTATCTAGAAAAACAGGACAATAGCAGTAGCTACTTCATACTTATTAAACAAGGTAATGGAACTAAAACACTTAGCATAGTATTGGCACACAGGAGTGTTTAACAGATGTTAAAAACTGTTATTGCTTTGGTATTAATCTGTGATTTCTGTTTCCTGTTCTGTCCTATCGTGACAACCTACCATACCTCATAGGGTTTTTGTGAGGATCAGAGAAAGTCAGGTAAACGCACTCCCGAGATACTATCAAAGGTCCATGAGGTATGCATGTTACTCTCCCAAGTACAGATAATTATTGGTCACATGTCGTAAAGTAAAACACAGAAATATGGTGACTCCTAATTTTGATCTGTAATGCCTTTCTCATAGTAGGCTTAGTATACTCTTTGATTTTTGTTATCTTATTCAGTCATTGGAAGACTTAGTTTATTTACTAGACAGCGTCTTAGCTTTACAAAAAGAAAAAAAAATTAAAGATTACTGTTTTTTTTTCCTGTGTTTATTTTTTAATATAAGGAGTAAAGAAGTAGGTAATAATACTTAAAAGTCCTTAGACAAGATATTAAAGAGAATGTTCACGACCAAAAATGACTGCCTTTTATGGTTTCTCATAGCATAATTTAACGCTCTTTTGGGTTAGGGGGATTGAATACAGGTGTACTCAGATTCCAATTTGAGAAAAAAAAGTTGTTGTTTAGACATATAACAACAACAAATATAGCAGCCGCAAACTTAATGAGCACTAACTTTCTCTTAAGCACTAGATTGCTTTATTTAATCCTCAATGAGGCAAAAAAAGCACTTAGGATAAAATGAGAAAATGTTGCCATTGTTTCCAGTATAGTAATGAAATTGGTTTTTCGTCTCTCCCTTTTCCAGTCTGGTGGCAATTCCAGTGTATGTCAAACATAACATCAGTTTCCGGGATAGTAGTTCACTTGGACGCTTTGAAATAACGGTGGGACCGAAGCAGACTATGGGGAAGACCATAGAGGGAGTGATTGTCACCAGCCAGATGCCCAAAGGGGTCCTGAATATGAGCCTCACTCCATCTCAGGGGACACATACATTTGACCCAGTTACCAAGGTAGGAGGAGAATAAGCAGGAAGTTTTGAATTGCTGATGTTAAATAGAAGTCATTATGCAGGAGCTCTCCAATAGACTTTCCAGCTTGTTGAAAGGGGAGCTTGATCAGAGGGACATCGTTTTTTCCTTGAGGTAATTTATGGTGACAAATAGTTTTCTCTACTGAAAACCAGTTTAGAGGCTGCTTGTAATACTGTGAACAGATACCCTGAGGTTAGAGATCGGCCACCTCAAATGACGGCTTCCACTGTAACTTCTTTCTTTTTCTTTGAAGATGCTGTCTTGGGATGTAGGAAAGATAAATCCCCAAAAGCTACCAAGTTTGAAGGGGACCATGAGTCTTCAGGCTGGAGCTTCCAAACCAGATGAGAACCCCACAATTAACCTGCAATTTAAGATCCAGCAGCTGGCCATTTCTGGTAAGTGATTCTCGGCTTCAGTGGCTTGATGAGAACAGAAGTGGCTTTCTCCATTAGGACGCAGACATCAGAAAACATTCTGCTGACTCCCTGTTTACAGAGTTTGGTTTCATTACCTGATAGGTAATCTGGAGTAAAATCTTTCTAGCATTTCTAGGGGAAATCTATAATCCTTACTTTCTGAAGTTGGATTAAGGGACCTGACCAAAAACGTCTAAGATGCAGTTGAGAAGGAAACAGTGTAGGTGGACGGGGCATTCCCCAGCAGGTTTTGAGTCATCCTAGGGTTGTCAGTTTGGGGTTCAAAGGTTTTTAGCATGGGAAGGCTTCTGCATTCTCAGCTGGTCACTGAAAAGAATAATTTCCCCTCCATCCTCCCAGTTTCAGAAGACTTTCGTATTTGCTTTTATGAACATGTGGAACCCAAGTCAGCCCACTGTAGTCTACACCTGTCTTAGGATGATGATGATAGTAATAGTTACCATGTACTGGGCATTTACTATGTGCCAGGCAGTGTTTTAAGCCTTTGTCATCTGTTTTATTATTTAATCCTTAGAACAACCATGTAAGTAAGATAGATAGGAGATGACTTCAGCTTTATATGAAGTTCCTATTTTTCTTTACCAACAAAACTTATCTAATTTAAGTGATTAGCATTCACTTAAATTAGAAACTCATCATAAATGTTAGAGACCTATACAGTATAAAATGTGTTCTGCTTAATGCAGTGAGAATACTTATAGGAAACACTCATTTATTAATGCATTCACTGAGTTATGCTTTATTTCATTATTCATTAATTTCATTAATTCATGTATTCTGTCCAATAGCTGGACAAAAACATAGAGTGGTCTTATTTTTTCCTTATCCTCCTTTCATCTGCATATAACTTTCTGCCCTTCCCACTTTAGAAACAGGTCTTCTAATAGGATAGCTTCTTGTTGGAGCAATTTTTTATTATCAGTGTGTGGGCCAAGAGTGACAAATCTGTGAGCCTCAGAAAAGTGAAATAAATAAGGGAAAATTATTATTATTTTTCTGGTTCACTGTTATAGCTATCTCTATCCCACTGATCTCTGAATTGAAATGAATTTAGACAGATACGCTACATGCTTCTTTTGAATAATGCTTATGTTTTCCTTCCAGGACTCAAGGTGAATCGTCTGGATATGTATGGGGAAAAGTACAAACCCTTTAAGGGTATAAAATACATGACCAAAGCTGGAAAATTCCAAGTTCGAACCTGAAGGGAGAGTTTTGCAAAAAGAACATTCACGAATGCTTTTTTGTTTCTTACTTGTCTAAAAGTAAAAAGTAATCAGCCTGTCTCCTAGGTCAGTATCCCCTTTTGGACCCACCCACTCCCTTTTTTCCTTAGCCTGCAGTGCCGTGGAGCTAATCAAGGGAGAGAAGGGTTGCCAGGGAGAACCAGACCGAAGTCAAACACAATCAGCACCAACTCAGTTCTGAGAGAAGAGCTGTGTGACAGAGGGTAGAGATACCTAATGCCATATTGAACTATTTTGAACATGGTTACCATAGAAAAGGACTAGCATTTGTTACTTGCTTGGCTTTACTTCTCTAAAGTCAATGAACGACTTCTGTTTGTTGTTTAAGGTGGAGAGAAAGATAAGAAAGAAGGAAAGAAAGCTTGGAATAAAATGAATGCTAGTCAAGGGAAGGTCAGCAAAGGGTCTGACCTTCGAGGGAGAAGAAAGGAAGTGGTAGTAAAGACGTGTGAGTACACGTGCTCAGACGAGAGGCGGGGGGAAGAGCAGTCAAGCCCCACCGGGAGGACGGTTGGAAAGAATAGAGTTGAGTTGGTTTCTTTCTGATCCCTCTACTTTGATATACATATAAAAAAATTACTAGTACTTCTAGAAGTGAACTGGAAACTTCTTAAATTCGGGTCCGCTAATGACATGGAAGACTCCATTAGAATCAGATTTTCCTTTGAAGACTGCCACTATCTGACCAGTTTTCAGACACTAACGACTGTTAGCCTTTAGCACCTGGCCTGTCGTCTGCAGTGAGAAAGTGACCTGCCCTCTTCCTGGTGGGGGGTGCCTGAAATGCCCCTTTCCCTAACCCAGAAGAATTCTACTCATGTCACAGAATTCACCAGCCTTTTTCCTGTTCCACAAGGACAGTTTCAGAAAAGCCAATCCCATAATCCCCAGGGCAGCCAGATTCTGTGTGTCACAGTATTGAAGTGTAGGTGGCCAACTCATTCCTCATGAAGTACATCACAGCTGTAACCCAGTGGTGACTCCCTATTTACTCTTGTCAGTGCTAGACTGGTGCTGGAGTCTAAGCCTTGCTGTCTGAAACTTTTCCAGCAGTAACCCTAAGTAAAAAAAGAAAGCTTACTGTCCAGGGGTATGGTTCATCCTGGAAGCTGCTCAGTAAAGTTGATTTCCCTGGAGTCTTCTGTGCTGGACTGTAATAGATTTATCAACAATATATATACCTACCTATCCATCTTTGTTTCAAGGCAAAAAGAAATTCCCTAAACCTTTGAATAAAACTGATGTTGAAGGAAGATGGGCCATGCTGATCATGTGTAACCCAGTTTAAGGAACATGGCAACTGAGGAAGTACCTCAGACTTTCCCAGTGGGTAATTTTTGCTCTAGTTCGATATACATATTAACCATTTAAATATTTATATAAAAGACAGGTTTTTAAATTCTTACTGCTATAGCTTAAGGAGTGATACTGTGCTCTGCTTCATGCGTGGGGAAAAATGAAGACCTATACTCTTCAAACCATATAATTTTTCTCTAAAGTCCTGTTTCTAAATATTTAAGTAATTTTGTTTTGCTAGTTTTATCTCCCTACTTCCTGGACTTGTTTTTGCTGCAGAGTAATGTTGCTTTGTGGTTTTCCTCTGGGATAAATCATGTTGTATACAAACAGATGTGTTCATAGTCCATCACTCCAGAATTTTCCTGAACTACTATGTCCTATATACACCCCTGGCAAGGTAGGGGAAACATCTCTGCCTCTGTGATCCCAGAATACTTGGAATTACTTCTCCTGAGGGCTCTGAAGGATTTTAAGGTTTCCTAGGTCATAGGAAACAACCAGTCTTGGTTCCTGGATATTTTTAGCTTTATAAATCCAGCTGCTAAATTTCCTTGTGGACAGCTCACCCTAATTTCAAGGGAAGAACTTGAGGAAAAGTAGAGTATCTAGGGTATGGGACCTGCGGGCCTTGGCATATGAAGTAACACGTCACCTGTGTAGCAGACCTCTGGAGCCCAGTGGAGAACATTACTGCTACCATCCAGCAGTGTGTTAACATTAACTAGTGCAGGGTGTTGTGATCGAGCTGTTCAATTCCATAATATGTGTCTTACGTGGAAGTATCTCCTATGCTTAAGTCTTAATAAAGTTCAGTTTTACCAGTCCTCTATGTCCTAAGTGTTTTTGTTACCAGGACTAACAGTGGTGCTATGCCTGGTAGGCCTCAGTAGAAGCAGTAAGAAATAAATCAATTTAGGGAGGATCTTATGATTTTTGTCTCTTCAACCAGCAGGCCTAAAGCCATATGTTATAGTGTGATTTTCTAGTTACCTCTGGAAATAGGAGATGTTGATATAATGTCATTTTTAAGGTTGTAAAAGCAAAGGTTGAGATCATGTTTTCCCCAGTGTGGAAAAGACAAAACCATTCAAGCTGCTGATGGCTATTCTAGTGCTTTCTCTGCTCTCTTGACCTTACGTTGGTCAGTTCAGGCATGAAACAGGGCTTCAAGGTCCTAAGCATCTTTTTTTTTTTTTTTTTTTTTTACATTTTAGAGAGTGAGTTGGGGAGAGTGGTAGAGGGGGAGAGAGAATCTTAAGCAGGCTCCACACCGAAAGCAGAGCCTGATGCAGGGCTCAGTCTCACCACACTAGGGGAACTCATGACCTGAGCTGAAATCAAGAGTCAGATGCTCACCTGGCCAGCCATCTAGGCACCCCAGGTCCTAGACATCGTAATTGTGGTAGGGATTTCTTGGAAGATAAGTCATTGGCAGTCTTTGTAAAGTATGGATACTGGTTGTTATCCCCTATCTGTACTGATACCCTTTTGTAAATCCCTCCTGGCCATGAAGAGGACTTATTTCTGTTCGCAAACCACAGTGGTTGGTGTTTATTAATACTCCATCCCATCTGTCTTAGTCATTGATCTATCTTTTGCCCTCCTGTTTGCACCATGGTGAATTTTGTAAAACTTGTACTTTCCTCTGTGGCCAGTAGGTGGCGATGCCATGCCAGGATGGGATTAATTTTTTTAATTGTTAGAATTTTAAAAGGGGAATTGAATTTGAAACTCTTAAGCCTTCCCCCAAGATACCAAGTACTGGATTGTGTGAGTTTTTGGCTTTCGAAGTTAGACGTGGAACCAGAAGTTTACGACACTCTGTGATCACCAGACTTAAGATCTGGGCTCTAGAAGGGTGGCTATTTCTGTCATCTGAGTTCCTCTAAGTCTCTGCCCACTTAAATGTATTGCACAGCTACCTGATAATCTTTGTTCTTAATTTTGTTCTTCAGGTCTGTTAGCGTCTGTTTGCTTTATTAGCCAGCTGGGGATAAGGAACTATTTAATTTCCCCTTATATGTTGTTCCACGGCCTAAGAAGTTCCAGACATTTTACCCTGAATTTCCTAACCTCCGCTGGGAAATGATGTGTTGTTCTTTGAATGTATTTTAGTATAATTCAAAGGGGTCTCTTTGCAGGGCTGGTACTCTGCCCTGTAGCTCAGTCAGTGGCCCCTTGTGAGCAATTGTCTTCATCCAAGTTGGCCGTTGCTAGGACTTCATCCAAAGGAATGTTGGGGCCTTTAACTTGGCCCACCCCATCAAGGCCTTACTGCTTCAGTTCATATTTCATTCACCCTCTGCAAAAAAGCTTGTCATGCAAAGGGGAGGGCCTGAAACCACCTGGATTCCTGGCAGAGATGTGGGAGCTGGGAGTTTCCTATTGCTGTCCTCAAGCAGTGTTTCTCTAAAATGGCTGAGGTACACTTTGATCTAAAACAAAACCTGCCCCTTGTACAGGGAAGTAGCGGGCAGTCTAAAGTTGAGAAATCTGTGACTTCAGTCTCTGTGATCTGCATTTATTCAACTGCTCCAGGGACTTCAACATTTCAGGGAAGTGGTGGTTTTTTGTTTGTGTGTCTGTTTTTCTCCTTCTCTAAATTAAGTTCTGGGCTTTAGAGGGTTGCTTTTGTGAGCTGAAACTATGTGCTTCTAAGAACGTCTAAACTGAGCAGTTCTAACAGCCTTTCAAGAGACCTTTTTTTCTCCTCTCCAGGAAGCTGTCGGCACATACCCAAGGGCAGGCATCTCAGATTTATTCTGGGATCTGGGATGTCAGTGGTGATAAAATCTGGCAGGCTGCAGCCAGGAATAGGAGTCGCATCTCTAGTTAAGAAAATAATCTAAGAGGGGCGCCTGGGTGGCGCAGTCGGTTAAGCGTCCGACTTCAGCCAGGTCACAATCTTGCGGTCCGTGAGTTCGAGCCCCGCGTCAGGCTCTGGGCTGATGGCTCAGAGCCTGGAGCCTGTTTCTGATTCTGTGTCTCCCTCTCTCTCTGCCCCTCCCCCGTTCATGCTCGGTCTCTCTCTGTCCCAAAAATAAATAAACGTTGAAAAAAAAATTAAAAAAAAAATAATCTAAGAGAAACAGAAAACAGCATTACTTAAGTCACATGGACTGGTCTGGGAGTCCATTCTCTCTGATGATGGGGAAAGCTAAATGGGATGGGAAGAAAATGGTCCAAGTACTAGCCTCTCTTGTCTGCCCAACAGTGGGATGTCACTATGCTAGGGAGGTCGTGCTTTGGTTCCCCTCGCTTCTCCTTCCTACTGCTGTGCTTGCTGGCCACGGAGCCTCCCTGCCCAGTCTGCTATCATTCCATCCACCTCGTGGTTCATTTTCCCTGGCTCTGTTCAGTTCATCATTCCTGTTACACGTAAGCCCCGGTGGCTCTGTGCTGCCTACAGAATGAAGTCCAAAACTGCCTGGCATTCAAAGCACCGTCATCTAAATTCCTACCTGGTTCTTCATGAACTTCACTTCTGACAACCTGTACAAAATCCTCTCCCTACTCCCACTGCTCTTTTTGCTCTCCAGATCTTTATATTTTCATGCAGTGACATTCCTTGCTGCAAGAGTCCCTTGCCCACCCCTCTCCACGAGTCTAAGCCTTACCCAATTTTTTAAAAAGATTTTGTTTATTTTTGAGAGCGACAGAGTGCGAGCAGGGGAGGTACAGAGAGAGAGAGGGAGACACAGAATCTGAAACAGGCTCCAGGCTCTGAGCTGTCAGCACAGAGCCCAATGCGGGGCTCCAACCCACTAGCAGCGAGATCACGACCTGAGCTGAAGTCGGAAACTTAACTGACTGAGCCACCCAGGCGCCCCAAATCTTGGCCAACTTTTAAAAGCCCTACCTGTTTTTTCCTTAAGATTCCTTAATGCAACTGAATGCCGGTAAGTTTCTCTCTGCCGGTTTGTGACCCAACTCTGTTCTACCTTGGTATTTCTTTTTTATTTTAATTTAGAGAGCGAGCGAGCATGTGTGAGCCAGGGAGAGGAGCAGAGGGAGAAAGAGGCTTGATCTCAACAACCCTAGGATCAAGACCTGAACAGAAATCAAGTGTCAGATGCCCAACCAACTGAGCCACCCAGGTGCCCCTATCCTTGGTATTTCTTTAAGTACCTTATTTCCCTGTCAAACCAAGAACTGCCTTCTTCCCCCTTTTTACTGTCCATAGCACCTAGTGGTGTGGGAAACAAAGGCAGAAGGAAATGGTAGATAAATTAAATTTCCTTATAACCTGCAGCCCATTGACAAATACTTGAGGCAGGCAGACTAGAACATTTCTTCAGGAACCCCCTACTGTCTAAATGCTTTGCTAGAGGGAAAAACAACCTTAGCTTGACAATAGCTAGGCCTCCAGTAGCCTGGGAGTCTTCTTTAGCATATGAAAATCCCTTTGGAAACTTCCCCTTGACTTTACCTCCCCCAACTCCCAAGTAGGTATTCAGTCTCTCCCAGGGTCCCAGGGCAGCTCTTCCTGCCCATGGGGTCCTGTCCCTGTGCTTTAATAATCACCTTTTTGCATCCAAGATGTCTCAAGATTTCTTTCTTGGCCATCAGCTCCAGACCCCACCACCATTCCAAGAGCCCATCACTAGTACATTATAAAGTATTCTGTATATGTCGGATGAATGAAAGGAAATATTTGAAATGATTTTAAAGATGTGACCATGAATGACGAGAATAAATAAGCTGTGAAATACTGCCAACGTAACAATATTACTCCACTCTGATTTGGGAAAATATGTGAAAAATATATCTGAATTTATTATCTCAGCACAGTATAATACAGGGGTGTGGCAACAAAGTAAAAATGAAAATGGATTGATATAAATATACTAAAGCCTAGTTTGTCAGGTATTAAAATGATACAAGTCTCCTGTTTTATTATAAAGTTTATACAGAAAAAAGATTTACACTATCCACAAAAGGATTTCCTTCCAAGAGCTGTAGAGTGGAGAAAGGGAAAAGCCAAACACTGGATTTAAAAGATGTTGAGGACATGATCTGGCCAGCCAGCCCATCCCGTATTAGCAGGCCCGTGTTGAGCTTCCTTGTGGGTATAAATAGACATTCCATTTCTAAAGCAATCCTTCCTTCCTGAAGGATCTAGATGATGGGTTGTTTTTTGTTTTTGTTTTTGTTTTTTTACTACTGAGACATGCTTTCATCTTTGTGGTCCCATTTCCAGCACTCCACATGTTGACAGATCAGGAGGTGGGGCTTTTGGTCTACCTCTCTTCTGCCCTAGATGGTCGTATTCCAGGAGGGGTTGGCTTTTATCTGTCTTCTCAGCTGACAGACTCCAGTCTGAAATCCAATCTTAGCCCCTGGAAACTTCTAAAATGGGAAGTACCTGTGAAAACCTATCCTCTCCCCTCTCCTATCGGTTCCCCCCACCCGCCACCCACTTGTACTGTGTTATGGCTCATCTCTGTGAAGAAGCACCCCGCCTTGGTGTGTCTTCTGAAGTGGAGGAAGCTGGGGCTTCCTCCCATGATGTCAGGGAACTGGGAGTCCTTGGTCATGGTCGCATATTGTCTTGAATCCAGTCTAGGTAATTAGTAATCTTGGTATATACACCTGGAACATCTTTCTGCCCACAGCCAAGGCCCCAACTGATGATGCCAACTAGAGTCATGTGGTTGTCCTTCATACACACCAAGGGGCCACCTGAGTCACCCTGCAAAAGAGAGAACAGGTCAGTTTGCACAACACACAGACTCTTTAGGGGGAAGTTAGGGTTAATATTGTATTGCTAATATTGTATTCTTCAAAGTACTTAGCTCAGAGAGGGAAATTGTTATCTCAAAGATCTTGATCCTGTAGGGGATTAGGTTCTACATTGCAAAGTAGAATTGAGATAATTGCTCAGACATTTCAGGCCACAACCCTGGTTTTAACTCTCCCACTTACTAGCTATGTGGGCTTAGACTCACTGTGCTTCAATATTCTTATTCTGTATTCAATATTCAATATTCTGTAAAATAGACTTCATGCTATCTACCATATGAGGTTATTATAGGAATTAATTGGGAGAGAGCATGAAGAACTCTGAGAACGACATACGACATTTTGTAAGACTCTGGGTAATTGGCTGTTACCGTCTTATTGAACCAAAATAATTTCTTGTTTTTGTTTTTAACTTGAAGCTTGCAGATCATATTTTCACTTTGCATACAACTTTTTATGACTGTTGAGCCAGGGGTACAGCTGAGGTTTCTGAAGAAATCATTCAGAAAGAGACAAAGGTTGTCAAGGAACTGAGGGCAGAGGCTGATACGATTACCTTATAAGAACAAAGCCCACAAAGTCTTTGATGCAAGAGCCCTGCTTCCTTCTTTTTGTTTCCCCTCCAACCCCCAGGCCCTCGATGGAGAGCCTGACACACTGTAGGTTTGAAAATGTCTCATCAATAACTGTGCCTTGGTTATATTTAGGTCCTAATGCCACAGGTTGGTCTGTGTCCCATACCCAGTCCCTCATTATCACGAAAGAGAAGTACTAACTCTGATAAGGATGCCAACACAGACAACCTGAAATAGTTTGCTTTCCCAGGCAAAAAACCTCATATTAGGGCTGAATAAGAATTTTTAAAACTTATTTCTCACAAATCATCCATGTCCCCCTTCCTAGTAAGCTGCAGCCCCTCCTCCCCCTTCTACGTGGCAGACCCCAGTTCTCCAACACCCCCAGAAGTCAAGATTTGCTTTATTTGGGGGCACCTGGGTGGCTGAGTCAGTTAAGCATCCGACTTCGGCTCAGGTCACAATCTCGTGGTTCATGAGTTTGACCCCTGTGCCGGGTTCTGTGCTGACAACTCAGAGCCTGGAGCCTGCTTCAGATTCTGTGTCTCCCTCTTTCTCCATCCCTCCCCTGCTTGTGCTCTGTCTCTGTCTCTCTCAAAATTAAATAAACATTAAAAAAAAAAGAACTGCTTAATTTGTGTTGCTTTATCCATCACTTCAATAGTCAATCAATTGCCTGGGCCTACAGGAAACCCTGAACCAGGTGGAGTTTCCGGTAGAGACATTGGGGAAATTTCCTGCAGTTTAGATTTCATAACTTTGGGTAACTTTGATCTTTCTCTGATTGTGTTATTCTTTGAGGCCCTCATCTCGAACTTCCAGTGCCTCCTCAAGATGAGATCCCCTGGTTCTGGCTGTAACTTTTTTCTTGGTTCGGAGCCTGTTGGCCAAGGGACACTTTTACCCTTGGGTGGGTTCAGGCTCTGGCGAGACTCTCGTGTTTACCTGGCAGGCGTCATGGAGGTTTGCCTGGTTCCCACCACTTCGTGTGTCTCCAGCACACAGCATATTGTTCGTCACGGTTCTGTTAAACAAGTGTTGTGACGTGCAGCGGCCGGCTGGGTACAGCCTGACATGAGCCTCCTTCAGCCGCTCAGAATAGAAAGGAGAAGCTGCAAGAGAGAAGGGAAAATGTCCGATGGTTTTAGGGAAAGTTATTTGTAAACCTTTTGGAGGGAGGAAGCCAAATTTTCTAATAATGGCTAACTTGTCTCGAGCTTTCACACATGTTAGGTGGACGCCTACAAAATCGTCAAGATTGTTTTGACTGACAAAGCCAGAAATCTTACAGAGTTTAGCCCATGGTTTCTCAGTAGTAGCACTGGTGACGTTGGGGCCAGATAATGTGAGGGGGGCTGTCCTGGGCACTGCAGATGTCTGTAGCATCCTTGGCTTCTGTTCCCTAAATGCTAGTATAAACCTCCATCCTGAGTTGTGACGATCAAAGATGCCTCCAGACATTGCCGGGGCCTGCTGGCTGGGGGGGGGGCGGCAAAATCACCCCAGTTGAAAACCACTGCCTTCACCTACTGTCATTTCATTCTCACCGTCTAAGGAGGCAGCTAAGTCTACCCCCATGTTACCGGTGAGAACACAGGGGCTTGGGACGGTGTAAAACAAAAATCCCCGTCCTGGGCCACACTGCTACAAGGTGCAGATCTCAGATTCGATCTCTGGACTACACGACCAGAGAGTCCAAGAACCACACCCCCTAATCACTGTACTCCACTTCTTATCAGAACCTTCCTGAAGTCTGAAGCTCTTCAAAGCACTTGTATTACTCAGACCCTTCGTGGCCTGCACAGTGACCCTGCGAAGTAGGGAAGGCAGGTGAGGGGTTCTCGGTCCACAGGGAACTTGCCTACATTTACATCAGTGCCTGAACCAGGGCTAGAACATTCTCGTCACTGCTTTTTCTTCCTCCAGAAAGTGCATGCCCTGTTGTCCTGCAGACAGACAGGATGGGGCCGAGACTTCCTTCCACTTACACGCCTCGTGCTTGCCGTAGCCAGACAGCTCGCATTCTGTCCAGTCAGGCAGGCGCAGGTCAGCTTCAGGGAGACAGACGGTGCGGACAGTGTCGCTCTCCTGGGCACACTGTAGCGAGTCTGACTGCAGTTTCAGCAGTGCTGGGAGAAGAGCAAGAAGGGAATAAGCCGCGTGGGAAGGGCTGCTTCTGACTTGAGGGGAGGAAGACGAAGGAGGAGGCGAGGGTGGGGGAGGAAGAGGTGTGAGTGCACGTGTATGGCTGTGTATGGTGCCATCTGCAGCGGGGAGAATGTGACATCTTACCAATATCGTTGTCGTAAGTGTCGTCATCAAATTCCTTATGGATGATGTATTTTTCTACTTCAAATTTCTGCTCCTCCTCTCCAGGGACCACTCGGTACGTTCTGCCCAGGACCACCTTAAGGTGGTGGGGGGGATACCTAATGGAGAAACAGCCTTATGCTCTGCTCACTGTTAGGCTTCTTCTAACAGGCCTGGGTTCAAGGTCTTAGAGTCTAGGGAGACCTACTGGGTTTTTCTGAAGTGCCTACCTCTCCTGCAAGCAGTGCGCAGCAGACAGGACCCAGCAGGAACTGATCAGTATTCCACCACACAAAAACCTCTCCCCTGGTGACCTCCTGTTCTTGACAAAGATGGCAGCCTGCCACGGATGAGAGGTGATGTCTGCGTAGAGTCCTCCTTTAATGCGGAACTGAGGCTGCTTGTACTGTCTCAGCCCACAGGTGGCTGGGAGAGGAAAGGAAAGAGAAGGGACGTCAGACCTGCGGTCCCTGGTGGGGGGGTTCCTTGAGCACCTATCCTGGTTTCTTCTCTTGGAACCCCAACTTTCTACAGGCTTACTGCACTTCTCCAGGTTAGCACAGAGTGAGAGGACAGTCTGCATGGTAATAAAAACCACAGCTTTCATTTGTCGAGTACATGATACATGCCAACCATCGTAGGTACACTTCCTTTAACCCTCATGACATGGAACTTCAGAGAGCCTGGGAAATTTTTGCCCAAAGTCACAGGGGCACCTGGATTAGAACCCAGACCTGCCTGACTCCAAACTGGGGGTCTTTCTGCCATGCTTCATTACTCCTGGCTTTTTCCTGCACCTGCTTCCTGGCTGCAGAAATAACGCAGCAGTGCAACTTCCTCCAATGGGCAATGGTTCCCCATTTCTTTTCCATCTACTAACTTTGCCCACTTTTCAAGGCTTAGGTGAAATCCCAACTTCTCTTGAGGCTTTCTTAACACTCTCAGCCCACCAGGCTCTGAATGAGCTTGCTGATCCTGCCCACTGAGGACCTACCATGTAGGACTTTGGCTGTGAATTCATTGGTGGTTTGTGTCTTACTTGCCCAGTTAAATAATATGTTCCTTGAGAAACATTCTGGCAGGTACGTGCATTCACAGGAACTGAGTAATAACAATCTATTCACAGAGGGGCACCTGGGTGGCTTAGTTGGTTAAGTGTCCAACTTCGTCTCAGATCATGATATCACGGTTTGTGAGTTCGGAGCCCCGCATTGGGCTCTTCGCTAACAGCATGGAGTCTGCTTGGATGCTCTTCCAAACTCTCTCTCTCTCTCTGTCCCCATTCCTGTCACACTTATACTCTTTCTCTCTTTCAAAATAAATAAATAAACTTTAAAAAAGTTTATAATAACTATTCTCAGTGTCTTTTTTTAGCAAAATGTGCCACCTTAAATTTTCTCTGTCTTCCACCCCCTCCACTAACCCAGTGTTAACCCCCTCCAGAGTCCCCCTGTGTTAAATGGGCTCTGTGGGAAAGGTGGAAAAGCTCACAGCAGAAGTACGAGCTGTGGGGTCCGAGGATGCGGCGTCAGACCCCAGCTGTGTGGCTCAGAGCCCAGTGAGCTTGGGCAGGCCACATGACTTCTGAGCTGCTTTCCTCATCAGTAAGCTGGACGTAGGAGGACTGCCTGTCACCACGTTGTCGGGAGCACACAGTGAGAGCACTTTGCTATCTAGGGAGCCACATATGAGAGCTATCCTCCTCTATGCTCACTATGACCTCATGGTCAATCATTAATAAAGGCAACTGGAGAGAGAAGTTTAGAGCCTAATAAATGCTAAGAGCAACTGGCAAGTTCTTCTCTTTCTTTCTGCCCCTCCCATCCTGGTCGTGCGTGGGAAGTGAGCACCTGCCCAGAGTGTTGTCATCCTACCGTGGCTCCAGTCATGGGAGGCCCCTCCCCACCAAGGCCCTCCTAAAAATCTGGGTCTGAAGCAGACAGCTGTGAAGACACAGGGAATGGTAGAGGAAATGGCCAGGAGGTGAGACTGGGCAGAGGGAGGTGGCCAAGGGCCAGCCCTTACAGCACTGGGGCACATCACAGTATTCCCACGTCAACTTGTGGTCCTTCAACACGTGGCACCAGGGCTTGGCATCTCCATCTGGGTTCCTATATGGTGAGAGAGGTCAAGGTTCTCAATCACATTTTCCATCCCATCGCAGGCCACATGAGCAAGGAAGGAGGCTCAGTAAACCGATGGCAAAAACACTGAGCTGGGCAGGAGGGTCCTGAGTTCTGAACTTGGCTCCATCAGAGATCTCACGGTAGGAAAACAATCTTAACTTAGTTTTTCTATCAGCAATATAAATCGTCATCTCGCAGGTGTGTTGGAAGGTACCATGAGCAATGCTATGAGAACACTCTTATGACTCACTGGGAGAAAGGTGCCACAGAGGAACAGAACAATGAGGACAGAGTGGCTGTGGGATGGCACCTCTAGTCTGGGACGTGGGCTGAAACACTGGTGAACTTCACTCTTCATAACAGGTGTTATTCCAGCAAATGAATACGTGCAGCCAGATAATGTCCATGGTTCCTTCCCACCCACTAAAGTTCATACAACTTTAGGCATGAAATCTCTCATCCCACTGCCCACTCCTGCCCCCTGCCCAGATAGGAACCCATGGCCCCTGTGCTACGTACCGGCAGTAGTTGTGTTTGCCCAGGCCCAGTGCCTGGGCGTTGTTCTTCCACGCTGTGTAGACCTTGCCTATCAGGGCCCTGGAACTCCACTGGAGGCAGGAGGCACCAGACATGGTGAGGCTGTAGGTGCCACGGTATGCTAACCCTTTTCCAAAGTAGCAGTCCCCGTTTTTTTCTGGAACAAAAGAAAGTCTCACACTGACACATAGCCAATTAAATGCTACAGCAGGCACATCAGGGTTTGCAGCCGGAGCCGCTGGCCCGAGAGGCTGTAGGCAGCCAGGCTCGCCATAAGAAGGACGTGATAGCATCCCACCTCCCCTCTTTCCTCATTCTTCCAGCCCTTTTACAGAGGGATGCGAAGTGGCTTTTGTCTGCTGGGCCAACTTTCATGATTGGATGTGGCTTCCTAGATTGCTGTGTCCAGTGATGCTGAGGGTTGATTCGCATTCAGCAGAAAGGGATGCTGTGTTCAATTATAGGTGATTATTGCCGGAGCTGCTTTGAAAGTAACAGGGGGTTTCCTGGTTTGTACTTGACAGGTTGTGGCGAACCAAGGATCTTCAATGGACGGACATGTCCGCAGCCCCTAACTTCCCAGATTTTGTCTGCCAGTGATCTGAAGGATTTGTTGGGCTCGAGCAGGAGAGAGGACATGGACCCAGGAATGCTGCCTATTTTCACCTATTTGCCCCCATTTTACCCTCCTTTCTCCCAATTTGAAACTGGCAAAGTGTACCACTATAAACAGTATAATTAAAGGGCCACCTAGACCAGTGAGTCCCAATTTTACCAATCCTGGGAGTGGGGAGGATGCTTTAGAATTAGTGTAAAGAGGAGGTGCCTGGGTGGCTCAGTCAGTTGAGTGTCCGACTTCGGCTCAGGTCATGATCTCACAGTTCATGAGTTCGAGCCCTATGTCAGGCTCTGTGCTGACAGCTCAGGGCCTGGAGCCTGCTTCAGATTCTGTGTGTGTGTGTCTCTCTCTCTCTGCTCCTTCCCTGCTCACACACTGTATCTCTCTGTCTCAAAAATAAATAAAGATTTTAAAAAATTTAAAAAAAAAAAGAATTAGTGTAAAGAGCCCTCAAATTCACAGACAGGTATGTCAGACCTACCTGTAGACAGAATGCACATTATTATCGTATATGAGTAGTTAGAACTTTAAAACTTATTTTTCATACTATTGTGACATCATTGTTTGTGAAAGGACCACAGAACTCAGGGTGCTTTTTTGTAACTTAGGGTTTTTAAATTTGGGAAATTTTCTCTTATTAAACATTTTTAAAGAGAGAGACAGAGATTGAGAATTAGGCCCATCAATCACAAAAGGGAGAATCTCCATTCATCCTCAAGAGGACTGGAAACCACCCATGCAGCCCACCTTCTCCTCTGTAAATGAGGAACCTGAGGGTCGGGGTGGGGGGGGGGTGGGGGGGGGTAAAGAGACCAGCTCAAGGTCAAACAGCTAGTTAGAAGCCAGGCCTGGGTGAAGACCTGAGTCTCCTGACTTTCTTCCCTCTGTGAACAAAATGGTCAACCACTACCCACTCCTCCGTCTCCTCAGTTGTAGAAACACTATCAGATCTGTCTTTCGAGACTCTTCTTCCCCAGACACCACCAGGGAAGGTGGGGAGGCTGCGCTTACCCTTGGGGCAGGCCGGCGTGCTGCAGAACTCAGTGCTGTACTGCCCTGCCTTGAAGACGTAGCACCAGGGCCTTGAGTCTCTGTCTGGGTTCCTGAAAAAGCAGCCAGGGAAGGCCAAAGGAGGTGAAAAGGGAAGTCTCCCTCTCAGACCCAAGGTCTTTGCATCCTCTTCTGGGGAAAAGGTTAGTGCATTTCTGGTCGTACACAGGACAGTTGTATCGCGTTAGGTGGAAGTATGACCTGGTCATTGTCTTCATGTGGAGAGTAAGTATGGTTGAAGGAGGCCCAGGAGCCGTGTTGACAAGGGGTGGCCTGTGATGGTTAGTTTTATGTGTTACCTTGGCTAGAACGCCCAGTTATTTAATCAAACATGAACCTAGGTGCTGTGGTGAAGAGATCGCTACGGTTAACAGCCGCAATCAGTCGACTCTGAGTAGAGATCATCCTCCATCTGTGGGCAGCCTCATCCAATCTGTGGGAGGCCTTATGAGCAAAAGCTGAGAAGAAATTCTGCCTCAAGACTGTGCTGTCAAAGCCTGTCTGAGCGCCCAGCTCGCTGGCCTGCCTACAGATGTGAGACTTGCCACCCCCCACAATTGGGTGAGCCAATTCCTTATAATAAATTCCTGTATGTGTATCTAATGTATTGGTTCTCTGTCTCTGGGGAACCATGGCTGATCTGAACTAGGCCTTTTCCCCGACTCTAGTAGCTCCTCACTGGAGGAAAGCCCACCCGGTAGGGAGGACGGTCCTCTCACCTGCAGTAATTGTGGTTCCCAAGGCCCAGCATGATGGCGTTTGGCCTGCGTCCGTTGTAGGGCTTCAGGGCCAGTACGCTGCTGTTCCAGTTGATACACTCGGCCCCGCTTTCCGCTGTGCTCCACGTGCCCCTGTAGGTGATACCCTGGTCCTTGTAGCACGTGGCACTGGCATCTGATCGAAACAGGACAGGTGACATGTCACATGTGAGTCCCCCTCTTTCCTTTAGATTTCCAAAGGGGTTTCGCACCTGCTCTGGCATCACCCTCAAGCCAGTGTGGCGGGCTGGCTGCGGAAGCTGCCGGAGCAAAGGAGGTAAACGGGACGGCCAGTTCACCCAGCTGACCGGCGGCAGAGCCAGACTCCAGCCCGGCACCCAAGACGGCACCCGCTGGGCCCAGCGCTTTGATTGCCTAACCGACCCTTGGACGACCTTCCCTGTCCCCACCCTGCCCCCGTCACCACACTCTTCCTCCCCTTCCTGGGAAGATTTGGGATTCTGTCCCTCTCTCGCACCACCTACCCACCACTCACCTATTTCACAGCGTTTCCCTGAAAACCCTTCAGGACACTCGCAGACAAAATCTGAGAAATATAGAGCCTGCCGGCACGTCCCCCCATTGAAGCACCTCGGTTCGCTGCAACCTGCCAAGTACAAACAAGGAATTACTTCAAAGCAGTTCCAAGGATAAAGGAGTTAAAATTTTAAGAGTGCGCTCTACCTGCCAGACACTGTTCTAGGCAGTTTACAAAAATAACTCGTTTAATCCTCACTGCGCCCCGTGAAGTAGGTACTACTTTCTCCCCATTTGACAGACAAGGAAGCTGAGGCCGGGTGAGTGAAGGCAGAGCCCCAGGCCCCAGGCTTGCTTGTTTGCTCAGCACGTTCACATTTGCCCAAGGCAAAAGGAGGTCTGGACAAGCCAGGGACGTGAAATACAGGGTTTGGGCCCAGGAAACTGGACCCAAAGCTCGAAGCTTCCACTGGCAGTCCATACGTACATTTTTAAAAAATATACTTTTAAAGTTTATTTATGTATTTTGAGAGAGGGAGAGAGTGTGTGTGTGGGAGTGGAAGAGCAGCAGAGGAGAGAGGGAGAGTGAGAATCCCAAGCAGGCTCTGCACTGTCAGCCCTCGAACCCAGAAACCGCAAGATCATGACGGAGTCAGGATCGAGAGTCAGAGGCTAGCTGACTGAGCCACCCAGGGGCCCCCATACGTACTTCTGACGGGCACCGAGTGGCACAGCGAGCGACCGCTGTTGCACCAGCAGTATTCCAGCCGGTTGCTTCTGAGTACGGGGCGCAGCCACGACTCATTCTGCAGGTACAGCATCTGTGTTTTTTCATCCCTGCAGGTCACTGTAACGAAAGACAGGCTGGCCTCTTGAGGGCACAACTCACCAAACACTGACATCCCGCCCCTGGTTCCACTGAGAAAATCCCTCAGTTTTGTTTTGTTTTTTGTTTTTTGTTTTTTTAATTTAAATTCAAGCTGGTTAACGTACAGTGTAGTATTGGTTTCAGGAATAGAACCCGGTGATTCATCTCTTACATAACACACTCAGTGATCAACCCAACAGGTGCCCTCCTTAATCCCCATCACCCATTTAGCCCATCCCCCACTCCCCTCCCCTCCAGCAGCCCTCAGTTTGTCCTGTCTTTTAAGAGCCTCTTCTGGTTTGCCTCCCTCTCTCTTTTTATCTTACTTTTCCTTCCCTTCCCCTGTGTTCATCTGTTTTGTTTCTTAAATTCTACATATGAACCTCACTCACTTTTAATACAACCCATCCTTCATGCCTTTTTTGCCCTCGGCCGGAAGATAGCAGATACCTAAGAATTTGTCACCAAAGACCACTTTAATTACTTTTCTTCTGATGGGCCTTCATCTTGGAAGAATTTATCGATCAAAATACATTTACAAAGTAAGACTTTAATTTTTCATATTAATTCATCTAAAATATGCACATGTATACGTATAAATTGCCTGCAGAGTTTTTGATCCACATGAGTATTACCACACTGAAATGATGCATTGCTAGCCCAAGAGAAAGAAAATCCACATTTTAGTCTGTGTGGGAAATGTGCTACTCCTGCCAGTATTTTTTGTATAAATGAAAACAGTCTAAGTGCTCGCATTGATATTCTCACCCTTTGTCTCTGTTCGCAAACCAGAAAGCCAACTTCACAAATCCTTAACTTTTCATTAATTAAAGACGTGACAAGCACTCATTGTACATAATTTTTCTGTTGTTTCTTTGGAGGGTCCCCTGGGGCCAGGACACCCTTGTCAGAAATGCTTATCCAACAGCAAAGGCATTAAGAGTAACTGCCATGACTCACTCTGAGGAAACTTCCACTTCAAAAGAGGTGTTGCAAAGCCTCCCAGACCCGAAGGAAGTAGGTCATGAAGGACAGAGATGAAGGCCCCAGGTTGGTGGCTTCAGACTTGAAGCTGGGCCCAGAGTTCTTCCAACAAGAGTCGAAACAATCCGGCTGCTGGCATATTTTATTTTTGGAATCCTACCTAATGCTCATGGGGATGTTCCTCAGGTTTCTAGAGTCGACTCTAGACTCGGTCTTATAGAGAGAGTCTTTCCACAGCTGTGGAACTCCTGTGAGACCACCCAGCTTAGTTACCCCATTTTTACCAGACAGAAGAAATGGAAGCACAGAGATGGCAGTTGACAAAGATGCCACATGGACTCAGGTGGGAAGGGGATTGCAGCCCAGGAAAAAGACCCTGGAGGACCAGCACAGCTGCAGCTGGCCACGGGGTGACCTTAGGCAGGTCACTGCTCCATCTCCAGCTCGGTTTTCTCACCCGTGTCACAGGGTTTCGGGCCACTGAGCTGGCAGGTTCCCACCAGCTCTGTGACTCCCTGAGGGCCACCTGCTCTGGCCTCTCAAACCTGGCCTCGGCTAACTGGGTGGATGACTGAATGATGGGCGGGGGGGGGGGGGGGGGGGGGGGGGGAACACAGGCGCCTTTGCAGAATCACCCTGCGAAATCTCACCTTCACACAGCTCAGGTAAGCTGGGTGTGGTGGCAGATAAATTCCCCGAAAGAGCGCCCGGAGCTCCTAAGCCCTGACTCTGCCTCCCGCCTCCACTGACCCCCTCCACTGATCTCAGCGTCATCTTACCTCTGTAAGATCTGGCTCCTCTTCTGAATCGTGGGTGGATTTCCTGCAAAGCCACCAGAGGTGGAGGAAGGGTCAGCACATATTGGGTATCTTAAGAACAATGGTGGTTGATCCAGAGACCACCGGCGCACCTGCCAATCAGATGCCACCTGCCCCAGGAGCCCCCCCTCAGGTAACTGGCCCCAGGTGCAGTGTCCACTTCTTGCCTTCTTTTCTAATTCTTCCTCCCCTTCTAGACCAGTGCCGCCAGAATAACTTTCTGAATGATGAAAATCTTTAATACCTGTGCTGTCCAATACCATAGCCTGAACCGGATTTTTAAATTTTATTTAATTCTGAATTTTTAAAAAAATTTTTTTTTCAATGTTTTTATTTATTTTTGGGACAGAGAGAGACAGAGCATGAATGGGGGAGGGGCAGAGAGAGAAGGAGACACAGAATCGGAAACAGGCTCCAGGCTCTGAGCCATCAGCCCAGAGCCTGACGCGGGGCTCGAACTCCCGGACCGCGAGATCGTGACCTGGCTGAAGTCGGACGCTTAACCGACTGCGCCACCCAGGCGCCCCTTTAATTCTGAATTTAAATAGCCACAAGGGGCGAGTGGAATTGTAGTCACACACACACACATACACACACACACACCCACCGATTCCCTCCATGTAGCCATCCCCAACTCTCTCTCCTCTAAAATCTCGCTGGGCCTTCCATGATGGTGCTCTTGTTTGCTGGGTATTTTTAGAGAGTATGTCTTCAGGACAGCTCCCATCCCAGTTAGATGGCGAGTGGCACTGGTGGCTTCCCAGCTTCCACGGCCCACTGCGTAGGCACTATCTTTCCCAAATACTTTATGGATTAATTCAAGCACATTCTTTAAAAACAGCTCCAAAGAAGGCAGTCAGAGGCAGTGGGGTAGAATTAAGAACTGTTTACTGAGGTCAGCAGAACTGCCTAGAGTTCTGCCCCCCGGAACCCTGAATCCCAAGCATCCCGCACAGAGAGGAGTATGTGCACTATACTCTGCGAATGCTGGCCTCTGCCTCTCCACTCTGATGTTAGCCCACCCTGGGCTCCCGAGGGCCTTGAGGGTCCATAGGCCCGTGGAGGAGGGCACAGACCTGACCCGCACACCCACCTGGCTGGGCAAGGTGAGGGCTGCCCCACAAAACAGCAGAGTGAACACCAGCTCTTTCCTCAGGTTATTCATCGTTCCTTTGGAGCGTCCCTTAAAGTCTGGAAGAAGAAGGGAAAAAAGCTCAATTGTGTGATTGAGAGATGAAGGAATATGACAAAACTCAAGAACCCATGACTTTATCATGGCGTCTCCCCTCCAGCATCCGCTCCCACAGAGGGAAATGCCACAAATATCTGGAAGATTCCTTTAATTGTGCATATTTACCATCTTAACCATTGATATATGTGTATAGTTCAGTGGCATTAAGCACATTCATCACCACCACCCATCTGCAGAACTTTATCATCTTCCCAAACTGAATCTCTGCACCCACGACCCACTAACTCCCCACTCCCCCGGCAACCACCATTGTACTCTCTGTCTTTATGAATATGATGACTCTCAAGTTTCCTCACATAAGTAGAATCCTACAACACACGTCCGTTTGTGACTGGCTTATTTCATTAGCATAATGTTCTCAAGGTTCATCCATGTGGTGGCCATGTGTCAGATTCTCCTCCCTTTTTAAAGCTGAAGAAAATTCCATTGTGTGTATAGACCACATCTTGTTGATCCTTTAGTCCATCAATGGACATGGGTTGCTAGAAGATCATGTTGCCCAGGGATGTCTGTGGGCTGAATAGCGTAGGCCATCCCTGGCACTTCTTGGTAGCCTGGGTACCCCAGGCCCTGGCTTGATTTTCCTAGAAGTGAATTCCTGCCCTGGGAGATGGAACCACAGAAATGTCCCTTCTCTGACTTTCTTGGAGGACACCGTAGGGATTCTATTGTGGGCACGTTACAGAGCCAGCCTACCTCAGATTACCTGGGTTCTTAACTGGCACGCCTCCTGGTCCAGGACAGGAAATGCTCCCCTGCACCAGCTCACACCCTCCCCACCGCTCCCTCGGATTTTACAGACGGGCCACGGGCCGGCAAAGTGTAGGTTGGCAGAAAGGAACAGAAGCATCTGCTTTTTGGTTATTACACTCAGATCTTCCTGGACCCCAAATTCCCAGTTTCCATGTGCTGTTCCCCAGTGATCTTGCCCTCAGCAGCTTAAAGTAGGTTAGTTGGTCGGGGTGTTATTTTGTGGTCTGGCAGACCCACTCGCTCCTTTGTCCACAAGAATTAAATCAGGGCATTTCTTCCCTTGACTCATTTCCCTTCAGTCACAACAACTTTTGGTCCCACCCCTCCCCCCCATCCCCAGGGTCCTCAGGGCCCTGTCAGATCAGGGGCTTCCAGGACTTTCATCCTGGGCTGGCTCTGTCTCCTTCTTTGTTTCTTTGCAAAAAGCTTCCCTGTTGGAAGTGCTCTTCCCCTCACTGGCCACAGGCCCCCTTCAGAGCAAGGATGACAAAGAAAGAGCGAGTGGGGCGGTGGGAGGACTCTTTCTGCCCCACTGCTTCTTCTGGGGCTGCGGGGGACAGGCAGAGGAGGGAGAGGGAGTGAGAGGGCAGCGGGGGCTGGTCAAGGAGATTCCCACACCCAGGCTCAGAGGGCGTCTGCCAACCAGCACGGCCCTTCCCCAGCCCCTGCCCCACTGGGAAGGAAGCCAAAAGAAGGCAGGATCTGGGCCTTTGTTTTAATCTGGTGTGTCAAGCAAGGCCCCCCTCCCGGGCAGGGTAGGGCAGGGTAGGGCAGGGTAGGGCAGGGTAGGGTGTGCTCTTGGAGGAGGGGGGCGGCTTTCTCACTCTGAGGAGGAAGCTCTCTACTGCTCACAGGTTTCCCGAAGTTTCGGAAGAGAGCAGTTAGGGAGTTGAGGCCATCAGAAACAAGAACACTCAGTATAATCTTCTGACCACAGGGATCTGCTCCGGACTTTCCTTCTCAGCTTTCCTTACCATTCCCCTTTCTTAAAATGGCCCGAAACCCCTCTTAAATTTCCCTTCTTCATTTCATCCCATTTCTTTATAACCTTTTAAAATGGATCTTCTTGGGGCACCTGGGTGGCTCAGTCGGTTAAGCGGCCGACTTCGGCTCAGGGCATGTTCTCGCGGTCCGTGAGTTCGAGCCCCGCTTCGGGCTCTGTGCTGACAGCTCAGAGCCTGGAGCCTGTTTCAGATTCTGTGTCTCCCTCTCTCTCTGACCCTTCCCCCGTTCAGGCTGTCTCTCCCTGTCTCAAAAATAAATAAACGTTAAAAAAAAAAAAGTTAAAATGGATCTTCTTACATGCATCCCCCCTCTTTCTTCCTGATGTTAGTCCTGATTCTTGTAGTGTATAGATTGTCCCATACTTTATTATCTGGGCCAGGCCTTGAGGTTAGGGGGACCTCTAAGCTCTTGGGACTTTATGAAGAACCGTTGAATGAAACAATGAATGAATTAGTAAACGAGTCACCAATCAACAAAGAACTTAACCCTTCTTAGTGTTGCATGTCAAACCAACCAGCCCTTTGAATAAACTCATTAGCCTAAGCCCAGGGGGTTGGATGCCCACCGGGATACAGGGATATCGTTTTACTTCAAGAACTCAGGGGCCTAACAACAACCACAAACTCTGGGTCCTCCTAAATGGAACACCATTCTAGATGTCAGAAAGTTGCTAAGTGAGAAATGGAATATTAACACATTTGCATTCTCTGGACAAATGGGAGAGGGGGACCAGATCAGGGAGACACAGCGTGACTTAGGGCTGGAGTGGCGGCTCCCACGGCTGCATCATGTTTAAATCCTTTGGCGACTAAGGGGCATAAGGGGCAAAGGGGTCTACTTTTGTCTTCCGTTCCTGGGAGAGTTCGAGACCATCTCTGTTCTATCTGTCCTTATCTTCCTCCACTTTTTTGGGCCTTGCCGGGCCTTGAGCTGACCCAGTGACAGTCTCCAACAAGGCAACAGCTCCATCTCGCTGCACAGAGGCAATGAGAGCAGCTGGACAGGCTGAACGGGGTAAGAGGATGACAAAGAAGTGAGTCATCCATCCTGCAAGCAGACCAGCAGTGTAGTCCAAAGACAAGGGAGAAAGAGGAGAGGAGGAAAAAATGTGTCCTTGTTTTGCCTTCATTAAAGAGGTGGCTGTAGCGATCTGGGGGCAGTGCCTGGACAAAGAACCAAGTGAATACCAGAAACAGGGGCTCAGACTCTGGGTGTATGGGGCCTCTGCCAGGGCAGACTTCAGCAACATGAACCACAGGCTGCCACCAAAGGCAGAAGCACCATGTGGGAGTCAGATGCGAGGTGTAAGGTAAGAAGTCCTTTGGGGTTCATTTTATAAATACAAAGACTTGTCATTTTTTTTCCTGTGTTCGCTTCCTTTTGCTATATTTAAGTTTCCCAGAGTCAGAAAACTAAAAAAGCAAGGAAGTAAGAGGAAGGAAGGAAGGAAGGAAGGAAAGAAGAGGGAGAAAGGGGTGGAAGAAAGGAAGGAAGGAGAAGGAAAAAGAAAAAAGACAAACCACTAGGATGTCTCACTTTGGTTGGACTGGAATCCCTGAATCCCTGAAAGCATCACTTTATGAGAGTAATGGTAGAATGGCCATAAGGCCTGTGGTCCCCGCGGTCCTAAGGACCCAGCCCCTGCAGGTCCACCCTAGCATACAAAGTTGATTTTGGCAGATTTGCAAAACGCACCCTCTCTGGTGGATGGACTTCAATAGACATGGAGCTTGGCAAGTTGACAAAGAATCTGTGCAAACTAAAAAACAAGCACACAAAAAAACAGGACCCATGGCCTGGCAAATAAAGCATGGCCTGCATTTCAAGGATGCGTGGACGGGCACCCTTGTGTGGGACTCAGCCTGCACATCTGTGCGGCAGCCTCATCTGCTCCTAGAGCATCTCTGACCTCCCTGCCTCACAGCTGCGTTGGGTCCTTCCGGCTACAGCAACAGAGTTAACTGTTCACTGGCCCTTCTGAACAACAGTGAATGATGACTGTTCCAGGGGAAAAATGGGAACAGTGGACTGGTAACCAGGGAGGGGGTTACTCTCCTAGAGCCAAGGAAGTGTGCCATTGTAGCTGAGAAATCAATGATCCTGCCAGCCAGAAACTCAAGTGTTCATTTCTGCAGTGGTAACATGGCAGAGTGCTGACTGATAGGCACCCAGACAGAGGAAGGGCCTGGGGGTCATTCCTGAGGGTGACCTGTTGTCCTCAGTGCCTTTGAATTTCCCTTTGCACTCTTCTCCACTGTCCTACCTTCTCCATGCTCCCTCTGAAAAATCTGAAAAATCTGTTGTCCGGAAAGGAACCGCTATCCTCATTCACAGAAGGTTAGAGTGACTGAATAAAAATTGATACGCTGCCCTTCGCAAAAGCATCTATATTTTGAGACATAAAATCTGCTCCCTGGGATGCAAATCCAAGTGGTCTGGACTCTGGAGGTTTCCTCCAGGGCTAACACTCTGTGGTCTTTGCTGTTGTGAGAACAAATGATGTAATGGGTGTAAACTAACACACTTATAAATGAGTATAAGTATTTTATTTAAACACAACCACATGCTTGGAGGTGACCGGCAATAAAAGAGCTGCATAAATACAGTCGATCAAGTTCTGGGGTTCTAGGAGCAAACAATGCAATTGCTCCAGCAGGTATAGAACTGGGGGACTTGTAGTTGCTACTCTTGCAGGAAAAAGGCAGAAATATGAGCAAGCTAGACAGAAGATGGAAATTGCAAGGGAAAGACAAAAGTAAGTTGATACTATGATCAAATTTTACACTGTGTGCAAGGTTTGCTACCTTAATCTTTGGTAGAGGAGATTCCTGGGTTATTATTGCTTTGCAAAGCTTCTCTCTGGAAACCTTAGTAAGAGAGAGTCAGTCTCCAAGAATACCAATACTCTAAAATGACTCATGGCTTTAAAACAAATAACACCCTCCCTCCACCCCCCAACCATCATGGCCCAGAATGGATGCCAAAAAATTAGAAAAAAAAAGTAGTCCAAGGAAGAACTCCTTGGAACAGCAAAGGCACGTCTGTAGGGTCAGGGCAAGAGAGGGGGTGCGATGGCGGGAGGACCCGGACACAGGAAAGGTGGTGAGGCCCCCACAAAAGCTCACCTTTGCAAGTTCCAGAGGGAGCACAGAACAGGGGGCCAGTAGCCTGGTAACCCTGGTCCCGCGTATACAGGTCTTGCTTTTTACAAAGGCCCTGCTCTCAGAATAAAAGCCATTTTCAAAAACTGACAACATGTAAACAATTCTTAACTTCTCAATTCTTCATTTTCTGTGTGTCCAAGTTTTTCTCTCTTCTTGAATAGAGCTCTTTTACAACTGGGGGACAAGAGAGGAAGGGTTTGTTTCTTATCACCTTGATCCATTCCAATGAGGTGATAGAATAGAATCCTCTCCTATCTCTCACCCATCTCACTAGTCACTCAAGAGCAGCATTCTTTCCAAGGCATCTTCAAAATATAGGCATATGACCTGGGTCTAAGTTAACCTGGCAACTCAAAAAATCTACACTGAGCACTGTCATCTGCTTCGCGTCCCATGCTTTGCTAGGTAATTCTAGATATTTGGAAGGAATGAGGACGTGTTGGATGTGGGTCTTGGAAAACAGAAGTCCATCCTGCCTCCTTTTACCATAAAAATACAAGAAACCCTTCCCTAATAAACTTATAATCTTGTGAAGAAAAAACAAGCTTCTGCTGGCAAAAGCTGACTCCATTAGTCAGTGCAATAAAATGTTAACCTCGAAGTCTGAATCTAAACAATCTGATGTTAATCTAAAACAGTATCTCATTTTAAGCACGAAGGTAATTCCTCGTATCCCTTCCACTCCCTACAGCCATCATCACTGCAAGGCAATTAAATATGCAATACCTTGATAATTCTTCAGTTTACCTCCAGAATTCAACACACATGAATGAGAAAAATGATCGGAAGCTTTCACTGTATCATTACTGAGTTTGTCCACATTTCACTGGGCTCACCTGAAAGGGATGTTCTAGTATATTTTTGAGAACTGCATGTGGATTCATGCCACTTGCTCCACAGGCACTTGAGTATCTCCCACTTGCCAGGCATAGGGTTTACAAACTTTACAACTCTTTTATAACCATTGAATCATTTAAGGCAATATTACTGTCTTGTTTTTATAGGCAAGAGAATCTGACTTCAAAAAGGTACAAGGGCTGGGGCACCGGGGTGGCTCAGTTAGTTGAGCATACAACTTCGGCTCAGGTCACAATCTCTCGGTTTGTGGGTTAGAGCCCCGCGTCGGGCTCACCGCTATCAGCGCAGAGTCTGTTTGGGATCCTCTGTCCCCATCTCTCTCGGCCCCTCCCCTGCTTGCACTGTCTCTCTCTCTCTCAAAAATAAATAATAACGTTTAAAAATTAATAAAAAAGGTACAAAAGCCTTGGCCCTAAGGTGAGACACTTTGTGAGAAGTGGTGTCAGGACTCAAACTCGACATGCTTTCCACCACTCCTTACTGTGTCCTGATGCTGGACTGTAATGTTTTTTAAACCTTAAAAAAAAAAGTTTATTTATTTTTGAGAGGAAGAGAGAGAGAGTGTGTGTAAGAGCGAGTGGGGAAGGTGCAGAGAGAAGGGGGTACAGAGGATCCAAAACGGGTTCTGCACTGACAGCAGTGAGCCCGATGCGGGGTTTGAACTCACAAACTGTGAGATCATGGCCTGAGCCAAACTCGGACGCTCAATGGACCGAGCCACCCAGGAGCCCCTGGACTGTAATGTTTTTAATGTGCTCAGAGTTGATATATGAGAAGGGTAGCATGTAAATGCAAGGAGCATAGCATTTACTGGAGCAAGACTGGAGTCTTTTTTTTTTTTTTAATTTTTTTTTAATGTATTTATTTTTGAGACAGAGCATGAACAGGGGAGGGTCAGAGAGAGGGAGACACAGAATCTGAAACAGGCTCCAGGCTCTGAGCTGTCAGCACAGAGCCCGACGTGGGGCTCGAACTCACGGACCGTGAAATCATGACCTGAGCCGAAGTCAGCCGCTTAACCGACTGAGCCACCCAGGCGCCCCGCAAGACTGAAGTCTTGACTTCAAATTCCTACTACCACTTACAGGTTGTGTGTGGTTTCCTGGATTTTCTAATGGGCGAATCGTTCCCGCCTTGCTGAATTGTTACAGCAATTAGAGAAGAAGCAGGCAGAGGCCCTCTAAATGGCCAGTGGGCAGTAAAGTCAGCTATGCTTACTGTCACAAGTGTCCTTCAACAATGGGAGCACCAAAGTCTACAACTTCTTCCTGGAAAAACAACTGAAAACTACCAAGGCAGAAAAGATGCCACCCTCTGTGGGGTTCCCAGTGTGGTCAAGCATTAATACCAAAATCCTGTTCCCTGGATCATGTGGGCATCTTGTGATAAGCTGCAACCAGATTCCTTACGACTGAAAGAAAAGTTCACACCTTTCATGTACGTGTGCACAGAACAGTATTAATGGGAGCCCTTATTTCCTGGATATGAGGTGGTATCTTTTATGCTATTTTTAATCTGTTTTTTAATTTGCCTTTCCCAGACCTATTTACACCACACAAGCCAGGGCTGCTGTGGACTCTCAGAGGAAGCAGGAACTGGTGCCCAAGACAGCTGGAAGATCTGGGCTGTTGCCCCTGATAAGGGCTGTCTGATGCCGACCACATGAGATGTTCAAAAACCAGAGACATTATGTGATAAAAATAAGGAAACTCAGCTTCCTGGAAAAAGGAAAACAAAACAAAACAAAACCTTCCCTTTTTCTCTGCATCCCAGGTGGCAGACACCAGCTCTTGCTACAAGAAGGCAAAATAAAACCAGTTTCTCTTTTCTATGAATGTGACAAAAGATCTAGTTGACCAGTAGTCTTTCTCTTTTAGATTATTCATGGTAGGCTACTAGGTTTAGTTTCCCTACGTCCTGTCCCAACCTGCAAAAAATTCAGCTGACATCAAACTGTTCATGCAAAGATCTCTAACAAAAGGACTTGAGAACCTCTTTGAGTGTCATCCTCGAATGCCATCTGTCAGATCCCCCACCCACCCATCTCTCCCTCAAGCCCCAGCTCAGTCTCATTTCCTCCTTTCTTGAATTCACAGGTGAAGATTTACCAACTGTATGTATTTACCATCATACATTTCTTGAGCGCCAACCATGTACCAGGCACAGGCTCCGTGGTATAAAGACATATATACTGTATCCTCAGAAACTCATAGTTTAGGAACGGGACAGACAAGTAATTAGGTAATCACAGTACAGTGTGATCAGCATTGTGATACACAGGGATGTAGGGATAGAAGGTGGAAATGCAGAGGAAGAAAGGGTCTTGTTGGAATGTGGAGGAAGGAGATCTAGTTCACTCTCATTGAGGTAGGGGGCTGGTCAAGGTAGGCTCCTGGAATTGATACTATAGAAGCTGTTTGTTGAACAAAATCAAGGGGCGTTCCTGACACAGCATATCCCCAAGATGACACCACTGTGCGGGGTCCAGGATAACAGCAGCAAGCAGCCAGAGTTGCTTACTCTTCAGCACAAATACCTTCCATTGGGTAAAGGAAGTTGATTCACAAACCCCAGCCTCTGCCTTCAAGGGCATCCCTAGGAGGAAGTGTGGTTTGGAAAGCCCAAGAGTTCCAAGGACCTAAGAGCCTTTGGGGCATGTTCAGTTTCAATTCCCTAATGTCTAGTTGTAAATTAATGGAATATTTGGGACCATATAATAAACAGAAAAGGCTTTGAATACAAAGGTATCCCAGTATCTGGGTTCAGCCTGACCTTGAAGTGGTTACTTCAGAGGCTCAAGTTGGAATCAGATCTTATAGATCAATCCCCAACCAACCTCTCCAAGCCACTGATGCATGCATCTGGAGCACCAAATAGCCAAACCATCCTTTGCAACTCAGCTGGGTGTGCTAGCCAAGAGTCGCCCTCTGGGTCATTGTTGTTTGCACAGATAGTGCTAGGCAGCTGCTAAGGACACTCCGTTGCATTAGCTTTAGAGAAAGACCATCTAGTTAGCATCTTCTGGGTAATCATGATAAGTACCAGAACCTGCCCAAGGTTCATAGCCTGAAGCTACAGACAGAATTTTTCTCCATGCAAAGCTAATGACTCAAAGAAGGGATGAATGGAATATTCTGGTCACCCGTTGTCCATCCTAATCATCTTACCAGAGCAGTGCTGCAATTCACTCACAGAGAATAAAAATATTATTCTGAGGCTGCAGGTGCACAATGCCAGATAATCAAGTGAAATTGAACATTTCAACCCAAAACCCCAATTTTTCCTCACCACCAGATACTCAGTATCTCTGAGAAGTGTATGGACTTTGTATTTTGACTAGAGGTAAATTCACAACCATTGCTACTAACCATGTTGCCCCCTCATCTGGCTGATAGAAAATAACCTGCATACATACTAGAAGCTTTGGAAGTCCTGAAGCTAGATCTTAGCCAGAGGGCCCCTTCAGTTGCTATAAAACCCCATAACCAGAAAAGCTGTTGCTTGCAGATTTAGTAATAGGCCTCCCTCGGAAAGTAAGTTTCCCCAAATGTTCTGTGGTCCCAGCCACTCATTTACAAAAGCCTTAGATGGGTATGGTCACTAGGTGTGGCTGGGATGTTGGCTGCAATAGTTGGAAAGGTACTGAGCATAGTCTGCTCAACATGTTAGGACCCAAGGAAATAAAAGCCAAGTCCCAGAGCCCATCCTCAATGAGGACAAAAAACAGCAACACTGCTGTCCCTCAGCTACTCCCTGGCTGCAGGAGCTGTTCCGGTGAAGCTACTGAGGAGTAGCACAGATACCAGGAGTATCTGATAAGAGGCATCACAAAATACACTGAGTTGGTCTTAGGGAGTCTGGACAGAGACTGAGCTATTGGGCAGTGGGGAAAGACTTTTGCTCTTGATGAGATCCAGAGCTTTGAGGCTGGTGTCTCTGAGAATATTCTAGGTAGGATAAATTGATGGGTGGAATGGAGCTATTTCTGTTTCAATATTTACAAATCCCTGCTGGTGCCTCGAGTCTGGCTCTGTGCTTACAGGAAGCACTCACGCTGACTGTCATATATTGATTCCGGACAAGTCAGTGTTGAGATCCCAGGATGAGTCCTCCTGCCCCCACAGGCAAGAATTGCTAGGAAGTTACTTTTGAGGGGCCTCCCCATAATAGTTGTATTTGCAGAATATCTTCATGGAATTGCAAACATACACACAGAGACACACACACAATTTTTTTCTGTCGTCAATCCACTGCAGGAGACCACCATTATTATTCCAGCTTGGTCACCGGCTCAGCTCAATCATTGGTACCACAGTTCTTTGCATTTGAGTTTGTCACTAGTTACCTGGGAGCTCAGCATGTTTTTCTGCTTTCTTGGCTCCCTCCTGTCCTCCCTCCCAGTGAGGTTAAGAAAATAAAGATAATAACAGTGAAAATCTAGAAAGCTTTGATATGCTTCCTGCAGAATGCTCTTGAAAGAAAAGCCATTGATGTTATCCCCTCCTGTAATTGAGAATCCTTAAAGAGGACCTCACACTTGCACACTGGGCAAAACGCCAGAGGACAAACTGACCAGTGGAGATGGGGAGGGGTCGTGGGGGGAGATCAGAGGCCTTTCTCTGATGCGTCCTTCTCTTTCCCAGCACTTCCCACCTAATTAATCATGCTCGGAGGCAAGTTGACCATCCCGTATCCCTAGCCCCGGTTCCTTAAAGTTCTTGATGGGCTCTGTTGGGTGCGGGGGGGGGGGGGGGGGAGAGGGGGAGTAGGGAGGGCAGCCCGACATGGCCCGGGACCCTCCAGGCTCAGATAGCCCCAAATCCCGGAGGCAGCTCAGTTCATTCACATTTCTTGCCCGTTAGTCATGAGGTGCTCCCATTGTCTATTCAGAACATTTCTCTACAATTCTTTTCACTTTCCCCTTTACTCTGCAAGCAGAGATTTCCTCTCCAAGACATAATCCCTCCTATTCTCTCTTCCCCTGACCACCTCGCCCTTCAAGACAGCTTCAGCCTATCCCAATGAAATGCAGATACAGAACGAAGGCTCTGTTTGGGCACTGATTCTAACTAATCCTCTTTTTGCCTGCATTACAAAGTCAGTCCCTCATTAAGGTATTCCTCTAGTGGCTCGGCTTGCCAGAAAGACTTTTAAGAGAGAGAAGAGGAGATGGGCAGACAGAGAGTCACAGAATTCGACCTACCGTCACTGCTTGTCTTCCTTCCCTCCCTGGGAGAGGCTTTCTCTTCAGCCCTGGGCTCCTGCAGGACCTCAGCTCCAATCTCCCTGCACAGCTCCGGCCTCCTTTAAATTTCAAGGCAGGGGGTGGGGTCGGTGGCCCTGGGTGGGCGGGTTTCTCTGCAGCAGCAGGATGCCCAGTGGACAGGGCCACGAGGGAGCCAAACGGGGCGGGCCTGTTTTTATAAAGAGGGGGAGGAAGTTTATGATGGAAGCAGCACAGCCCAGCCTGGCTTCGGGCCAGCCTGATTATTCACAATCCTGATGTCACCGAATCACAGGAATTTGGGAGTTGGACAGAACCTTGACGATCATCTTCCTTTAAAGCGCTAGTCTATGACCTAAAAGAGACCCTCGGGGTCAGCTGGCTGCAAACCTATAATGGAAAGAGGAGTTTGCTATTCTTAGAAAATATACACTGCCGAGGCTGACTGGTTCTTCAGGAATGTCCAGCAATGACTCTGCCCCTCTGGACACAAGACATTGGAAGGACTGGACAGGTGGACCAGTTGCCTCCAGGCACAGAAGTGCCAAAATTGGAGCACTTGGGGAAAGTGGGGCAGTAAACAAAGGCGGGCAGGGCTCCTCTACAGTGGAAAGTAATTCCCAGCCTGGAATATGCGTCAGGTACCTGTCCTGCCACTCATTTCTCTTCTCTGCAAAGAGATGGCTGAGGTCTTTTCAGCTCCAGCATTCCCTGAGTGGGGCTGTGGAATAAAGGCAGGGGGCGGGGGGTGGGGTGGGCCTGAGCCAATGCTCTGTCTAAACGCTTTTTCTGCACAGCCTTGCCTTGAAATTCTATCACTAGCCATCCATCTCTTAAACGAAGGGAAGCTTTCCCATGTTCAGGAGTTTGCTCTTAAATGTGAATGCTCCTGGAAATAGACAGTCTGTTTGACTTGTTAACACCTGCAGATGACTGATAAAGAAAAGCAGCAGGTGTAAGGGAAATGCTTAGGCTTGAATCAGTTGTACCAGTAATGAGGGGTGTGACCTCAGTCAGGGTTTGCAATTATGCTGAGCTCTCCCATCAGAGGTCACGTGCGCAGATTAGAGAGCGACAGTGTACATAAGATCCCTGGCACGGCACAGGGCTCGATGCGTAGTATCTGTATTATTGGCTGGTATCTGGCTAGACAAGCAAGACAAGGCAGTGTGAAAGAAAGAGAAGGAAGAGGGATGCCAGGAGAGGGACCAGAAGGCTGAGGTTGGCAGAGGAAATTGAAGGATGACCAATTCTTCTGGGAGAGGCCAGATTGCATATATTCCGATCCTAAATGTGCTCACATTTGTCAAGCGATGAGAGCTGATTTTGAGGTTGGAAAATAAGGCAGTTGTGCTCAAAGTCAAGCTGTTTTTCCATATTTTTATCAGGCCGTAGCTCTGCCAATGGCCATTATAGGAAAGGGGAAATACGAGGGCCAGGTTAGCTACAAAGGAATGGAACTAGGACATCAGCTAAGCTGTAGCAAAGCGTGGCCCTGTCCCATGGAGACGTGTCTACTTCCCTGTAACATGGGAAGCCTTGATAAGGATCGGAGGCTTTTTCTGGCATTTTGGTTCAGCAGGGATGGAGGGGTGGTATAAAGAATCTTTAATCTGGGGGCGCCTGGGTGGCGCAGTCGGTTAAGCGTCCGACTTCAGCCAGGTCACGATCTCGCGGTCCACGAGTTCGAGCCCCGCGTCAGGCTCTGGGCTGATGGCTCAGAGCCTGGAGCCTGTTTCCGATTCTGTGTCTCCCTCTCTCTCTGCCCCTCCCCCGTTCATGCTCTGTCTCTCTCTGTCCCAAAAATAAAATAAAAAAAATGTTAAAAAAAAAAAAAAAAAAAAGAACATCTTAAAAAAAAGAATCTTTAATCTGAACTCCTGTAGAGGATGATTTGCTCCCAAATGATTACATTTAAATCCTTAGCTCACATACAGTCTGCCGTCTGAGTATTGGGTCCTTAAGCCTGAGCGGTGGGGCAGGATATATGTGCCAGGATCTATATACCAGGATCTATATACCAGGGTGTGATCTGGCAGTGGGGAGGGAGAGTCCCTTCCCACTACACATCAGGACACCTACAATTCCACCTTTAGAAATGCATTCTTTTAGATTTTTAGCCCCCAGTTAAAATGCAAATTTAATTACAATCTTCAAGGTAGTCTCTGGTGGGAGGAGTTGTCTCTTGGCCCCTAGGGTGCTGCAGACCTGGGGTCTTGAGGGAGGGAGGGGTAGACCAAGAGCAGGAAATTGAGAGGAGAGGGTTTCTGGTCACCAACAGGTGCCCCTGAGCTTTGCTGAAATATACCCAAATGACTTAGACCTGATAATACCCTGCTAATAACCTAGGAACAGGGGCCTTTGTGTTCCTATTAAATATGAGATTGTTTTCCTTTTCACAGACTCTCGGGAAGCCTAAGGAGGAGGTGGGTGTAGGGAAGCTGATACAGCAACAAGGAGGGCTTTGATTTTAATGAAAGGACTGCTGCAGACTTGTAGGGAGCAGGGCGGCGGGCAGTAAAGAAAACTCTTGGTGAAATCACTTCCTGGGAAAATTGTATCAAAACCCTCTGCTTCCAAGGAAGAGAATAAAATGCAGTCCCAGATAACACGGAGACACAGTGGGCACAGAGAAGCTGGAAGGAAGTATTCATAGAGCGCTTTCCCAGCCTGGCACTATTTCTGCAGCGTGTCACCCTCCCCTGCAGAATGGGTGAGTCACCAGCAGGGACCCCTTATCGCTGGAGTGGGCGCAGGGATGGCCTAGGAGAACAAGGACCCCACCGAGACCCCAATCGGCTGACTAAGAAGTGACGTGGTATCTGTGGAAACTCCAAGAAGAGAGGGATGGACAAGAGCCAGAGGATGAGATGGTCTGGGGCCAGAAGACAGAGATGTTGTGGAGCCGAAGGAGGTTTGGTTCTGTTAGCTGTTGGACTTTGTAGGGAGTGGGCTAAATACCATAATGGATGTTAGGTGGCACTCATGGTCAAGGCCTTCATCTCAACTAGAGACTCTCATATCGCTCAGCTGTATCAGGAGCCTGAATTCCACACAGACACCGCAAAACATCACATGGTCAGGCTGAATACCTGGGAAGTCCCCTTAAATGTGGCTGCTTTTGTTAAGAATCATTCACCAGGTGGCACAGGAGTTCTTTGTACTGTGTTGGCAACTCTTCTGTAAGTTTGAAATTACTTCAAAATAAAAAGGTAAAAACTAGGTTATTCTATTCGAGAAGTAATTTTACTTCTGAATAGGGGTGCCAATCCCCACGCTGTTGAAAATCCATGTATACTTTTTGACTCTCCCCCCTCCCCCCACCAAACTTAACTACTAATAGCCTACGGCTGACTGAAAGCCTTATGGATAACATAGACAGTTGATTAACACATATGGTGCGTGTTATATGTATTATATACTGTATTTGTACAATAAAGTAAGCTAAAGAAATGTTATTAAGAAAATCATAAGGAAGAGAAAAAACATTTACAGTACTGTATTTATAAAAAAAATCCACATATAAGTGGACTCATGCAGTTCAGAAATGTGTTGTTCAAGGGGCGCCTGGGTGGCTCAGTCAGTTAAGCATCCAACTTCGGTTCAGTTCATGATCTCAAGGTTCATGGGTCTGAGCCCTGTGTCCGGCTCTGTGCTGATAGGTTAGAACCTGGAGCTGCTTCAGATTCTGCGTTCCCATCTCTCTCTGCCCGCACCCCACCCCCAACGCCCCAATCGCACTCTGTCTCCATCTCTCTCTCTCAAAAAATGAAGAAACATTAAAAAAAAATCTTTTTAATGTGTTGTTCAAGAGTCAGCTGTATTTAGAGCAATGAAATGAATTTTTTTAATTGCCATACAAGAAAACACAGGTGTAAAACATTATTTTGGCTGTCTAAAACCTGAAAATAACATATGTCCAAAAATAGGGGGATAGTATTATAAAGCATGTTAGTATAATGCAATATTACATAGCCATTATGATGATTGATAATATAATTACATAAAATATCAAAACTGATCATAAATTACCTTACCCAAAAGACATAGAAAACAAATATGTATATGTGTAAGCACCACATGTGTGTATGGATAAAGATTGGAAGGGGAAATCAAGTGTTGGAGTGCTGTACTTTTTGGTGAAATTTTTTTCAATTGCTTTTGCAATACTTTTAAATTGTTTTCATAAAAAGAGACTTACTGACTCCACTGCGGATCCAGGCTTGTGTGAGTATGTCCAGCAGTTTGTCTCTGACAGAGGCACCAGAAGGGCAGGCTTGTCTATGACAATGTGTTGGAAGATTAGAAATTTTCCTTAACCTGTTATAAAATTATCCATGCATTTATTCAAACTCTTCTTGAATACATCTCACTTTCAATCAACTCCTTCTTGGAGGGAATCGAGTTTCTCCCTCCCGGTTCTCTAAAACAACTTCCTGTCCTTGGTTCTAAGCTACCCCTTTGACCTCTGAGGCGTGACCTATGGTTTCAATCTTCTAGAATGGGTAAACACAACCTTGTCCACCTGTGCTCGCTCCCTGGTGAGCCTAGAGGCTGCTGGAGAGAGCCTGCGGCTCTAAATCAGGAAGTTTGTCTTTTTTCCCCGAAATTCGTTGGAGGACTCTGGGCCAGTTTACTTTGTGCTGTTAGCTTCCTTGTGCTTCAGATGAGAGCAATAAACCCACAGGATTATTATTTGGCCCAAATAGGATAACACAGGAAAGAAAACACTTTCAGGCAGATGACATACCACTGGCGAGTTAATAAACCGTCTTGTAAACGTATTTTGCAGCTCTGTGCCGTTCCCATGTCTCTGGTCAACTGGAAAGCCCTTTGTGGGAGAAAACTTCTCACTCTGTTTGGAGATGCCAAAAGGGACCTTAAAGAGCATCCACCTTAAATTTTCTCAAACTGTCTTCTAAGCAATATTAGTGTCACACTCGTGAAAAAAAAGTCAATGCTAATAATCTTTTTTCTGTGAAAAACAATTTTACCGCACTAAACACAAATTCATGATGGGGGAAACTGGGCGGCGGGGAAGAGAGGGGTATATGGGGAAATTCCATACTTCCCGCTCAATTTTTCTGTAAACCTAAAACTTCTCTAAAAAATAATGTTTATTAATTTAAAAAAGATTTACTTGAACATGCAAAATACAGGCATTTCCGATATTATAAAGTTGTATTAATATTACATTTATGTATACATAAGAATCTAGTTTTCATGGGGCTTATTTTGCAGAGATCAGTTGGTCTGTGACACCATCCCCTGCCATTTGCTTATATGTAGGCATATCTTACTTAATCAATATCTATTAAATAGTCTATCAACATCCTCTGATTTCAAAGGTGTCTGTGCTCAGTTACATTTAGGTGAATTGGGCTGTTCTAATCCCTTACTTTGTACTTGAGGACACTGAGAAGTGACTGCCCCAGGTCACAGTGTGGGTGCGGCCAGGTCAGTGACGGAATGCTGGTTTCCTCCGCGTCTTATGTCCTTGTCCTACTGTATCTGGTGCCACCAAACCTGGTAGCCTCCTTCAAGTATTTGATTTGTCTCCTTTCAGACTTTCTGGTCATTTCTTTTTGTTTTAAAACAGTGACAGCAGCAATAACCAAAACCAAATGGGCACAGAACACTCAATCAGTTCTGACCTCGTGCTGACCCCAAAGTGTTAGTTAGGTCCTTGCCGGGTCAGGGGCAGGCTCCTTGGAGACAGCCACTGAGACCTCTTCACCTCTGCATCATTGCTGATCGGGGAGGTGTGCTGACTTGCGCAAGGTAGGTCCTGCATCAGTTCTGGTCACCAGCTGGGGATTGGCACGTGTTCGGGGCGACAGGAACATACTGTTTACACTGGATCCACCTTCCCACTGCGGGATCACCGGACTGTGCTCTGGTGGCCCTTCTTCCTGAGTCAAGCATTTTTGCCCAGTGAATACAGTTCTGATGTAGCTTTTCACAGTTCCCTGCTCCTCCAAACTCCACCCCGGGGAAATGATGCATATTTTACGAGATGCCCTTTTAACTCTTCCTGACTGAAATGTACTTTTTTTTTTTCCCCGTGAGGGGTTTGCACCAGTCTGAGCCACTCTGAGATCAAAAATTTTTCCCTATCCTTCCTTTATCTATGGGGCACAGGGTTTCCTGTTTGATTTTATTTAGATTGATAGCTGTAATCACATTCCAAATGTCACTCGTCCTATCTCACTGTGTTGGTTCAGGGGTGGGGTGGCTCTGTCCACAGCTTTCATTAGAAATTAAGGGAGGGGCACCTGGCTGGCTCAGTCTTCTGAGCATCTGGCTCTTGATTTTAGCTCAGGTCATGATCCCAGGCTGACCCTGATGTTGGGCTCTGAGCTTAACACAGAGACTGCTTGGGATTCTCTGTCTCTGTCCCTCTGCCCCTCTCCCCCACTTGCATTCTCTCTCTCTCTCTCTCAAATAAAAAATTAAAAAAAAAAAAAAGAAATTGAGAGAAGTTGCCAGAACTCAGAGCACTGATCAAGCTCTTCTTGATTTGAATATGCTGACATGATCTCCAATTTTAAAAAAAGTCTTTGTGAACCCTACTTACCTACCTGACATGATCATCACAATTGTAACAGGTCAAGGCCACAGACCCACTCGTCTCAAGTCAAGTTGCTATTTTGGGGCTAATATAGAAATTACCTTAGAATGTGAAGAGCTACATCAGGTTACAAAACACTGTGATGCTGACTTATAACAAAACACGCTCCCCAAAGCGTTAACAGCATAGGAGAGGTTGTAGCTAAAGATTTGAGAAGCAATTGCTCTGAAATCATATTTGAAACCAAGGAAGTAGGTGAGCCTCTCAGGAGAGACAGCCAACGTCTGAACCTTGGATTCAGAATAAAATTTTCTAGCATGAGAATTTCTAGCACATAATGGTCCCTATGTCCAGGCTGGTGATGGCAAAGAGGGTTGGCGACAGGGAGTAGGGTGCTGGTGCTGAAGAGCAGTGGGGATCCGAGGACCAGGAGGTGGGCAACCGCAAGGCTATGGGGGCAGGTAACACGAAACTGAGAAGGAAGGCAGTCATTGGGGAAGTGAAAGGCAATCTGAGTCATAAAGGAAAGTAGAAATTATTTCTGAAGAGTGATGTCGATCACGCGGCCCTCCTTGTCACCATGGCACAGCTATGGTACCCATGGATGGTGTCTATTTGGAGAGAAGATAGAGAGAGGACGGATACTTCAAACAAGGAGAAGCCAGAATCTTCCAAGTGAGCCTGCCTTGACCCGCCATGTGGCTGTGGCTAATAGCTGATTTTTCATAGTGCTTGGTCCTTTACGAAGCTCTTTCATATATCCCTCACGTCTTTTCTTCACAAATGCGATATCCTATGAGAGGGACAGAGAAGGTGTTCTACCCAATTCACAGGCAAGAAACTGAGCCCAGAGAGGACTTCCCTCTGGCCACAGAACGGCTCACTCATAATGAAGGGTCCCAGCAAGTTCAACCAACATAAAACCAGAGCTCCATCCCTGACCCCATGCAGCAGAGCTGCTGTCATCCTTTCAGTCACCTGTCAGTGGCCAAATAGGGAACCTAACATCAGCCTCCCATAGGAGGCAACTCAAGTGACCACTGAGTTTGTTGATGTTTTTGTCTGTCCTGCAACCAGGAGAACCCACGCCACATCAGAAACAGGCTCTCATGGCATGTTGGCCAGAAGGATCCTGTTGTGGTAGGTTTGCATGCCAAGTGGCTTCCTGTAGCACACACCACCTCTAAGCTCTTCATGTCCTCGAGGCAGAGCCTTCTAGCAGGCTCTTGTCTCCACAGAATGTCCCTGAGACTGCCTGTTCCATTTCCTCCTGCTTGTCTCCCTCACTAATGGGTATGACTGCTTCACATCTCCCCTGTGTATCTCAGATCCCAACCCCTAGTCGGGTACCCCCGGGAAACCACTGATCTGAACCCGCCACAGCCTCCTGGTCAGGGGGAGGGCATCAACACCCAGAAGCACCGCAGGGGCGCTTTGCCCTTCCCACCTGCCTCCACCCTGTCGAGCCTGGGACAGATCACTCTTTTTCCATCCCTAGAGAAGCCAAAGCCATGCCCTTGCCAGAGTCATTAAAGTTGTCCCTGAAGATGTGACCTCCCATTGGGCACAAGCCTCACCGTGGTGGTGAGGCTCCTCCTGGCCTGTACTCAGCGAGCAGCCAGAATGCGGGAGCCAGAGGATGCTGTGTTCTGTCTGCCTGCTGCCTTGGGGCCAGGCCGGGGAAGCTGCTCTCTAGCTGAGCGAGGCAACAGGAAACGAGTGGGATGAACGGGCTCACATCTGGAACATATCCGCCCAACGGCTCGGACAGCCTGTAATAGCACCAACACGGTGCAGAGGACAAGCGCCTAAGTTCTCAGAGCCAGTTTCCTCATCTGTAAAATGGGAACGAAATCCAACACTGCCTACTTTTTAGAGAATTTTTGGAAGATCAAATGATAATTGGTGAGACATTGCTGCGTAAACACAAGTCAATTTTTTTTTCTTAAGCAAGCTCTATCGTCAACATGTGACTTGAACTCATGACCCTGAGATCAAGAGCTGCATGCTCTACCAATTGAGTCAGCCAGGTGCCCCAATAAGTCAAATTATTATTCCCTACGAAGTACTTTCATAAAGGGTACAGACCAAAAAGGATGGTAGGGGGCAGGGAAGGTGGGGAAGGAAGTTCAGCTACCTTTGCACACTCCACCTGCCAACCCAGCTGCATGGGACCCGCTTCAGGCCACCCTGTCACCCTGGTAGCTATGTAGGTGGGGTTGTCTGTCCTGGGGGGCAACAGTACAGGGAGCAGAGGATTAGAAAGGCCACCTGGCACCATCTCCTTTAAGCACTCTGCTTGTCCTAAACAGGAAATGATGCCTGAATGCTGAGTTCATATAAATAATTCAAGGTGAAACTATAAGCAAAAATACATCTGAAGTGGTTCTATCCGGCTGGGAGCTGGACAAAAAGTTAAACACAATTGTTTACTAACGTACTCACGCCCTCCATGCTGAAGGGAGACTATGTATCAGTCGATGGTCTAACTTTTCTCAGCTGTGGCAGAGGCAGCAAGGACTCATGACCCCCAGCAGCACCCATCAGCACACCTCGCTGGAGAGGATGCTTCAGAAACCCAGGAACCTGCATTTTTATGTTCCAGTGGTTTTAGACCATGGCGCGACTCTGCCATTCACAAATGCACAGCTCTGTGATTCTGTATGACCTGTTGTGTCCCCGCTTGATGATGTGATGAGGAAAGGCTGCCTCTGGGGTCCTGCCGCTTGCTAGACCCAACAGAGTGACTACTGACGTTCCTGCTGTCAAAGTTTCAAACATTTTGCCACCTCTGGCTCCTTTGATCTGACCATAACTTTAAAAACTATTTTTACAGGTTTATTAAAAGGAGGATCGGGGGCTGCCTGGGTGGCTCAGTCGGTTAAAGCGTCGACTTCAGCTCAGGTCATGACTTTGTGGTTTGTGAGTTCAAGCCCCGTGTCGGGCTCTCTGCTATCTCTGCCTGCTTTGGAGTCTCTGTCTTTCTGTGTGTCTGTCTCCCTCTCTCAAAAGTAAATAAACATTAAAAAATATTTTTTGCAAAAGGAGGATCGGGTTACTATGGAGAATGTTAATCACTACCTCTTATATAACACTTTCCATCTTCAGGCACTTCACAGGTATTTAATTCTGTGAGATTGGTGCCGGATTGCCCCCATTTTGCAGACAAGAAAACCAAAGCACTGAGAGCTGCAGTCTCTTGTCCAATGTTATACAAATAGTAAGCGACAGAACCAGGATTTAATCCAGCCTGACTCCAGAATCTGCCTGTGCAACCACAGTGCAACACAGCCCAGTAAAGACAGGAGCTCCCAGTTGAGACCCGCCCAGAGAGAAGGGAAAGGCCACTAAAAAGGCAGCAAGCACCAAGCACTTTGCGCCTACGGTAGACAGATGCCTGGCAGGCTGTGGGAAGGCCTGGACCCTGCCAGGTGCTGGTGAGGTCTGGTTCCCCTGAGCTATCTTGAGCAGCACAGGGAATTTACCCTCAGGGGCAACCAGTAAGCGGGCTTGATGGGCAACACACCCTGGGTTTTTGCTCACCATCTCTCCTCTCTCTGCATGACAGCTCCTCTCGGGCCAGCTCCAGGGGACACAGATGCGACAGCTAACTCAAATTCTTACAATCCATTACCTAAGAAAGATTCTGGGGACTGGCTCAGCCTGGGTCCTATGTCTGTGTCTGCTCAGGGAGTGGGGTCTGTAACCAGAAGAAGCAGAATGTGATGGGAGAAGACTAAGACAGTAGACACAACATACTACCGCTTGAGACCGTCGGTGCTCAACCAGTTGGAGGTAGAACAGGGATGTCAGTTGCCTTGACCCAGCCCCTCTCTCCAGAACACCATGAACTAAACCTCACTGCCCCAAAGAAATGAAATTAGATGAAGTTAAATATGGCCACAGGCTAAGAGCTGCTGTCTATCTGAGCAAAGGCTCAGTTATGACCCTCCACAAAAATAGGTAGAAAAAGCCCCAGTTTAATACATGAAGCCACTATCACTTCATGAGCACCTGATTTGATCATTTGCTTTCTCTCTTTATAAAATCTGATGATATAACTCTTCCTCAGACAGAAGAGACAGGAGAAGGTGCCCACAAGTGCTGGTCACCCTCCTGTCCTTCTGTCTGTAGAGTCTGTTTTACACTTCTGGGATATCCTAGGAGCTATCTTTAGGAGCACTTTGCAGAGAGTGAATCTCTTTTATGTGCTTGAGCTCTCCGTGATCCAGATAAACAAAGCTATTTTATTTCATCATTTAATTCTGATATACATACTGAATCCGGGAAACCTCTGGTCAATCAAACAAGCCCTGTGCCTCTAAATTCAAGCCATGCAGTGGGTCCTCACTAAACCTAGGGATCAGGAAGACAGAAGAAGGCCTGTGCATTCTTTTTTTTTTTTTTTTTAACATTTATTTATTTTTGAGAGACAGATAGAGACAAAGCATAAGCAAGGAAGGAACGGAGAGAGAGGGAGACACAGAATCCAAAGCAGGCTCCAGGTTCTGAGCTGTCAGTACAGAGCCCGATGTGGGGCCCAAACCCATGAATCGCGAGATCATGACCTGAGCTGAAATCGAGTTGGACGCTTAACCGACTGAGCCACCCAGGCGTCCCTGTGCGTTCATTATTTTAAGTGTTCAGTCTTTCACCTCTCGAACATTTACTGGATTCTTTGCTCTGTGCCAGGCGGTGTGCTGCATGCTGGGGTTATAGAGGCGAGTGACACTCTGCCGTCAGGGAGCTACCAGTCTAGGGACAGGAGACGAGTTTGTATGGTTGACTCTTGCACAACACTGGTTTGAACTGTGTGGGTCTACTTAGACTCGGGATTTTTGTTTTTTTGTTTTGATAAATAACAGTACAGGACTGTAAATGTATTTTCTCCTTCTTACAATTTACTTATTTATGTATTGAACAATGTTTTAAATGTTTTTTTTAATTAAAAACATTTTTAAATGTTTATTGTTGAGAGACAGCAAGAGAGAGAGACAGAGCACTAGTCAGGGAGGGGTACAGAGAAAGGGAGACACAGAATCTGAAGCAGGCTCCAGGCTTTGAGCTGTCAACACAGAGCCTGACATGCGACTCAAGCCCACAAACCTTGAGATCATGACCCGAGCTGAAGTTGGGCCCTCAGCCAACTGAGCCACCCAGGCTCCCCAATTTTTAAGTAATCTCCACACCCAACATGGGGCTCAAACTCACAACCCTGAGATCAAGAGTCGCATGCTCCACCGACAGACCAGCCAGACGCCCAATCTTCTGACTTTCTTAACAACATTTCTTTTCTAGCTTACTCTATTGTAAGAACACAGCATGTGATAATATAGCATGCAAGATATGTGTTAATCAACCGTCATGTTATGGGTAAGGCTTCTAGTCAGCAGTAGGCTATTGGGTGTTACATTTTTGGGAAGTCAAAAGTTATGCTCAGATTTTCAGTTGCACGGGAGGTCAGCGCCCCTAACTATACTATGCCATTATCATTTTATGGTATGCTAGAGAAGTCGGCAGAATTTTTCTGTAAAGGGCCAGGTGGTAAATACTGTAGGCATTACAGGCCAAACAATCTCTGTCATAATACACAATGTTGTCACTACAGCATGAGAGCAGCCAGAGACAATAGGTAAGCACAGAGTTAGCTGTGTTCTGGTAAGACTTTATTTACAAAATCAGGCGGTGGGCTGGATTTGGCCTGAGGGCTGTGGTCTGCCGATGGCTGGACAAAAACAACGTTGTACAGGATAGGAGGAAGCCCCTGGCACAGCGTGGCTCACAGGAGGGAGTTGTCACTTTCATTGAGGAGACATCAGCATTGAACAAGGCCTCGTGAGAGAGGCGTTGCACAGGAGGAGTATGGGTTTGCCATATGGGCTGGAGCGAGGGGCAGCGTTGGTGGAAAGGGAAGCACACAGTAAAGCACAGAGTTTAGGCAGCCACAACCAATTAGTGTGACTGGGGGGAAATGGGGAGCCAGCGATGAGGCTAGAGAGGGAGTTGGGGCCAGCTCGGAGAGGCTCCTGAGCCACACTGGGGACTTTGGTCTCTGTCTTCAGGGCAGAGGTAGAAGAGGAGCAAACGTGTGGGAAGCTTCTTTCAACTGCCCTTCTAGATTGTTTACATAAATGATTTCGTTTCATCCTCACAAAACACAGTGAGGTCTGTATTATATTATCAGCCTGGTATTATTAATTATTAATAATCCAGTATTACTTGTTAATTTGTGATAGGAACATTTGTCCCAAGTTCACTGCTCCCCTGAAGCAGCAGAGTCAGGATTCAAACCCAGATCGATTTGGTGCCACACTCTTGGCTGTCTCCACACGCTGCCCCTTGGGGGACCCAAGCACGGAGGAGCCTTTCCTCCCTTGCTTCACTGCCGGGGGCCTCCCCCTGCCTGCAGGAAGGGTTTAGAGAATGCCACTGATGTCTCAGAGTGGGACAGGACTTTATGGGAAAAAAAGTTAAACCCTAGGTGGTGGAGGAAATCTCTTGGGTGTGGAAAATAAAACGGATCTCGAGAAGGGGAGGCGTTGGCCAGTCATCCCGACAGGCAGGGACTGCAGCAGGTTCCTCCTGGCACTGAAGGCTGGCTGGGAGCCAAGGAAAGCCTGGGTCCCTGGGGAGAGAAGGGAGTGCAGAGTGTCTGAGCCCTAGTAGGGACGCAGCTCCAAAGGCTCTTCAGCGCCTGAGGTCATGAAGTGAGAGGGATTCCAGAGATTCCTGCTGAGGCATCATCCCTGGCTAGTCTCCTGCTCCTGCCTTTTACTTGGTTGCTTAGTTGCTGAACATTTTGGTTCTTTGATTCCACCCTCTGAAAGTTAGGGTAATTCAGCAGAACAGATCCCTTTTTCCCTACCATACATGCCAAGCAACAAAATAAATATTTGTATTTCATTTCTACAAATGTCTTTTATTTAATTTTTCACGCTTGCTCCACACCAAGACCTTCTGAAGCCATTTTGCAGAGGGTTGTCCTTTATGGAAGTCTGGCTTCTTGCTACCCCAAGAAGCATGGACACCAGCTGGGAGGGTCCCAGCCCCCTCCCCAGACCTACTAAATCAGAATCTTTAGCCTAGTGAGATCCCCAGGTGGTTCATATGTGTAGTTGAGTTTAAGAAACAACAGTACTTGATTTTGCCACTGTACCTAAAAATGGTCTCTCACCCATACTTTGACCTCAAAAGCAATATTCTTTGTATATTCGGAATCCAGCTATAGTCTGAGTCCTCTGAGTCCAGAAGACATATTAACCCCCACAAATTTGTCCCCCTTCATGATTTTTTCCCTTGTATGTATCTGCCCCCTCCCTGCTTCTGGTGGCAGTGATAGGTGGCTAGGTAAGAAGGAAGTGAGAGTAGAAAAATTTTTAAGTGACACATTTGAGGGGCAGAGCCAAATACCACACCTCTGAAATTCCCATCTTACATAGCTACGGATATCCTGTGTTCTGTTTCTTCATTCCTTTGCCAAGCCTTTAAAGGTTAGAGTGAAAAGTGAGGTGACTTTTCCAATGTCACACAGCTAATAAAGTGACAAAGGCTGGACAGGAGGAAGAGAATCCTCTAGTCACAGCACTGTCCCTGGAAAGACAGCAGAAATCCTATGGCCCTTGGGCCTCTACTCAGCTGGCGGGCTTCTATGCACAAAAGGCGGGGTCTCTTCATGGCCATTGCCTGGGGTAGAGGAAAGAATATCAATCTCAAAGTCAACACGCTTGTTTCGAACTTAGTTTCACAATTTGCCAGTAGTGCAGCCTTTGGTGAGATACATGCTCTCTGAGCTTGTTCCTCATTTGTAAAACAGGGACGATGTTCACTTTACAGAATAGCTGTGAGGCTCAGAGAAAGAACATGCACCCGGCCTGCAGAGAGCCTGGCACATGTAGGATGCCCCAAATTAGTTGTTATCATTTCCTCAGACAGTTGTTCCCACTCATCTCCCAATGATGCCTTCTTCAGATTGTCACCATGCTCCAGAACATTCACTGTCTCGCTGCTACCTATGGAATAATGTGCAAACTCTTTACAACTCAAGCCCCCCACTCCCCCTGCCTGCTCCCCACCTCACCTTTCCAGCCTTCTATTCTACTTCTCCTTTAAAGTTTTGTGGTTTTTTATTTATTTACTTTGAGAATGAGAGAGCATGATCAGGGGAGGGGCAGAGAGAGAGAATCCCAAGCAGGCTCTGTGTCCCCATGTGGGGCTCAAACTCACAAATTTCAAGATAATCACCTGAGCTGAAATCAAGAGTCAGACACTCAACCAACTGACCCCCCACACGTCTCTATCCCACTCCTTTAAATGAAGGTTGCTTAAAAATCCGATTTTCTTATTTCTAACTTATATAAGTATTATTTCTTCTTTAAAAAATTTTTTTTCATTTATGTTTCAATTTACTTAATAGATTTTTTTTTATGAAATTTATTGACAAATTGGTTTCCATACAACACCCAGTGCTCATCCCAAAAGGTGCCCTCCTCAATACCCATCACCCACCCTCCCCTCCCTCCCACCCCCCATCAACCCTCAGTTTGTTCTCAGTTTTTAACAGTCTCTTATGCTTTGGCTCTCTCCCACTCTAACCTCTTTTTTTTTTTTTTTTCCTTCCCCTCCCCCATGGGTTCCTGTTAAGTTTCTCAGGATCCACATAAGAGTGAAACCATATGGTATCTGTCTTTCTCTGTATGGCTTATTTCACTTAGCATTACACTCTCCAGTTCCATCCACGTTGCTACAAAGGGCCATATTTCATTTTTTCTCATTGCCACATAGTACTCCATTGTGTATATATACCACAATTTCTTTATCCATTCATCAGTTGATGGACATTTAGGCTCTTTCCATAATTTGGCTATTATAAAAATTTTTTTTTAAGTTTATTTCTTTATTTTGAGAGAGACAGAGAGAACACAAGCAGGGGAGGGGCAGAGAGAACGGGGGGCAGACAGAGGATCCCAAGAAAGCTCTGTGCTGACAGCAGAGAGCTGGATGCAGGGCTCAAACCCATGAACCACAAGTTCACGGCCTGAGCCGAAGTCAAATGCTTAACTGCCTGAGCCACCCAGGCACCCCTAGTATTATTTCTTCTACAAATGTGTCCAGTAGTTTGTTAAAGAGGGCTGGTTGATTATCAGAATTAAGCCACTTCATTGATGCCTGCTATTAGGTCTACCAGGAGTTTGGGGCAGTTTTATTTATTTAAAAATAATATTTCCTATTTCAAAAGACCTATACCTTCTTTTTCTATCAATTTAGACTTGACGTTATTATTGCTGAAAGTGCATTTAAAGTTTAACCTGAATACCATTTTGGACAGTTGACTATCTCCAGGAGGAGTTGGCCTCTCCCCCTTACTAATAACCCCTCTCACTATATTGCAACATAGATGACTTCACTGTATTAATTGTTAATGAGTTGTTCATTTAGTTACGGGATTTCAAACCGGTGAGATTTGGGGTGTATGGTTCTGGTTAATGTTTTATGCCGAAGATGTAAGTTTTAGCTTTTTCTAACTTTCACAATCCCTTTGCTTATCATTTTCTTACAGCTCTTTCTTAAAATCCTTGATTTTTTTCATTTGTATAAGCAAACATGAATGTTCGAGGAAGTGTTAAGCACACTTTCATTTACTTAGGAGAGGACTAGGGTGAGTTCAGAGTAATTAGGGGTCCCCTAGATAAATAAGGTTTTTGGATTGAGCTCACAATTGGATTCATTTAAAGGTACTTTTCAGTCTGCTTACCATGCTCTGACTCAACTCCTCTCCAAGTTCCAATCAAATACATCATATTATAAATTATACATTTTTCATTGAGGACAGAGTGAAGTGGTGTGTGAGTGCTTTATACAGTTTTTATTAATTATTATATCCTCCTTTGGACTGTTTAACCATGGAGACTTTCATAAGTACTGTGCTCTAGAGAATGTAGTTTATTTATTCTTTTTTTAGTTTTTAATATTTGAGAGAGAGAGAGCACCAGTGGGGGAGAGGGGCAGAGGGAAAGCGAGAGAATCTTAAGCAGGCTCCACATTCAGTGCACAGCCTGATGCGGGGCTTGATCCCATGACCCCGGAGTTAATGACCTGAGCTGAAATCAAGAGTTGATGCTTAGCCAACTGATCCACTCAGGTGTCGCAGTAGCATTTGATTTTTAAAGAACACATTAATTTTATAGTTGACCTCCTTCCCAAAAAAACAAGGGGACTTAACCCAAATGCTGCACCTTTTCCTGCTGGTTTTATGACTCTGCATAAGTACAGCCTGCTTACTCTTCTACTGAACAAAGGCTTTGCTGATATAGGGGTAAGAAAAGCCAAGGTGAAGGACACTACCAGTTACAGAACAGACTCTCAGAGACCTATAAGAAGCACACATTATTTGAGTTTTAAGCCATTTTGTTCTTTAGCAAAAAATGCTTTGTGTTAGTTTAGGATAAAGCATGGTAAAGTATCTAATTCTAATCAGGGCCTTGGCTTATGTATTCTCTAATAGTAAAGTCATTTTCTTAAATCACCAATTTATACCCCCAAATGTAATAATTTATTCAGTCAATGATCATCAATAGACTCTGAAACCATTAGGTGGAAGATTATTAATGAACAGAATACTTTCATCATCCCAAAATCCCATCCCCAGAATAGTTATGAATTGCAAAGAGAAAATGTAGCTTTATTATGGAGAGATCTGGTGGTCACCACTTTGTTTTTCTTAAAAGATTTTATTTTCTTCAAGTAATCTCTACACCCAATGTGGGGTGTGAACTTACAACCCCAAGATCAAGAGCCACGTGCTCTACAGACTGAGTCAGCCAGGCGCCCCTGGTGATTACCATTTCATTCTTTTTTTTCTCTTATTATTTTTTTTTTTTTTTTTTTTTTTTTTATTTTATTTTATTTTTTTTTTTTATATGAAGTTTATTGACAAATTGGTTTCCATACAACACCCAGTGCTCATCCCAAAAGGTGCCCTCCTCAATACCCATCACCCACCCGCCCCTCCCTCCCACCCCCCATCAACCCTCAGTTTGTTCTCAGTTTTTAACAGTCTCTTATGCTTTGGCTCTCTCCCACTCTAACGTCCTTTTTTTTTTTTTTTTTTTTTTTTTCCTTCCCCTCCCCCATGGGTTCCTGTTAAGTTTCTCAGGATCCACATAAGAGTGAAACCATATGGTATCTGTCTTTCTCTGTATGGCTTATTTCACTTAGCATCACACTCTCCAGTTCCATCCACGTTGCTACAAAAGGCCATATTTCATTTTTTCTCATTGCCACGTAGTATTCCATTGTGTATATAAACCACAATTTCTTTATCCATTCATCAGTTGATGGACATTTAGGCTCTTTCCATAATTTGGCTATTGTTGAGAGTGCTGCTATGAACATTGGGGTACAAGTGCCCCTATGCATCAGTACTCCTGTATCCCTTGGATAAATTCCTAGCAGTGCTATTGCTGGGTCATAGGGTAGGTCTATTTTTAATTTTCTGAGGAACCTCCACACTGCTTTCCAGAGCGGCTGCACCAATTTGCATTCCCACCAACAGTGCAAGAGGGTTCCCGTTTCTCCACATCCTCTCCAGCATCTATAGTCTCCTGATTTGTTCATTTTGGCCACTCTGACTGGCGTGAGGTGATACCTGAGTGTGGTTTTGATTTGTATTTCCCTGATAAGGAGCGACGCTGAACATCTTTTCATGTGCCTGTTGGCCATCTGGATGTCTTCTTTAGAGAAGTGTCTATTCATGTTTTCTGCCCATTTCTTCACTGGGTTATTTGTTTTTCGGGTGTGGAGTTTGGTGAGCTCTTTATAGATTTTAGATACTAGCCCTTTGTCCGATATGTCATTTGCAAATATCTTTTCCCATTCCGTTGGTTGCCTTTTAGTTTTGTTGGTTGTTTCCTTTGCTGTGCAGAAGCTTTTTATCTTCATAAGGTCCCAGTAATTCACTTTTGCTTTTAATTCCCTTGCCTTTGGGGATGTGTCAAGTAAGAGATTGCTACGGCTGAGGTCAGAGAGGTCTTTTCCTGCTTTCTCCTCTAAGGTTCTGATGGTTTCCTGTCTCACATTTAGGTCCTTTATCCATTTTGAGTTTATTTTTGTAAATGGTGTGAGAAAGTGGTCTTATTATTTTTTTAATGTTTATTTATTTTTGAAAAAGAGAGAGACAGAGTGAGAGTGGGGGAGGGGCGGAGAGAGAGGGAGACACGGAATCTGAAGCAGGCTCCAGGCCTGATGTGGGGCTTGAACTCAAGAACCACAAGATCATGACCTGAGCCAAAGTTGGAAACTTAACTGACCCAGGCACCCCTGGTGACCACCACTTTAATCAAGTGATCAAAATCAGCCTCACAAATTGTGTGACAATCTGGGTATGTGTCTCCTAACATAATGCAAAAAGCACACAAAATCAACACAAAGTATTGCCTAGAATATTCATCCTGAGCCTAATCAAGGCTGTGAGCCTAACTTCTAGTTCACAGGAAGTACAGGGGAGGGGGAAAGGTTAAAAAACATCCAGAAGTCAATTAGACAAATCCAGGCAAATCCTGACTATGGAACATTCCACAAGACAATTGTCCTGGACTCATCAAAAGGTCAAGGCCGCTGAGGCAAAAAAAAAAAAAAAAAAAAAAAAAAAAAAAAAAAGGGGTGGGAGAGCTGCTGGGTTGAAAGAGATCAAAGAACATGTGACAAGTAAGTACAAGGCAACAAAAGCTATAAAAATATTCTTGGGACAATTTGGAAATTTAAATATGGATTGTATAGAGATGCCATTATGGAATGATTTCTAGTTTTTCAGGTGTGATAAAAGTACTTGTAGTTATGTAGGAGATTGTCTTTATTCTTAGAAGACTCATCTTGGAATATTTAGGGTTGACCTGTCATCCTGCCATAATGTCTACAACTTACTTTCAAATGACATAGCAAAATATAAACATACGTTATGTAACTGTACATCTATCTATGGATGTACTGATCAATCTACCTATCTGTCTTTGGATGTATCAGTTGATCTACCCCTCTATCTAGAGAGGCAGAGGCAGAGATTGAGAGAGAAACAGAGGGCACACAAATGTGGCAGGCAAAATGCTAGCAGTTGTTTGATCTGGGTGGAAGGGATGAGGATTTTCACTGCACCGCGCTTTCAACTTTTCTGAGTGTTTGAAATCCACCCCCTTCTCCCCTAAAAAAAAAGGGAGAAAATGAAGTATCTTCTTTTATATTTTAGCTGGAACTATCCACAGTAGTTCAATTTTAACTTCACTTTTAAATCTTAGACGCGCTTCACACAAGGAAGTATTGGTTTAGTTTAATTACAGGAACCCAATTGCTAGCATAAAATCGATCATTTTTTTTAATGTTTATTTATTCTTGAGAGAGAGAGAGAGAGAGACAGACAGAGCGTGAGCAGGGGAGGGGCAGAGAGAGAGAGGGAGACAGAATCTGAAGCAGGCTCCAGGCTCAGCGCTGTCCGCACAAAGCCGGATGTAGGGCTTGAACTCACAGACTGTGAGATCATGACCTGAGCTCAAGTTGGATGCTTAACCGACCGAGCCACCCAGGCGCCCCATAAAATTGGTCATTTTAATGACAGCTTAGTCAAACTCTCATTTACTGTTTGTTTTCTTTTTAAAACTCACTGCTGGTTCCCTGGGGACATGGTCAAGCACGGTGTGGTGAGCTGCCTTGTGGTGTTCTGGGTGCTACGGCCTCTCAGTGACCAGTGAACTAGATGCACTTCGCATTGGCGTGCTGGTGTTTGCACGCGCAGTCCTAATGGTGAACAACTGACAATAAAGCCAGGCCTGCCCTCTATGTTTATGAGCCTATGAAAGCCCATCTGTGCATTTCCCTTGCCCAGCTTTAATATAAGCTAAATTAACTCAGGGGGCTTTTGCCTTCCGTGCCCACAGTGAAGCATAAAATCAGGTGATTTACATAAATGTCAAAACAATGTTTTAATTTTCTACTTACTTCTGTTTTTTTTTGAGAGAGAAAGAGAGCGAGAGCATGAGAGTAGGAGAAAGGGGCAGAGGGAGAGAGAGAAACTTAAGAGGCTCCACTCTCAGCGTGGAGCCCTATGCAGGGGCCAAATCCCATGACCCTGGGGACATGGCCTGAGCTGAAATCAAGAGTCAGACACTCAACTGACTGAGTCATGCAGGTGCCCCATTTTTTTTAAATGCAGAATCTGAGGTTTCACCCCAATATTGAGATTCTGCATTTTAAAAATATTTATTTATTTTTGAGAGGGGCAGAGAGAAAGGGGGACAGAGGATCCCAAGCAGGCTCTGCGCTGACAGCAGAGAGCCCAATGTGGGGCTTGAACTCACAAACCATGAGCTCATGACCTGAGCTGAAGTCGGATGCTTAACTGACTGAGCCACTCAGGTGCCCCAATTTTATACTTGGGTATATATGGGTGCCTCAATTTTAAACTTACTTCTAAGTATAAACTATTTCTAGTTTATATTTAACTAACTTATATGCATTTATGCCCATGGGCATATCTTCATTACACATTAATTTTCACAAAATAAGGATTTATTTTATTTTACTTCTCACAAGCATTCAGTAAATAGCATTTATAGATTACATGTTGCAAGTTCTTAGATTCTATTTAGGTTTTTATGAACATAGCTGGATTATAGCATCTCCCTCATTTAATAAGATCCCATGTGATCTGAGTGATGTCAAGCTGTCCTCTTATAATTTATGTGCTTTTCTATATGTGTATTAAGGTTACCTTAAAACAAAATAAAACAAAAGATGAAAACACTGTTAAGTGTGACTATGAACCAATCAGTCATGAATTCGTTGTCATGATGTTTTATTTAAGAGGAATTAAGGGCAGTTTTAAGTTGTATGATCTTGAAAAAAAGCTATGCATAGCTCAGCTTAGAAACTGCTTTGAAGGGCTCCCTGCTGGTTCAGTCAGTAGGTAAAGCATGTGACTCTTGATTATGGGGTTTTGAGTTCAAGCCCCATGTTGGGTAGAGAGCTAACTTTAAAAAAGGAAATTAATTGGATTTGATACAATTAAAGAAAAAAGTCTATGGTGTTGAAAGGTGCCTGGCTAGCTCAGTCGCTGGAGCATGCAACTCTTGATCTTGGGGTTACGAGTTGGAGCCCCACGTTGGGTGTAGAGATTACTAGAAGAAGAAGAAGAAGAAGAAGAAGAAGAAGAGGAGGAGGAGGGAGAAAGGGGGAAAGGGGGAGGAGGGAGAAGGAAGAAACTGCTCTGAACAATGGGCCAGGACCAAGAAGAAAGATCTTCTCCAACAGGGTTGCTGGTTTTTTTTTTGTTTTTTGTTTTTGTTTTTGTTTTTTTTTTATGAGTTTACTGATTACAGAAAGAATGTAGAGATGATATGCATGGAGATAGTATGCGATAGGACCCATCAAAAGAGTAATCATACTTTGCCTTTAAAAAAAAAAGCTAATGCAGGGGTGCCTGGGTGGCTCAGTAGGTTAAGCATCCAACTTTGGCTCAGGTCATGATCTCACAGTTCTTGAGCCATGATCTCACGGTTCGTGAGTTTGACCCCTACATCGGGCTCTCTGCTGTCAGCACAGAGCCCACTTCAGATTCTCTGTCCCCTCTCTCCCTGCCTCTACCTCTCCACCAAAATAAATAAGCATTAAAAAATATATAATTAAAAAAATAATTAAAAATGCTAATGCAACAAATATGGCAAAATGTTAACATTTGTGTTTAAATTAGTAGTGGATATACAGCTGTCATATTATTTTCTCTACTTTCTGAAGGTTAATATATTTTACAATTTATCGTTTAAAAATTATACTAGAAAAAGCATTCCACTAAAGTGAGGTACTAAAGATGAGCAATAAAGAGGAAGGATGAGATTAGGCTTCCCGTCTTACAAACATCTTGTTAATCATTAAAAGCTGTGATTAATAGAGCTCAGGTACATGAATAAAATTGCTTTAACATAAGCATTGTTTAGATGTAAAAGATTTTTAAGTACTTTGCTTAATTCCAGTTGGTATTATTATTATTTCTAGCAGGTAGAAAGTTGAAATAGGAACAATTTAAGAAAAATGTTTTAAAAATAGACTTTACTTTTAGGTTCATAGCAAAATTTAAAGGAAGATATAGAAAGGTCCCACACACCCCCTGCTCCCCCAGCTAGTACAGTCTCCTTCTACCATCAACATCCCCTACCAGAGTGATACTTTTGTTACAATTGACAAAAGTGCATTGGCATGCCATTATTGCCCAAAGTCTATTGTTTTCATTAGGGTTCACTCTTGACGTTATACATTCTATGGATTTGGACAAATGTATCCAACATTATTCACATACAAAATAGTTTCACTTCTCTAAAAATCCTATGTGCTCCACCTTTTCATCCCTCCCTGCCCCCTAACTCCTGGCAACCACTGATCTTTTTATTGTCTCCATAGTTTTGCCTTTTCCAGAATATCATGTAGTTGGAATCATATAGTCTATAGCATTTTCAGGTTGCCTTCTTTCATTTAGTAATATGCATTTTAATTTTCTCCATGTCTTATCATGGCTTGATAGCTCATATCTTTTTAGTGCTGATGTTAGGGAAGGTCATCAAAAAGGCATGACTGCCAGTTGACCTATGAGCTGCAGGTGGTTATCAGAGTTTCCTTACCCCCTTCCCTGTCCTAGAAATGTGAGTTCCTCTCACCTTTATTGATCTCAGAGCCTGCTCCAAGGACAGAGCGTTGAGATAGTGATGTGGTGTTGAAAATACCTGCACAGTGTACATGGCTGAACCCAGTTATAAAAAGATATGAACTTTTAAGATTCAGCGGGGGCGGTATGGGGGAGTGGTACAGGGATCCTTCTGTCTTGCTGCTACCCAAGCCTTATATGTAAGTTCCCTCTCTTATTAAAACTCCCACCTCCCAACCTGGAGAGGCCTGCCTCTTTCCTCGTTCTCTCCCTGCTCTCTGACTAGAGGGGCCAGTCTTAGGTTGTACCCAGAAAGCTCCCAGGAGGGCTGCAAACCAACAGCTGAATACATTTCCATTGTTTGGATGTACCACAGGTTATTTGTCCCTTCATCTACTGAAGGACATCTTGGTTGATTCCAAATTCTGGCAATTATAAATAAAGCTGCTATAAACATCCGGGTGTGGATTTTTGCGTAGACATATGTTTTCAACTCATCTGGGTAAATACCAAGGAGCAGGATTGTGGGATCATATGTAGAGTATGTTTCCTTTTGTAATAGATGAAATAAATAAACTGTCTTCTAAAATGGCTGTGCCTTTGCATTCCCACTAGCAGTGAATGAGAGATTTCTTGTTGCCCCACATCTTTGCCAACATTTGATATGGTCAGTATTCTGGATTTTGGCCATTCTAATAGGTGTGTAGTGGTACCCCGTTGTTTTGATTTGTAATTCCTTAATGACATATGATGAGGAGCACCTTTTCATATGCTTATTTACCATCTATATATCTTCTTTCTAAGTAGGTTTGATTAATTCCAGTTGGCATCATTGTTACTCCTAATAGATCAAAAGTTGAAAAAGGAACTATTTTTAAAATATAGTTTTTTAATAGATTGCTGTAAGTAGTATTGTCTGGGCTCATAAACAGAGGATTATGGTTTAAGTGTTTTGTTTTGATTTGTTTCCTTTTGTTTTACTTTCCCTAGGGGATATTAGATTCAGATAGTGTAAATAAACCCTGTTCCTACTTTTTTCCGGGAATGAGGTAAGGTTGTTAAGAGTGGAGAATTCTACAGTAGAAGGCAGTCATGACCAGAGGCCATACTGGGGTGATTTCTTAGGTGCTTCAAGTAATCCCGAAATGGGTCCCCAAATAGTGTTGATTCTAAAAATTAGCTACGGGCGCCTGGGTGCCTCATTCGGTCAAGGGTCCGACTTTGGCTCAGGTCATGGTCTCAAGGTCTGTGAGTGTCAGGCTGTGTGCTGGCAGCTTGGAGCTTGGAGCTCAGAGCCTGCTTTGGATTCTGTCTTCTGCTCTCTCTGCCCCTCCCCCACTCATGATGTGTCTCTCTCTCAAAAAATAAACGTTAAAAAAAAATTAGCTAAAATCTTATGAAGTAGAGTTGGTTATAAATTTTTCAAAACATTCAAAGCTGACTTCTTCAACATAGTTGCAGAGAACTTCTTGGAGGAGATGCTGTGTTTGCATCTGTTTGACCATAATCATTAACCAATTAATAACATGACATAATTTCTATGCCTTCTTAGTCCATAAAAAGTCTGATAATATTGTTAAGAATAATTATATATAGTGATTATAAATAAGGGTAAATGTTTAAAGTAATTGATTAATACTTAAATAAGTATGTACTAATTTTTGAAAATTTCAGAATTGACCATGTTGTTATTAAAGGGGAAGGAATAAAGGTTACTGAAATAGAATTAAACTTAACACTTATGATTAGCTTAAATACTTGGATTATTGATTGATACAGGTTTGAAATAGAAGTCATCTGTTCTGCATTACTAAATATAAGACCAGGGACAAGACTGGTTATAAAGGCATGGGGGAATATATATTTAAAGGTAATGTGAATATTAATATAACTTATTCAAATGTGTGGATAATGTAGAAAAAGCAGTCATCAGGTTATTACAATTAAAATAGTAAATATAATAATACTTTTCAATTTGGAGTAGCACCTAAAATCAAAAAATAACTACCATTATCTAAAATCTGAAGGACCCCCCCCCCAACCCTGCCACGGTTATACAAGTAAAAGGAATTGGAAATTCTTAAAAATCTTTCTTGGAAGTAATAAACTTCTCTTAGTGAATCATAATCCAAGGTTTAATTTAAATTGTATTTGTAGTACTTGAACCTGAGAATAGTTTTAGGATTAAGTTACAGGAGTACAAGAGAGATTACATGTAAATTTATGTATGTTTATATATAAAAGATGGGTTAGTACAATTAAAATGGTATATAGATGTGCTACATTCTATTTTAATGACGCTGTACAATTGTAAAGAGTTCTAATAACTAAATTTGGACCTATCAGTAAAGCAGTAATGTTTAGTTTAAAAAAAAAAAAAAAAAGAAGAAGCATTAGTTACAAATTTGCTCCAGTTAGATTAACAGGAGGAAAAAAGCTAGCTTGTTAATTCAGCTGATTGTAATGTTCATAGTCCTCAAATAAATACGTAGTACTCCAATGAGTTTTCTCATGATTTCAATTACCAAATAAGTAATATAGAAGTTCAACCATGAGACAGTATAAGAGTTTTTGAGCCTATAAACTTTCATATGCTTGAATTAGTGCTGCAGCTAGTATTACTGATGAAAAAGCCATTTGTGATTTTAAATCTTGTTATAAATACATCCCTTACAGGAAATAGTAAAAATGGGTAAGTTCTTCTGCTTCTGGGAAGATGGTGTAGATATGCTCTTCTCTATTCCTCCTGCTAAGTACAACTAGAAACCGTGGACATTACATATAAAATAAACTTAAGATGGTGCCTGAGTGGCTAACTTGGTTAAGTGGTCAACTCGGGTCGTGATCTCATGGTTCATGAGATTGAGCCCTGTGTCGGTCTCTGTGCTGGCAGCATGAAGCCTGCTTGGGATTCTCTGTCTCCTAGCTCTCTGTTTCCCCCCCACTCACGAAGTCTCGGTCTCTCTCAAAACAAATAAATAAACTGAAAAAAACCTTAAGACTCTGAAATGTGGAGAGAAGACAGATTGTCAGGAGCAGTAAGACCCAAGAAACAACATGGTGGTATTTTTCCTGGGCTTTCTTTGTGCCTCACATATCCCACACGTGGAGCTGAAGAAGTGAGCCACTTAGAAATGCCAGTGGGGTGCAGACACACACACAAAGTCCTTAAGAAAAGCCTGCTTTCTGTAGCCAAAGGATCAAGGAAGGGGCAGCCTAGCAAAACAGAAAACTTGTAGACGATAGCTCTACCGTCTCCAAACATTGCAGAAAAACTGGACCACACTCACCCACACCAGAGAGACTGAGCAGGGAGCCTAGACCATCACTCTCTCCCACCTAGAATGAAGTGTTCCTGCCATCTGTCCTCTTTGGAGCCTAGTGAAGAACAAGGACTTTCTCCACCACTAGCAGTAACAAGGTTCCCCCCCCACCCACTGGGTGTCAGTGGAGACAAGATGGGGGCTGGAACTCCTACAGGGCTCTGCAGTAAAGAGGAGCCCCCACCCCATATCAACATTGGCTCAGTGGGAAAAAATTATAACTATGTGTGAGGATGAATATTAACTAGATTTGACCCTTGAACAACACTAGGTTAGGGACACTGACCCCCACACAGCCAAAAATCCATGTATAACTTTTGACCCCCCCCCCCAAATTTAACTACTAATAGCCTACTGTTGGACAAAAGACTTACCAATAACATAGTCACTTAACACATATTTTGTATGTCATACATATTGCATACTGTATTCTTAAGGTAAAGCTAAAAAAGCTAGTAAGCTACAAAGTAAGCTAGAAAAAAGAAAATGTGATTTAGAAAATCATAAGAAGACAACACATTTACAGTGCTGGAGTGAATTTATTTTTAAAAATCCACATGTAGCCAGCATTGCCTTGATTCTAAAACCAGAAAAAGACCCCACTAAAAAGGAGAACTACAGACCAATTTCCCTGATGAACATGGATGCAAAAATTCTCAACAAGATATAGCCAACCAGATCCAACAATACATTAAAAGAATTATTTGCCATGATAAGTGGGATTTATACCTGGAATGCACAGCTGGTTCAATATCTGCAATCAATCAATGTGATACATTGTATTAACAAAAGAAAGAATAAGAACCACGTGATCCTCTCAATAGATGCAGAGAAAGAATTTGACAAAATAAAGCATCCTTTCTTCATAAAAACCCTCAATAGGGGGGCACCTGAGTGGCTCAGTTGGTTGAGTGTCCAACTTTGGCTCAGGTCATGATCTCGTGGTTCATGAGTTCTAGCCCCACATCAGGCTCTGCGCTGACATCGCAGAGCCTGGAGCCTGTTTCAGATTCTGTGTCTCCCTCTCTCTCTCTCTGCCCCTCCCTTGCTTGCTCTCTGTCTCTCTCTCTCTCAAAAATAAATAAACATTTTTTAAAAACCCTCAATAAAGTAGGGATGGAAGGATCATACCTCAAGATCATAAAAGCCATATACTAAAGACCCACTGCAAATATCATCCTCAATGGGGAAAAATTAAGAGCTTTCCCCCTAAGGCCAGGAACACAATAAGGAACACTCTTACCACTGTTATTCAACATAGTGTTAGAAGTCTTAGATTCAGCAACCAGACAACACAAAGAAATAAAAGGCATCCAAAGTGGCAAGGAGAAATTCAAACTTTCACTCTTCGCAGATGACATTATACTCTATGTGGAAAACCCAAAGATTCCACCAAAAAACTGCCAGAACTGAGCCATGAATTCAACAAAGTCACAGGATATAAAATCAATGCACAGAAATCAGTTACATTTCTATACACCAACAGTGAAGCACCAGAAAGAGAAATCAAGAAATCAATCCCTTGGGGCGCCTGGGTGGCTCAGTCGTTTAAGCATCCGACTTCCGCTCAGGTCATGATCTCACGGTTTGTGAGTTCGAGCCCCGCGTCAGGCTCTGTGCTGACAGCTCAGAGCCTGGAGCCTGCTTTGGATTCTGTGTTTCCCTCTCTCTCTGCCTTTCCCCTGTTCATGCTCTGTCTCTCTCTGTCTTAAAAATAAATAAAAACATTAAAAAAATTAAAAAAAAAAAGAAAAAGAAATCAATCCCATTTACAATTGCACCAAAAACCATAAAATATCTAGGAATAAACCTAACCAAAGAGGTGAAAAATCTATACACTGCAAAGTATAGAAGGCTTATGAAAGAAATTGAAGAAGACACACACACACAAAAAGGAAAAATATTCCACACTCATGGATTGGAAGAACAAATATTGTTAAAATGTCAATACCACCCAAAGCAATCTATATATTCAATGCAATCCCTATCAAAATAACACCAGCATTCTTTACAGAGCTAGAACAAACAATCCTAAAATTTGTATGGAACAACAAAAGAAGTCAAATAGCCAAAGCAATCCTGAAAAAGAAAACCAAAGCTATAGGCATCACAATTCCAGACTTCATGTATTGTAAAGCTGTAATCATCAAGACAGTGTGGTATTGGCACAAAAACAGACACTCAGATCAATGGAACAGAATAGAGAACCCAGAAATGGGTCCACAAATGTATGGCCAACTAATCTTTGATAAAGCAGGAAAGAATATCCAATGGAATAGACATGGGGGGGGTGCAAAAAAGGTGATTTTAATTAATTAATTAATTAATTAATTAATTTATAAATTCACATCCAAGTTAGTTAGTATATAGTGCAACAATGATTTCAGGAGTAGATTCCTTAATGCCCCTTACCCATTTAGCCCATCCCCCCACCCACAACCCCACTAGCAACCCTCTGTTTGTTCTCCATATTTAAGTCTTTTATGTTTTGTCCCCCTTTCTGTTTTTATATTATTTTTGCTTCCCTTCCCTTATGTTCATCTGTTTTGTATCTTAAATTCCACATATAAGTGAAGTCACATGATATTTGTCTTTCTCCGACTAATTTCACTCACCATAATACACTCTAGTTCCATCCACATAGTTGGAAATGGCAAGATTTCATTCTTTTTTGTATATATATATATATATATATATATATATATATATATACCATGTCTTCTTTATCCATTCATTCATTGATGGACATTTGGGTTCTTTCCATACTCTGGCTATTGTCGATAGCACTGCTATAAACATTGGGGCACATGTGCCCCTTCGAAACAGCACACCTGTATCCCTTGGATAAATACCTAGTAGTGCAATTGCTGGGTCATAGGGTAGTTCTATTTTTAATTTTTTGAAGAACCTCCATACTGTTTTCCAGAGTGGCTGCACCAGTTTGCATTCCCACCAGCAATGCAAAATCCTCTTTTCCACATCCTTGCCAACATCTGTTGTTGCCTGAGTTGTTAATTTTAGCCATTCTGACAGGCGTGAGGTGGTATCTCATCGTGGTTTTGATTTGTATTTCCCTAATGATGAGTGATGATGAGCATATTTTCGTGTGTCTGTTGGCCATCTGGATGTCTTCTTTGGAGAAGTGTCTATTCATGTCTTTTGCCCATGTCTTCACCGGATTATTTGTTTTTTGGGTGTTGAGTTTGATAAGTTCTTTATAGAGTTTGGATACTAACCCTTTATCTGATATGTCATTTGCAAATATCTTCTCCCATTCCGTCAGTTGCCTTTTAGTTTTGCTGATTGTTCCCTTTGCCGTGCAGAAGTTTTTATATTGATGAGGTCCCAATAGTTCATTTTTGCTTTTGTTCTGCTTACCTCCAGAGACGTGTTGAGTAAGAAGTTGCTGTGGCCGAAGTCAAAGAGGTTTTTGCCTGCTTTCTCCTTGAGGATTTTGATGGCTTCCTGTCTTACATTTAGAGTTTTGAGTTTATTTTTGTGTATGGTGTAAGAAAGTGGTCCAGGTTCATTCTTCTGCATGTTGTTGTCCAGTTTTCCCAGCACCACTTGCTGAAGGGACTGTCTTTATTCCATTGGATATTCTTTCCTGCTTTGTCAAAGATTAGTTGACCATTAGTTTGTGAGTCCATTTCTGGGTTCTCTATTCTGTTCTATTGATCTGAGTGTCTGTTTTTGTGCCAAAAACAGTCTTTTCAGCAAATGGTGCTGGGAAAACTGGACAGTGACATGCAAAAAAATGAACCTGAACCACTTTCTTACACCACACACAAAAATAAACTCAAAATGCATGAAAGACCTAAATGTCTTTCATGAGAGAGCTGGGGAGGGGCAGAGACAGAATTCTAAGTAGGCTCCATGCCGCCAGTGTAGAGCCCAACATGGGACTTGAACTCCCAAACTGTGAGATCATGACCTGAGGAGAAGTCGGACCTGAGCCACCCAGGCATCCCAGTTTTTCATTTTTTAAAAAGGTATATTTATTTTTGACAGAGTGCAAGCATGGGAGGGGCAGAGAGAAGGCGGGGACACAGGATCTGAAGCAGGCTCTGTGCTGACAGCAGCAAACCTGATGTGGGGCTCAAACTCATGAACCACAAAATCATGTCCTGAGCCCAAGTTGGACACTCAACAGACTGAGCCATCCAGGTGCCCCTCTTTTATTTTATTTTTATTTTTATTTTTTAAGATTTTATTTTTAAGGAGTGCCCGGGTGGCTCAGTAGGTTGAGCATCCAACTTCAGCTCAGGTCATATGCCACATTTTGGGAATTCAAGCCCTCTGCTGTCAGAGTCTCCTTCGGATTTTGTTCCCCCCTCTCTCTCTGACCTTACCCTGCTCATGTTCTCTCTCTCCTTTCAAACTGAAAAAAAAAAAAAAAGATTTTATTTTATAATTTTAAAAGTTTTTATTTATTTGAGAGAGACAATGTGAGTGGGGGAGGGGCAGAGAGAGAGGGAAAGAGAGAAGACCAAGCAGGCTCCTTGCTAGCAGCAGAGCCCCATGTGGGGCTCGAACTCATGAAACCGAGAGGTCATGACCTGAGCTAAAACCAAGAGTCAGCCACACAGGGCTGCTCTCTGTAATTGGGCCAGGGACTGGAAGGCAGTATCCAGACTGAGGAAATGCAGTGAGGATTATTTCCCAAACTGTACCAGGCTGGACTGTGCACCAGGTCTATCCCTGTATTCTATTTTATACCCTGTTGAGGAAGGTCTTTTGTTGCATGATCCGACATGCAACAGAGACTGATCCGAGCGTGTGTTGTTGCCAAAATGATTTATTTTCAGCGTTCCTCAATAATAATAATTTATATTTATTAACTAATTTAAAGCCGAGTTTGTGTGTGTTCTTCATTTCATCCTCATGCCAACCTAGTGGGACAGTTACTATTACCCCACCTTAGCAGGTTAAAGAGGTTGACCACAGGTCAGAACCAGGCTGGCCCCAGGTCAGCCATGCACAGGGCTCCACTGGAAGGCAGCATCCTCAACCTCCAGGTGAAGGTGGTGAAGACAGGGAGCCCGCTGCTGACTGCCCAGGCCCATGCTGCAAACACAAGATGACTTTGTGGTTTGTTTTGCTTTTATTTTTTTTAAAGATTTTTTATTTTTAAGTAATCTCTACGCCCAACACGGGGCTCAAACTCACTACCCCGAGGTCGAGAGTCGTGTGCTCCACTGACTGAGCCAGCCAGGCGTCCCTTGTGGTTCACTTTGATTTTCAAAGTCCCAGCTGTTACTCGGTCCCATGCAGAGAAGTGTGTATAAAAAAGCTGTCTGAAGCAGGAAAGAACATCCAATGGAAAAAAGACAGCCTCTTTAACAAATGGTGCTGGGAGAACTGGACAGCAACATGCAGAAGGTTGAAACTAGACCACTTTCTCACACCATTTACAAAAATAAACTCAAAATGGATAAAGGACCTAAATGTGAGACAGGAAACCATCAAAACCTTAGAGGAGAAAGCAGGAAAAGATCTCTCTGACCTCAGCCGTAGCAATCTCTTACTCGACACATCCCCAAAGGCAAGGGAATTAAAAGCAAAAGTGAATTACTGGGACCTTATGAAGATAAAAAGCTTCTGCACAGCAAAGGAAACAACCAACAAAACTAAAAGGCAACCAACGGAATGGGAAAAGATATTTGCAAATGACATATCGGACAAAGGGCTAGTATCTAAAATCTATAAAGAGCTCACCAAACTCCACACCCGAAAAACAAATAACCCAGTGAAGAAATGGGCAGAAAACATGAATAGACACTTCTCTAAAGAAGACATCCAGATGGCCAACAGGCACATGAAAAGATGTTCAGCGTCGCTCCTTATCAGGGAAATACAAATCAAAACCACACTCAGGTATCACCTCACGCCAGTCAGAGTGGCCAAAATGAACAAATCAGGAGACTATAGATGCTGGAGAGGATGTGGAGAAACGGGAACCCTCTTGCACTGTTGGTGGGAATGCAAATTGGTGCAGCCGCTCTGGAAAGCAGTGTGGAGGTTCCTCAGAAAATTAAAAATAGACCTACCCTATGACCCAGCAATAGCACTGCTAGGAATTTATCCAAGGGATACAGGAGTACTGATGCATAGGGGCACTTGTACCCCAATGTTCATAGCAGCACTCTCAACAATAGCCAAATTATGGAAAGAGCCTAAATGTCCATCAACTGATGAATGGATAAAGAAATTGTGGTTTATATACACAATGGAATACTATGTGGCAATGAGAAAAAATGAAATATGGCCCTTTGTAGCAACGTGGATGGAACTGGAGAGTGTAATGCTAAGTGAAATAAGCCATACAGAGAAAGACAGATACCATATGGTTTCACTCTTATGTGGATCCTGAGAAACTTAACAGGAACCCATGGGGGAGGGGAAGGAAAAAAAAAAAAAAAGAGGTTAGAGTGGGAGAGAGCCAAAGCATAAGAGACTGTTAAAAACTGAGAACAAACTGAGGGTTGATGGGGGGTGGGAGGGAGGGGAGGGTGGGTGATGGGTATTGAGGAGGGCACCTTTTGGGATGAGCACTGGGTGTTGTATGGAAACCAATTTGTCAATAAATTTCATAAAAAAAAAAAACACTGCTGGAGAATTCCACAAAAAAAAAAAAAATAAATAAATAAAAGTTAAAAAAAAAATAAAAAAATAAAATAAAAAAGCTGTCTGTATAGGGGCACCTGGGTGGCTCAGTCGGTGAAGCGTCCAACTTCAGCTCAGGTCATGATCTCACCATTCGTGAGCTCAAGGCCTGTGTCCCACTCTGTACTGACAGCTCAGAGCCTGGAGCCTGCTTCAGATTCTCTGTCTCCTCTCTCTGCCCCTTCCTTGCTTGTGTTATCTTTCTCTCTCTCTCTCAAAAATAAATAAACATTTTTTTTTTAATTAAAAAAAAGAAAGCTGTCTGTATTCTTCAATCTGGTCACTTGGTTGTAAGACAGTGGTTCTCCTAACAGTGGGCTAAGGAATCTTCTGAATTTGCCTCATGGCAGATTCCTGGGCCCCTCTTCCTGGAGTCCGATTCCATAGGCTGGGGGTGAGGCCCAGGAACCTGAACTCTTAAGAAACGAATGGTCTGCTGGGCACACTTTTGAGAAACAACATAGGCTCTACATTGGAGGAGAACTAGCATGGACTTTGAAAAAAATGTTTAATTGTGGTAAAATACACATAACATTAAATTTGCTGTCTCAGCCGTTTTTGAAGCGTACGTTCAGTGGGATTAAATATATTCACAATGCTGGGCAACTGTCACCAACACACATCTCCAGGACTCTTTTCAACATGCAAAACAAAAACCCTGTATTCATTAAACAATAACTCCCCACTTCCCCTTTCCTTAGCCCCTTGGCAACCACCATTCTACTCTGTTTGTATGACTTTAGCTACTCTAGGTACCTCATATAAGTGGAATCATGCAGTCTTTGTCTTTTTGTGACTGGCTTATCTCACTTAGCATAATGTTTTCAAGGTTTGTCCATGTTGTAGCACGTGTCAGACTTTCCCTCCTTTTTAAGGGTGAGTTATATCCCATTGTGTTCATGTAGCACTTTTACTCATCCGTTCATTTGTCAATGGACACTTGGGTTGCTTCGATCTTTTGCATATTGCAAATAATGCTGCTATGAACATAGATGTACAAATACTCTTCAAGTCTCTGCTTTCAGTTGCTTGGGGTATGTATCCAGAAGGTGGATTGCTGGATCATATGGTAATTCTATTTTTAATTTTTTGAGGAACTGCCATACTGTTTTCCACATACACTTCACTGTTTTACCTTCTCACCAATGGTGTACAAAGGTTCTGATTTCTCCACATCTTCACCAACACTTGTTATTTCCTGGTGTTTTTCTGTAGGTTTTTTTTTTTTTTTATAGTAACCGTCCTAATAGATGTAAGGTGGGATCTCATTGTGGTTTTGATTTGCATTTCCCTAATGATTAGTGATGCTGAGCACCTTTTCACGTACCTATTGATCATTTGTGTGTTTTCTTTGGAAAAATCTCAGCTCAGGTCCTTTGCCCATTTTAAATTTGATTATTTGGGATTTTTTTGCTATTGAGTTGTATATGATCCACCTTCAGTTAATTTTTATATTGGTATAAGGTAAGGGCCCAATTTCATTTTTTATGTGTGGATATCCAATTTTTCCAAGACCATTTGTTGAAAAGACTGCCCATTCCCTAGTATAGGCTTTGGAATCAGTAAGACCTGGGTTCAGATACTGATTGCTCAGATACTGTCCACTCCAACAATACATAGGAAGTCCTCAAGAAAATCTCCTACAAACGAACTTGCCCTCTAAATGGAAGTCAGTCGGATACACAGGCTGGTGTCTGTCTGTTTTCCTAAACCAGCCCTACTAAGGTCTGTGAGCCTTTTCCCAGACAGAGGGCACATCTGCAATTTAGGGGATGATTAAAGGACATCAAGAAAGCCCTGGCCTAAAGGGTCTCTTAAGCATTTGTTTAAAAATCACACTTTTTACAATTCCCTGCACATGAGAAATAGCTCTCCATTTTCCTCTCCTCCCCCCAAAGAAGTGAGAGCATTGTGATTGGATGTCACCAGAGGTCTGCAGCTTCTGATCTGAGGAAAGCAGTAAAACAGGTCAAGAAACTTCATCCCCTCAGAACCTCCAACTGACTGGGCGCACAAAGGCTCAGCAGCAGGTCAGGTCTCTGGCCACCTGTCAGCAGTGCCCAGGGGCTACCTGGCTCTGGGGCGGAGAAGCTGTTGAGTGGTTGACAATCACACAGGCAGGCAGAGAGCAGTGTGGGCTTTATGTGCACACCACTTGCTAAGAGTCTGACAGAAAATAAAGAGTGATACCCTGTCTCCAGGATCCTGTAGTTTCATCTTACTGTGATCACAAGAGAATCAAAGACTCAGGCTGAAAGGGGAAAGACATCCCTTAGTTTACCAGACACAAGAGCCCTCCCACAGAAAATGCCTGAAAGCGTAAACATTTTAGAAAGCAATTTGGCAATAACTATTACAACATTTATGTCTGCATACTTCTTGAACTCACAATTCCACTTCTAAGGATTTTATGCAACTCTTGACATGTGTGCAAAGGTACACACACAGGGATGTTTACTGCAGTGTGTATAATGGCGGATATTTAGAACAGCCATTAGTGGGTAAATGGTTAAGAAGTGATACGTCCATCTGATAGGATATTAAGCTGCTATTAGAAAGAACAAGAATGGACAGAGATATATTTTCAAGACACGGTATTATGTAGAAAAAGATTGCAAGGGAGTATCTCTGTACGTGGTCCTGTGGGCGTTTTCACTTTCTGTACTATACGTTGCTGTATTGTTCTGATTTCCCCCCCTGAAATATATTGTAATACATTTAAAAATGCATTTAAATGGGAAAAATGTATGTAATGAAAAGTATGTATAAGGATCCAATTTATAAAAGTATATATTTATATAAAGCCCCTAGCACAGATCAGCCATGGAGTGATGCTCACTAAATCCAAGCTCTGCAATATCAGTAAACATCTCTGTGCAATAGACACGTTTTTGATCTTGTTGCAGAAAACCACAGCATCTCAGTGAGGAGAGCCAGTGGAAAACAGTTTCTCCAGCAGTTTTCTGCCCTTTGGCTGTCCCTATAACAGCAATTGCAAGTTTCCTAAGGAAGATAAACTGGTTCTTTAGACCACTGATACCATCATTTGTCCCACTGGCCATTTTTGCCAGACAAGTGTTCAGTGACTATCAGGTGCTGGTGAAATAGAGAGGATGCTCCCCAGAAACCCTTATCTATACCTTATTGCTTCTTTCACAGATGTCTTTGGTCTTACCGCACACTGGCCATCATGTGTGGGGTAGGTATGCCTCTTTTTAGGAGACCCAGATATCCTCTCCAAATATGAATCACAAAACAGATAAGTGTAGAGGCCACTTTTAGGCAACCAACTTGAACAACGGAAATCTGAGTTAAGATAGAAGGGCCCACAGTGACCTCAAACCCCCTGGCTGAGTACAGTCAGGCCCATGAGGTGACCCACTTCAAAATATCCATAAGCCCTAGCTGACCCATGGGTTACTTACACCCGGACACAGGTATCAAGAAAGGAAAATGCCTTATGTTCCCATACCTCCTCACCATCCCCCTCCAACTATAGACCCCCATCACTGCCTCATGACAGTCTCTCCCACACTGTCCTGCCCGCCACTTCTTGCAATGTATTCAGTAAACTTCTATCTCCTTTGTTCTGCTTTGGGTCAATCCTTTCACTGTCCATGCCACCAGCCTCTACCCAATCGGGTCACCCCACATTTGGTAACCCCCATCTGATCAGAAGACCCCTGCCCCGGCCCATGAAGGAGCAAATTTTACAACTACAAAAAGACTCTGCCCTAAGAGAAGATCTTTAAAGAGTTCTCTTCAACAGAGACTCTTTCTGGTTCCTATGAAAAAGGATTCACTTTATAAAAATTGGTTAATTCAACCTTTCATAAACATCTGTTACATAGAGTGAGGAATATCTCCATTAACTGGGGCTAAGATTAACTGCAAGACTTTTACTGTTGCAGGGGACAGTCAGGGTGCAGGGAGCAGCTCTGACAACTCCTCTGAAATCCTAGTGAGATGTCAGAACCTACTAGGCCCTGCTGTTAGGCAGTGCGTTCCAAACAAGTCCTGAAAAGGAAAGGAGAGGCTGGTGTGGGGAGAATGCAGGCATTCTCCTACTTGTCTGTAGTCTGGGGTGAGCTGCTTCATTCCTGTTCCATTTCCTCATTAGCAATGACAGGAGAAATATTTTCATGTATTATCTTCCACGTATTATCTTTTCCACTTATTATCTTTCATATATTATCTTTCCATGTATTAAAACATATTATGAAGCTACAATAATTGCAATAGTTTTTCCCCCCTGGAGAATAAGAGAGAACTGAACTAAACAAAATAGAGTTCAGAAATAGACTCAAAACAAATGAAAATGATAAAGGTAGCATTTCAGGGCAGTGAGAAATAAGATGGATTTTTAAATAAATGGCTGGAACAATAAACTAGCTCCTTGGGGGAGAAAAATAATGCAGAAACCCTACCTTATTCTTCATACCAAAAGAACTTCTAAATGGATCCTTAACCCCAAGGGCCCCTGGGTGGCTCAGTCAGTTGAGCGTCTGACTCAGGTCATGATCTCACAGTTTGTGAGTTTGAGCCCTGTGTCGGGCTCCACGCTTGACAGTGAAGAGCCTGCCTGGAAGTCTTGCTCTCTTCTTCTCTCCCCGCTCCTCCCCTTGTGTCTCTTTCAAAATAAATAAATAAACTTTAAAAAATGGATTGTTAACCCTAAAAAAGAAAGAAAGAAAGAAACTACAAAATACAAACAGAAAATTTGATTTCTTTATAATTTTGTAGTAGGAAGGTGTTGTCTAATCAGAACATAAAGCCCAGAAACCACAAAACATCAGGAAATTGGCTATAGCAAATGTTTTAAAGTTTTTCACAACAACAAAAAACCATACTAAGTAGTTTCAGAAAAGAAGTTGGGAAAAATTTTGTCAAAAGGCTAATTTTCTCAGTTTGTAGGGAAGACATGTATATCAATACGAATAAAGAAAATATATACTTGTGAGAAAAAATGTGACCAGGTGGTATGAAATACATATAACCTATAAACCAATAGAAGACATTCAACATCACTTGAAACACAAGAAACCAAAGTCAAATTGACAAATTTTAAAAATTTTGATAGTATTTACAGTTAGTAAGATTTGGATTAATGGACATTCCCATACCCCCTTGTTGGGAAAATATGTGAATCAGTATAACTTTATAATATTTTTAAGTAAAAATTGGAAACATATCATATTTTTGAGTGTATAAACTTGATCTAGCACTTCACTGCTAGAAATTTGCTCTACAGGGGCGCCTGGGTGGCTCAGTCAGTTAAGCCTCTGACTTCGGGTCAGGTCATGATCTCACAGTTCGTGGGTTCGAGCCCCTTGTTGGGGTCTGTGCTGACAGCTCAGAGCCTGGAACCTGCTTCAGATTCTGTGTCTCCCTCTCTTGCTGTCCCTCCCCCATTCACACTCTGTCTCTCGCTCTCTCTGTCTCTGTCTCTCTCTCAAAAATGAATAAACATTGGGGCGCCTGGGTGGCTCAGTAGGTTAAACATCCAACTTCAGCCCAGGTCATGATCTCACAGTTCGTGAGTTCAAGCCGCGTGTCGGGCTCTGTGCTGAAAGCTCAGAGCCTGGAGCCTGCTTTGGATTCTGTAGCTCTCTCTCTCTGCCCCTCCCCTACTGGCACTCTATCTCTCTCTCAAAAATAAATAAACACTAAACAAATGAATAAACATTAAAAAAAAAAAGAAATTTGCTCTACAGACATATTCCCAAATGTAAGCCAAGATATATGTGCAAGAATATTCACAGCAGCAAACAACTGGTAGCACTCCAAACGTCCATTGAAGGTGACTAGTTATATAAATCATGTTACATACATACCATAGAATAATACCCAGCTGATAAATCAATTAGGTGAAAATGTATGAGCTGCTAGCTGCCTGCTTTTGGTTTCCAAACATCATTCTCCACTAAAAGGAGCCAGGACTCCTGGGAGAAAAGGCTGATTCCAGGGCTGTCGCATAGAAAGCGTAAGATGACCCTAAAACATCCTGTTGCACCAGAATGTAAGGAAGAGCTCAAAGAATGATGGGGACATACCAAAAGGACCTTTAAATTTCGAGTGGCTTTCACTGACCAGCTGGGACAGTGTGATTCTCAAAATAAGTAAAAATAATGGCATTGGATTATAACTCATTGAATCACATAAGAATTTATGAGTTTACACTAATATAAACAAACACATAAATAAATAAATGGCAGAGAAAGGAAACCTCTTTTTTTTTTTTTATAGTACAATGCCAGCTAAAAAAATCAGCTTCTTTACTGTAGATTCCAATTATAAGAATGATGGTAGAAAACCATCCATGGATGCTGAATTGAATGGACGAAAGTTTGATGAAGAATTGGACATTTCCACAAATCACCTTAATTACAAAGGGAAAATAGTAACTTTACAAGGTGGAAATCTGGCAGACCTCGCCTTAACCAAACGATCAAAGTCAAGGGCACCAGAAATGGGTGCGATGAAATGACATCGTGTGTCCCCTGAGATGCTACGCTGAGAAAGACCCAGCATCATGTCAGAGGAACCCATATTCTACAAAATAACTGTCATGTGCTCCTTAAAAAATGCTAAAATGAAGGAATACAAAGAAAGGCTGGGGAAACTTTCCAGAATAAAGGACAGTAAAGGATAGGAAATCAAATGCAGTATTTGATCCTGGACTGGATCCTGGACTGAGGGAAAACAGCTAAAAAGAATATTACTGGAACAACTGACAGAATTTAAGTACGCACTGCGAATCAGTTTTGTATCAGTGTTAAGTCTCCTAATTGTGATAATTGAACTGTGGTTATGTAAAAGAAAAATCCTGTTCTTAGCAAATACACACTGAGGAAATTATGGGGTAGGGGTACAATGTCTCCAACATACTTGAAAATGGTTCAGGAAAAATAATATGTAGATAGATAGATAGATACAGAGAAAATGATTCGGTAAAAGGAGTGAAGTATAAATAATTGGTGAATCTGTGTCATGAATTCTTTCTATTATTCTTGCAGGTTTTCTTTAAGTTTAAAATTATATCAAAGTTAATATATATGCTGGCATGGAAAACACTCCAAGATGAATTATATGGCGATAAAAGGAAGGTGCAAAGCCAAGTCTATATTATGTTGCTTTTAAACAATCTCCCCCCTTCCCCCCCTGCAAAGGACATACAATAAATGTTTGACAATGTCAGCTCTTGGGGGACAGTCTAGGAATCAAGACCTGGAGAGAGAAGTTTTTACTTTTCATTTTGCATCTTTCTTATTGTTTGAATTTTTCCTGCCTCTGGTAAAAGATGTTCAATACATATGAATTTACTTCCTTCTTTTCCTTCTTCTAACTAAAAATCAAATGCTCCAACAAAGGGCCCCACTCATAGAAAAGGGCCTGAACTTGGAGACAGGCCCAGAGGAGAAAGGAGCTGGATGCACTGAGATAGAGCCCCCAACACCAGAGCTGGGAAGGGGTGGTGACCAGCGGCCCGAGACACAGTTTACCTATTTGGGGATTTGGCAGCCCTGAGTGGCTCGCAGCCTCCCTCAGAAAGGGGAAGTTGGGACTGGCAGGTAGGTGGGACAGAGCCCTGACAAGGGGAAGTGCTGAGGGCAGCCTGAGCACTCGATGGATTCGGGTCTGACTGTTGAATTGCAACACAGCCCTTGGCCTGTAATTAAAGTTCCCATCTCGGCTGGCTGTGTGGCCTTCTTCCCCACCCAGACTGTGCACTGTCTTTTCCCTTTCCTCTCTGTTCCTCATTCTTGGCATAAACATGGCAGCCTCGGTGATTAGCAGTCCTTCCCGCCTAGGCTAGCTCAGCCTTGCGTTATTCTGAAACCCTTCCCTGCTGGGTCAGTTGTTTGGTCATCTTTGGCCTCTGACTCTTCGGCATGAGAAATCCAGCCCAACCCAGCAGTCTGGCCACAGCTTAGCAGTTCTCTAGAAATGGTTACTAAAAAGTTAAATTAAAATGGAACAAACTGTAAAACTACAGTGACTGTATCAGTGGTTGCCAGGGGCTGGGGGAGGGGGTTTATGGTGAGGGAGTATGGGGTGATAGATATGTTCTTACGATAGGGTGTTTCTTACGATAGTTACTAGGCTACATACAATTGTAAAATAACCCATTAAGTTGTACACTTAAAATTGGTAAATTTCATTATATGTAAATTGCATCTTTATAAACCTGATTTTTTTAAAAGGACCAAAATGAAGTAAAGAAATTGTCCGTGTATTTAAATTATATGACATCCTCTGATAACAAAATGAGTAGGAGTCTATAGTTCTTTCTCCCCAAGGAATCGACCTTGGGAGTCATGCCATTTTTGCCCACTTTGCAGCCTGCCCAGTGGACCAGTGTGAATTGATTCGGTTTGGCATTTCTGTCTTCTAAGGGCAGGCATGATTCCTAGGAAGTCACTACAGATCCCTTTTTTCTTTTTTTTTTTTAAGTTTTTTTTTTAATGTTTATTTATTTTTCAGACAGAGAGAAACAGAGCAGAGAGAAACAGAAACAGAGAGAAACAGACCCTCCCCTGACAGGGGGAGGGTCAGAGAGAGGGAGACACAGAATCCGAAACAGGCTCCAGGTGGTCAGCACAGAGCCTGACGCGGGGCTCGAACTCGCGACCACAAGATCATGACCTGAGCCGAAGTTGGACGCCTAACCAACTGAGCTACCAGGCGCCCAGATCCCTTTTTTCTTACAGAAAGTAGTGCTGGGCAGGGACACAGAAAGAAATTAGACATAGCATAGATGACCTGTTGAGCTCAGAACTTGCTCATGCCAAGGGGAGGCTTTCAAGGGGTGGCAGAGGGTCTAGAATGGGTCATGTCAGCCTGAGAAGCTGCAGCTTGTGAGCTGGTGGATGTGGCATCAGCAGGAACTCCGGGCAGGCTTTGGGCTGCAGCCCAAGGCAGTGGGAACCATAATGGAAGGCAGAGGCTGTGCTGGGCATCTCACAGCCCCTGGTTGCAAGCTTCTGTTCAGGACCTCGCTGAGGTTGGGGGTTGTGGCTGAGGAGAACTGCTTGCTTTTTGTGAAAAACCAGGAGGGATCTGTTCTTTGTTCAAGAGCAGAAGGTCTGGGAAGCTGGGGGTGGGGAGAATTGGGAGGGGCTAAAATCCAGGTGGCGGAAATGGGAACTTCTAAAGAGAAATTGTCTGATGTTTAATTTCAAATTGTTGTGGCACTGTGATGTACATCTTTCCATCTTGCCAGACCTTTGGTGAAATCTGTGAAATACCAAGTCCTTCTGTGAATGATCATTGAGAGGAATTTGAAGAAAAGGGTTGACTTCCATGCCTGGGCAAAGAACAGGATCCACAAGCCCAGGATGGCAAAATGATCCAGAAACTGATGACATTCTTTTTATTTTTTTAACGTTTATTTATTTTTGAGACAGAGAGAGACAGAGCATGAATGGGGGAGGGGCAGAGAGAGAGGGAGACACAGAATCGGAAGCAGGCTCTGGGCTCCGAGCTATCAGCACAGAGCCTGACATGGGGCTCGAACTCACGGACCACGAGATCATGACCTGAGCCGAAGTCGGATGCTTAACAGACTGAGCCACCCAGGCACCCCTGATGACATTCTTCCAATACAGAAAGAATTATAGGGCACCCACCACACAGTCATAAATGTTTGCTATTATGATGATGTTGTTGTTATTGTAGCCCCTAGTAGGTGATGTGGGGGACAGAATAGGCAGGCAGGAAGCTGCCACCAGGAGGTGGGCAGTAAACAGTAAACTAATATTGTGTTAAGTATTTCTGTAGTTGTGCTAACGTGCTCAGTCCTTCCAAGGAAGGCTGAGCTGGAGTAGGCCCTTACTTCACATGGCAACTAACTAGCACCACGGCAGGCACGTGCTAGCCTGGCACTCACTGGCACCATGGCCTCAATCGGAGTTCGCCTCTGTCTATTCAGCCCTTGAAGGGGATTGGAATATGTAACCCCAAAGTATGCCACTTTGGCTCGTGGATTATTTGCAACTGAAGGCCATCAAGACCCAGCAGACTCAAGAAAAACTTTTACCTCCTTCTTAACCACCTAAAAGAATTTAGATGGGAAGTATGGCTCAGAGAGAGTGCTAGTACCAGAGACAATTTTATCTGAATGACCCATCTGGATGGCAGGGTAAACCTCTTATTACCAAATACTTGCTCTTCTTATTGTCCTGTGACTCATCCTGGCCAATGTCAATATTGGGAACTTGAGCTGCAATGTAGGAGCCGGTACCCTGCCCCAGCAGGAGGTCCAACCACCTCCAAGGCTGCTGCCTCAGCACAGAAGAGACTGGATGCAAAGAAAGAAGCAAGGAAGGGTCCAATGATGACTTTGGTCTTTACAATTAGATCTCTTTTGTAACATGTTCCATTAAAAGCTGAACTCTCTAGGGGCTCCTGGGTGGCTCAGTCGGTTAAAAGTACGACTTTGGTTCAGGTCATGATCTTACAGTTAGTGGGTTCGAGTCCTGCATCGGGCTGTGTGCTGATGGCTCAGAGCCCGGAGCCTGCTTCAGATTCTGTGTCTCCCTCTCTATCTGACCCTCCCCTGCTCATGCTCTGTCTGTCTCTCTCTCTCAAAAATAAACATTAAAAAAAAGCTGAACTCTCTAAAAAAGATTAGTAGTGCTCTGAAGGACTAGACTAGAGGTGTAGGGATGAAATAGGGAGTTACGGTAGAGAGAAGGACTTATTTTATTTTTATTTATTTATTTATTTATTTATTAAAAAATTTTTTTTAATGTTTATTTATTTTTGAGAGAGAGACACACAGTACAAGTGGGAGAGGGGCAGAGAGAGAAGGAGACAGAATCTGAAGCAGGCTCCAGGCTCTGAGCTATCTGCACAGAGCCCAACACTCGGCTGGAAACCAGGAACCACAAGATCATGACCTGAACCAAAGTCGGATGCTTAACTGACTGAGCCACCCAGGTTAAAGTTTATTTATTTTGAGAGCTGGGGAAGGAGTGGAGAGAGAATCCAAAGCAAGCTCCACACTGTCCTTGCAGAGCCCAATGCAGGGCTTGAATTCACTAACCATGAGATCATGACCTGAGCCAAAGTCAGACACTTAACTGACTGAGCCACCCAGGCGTCCTGAGGACCTATTTTAAAAGGGTGATTAAGAATTTTGCAAAAGTAGGAGCTCAGAATCTGAGGTTAACTAAGAAACATGCCATCCTCCTCACCCACCATCACACACCACCACCTCTTATACCAAATTTATGGAGAGATGCGAAAGGTGCAAGGACTGGAAAGCTTTCACTGTAAGGGGCAGAGGGGGGTTTGAAACCCTTTCATTTTGAACCACAGAACACAGGGACCTCAGCTGACTTTGGGATTATTGCATTTAAAAAATAATAGCATTAATAACTACGACTCAGAGGGCTTAATAAGCACCAAGCTCTATATTAGACACTTTGTATAATCTCATTTATACCTTAGAACCATGGGGAGTAAATTTTATCGGCCCCCATTTTACAGATGAGAAAACGGAGGTGCAGTAAGGTTTAATAAACTGCCTGAGTCTTCAAAGCCAAGAAAATGCAGAGCTACCATTAGAACCTATGTCTCTCAGGGGCACCTAGGTGGCTCAGTCGGTTAAGTGTCTTGACTTCGGCTCAGGTCACGATCTCACAGTTCATGAGTTAGAGCCCCATATCGGGCTCTCCGCTGTCATTGTGGAGCCTGCTTTGGATCCTCTGTCTTCTTCTTTCTGCCCCTCCTCCATCTCACACGTGCTCTCTCTCTCTCAAAAATAAATAAACATTAAAAACATAAAAAAGAACCCATGTCTCAGACTCCAGATGCCATGTATAACCAAGTACTAAAGTATACAGTATCTTCACATTGGCTGATTCTTTCATTCAGTCAGTCAGTCAGCCAGTAAATTTACATTGAGTCACATCTCTACCATGTACAGGAGTTGGGAATGTAGCAGTGAACAAAATCTCTGCTTCCATGGAGTAAAAGCTCAGAACAAAAGTGAAAGAAGAAACGTATCTGCCAGGAAACACATACACCCAGCCCATATTCACGGTCTCCCTGCCATCATTGCCAAGGGGTGGGCAGCTGTCCTTTAGTTACTTCTTTCTCTTTAGTTTGATTTACTGGAATAAAAATATGTGTGTGTAAAAATGAGGGGAACATGCAAAGTGTTTTCCTCCCTCAAGCTATGTTTCTCCAGAAAGGGTGACTCAGTGCCCTAAATCCTCAGCTTTCAGTGCTTCATGCAAGATTTGAGGCACAGTGGCCCCGCAGGGTCTGCTTCTCTAAAGTTTCACTATTGGCCCAGATCTCATTCACAGAGATGGAAGTTAGCCACGTTTTCTTTTTCTTTCTTCTGCAGCTAGCTCAGCGCTGATCCCTGAGGGGTCCTGGCTGATGCTCCTGTTCACCCTCAGTCTCCATCAGCCCGTCCCCATCTCCCAACTCCCCTGGAAGAAAAGCCGTTCCTTCGTGTCTTCCAACTAGCGAGTTTTCCAACTTTTCTGGCAGAATTTTTGTTTGTTGAAGGAGCAAGTCCTGACTTGCAGAGTCTTCTCTCTGCAGGGCTGGGGTAAAACAAACTTGGAAAGATAATGAGAGTTGCTGAAATCACTGAACCACAGCTGACTCTCTGGGGTGCGAGGGAAATCCTTCTTATTCCGAGTGGTCTGTTTTGTCACCTTCCTATCTGTTAAGCTGGCTTCTCTTATTATGACTCAGCTTCCAGATTGTTCAGAGAACAATTCTTTCCTCATTCAAAAGAGCTCAGTACTGCTTTGCCTGGCTGCTATTAGGTGAGAGAGCAGAGTTTTCTCATCTGATGACACAAAAAGACTGCGTAAGAAGATAGTTATCTCTGACTTACCCTCGGAAGAAGAATTTATTTTAAAATAAACCCCTTAGAAAATTTATCCTTATCACTAGTACTGTGTACTGCCTCCACAGCAGAACAAATTAGCACAGATTTTTTTTATTGCCTGGTCCTAATTACTCATCACTTGATGGGTCTCCGTGGGTCCTTATGTCCTTAATAAGATTCTGGGTGCCTCTGATGAGAGTTACGTTGCTTATATCCCCTGTGTTGGTGGTGCCCGGGGACTGTGTGAAGCACTCAGGCTGCTCAGTGTTTCCTGATTACCCTATAGTCACTGCTAAAACAGCATTAAGCCCCAAAGCAGGAAGAAAAAGGAATATTTTTTTTTTTTGCTGCATCTGAAAGTATTTTTTTTAAACAGTTTGCTCACGTCTCTCTAGAGCAGGATAGAAAACAGATGTAGGCAGTGGACATGTCTTATCTGGATGGAAAATGGGGCTTAAGATGATAAATATCGTGAGATATGATAAAATCTGGAGGCCCCTTTCTGGGCCATCATCAAATTTTTAAAAATCTAAATATATGTGATCTTACCAGAGGGATATATGTTCAGTTGAAAACCAAGTTATTTTGAGCTTAGCAACTGAGAACTCTTTTTTTTTTTTTTAAAGGATTTTGTTATTATGTAATCTCTATACCCAATGTGGGGCCCAAACTCACAGCCCTGAGATCAAGAGTCACATGCTCCACTGACTGAGCCAGCCAGGGACCCCCAGAACTCTTAAATTATAATGATGCAGAATAAATTTTTGCAGATCTGTGGATCTGCAAAGTTTCTCATAGACAGTGATTTGCAGAAGTGACAGAAGAGAAATTATTTTATGATGTCATATAGGAAATAGACTTTACATAGAGCCAGCATATATAGGTGTTCAATAAATATTTTATGTATTAAATAAAAACTTATATTGCACTTAGAATGCTTTACAGCTATTTACTTATGTCTATTTCTCTTCTTGCTTTGAAACTGAATGTGCTAATTAGCAGTGAGGATAGGGTAAATTGAGAAATACCAGGTGGCCCTGGGTACCGATGACCCATCTCATCTGTTTGGGTTGATGTATGTGCACACACGAGTGTCCTCTGTGTCAGGCATAACTATGGCCATGAACTCCTCTGTCTACAATAACCCTGCTGATTCCTTTCTCTGACTTGTGTGCCCTCTTGTCCTCCAGTGACTCTTAGGCTGAACTGGATGAAACCACTTATGTTGCTGTTTCAACTGTTTTTGTTTTTTGTTTGGTTGTTTGTTTGAATTTTTTATGTTTATTTTTGAGAGAGAAAGACAGAATGTGAGTGGGGGAAGGGCAGAGAGAGGGAGTGAGACAGAGAATCCAAAGTAGGCTCCAGGCTCGGAGCTGTCAGCACAGAGCCCAATGCAGTGCTCGAACTCACAGACTGGACAGTGAGATCACTATCTGAGCCGAAGTCAGACACTAAACCGGCTGAGCCACCCAGGCGTCCCTGTTTGTTTGTTTGTTTTAAAGTTTATTTATTTTGGGGCTCCTGGGTGGCTCAGTCGGTTAAGCATCTGACTTCGGCTCAGGTCATGATCTTCCGGCTTGTGAGTTCCGGCCCCAGGTCGGCTCTGTGCTGACAGCTCCGAGCCTAGAGCCTGCTTTGGAGTCTGTGTCTTCCTCTCTCTCTGCCCCCCCTCCCCACCCCCACTTGTGCTCTGTCTCTCTCTCTCAAAAATAAATTTTCAAAAATGTATAGTTTATTTTGAGGGGGGCATGGGCGGCTCAGTCAGTTGAGTGTCCGACTTCCCCTCAGGTCATAATCTCATGGTGAGTTTGAGCCCTGCATGGGGCTCTGTGCTGACAGCTTGGAGCCTGGAGCCTGCTTCGGATTCTGTGTCTTCCTCTCTCTGTGTCCCTCCCTTGTTTGCACTCTGTCTCTCTCTCTCTCAAAAATAAATAAAAATTAAAAAATTAAAAAATATAAAGTTATTTTGAGAGAGACAAAGAGTTGCGGAGGGGCAGAGAGAAAGGGAGAGAGAGAATCCCAAGCAGCCATGGAGCCTGACACCACGCTCAAACTCACAAACCCCAAGATCAGGACCTGAGCTGAAACCAGAGTCAGGGGCTTAACCAACTGAGCAATCCAGGCGCCCCACAACTGTTTTTGTTTCATTAAAGAAAACGACAATTTCATGTGATTCAACCTAATGTTGTCCACGTTTTAAAGAAGAGTGGTTACCACCCCATGCTTGGAGTGGTTCAGTAATTGGCCCTAAAACCTCAAAGTAGTCAATAACAGCGTATTAGGATTCAAAATCCAGTTTACCTCCTTTTGAATTTTTTAGTATGCCCCTTTTAACCAAATAGTAAAAGCTTGGGCCCAAGAACTAGCTGCTTGGGTTGGAATATCAGTTCATCCACTTACTGGCCTGTGACTTTGACATATTTTCCTCTCCCTGCATTAGTTTTCTCTTCCGTGTAATGGGGTTAACAATAATGCAGTTACTGTCCAATTTGTAGGATTGCCTTGAGGACGAACGACGAATTCTAGGTACAGTTTAGACAGTGCCTGGCCCTTGGTAAGCACTCTATAAATGTGAGCTATTATCTTCATGTTTCCTTTAATAATTTTTTTCCTGCTTGAGTAAACCAACACACACACACACACCTTTGTGTGATAATATAATTCCACAGAACCAAGAAACTCAATAGCAAAGACCTTATTTTATGTCAAGTAGGTAGGAGTTGAACCATAAACCTCAGCGCTGCGAGTTTCTCTCGCAATTTCCCTACATCACTGCGGCTGAAACTGCAGTTTCGTGTGAACACTACTAGATTTTTCCCCCTTTTTCTTTATTTTTTTCTTAAGCGGGTGGGGGGGGGGGCTGTCATTTCCAGGGAGTACAGCTGCGATTTATCATTCTCGATACTGAGCCAAAAATCCTCCAGATAAGGGGGATGCAGCCTGAGGAGAGGAGGCCCGCGGCAATTCTTGTAAACACTCTCTAAATCAATCCTGGCGGGGGCGCGGGAAATTCCACCTAGTTAGAAGTCTAGGAAGCGTGTCAAGTTCACCCCAGGAGGGCTCCAGTGAGGAAATCCCCATCTCCCCAGTCCCAGAAACCGCTTCAGGTTAAAGTCACTGTCTAAAGAGGACGCGGGCGTATTCGGGTTCATCTCAGGGCCGCTTTTATCTCAAGGAGCAATGCCTGTCTAAGTCCGACCGGGGCCGTCTAGAAGCCATATGCTGCCCCCCTTGAATCACCTGGGTCAGGGACCCGAGGTCCTGCCCGGTGGCGTGGCCTAGGACCGCGGGCAAGGGGCGTGGCCTAGACTGGCGCCCCCCGCGGCGCCTTTAAGGGCGGGCCGCGGCCCACGTGCTCTGTGACGTCAGAGCAGGAAGTGTTTGAGGAAGTCGCGCTGGGCTGGGAGGTTTAAGATTCCCGCATTTTAATGTCTTTGGGGAGGTGCCATAGCCCCCGGTTTTTTCACCTCAGCCCCGCCTCCCCCGCCCCGGGGAGCGGCTCCCCTGCCCTGCGTCCCTGACGACAGGTGAGTCCCTTGGGCGGCCGCGGGGACCCCCTGGTGCCACCTGCAGACCCCGCGTCTCCTCTGCAACGGCGAGCTGGCACCTCCCTCTTCACTTGAGGCTGCTGAAGAAACTTCTGTCGAGTTTAAAAGTCGGGGTTTTCCGGTCGTAGAAGCCTTTCTCTTGTGCGGGTTGGACTTGGGAGGTCCAGAGCAGCCCTGGGCGGGGTGGGTACAGGTGGCCGCTTCGAGGTGGGTGGCTTTGGGAGAGAGCCGTGATTCATTTGGACTGAGTGAAGACAACACGTGACCATGACCATGGGGAAACTCAGCAACAGATTCTGTCCCAGCCACCCTAAACAGAATGCGCGCGGGGCAGGGCGCCCCTTGCTGGAGTCCAGGCTGGGATGCCCTTTCGAGGTGGGGGTGGGGGTGGGGGGGCGGAGTATTCTCTTTCCAGTGACTTTCCTGCCTGTCTCCTACAACAGCCCAGGTGGGGGGAGGGGGAAAGGTGAGAGAGAAAAACAAGTTTGCCACCAAAACCCCGAAATAAGTTAGACAACATGGTTTATTTATAAATGAAAACCAGCTCGTTTTTTTCTTCTCTCTTATTGAAGGGCAAGGGTATCTCTTATCTTCTCCCTCTCTTTGAGTTACATTTTTTCTTAACTTTAATCTTTTATCCCCCACACCAAATTGCTTACAGAGTTAGCACATCCTCAGTATGAGCTGGTCACCTTCGCTGCCAACCCAGACATGTGGGGCCTGGGAGATGAAAGAACGACTTGGGACAGGGGGATTTGGAAACGTCATTCGATGGCACAATCAGGTAGGGGCTCTGGAGCTGGGAAGAACCAAGGGCGACCAGGGGTAGGAGCTGGGGAAGACAGGCTCCCCTCAAATTGCCTCTCCCCAACACTGTGCTGGATGGGAGAATGGGGCTCACCTTTGGTTATAGACTTGTTGAGTGAGAAAGGGGAACTGGGAAGGGGCTTCAGGGCTGCTGAGCTGACTCTAAGTGGTCTCCAAGCTTTACTGGCTATGCCCCCGAAATAAATAGTAAACATTTTAAGTTTTCACCTCCAATTATATATATTTTATTTTATTATTATTGTTTTTTTTTTTAATTTTTTTTTTCAACGTTTATTTATTTTTGGGACAGAGAGAGACAGAGCATGAACGGGGGAGGGGCAGAGAGAGAGGGAGACACAGAATCGGAAACAGGCTCCAGGCTCTGAGCCATTAGCCCAGAGCCTGACGCGGGGCTCGAACTCACGGACCGCGAGATCGTGACCTGGCTGAAGTCGGACGCTTAACCGACTGCGCCACCCAGGCGCCCCTATTATTATTGTTTTTTAATATTTGTTTTTGAGAGAGAGAGAGAGAGAGAGACAGCACCAGTGGGGGAGGGGCAGAGAGAGAGACACAGAATCCCAAGCAAGCTCTGGGCTCTGAGCTGTCAGCACAGAGCTGGAGGTGAGGTTGGAACCCCTGAAGTGGGATGCTTAACCGACTGAGCCACCCAGGCGCCCCTCAATTATATGTATTTTAAATTAGGATCTGTGTTGCCATTATACTGTCATGTACTGATATGTTGTATACTAATATATTACGTGTTCTAAAACATACAAAAATAGAAAAAATAAGAAAAATTTAAAGGATGAGCATAGTGAAATATACTTAAGTGTTTAAAAAATTAATTAGAATTTTTTTTTAATGTTTTTATTTTATTTTTGAGACAGAGGGAGACAGAGCATGAGTGGGGGAGGGGCAGAGAGGGAGACACAGAATCCAAAGCAGGCTCCAGGCTCTGAGCTGTCAGCACAGAGCCTGACGCAGGGCTCAAACTCATGAACTGTGAGATCATGACCTGAGCCGAAGTCGGACACCTAACCAACTGAGCCACCCAGGCGCCCCTAAAAAATTAATTTAAAAACATTTTAAATACGTATCAATTATGACATCGTCCCAGTGTTTGCAGTACTGCACAGCACACAGTATACAGATCCATATGAAAGAATTACCATTAGAGATAGTGGAGGAAAATCCATAATTCAAACAATTTTTATAATTTTGAATTATTTGGACTAATTTCTTAAAAAAATTTTTTTTAAATGTTTTATTTATTTTTGAGACAGAGAGAGACAGAGCATGAGCAGGGGAGGGGCAGAGAGGGAGACACAGAATCCAAAGCAGGCTCCAGGCTCTGAGCTGTCAGCACAGAGCCTGACGCAGGGCTCAAACTCATGAACTGTGAGATCATGACCTGAGCCGAAGTCGGACACCTAACCAACTGAGCCACCCAGGCGCCCCTGGACTAATTTCTTTTTAGATCCGATTCGATCCTTATCGTTTTACTCCTTATGTGTCTGAAATTAGTTTCTCATAGAAGTGTTAGTTCTTCCATATTCCTGTTTGCTTATGCTGATGTTACATGTACTAAATAAAGTTCACTACAGGAATTTCTTTAGCCATTTGTCCATTTTATGAGAGTCATTTTATTGAAATTGGATAATATAATCCATAATCTACCTAAGCGGGGCACTTGGAACCTGCAGCATGCCTCCATAGGCCCCTGTCTGTACCATGCGTGATATGTGCGTGACCTCCTGAAAAATTATCTCAGAGTGCTATAAAGTTAATATCAGAAAAGCTTAACCAAAACTTAACCAAAAGCTTAACCAAGTAGCTAAAATTAGCTTCCTGACCCCAAAATCAGACCTCTGAAGTCCTTGAAGGAGGGCACCTGCTTTTTGATCAGGGGCTGCGGAGCACTTTTTTGGACCAAAGGAATGGCAAATTGTGCACCACTTCCCAGGAGCCTGCTGTGGCAGCCAGTGCGGGGGGGGGTGGGGGGGTGGGAGTGGGGGTCCTCAAGGCTACTGGCCAGCCATGTCAGAGCATCATTCCAGACAGCCACCCTCCTTTATCAGTAGTTGGAAGACATTCTAAACCCTGCCTGAGTCCTATCAGCTCTGAGTGGATGAAACGACCCGTGGAGGAATGTGGGGGGTCGGAGCTGGAGGGCAGAATACAGTTCTGTAGGTGGTAATTTCCACATTCAACTAGGAAACCAGGATTCCAGCAAACCCTCTGGCTGAGGGGGCCTTAGAAACACAACTGGCTTGGAGCGCCTGCATGGCTCAGTCTGGTTAAGCATCCAACTTCAGCTCAGGTCATGATCTCATGGTTCACAAGTTTGAGCGCTGCATTGGGCTCTGTGCTGACAGCTCAGAGCCTGGGGCCTGCTTTGGATTCTGTGTGTCCTTCTCCCTCGCTGCCCCTCCCCTGCTTGTACTCTGTCTTTCTCTCTCAAAAATAAATTAAAAAAAAAGAATAAAAAAAGAATCACAACTGGCTCAAATATATTCTGGTCTGAGTATAGCTACGGGCTTAACATTACAACAGAAGACTCAGACTGTTCTGTGGCCCACAGATACCTGGGCTCGGCTGCTCTAGACAGGCCAAGGCTTTTGGATTCTTGACTACAGCAAGTATCTCGCAGCAGCTGAACTAGAGACGTTTGGTTTCCCTCGAAAGGAGTTCTTTCCAGATGCGCCATGTGTCTGTCATCTCTAGCTCAAAATGGCCTCCATCTGCTCCATGAGTTTGGAAAGCTATTGTCAGTTGGAATTTGTTCCTGGCTTTATAGATATGGGCCTGAAAATGTGTAAATGTGTGTGTATGTGTATGAATTAGTCTTCTAAGATTACTACTTTCAAGTTCCTTCCCCTGTTCAAAAATTAATTTGTTTTTCATTTTTACTTAATGTTTAATTGAAGTATAGTTGGCATACATTGTTATAATAGTTTTAGGTGTACAACATAGTGATTTGGTGATTCTGTACATTATACAGTGCTCACCATGATAAATATAGTTACCATCTGTCACCAAACAATGTTATCACAGTATTATTGACTATGTATATATATATACAATGCTGTACTTTTCATCCCCAAGATTTATTGTACAACTGAAAGTTTGTATCTCTTACTCCCCTTCACCTATTTCACCCATCCCCCAACTCCTTCCCCTGTGGCACCCACCAGTTTTCTGTGTTTATGAGTCTGTTTCTCCTTTTTTTGTTTATTCGTTTTGTTTAGATTCCACATGAAGTGAAATCGTACGACCTTTCTTTCTTCTAACTTATTTCACTTAGCATAATACCCTTTACATCCATCCACGTTGTCATGAATGGCAAGATTTCATTCTTTTTATGGCTGAGTAATATTCTTTATCCATTCCTCTATTGATGGAAACTTGGGTTGCTTCACTGTGTTGGCTGTTGTAAATAATTCTGCAGTAAATACAGGGGTGCATTTTTAGTGTTTTCAAATTAGTGTTTTGTTTCCTTTGATTAAATACATAGCAGTAAAATTGCTGGATCATAATAGTATTTCTATTTTTAAGTTTTTGAGGAACCTTCCTACTGTTTTCCACTGTGGCTGTACCAATTTACATTCCTACCAACAGTGCATGAGGGTTCCCTTTTTCCACATCTTTGTCAGCACCTGTTATTTATTGTCTTTTTGATGTTAGCCATTCTGACAGGTGTAAGATGCTATCTCATTGTGGTTTTGATTTGCATTTCCCTGATGATGAGTGATGTGGAACATCTTTTCATGCTTCTGTGGGTCATCTGTATGTCTTCTTCGGAAAAATGTTTTCACCTGTCTTCTGCCCATTTTTTAACGGGATTATTAAGCTTTGTGATGTTGACTTGTGTAAGTTCTTTTTACATTTTGGATATTCGCCCCTTATTGAATATATCATTGGCAAATATCTTCTCCCTAGGTTGCCTTTTCATTTTGTTGATGGCTGTTCTTTTTAAATTTATTTTTATTGTTCTTTGTTTTATAAAAGCCAAAGCCAAACTCCCCAGTCTGCTGTTTGAGGCCTCTTCACAGTCTGGCCTTACCCTGTCTTTGTAGCATCACCTCCTCTTATTGGCTCCCAACAAGATGGTTGGCTGAGCCCTCTCTGGAATAGGCCTCTGTCTCCTGGACAGCTGTACATAATTCTGGCCATTCCTCCAGGATCAGCTCCAGACCACCTCCTCCATAAACTTGCCGCAGATTTATTCATGCAGTGGAAATTAGTTCTTCCATTGAATGCCTTCAGCTCCACTTGGCATGCTTCATACACTGCCTCTTCGTCTGTGTGGAGGAATGTGTCTTGTCAAGGCTCTAAGTTCCTGGTCAGCCAGGGCCCTGTCTGGCTGTGGCTTTCTTTCAGTTCCCCCATAGCAATTTCTTTACATTATACATGTTTGGGGTGCATAAAATAATTCACTTTCTGTAAAGACCTTTTTAGAAAAGGGAAAGAGCCATTAATCAATAATTATAAATGTAAACTCCCGACTCTCATAGGTGTGACATGGGAGAGGGGCCCAGAGCAGTGATACCTTATACCAGGGGGTGGGATCCGTCAGGAGGTTGGGGTAGGCTTCTTCAAGGAAGTGGCACTTAAGCAGAGACCTGAGTTATTGGTAGAAGTTAGCTGGGCTGAGAAAGTGGGAGGAGGGACCCAGGCAGAGGGAGCAGCCTATTCAGAACCCCTGTGAAGGGGGCGGATCTAGGCTAGCAGGTGGGACTGAAAGACCAGCATGACCAGAAGGGAGGACAAGGGGAGCCAGGTGCAAGGGAGGCTGGGGTGTAGATGGTGACAGTGAGATGTGCTTTTGTTTTTATCTGAAGGGCACCAGGAAGCTGTTGGAGGGGGCTCCACTCTGACCGGAAGGGGCCCAGGCAGTGGTGTGCTGGGACATCGGCTCTCTGAGAAAAACGTCCCAATTCGTAGTGTTTACCAGTTTCCACAGGGTAGCTACCCCCGCTGTGACTTGTTTCAAGCCACTGACAACTTAATAAGCAGGTCTCACTGAATTCCTTAATATTTAACAATCTGCCCTCAGAAGAGCTTGTCCCAGGACACTACCGGCACTACCCTGTCACGTGGGGACACCAGTTAGGGGGCTTTTGGAGGAGTCCAGGTGAGAGATTGGACTGGGCTGATGATGGTGGAGATGGAGAGAAGTGGGCAGATCTGAGAGCTGTGTGATGGGTAAAGTCGGCAGGACTTATCGGTGGAATAGCAAGCGAGGGCTGAGGGGGTAGGAGGAGTCCACTCTCACAAATAGTAGTGAGCCTGGCTCCAACCTGGAAGCTCTCCATCACCCTCCTGCATGGATCCTCGGGTGGGGAAATCCTTAAGGCTGCTGTGGGCGCTCAGGAGGCTCTTTAGTTGATGACCATGAATAGTGTGTTCTCTGGTGGCTGCCCCTGTGTTCAGAGCCTCTCGAAGAAAGCCTCTGGGTAGGGTGGTTTTGATATTTAACTCCAGTCTGGTATAGTGATTACACTTTGCAGCCATGTACGTTTCCGCATACTCTGTATACTTTATCTTGTGTATAAAAGAGAGACTTTTTAGTTTATCACAAGAGAAATTGCATAAAAGAGTCTGTTGGTATCCCTAGTCACATATGTGATGCCTAATACTCAGACCCATCATTTATCGAGAACTTACCCTGTGGCAGCATTGGGCTAGGCATTTTACATGCTTTATCTCCTGTCCACATAATAGCCCTAAAGGTAGAACTGTTGCTTTTTTTTCCCTAAAGTTTATTTATTTAAGTAATCTCTACACACAACGTGGGGCTTGAATTCATGACCCCGAGATCAAGAGTTGCATGCTCCTGTGACTGAGCCAGCAGGTGCCCCAAGAACTGTTGCCTTTATTCCTGTTTATTACTGAGAAAATTGAAGCACAAAGAGGTTAGGTCATTCACCTAAAGAGCCTAAGCTAGTAAGTGAAGGAGCTGAATCTGAACCTACATCTATTCAGTTCCCAGTCTCCTGCCTTCTCCGCTGTGGCTTGTGGCTTTGCCATGGTGGGTGATCCAAGCCTAGGGACATTGTCTGTTCTCTACAATCAGTCTAAACCATTTTGAAATACTACAGGAAAAAATCCTCCTTTGGAGGACAACATGCTTAAAACTTTCTTGTTTAACAGAGAACTCTAAGATGAATTATTTCTTAGTGAGGAAGGGCAGTATATCAAATATTCCTACCCTTGTTTCCCTGAGTTTTTGGATTTTGTCACCAAGCATGGGCGTTGGCAGTCCTTGCTGTGTCTATATTCCTTGAGCCTCAGCTCGAGGGTCAGCACAAACCATTTATCAGTAGTCTAGAGAGGCTGATATTTTCAATAAGACCTTTGTTAAATACAGAGGAAGAAGAAAAAGAGATGACTGGAATGACCTGAGCCTGTAGCACTTCTGGGACTAAAGGGGAAAAGCCACATGACTCCCAGTCACACATACCTGGGTTCCAGTCCTGGCTCTGTTACTTGCTGGCTTCATGACTTTGGGCCACAACTTCCCCCCATGGATTTTTGAAGATGCTAAGATATTGAGCTCCTTGGCTCTCAGTGTGTCTGGGCATGAAATAGGGCAGCTGCTCTCTGGAAGCATCTAGGAATGTCCCAGGGTGCCTTGTAAATATATTATCTGTGCACGTTGCTGGGAAAGAGACTGGGAAGTGCTACCTGGGGTCCCAAAGGATGCCTGTGAAGATGACATGAGGTAATGTATGCACTGGCTGTTATAAAGATATAAAAGGTAAGGTGTTATTACCATGTTTATGAAGTAGTACTGCCTTTTACTTGTCTCCTCACTGGACAAGATTAAACTCACTTCAGCTTATGTGTGTGTTTTTGTTTTTTTAAGTTTATTTTTGAGAGAGAGACAGAGCGTGGTGGAGGGGCACAGAGAGAGGACAGAGGATTGGAAGTGGGCTCCGCACTGACAGTAGGCAGCCCAACTCAGGGCTCAAACCCACAAACAGCGAGATCATGACCCGAGCCGAAGTTGGATGCTCAACCACCTGAGCCACCCAGGTGCCCCTATGTGTGTGTATTGAAGTCTTAAAGACTTCAGTGAGTTCACTAAGAATTTATGGAGCAGTGACCTAAGCTCCATCAGGGGAAAAAAGAAATGACCTTGTCTTCAGTGTGCTTATGCTCTTATGGAGGAGGTAAAGTGAATACTTAGCAATATACTAAAAGAGTCTAAATATAAGCACCAAGTTGTGTAGAAAAAGTGGCTGCTATTTATTGAGAGTGTCCTATGCCAGCTGTGCTAGATGCTTTATCCATATTATCTCTTGAATGCTCAGGGAAGAGGGAAGGCTTCTTGAGGAAATGGAACTTGAGCAGAATCTTGAAGGAGATAGACTGGAATAGTCTGAAAAGAAGACAAATCAAATAGGTAGAGTAACATCTACATGGGTCAGAGAAAGGAAATCATGCTACTTAATTGACTTAAGGCTCAGTCTGTATCAGACACTCCATCTTGTTTTGACTGAGGGATAGAGTCCTCTTCTTATGGATAAGACCTAGAAGCTTAAGTAATGGACTCAGCGTCACACATTTACCAGGTGAAGGATGAGGGAATTACACCTTGGCTTGTCTCACCCCTCAAGCCCCTGTGGGTGAGTTTGGAGGCCACTATGTCCGTTGGGTGTTTACACCAAAGGGAATGGGTTGAACTCAGAACCTTCTCAGCATAGATGGGTCAGCATGGTTGAGTCAGGGCTGAAGCTGCAGCCAGACCTTTTAACTCTCAGGCCTGGGTTCTGTCCCTAGGATCTCTCTAGGCCTAGCTTTGTACTTTCTTTCTGAAGGATTCATCTTGGAGGGCAGGGCCTGAGAAGGAATGAGTTGGTTATTACTGATTACCCCCTCTTACCACAATGGCCTGTTGGATGGTTGCCATGGTAACAAGAGGCACCTTTCTGAGCTAAGGGTTTGAATGTACCCTTTGGCTTCCTGTGAGTTCCCCTAGTCATGAGAAGAAGGCTAACTTTGGGAAGCTGGGCCAGCTCCTGTATAGACTGGCCTTCAGCTCACTTGTACTGTCACACCTTTTGGTAGCTCTCAGCCATCTGAGGAAGTGCTTTCCTCCCCTTCACTTCATCCTACACCCCATTCTGCCACGTTTTATGTTTCCATGTGCACAAGATTCACAGACTTGAGGGACCTTCATAATAAACTGCATTCAACATGGGTAACACTGTTGACACCTTTCTCCATTTTCTCAAAATACTAATCAATTTTAAATTTTGCCCTGAGGAATCCATTTACCAGAAGGTGGATGCTGACATGGTTTGGGCCAAGTCTGGTTTTCCACAAGACTGAGCTAAGACTCTAGAAAGCTCCAACCCAAATAAAGATAGTCATCCACTGCTCTTTGAGTTCCATTGCTAGTGAAGAACAAGCTTCCCGGGGTTTCAAAAATAGTATTTTTAGTCTGTTTCTAAACTGTTGAGTTGAATTTTGCTTTCTAGAACAGGTATGTTCTTAGCAACAGAAAGTCAGTCTGTTTTTTTGTCTCAAATGAAGTATAACACATAGAAAACTGGAATGTTTTAGAATACTGCTTAGAGGGCCACTGTGTAAGAAAGTTTAAGTGTGTCTGTGTCTGTATGGGACATTCCCAAGCCTAGGAAGTTAGGATTTCCCCTGCCACCATAGGACTAAACTGAGCTGTCCACAAATAGAAACTGCATTCTGCTCTCTATGCCCAATTATTCCACAATGTGTTCAGTATTCATATTGCTAAGTTCACTGTCTAGTTTGAATTAGGATGTTGAGGCCAATGTCAAATCAAATCTTCAATCTTTAATATCAGTCTTCAATATCAAAATCTATTTCTGGACTCTGGGTTGGGTCAGGTGACAGTTGTGTGTTAGTTCCAATGTTTGTGTTGAACAGAAGACTGCAGTTATGTACAATTATCCAATGTATAGATAGGTTACCTGAAATGTTTTCTAAATCACTTAATCTGCCTTTGGAGTTTGATGTATTTATCAGTTTTATGAAGGAAGCATATTGTTTGTGGTAGGCAGAATAACCCCTCCCGAAGATGTCTGTGTCCTAATCCCCTGGACCTGTGAATATGGTAAGTTACCATGGCAAAGGGGAATTAAGGTTGCTGATGGGTTGACGTGATATGGGAAAATTATCCTGGATTATCGAGGTCATCCCAGTGTAATCACAGGGGGCTTAAAAGTGGAAGAGAGAGGCAGGAGAGTCAGTGGCAAAGTGATGCAATGTGACAAAGTCAACTGGTCCTTGCTGGCTTTGAGGATGGAGGGAGGGGCCAGGAGCCAAGGAATGCAGGCAACTTCTAGAAGCTAGAAAGGTCAAGGAAATTTATTCTCCCCTAAAGCTTCCAGAAAAGAGCACAACCCTGCTGACATCTTGATTTCAGCCCAGTGAGATGTGTGCCAGACTTGTGACCTCCAGAAGTGTAAGGATATAAATCTATGTTGTATTAAGTTGCTAAGTCCATGGCATTTTGTTGATAGTAGCAGTAAAAAAACTAAGTTCGTGGCAATTTGTTAATAGTAGCGCCTGGGTGGCTCAGTCAGTTAAGTGTCCAACTTCGGCTCAGGTCATGATCTCACAGTTTGTGAGTTTGAGCCCTGCATCGGGTTCTGTGTGTCGGATTCTGTGTCTCCCTCTCTCTCTGCCCCTCCCCCACTCACACTCTGTCTCTGTCTCTCAAAAATAAATAAACGTTAAATTTTTTTTTTTTAAAAACTAACATGTTGCTCTGTATGTTGAAGTTAATATAGGTGCAGATCTTTAAATATCTTGAATTATTTATTATTTATTTTTAATATAATTTATTATCAAATTGGCTAATATACAGTATGTAAAGTGTGTTCTTGGTTTTTGGGGTAGATTGCCATGGTTCATTGCTTACATACAACACCCAGTGCTCATCCCAACAAGTGCCCTCCTCAATGCCCATCACCCATTTTCCCTCCCCACCCCTGCCATCCATTCTCAGTTTGTTCTCTGTATTTGAGTCTCTTATGGTTTGCCTCCCTCTGTTTGTAACTATTTTTTTCCCCTTCCCTTCCCCCATGGTCTTCTGTTAAGTTTCTCAAGATCCACATATGAGTGAAAACATGTGATATCTGCCCTTTTCTAACTGACTTATTTCACTCAGCATAATATCTTCCATTTCCATCCATGTTGCTGCAAATGGCATGATTTCATTCTTTCTCATTGCCATGTAGTATTCCATTGTATACATAAACCACATCTTCTTTATCCATTCATCAGTTGATGGACACTTAGGCTCTTTCCATAATTTGGCTATTGTTGAAAGCACTGCTATAAACATTGGGGTACATGTATCCTTATGAATCAGCACTCCTGTATCCCTTGGGTGAATTGCTAGCAGTGTTATTGCTGGGTCATAGGGTAGATATATTTTTAATTTTTTGAGGAACCTCCACACTGTTTTCCAGAGCAGTTGCACAAGTTTGCATTCCCACCAACAGTGCAAGAGGGTTCCCATTTTTCCACACCCTCACCAGCATCTGTTGTTTCCTGAGTTGTTCATTTTAGCCACTCTGACTGGTGTGAGGTAGTATCTCAGCGTGGTTTTGATTTGTATTTTCCTGATGATGAGTGACATTGAGCATCTATTCATGTGTCTGTTGGCCATCTGGATGTCTTCTTTGGAGAAGTGTCTATTCATGTCTTCTGCCCATTTCTTCACTGGATTGTTTGTTTTTTGTGTGTTGAGTTTGATAAGTTCTTTGTAGATTTTGGATACTAACCCTTTATCTGATATGTCATTTGCAAATCTTTTCCCATTCTGTCGGTTGCCTTTTAGTTTTGCTGATTGTTCCCTTTGCAGTGCAGAAACTTTTTATATTGATGAGGTCCCAATAGTTCATTTTTGCTTTTAATTCTCTTGCCTTTGGAGATATGTTGAGCAAGAAATTCCTGTGACTGAGGTCAAAGAGGTTGTTGCCTGATTTCTCCTCTAGGGTTTTGATGGTTTCCTGTCTCACATTTAGGTTTTTCATCCATTTTGAGTTTATTTTTGCATATGGTGTAAGAAACTGGTCTAGTTTCATTCTTCTGCATGTTGCTGTCCAGTTCTCCCAGCACCATTTGCTAAAAAGACTGTCTTTTTTCCATTGGATACTCTTTCCTGCTTTGTCAAAAATTAGTTGGCCATACATTTGTAGGTTCAATTCTGGGTTCTCTATTCTATCCATTGGTCTATGTGTCTGTTTTTGTCCCAGTACCATACTGTCTTGATGATTACAGCTTTGTTGTAGAGGCTAAAGTCTGGGATTGTGATGCCTACAGCTTTGGTTTTTTTCAATATTACTTTAGCTATTCAGGGTCTTTTGTGGTTCCATAGAAATTTTAGGTTTGTTCTAGCTTTGAGAAGAATGCTGGTGCAATTTTGATTGGGATTGCATTGAATGTGTAGATTGCTTTGAGTAGTATTGACATTTTAACAATATTTATTCTTCCAATCCATGAGCATGGAATGTTTTTCCATTTCTTTGTGTCTTCTTCAATTTCCTTCATAAATTTTCCATTGTTTTCAGCATACAGATTTTTTACATATTTGGTTAGGTTTATTCCTAGGTATTTTATGGTTCCTTGGTGCAGTTGTAAATGGGATCAGTTTATTTCTCTTTCTGTTGCTTCATTATTGGTGTATAAAAATGCAACTGATTTCTGTACATTGATTTTGTACCCTGTGACTTTGCTGAATTCGTATATCAGTTCTAGTGGTCTTTTGGTAGAGTCTTTTGGGTTTTTCATGTAGAGTATCATGTCGTCTGCGAAAAGTGAAAGTTTGATTTCTTCTTTGCCAATTTTGATGTCTTTTATTTCATTTGTTTTCTGACTGCTGAGTCTAGGACTTCCAACACTATGTTAAACAATAGTGGTGAAACTGGACATCCCTGTCGTGTTCCTGATCTCAGGGGGAAAGCTCTCAGTTTTTCCCCATTGAGGATGATATTAGCTGTGAGCTTTTCATATATGGGTTTTATGATATTTAAGTATGTTCCTTCTATCCTGACTTTCTTGAGGGTTTTTATTAAAAAAGGATGTTGTATTTTGTCAAATGTGTTTTCTTCATCTATTGACAGGATCATATGGTTCTTATTCTTTCTTGTATTAATGTGATGTATCACATTGATTGATTTGTGAATATTGCCCTGCAGCCCAGAAATGGATCCCACTTGATCATGGTGAATAATTCTTTTTATATGCTGTTGAATTTTATTTGCTAATGTCTTGTTGAGAACTTTTACATCCATATTCATCAGGGATATTGGCCTATAGTTCTCCTTTTTTGTGGGGTCTCTGTCTGGTTTGGGAATCAAGGTAATGCTGGCTTCATATAATGAGTCTGGAAGTTTTCTTTCCATTTCTATTTTTTGGAACAGCTTGAGAAAGACAGTTATTAACTCTGCTTTAAATGTCTGGTAGAATTCCCCTGGGAAGCCATCTCACCCAGAACTCTTATTTATTGGGAGATTTTTGATAACTGATTCCATTTCTTCACTAGTTACGGGTCTGTTCAAATTTTCTATTTCTTCCTGTTTGACTTTTGGTAGTGTGTGGGTGTCTGGGAATTTGTCCATTTCTTTCAGGTTGTCCAGTTTGTTGGCATATAACTTTTCATAGTATTCTCTGATAATTGCTTGTATTTCTGAGGGATTGGTTGTAATAAACCATTTTCATTCATGATTTCATCTATTTGGGTCCTCTCTTCGTTTTGAGAAGTCTGGCTAGGGGTTTATCAATTTTGTTTATTTTTTCAAAAAACCAACTCTTAGTTTCATTAATCTGTTCTATTGGGTTTGTTGTTTTTTTTTTTTTTGTATTTTATATTGTTTATTTCTGCTCTGATCTGTATTATTTCTCTTCTTCTGCTGGCTTTGGGGTTTCTTTGTTCTGCTTCTTAGTTCCTTTAGGTGTGCTATTAGATTTTGTATTTGGGATTTTTTGTTTGTTTGTTTCTTGAGATAGTCCTGGATAGGCCTGGATTGCAATATATTTTCCTCTTAGGACTGCCTTTGTTGCATCCCAAAGGGTTTGGACTGTTGTGTTTTCATTTTCATTTGTTTCCATATATTTTTAAATTTCTTCTTTAATTGCCTGGTTGACCCATTTGTTCTTTAGTAAGATGTTCTTTACCCTCCATGCATTGGGAGGTTTTCCAAACTTTTTCCTTTGGTTGATTTCAGGTTTCATAGCATTGTGATCTGAAAGTGTGCATGGTATGATCTCAATTCTTTTATATTTATGGAGGGCTGTTTTGTGACCCAGTATGTATGTGATCTATCTTGGAGAATGTTCCATGTGCACTCGAGAAGAATGTGTATTCTGCTGCTTTGAGATGCAAAGTTCTAAATATATCTGTCAAGTCCATCTGGTCCAGTGTATCATTCAGGGCCATTGTTTCTTTATTTACTTTCTGTCTAGATGATCTGTCCATTGTTGTACATGGAGTATTAAATTTGCCTGCAATTACCACATTCTTACCAATAAGATTGCTTATGTTTGTGATTGTTTTATATATTTTGGTGCTTCCATATATGGTGTATAAACATTTATACTTGTTAGCTTTTCTTGATGGATAGACCCTGTAATTATGATATAATGTCTTTCTTCATCTCTTGTTTAAAATCTTTAGTTTAAAATCTAGTTTGTCTTACATAAGTGGCTATTCCACCTTTCTTTTGACTTCCAGTAGCATGATAGTTGGTTCTCCATCCCCTCACTTTCAATCTGAAGGTGTCCTCAGGTCTAAAATGGGTCTCTTGTTTTTTGTTTTTGTTTTTTTTTTGTTTTGGTTTTTTAATCTATTCTGATACCCTCTGTCTTTTGATTAGAGCATTTAGTTCATTTACATTCAGTGTTATTATTGAAAGATATGGATTAAGAGTCATTGTGTTATCTGTAGGTTTTATGCTTGTAGTGATGTCCCTGGTCCTTTGTGATCTTTGCAACATTCCATTCATAGAGTCCCCCTTAGGATCTCTTGTAGGGCTGATTTAGTGGTGATGAATTCCTTCAATTTTTGTCTGGGAAACCTTCATCCTTCCTTCTATTCTGAATGACAGGCTTGCTGGATAAAGGATTCTTGGCTGCATGTTTTTCCTATTCAGCACATTGAAAATTTCCTGCCTCTCCTGGCCTGTCAGTTTTCAGTAGATAGGTCTGCTACTCCCCTTATGTGTCTACCCTTGTAGGTTAAGGTCTGTTTATCCCTAGCTACTTTCAGAATTCTCTCTTTCTCTTTGTATTTTGTCAGTTTCACTATGATATGTCATGTAGAAGATCAATTCAGTTACGTCTGAAGAGAGTTCTCTGTGCCTCCTGGATATCAATGTCTGTTTCCTTCCCCAAATTGGGGGAGTTCTCATCTATGATTTGTTCAAGTACACCTTAGTCCCTTTTCTCTCACTTCTGGCACTCCCATGATATGAATATTGTTCCATTTCATTGAATCACTCAGTTCTCTAATTCTCTCCTTGTGGTCCAGAATTTTTTATCTCTCTTTTTCTCAGCTTCATCTTTTTACATAATTTTATCTTCTATTACACTTAATCTCCCCTCTGCCTCTTCAGTCCTCACTGTCACCACCTCTAGTTTATTTTGCACCTCATTTATAGCATTTTCAAATTCATCATGACTATTTTTTAGTTCCTCGATCTCTGCAGCAATAGATTTTTGCTGTCTTCTATGCTTTTTTCAAGCCCAGCGATTAATCTTATGACTATTATTCTAAATTCTTGTTCAGTTGTATTGTTTATATCTGTTTTGATCAGTTCTTTAGCTGTCATTTCTTCCTGGAATTTCTTTTGAGGAGAATTCTTCCGTTTTGTCATTTTGACTAGTTTTCTGTCCCTTATAAGTTTTAAAAGCTTGTTATGTGTCCTGCACCTGTGAGCACTACTTTATTAAAGAGGGGTCATACACTATCCAGGGCCTGGCCCTTCAGGAGGTGTTTTTTGGAAAGTGTTACTTGCCCTCTGTTGTTGTGACTTTGGTTACTTTATCACCTTACTCGTAGTGATGGTTTGGACCCTCCACCAGGTGTGCTTTGATTTGTTCATTGAAGTAGCCCTGGAAAGGAAAACAAATAAACAAAAACAGAACAAAAACAAGCAAACACACACACAAACAAAAACACAGAAACACCAGCTACAAGTAAACAGCAGGGTGGAGGTGTTGCTGATGAAAGAGGTCTTATTCTATACAAAGAGAGAAATGACAGGGGCAGGGGAAAAAGAAAATAAAATAAAAATTGACCAGACAGAAACTATACAGCTTAATCCAAAGTGAGAGAAAGGAAAATAAAGAAGGAGGTGTAGAACATGTATCAAGAGAATGGATTAAGTACGTCTGCTTAAACAAACCAACAACCAAAGTAACCAGACTAGAGGAGGGAAGAGATAAGAAGGAGAAAAGGAAAGAAGAATATATCTATATAATAAGAATTGTGCAAGAATTAAACTAGGCAATGCAACAGCGCTGGCCTGGAGGAGGGGTCCATCTGGTTCCACAGCATCTATCTCCAGTAGATACGCAGTTACCCATCGTGGAGGGGTGTGGTTTGGTGTAGGCGAATCCTGCCTCCACTGCCGTCCCGCTGTCCAATCCCTGAAGCCCTGCCTTGGTGGTGGTGGGGAGAAAAATGGCGATACCCCAATGTCTCCTACCCGGACTTGGTATCCCAAAGCACTCTGTTCGAGCCGTCCTCGCTGTGCCAGGGGTGCAAACGAGGCAGTTTGTCCTGCTCCACTGACCTCCATGACTCCCTGGCTCCCAGCTGGGACTTAAACCCCAGTGTCTTTAAGGTTCCCATTCCGTCCACCCCAGTTTTGGGGAAGTGCTGCTCCTTTGAGCGGATATATACTTCCCACAGCACTCTAGGGAGGGGATTGCTTTCTCCCACTGCGGACTGCACTCTGAACTAGTTACCAAGCCTGGGGCTGGCTCTCCTCCTCCCCAGGCGCACAAACAGGGCAGCCCATCCCATCCAGCGAAAGCCCTGCAGTTAGGGCTCTCTCTGTCCCGGTCCATGGTTTTCTCTTGTCCAGATATAGTCCTATGCTTCCCCAGCCTCTCTTTCTTTTCCCTTTGTCTCTCTGCAGGAGGAGATCCCTCTCCTCTGTTCATTTTATCTCTCCCAGTTCACAATCACGCACGTATGGCCCGGTAGGTTGTCCCAGTGGGTCCCTGGAAACGTCTCTGTCACTTCACCACCTGGACTCTTGAAGTTCAAAGTCCTTTGGCCTCAACACTGCTTTTTTTGACAGACAAGGGAACTTCGGATCCCCCTACTTCTCCACCATGTTGGCCCCTTCCCTTAAATATCTTGATTTAAACTCTGAGTCATTCTGTGGTAACAAACCATGAATTGCAAATCTTCTACTAAACTGTTACTTATCAGACTGTCCATCAAAACATTACATGCTAAATGGACTCCCTCAGCATTATTCCCTTGTTTTACATTTGACCCATCATTTGTAGAACTGGGGTGCATTCCACTCTCAGTTTCCATGGGGATCCCACGTCACCAGAATCAAGCATCTCTAATGGCATGTCAGCACTTCTGTTGATGAAGTTACTGTAGAACTGGGCAAAAATGTTTGAGTCTCCATGCTAAGGGGAAGTGACGCTTGAAAATAAATTGAAATCAGTTTGAGAACAGAGAAGCTGGGAAGTTCATGATGTAGAGAGTATAACATTTTGTGAGATATAATACAGTCTATACGTTGATTGAAGAAATGGAATTTTCACATGTTCCCTAACTAATGAAAAGTATTAGATGGATTTCTACCCAAGTGCACTTGTACAACTGTACTAGTTTGTTCAGTAACAATAGGATTTACGAGTTTTCAAAGAGGTGAGCTCTTCTTCAGAGTACCTCGGGATCTGGACCAAAGATCAGGGTCTAATAGCAACGTGTGAATAATACGGCAGAATCTGGTTATCCATGTCTGCTACCATGGGCGGCACCAAGGAGCGTTTGTTGTTGCAAAGTGAAAGAAGCCATCACAAAAGACCACGTATTGTGATACCATTTATATGAAATGTTCAGAGCAAGCAAATCTATAGAGATAAAAGGTAGATTCATGGTTGTACTTGCTCAAAGGGCTGGGGGAAAATGGAGAGTGACTGCTCATGGGTATAAGATTTCCTTGGGGGATGAAATTGATTGTGGTTTTAGTTGTACTACTCTGACCATACCCCAAACTGTTACACTGCATACTTTAAATGGATGAATTGTGTGGTATGTCAATTATATTTCAATAGCGCTGTTAAAAAAAAAACAAAAAAACTAGGCAGGTGAGGTAACTGTACAACACACAGCTTAACCACAGCAGTAGTGGCATTTGACAGAAGCAACTTCAGAGAGTATTGTGGAGGTGTTGTAGTCAGAAGACGCTTCAACCTTATTTCTGAATCCCTTTTAGGGATTAATCTAATGATCAGTGATTCAGTGGTTTGGTTAAACAATTTCTGCTCATGTTTGGAGACTTCCATTTTTCGTTTTCTTACTGGGTGGGCCTGTGTTCCCATCAGGGTCATTGCCAGTTTGGTAAATGTGTGGCCACGATGCAGTTCTGCTGCCCTAAGGACAGCCACGTGCACACCAGGAGATCTTGCTACAGTTTTCCATGTGTCTTAAGTCCCATTCAGTGTCATATGAATTGCTGCACTTACAAGAATTATGGTTCTTTTCAATATGCATTTTCATAAAATGGCAAAACTGACAAAATGGACTGTCAGGGCCTCTAGAATATCCTTCAGTTGGGCAAATAGTAGAATTTTGCTACCGTTCTAAAATCTTTCTTGTTGAGGGATTTCCTGTAGCCATCATGCAGGCTGTGGCTCTCCCCCAGTACTTAAGGCTGTTGGGGAGGTTCTCTCTGCAGGTACACAGAACACACAGGATACTGGTGTAAGTCAGCTTGCTCACTGACATCGGGACCAGCTTTCAGCCTGGTGCCACCAAAGGCATAGCCAGAGGCACCTGCTGTCCCTCAGCTATCCTGGAGGCCTCCACATCAGCCTGAGGAGGTGGCAGCAGTATAGTGGTGACCCCCCTGTGGTGGTGAGAGCACCCGAGGCCAGAGCCGCTGTCCCTGCTGCTGTCAGCCAGTTAGCCTCCCCTTTCAGGTTGTCCCATGGGGCTCCTTGGTGCTGCCTAGAGCACCAAGGAAAAGGGATGAGTTAATCCTCAGGACTCCGGCAGTCAGTTAATTATTCAAAAACATTTATTGATTGCCTTCTTTTCCATTCACAACCCCCCAGCTGAGGGCATTGTCCTAGTTCCCTGGAAGAGGTTAAAGTGCATGAAGATGGAGAAGCCTATAAATTAACAAAGAGAAAATAACCCTATGACTCTACAGAAAATAAGTCTTTGGTTGGTATGTGCAGTGAAGGAATTGCGTGTTTGGAGAGCCGGGTAAGAGCCCCTTGAGGTGGGCTTGTATCGTGCCTGGGCACCCACATGAGCAAGAACATAGACTAGAAAAGCACAGGATTGGATAGGTGGTCTAATCCAGCTACAGTATCAGATGCCTCGGGTGGAGCACTCTTGGGAGAGTAGCTGGGAAGGGCAGGGTAGAGCCAAGGTTCAGAGGATTTTAAATGCCAGGAGCACTTATAAGAGACACAGGTCTGCTCCTCATAGTGTTATTGAACACCTACTAAGGGCTGGGCACTGCTAGGTGCTCAGCTTCATGATAGCCCTGAAAGGTGGACATATGTATTGTCATTTTACAGATGAAGAAACTGAGTCAGACCGGGTACTCTGCCCAAGGTCACAGAGTTAGTAAATGCTGAATTGAATCATCCTGCGTTCCAGCTACTATGCTAGGCTTGCCTTTTCTCTGGAGAGCCAAGACTTTTTTATTTTTAAATTTTTTTTAATGTTTATTTTATTTTTGAAAGAGAGAGATAGAGACAGAGCTCAAGCAAGGGAGGGGCAGAGAGAGAGGGAGACACAGAATCCAAAGCAGGCTCCAGGCTCTGAACTTTCAGCACAGAGCCCGATGTGGGGGCTTGAACTCACGAACCATGAGATCATGACCTGAGCCAAAGTTGGCGCTTAACCCGCTGAGCCACCTAGGCACCCCTGGAGACACAAAAGTCTTACATGAAGTAGGACGGCAGTGTGGCATTAACTGTTAGGTTGAATCATATGGAAATGCCATTTGTGTAGGTCAAAATGGTCAATACTAGCAATTTCATATGGTTCCATCTAGCATTTGGGGCTCAGAGGAGTGAGAAAGAAATCTCTTCGGCAGGAATGGCCAGCAGAGGTTTCATGGAGGAGTTGGGAACCAAACAAGGCCTTGGTTTAGACTCTGGATGGGTAGAAATGAGAGAGAAACATGGGAGAGGTGGAAGTATGGAGGCCAGCCTAACAGGCTGGCAAGTGACTTGGGAACATCTATCAGTGGATACTCAAAGTGGGCCTCGGGATCCCAGAGGTGATGTGATCCGTGCTTTGGGCCCTAAGGAGACAAATTTAGATTTGACTCATGGCTTTGTGGGTGAGCTTGGATGTTAGTGCTGCTAATCTTGTCCCTGTGCACATTCTCTCTGCAGGAAACAGGTGAGCAGATTGCTATCAAGCAGTGCCGGCAGGAGCTCAGTCCCCGGAATCGAGAGCGGTGGTGCCTGGAGATCCAGATCATGAGAAGGTGAGGGCCTAGTGCACCAAGCCAAGGTAGGGCCATCATTGTAGGGGGACCAAGAGACTGCAGGAGCTGAGGAGCCCTGGGGCATTGAAGTGACATCTGGAGAGAGCCCTCTGGAGCAACAGCTGCACCTGCTGCCTCTGGAAAAGAGTCATAAATCTCAGTCCCTCAGTTAGGATAACAGATGACTTCTAAAGGAATGGCTGCTAGGTGCTTTTAGTCAGTTGTTTCTTCTTTAATTTTTTTTTTTTTTTAATATTCAGTTTTGAGAGAGCCCAAGCAGGGAAGGGGCAGAGAGAGAGGGAGGGAGGGAGACAGACAGAGAATGAGAAGCACACTCCAGGTTCTGAGCTGTCAGTGCAGAGCCTGATGTGGGGCTCGAACTCACAAACTGCAAGATCATGACCTGAGCTGAGTTGGACGCTTATCTGATTGAGCCACCCAGGCGCCCCTGGTCAGTTTTATTTGTTATATTAAATAATTTAAAATATCAGTTACAGTGAATTTTCCTTTGTCAGCAAAGATGCTTTTTCCCCCTTATATTTCCAATTCCAAGATGGTGTGTGACTCTCCACCGTTGTAAAACAATCACCAATACTTCTTCCTCTAGTGTGGAGACAGGGGCTGTCTGTCAGTCCCGGGATGATTGCTGTCCTCCCAGGTAGTGAGGGGTTTAGGTAAGCGTTGAGGTATACTCACAACCCAGTCATTTTGCAAGACCTCAAACAGGTGCTCCCTCCATGAACCTCTTAAAAAGGGGAGGCATCACCTTGTTTACACACACACACACACACACACACACACACACACCCCATCCCCACTGGAATGGCATGAGATTGGAAGTCCCTCTACCTTCTCTGCTTTTAGAAGCAGTTTTGAAGTACAGTGAGAACTTGATATGGGGCACTCTAAAGAAAATTCAGTTGCACATGTTGCACTCACAGTCCTTGCGCTCGTGGTGCTGAAAGTAGGGCTGGGTAGATGCTAACTGACCGGGCACCAAGGTGAATAGCCAGTTCCTGACCTCTATCCTCCTGCTAATTCCTGAGGGCCCTCAGCCAGTCCAGGCCTTTGTTGTAAAGCTTTGCTGATACATGGGCAGAGCGGGGAATGGGTTTGAGCCCGAAGTCTGGGTGTCTCCCTCACTGGTTTCTCCTTCCTAGGCTGAACCACCCCAATGTGGTAGCTGCCCGGGATGTCCCCGAGGGGATGCAGAACTTGGCTCCCAATGACTTGCCTCTGCTGGCCATGGAGTACTGCCAAGGAGGAGATCTCCGAAAGGTGAGACTTCAGGGTGGCGGGACACAGCCTGTCTGGGCAGGGAGTGGTGGAGAGGCCTTTCACCCCTTTTATCACCAGGAAGCTCAGGCAGCCACGGTGACTCTGGCTTGCTTTCCCTTCTCAGATCCCCCTCATCCATGCTCAGGGTGGGGTGACAAGCGTGTGATGTGAATCAAGAGACTGAATCAGAAGCTCTTACGAGAAAGGCAGGGAAGGGCTTGCTGTATGTCCTGCACAGTGATTACTGAAATGACAAGGAAAAGATCACCAGGTTTTGAGGATGGGGAAGGACTGGACAAGTTCCAAAACAAACTTTTCTTCCCTAGGTATGTCAGAGCCACTGCAGTCCTTTAGTGTGTCACCGCTGTCCTTATTAGGAGGGATTTTCTCCTACTGATGTGGTGGCACTGCACACGGGGTCACAGAGTAGAACAGGAAGGGGCTGGCTTAGTAATCAGGGGACTGGGATGAAACCCCAGAGCCACCACTGACTCATCTTCTGGGCATTTGTCCCTCTACCACATTAACTTCTCTTTGCTAGGACGTACACTTCAGGGTGCCTGACGGCAGCCCCTTGTCTCAGGGACGGTCGTGTCTGCCCACCGCCCCAGCATTGTCTGAAACACCACCTGCTTTTATATGTTGCCTCGTTTGATTTTCAACAGCCCTGTGATGTTGGTAAAACTATGATTCCCATGTGAAGGATGTATGTCATGGCCCAGAATGTTGAGGCCGATGACCAGGCCTCACATGGCTGCAGTGGCAGAGCTTCTTTGGTCACAGTCTGCGGGAGCCCCACTGTGGGCCACCTCTCCATCTGTGAAACCAAATGATGCTACATAGTGTGAGGAAAAATAAAAGCTCTGGACAACAGAGTTGTTTTTGTGCTAAAAAAGAGATCGCTCTGTTAGTGTACTTCTCCCCTAACTTTTCACTCTAGAAGAAGGGCCATTATATTGTAACAGGTTGCGGGGGTGGGGGGGGTGGGGTAGGCAGGATACCCAGGCATTTCTTCTATCTTGACATGGCAGTTTCCTGGACCCAGCATCATGGACTGTTCTCATTACTTTTCTGACCCCTTCCGCCTTCTTTTTGTGAAGGAAACTTTCCATGAGTGTTGATCTGCTCAAGTGGCTTTCTCCTGCCATGGGAGGTGGGCAGATCCTGGGAGTGTGAGAGCAGGATGTGAACAGTCATTGGCATGGCCTACAAGCAGGGAACTGATAACGGATGAGAAACGGGGAATTTGACAATGCTTCGATTTTCCTCTTTATTTTCGTAACCTTTGACAATCATCCGATTACTAAATGAGTTATTTAAAATAGGGATAGAGTCATGTTGTTACAGTTGAGTGGATGGTCCTTAGAGGGCAGGGGGAGGGGGGTTGGTGAGATGTGACCAGATTATGGAGGGCTCTGAAGCCCAGCAGAGAACTTGAGACTTGATCGTGTAGGCAGCAAAGAGCCAGTTAGCCATGGAAGAAGATGACGCACTTCAGTGTAAATGACCTGGCGTGGGGCACGAGATGATCTGTGGGAGGCAGGAAGCCCTTGCACTCTGAGGGGCCTTTGTCCATGCTGCTCCCTCCTAGGGGGATGCGCAGGGAGGGCGCTGCTGCCCAAAGGGCCTGGGATCTCTGTTCTCTCTGTTCTCCAAATGAGGTACCCTATCTTTCCCTCCTCTCAAGAGTTCAAAACCTACTGCCCTGGGCACAGAAAGGCAAGCTTGGCCAGCACATGAGCAAATGTGGAAGCAGGAACTGATTACAAGACTGAAGTGTATATGCCCAGCTCAGGCAACAGACTCTTGGATGTTCTTGGATATAAATGCTAGTTAATAACTTTGATCCTCGAGTGGGAAGTTATTTTCTCCTCTGTCTTCAATCGAGGCCAGCTGCCAGCAGCATATTGAGCCAGGGCCAGGAGGGCAGAGAGGACAAGTGTTTGGGCTTGGGCCTCAGATAGACATGGCTTTATATTCTAGCACTGCCCTGGAATGGCTATGTGAACAGACAGATCACTGAACCCCTCCAGTCTCAGGCTCCTCACCTGTGAGGTACTCACCTCAGTGGCAGTGGGAGGATGAAATGAGACCGTGTAGGTAAAGCTTTACTGAGCTAATCTGTGCAGAGGTTAGCCAGGTCCTGGGCATGTCGTAAGTGCTCATTAAATATCCCCCACCACCACCATCATCCCGCTGGCAAGGCCACATTGGAGGAAATGGTCAGAGGGTGGTTTTCAGTGAGTGCCTCCACCCTGTCCTCTGTGGGACTCTGGGGAGTAGTGGTCCCATTGTCGCCGAGTGTGGCCTCTGGCCTGCCTCCTTCAGAACTGCAGCTCAGGTGAGAAAAATCTCTCATCTTAGAATGACTCAGACACCTCACTGATGAGTACGGGAGTACTTCTGGGAGTTGCACTGCTGCTTCCTCCTTCCTCCACCTGCTGCCCAGGCTGTCTTGACAGCCTTAGGTCCTCAAAGCCCAGGGCTGGGGTTAGCACTCGCATGACTTCAGCTGGGAAGACACACTGTGGACTTGGTGGTGGTAGGGGACCGCTCACTCTGATGCTTCTTTTCAACTTCTTGACAGTACCTGAACCAGTTTGAGAACTGCTGTGGCCTGCGGGAAGGAGCCATCCTCACCTTGCTGAGTGACATTGGTAAATCCCAGCCCTGGAAGTCAGGTCATGGTCTCCACGGAGGGTGTGTGGTGCCCCTGTGAGTTCTTGCGGAGCACAGAGGGGAGATATTTTGGTCCTCTGTTCTTTACAGAGGGTGGGGTTGTCACCAAGGGGCTAGTCAGGCAGGCGCTGAACTCAAATAGATTTCCCTTCCTTCCGGACTAAGTCATGAAGTGAATGATGATGTATATAGAATAACAGATTTCCTTTCTCATTGAAAAGCTCCACTCCCTGCTTTCCTGGAAAGGCCAGCAATAGAATACGTTGTCATTTGAATGAATTTCATCCCTTGGCAACTAATTTTTCCACTTCCACGTTGACAGCATAGGAAAAACTGCTCTTGTTCAATCCTTTGGTATTGTTAGTGTCCTCAGATGAGGGAGTGTAGAGTGTAGATCAGGGAGAAGAGTGACCTCAGACCGCAGCGGTCAGATACTATCTCTTGGACCCTGGTGCCCACTCTAGGTCAGCACATGGTTCCAGCCTATGGAAACAGACATCAGGGATGCCTGGGTGGCTCAGTTGATTAAGTGTCTGACTCTTGTTTTCGGCTCAGGTCATGATCTCGCGGTTTGTGAATTCAAGCCCCACATCAGGCTCTGCACTGATGCGTGGAGGCTGCTTGGGATTCTCTCTCCCTTTCTCTCTGCCCCTCCCCTGCTCTCTCTCTCTCAAAATAAACATTAAAAAAGAAAGAAAGGAAAGAAAGAAAGAGAGAGAGAGAGAGAGAGGAAAGAAAGAAAGAAAGAAAGAAAGAAAGAAAGAAAGAAAGAAAGAAAGAAAGAAAGAAAGAAAGGAAGAAAGAAGAAAGAAAGGCAGGCAGGCCCTAAGCCTCCTTTTTTTCTTTCTTTATTTTTTTAATTTCCAAGATTGTTGGTACAGATTAATAATTTATAAAGTTTAGAGTTATCCAGAGTTTGTCACTGAGTGACTAGTTGCCCCGAGATATGGGCATTGATACCACTTTTCAACCCTCTCCATCTCAGCCTCTCTGAAGCTACATGCTTTTATCTTTTCGTTTACTCAAACTTTTTTTTTTTTTTAGAAAAATATCAAATATATAGAAAAGTTGAAAGAGTAGTATGGTGAAACCCACATACCTTTCAGCTGGATTCACCTGTTGCTACGATTTTGCCACATCTGTAAAGCTGTGTTTTCTAACTCTTTCCCTGGAAGGGTAGGTGAGCCTCTAGTCTCTGAAACACTTTGCCTTCCTAGTGTGGGTCCACCTCTCCCTTACCCTCTGTCACTCTTCATAGAGGGTGGGCAAGAAGGAAATGAAGGCGGGGAGAGTCCAGCAATGACATAAAGTTAGGATCCAAACAGTCTGACATAGAAAATTCCATCTCCCTCTGAATCCTGTGTTTGTCCTTTGGATGGAGTTCACAGTGGGGACAAGTTGACATTGCACCAGTTTTATCTGACTTGAGTGGGCGTCCACCACTAGCCAGACTGATTCCTTCATGAGTTGGCCTCTGTGAGTCTACTGGAAGGGCCCTCTCCGTCTATCTAGAGGGTCTAGTCTATCAGTTGAGAATCCCACCTGTTTTCTTGACATTTTGCTTAGACAACACTTGATTGTCTTGTTACCCCAGTGGCCAAATTATTAATTTATTCTGTTGAGTTGGGCTAAAGGCTGGTTAGTAGTTTGAGGAATATTCTTTTGCTCTTAATGGGAAACTTATTTTATTTCTCTCTGGTTAGAGCTTTAAGTCATTTTTTAAAATTAATTTATTTCTTTTAGTGGGAGAGAGAGCACATGAGCAGGGGAGAGGGACAGAGGGAGAGAGAGAGAATCTTAAGCAGGCTCCATGCTTCACGTGGAGCTCAACACAGGGCTTGATCCCACAACCCTGGGATAGTGACCTGAGCCGAAAAAAGAGACCAGTGCTTAACCACTGAACCACCCGAGTGCCCCAAGCTTTAAGTCATTTTTTATTAAGTGTTATCCTCTCAAATATTTTTCTTTCACTGATTATATTAGCAAATAGTTAAGAAGAAAGTCTTTAATTTCTTGGCTAGAGTACACAGAACTTTCTACTTCCTCCTAAAACTTTAACTTCCTTAAGTGATTCTGTAGTGATGTTAATAAAGCATCTACTGATTGCATATTCTTTGGTCTGGGCACATTTTGTATGCCGTTACCATTGGCTTGTGTGATAGCTTTCATATTATCTATTGAAGTTGTGGGTGTGTGTTTAAGTTATACATAAGTCAGAATAATGAAGATTGGTAAACTCCCGAGTGTGCATGCAATTCGGCCCTCCTATAGGCGGATGTATATTAAAATTCTTTAGGCCACTGGTTCCCTATCTTTCCTCTCTGTGACCCAAAATTGGAAATAATGAGGCTATGAAGTACTAATACTCTAGGATGAAATTCTTGAAAGCAGAGATTTTAGTCATTGCTGTGTCTCCAGCATCTAGAATAGTGGTATCCTATATAGTAGCCTCTCTGTAAATATTTGTCAAGTGAATGAAATAAATCGGAAAGGAAATTAAAATAACTAAGGACCTATTTATTTATTTATTTATTTAATTTATTTTTTTTATGTATAATTTTCTGGGTTTTTTTCAATATATGAAGTTTATTGTCAAATTGGTTTCCATACAACACCCAGTGCTCCTCCCAAAAGGTGCCCTCCTCAATACCCATCACCCACCCTCCCCTCCCTCCCACCCCCCATCAACCCTCAGTTTGTTCTCAGTTTTTAAGAGTAAGGACCTATTTAAAAAACAAAACAAGGGGGCGCCTGGATGGCGCAGTCGGTTAAGCGTCGACTTCAGCCAGGTCACGATCTCGCGGTCCGTGAGTTCGAGCCCCGCGTCAGGCTCTGGGCTGATGGCTCAGAGCCTGGAGCCTGTTTCCGATTCTGTGTCTCCCTCTCTCTCTGCCCCTCCCCCGTTCATGCTCTGTCTCTCTCTGTCCTCAAAAAAAAAAAAAAAAAAAAAACAAAACAAAACAAAAGATGATGTCCACATTTTATTAACAGTCCCAGGTCAAATACCTGCCTTTACACTTATTGGCATTGTGACCTTAGTCATGTTACCTAATTATTAAGAACATCTGTTTTATTAGCTGTAAAATGAGACTGTCACTCACCTCATTAGAATGGTTATGAGGACAAAATGAGATGATATACAAGAAGCTGCCAGCACAGTGTTTTCTGCTCCTCGCGTAATGTACGGTCAGCAAATATTCATTTCCTTCTCATTTCCTTCCCCCTCTGGATTTGGATTAATAGCATCCCTTTTGAAAAAACTCAGTCACCCTTATTTGGGATCCGGTGAGCCGGGCAGGGGGTTGCCTTGTGAGACTTCCCTTCCTGGACATGGTTCATCTTCAGACCTATTCCTGTGTCCGTCACCTTTTGGAGCAATCCCATCCCCTGATGTTGTGGTTGTGGTTGTTAATAAGCTTGTATTTTACTTTCATTTCCGTTTCTGATTTGTGTACAAGATTCATCAAGTTTATTTCTTTTGCAAGGATCTCGTCACTGAGCCAGAGTTCAGAGACATCTCCCGGAGCTCATATAACATAACTCTTTTGTATTCTGAAACATTTCCTGAGCATATTTTATTCCAGTTTGTTCCAAGTGCTGGTCCCATGTTCCCTTTGTTGGAGTTGCCACTGCTGTTCTCTGCCAGGTTGACTTTAGATAAGTGGTAGAGCCACACCCTTGACCACTGGGTCCAGAATTCATGGCCTTCTTTTCTGGATTAAACCTGTTTTAACCAAGCTTCTTCTGAGCCACTAACCTTACAGAGATGCCCACTCAGAGCTGTATCATGGTAATAGATAGACATAGAAAGGATTTTTCCAGTGAACTTTAAGTTGGCCCAGAAGATACTGCAGAATACATAGGAGAAAATGAGCAGTTTCCTGGTGAGCACAAAGGCCAGACAGACCTATTAGACAGTTTCTCCTATGCTGGTAAGTGATCTGGGGACAGGTGCAGAGGCAGCTGGAAATGATCTGGATTTCCGCATAATGTAACCCTAAAATAGCTCAAGGAAGTTATATCTAAGTGGAGTCTATTTAAACACTCTTGCTCATTAGCCTTTGGAAAACATTGGAGTGTATTTCCTTCTGCCAGCAGAGGCGCAAACTGCTGAGCGCTCAAGGTTGAGGGAAAGACTGACACTTTCTGGACGCCCGTGTCTCCACTGTCAGGTGGGGACCTGCCTGTGCCCTGGCCAGTTGGGTGGGCCAGTTGTGTGATCGCCATGGCCTCATCAGATCTTAAGTCTGAGTAGATCTTCCTTGATTTTCCAGATGGCCAGTTTACTGTGGGGACTGACCATCTTGTCCTCTGAACCTTCAGGAACCCCACTCCCCATTTTCATCTGTGCTTCATTCTCTGAGTCACCATCTCTGTCCCTGTTTGAAATGCTCCTTATAGGCATCAGTACCTCAACACTACAAAACAGAGAGGATTTCAAAGAGAATACAGGGCTTTAGGGAAGAGAACTTATCCTAGGAATCAAAATTTATTTAGTGTTTCTCTGATTGTGTGGATTTATAACACAAGGGGACTACTCGATGTCAGAAATTGAGACCATTTGTATATAAAGTATGTTGGGAAGCATAAATAAACATAATAATAATAGAAGAGAAGACAACTGGCTTTTAGTCCTGGCTTCTCCATTTTCTCAGAGCTGTTACCTCAGGCAAGTACCTTATGGTCCATTTATCTTTTCATTTCTTCTCTGTGGAAAACTGGGTAACTTTCGGGCTTACGTCTTCTCAAACTTAAAATGAAGGGTTTGGGCTTGGTGATCTCTAAGTTCCCTTCTAACTAAATATTCTATTTTCATTATTCAGAGGGCAGGTTTTCAGAATGGGCATCCCAGAATGTCTTTGACATTCCATCCCAGCCTGACTGCATGGCCCAGTTTCTCTCACTTCTCCCCTAGTGCATTTCCTTTCCCCAGAGCTTTGTCTTGATGCTTTCTGTTCATTCCTGCTCCATCCCCTCTGTCTCTCTCTGCACCTGAACTGATTGCCTACTGCTTTTTAATATTCTGTTCGCCAGGCTGTTCTCATCACATCTTTATCAAACATATTCTCTCCAAAGTCTGTGTATCCAACCCTGAGCCTTATCCTCAGCTCCATACCCATGTCTATTTACTTCTCCGCAAATCATTACCAAATGGAAATCCTAGACTTCTTCCCTAAGCCAGATCCCTTCCTAGCATCCCTTTCCTGTGTCACCAGCCCATCTTCCCGTCAGTAACCTAGCCATGAGTGCCAATTCTGAATCTCGTCTCTTAGAACCTGCTCTCTTCCTGCTCCATACCCTCCCATTTAAAGGCTCCAGAGCCTTTCAGCCCTCCTTCATGCCACATATCCTGTTTTCCCTCTCTGTTCCCACTGCCCACACTAATTCAGTGTCATAACAAATCACTGCAATGATCCCTCACCTGACCTCCTTAGCCCCATCTTACTTGTCCATCTTTCATGCTTTTGAAAGGACACTTTCATCATAATCCTTCAAGGCTAAACCTCTTTGCTTCACATTTCTCTCAATCCACTGTCACCAGCTTAGCAGGTATGTGGCTCTCAAAACCCCCTTTTCAACCCTCCTGCTAGCCTTTGCACGTGGCACTTCCGAAAGGGGGGCATCCTAAAGAACGCTGCTCCTGCACCTGCCCAATGACCTGAAGCCTTCCTGTCTTTCGGGACACAGCTTTAGACCCACCCTGACCCGTCACTCACAGTGGCTCTCCTCATGGCGTTCCTCTCCCCTGCTGCCTCCTGCGCTCACTTGGTACTTGGTGTCTCTGCTGTTGTTATTGGATCTCTGCCTGTGGCTGACCTTGAGGACTGACTTCTGGCTTTGGGGGCTGCTGACCAGGCTCTGCAGTGAGTGAAGAAAATGCCTTGATTCGGTGTCAAATTTCCCACAATACCTAGGAAGCACAAGACACTTCATTAGCACTTGTCGAACAAATGAGAACGATTGTGCACTTTTCTCTCAGCAGTTGGTGTGACTGCCTCGCTACCTTCCTGGGGGGCTATTTTAGCTGAGAAACCTTCAGCCAGATTAAATCTTTTTCCACATGTTCACACTTGGCTTTCTAATCTGTTTTGTTTGGAAAGTCCAGTACACCAGAGTGACTGGCCATAGTAGTGTTAAATGTTAAAAAAAGAAATCTCAACTGAGTAAATTTTAAGGATCTTACTGGCTTTATTCAACAATTCATGAATTGGGCAGCGCCCCATCTAGCAAACAGAAAGGCTCTCTGAGGAGCTGCACAAAATGAAAGACTTTGATAGGCAGAAGGGGGCAGGACAAGGAAGTCACTAGCAAAGAGTGGATTGTTTCAGGTAAGATCACCTTTCTTTGGAGGATGGCAGGGGCCCCATCAGGCAGATTACCTCATTAGTGCAGACCAGGTAATTCCAGACTAAGATTACATTCCTGGCAGAGGCTGAAGCTACAGTTAGGTTAGATGCCCCCCTTAAATTTCACTTTTGTGACATGGGCTTAGCACAAGTGACTGACTCCATTTTAGGCCTGTTGTCTCTTTTTTACAGTTCCTCCCTTTTGATCAGACTTTGAGCTTAACTGAGAGATGTGATCAAGATTTAAGGCATCAGTGTCACTCCCAGCTACTGCTCTGAAGTTCTAACAGTTTTTGCTGATGCTCTGTGATTATTCATAGGTCATGACTTCTTTTTGCTGAGTCTATGTGGAATGCACAGGTCATGGCTTCAGGTTCACATTTTTTTCAGTCAGTAATTCTCCTCATTCCTTTTTTGACATTCCAGTCTTAGGGCAATCACTTGATGATTAGTGGCTGTGAACATGCATTTACAACTTTTTGAGGAAATACAGCATGCTAGGGAGATTGCTATGATTTTTACACACAGGGTAATTCCCAACGTCTGGAGTGTGCTTCAAAACCATGGCCCCCAAGACCTAACCCAATCAAAATCAAATAAAGACAGACCGTGTTGAGTCACTTTCTTAAGTCAAATGGCTTAGTTCAGTGATTTTATGTAGCTGAGTATCAACTTCCCTGAAGTGTTAATCCAGGCACAGTAAGTAGTGTTGGCCGTAGCACAGACACCTTGCTCAGCTTAAAGATAATCAAGGACTGTCCTATTATCAGGAACAACTTTGCCCAGAGAGTCTAAGGATTTTTGTTGGGCAGCTATTGCTTTAAGAGTTAAGGAGAGTTTCTTGATAATAGCCTCATATGTACTCCTAGCCAGGAAAGCAAGGACCTGCCAAAGGGAGCTAATACTGAATCGTGAATGCTTCCTGGTAATTCCCATTTGGATCCTTGGCACAGGACTGGAATGAAGGCCAGTAAAATTTAAGGGTCTGTGTACCACACAGGTGGTTTTATTCTGGTTACCTTTGCCTTGTGTCCCTTTCTTTGTGTAGAGCCTGGATGCAAGGTTCCCTGGGTACCCTGCGATTGTTAACCAGAGAATGGGAAATGGACCCCCAGGGTTAGAGAGTCTGATGCAATAGAGATGGAGCAGAGTTTGTTCAGAGAAACTGGGACATTGGAAATCAGAAGTTTGTGACAGAGTTACAGAATCACCAGCATTGTGGTACATCCAATAGTTGTTTGGAGGTTAGATTACCCCCTTAGCAATGGCCTGGGACATACAGATGATGGTGTTATCTTTCCAGGCCAGTGCCAGAGTAAAGGACAGAAAAGGAGGAAGAAAGGATTTCATGTTTAAAGTATGAAGTCTTGCTCTAGTGACTTGGGTGGGAGTAGTCTACCTTGGTGTTAGCTATTTCTCTTCCTGGTCAGAGAGCCTGGCTGCCATCTGGGAGAGGAGGACCTGGTGTAGTCTCTTCCAAGGAAACTGAAGGGCAGTCTTTGTCTTTATTGATTCCAAATTAGAAGGGTGGAAGAAAATTAGAAATGTTAGTTTGGAGAATCATAGCCAAATATTTGAAGAAACTAGAAGAATTTAGGATCCAATCTAGTTTATGGGTATATAACAAAACCTCAAAGAAAATTAACAGGACTAGAATCTATCTACAAAAGTGTGAACAGTTTTTCTCTCTACAGTTATCCCCATTTTTTAAATTAAAAATGATCACAGTGAAACTAATGTGTTTGCATTAAACTTGGCCTGATTACTTATGTCAGTGCAGCAAGAATAGTGATTAGCCATATAAGCTCCTTTTAAGACTGCTTTGTGGACCTCTTCATAAAGAATGAGATTGAACTCTTCAATCTCTGAGGCCAGGAAGCCAAGCCAAGGATTTATCATCAGATTTTACCTGCAGTACCTACAATTTAGGTGAATTTTCTCTTCTCAAGTTTCCCCTAAATATCCTGGGGTTTCTGGGGCTGCCAGTAAGTGACCTTTCTTAGTCATCTGGTAAGACTGCTAGGAACCTTTTATAAGCAAGGTACCCAGTGATTTTTCCAAGCAGTTCCTTGAACCTGTCTGGCCATATCTGAGTCTACACACATCTCTCTTAAATGTAACATTTCAGTCAAGGCCTTGATAATATAGCCCAAGTTTTTAACTGTGTCTTGTTACAAGGAGAACAGTGTCTTATTGGACTTATCAAATACCTAGCTGTATTACCATGAAAAGAATACTCAAGAGTTTCTGGATTCTGGAGGGACCAGGTAAGGAGAAAAAGTAGATGTTTCATTCATACCTTTGTTACAAAGGTATGCTTTATAAAATTGCTGTAAGTCAGGCATAGCTTAGAAGGTCTCCTTAGGGGTGCCTGGGTGGCTCAGTCTGTTAAGCGTCTGACTTCAGCTCAGGTCATGATCTCATGGTCCATGAGGTTGAGCCCTGCGTCGGGCTCTGTGCTGACAGTTCAGAGCCTGGAGACTGCTTCAGATTCTGTGTCTCCCCCTTTCCCTGCCCCTCCCCCGCACACACTCTGTCTCTCTCTCTCTCTCTCAAAAATAAATAAACATTTAAAATTTTTTTAAAAAATAAAAAGAAGGTTTGCTTAAATCTGGAAAGGAAAACAAAACATCGAGGAACGAGCAGTATTTCAAACCAAAAGGCATAATCCTCCTCCTCAGGTCATTCAATCCCAATCCAGTTCTCCCATTAATTCGGGAAATTTTTACTGAGGACAATTTTATGATCTTAAAGTTATCAGAAACATGTACTTGGCAAAGTTCTTTCCCAAGTACAAACCTATTCTCTTTGAAGTACTTCTGCAGAAACACTTCCATAAGAGCATCAGAGTAGGAGAATAGAACAGTAACTTTCTGCAAATGATGAAGACTTAAAAATGATGAGAGTTTATTTGATAAGGGAATTGAGTAATTTCTGTGATATACAACATTTTAGTATAATAACTGGAATTATTATTGATAACATTATTATAGGAAACATAGAGATCCAGGAATTTCATACAGTTTCTGGAACACTTACATACCAACACAAATATAATATAAAGAAAGCTTAGTATTACACCTCATATAACAATGCTTCCCATATAATTTAACATAGCAAATAAGCCCAATTAGTTTTACATACCCTTTTGTATAAAGAGAGAGAATAAATCTTTTGAGATCTTCCAGGAGCCCTCTGCAAAATTCTAGTTAGTTCAGGGTCAGAAAGACTTTATTTAGATCAGTAGTCCAAGAAAGCTTTGCGATTTTAAAAGAGAGAAACCAAATTCAAATTTTGTACCATCTTATTTTTGATATTGAAACTCCTTTTTTATTCAAATAATTTTTTTTTTTTGAGAGAGAGAGAGGGAGAGAGAAAACCCTAAGCAGGTCCCACACCTAGCACACACGGGGTTCAATCCCACAGTGATGAGATCATGACCTGAGCCTAAAGCAAGAGAGATGGACGTTCAACTGACTGAGCCACCCAGACACCCCTCAGATAAATTAATTTTAATCTTAGCCAACTTGACCACACATAAAATTCCTTTCCCAGTATTCCTTTTTTACAAACATTCTAGGTCTTTTTTACATTCATATTTTGTCCTGTGTTTTTCCCACTTTCCCATTCTGAAGTAGCCTCACTTAAGGACAAAATTTCTTTTCCCTTAACAAAAATGCCTCTCTGTTCCTCATAGCTTCTCTTACTGAAAACACACATGCTCCTTTCCTTGTGTACAGAGATGTTTCTCTTATTATTTCCAGTAGCTTTTACTGCATATTATTTAGAATTTTTAACCCTTAGAAACTAATTTCTAGTGAAAACTGAGATGTAAGCTGTTGTGAACTGCATGTTAAACCAGCATTCTTCATGTTGGCAAATAATGAATATATTTAATAATTTTTAGAAGCATACACTTTTGTTTAGACTACCCACAGAGACTTTATGAGACATTAGACAAAGACAGCCATCATCCGATTATTTTTCCTATTGATGATATAATATAGATAACATATATTCATATCATATTATCATATAGATAATATGAGTTTATTTGATTAGTAAACCCATGTAGAATAAATGTTGTATGTCTGCATTATATTTAATGCTGATAATGCTGAAGACATGTCTATTTTTTTTATTTTCTAGTAAGACTAAATTTATTCAATATCCTAGTAAAACTTTTGATTGTAAATCTCCAACAGTGTAAAAAGTACAAAACACATTTGTAGATTTCTAATATATTAATACAAAGTGCATGACTACATACAGTACATCCTACAGGCAAAGAGGTGGAAGAGGAAAAAGAAGGCTGTGATTGAGGTCTAGTAATAAATCAGAAGTATAGATGATCCATATTATAATATATTCTACCACCAATACTGTAGCCAAAATGTACAAAAAAAAATTTTTTTGAAACAACAGGAGGAAGATGATAGTGGCTGATGCTCTTGGAATTCACCGCAGAGGCTGTGGGAGAGCCAACCCAACCCACAGTGTATTCTGTGCATATGGTGGCTTGTTTTTGCCATAAGGAAGAAATATAAAATTTTAAATTTAGATTAAGAACTATAAAACTATAGGGTACCCATAAAAAGTGGCTCACTCCTTACTGTTACTTATACTGTCTAATTTTTAAAATCCAGTTTTAAAAATAAACACAATGTCATGTTATTATAAGGTAGGCAAATGATCCTCCCTAATTATGAAAAGTCTGAACCAGTGATAGGTTATTCCTGAACGTTTAGAAAAGAAGCAATGAGAGTACTTTGGTTTGGGTTCAAGTAAAAAGCCTTCTTTTTTTTTTTTTTTTTTTTTTTTTTTTTTTTTTAAGTAAAAAGCCTTCAAATGAAGATTTTAGAATTGAAGAGCTTCGTGTTCAGGATGCATCATCTAACATTTCAATGTTAACAAAGCCTGTTAACAAAGAAGTCAAACCTAAACCAGCCCACTCAGCATTAACACACACCTCTCTTTTCTTTTAGTATAATTTTACTTCAATATAGAGTGGGGGGAAAAAAAAAACACCCAAGCCCTAATAGAGTAAAACCAATCAAACAACCACTCTACACAGACAAAACCTTTGCAAAGGTCAACTGAAGTAATCCAGAGCTAAAACTGAATTGTGCAGATTTTCAATGAAGTCACCAGTCATGTAACACAAACAAAAGTCAATTATTTACCCACTAGGCAGACCGTCTTAAGAAATGTGCCCAAAGAAACATTAACCTTTGTTTTTGTGTGTATGCCATTCTGAAGACTTGCACAATTTTTTAGGTAATTTAACATTTTTAATAGACTGTGATCTCTACCATGCGGTAATGCTTTGGTACTCTTCATTTAGGATTGCTCATCCTAAAACTTTACGTTTCCCCAGAGGAGCTTTGATTCTGTTTTAGCAGTTTCAATATAGATTAAAATCTTTATCAAAAATCAGTATGGGGGGAGGTGACAGAGGATGCAACATACACACTCAAGTTACCTCTCTGTATGTTTAGAAATTACTCCTTCAAGGTATTTGCACCAGAGAACTTAGTCTGTCCTGCTTAATATTCAGTAGTACAGGTTTGAATCATCAGAGCCTTGGCAAGACCTTAAATTATTAACAACTACCTCTTGGGGCAAGTCCATGTTACTGAGTTATGACAAATTTATTATCATGAAGGAAAACAAGGACAGCCAGCCATCTTAAAAATGCCCCAACCACTGCTTCTTAATATAGAAAGAGTAAAACTACATACGTTTATCATACAACAAATCCCATCTCTGTCCCCTGAAATTCCCCTAGTTTCATTCATTAGAAGGGGATTAAAAAAAAAAAAGTCTTAAAGAGCACTTTATAGCAGCATCCAGCTTTCCTATGAAATACTCAACATCTTAAATATTATGTATACTTTTTTTCTTTTAGTAAGCTGGACACTGGCTTCAGACTTTGTGGAATTGGAGGAGAAATAACAACCCATTCAAAGCTATTCTAGAAAGTGTCTTTTGGCAGAATAGCAGGTATCCAAAGTTAAAAATAGGAGGGTTTTGTTGCTTTGTTTTCTTTCCAAAATTTAAATCGTTTTTTTTGTTGTTGTTGTTGTTGTTGTTGTTGTTCCCTTTCTACCTAAACCTCAGTCACCACTCCTGAGTGGAGATGGGCAGAGGCGCTGGCCCCCGCTCCTCCGGCTTGTCAGCAGCTGCTTTCTTATTGTTGCAGCAAGGCTTAGGTGTGTGACAATAGGTGTGTGACAATGAGGACTTCTCCAAAATGGCCTTTATAGATAATCCCACAACATATTTTCTGTCTTTTCCAGTATGTAAAGTCTAAAAAGGAAAATGGGCATTCTGTTGGAGCCAGGAGCCATCTCTGTATCTGAGCCATCATCTGACTGGTTACCATAACAAGGAGACTGAGCTGGGGAGGCACTTGAGGTGGTACTGTGAGCATCAGAATTGTGACGTTTAAATTCCTTCTGTAGTTTACTGATCTGGTTGCTTTTTATCCTGTTTCCAGAAAGAGTCTTCACTGTCTTTGGTTTCAGTGTTGTCTTCAGACTGGGTCCTGTCCTTGCATCTGCTACATGATTCCAGTTTGTTTGTTTGTTTGTTTGTTTGTTTGTTTGTTTGTTTATACTGCTGGCAGTTTCTTCCATCTTTTCACAAACAGGACACAGGCATTCCAGATGTCTCCTCAGTGAGTCTCATGCAACCCAGGACAGCTCTGGAAGTCTTTTTCATAGCATTTACTGTCAGTGAATCAAGAACTGGAGGACTTAGCTCTGCAAATACAGCAGCCCTCTATACTTGGTTACATCCTTGGGTTGTGAAAACCAAATATCTTTCCTTCTGGGCAACAGTCTTCCAAAATCAGTGGACCTACGCACAATAACGTTCCCGAGGTCTGGAGTGCACGCCAAGCTAGCCTCCCCCCGCTTCCAATTGCTCCCTCCTCCTCAACTGCCTTGTCTAGGACATGTCTATTTTTTTATGTTTATTTTTCAGAGAGAGAGAGACAGACAGACAGCATGTGAGCAGGGAAGGGACAGAGAGAGAGAGAGGGAGACACAGAGTCCCCGGGCTCTGAGCTGTCAGCCCAGAGCCCAACACGGGGCTCGAATTCACAAACTGTGAGATCATGACCTGAGCTGAAGTCTGATGCTTAACTGACTGAGCCACCAAGGCACCCTAAGACATGTCTATTTTAATTAAACCAACAAATTTAAATTAACTTTAATACCAAATATTTTCCCAGATCATGTGAACTTGAAGACCATTTGGGTTAGTTCCTATCATATTTCTGAGTGTTAGGAATACTTAATTCATATAAATGCTTGTTTGTTTTTAAGCCAATTAAATACAAACACATTAATTTTGTCAATACCATTCAGAGGAAGAAAATACCACACATCTATAATGCATTTATGTAAAGATATATGTAAACATGCAGACATATGCAAAGAGAGACCTTATAGCTTTCATTGAAAATTTTAGCAATAAAGGAGCACCTGGGTAGCTTAGTCAGTTAAGCTTCCAACTTCGGCTCAGGTCATGATCTCATGGTTCATGAGGTTGAGCTCCACATCGGGCTCTGCACTGACAGTGCAAAACCTGCTTGATATTCTCTCTCTCTCTCTCTCTCTCTCTGTCTCTCTGTCTCTCTGTCTCTCTGTCTCTCCCTCCCTCCTTCCCTCCCTCTGTCTCTGTCCCTCCCCCACTCATGCTTTTCTCTAAATAAATAAATAAATAAATAAACTTAAAAAAAAATATTAGGGTATGATAATGCAAAACTTACTAGTTTGTAAAAGCATTTGGATCCAAATCAAGTTTCTGGTAGATGAAGTGAGGTTATCTACAAAGATGTTGAAAGCTTTTTCTACTAATATTTGTGGGGAAGGCGCTTAAGATTTATAGTTGTCCTTAAAAGTAATCTTATAGAAGCCATGAACCAGATTTGAGACAAGGGACCTTCTGTAGCAATTCGTATTTGTAGAAAGCCTCTCCCCACTTTTTTCTTCATTCCTAGGAATTAGGGATGGTCTAGATAAGAGTTCCTGGAGACAACCAGGTAGAGCATTTACCTCTCAAAAGCACAGGGAAAGAGTGCTAGTTTCTCTAAGAAGTACTTTTGTTCCCTAAGGTCAGAATTTTTACAGTCCTTACAAACCTTTTGAGAAAAGTAAGGCAGGTTTGGGGATTGGTGAAAAGGATAGGTGGACTTTGAATTGTTTCTGGAGCTGCATTTCTGGTTTTGCAAAGATTTGTAAGATAAGGACAGTTGCTTTTAATTTCTCAAGGAATTGGGTTGTAACTTAAATGATAGCATATGTTGGTTGATCCACCCGTTTAAAGCACATTAATTTGCTTTTTTTTTTCTTTATATCAGTAAGATTTCCAACTAAGATGAAGATCAAAGATCTCTGTGTTCTGAGTTTAGAGCTGTTTGCCTTTTCAGTGTTTTAGCAAATCCTTCCACAAAGTCTTCAGAAGTTTTTTTCTTTCTGGATACATAATTTTAGCTTAGGGGAGAAGGGCTAAAAAGAAATTCCTATCAGGCTCTGATCCAGTGTGGTCAACTTCTGACCACTGTGTTACTTTAAAAAGTCCTTTCAGGGGTACCTGACTGGCTCTGTTGGTAGAGTGTGTGACTCTTGATCTTGGGGTTGTGAGTTCAAGCCCCATGTTGAGTGTAGAGATTACTTAAAAATAAAATCACACACACACACACACACACACACACACACACACACACACAAGGCCTTTCAAATATTTTGTCAAGTTCAAGCTGGGACAAACAGTAAATATTCCTGGCAGTATTGAACAACCCCTTGGACTCAAGAGGCATCCCCAAAGAAGATGCAAAAGATATTTTCTTTTCCTCTCTCTACTGACTACGACAGACAGATACCAGGAAGAGCTGACTCAGGTAAGAATTCTCACCTTAGCCAGCTTCTGCTAGTCTTTCAGGATCCCATCGGTCGACTCTGAGTGGGGTTTAAAGTAGAGAGTGTAGCTCCAGTGTCAGCCAGGATTTGGTAAGGGTTTTTTCATTAGTATTAATTTCAGTTTCCCCTTGGCTGTTTAAGGGAATAATGTAGCACTTTATCAGAAAATCCTTCAGTTTCATCTGTGGGGTCCTTCCTTCAGAGGCAGATATGGAGCATTCGAGTTGGTGCTGAAGGATGTGCATGGGACCTTTGAGAAAACCATTTTTCCAGTGTCCCAGTTGATTGCAAATGAAACATTGATTTCAGGGCCAGTTTTTTGATGAGGGACCCCTGAGAGGGTGCGATGTGGGAGACCTAGGTGTTGTTTTATATACCTTTTGTTTGTTTAATTTTTCATTACCTTTTGCAATGAAACTTTCAATGAAGCTATTTTGGTATCTTGAAGACTTTTGGAAGCTTCTATACATCAATAAAAATAGGTATCCATCCCATTCTGTTCGTTTGATTTGGAAACCCTTGCTGGTTTTAATTTTTAGCCTTTTTTTTTTTTTTTTTTTTTTTTTTTTTTTTAGAGAGAAAGAGAGTACAAGCTGGGGAGAGGGGCAAAGGGAGAGAGAGAGAATCTTAAGCAGGCTCCACACTTAGCACAGGGCCTAACATGGAATTTGATCCCACGACCCTGATCATGACCTGAGCTGAAATCAAGAGTTGGCCACTCAACCAACTGAGCCACCCAGGCGCTTGCTTTTAAGTGTACTTCTTAAATAAAGGATCTTGTTTAATTGGAATGTTCCCATATTGGCCATTGTAATTCTGGGTTGTCTTTAGTAAGATTTTTGGAGATATTTATAGCTTCCTAAACCATAGTTTTTAGTCAATAAATAAGCAGGTGGCTGGAAGATGGCATACTCAACCGTTTGGAATTTAAGGACTTTTTTTTTTTTTTTTTTTTTTTTTTTTTAAGCTAAGGCTTTGATTCTCTTGGAGACAACCTAATAACCTAAGGGAAATGTGTTGCTGGTTTAATGATTATAAGGTGTTTTATGGTGTACTTCATCACATGGAAATTTTCTTGAGGTTGCAGGTGACCTAGTGTCAATCTAGGCTATTCTGTGACCAATTCATTTATTCACTCATTGAGTCATTCATTCATCCATTTATTTTTAAGTAGGCTTCATGCCCAGCACAGAGTGCAACACGGGGCTTGAACTCCCGACTGTGAGATCAAGACCTGAGCTGAGAGCAAGAGTTGGATGCTCAACCGACTGAGCCACCCAGGCACCCCTTTGTAAAAAATTTTTATTATTTATTTATTTTTTGGTAACCAATCTATTCTTAAGCTGGATGACCAGCTTAAGACACAGGAGTCTTAAGAGTTAGCTAGCATATATTCTAACAACTTTTAAGTGTTCATGTATGCTCACTAGTTTTGTGGATTTTGGCTTCTGAGATTAACAATAGCCTTCATCAACACAAATCACATTGAACCTAGTCTGACCCTGGTCAGTAACCACCAACAATTACTAACATGGAATTGGGGACTGGGGAAAGAACTAATGCAGCAGATTCCAAAGAATGGGGACTGTGGGCCGGGATTCTAAACAAATGGGAAACTGTGGACTGAACCACCAGCAGTTCCCAAGGTGGAATCTGAGGACTAAACCAAGGATTGGGGATTCTAATCAAATGGGGAACTGTAGAAAGCCAGTTAGATGGGGAGCCATCTAATTGTCAATTTGTGCAAAGAGCTGAGCTCAGAACCAAGAAGAACTCACCGATGGCCCCTGGAAAACAGGAAGAAAGAGAACTGGAAGGGTTCCCGGGTAACATGCTTGTGTTTCTTGTTGTCCCTGAAGCTGTCAGAAGTTTCCTTCGGATCTCACAGCTGTCACCAAATGTGTTGAAAAACAAAATTCAACTGAGTAAATTTTAAAGATCTTGTTGGCTTTTTCAACCATTCATGAATTGGGTGGTGGTAGCATCCCATCTAGAAAATAGAAAGAAGCTCCAAAGACTTTTTTTTTTTTTTTAACGTTTATTTTTGAGAGAGAGAGACAGAGCATGTGTGGGTTGTGGGTGAGGGGTGGGGCGGGCAGAGAGAGAGGGAGACACAGAATCCAAAGCAGGCTCCAGGCTGCGAGCTGTGAACACAGAGCAGGACACGGGGCTCAAACCTATGAACCGTGAGATCATGACCTGAGCCGAAGTTGCTGGCTTAACACACTGAGCCACCCAGGCGCCCCCAAAATGAAAGACTTTTATAGGCAGAATGAGAAGGGACGTGGAAGTCACTAGCAAAGAGTAGAATGTTTCAGGCAAAGTCACCTTCCTTTGGGGACTAGCAGGAGTCTGTCAGGCACATTACCCCACTAGTGCTGACCAGCTAGTTCCAGACTGACTAGTTAAGATTACATTTCTAGGAGAGGCTGAAAATGCAGTTAGGTTAGGAATTAAGTCCCTGTTGGTGATGTGGCCTTAGCACAAGTGACTCCATTTTGGACCTGTTGTCTCTTTTTTAACAGTAGGCACATAGTCAATTTTTATTGAGTGAACAGACATCCTGTTGTACTTCTTACCTATTGGTGACTTAAAGCAGTTGGTGACTGTCTTTCTTTTCTCTCTAATCTCTGTTTCAGCATTTCGGTACATTTACCTTCCCGTTTCTTTTCTATGGAATGTATCCAAAACAAGAATGTTCTTAAGGGAGTTTAGTAATCCCTTTAAATCTGGAGTGTGGTAAGTAGGGATTCATGGATACAGCTCTTACAAAACTGCTTTTCTACATGGAAATCTAGCTGGTCCTAGCTGGTCCCTAATTTGTGGTTTGTAATCTGAAGAAAACATATAGGAACTGTGACTTGAAATTCTGGTTCATCAATAAGAACTCCAGGAGCGTCACATTGTTCAGTCATATATTTGTGTCTCCTCCTGGGATAAGGGAAAGCTAGGGTAACCCGGATGCCATTCCTGATAGGAATAACAGAAGGAGGCTGTTGTTTTCCTGTGGCAAGTCTTAATCTGGACCCTCTCAGCATCAGCTGTCCTAGGAAATGCCATTGTGTAGCTTATAAGTTCACATACGGTGGGTGCTTCTTACAACTCCTTTCTACAGTTGGAATGTGAGAAATTAACTTTTAGGCTTTATGCTTGTGGTGTGGTTTTCAATTTTTATATACATGGATTTTCACTATCACTAAAGGTTTAGATTTTTAATAAACTTTCAGATGTAAATGTATTTTTCTTAATCTCAAATTCTCATTTTCCATCCAATTAGGTTCTCTTTGCTTGAGACAATTTTGATTCATTTCATGGCACTGCTGTTCAAGTACTGTTTTGTAAAACGTAGCACAGTCAGGCTATGCTTTTTAAAGACTGACTCTGCAAGGGGAGTTGTTTCAGAGTTGTTGCCTGTCAAAATTCTGTGTTACTCAGTCCAGCAAACTGCATGTAATGATACCTGAAGAATTCTTTAATTCCACAGTCAATCTTAAGTGGACAAAAGTGTTTGAGAGTAAATGCCTGCCCTGAAATGAGGATTCAATTTTGTTTCATGTACAGTTGCTTCAATGTAAATAGACCGCTATTAATAGTAACCCGTGGATTAGTTACCAGCTTGCGTGCCTCCTCACTAAAGATCAGATGACTATTCCTCATCAGCCTGGTGTAGAAGATAGTGCTTTTGGTCTGGTCCAGATGTTTTTCTCCAGCACTGGGGAGCTTCTTGGCATGTCTCTCTAGCTTGTGGCCCATGTTATATGCATGGAGATGTCCATATCTGACTTGAGAGGGGTTGTCTCAGCCTGGGCATGTGTTCTTGCTCAAAATACAATGAATCTCAACTTTCATGTATTCTGCTTTTATATATTGTGCTCTGACACTCTTATCATGTACCAAAATGGGCCTTTTGTGAGTCCGTCAGTGAACATACATGTTGAGTTACTGTACGCAGGGCTCCCTCCCAGCCACGAGTTCAGGTTCAGCTGCACCATGCCTGCACGCAAGGCTGTGTTTGTGCAGTTTCTTGAATGTCTTCCTGTACTTTGCCTTGATTCTTTAACGAAAAATTAGTAAAACACAAATGAAAGTGCTGGTCAGAAGCATCAGTCTTTAAAAGTTAATGCAATTGTCTGTCCCTCTCAAAAATAAATAAACATTAAAAAAATTATTAAAAAAAAGGGGCGCCTAGGTGGCTCAGTCAGTGGAGTGTCTGACTTTGGCTCAGGTCATGATCTCACAGTTTGTGGGTTCGAGCGCCTCATTGGGCTCTGTGCCGACAGCTCAGAGCCTTGAGACTGCTTCAGATTCTGTGTCTCCCTCTCCCACTTGCACTCTGTCTCTCTCAAAAATGAACAAACATTTAAAAAAATTATTTAAAAGTTAATACAATTGGGAACAAGATAGAGTGGAATGTTTGGGGCACGCATTGAAAGCAGCATGTCTTTCATTTCATTGGGACAGTCATTGGACCTAAGCCAATCTACTGTATTCAATTATGAAAGAAAAGAAAAATAAGGAACAAGTATGAAACACTGGTCAAAGGCTGTTAAAAGGGTAGATGTAGTTGGAGGTTTCGTAATTAACTTATATTCTGATCTGGAACTCCCCTACTAAGATGGAAGTCAGTTGTTTATCTGGGTTTGACCTTCCGATGCATTTTTAGGAAACTTTCGGCATGAAAGTCTTTTTATACAGCGTGTCTGACTACTTGGTTTCTGTGGAAGGCCTTCTCCTCCTCCTCTGCAGAGCAGACAGGAAAGGCCGCTCACCTCCCTGGTTTGCCTGCGCTCTGTCTGGTGTGCTGAGAGGGAGAGCATGCATGTACGGGCATGGTGGGGCACAGGGAAGCCTCATTGTTGAACCTCTTAGTGTTGTCATTGCTTATTATCTTTTTAAACAAAACATACCTATCTTTGACATCCTCCTGAGTTATATTGTCTACATCGGAGTTATATTCTCTGCAAACTTAAATGATTTTAAGACAGTTGCCTGCTATAACGTGGATCTGTCATAATTTGTCCAGCCACTCCCCATTTGATGATTTGTAGTTCATTTTTTTTCATTCTACCTTTTTTCCTTTTTTTTTTTTTTAATTTAAATTTTAGTTAACATACAGTGCAATACTGGTTTCAGGCGTAGAATTCGGTAATTCATCCCTTACATACAACACCTGGTGCTCATCACAAGTACCCGTCACCCATCTAGCTCATCTCCCATCCACCTCTCTCCATCAACCCTTAATTTATTCTGTATTGTTAAGACAGTCTTGTGGTTTATTTCCCTCTCTTTTCTTCCCTCCCCCATATGTTCATCTGTTTTGTTTCTTAAACTCCACATATGAGTGAAATCATACGGTGTTTGTCTTTCTCTGATTTATTTTGCTTAGCATAATACATTCTAGCTCCATCCACATTATTGCAAATGGCAAGATTTCATTCTTTTTGATGCCTGAATAATATTCCTGTGTGTGTGTGTGTGTGTGTGTGTGTGTATGTGTGTGTGTGTATGTGTGTGTATACATACACACACCGTATCTCTATCCGTTCATCTGTCGATGGACATATGAACTCTCTCCATAGTTTGGCTATTGTTGATAATGCTGCTATAAACGTTGGGGTACATGTACCCCTTTGAGTCTGTATTTTTGTATCCTTTGGGTAAATACCTAATAGTGCAATTGCTGGATCGTAGGGCAGTTCTACATTTAGTTTTGTTTTTTTCTGTTTGTTTACAAACCACTGTGTCAAAGGCTGACTTTGAATAGATCGCAGTGAGGGAGCTGCTCTGCTACGTACGAAACCCCGACCCAGAAGCAGGTCGTCTACGAATGGTTTAGCACCAGGTTCCCCACGAACGTGCGTTGCGTGACGGGCGAGGGGGCGGCCCCCTTTCCGGCCGCGCCCCGATTCCCGGGACGAGGGGCTCTCCGCACCGGACCCCGGTCCCAATGCCAGGCGGTGGGATGGTGGGGGGCCCAATTATCCGAGGCCAACCGAGGCTCCGCGGCGCTGCCGTATCGTTCCGCCTGGGCGGGATTCTGACTTAGAGGCGTTCAGTCATAATCCCACAGATGGTAGCTTCGCCCCATTGGCTCCTCAGCCAAGCACATACACCAAATATTTTTTGTTTCTTGAGGAACCTCCCTACTGTTCTCCAGAGTGGCTCTACCAGTTTGCGTTCCCACCAACAGTGCAAGAGGGTTTCCCTTTGTCCACATCCTCCACACCTGTTGTTTCTTGTGTTAATTTTAGTCATTCTGACAGGTGTGAGGTGGTATCTCATCACAGTTTTGATTTATATTTCCTGATGATGAGTGATGTTGAACATCTTTTCATGTGTCTGTTGGCCATCTGGATGTCTTCTTTGGAAAATGTCTATTCATGTCTTCTGTCCATTTCTTAACTGGATTATTTATTTTTGGGGTGTTTGAGAAGTTCTTTATGGATTTTGGATACTAACCCTTTATCAAATATGTCACATGCAATGTCTTCTCCCATTCCATAGGTTGCCTTTTAGTTTTGTTGATTAGTTTCCTTTGCTGGGCAGAAGCTTTTTATCTTGGTGAGGTCCCAATAGTTCATATTTTCTTCATTTCCCTTGCCTTCGGTGACATGTCTAGTAAGAAGTTGCTCTGGCCAAGGTCAGAGGTTTCTGCCTGTGTTCTTCTCTAGGATTTTGATGGATTCCTGTATCACATTTAGGCCTTTCATCCATTTTGAATTTATTTTTGTGTGTGGTGTGAGAAGGTGGTCCAGTTTCATTCTTCTGCGTGTAGCTGCCCAGTTTTCCCAACACGATTTGTTGAAAAGACTATCTTTTTTCCATTGGATATTCTTTCCTGCTTTGTTGAAGATGAGTTGACCATATAGTTGTGGGTCCATTTCTGAGATGTCTGTGCTGTTCCATTGATCCTTGTGTCTGTTTTGTGCCAGTACCATACTGTCTTGAGTACAGCTTCATAATATAGCTTGAAATCCAGAATCATGATGCCTCCAGTTTTGATTTTTTTTCTTTTTTTTCAGGATTGCTTTGGCTATTTGAGGTCTTTTGTAGTTCCATACAAATTTTAGGATTGTTTGTTCTAGCTCTGTGAAAAATGCTGGTGGTATTTTGATAGAGATTGCATTGAATGCGTAGATTGCTTTGGGTAGTATGGACATTTTAACAATGTTTATTCTTCTAATTGTTGAACACAGAATGCTTTCCCATTTCTTTCCTCTTCAATTTTCTTTTATTAAGTGTTCTATAATTTTCAGAGTACAGATCTTTTACCTCTTTAGTTAGATATATTACTGTTTTTGGTGCAATTGCAAATGGTATCAATTCCTTGGTTTCTTTTTCAGCTTCTTTGTTATTGGTATATAGAAATGCAACAGATTTCTGCACATTGATTTTATATGTGATTTGCAGTTCCTTTCTAAGTATTTCACTCCAAGCTATGCAATAAGCATCCTTATTTGTATGTTATGAGGCTTTTTATTTTTTTACAAGGTAGAGGTGAAAATAATGGGTCAAACAATATGTACATTGTAAGAATTAATAGATATTGCCATATTTCATTCCCAAAAAAAGGCATAGCAATTTTTACTCCTTCTAGCAATGTAGGGAAGTGCCTTTTATTTTCCATCTAAAATCCTTGCCAGTTGAAGACATTTCATTTTGCTTTAATTTACACTTTGTGGACTACTCAGGAGCTCGAGCAACTTTTTGCAGTGTTGTTTGCCATTTGCATTTCTTATGTAAATTACCCCCTTTTCTACTGGAGTTGCTTTCTTACTGATTTGTAAGAACTTGTTGTCCATTAGGCATATTTACTCTTTGGCATATATGTTGCAGATACTTTTTCCCTAGACTTTTTGTCTTTTGACTTTGTGAATGGTGTCATGTTGCCATAAACTTTTAAGACCTTTTTGTGTTGTTTCTATTGCTCTTCTTCATGCCACCTACTTTTCCTCACCTTATGCTACTTTTTCCCCCCTAAATTTATCCCATAGTATTTTAGAGTTTTTGTTTCTAACACAGATAGGATTTTTTTTTTCTTTTTCCATTTCAACTGCATGTAGCTGACAGAGAAAAGCTATTGATTTGAATATAGTTGTGTTGTTTCCAGATTACTAAATTCTTGCCAGTTTTTAGTCTATTGAGTTTCTAAGCATAGAGTCATATCATCTCCAAATAAAGATAATTTTATCACCTTCCAGTGGTTATTCTGTTTTTCTCTTTTGTAGTACAATGAGCTAGGACTTCTGTTAAAGTTATTAAACCTCTTATGGGTGAAAATCACACCCTGCTTGGAGCCTAGGCTGCAGCTGGAGCCCTGTTGCTCTGTGCCACGGCCCTCCTGTATGATGTCCTCATATTTCCTCCTCATAGCCAGTGTTGTGCAGGCTTCTTCCTTCCCAACTGGATTCTTTAAAGTTGGGCATCATAGGAGCACCTGGGTGGCTCAGTCAGTTAAGTGTCTGGCTTTGGCTCAGATCACGATCTTACAGTTTGTGAGTTCGACCCCACATTGGGCTCTCTGCTGTCAGCACAGAACCTGCTTCAGATCCTCTGTCCCCTTCTCTCTTTCTGCCCCTCCCCTATTCATTCTTTCTCTTTCTTTCTCCAAATGGACAAATAAGCTTTTTTAAAAAAAATAAAGTTGGGGGGCGCCTGGGTGGCTTGGTCGGTTAAGCGTCCGACTTCCTTCAGCTCAGGTCATGATCTTGCGGCCCGTGAGTTCGAGCCCCACGTCGGGCTCTGTGCTGACCGCTCAGAGCCTGCAGCCTGTTTCAGATTCTGTGTCTCCCTCTCTCTCTGCCCCTCCCCTGTTCATGCTCTGTCTCTCTCTGTCTCAAAAATAAATAAACGTTGGGAAAAAAGAATAAAGTTGGACATCATATCTCTTATGTCCTTCCTAGAGTCTACCAGAGACTGAGCACATAATTAACACATGTTGAACTGTCAGATGCATGAAATATGCTTCTAATCTCTTCTTCCAGGGCTCTCCACTTCTTCCTTGAAGCTTGCTCTGACATCACTGGACTTTAGATCGGATGACCAAAGTACTCTTTGCCCAGAGAACCCTTCCCCCTTACCCACCCTGTAGAATTTAGAGTTTTGAGCCTAAAGACACCAGAGACATTCCCCTTCTCAAACTTTTCTCAGCATCAGCATCACCTGGAGATCTTGTTAAAACACTGATGGGGAGTGGGGGTGGTCACCCCTAATGTTTCTGACTCAGTAGGTCTGGGGTGGGATGTAAGAATTTTGCATTTCTCAAAGCTCAGATGCTGCTGGTCTGGGCAGTGCAGTTTGAGAACCGCTCTCTAGACTAATTGGTGACCTCGTGGATGGAAAGCTAAGAGTTCTTTGCCTGCAGAAGCCAGATTCTTGTGGTGGTCCACATTCTGCTCAAGTAACCAGGTCCCCTTCACTTCACCCCACAAGCTTCTGCCCCGGGCCTTGTCCCTCCATGTGAGTCTGTGAACTGAAAGAGTGCATGTTAGGGGCACACAGTATTCATCTTTCATGGTATAGGCGATTTTGAAATGAAACACATTTTTTAGGTTTAATGAAAATTGACTCCCCTTTCCACCCTCTCAGCCTCTGCACTTAGATACCTTCATGAAAACAGAATCATCCATCGGGATCTGAAACCAGAAAACATCGTCCTGCAACAAGGAGAACAAAGAGTGAGTGACCCTCCTGGAAAGTCCTGGGCAGTGCCTCAGGGGAGCTGCTCTGGTGGTGAAGGAACACACTTTGTATCTTTGTTTATATTTGCATTTCCTTGACTTTATATTTGTTTTGATTCTCTGGGAACACTTTGATTTGAAACAGAATTAGCAAAAACTCCTGCTCGCAGATTGAGGCAAGTTTGAATGGATCACATTGTTAGTTGCCGGAGTTGCAGGAATCTGATAAGGAAAATGTTTCTCCTCCCACTTCCACCCCAGCCTTTGGGACCAGCACCTCTGGGAAGTAGGCTTTTTGTTTCCCATGTGTTTGAGAGTGTAACTTTTGATGCTAAGCTGGAAACCAGCTCTAAGAGAGCTGAGAGAAGGCAGAGTGAGCTATGGCAGAGAGGAGGCATTTGGAGCTGGTACCTGCATATAGAGCCTGGTCCGGCCTGCAGCTTTCCCAGAGCTCCTGGGGACCCTCCTCAGGGGGCCCTCCCGCTTGTGTGTGGTAGTAACCTCCCCATGGGGCTTGGCGCCCGTGCCCTTTCACAGCCTTCTTTGCTTAGCTGGGGGTGGCAAGCAAGGACTCAGCTAAGTGGAATGTAGTAACCCAACTTGTGGGCCACTCACTCTCTTCTGATAGAGACATCAGCATTCTGGGCTTGGCCCATAACTATCACAGTGCTCACCTTTGCTCTAGTTCACACTTATTCTTGTAAGTGGTTCTAGGATTTGAGAACTGAAGGCATTTACTGAGAAGGTCTTTCACATCATAAATCCAGTGTAGCAGTCTTGAGGGCTGGTGCATAGTCTGTTCATTTTGACCTCCCTCTGGTGATTAGTTACAGAGCAAGGAGAACATGTGCCTTTTTTCAGCATTTTTACAGTTATGTCTTCTCTTGCCCTACATCTACCATGTTGGAGGCAGTCTCCTGTGTAAATATTTGGTGGTTATTAGGAACTCAGAATCTAATACCACCTGGGAATTCAGAAATATCCTCTGCTCTGTCACCAGTATTCTCACAACCCTCAGATTTCTCCTTTTTCTTTCTTTCTTTTTTTTTTTTTTTTTTTCCAGTTAATACACAAAATTATTGACCTAGGATATGCCAAGGAACTGGATCAGGGCAGTCTCTGTACTTCCTTTGTGGGGACCCTGCAATACCTGGTAAGAAATGGGATTTACTTGTTTGCTTATCAGCTTTTCCCTGCTGACTGGACTTGTGCGGCTCCTCTCGGTTCTGCTTTCAAGCGTCTAAGTCTTGCCAGCTCTTCAGATGTTCCCAGATGTATAGGAATTGTTGTATGACAGAGACATAATCTGTTCAAGTCAGCACTTTTTCCCAACAGAGGCCCAGTGTAAGGATATGGGCATCTTCTCTGACATTCTCTTTGCTAGTGTGTGCCCTTGAACATATCCCATAACATCTTGGGCTTCGGTATTTTATCTGAAAATAGTTTAAACTAGATGCGTGCTGGTCTGTAGAAGCCACAGTTTCCATGAGGTGTCTCAGACCACCAAGAAGGAGCTGAGCTCTGAGCTCCCACTCTTTCTTTACATTATTTGGTGTATTTTGGGGTTCTGTTTGAGTCACTCATTCAATTCAGGAAAATGCTGATTGAGTGTAGTCTATGTCTGCGTGCTAGGCACTGTGCTAGGAGCTGGCGATGTGATGGGAAAGAAGACAAGCATTTCCCTGGTCTTTAAAAGAAACCTAGGGTTTAGTGAGAAAGCAGGCATTACCCCCAAACTTACACAAATAACTAAGAAATTAAAATTGTCGTTAAGTGTTACAAAGAGAAAGTGCAGGGTGTTATAAGAATACATATTAGGAGGACCTTATCTTGTCCGGGACCTGAAGGATGAGTAGAAAAAAGGGGCTGGAGGTAGGGGCAAGGAGAGGAAGTTGAAGGAAAGGATGTAGTCCATTGGAGGACTAAAAGACATTGAAGGGTTTTAAGTTGGAGAAGGATCAGGTTTACCCTTTGAAAAGACCACTCTTGATACAGAGTGGAGAATGAATTGCATTGAACAAGAGTAAAGAGTGGGCTAATGGTAAGGAGGCTCTGATGGGCAGCTCAGAGCTGGTGGTAGCAGGGGGGAAATAGAAAACTAGTCAAGAAATGCCTAGCAAGAGACCCAGTAAGACCTGGTAATAAGTTGCTTGTGGATGGTAACAACCAATAAAATTTTGATTGAATAAAGGGTTCTGCAGTTGTAATAAACAAACAAAAGGTTGAAAGCCACGGGGCTAAATGAGCTTAAGCATTTTATCAAGTTCTTGAAAAAGAAGAAGAAATTCTTTGAAGTCTCTTTGAGTGCATTTATACTCCCTTGGGCTCCATTGATTTATACTGGGCTCCACTGACTTATGACCTGCTCTATGGAGTAGAGTTTTCAGAGTGATGACTCATGCGGAGCTGTGATTCAGGCCCTTGTGTCCCTATCATGTAATTATGTAGGTCCTGCTGAGCGTCCTCTGGAATCCTCATGGGCTCAGCAGAGGTTAAGTCGGGGCACCCCATGCTCTGACCAGGGGCTCAGTCAAATCCTTCACCTTCAGGAACTAAAACTTCTGTCCATAACCAGATCCAGAGCTTGATCTGATCATCCCCCCACTTTTTCCTCTTGGTTTGCACTCCTTGGCCCCTGCAGAAGTGTGACACTTCTAGCCAGACTGTGCACAGTCCTGTCTCCACCCCTTTGCTTGTGATGGTCCTTTCTAGAATGTCTCCTTGCAGACACTCATGTGAGGAGCCTTTTTCAGAACCAAGGTCCATGCCCACCTAGTTACTCCAGCTGTCTCTGCTTAGGCAGCAATCATGCATCTGGCTTTTTTCCTACCTGATTGTAAACATCCTGTCCCATTGTATGACCACATGTCCTAAATATATGTATTATGCATTTGGTGTATACAGCCTGGTATCATTTTCCTTGTTGTATGTAACTTCCCACCTGGACACTGCCCTCAAGAGGTATATAATGTACTCTGGTCTACCTAAAAATACCTCTAGGGACCCTTGTGTCAGCATCGGGAGTGAATGAAGTAGAGAAAAATTCTAGATACCACTGGCTACACAGGTGGTCACCCCCTCACCCTTGAGTGGACATGCCAGTACCCTCTGGATGGAGTCGGGCAGGTGTGGACACACAATTAGAAGGGCTGGTTGCCCCCTCCTGTGGTGGCTCCTCGGAAAAGGAAGCAGCTCAGGTGTTTCCCCACCTCATGTTCTTCTACAGGCCCCGGAACTCCTGGAGCAGCAGAAGTACACAGTGACTGTGGACTACTGGAGCTTCGGCACCTTGGCTTTTGAGTGCATCACAGGCTTCCGACCTTTCCTTCCTAACTGGCAGCCCGTGCAGTGGTGAGTGAGGGACCGGGGCCTGTGGGTGGGGCCAAGAGTGCCACCTGAAGGGAGGAGGGTGTCCCTCTACCTTAGACGTGTCCTTCACCTGTTTCCATCTCATGGGGCACTCCAGCCTGGGCCCGAGACTTCAGTGATCTGTCTCCCAAAGAGGAAGTCCTGTGAGGGCCCAGCATGTGGGCAGTCCAGGCTCCAAAAACCTAGAGAAGTAGAACATTGTTAAGTATGATACCGTATAAAGGATGTTTGCCCTGTGTTTAGTAGCAACATATCAGTACATTTATAGACTGTTGTATACATGTGTGCACTTCCACTGAGGATGCTGTGGATTAGTAGACAAATAAAGGAGATGTACACATGACAAAGGAGAAGTATTTACATGGAAATGTATTGTCTGCAAATTTTATTATGCTTAAATATTTATTCATTCATTCATTTATTATTTTTGAGAGAGAGAGTGACTGGGAAGGACAGAGAGAGAGGGAGAGAGAGAATCCCAAGCAGGCTCCATGCTGTCACTGCAGAGCCTGACACGGGGCTCAAATGCACAATGAGATCATGACTTGAGCTGAAACCAAGAGTCAGACACTTAACCAACTGAGCCACCCAGGCGCCCCTAAATTTTTGTTTTAAAAGCATAAGAAAGTGCCTTAAAATGTAAACCAATGTGTACACAAATAAGTTACCAAAAAAAATACTTATTAATAAAAAAAACCAAAGGACACAGTTAAGATTTAAAAGAATTACTCTGTATCTTAACCTTTTTTATTACAAAAATAAGTGTTCATTGTATATGTGAAGGTTAATCATTATCAAAATACATAGTTTAAAAATTAACATTCCCCTAAATCAGGTTTCATTCAGAGTGTTCCTTGGGAGGCCACACCCTGATGTGAATGATGCTACTGTTGTTTCAAATTTTGTTTTTATTTCCAGTTTTTTTTGTGTCTTTTTGGAGCAGTAATAAGTACACATGGTTCAAGCTTCCAAAGGTATAAAAAGAGTATGCACTGAAAAGTCATCTCTTACTGGCCTCCCAGCCACCTGGCTTCCTTTCTGACAGGCACCTGATACCACTGGTTGTCAGTATGCTTCCAAGGGTGTTCCATACGGGTACGAATTGGCCTGTTTATCTGTTGGCTCGTTTATGTTTCATCCCTTTCCTACATCAGTTGATGGCACAGTAGGAACTATCCTGCATGTGCTCTCAGAACATTTTTACACCATGAAAATAAGCTTCACAAAATCCAGAAACAACCACTATGAACATTTTTGTGCATCTCCGGGTTCCTCAGTGTATGTGTTATACTTAAAACCAAAAAAATACACAAATAAATTATTGTACATACTCTCATATAACCTACTTTTCAGTCTTACTATTGAAAATGCTTTATGTTTTTCCGTTATTTGTAATAATTTCTGTTTGGTATTCAAATGAGTGGCTATACTGGAATTTATGTAACTTACCCACCGTTATTGGAAGCATGGGTAGTTTATAATTTTTACTTCTTAAAATAAAACCAAGAATAACGTCCTTATAAGGAAATCCTTGTATATCCATGATTATTTCCCTAGGATAATTCCTAGGAGTGGAATTTACTGATCAAAGATTATACACATTTTAGAGGTTTTCGATATGTATTGAGCATTTGCTCAACAGAAAGGTTGTATAAATAATGTTTTTACCAGGAACATACAAAGCTGCCCTTTTCACCACACTGTTGTTAACACTGGCTACTATCATTTTTCTGAATGCTTTTCTGGAAGTAGTGAAAACATTAAGTTTTTAAAAGGATAGGTATTTATATCATGAATTATTTATTTCTAAGATATAGCCTTGGAAATCAATTCTAGAAGAGTGGTTTTATATGTTGGAATCCAGTTCAGTCAGCACGTATAAGCCAAACACTGAAAATTTCAGCAGAGGTGAAAGAGGCCAGGTCCCTGCTCTTCAAGAGTCTGGTGAAGTGGCAAAGTACGCCCCCCTGTGGTGATTTGTTTTAAAACAAGCAATAATTGGGGTGCCTGGGTGGCTCAGTCAAGCGTCCAACTTCAGCTCAGGTCATGATCTCACAGTTTGTGGGTTCGAGCCCCACGTTGGGTTCTGTGCTGACAGCTCGGAGCCTGGAGCCTGCTTCAGATTCTGTATCTCCCTCTCTCTGCCCCTGTCCTGCCGTGCTCTGTCTCTCTCTCAAAAATAAAAATAAACATGAAAAAAAAATTTTTTAGAAAATAAAAAAATAAGCAATACTTGACCTGCACAGGTTCTGGAATATTGAGGAATTAGCTCATTAATTTATAGTCATACCATATACTGTGTATCTATACATCAATAGCGTTTTTAACTAAGAAATTGTTGCATTTCTTCAGTTCCAATGTTGAGCTTTTCCATTATTTTTAATAAGATGAGTTAAAATCCATTAGAACCAGAAGAACAAGTACTATTTGAAAATGTATCCCTGATGTCTTGGCGTCTTTATTGTAAGTCTGTTGTCTGCAGAATCAGCTTCTTAGAACTCCCCTCCCCGGTGCTGGGAGACCAGCTGATGCTTTCAAGTAGGCTACTTGGATGCCCAGTCAGGAGCTGTTCAGTGGACAAGTTTGTGAAAAGTGGCTGTCTCACCTGCTTTGTAATGCCGTAGAGAACTTTTTAAAAATTTCACTCTCTCCTCTCAGATGGCAGATGGATAGTAATTTCCGGACAGATGTGATTTGAGCTTTATAATTCTATTACAATCCTACTTTGAAATACATTACAGGACCTAAGCAATAAGCATTTTATTTACTACAGCTTTTATTTTTACAATTTCCCATGGACAGACTATTCCATTAGAGGATCATCTGTGTCATTTGTATGTGACGACAGTCTTGATACACCTGCCTTACAGTAATCACTGTTCCAGCCAGAGCTGTGAACCACCAGCCTCTGCCACATGCCAGTTCCAGCTAGGCCAACTTACCCCTTGCCAACGAGAAGTGTTCAGGACTAAGACATTTTTATCTGAATTTCCCAGGTGTTTTTGGAAAGGAAAGACTTGGACATTCACACAGTGTCGAAAGAACAGCAGACTTTGGATTTGAGTCCCTAGTTCTGCCACTCTTTAGTTGTGTGGCCTTGGGCAAGTCACCTGATCTGTATTTCCTTACCACTGAATGGGGAACTAAAAACAGTGTCTACCACCTGGGGTTATCATGGCAAAGAAGTATGTGTTCAGTGTCCACTTGGTTATCTATGAAGCATTATTCAAATTTAAGTTATCTTTCTCATCACCAAAAAGATCTGAAACTAGTTGGGTTTAAAATTTTTTTCCCTTCAAATACTATTTCAGATGCATCAATAAGTGCTCTAAATTGGGAAATGTAACAGTTCATTCACCATTAGAGATCATATCTAGCCATGTGCATTTAGAGGGAAGTACACTGTGCACGCATGTATTGTGCGTTATTTCCTGTAAATGTGATCTGCGCGCAGTGATCCTGGTTTGGAAGTTCTAATTTTATCCTCTTTCAAAACATAAATGTTGGATTAGATAAGATGAAAAGTAGAGAAAATGATAAGGATAAGCGAAGGATGAGATAAGGAGTCAGTAGTACTGGCTGTGGAACTCTAGGCACAGGATGGTTGATGACTCTACTTCAGGCAGTACAGACTATTGCGCTCGGAAGGAAGCCATCCTAGCAGGAAGCAAATGCACTGTTACCCAAAGATAGAATCACGCCCTGGGGGTATCCTGTACAGTTGTAAAGCGGTATGTTACCAAAGTACAATGTCTCCTGCCTGCTAAGTGACTTAAGGGCTGTATTGCAGGCATTCCAAAGTCCGGCAGAAGAGTGAGATGGACATTGTTGTCAGTGAAGACTTGAATGGAGCGGTGAAGTTTTCCAGCTCCTTACCCTATCCCAATAATCTGAACAGGTAAGGCCCAGTGGCACTTCTCCTCTATGCGGTTTTCTTCCTTTTTCAGAAATAGATGTCTGCGGTGACATCTGATAGCTTTTAAATAGTTTATCAAGGTATCCTGTGACTAGGAATTTGACATAATCGTCTCAGTCATCAACTTAGAATGGATTCCCACCCCTCACCCCATCTAGAAATCATCTCTTTTCTAAATTCACACAGTAATTTATCTGTACCTCTTACCACCCTTAGTAGTTTCTACCTTGTACTACATTTGGTTTTGCATAGCGTTTGTCTCCTAGTCAACTGTAAGCCTTTTCGGGGTAGGGGATTTCTACTTTATTTCTCTTTGCACTCCTGTGTAGCCTCATACTGTGTCATAGTCAACAAATAAACCTTTGTAGTTTGAACAGCATTTCAATCTCATCTTAGAGCCAAAATAACAGCAGCAATACCAGCGTTGAGTAATAGTACAAAAGCAAGTGGCAAGGCAGTCACAAACAACAGAGTAGCACGGAAAATAATCACCATAAGTATTTAGAGGATGGGGAGAGAGGTACTGTGTGGATTAGAGCTGTATGGAATGACTTTGGATGAGCTAGAACTTTCTGGAAGGATCTGGAAAGATGTGCAGGACATGGATGGATGGATGAAGAGGAAGGAAATTCAAGGGGAAGGAGTGAGGGGAGCAAAGGCATGTTTCAGGAGGCAGTGAGTAGGGAGTTGGCCTCTGTGGAGGCTGAGAGTGCCTCCATGAGGTAGGTCTGTGCCCAGGAAGGGGCATGAACTGTGTTGTGGGAACCACGAGTGCTTTTGCAGGTAGGGGTGGATTAACAAAATAAATCTGGCAGCATGGGGTCTAGATTGTGTGGGGGCATTGCCTAGAGGTGGGACATGCCTGTAAAGTGTATTTAAAGAGCTTCACGGATCATTCTCATGCAGCCAGGTGAAGTTCAGTTTGTTGAGAAATCCTGAATTTCAGGGGGTGTTGCAGCAGATCAGAGAGGGGATAAGCACCTGAATCATTAGTTTGGCTTTCCGTCAGATTAATTCATCTTCAGTCATCACATGTTGGTTGCCGTGGGTGTGAGTATGGTGAATGTACGTGGGGTGTGCATGGTAAGGCCACCTGAAGATGGTGTTGGAGCTGTCCCCTCCTATGCTGTGCTCTTCTTCTCAGCGTCCTGGCACAGCGACTTGAGAAGTGGCTGCAGCTGATGCTGATGTGGCACCCACGACAGAGGGGCACCGATCCTGTGTATGGTCCCAATGGCTGTTTCAAGGCCCTGGATGACATCTTAAACCTAAAGGTGAGTGTGGAGCCAGGTTAGCCTCAAGGCGGTAGGTCCCCAGTGGGCTGTGGCAGGGCTGGGGAAAAAAGAAGAGCTCCTTCAAAAGCAAGTCATGGGCCATCTGAGCTGTGGAAAGGGAGGCCCCTGTGAGAGCATCTGCTCCCATGCTAGTTGACATCGGTTGTAAGGTCACACTGTGAACAAACAGCAGCATTAAAGACCAGAATGTATGAACTCTGGGCACCGAGACTCCCTTCCTTCCGACTAGCCCCTTTCTTTGTGTGGCTGGGAAATGTTGGGAGGAGCAGACGATCCAGGCAAGTAGGTGGGCCTCTCTGTAAAGATGGGTTTTTGTTTCCAATAACATCTGGGTTGTGTTGCAGCTGGTTCATATCTTGAACATGGTCACAGGCATCATTCACACGTATCCAGTGACAGAGGATGAGAGTCTGCAGAGCTTAAAGGCCAGAATCCAGAATGACACAGGGATCCCCGAGGAGGACCAGGAGCTGCTGCAAGAAGCTGGTCTGGCATTGATCCCTGACAAGCCGGCTACTCAGTGTATTTCAGAGGGCAAGGTGAAGCCCTGTTCCCTAAGGGTGCCCTGCTTTTCCTGGCTTTGCTTCCAGGGGAACTAACTGCGCATACAGATTTCAGCTCTACTTTGTCACATAATGCAGATAACTGCCTGGTTTTTTAGTTGGAATGTGAGATCCTCTGCATGGTCTAATAGGAGACATGAATCCCTGCACACTTGACTTGGTACTTTCAGACCACTCAGAGCGCCTTTCTGTGGGCTCTGTTGCCAAAGCAGTGCTTCATTCCTCCGAGTCAACCAAAACTGTTGTGTATAGAACAGTGCTGATGACCACAGCAATGCAAGACGTGGCCCCTGCCCCCAAAGAACTGATAAAGTTAATGTGTGAGAAACAACCATGGGATAGGACGGAGAGACCGAACATTTAAATTGCACAGTAAAGATAATAGAGAATAAGACCGTAATAAGTTGTGATTGAGGGGTGCGTTTGGATAATAAACGTAAAAGGGGGCTCCTTGGGTGGCTCAGTCAGTTAAGAGTCTGACTCTTGGTTTCAGCTCAGTTCAGGATCTCATGGTTTGTGGTTTTGAGCCCTGCTTTGGGCTCTGTGCTGACAGCATGGAGCCTGCTTGGGATTCTCTCTATGTCCCTCTATCTCTTCCCCTCCCCTCCCTCAAAAATAAATAATAAAATAAACATTAAAAAAAAAAAGTGTAAAAGGACCAGGAAAGGGACGTGTAGGCTGGAGTCATTAAGAAAGGCTTTATGGGTGCTCAGTACTTGCTGGCTGAAGATGATGCTATTGGGAAATAGTGGGGAATGCCCTGAAATCTCTATTACTTGGAAAAGGAAGGGGTGGCATCCACAAGATCTCATCTTCCTCTTATCCTTTTGCAGCTGAATGAGGGCCGCACATTGGACATGGATCTCGTCTTTCTCTTTGACAACAGTAAAATCACGTATGAGACTCAGATCTCGCCACGGCCCCAACCTGAAAGTGTCAGCTGTATCCGTAAGAAGATCATTGTTTTTGTTTTTGTTTTTATTTTTTAATCACTTATGGGGTGCCTGGGTGGCTCAGTCGGGTAAGTGCCAGACTTTGGCTCAGGTCATGATCTCACAGTTCATGGGTTCAAACTCCACATTGGTCTCCGTGCTGACAGCTCGGAGCCTGGAGCCTACTTCAGATTCTGTGTATCCCTCTTTCTCTGCACCTCCCCCACTCGCTTTCAATCTCTCTCAAAAATAAACATTAAAAAAAATCTTTTTTTAAATAATCACTTACAATGCTTGGTACAGGGTAGGAGGGACAGACATGGACTAGCGGAGGGGTCCACACCAAGGAGATGCGCTTATCCAGTCCCTGGGGCAACCTTCTTTACTTGGGACTTAGGAGTAGCCCAGCCAAAAAAGAGTAAAGGAAGTCTTCAATTTCAGCCTCACAAATAGAATTCTAAACCTAGGACAGAAATACTGCCTGCATGCCTCTGAACTTGATCGAATCAGATGGCCATTTTATTTATTTTTGAAGTTTTATTTATATTTTGTACATGATAGAAAAAAATCAAAAGGTACAAAAGAATATACAGTAACAAGCCAGCCTCTCTTCCCAATTTCCCAGTTTCTTCCAGGGAAACCACTCCTGTCAAGTTCTTGGGTATACCTTCCAGGGGTATTCTATGCATTATAAAGTATATAGGTATTTTTCCCCCCAACATATGGTAACATACAACATGTACTGTTCTGCACCTGCCTTTTTCACTTAATAATATATTTTAGAAAATTTTTCCCCTGCTGGTGCATATGGAGCTGCCTATTTTTATTTTTATTTATTTATTTTTTTTAATTTTTTTTTTCAACGTTTATTTATTTTTGGGACAGAGAGAGACAGAGCATGAACGGGGAAGGGACAGAGAGAGAGGGAGACACAGAATTGGAAACAGGCTCCAGGCTCTGAGCCATCAGCCCAGAGCCTGACGCGGGGCTCGAACTCCCGGACCGCGAGATCGTGACCTGGCTGAAGTCGGACGCTTAACCGACTGCGCCACCCAGGCGCCCAGGAGCTGCCTATTTTAATGCTTGTGTAATATTCCATTGTATGGGTAGTAGATGGACATTTTAATGCATCCGCCATTCCTGCTATCTCACACACACACATACACACACACACACACACACACACACACACACACACACACACACACTTAGAATAAGCAGATCTAGGGTCGAGAGTCTTAGCTCCAGACTTACTGCTTATTTAATGATGTTCCAGTACTACTGGGTGAAGCTGAATCTGTAGAAAACTTCATATGACTTTAAATATTGTAACATAAAGGTTTCTGTTGAAAGCATAAGAGCCTGTGTACATGTAATTGACTCCATGTGGTTCACAAAGTGTTTCTTCAAATAAGTAGGTAATTACTGACTGGTACATGCTTGTGCTATTAATGGGATACAAAAAATGTATGTGACAGTAACCAGGCTTAACACCCAAAAAGGTTATGTGATAGCATAGTAGTTTAGTTATATAACTGAAAAATGTAAAAGTGCCAGTGATGTCACAAGGCATGACGTGGTTAATCGCAGGGCAGTTTTTCTCTGACGGTTGCATATGTCTCTGTTCCAGTTCAAGAGCCCAAGAGGAACCTCTCCTTCTTCCAGCTGAGGAAAGTGTGGGGCCAGGTTTGGCACAGCATCCAGACCCTGAAGGAGGACTGTAACCGGCTACAGCAGGGACAGCGAGCTGCCATGTATTATGCCAGGCGGTTTGGGACTTAATTTAAAATCGCGTGGTGGCTTTTTCCACAGGGAGGTGGCGGAGGCAGGGGCCCAGAAGCAACTGCTAGGACAGACAAGAGGGAGACGCTGGTTTGGACAGGCAGGAAGTGGTCAGGTGGGCAGGATTGAGGGAGGCCCTTTTAGACTTTATGAGGTGAGTGAGGTCAGCACATGGAGCTGTAAACTGAGGGGTGGGCTGGCTGAACTAGGGGCAGATTTTGGAATGTGGAAAAGCTCATTGCAGTCTGGGTCAGCAAAGCTGCCCTGATTGTCATGCTGGGGTCTGCCTGACTCTTTCCCCTGGGATATGACTAACTGGGGTTATTGACCCTTTGTGTGGTACTTTGCCTTATTCCAGTGCTGGCTGAGGGCTAGGAAATTGTATGATTATAAGTGGCTACTTTTGATACAATAATAATAATTATAGTAGGGATCTGCCTTGGCATTTGAGGTGGTTTTGCTGTTGTACAGGAAATGGTATTTGGATCCCAAACATGCCTGAAGGCTGTTTTTTGTGGTCCCTGCAGGATGAATCTCCTCCGGAATAATAGCTGCCTCTCCAAGATGAAGAATTCTATGGCTTCCATGTCTCAGCAGCTCAAAGCCAAGTTAGATTTCTTTAAAACCAGCATCCAGATTGACCTGGAGAAGTACAGTGAGCAGACAGAATTTGGGATCAGTGAGTGTACTCTCTGTAATGAGTTTGGAAAAACCATTACTGTCTTTTTCCCCCCCTCTTCCTAAGGTTTCTTTTGCCTCTTATAATTTAGTTGCTTGTGTCTATTTTGGTTTTGTGGTGTTTTCATTTTGTTTTTCTTTTTTTTTTTTTTCCTACATTTTTTTTTCCAGCATCAGATAAACTGCTGCTGGCCTGGAGGGAAATGGAACAGGCTGTGGAGCTCTGTGGGCGGGTAGGAGACTTGTTTTAGATTCCTATCCTTACCGAGGGGGGTGAGGCTTCGTACAACCTTTTCTCACTCTCTCCTCGAACACCAAATCCATCTTGTACGTCCAAAATCAGGAGGTCCTCGCCATGCTCTCTGACCCTAACTGGGACTTAATGGGAAGAGGCCAGGCTGGTAGCCAGTAAAGGGGAGGCCCATGGTGGCAGATGCAGGAGCTGTGCAGACCTGGTGTGCGTTTGAACAAGGCGCAAAATGTGAAGTGTCCTTACGGGAAGCCCAGGCCTCTTCCTATCAGAAAGGGCCTCAGATGAATGATCAACACTCCATCGGGCTGGGGGGTTTGCCTAGTTTTGTTGGGACACCAAATCCATAGGAAAGAAAAAGTCTAAGCATAAAGTTTTAGGACAGCATAAATCAAACACCACTGAAAAACGTTAATTGTGAGGCAAGGGAAGGAAGTATGGCTTAGTGATCCTCACACAAATTGAAGACCGAAGCCTCCAAGACCTTTTCTGGGCTTTTTACTATATCTATATATTATTATCTATACTATTATTATCTATACTATTTACTATATCTATATTTACTGACCAGAGAGACAGTGAGTGCTCCAGCCCATCCTGGCACTCACATCCAGAATCTCCGATAGAGAGGAGCCCAGGCCTCCCAATGTGGGATGGCATTGGGGTAGACAAATTAAGGGAAGAGAAAGGAATATGCATTGGGCTCTTCTCTATGCCAGGTACCGTGCCAGATACTTTACATACTGTATCTTATCTCACCCTTAAAATGGCCCCATTAGAAGCCTATTTTATGGCAGAGGAAACTGCAGCTCAGGAGTTAGGTGCTTTCCCCATGGGTCACACAGCTAGAAAGTGGTAGACCCGAGATCCAAACCCAGGCCTTCTGACTCCAGAGTCTCTGTCCCTTCTAGCCAGTCACCTGAGAGTCTTCGGTGAGTTTGGAACGTGTTCCCCCCCCCCCCCCCAATCTTGCATCTCAGAACGCCCTTATTACATCAGTTGACATTAGCACAGCTTTTTCATCAGGAGAATGAAGTGAAGCACCTGGTGGAGCGGATGATGGCGCTGCAGACCGACATTGTGGACCTGCAGAGGAGCCCCATGGGGCGGAAGCAGGGGGGAACGCTGGACGACCTGTGAGTACCAACCCAGTGTCCAGCCAAACCCACAGATGCCCCAGCCAAACTTCCATACATGTGTTGAGATCGTCTAAGGATTCAAGTGTGGTTATCATAGAAGCTCTGTGAGACCATTCTACAGAGTGTGATCCATTGGCAAAGCATCTTGGCACGTTCCAGTTGAGTTGCAGAGATGAGCAAAGGGCCAGTCACCATCACTGTCAGCCTTCATTTCCATATCTATCAAGTGTTGAGAAGAATTGTCTGACCTCACGGAGTTGTGAAGATCAATTCAGATGATTCAGATAGAGCAGGAGTTCATCATCTTTAAAGTCTGTGATGCAGGAGCTTTAACCATGGCACCAGATGTCACTGTTCACGCAGCCCACCCTGACCCAGGTGTGGCTCAAAGAGCAGAAAGTAGAACAGAGAAGGAAACCAGCAGGTCTTAAGATCTTGAACCCGGGAACTGTTCATTTGAGTCTTTATCAGGAATCTGGCCTTGGCTCTGGGAGGTGATAAGGTGCCCAGGCAAAGCAGTCCTACCTGAAGGAAAGCCAGATGAGAGGGAGCAGGCGAGCTGCCTCAAACTCTTGGGAGCTCCCACTTGGGCTCAGCACTGTCCTCCAGTGCCTTTACCAGGATTCTCAGGACCAGAATCTCGAACATCAGAAATCTGATGATTCATTTAAAAAGAAAGAAGAAATCTGATAATTCGTATTCTGTATTTTCTCGAGTTATTTAACCCATTATTCTCCTTTAGTTTTCAAATGAGAGTCACCTCTGAAATGTCAGGTTGTTTCATTGTGTTGAGATGGAAAAGAGATAGAAGTTTGTGTCTACCCTTGGGCTTGAGTTCTCACGGGGAGCCCGTGTTCTCCAGGCTTAGGTCCAGTGATGGCACTGGAATCACCATTGCAGAAGCCACGTGGACAGGAAATTCCAAGGGACAGAGTAGAACCTCCCTTTCTTAAGATTCTTTCTCATTAGGGATGCCTGGGTGGCTTAGTTGGTTAAGCATCTGACTCTTGGTTTCGGCTCAGGTCACCATCTCGCAGTTTGTGAGTTTGAGCCCCAAGTCGGGCTCTGCACTGACAGCATGGAGCCTGCTTATGAGTCTCTCTCTCCCTGTCTCTCTACCCCTCCCTTGCTTGCTCTCTCTGTCTCTCTCTCTCAAAGTAAATACAAATAAACTTTAAAAAAAAGAGAAAAGAGATTCTTTTGGAGAGAAGGGCGAGGTTTGATAACGAGAGCCATCAGTTCCTCATCATAGGCATCACCTATAATATCACCAGGAGTAGTAATTTCCTCCAGTCAAGGCATAGTGCTGGTCTTGCTTCTAAAAGTCAGTGATTCTACTGGCAGGAATTGACTAACCAGTGTCCCACATGTGCTTATTTGACCTCACATCTTGACAGAGTTTCTCCTTTGTATATTTCAGAGAAGAGCAAGCGAGGGAGCTTTACAGGAGACTTCGGGAAAAACCCAGAGGTAAGTGGGCCATTCTGTCTGCCACACGTGCCTGGTTCTGTCATGTGTATGGCGTTGACACTCTGCCAGCCACTGGAGGAACTGTGGGACTCTTTGCCTCTTTCCAGACCAACGAACTGATGGTGACAGTCTTGAAATGGTCCGGCTGCTTCTTCAGGCCATCCAAGGCTTTGAGAAGAAAGTGCGAGTGATTTATACGCAGCTCAGGTATCTGCCCCAACTTCCGTTCTCCAGGGTGGAATTCAGAGAAGCGGCAAGGACCCACGTGAGGCCATTTTCTCACTGCCCTCTGACTTGCTTACCCTGAAGGAGATTTATCTGCAGCTGTTGTTGGATTCATAATTACCAGGGATTACGTTCTCCTCCTTTCTCCAACCCAAATGCCACTGGAATTTGTCACATTTATTCTTTACAGTAAAACTGTGGTTTGCAAGCAGAAGGCTCTGGAACTGTTGCCCAAGGTGGAAGAGGTGGTGAGTTTAATGAACGAAGACGAGAAGACTGTCGTCCGGCTTCAGGAGAAGCGGCAGAAGGAGCTCTGGAATCTCCTGAAGATCGCTTGTGTGAGTGAGCCCCATGGCCAGGCCCTCGGCCCCCAGCCCGCCAGCCTCTTTTCCACCTCCGTGCTGCTGTCACCACCCTCCAAGAGAGACCGCAAAGCCACTGACAGACACTACTCAACTGCCACGGCTCAGTTTTCCTTCCTCTTCTCCATGACTTAGAGGGAGCAGGGAGGGGCCGAGTCAGGGCCGTACCAGGTGTGTTTCATTCTGCACGTGTGCATTTCCTGTGGCTGCTGTCACAAAGCGGCACCGCAGAGTTATTCCCTTACAGTCCTGGAGGCCAGAAGTCCGAAATCCAGGTGTTGGCAGGGCTGAGCTCCCGCTGCAAGCTCTAGGGGAGAATGCTTCCGTGCTTCTTCCAGCTTCTGGTGGCCCTGGGCAGTCCTTGGCTAGTCCTTGGCTGCATCACTCTATTGTCTGTCCCTGTCTTCACAAGGCCTTCTTCTCCGTGTCTGTCTTCTGGGTGTCTCAGATCAGTACACTTGCCATTGAATGTGGTTCCCACCTCAGTAGTCCAAGTTGATCTCCTCTCAGGATCCTTAACTTCATCTGTGCAGACCCTTTTTCCAAGAAGGTCACATTCACAGGTTGCTGGACTTAGGATGTGGACAGATCTTTTGGGGGACCTTCACGCACCACAGTGCATGTCTGTGTGACCTGGTTGATCCTCATCTGAGCCTGTGCTGCTTAGTATTGTCAACCACGCTTTCTGTGCCCACTGTCTTAATGTAGCTGAGATTCCACTGCATGCTGCTCAGGGAGAAAACGGGACACAAAAAAGAGCCCAGGACAGAGAAGGAAAAGAACCAGGTAAAAGCCATGGAAACCAGAGCTGATGGGAGAAAGACCCACACTATGCCAGCTGCAGCGAGGTTGACTATGATGAAAGAGTGATTTAGCCACTGGTGGTAGTTAAGAGCAAAGAGGAAAATGGGAAGATAGTTGCTTAAGGTGGAGGCAGGGTGCAAAGATGGTGTTTTTAAGATCATGGACTGGAGCGTATTTGTAGGTCAGGCAGGAGACAGTGCACTGGGAGAGTCACAGTATCAAAGAGGTGGGAGACAGTTGAGTGTCCAGGTCCTGAGAACAGCAGGGTGTCAGCTTCATGGGCATGCATGGAAGGATTGGCCTGGGGAAGGGATGAGTGACATTTCCTCCTGTAAGAAAGGAAGCAAATTAAAAAAGGAGAGATGACAAGGAGAGAAGCTTTAGGAAGGAGAGGGAAATTGAGGTATTTCCAGTGACGGCCTGATACGCCATCTGCATTCATGTGACGTTTACTGAGCGCCGACCACGTGCCCAGGAGCGAGATGAAAACTGGAGGTAAAGGGGGAAAGAAGCATGGCACCAGGCCCAGGAGCTCATAATCAGAGGGGCACACACAGGGAAGTGAATTCAAATGTGGGGCAGGAAGTGTTCAGCAGCAGCTGTGGTGCCATGAGCATGAGCCATAGCATGAATGTGAAGGAGCAACGTCAGCTTCAGGCCTGGAGGTGAGGGAACCACAGGAAACATTCACAAGGAAGGGTTGTTTCAACTGAAGAAATGGTGGACAGGTGGAGACGACATTCCAGAACGAAGACATTGCTCTATCAGAGGCACAGAGGCCTGAAAGAGTGTGTGTGTTCCGGGTGCTACACGCAGAGTGGTGTAGTGTGGGGCAAAAGGGTATCGTTTGGAATGAAACTGGAGAGGCAGGCGAGGATGAGCCCATGCAGGCCACACATGCTTTCGCAGGCATAGCAAACACTAAGGAATTTGTTTTTCTCTCTCATGTCGAAGGAAGTATGAGAATGGTATGATCACATTTGGGTTTCAGAGAAATCTTCATGGCAGCTGGAGAATGGATTTGAGACTTTGGCAAACGTCACCACTGGGGGGGGGCGCCGCTCTGGGGACTGGAGTTGCACAGCCCTTAGGGTGCACAGGACAGGACAGTGGAAGGACTGCTCTCCTGCAGGCCCAGGCTAAGTGGAGGAGGTGGATGTCTGGGTCTTTACACGGGTGACCGTCTGCAGAGCAAAATTGGGTGCTTGACTGACTGGTTGAAGCCAGACCTTGACGTTCAGCTGGAAGGAAGGATGTGGAACCAGGATGGGTCCCATATCTCGTGAGGCTGAGCAGGATGAAGACCCACGGGCTGCGGCAAGGGCAGGAGCCGGGTCTGTAAAAAGACGTGAGGCCAACAGATGAGAGTTCAGCTGGAAACTTGAAGTGGGGCAAAGCACGAGGTGCTGGGAAGGTTGGCATAGGTCATCTGCGGGCTGCAGGTGTGAGGAGGTGCGAGCCCCTGAAGCAGGAGCCACTGGCTTAACCTCTTGTCTGAGGTGGGTAGCTGCAGCACCCAGGGGGTCAGGACATCTTGGTTTTCTTGTTGGCTGTCCCACAGATGGTGCAATTCACAGAAGGCCACTTACAACCTTCTGGTATGTCTCAGGCTTCTACTTGAGACAGCAAAGATGTCTCCCTCTTAGTTTCCTTACGAGAGTTTCTGAAGCAATCAAACTAATGAACAAAGCTTACAAATGCAGGTACTCCAATCTCCCTATATTTACAATCTTCTATCAAAAAGTACACCTATAGGCATGCCTGGGTGGCTTAGTCAGTTAAGCATCCTACTTCAGCTGAGATCATGGTCCCACGGTTCGTGAGTTCGAGCCCCTCGTCATGCTCTGTGCTGACAACTCAGAGCCTGCAGCCTGCTTCGGATTCTGTGTCTTCTTCTCTCTGCCCCTTGCGTTCTCTCTCTCTCTCTCTCAAAAGTAAATAAGCATTAAAAAAAATTTTTAAAAGCACACCTATAGATGCAGAAAGATTTTCTAAGCCTGAATGAAGACTGTGGCAATATGCAGGGATGTTGACTAAAAATTTGTAGGAATAGCTAGTGTATTGTGACCTATTGTTTTGTGAGAAAATACCATGGTGTGAATGCAAAATTGGAATCATCCCTTTGCTCCAAAATTGTGTTGACTCTCTTTTGGTTTTGTCCTTTAGAGCAAAGTTCGTGGTCCTGTGAGTGGAAGCCCAGATAGCATGAATGCTGCTCGCCTCAGTCACTCTGGTCAGCTAATGTCTCAGCCTTCCACTGCCCCTAACAGCTTGCCTGAGTCTGTCAAGAAAAGGTAGGTCACTGTAAGGTGCCGGTGATGGCCGGTGCACTGGAAAGTCATGGGAATAGACATGCATGTTTATCATTGATCATTTTATGTGTCTAGCAATTTTGTGCATGTATTGAGTTTGTGCTTGTTAATATCCAAGCAAATGTGATATTTTGCTCTCTAGTGCCTTGCAACTGTCTAAGGATTGGATTACTAATTGCTTAATGAGGAGATTGAACGTGCTAATCAGTCACATGCTAGTCAGTCATATGCTATTATATAGTCCCATCAGCCATCATCTATCATTCAGAACCAGCCTGCCCGCAGGGAGTGCCCTGTTGGCCACGCCTCAGTCATCTCGCCTCCTCCCTCTCACCTCCCACCGCTCTGAGTTACCATATTAGGGTTTTCCACCCACTGCCTCTCCTCACCCCCCACTTCTGCCTTGCTTTCCCCTCCTGTCGCCTGGGCCACTGCCACCAAGGTGGTGAACAGAGCATTTCAGCCTTTTCTGCGAGGCCTTTGGCCTCCCTGCTTCCCATCCAGTCCTGCCTCCAAGCCCTCCCTAGTCAAATTAGTCTTCACAGAATACCACTTGATCAAGTTATTTTTTGGCCAGTAACTAGTAGTGGCTTCCCACTCCCCTGGAGGATTCAACCTGAGCCTTTTTAGACATTTACAGCCACCTCAGCCACCGTCTAGGCTGATCCCCAGTTCCCATACAGACTCCTTGCCCTGGCCCAGTGGTTCTCAAAGTCTGATCCAGACCAGCAGCATCAGCAGCATCTGGGCACTTGTTAGAAATGCAGTTGCTGAATCAGCTGCTCAGGGGCAGGGCAGAGCAGTCAGCCTTTCAGAAGCCTTGGCTGGTTTCTGATGCACTCTGAAGTTCCAGAACCTCTGTGGGCTGGTCCTGGGAGGTCCTTCCACCTACAGGACACATCTGCTTCCCTCTCCTCCAATGCCCTGACCACTCACACAGCTCTCTCTTCTTGGACTGCCTTTGGATGTTTTTGTTTCTAGTTCAGTCCCATGCAGTTTCTTCAACATCCTCTATGTGTCGGGTCTTAGGCACTGGCAATGGTTAAAATTGTCTGTGTGGGCAAATCTATAGACCAAAAAATAGATTAATGATTGCCTAGGGCAGGTGAGGGGGAGGGTGGGAAGTGACTGGTAATGGGCACAAGGTTTCTTTTTGCATGATGAAAATGTTCTAAAATTAGATTATGGTCAAGATTGTATAATTCTGTAAATATACTAAAACTATCGAATTACACACTTTAAATGGGTAAACTTTATGGTATCTAAATTATAGATAGATCAATAAAGCTATTTAAAAAATCCTGTTCTGGGGCTCCTGGGTGGCTCAGTCAGTTAAGTGTCTGACTTTTGGCTCTCACAGTTCGTGGGTTTGAGCCCAGCATCAGGTTCTCTGCTCTCAACAGATCGTCTGTCCCCATCTCTCTCTCTGTCCCTCCTCCACTCATTCTCTTTCTCTCTCGAACAAACTTTAAAAACAAAACAAAATAAAAATCCTGTTCCTGTGCTTGGGGAATTCATAGCCTATACATTGTGGTACTTAATTGTACGTGACCTTAGATTGTTAATTCTCTCCCCAACCTACTGTGAGCTTGAGGATAGTAACCAGGTCCTGTGCCTCTTACATTGCCCTTTGGAGCTGGCCCTAAGCCTTCAACCTAGTTGGTAGCTACGTGGAAGAGGCTGAGCAAAAATGTGGCCTGTGTTCCTTCCATCAGAGTGTCATGCTTTGTAAGGTGAGTGGATTTCCAAGGCACTGTCTTGGATTTGGCATTTTCCCTCCAATGATATCCTGGAAGCCCTGGGAAAGTCGTCCTGGGAGCACAGGCTGTCCGTCCATGTCCTAGAGCTGAGGCTAAAATAGGACAGCGGCTGATTATACCTTTCCCTTTCTCCCCATGGCCATTCACGACAGGTACATTTCTTATCCTGGAAAAAGAGAAAGCAGTTTAAATGAAATCAGTTCCCAGAACTTGCTTTTTCACAGATCTCAAGGAACTATGGAAATGGTGAAATTACGTGGTCTGTATATTTTTTTTCTATTTCAAAAACTGGAAAACAGGTGATTTGTGAGGTATCTTTAGATTTTGGCAGTTTAGAGAGAATTAAATTCAATTATCTGAAGTAAAAAGAGATCTGCTTGCTCTTTCACATTGTGAATGGTAACACTTATGGCTGAGCGTGGGCTTCTGAAAAATGCTTAACTAGATGAAGGAGATTACTGGTCAGTGACACGGTGCTTTACGACACTCAGCATCAAAATAATTGTAACTTCATTTTTAAAATCTTGTCAAAATCCCTGTAGCATTATCTCTGAAAATTCACATTGACCATTTTCTAATAATCTGATCATTTTCCTTAGTGAAGAACTGGTGGCTGAAGCACACACGCTCTGCACCCAGCTAGAAAATGCGATGCAAGACACCATCAAAGAGCAGGACCAGAGTTTAAGGGTAATGGCCTGTGTGAATCCGACATATTCAGTGTCCTTTCTCCCCACGGCAAGCCAGAAAAAGAAAATGCAAAGGCAATCCAGCGTTTCCTCCATCTCAGTATATGCTTATGCTTTTCTAGTACAGACTTCTTCTTATTCAGAGTAACGCTAACAATTATTGAATGGGTACGAGTACACTATGTGCATTATCTCATTTAATCCTTGTAACACTTAATTTTGATAAGGGAGGTAGCATCATTCTGAGAAGGTCTTTCTCTCCCTGTGGTTTTTGTAGCACTGCTGAGCATCTGTGTGCATAGAGGTCTGGGGCTAAAACAAGGACCTGTCACAGCCCCGCCTCTCAGGGACTCAGAGCTTAGCAGTAGGTAGTACTACTTATAGGGAAACTAACCTGATGAAAAACTGGTCAAGATACAGGTACATTTATGGCAAAGGTTCAGAGATGCTAAGCCATTCCTCAGATCTTAAAAGGCCCTTTCCTGCCAATATGGTGACCTGCTAGCCTCCCCCTAACTTCTCAGTTTCCAGAAGAATCAGAGAGGATACCACTACTAATTGTAATCACTTCTTATTTATTCAACTGTCCGTCTCTGGTTTAGGGCTTTTGCTGTCTTTTATTTCTGCCCATCCTCCTTCTGACAGCGTGTATTTTGATCATTTCACTGCTTATTTGCACTCCTACCAGAGAAATAGGAAGTCTTATCAGGCCGTTTCATCTGGTAGGGTTGGAAACTGGTAGCTGAGGTTAGCTCTTGGTACCACCTACCCACGGTCAGAAGTGCTATGAGCCACAGGTGGTACTAAAACTGCCTGTCTAGTTTCCATAGTCCCGGAATCTGAGGGGCTTCAAGCTAGGCCAAAGGAAAGTTCCCTTACGGTTGTGAAAATGTAGCTTTAGCTCGAGAGTACCCTGCAATAACAAGACTGTTACTAATGAGAGGATTTAAATTTCCTTCTAAATTGTGCTGGTCGCCTCCTGAGGAAGACAAACAATCCGAGGTGTATTGGTGGCCACTGTATTTTTAACATGCCTGTTGACTTTCAGTCTCTAGACTGGAGCTGGTTACAGACGGAAGAAGAAGAGCAGAATGGCCTGGAACAGGCCTCTTGACTGTGTGGGTGGCCTTGACCACCTGATGGGACTGCCTGCCCTGAGGCCCTCCCATGGTGGCCCCCGCTGTCATGATGTCCCAGCAGTCTTCGGCACCCAGGCAAAGATCTTCTCACTTCCCCAGGAGTTGTGACATTCACCGTGGGCCAGGGCTGGCGTCCTCTGCAGGCACCGCCAACAACTTGTCTGCACACTGGAAGTCCTGCATCTTGGAGGCTCAGCAAACACTGCTGCCAAGCATGAGCATTTAGGGAGACCAAGCCACTGCAGCTGCTTCCTCTGGTCTGGAAAAAGTTCTCAAAGTACTTTGCCCCACAGATCACTGGACAAATGTCTAACATGACTCTTTCAGGACAAACTGTGGAGGACGCTTGGTGTCAGCCTGCCCTCTCCTGACCCCTCCTGATCTCCAGAGGTCCTGATCCGCCTGTCCTCACAGCTAATGTTTCATCTGGATTTGGAACTAAACAGACTTTTAAATTGTACACTTGGCATGGCCCCATCCTTTCTCTTCCTCTTTTCATTTCACTGCTGCTAAAATTTCCCTTTTACCCACGACTTTGGTGGTCGTGCCCCCGTTGGCAAGGTCGTAGGTGAATGCCAGCTCTCCCCATCTGTAGCCCTTTCAGCCACAGAGTGACCTGCCAGCACCAGGTCAGAGAGCAGCTTCCTTCCTTCGGGTCCCGGAGACTACCTGCGAATGAGCTCTTGTGCAGAAGAACAGAAGAAGAAAAGGGTATCTGTCAACCACAAGTCTGCTGACTCCTGTGCCCACACCTGTCCCTGCTCAGACACATCTATGTGCGGTGGTGCTGGGATGGGGGAGCGCCTGTTTCTCATATCATCTAGCAGTATTATTAAATTGACTTATTTAAAAAATAGTTTCCATATTTTGCAACATGACTCAAGCATTTATACTGGGTTCCACAACCTGTTTTTGGCAATATTTATGGTCAGGACTTAGGAACTCAAAAACCAGCTTAATGGAAAATGTTATAAAATTGAATAGTGCCTGGATCTGATGTTGTCTTAGCACCAGCACTGCTTCTTCGACATTTCACAAAAGTTCTTTATGTTAAAAGCAGGAAAACAAAACGAGTTTAGATGATCACAAATAGGCGAGTTTGGTCAGAAAAGAAAGTTGGAATAGGAGGATTTTACAAACTGGCTTCCATGGAAACAGTACAAAGGGTTTCAGGGTCAAGTACATTTAGGAAATGCTTCATGCTTTAATTGCCTCTTGGAGATTCCCATTGTACACTGGCATAGTAAAGTTTCTGAGAGTCCTACAATAATAAACTGGCTTAACTGTGTAAATCTACTGTTTGCCAAATGCCTTTGACAGCAGAGCCATTTTTCCCCCATGTGAGTGTAACATTTGATACAGCATGATTTTGGAAACACTGGTGAGGAACATAGTGGGAAATAAGACCAGAACGGGAGGCTGCAATGGAGCCAGACTGGGGAGGGAATGAATGCGAGACTAAGGGTTATGGGCTTCACTGAAGAATTTTAGCAAGAAAATGACATCACCAAAGCAATGGTTTAAAACGGCTGACATAGGGGCTCCGGGGTGGCTCAGTGGGTTAAGCGACTCTTGGTTTTGGCTCAGGTCATGATCTCACGGGTTCATGAGTTCGAGGCCCACATCAGCTCCACACTGACAGTGCAGAACCTGCTTCGGATTCTCTCTTTACCTGTCTTCCCCCACCCCAAATAAATAAATAAACTTTAAAACATTTTTTTTTAATATTAAAGGAAAAGACTAACTGGAATATGCTAATTGATTTAAAAAAAGTGAAAACCGGGAGATAGGACTTGTCCTTCCAAAATGATAAGGTAAATGTACTTTCCCCTATTCCTCCCTTTAAGTATGGCTGAAACCTGTCAACATTATCTATAAACAAATAGAGGAAGACTCTGAAAGGTAGAAGCCAGCAGACCATCCAGGGACCTTGGACCTGAGGAAGGACATGGTGGGGAGTTCTGTGGGCTTTGCTTTTGTCTCATCTCTCCCCAATCGGGTGCTGGAGAAGCCACCCCAGAGGCACGACTGAGGAGACTGGCTCCCTCTAGCGGTATTAGATTCCCAGGGCTGCTGTAACAGATGGCCACAAACTGCAGGGCTTAAAGCACCAGAAATTTGTTCTCAAAGTTCTGGAGGCCTGAAGTCTGGAATCAAGGTGCTGACAGGACAGCGCTTCCTCCAAAGGCTCTAGGGGAGATTCTGTTCCTTGCTTCCTCTAGCTTCTAGTGAGTCCACTTGTGGCTGCATTTCTGCCTCCATGGTCACATTGCCACTTCATCTTCTGTCTGTCATCTCTCTCCTGTGTGCCTCTTATTAGAACCCTTGTGATTGAATTTAGGATCTGCATAATCCAGGGTAAGCTCGTCTTCTCAAGACCCTTAATTTAGTATGTTTTACCATGTAAGGGGTTTAGGGTGTGGACATTTCTTCTAGTGGGGGGCACCATTTAACCCACTACAATCTATCCCCTCAAAATTCATGCTCATCCCACATGTAAAATGCATTTACCCCATCCCAACATTCTCCAGTCTCAACCCATTACAGAACTAACTGCACAACCAAAATCTAAATGTCGTCAGCTCAGAAATCCTGAATTTCATCATCTTCATCACTTTTGAGGAGACTTTGCATGGTCCATCCTGGCTCCAAAGTCCTCTTATCTTTGGACCTGTGAAACTAGAAAACAAGGTAGCCCCTTCCAAAATAGAATGGTGAGATACACATATAATAGACATTCCCATTCCCAAAGGAAGATACTGAAAGGAATAAAGGAGTTATCAGTCTCAAGCTAGCTTGAAATCCAGTTGGCAAATTCCATTAGGTTTCAAGTCTTGAGAGTAATTCTCTTTTGCTTGAGACTCTGCCCACTGGGCCCAAGCCAGCTCCATAGGCCTCTCGAGTTTGTGCCCACAATGACACATGAGCCTCTGCTTCTGTGCCCATTCCTCCAGCTTCTGCCTTTGTATCCACGGCTCTGCTCTCTGAATCATTCTTTTTCTTGAAGGCTAGCACATGTTTACAACTGAGTGACTCTGTCAACCATTCCTTGCCCACAGAGTTTCAGAAGTCCAACAGACATCTCTCTTCATCCTCTCTGCCCCTTTCTATCCAAGCTGGTTTCTGTGATAGTCTCAAAACTTTTGTGGGTCTCCTATGTATGTCCTGTGGGTCCATACCATTAGAAAAAAGGTCCACAGATCTTTCTTGGGCAACCCCATCTCTGGTCCTGGCTTCTGCTGCAATGATTGAGTGGGTCTCTGAGTCACACACATAATCTCTTCAGCAAAAGTTGTCCAGCTGCACCCTTAGCCTACTCTGCAGAGGATGCTTTCCCAACAGTGAATTTCTTCATTTTAGCACCTTTGCAATCTGGATAGGCTGAGAGCCTTGCAAATCATCCAGTGCTGGTTCTTTTTTTTTCCTACAGTCCTTTCTTCAATTTATTTCCTTCCTTTGGCATTTTACTATGAGCAGCAAGGAAAAATCAGGCTACACCCTCAACACTTTGCTTGGAAATCTCTGCAGCTAAACATCCAGGTTCATTGCCTACAAGTTTTGCTTTCCACATAATGGCAGAACACAGTTCAGTCAAGTAACATTCCTATTTCTACCAACATTCTGTCAATGATATATGTGTTCTCTAAGGTGATAGAAGAGTTTTCTACCATGCACGTCACCTTCTGAGCCCTCATCAATGTCTTTAATGTCTGTTTTTATCACCAGTAGTCTGTTTAAAATAACCTGGGCTATTTCTATAATAACACCTCAGAATTCCTCTAGTCTCCATCCATTATCTAATTCCAAAGCCACTTGCACATATTTAGGTATTTGTTATAGTAGCATTCTACTTCCCAGTACCAAACTGGAGCAAATGACCACAAACTGGGTGGCTTTAAACAACAAAAATATATTCTTTTAAAGTTCTAGAGGCCAGAAGTCAGAAATTAAGATGCTGGCGTGGCTACACTCCCTTCAAGGTTTCTAGGGGAGACATGTTCCTTTCCTCTTCCAGCTTCTGCTGGCTCTAGGTGATCCTTGGCTTATCGGTACATCTGACCAGTTTCTGCATAAGTAGTTATATTGCCTCCTTTTCCATTTATCAAATCTCTCCTGTCTCTGGAGACAGGACCCATTGGATTTAGGACCCATTCCAATACTTTGGGATAGCTCCTCTTCTCAAAATCCTTAATCACATATTTTTCCATATAAGGTAATACAGGTTCTGGGAATTAGGTCATGAACCTACTTTGGTGGAGGGGGGGGAGGTCACTGTTCAACCCATTACACTAGTCAAAGAGCTAGGACAGGGGCAGCCTAGGAACACAGAAAATTTTTAAACAATAACCACTCAATTTCAGTTAACACTACAGAAAAAAAAAAATGTCTTACCTCTGCTAGAAAGACCAGATAGGAAGCTTAAACTTCACCAGGTGAGGAACTGGGACTTTCACTGGTGCTAAGCAGTAACAACGTCTCCCCTGCCACCCATTTCCAACATCCCGCTGGGTTAAATGGAGACCGAATGGGGAACAGTAAGGAGGCACCTTGCCCCTTCCAACCAAGTTGGTATTGGTGGAGTAATGAAGAGCCCTTCCCACTCAGGTGTCAGCAGAAGCCAAGTGGGAAGCCTGGGCTTCCACTCGCCCTTGGTAGAAATGAGACAGCACTCTGCTTTCCCCACTGGAATAATGTCAGAGCAGACCTGCTAACACAGAAGAATTAAATAAAATCCAGAGTCTCATCACCTGAAATTCTGATGTCCAGATTTCAATCTAAAATCACTCATCATACCAAGAATCAGGAAACCTCAACTGAGAAAAGATAAGACACTGAGGTGGCAAAAATTTAGAATCATCTAAGAGGATTTTAAAGCAACCACCATAAAAAAATGCCTCAAACACTAATGACCTTGCTTGAAACAAATGAAAAAATACAAAGTCTCGGCAAAGAAACAGAAGATGCGAGGAAGAACAAAGTGAAAATTTTAGAACTGAAAAAGACAGTAACAAGTAAAAATGTCAATGGGTAGGGTCAACAGCAGAATGCAGAGTGATAAACCAGTGAGCCTGAAGATAGAACGGAAATTTCCCGATCAAAACAACAGAGAAAACAAATTGGAAAACATAACAACAGAGCCTCAAAGGCCTGTGGGAGTGTACTAAAAGAGCTAATATTGATGTCATTCAAATCCCACGAGGAGAGAAGAAAGAGGGTGTGGTTGAAAAGTAGTCAAAGTAGTAGCTGCAACTTCCCCAAATTTGGCAAAAAACAAAAATAAAACACTTTATATATTCAACAAGCTGAGCAAACCCCAAACAAGATGAACTGACACAAAGAAAGAAATCCACACAAACACATATAGTCAAGCCTCTAAAAATTAAAAACAAAGGAAAAAATGTGTAAGTCTCCAAGACATGTATTTTACTTTTGAGGGAATAAGGTGGTAGAAATTATTTGAATGACAGTGGATTTCTTATCAGAAACGAAGGAAGCCAGAAGAAATGACATGATATTTTTCAAGTGCTAGAAGAAAAGAACGGTCAACCCCGAATCCTTTTCCAGCTAAAATATACTAGAGGTACACTCAAAAATGTCATCTGAATGAAGGACAAGTCATGAAATTCTCAAATGAAAGAAAAGAGAATTTGTAGACAATAGACATGCCCTAAAAGAATGACTAACTGAAGTTCTTTCAATACAAAAAAACATGATAAAAGAAGGATTCTTGGAATTTCAGAAAAGAAGGAAGAGGGGTGCCTGGGTGGCTGAGTCAGTAGAGCATCTGACTCTTGATTTTGGCTCAGATCATGATCTCATGGTTCATGAGTTTAAGCCCTGTGTCAGGCTCTAACTGACAGTGTGGAACCTGCTTGGAATTCTTTCTCCCCCAGTCTTTCTGTCCCTCCCCAGCTTGTGCTCTCTCTCTTTCTCATAATAAATAAATATTTTGGGGAAAAAAAAAGGAAGGAAGAATAAAATAAGGAGTAAAAATATGGATAAATACAATAGACTTTACTTTTCTGGAGTTTTCTAGACTATGTTTGATGGTTGAAACAAATATTATGACATGATTTGATATGGTTCCCAATCTATGGAGAGGAAATATTTAAGACAAATTTATTATAAATAGAAGAGGGTAAAGGGATATAAAGAGAGGCAAGTTTTCTCTACTTAAAATGAATTCATAAAGTGACACTTTAAACTCAAGCATCAAGTAAACTGATAAGATTACATATGTAATATGATATCTACAGCAACCACTAAAAAAAGCTACACAAAGATATACACTTGGAAACACTATAGATAAATCATAATGAAAACTTTTTAAAAGTTGATTTGCTTTGAGAAGAAGAGCATGCATGCTGGATGGGAAGGGGCAGAGAGAAGGAGAGAGAAAAATCCCAAGCAGGCCCAACACAGGACTCAAACTCACGAACCCTGAGATCATGATGTGAACCAAAATCAAGAGTCAGATGCTTAACTGATTAAGCCACCCAGGCGCCCCTCAAAGTGAAAGTTTTAAAAATGTTTACATAACGTTAAGGAAAGCAGGAAAAAGAAAACAGACAAAGCACCAAGAATAAGCAGGAAACAAAAAATTAAATGGCATATTTAAGCCTTAACACATCAATAATTATATTAAAGGTAAATAGCACGAATAGAAGGTACTGGTGGAAATGGAAAGAGTGTGGGGAATGTGAGTGATATGAACATTTAGTAACATATCCTATGTATATAAGTGCTTAGTACAAATTGACAATACTCTATTTGCTAGTCAGCGGAGTGCTGGTTTTATCTCTGTCCTTTGCTTCTGGACCCATTCTAATTAATAAATATAAGGTAGCAACTCCTTTTCCCTTCATGTCATCTTGACTCCAATTTACATGAAATTAAAAAATTTTGAAAACAAAGCTATTATGGCATATAATTTGATGTCCCCATTGATAGAATTTCCTAGAAAAGCGTTGTTCAGTAGAACGTTGTGTGATGATGAAAATGTTCTCATCTTCAACGGCCAGTAGGTAGGTAGCTACTAATGACACGTGAGTGGTGAGCACAACTAAGGAACTGAATTTTTACTTTATACTTTTTATTGGATTTCATTTTAAATGTTCATGGCCACATGTGACAAGTGGCTCCTGTATTGGACAGAGCAGTTTTAGAAGAAAAACACGGTCTTTAAAAGCTGCATTTGGAACAGAACCAGCATTTATGGATTGGCTAGTATCTGCCAGGCAATGAAATAACTTTACTTGAAATACGCGTTTCATCAACTCTAAAAAGCACATTTTTTCTCAGTGGGATATGTCTTTGAATGTGTGGCGTGTCACAGATAAAGGGGGTCAGGTGGCAGTTGTGTCTGTTGTCATTTACTTGTGGGAACTTGGTTCTAACTGTCTCTGCGGAGCTGTATCCCTTTGGTATCACCCGTGTGGAGTTGAATTGCCTTTTAAAATCTCTTCAGAAAGATTTCCCTTTTGGTTTGATTTGAGAAATTTACCGTGTACCCAGAAAGGCATAAAAACAGCAGTGAGCATAAATCTGACATGGTCAAATGAATACTTCTTGAGGAGATATGACCATAATTCGTTTCAAAGTGACAGCCACATTCTTAGGGGTTCTAAGACAAGAATATACCTATGGGTAGGTGAGGCTGTCTATTTGTCACTGAAATACGAGCAAAAGGACTGCTTATCACGTGTCCAGCAATGTCACTGAACGCAAGAGAAATTGCCAAATCCCTCAGAATAGCTGGAAAAATTCAAAGCAACAAGAGGCTTTGTGTGTGACTAATCCATTTCTCATCCAGGATTATAGTTAGGACATTGTGCCATAGTTTAATTGATAGCATTTTTTTCTTAGCGGTACATAAAATTATGGCCTTTCTTACAATTTAGTGGGTTTAAGATTGTTAACAATATATATATATAGTCTTCTATAGTCCTCACAATCCTAATGAAGTAAGTGCTATCATTATCTTCATTTCGTCCATGAGGAAACAGAGGCATGGAGCGGTTTAATAAGGTTAAATTAAATCTGACCTTCTTGAGAGGGCCAAGAGGTCTCCCAAAAGTGACTCTTCATCCTGGAGGGGCTGTAGGAGTGGGCAGAAGTCTCACTGCCTCCCGGTTTGTTGGAATGATGGCCCCCATGGGGTGTTGTGCTCCTGCACAAATTCCTGTGCACTAACGTCAGGATGTTCAGAGGTTTTTAAAAACTTATTTATTATGGAGATTTGACAAATATACAAATACAGACAAAACCATGTAGTAAAGTTCTATATTCTAATTGCCCAGATTCAAATTTATCCATGCATGGTCAATCATATTATTTCCTCACCAGCTGTTTTATGAATGAAGAAAATCTCAGCCATCGTAACATTTCACCCATATGGATTTCAGTATGTACCTCTAAAAGCTTAGCCCTTTTCTTGTTGTGATTTCAACATAACTACAATACCACTTTCATAATTCTTTCATTCAGGATCCAGTCAAGGGAATGAAACTACACAGCAATTTTAACAAGGAAAGTTTCATTTAACAGGGAATTGGCTTCTAACGGGTAAAGAAAACTAAGAATGCAGGAATAGCTAGAAAAGAATAGCCACTACCCCAATGGCTACAGAAGTCCCACCCCACCCCCGAGGCTGAAAGCCAGACATCATCAGAGAGGGTGTGGCCGTGGCCTGCCACTGCATGATGGAGAAGTTTCCAGAGGCCCCGAGTTGGCAGACTTAGGAAACTGCTCTCTGGCACAGCATAGGGTGGGGGGCAGCTGTCCATTGGGAGGAACTGCACCCCACAACTCACTGAGAAACTGCCAACGGGAGCGGCACAGCACCTGTAGGGTGCCAGGGGAATCTTCCTGCTGGTTCCACACACTTTAGGAGCTGCCCATAGGATCCCACCAGTGTCCTTCCAGTGTTCCCTGTGGCAAAGTTTAAAATTGTGCCAGGTGGCAAGGGAGAGATGTTCCAGTATCAAAAAAAAAAAAAAAAAAAGACAATGAAGGATGGATTTGGAATTAAGAGGCAATAGATTGGTAATCAGCACAGTCCACCCCTGTGACTACTCAGCTTCCGTATGCATCCTTCTCCATACATTTAAACTTCCATGCAGCAACTAAGCAACTCTGTTTCCACCCAACAAGATACAGCTACCCTTCATAGAAATGAAAATGTCTCCCCTTTTCTCCCCCACTCAAAAGGTGCACAAGCCCAACAGTCACTGTATCCATCACTAGCCATATGAACTACTCCCTAGATTCAGTCACACTAAGTTGTAAAGTTTATCTTCAACAACCTGCATATGAAATAGCATTGGGAAGGAGGGGAGAGAAGAAAATGGATAGCATATGCAAATAAGCACATATATAATAAACGGAAAGAAAATACACAAAGTCACTGCCGTCCTTGTTTCTGTAAGTTATCTGTGTCTCCCATGCGCCTGTAACTGATAGCTACAGGTTTATCTTCCCACTACCCATTCATATGTCCCCTGCCGTCAGCCACAGGCTCAGCTAGTCAGGATTCTTTTTCAGGTGTAGTGATATAAATTTTCATCCCTAAAGGATCCAAGTCCAAAATTGTACAGAGTTTTTTTGTTTTTGCTATAATTTTGCATTAATCTTAACGATTGCACATGAATATGCCAAGTGAAGCCCCAGAAAACCCCCTGGTTTCAGGCGTAGCCCTCATTGCCCTGATTGTGTAGCAGAAACTCAGTTTCTCCTTGGCAATCAAGGTCAATCTTTCTAATCAGTAGTAAACTCTTTTTTGGCCTTTTGGCTCAGTGGCATAGGAACCCAAAATGGCCAGGTGGCAACTTCCTGTCCCAATTCAGTGGAATCATTGTGGTGCTACTGGTTGAAGTATCCACCCTCCACCCTGCATCCCTTGATCACTAAGACCTCCAGACAAGCAAAGCTCAAGATTGCCAGTGTGGGAAGCCAAAATTTTGCAAGTGGGGTTTGTATATGTAGTGAGAGAAGTCACTCCTACTGTCACCCCCTTTTTTTAATGTTTATTTTTTGAGAGAGAGCAGGGGAGGGGGGCACGGGAGGGGCAGAGAGAGAGAGAGACACACACACACAGAATCTGAAGAAGGCTCCAGACTCTGAGCTGTCAGCACAGAGCCTGATGCGAGGCTCGAACCCATGAAGTCTAAGATCATGACCTGAGTCGAAGTAAGACGCTTAACCAACTGAGCCACCTAGGCACCCCCCTACTTTTATCCTTTGAATCCCAGACCTATGTATTATCACTATGGGGACATAGCATCATATAATGATTTCTGATTCAATGTAGAGACTGCATCCTGTAAGACAGAACCCCATCTTTTTGGGATGTTGTGTCCCAACTGATACTGTAACCATGTCTTCATTAAGCTATTCCAATTTTAGTTATCCCAGCCACTTCTGGATGATAGGGTATATGGCTGTACTTCCTTTGCTATGAAATGAGTTCTTTGATCAGAATGCTTTAGGGATTGCAGTTCTGTGAGCCCACAGACGGTGGTGCAAGCAGAAGCAGACAGAGAAGGCAAATCCATGTCCCAAATATGTATGTATTCCAGCAGGAAATGATAAGGATAAACATCTGCTCCTTCCAATATAATCAAACTACCCTTATTTGGCTGCCTTGTTTCCTGGGCAATTGTGTCAGATTGGGGGATAGTGTTAGTCACTGTTGGCAGGTAGAGGAAGTATACATTGTTGAACTTGTAATGGATGCATAGCCTCCATCCCTGTCACCATGGCTACTGTGTTCATGGCCTATTGAGTAAACAATGGGATGATGGGGCAAAAAGCCTGGCATCCACTCACCATGTAATTTTGCCAGCCTTATTATCAGGAGCCTCCTGTACAGTGGATGTCCTTTGGTAAGCATTCACATGAGACACAAATATCTTCAGTCTATGTCCATTCTGAGAGGTTTATCCACATGTCTCTTCTCCAGCAATCTTTGAATACTGTCCTCTGCAAGTCCTTGAGCATTCAGCCAATCCATCAGAAACAGTTCATGAATCTGGCCATCTCTTACTCCAGACAAAGTGGACAAACACTGTATGGTTCAAAATTCTGCACACCAAGAGGACTCTCCTTCACTACCGTGCTTCAGTGCTACCCCTGAGTGGAGCTGTGTTACTGCAGCTATTTACTTTCGGGTGGCACCAGCATGTCATGTAGAGCCACTTGTAAACCAGGCGACAGTTTCTCTTCTTTAGTCAACCTGCCATAATGCATATCCTTAACATTCCACAGACATGGCTTTAGAGAGAGGAAACAAAGCAACATCAGACAGTGTTGAGGGGTCTGAAACACCAGCTCATGTCATTTACTTATACCTTTTGGATCTTCCCTCCCAGCCAATTACCCTTATCATCAAAGAGGACAAGTATTTTGACCTCTGTCACCATAGATTAGTTTTGGCTCCTTTAATTTCATATATTGTCACTTAAGTCATTTTTCAATATGTTTTATTTCTACAATTTCTTTTTTGTTGTTGCCAACAGAGAATTAATGTTTGTAAGTCAACCATGTATCTGGGAATCTTACTGAACTTCTATTAGTTTCAACAGTTTGTCTTAATTCTATTGCTTTATTCTGTGTAAGAATTATGCTTAGCTGCACATAAGTATGGTTTTGTTTTTTCTAGTACTAATACCTTTACTGTTTGCACAATTGTGATGAGAGTGGACATCCTTGCCCTCTTTTGAGACTAAAGTTTCTCTGTCAACAATTATGTTTACTGCGGGCTTCTGGCAGAATCTTTACCAAGTTAAGGATATTTTCTACTATTCCAGTTTTCTGAGTCCTTTTAAAGTCACAAAATGAGGGGCACCTGACTGGGTCAGTCGGAAGAGCATGTGACTCTTGATCTCTGGGTCATGAGTTCAAGCCCCATGTTGGGTGTAGAGACTACTTTAACAAAATAAATAAAATAAAATCACAAATTGGCTTGAACTTTATCAAGTGCTTTTTGTCTGTATATTGAGATAATCATGTGGTGTACTTTTTCCTCTCACTTGTTACTGTGAGGAATCTGTTAAAATAAAAAATATTGTTAGATTTTTCTGATGTTAAACTGATCTTGCATTGGTAGAATAAACTCTATTTGCCCACAATTTTTTAAATAGACTTTTTTTTAATGTTTATTTATTTTTTAGAGAAAAGAGAGACAGATCACTAGCAGGAGAGGGGCAGAGAGAGAGGGAGACACAGAATCCGAAGCAGGCTCCAGGCTCTGAGCTGTCAGCACAAAGCCCAATGCAGAGCTCAAACTCACAACCTGTGAGATCATGACCTCAGCTGAAGTTGGATGCCCAATCGACTGAACCACCCAGACACCCCAATAGACTTTATTTTTTTTAACCAGTTTTAGGTTTACAGCAAAATTGAGTTGAAGGTACAGAAATGTCCCATATACCCTTTGCACTCACACGTTGCACTGCCTCCCCCACCATGGAATTCCCTACTAGAGTGATAACATTTGTTACAATTGATAAACCTACATTGACACTTCATTATCATCTAGAGTCCATAGTTTACGTTAGACTTCACCCTTGGTGATGTACATTCTATGGGCTTGGACAAATGTATAATGACATGTATCCACCATTATAGTATCATACAGAATAGTTTCACTGCTCTATAATTGTTTTTAAATTCAGTTACTTAATATTTTGAGATTTCTATATTTATTTTTATATTTGAAATGGGCCTATACTTTTCTCATGGACACTCAGAATGTGTGTTCTATGCACTTGAAGGTAAGTCTTGACTTTTTCAATGGTTGATGTTCATGGTCTTACCTATCATCTTTATGTTGATGGCTACATTTTTATCCCCAAACTTCAAATTTGTACATTTACCTGTGGTAAACATATCTAAATACTTCAAAAATACTGAATTTATTCTCCCCCACCCCCCACCCCCAAACCTGTTACTTGTATATTTTTTATTTCAGGTAATGACACTGTCATCTACTAAGTCCTATAAGGCAGAGATTAGTGATTGTCCTAGACTATTCCTCACTCCTCTCATCCAGGACCCACCTGTTTTTCACCTCTTAAGTTTAAAAACATTTTCCTGTCTCCTGCCTTAGGTTCTTAAATAGTCTCCCTGCTTTCTAACATCTCCCACTTATCAAAAATTCATCCTCTATAGTGCTGTTAGAATAAAAATTGGAAAATGCTACTTGAAACCTTCTGTGACTCTACAGCACCCAAAGACTAATGTCTAGTCTCCACAGGCTGGCACACATTGACACTCGTCTTGATTTCTAACCTCACACTCCACCAACTTCTGTGCAGTACTCTATTTTCCTGATATATACCACATTGTTTCTCCTTTGGGAAGAGTTTTTTACATGCCTTACCTAATCGAATCCCGTTCATCCTCACTGGTGGCTCTTCCTGTTTCTTGACTAATTCTGGGACATCTTCCTGACCTCTAAACTAGTACCCGACCCCTCCTACCAACACACACACATTAACAGTTCTCTTCTCTAATCTCTTATTCCCAAAGTAATTGAATCCTGCTTCATGGTTTTATTTTTTTTTTTCAACGTTTTTATTTTTATTTTTGGGACAGAGAGAGACAGAGCATGAACGGGGGAGGGGCAGAGAGAGAGGGAGACACAGAATCGGAAACAGGCTCCAGGCTCTGAGCCATTAGCCCAGAGCCCGACGTGGGGCTCGAACTCACGGACCGCGAGATTGTGACCTGGCTGAAGTCGGACGCTTAACCGACTGCGCCACCCAGGCGCCCCAACTTCATGGTTTTAAATATCATACAGATGCTGATGGTTTCAAAATTACACCTCCAGCTCAGATCCCTCTCCTGAACCTCAAGATAATGTATCCAACTGCCTCTTCAGCACTGTCAGCTGGATATACATCTCACTTCCAAAAGTCAACTCCTGATTTTTCCCTCCCAGACTTGTTCTTCACTGTCTTCCTAATCTTCTTAAATGACAGCCCTATTCTTCCAGTTACTCAGTTGAATAACCATGGATTCACCCCATCTACTCTCTGTTTTTTCACACCCTACATCTAATTCATCCAATGAATCCTGTTGGTTCAACTTTTGGAATATATCCAGAACCTGAATACTTACCAATTCCTTCAGCATTACTCAGGCCCAAACTGCCATCACCTCTTGCCTGGATTATTGCCTTAGCTTCCTAATCAGTCTCCCTGCTTGTGTCATGTGCTTCCTCTCCTAATCTTCCAGGATAAGTCTTTTAAAATCTATGCCAGATCAAATTACTCCTGTGCTTAAAACCCAACTCCAAAGGTTCCCACCTCACTTGGAGTAAAATCCAAATTTCTTACAATGGCTCATGATCTGGCCCCTGCTCCCTGCTGCTACTCTGACCTCACTTTCTACTTTTACTTTGCTACCACTGCTCTGGCCACTTCTCTGTCCCCTGCACATGCTGCACGCTCCTCTCTTACCATCATCTGTCACTCTTATCTTTGCTCATACTGTACCACCCACACTATCTTCACTGCTTATCCTTAATGAAAGAAAAAGGTTTCATTTCAAATTAGGTTTTGTTGGTATCAGCATATGTTAAAATGGTCACATACTTTGTATCAACTTGCCTAGAACTTTTTAGTTTCAGCCTTAGAGTCTACAACTGCTTTTCCCTCTGCCTGGATCACTTTCTCTCCCAGATACCCTCATGGCTCCTTTCCTTTTCCTTTACATTTCTGTTCATAATGTAGCCTTATCAGAGGCCTTTATAGGACATCCTCTCTATACTGGTACCCATCTCCTATCCCAACACCCAAGGACTTCCCTGTGTAACTTTGTTATCTTGACTTATCTGTTTTTATGCCACTATCACCACCTAATGTATTTATTTGTCCCTCCACACCCCCATTAAAAAGCTCCACAAGATGGGACTTGGTCTGTTGGTTGCTATATACACAGCACCCAAAGCAAGGCTTGGCACTTGACAGGTGTTCAATAAAGGTATGTTGCATGAATGAGCACTTTCTAGCTCATACATATTTTGTCAGAAGTGCTTAGCACTATCTCTTTAAAGGGTTTAGGTTTTTGGAATCCTGAAATGAGAGACTAGGGGCTTTCAGTTCTGTCTCTTCCTTATGCTGAGGAAATGAAACAAGTAAAAGTATTTGCTTGGGATGGGTAGAAGGGAAGAGAAAACTGACAGTTCATATTTCCAAAATATCATCACTCAAGGGAGTTCTTCTCATTTTCCCAGGCTTGTAACTTCTAAGGTAGAGAATGTTGGGGTTTTTTGAGTTTTTTTTTTTTGTTTTGTTTTTTGTAAAAGCCAAAACGTTATTTCTGTGTGGAAATTTGAGGACTTCTATCATTTGATTTACTCTATTACTCCCAACCAACTTTGGCTCACTCCTTTGAAATTGCGTGAATCTTTGCAGTTTTCACAAGTTATATGGCTTTTAATCTTTTAATCCCTCTTACTCCTTTTCCCCTACTATGCTGAATCTGATTCAATAAAAGTTTACTTAGAAAAAAAGTTATCCAGTTAGGAGCCCTTAAACAGTGCTCAGTGTTTTTTCCAAATTAGGTTTTGTTAGTGACATATCTAAGGGTAACATGTCAGTGTAACCAACTTGTTTCAGTTTGTTCAGAACTTTCTAGGTTTGAGCCCTGAAAATTCTGCATCCCAGGAAACCCCTCAGTCCCCCTACATCACGATGTGTCAATCTCTTCTGTAATTTAAAATATTTGACATTTAAGCAAAATTGCAATTTAGGATGTTCATTCAGTACATATTTATTACCTACTCTGCGGCAAACAAAAATTAAGTCCTACTGTGATGGAGCTTACAATTCACATTAGGGGAGGAAAAAATAGAGCAGGGAGTAGGAAGTAGGCAAATAACACATGTGTAAGTTTCCAATCATTTTCATGGAGTGGAGTAATTCCGCAGTAATAGAGAGGGCGTGGGTGTTGTTGCTCAGGAATGTGACAGCGATGTGACTACCCGGCTGAGACTGGAAGGATGTGAAGGCAGCCAGGCAAAGCCCTGAACAATGAGAAAAGAACCCTGAAGCAGGTACATGTGTGTGCTACATAACGACATGTGTGCACTAACAAAGGGAAAAGTGGCAAGAACCGGAGTAAAAGAGTTGAAAGGAGGTAGATCACATTAGACCTTGCAGGCCCTGGGAAGGAATTTGGAATTTATTCTAAGTGCAATGAGAGGGTATTTAAGCAAATGAATAACATATACTGATATACATTTTCAAAAGACTACTTTTGTCCTTTTTAAAAAAATTTTTTAATGTTTATTTTTGAGAGAGAGAGACAGAGCATGAGTGGGCAAGAGGTAGAGAGAGATCAAGACGCAGAATCTGAACTAGGCTCCAGCTCAGAGCCTGGCACAGGGCTTGAACTCAAGAACCGTGAGATCATGACCTGAGTTGAAGTTAGATGCTTAACCAACTGAGCCACCCAGGTGCCCCTACCTTTGTCGTATTTGGAGAATGGCCTTCAGGGGATAAGAGCAAAACAAGGAAGCCCACCCTGGAGACTATGGCAGCAATCGGGGAGGCAGATTGTGGTAGACTGGATTAGAGTAGTGGCAGTAGAGGTGGTGAGTGGCTATCCAATTCAGAGCACATATTCTGGAGACAGAACAGGCAAGACTTGACAGATTGGATGTGGGATATGAAAAGAGCCATTAAGAATGGTTCCTAGGGTTTTGCCTGATGGCAGGGTGGATTAAAATGTCATTAACTAAACTGGGGAAAAGTTAAGAAGTTAGTGGAGCAAAAATTCAAGAGTTCTTTAAGACATGTATTTGTGAGATGCTTATTATGAATAACTAGAGACATCCAGCTGGAAGTTTGATATATGAGACTGGAACTCAAGAGAGAGGTCAGGGCTAGAAATATAAATTTAGGAGTCTTTGAGCTGGCATGGCATTTAAAAGGTGAGACTGGACAAAGTGGAAAAGCTGGTTAGAGGAGAAAGGCCTGAGGCACTTTCCTATAAAGGCTGGAGAGTGGAGGAGGAACTGGGAATAAGAACAAAAAAGCAGAACAAAAACTTGAGAAGGAGTGGCTATGAAGGAAGAAGGAACACCCAAGGCATGTGCTGTCTCAGAAGCCAATCTAAAACAAATCATTTCAAGAAGAGAGTAGTCAAAGTAGATCAAATGTTACAAAGTAGATCAAATGGTCCAAGAAGATGAGGAGAGATGACCACTTTCCTTGGATTCTCTGGCATTGATTCTTAAAAAGTCTAATCCTCGTATAAAATGAGTATTTTATACTCATATAAAAATGGTATAATACTCCTGTAAAATGCTCGTAATACTTACATAAAAAATGATCCCACAGTTCCCTAAAGTTGCAACTGTCATTATTCAAAGTCGAATAAAAACTTTTTTATTTAATGAGGGATGATCATTTTTCAGAACGAAATAATATGAATATAGCCTGGAATAGGAACTGGATGGGAAAAAAGCTGAACAGAGAAAAATACTAAGATGACTCATGTATCTAAATGAAGGTGGTAATCAAGGTGTTAAGAAGTTATGTTATAAAGGGAAGAGACAGGGGCACCTGGGTGGCTCAGTCATTAAGCATCCACTCTTGATTTTGGCTTAGGTCATGATCTCACGGTCTGGGAGTTGGAGCCTTGAATCAGGCTCTGCACTGACAGTGTGGAGCCTGCTTGAAATTCTCTCTCCCTCTCTCTCTGCCTCTCCCCTACTCATGCACTCTCTCTCTCTCTCTCAAAATAAATAAATAAACTTAAAAAAAAAAGGCAAGGCACAAGTTGGGAAACTACAAACATTTACAAATAACATACAAATATAATATACAAAAAGATTAATACTTATATATATAAAAGAGCTAACAAATTAATAATGGACAACTATCCCAATAGAAAAGTGAACAAAGGATATATAGATAGGAAATTCATAAAAGAAACACAAATATCCAATAAGGATAATTTAAGATCTACACTAATATTATGAGGAAACAAACAACCACAACCTTGCTAATCAAGGAAATTACTTGTATCTAAAGCATTAATCCATTACTGAAAAATAATGGTGGGGCACCTGAGTGGTTCAATTGGGTAAGCCTCTGACTTCGGCTCAGGTCATGATCTCGAGGTTTGTGAGTTCGAGTCCCACATCAGGCTCTGTGCTGATGGCTCAGAGCCTGGAGCCTGCTTCGGATTCTGTGTCTCCCTCTCTCTCTCTGTTCCTACCCCACTTGCTCTCTCTCTCTCTCTCTCTCAAAAATAAACATTAAAAAATAATTTAAAAATAATGGTAATTTTTTTAACTTTATTTTTTATTTTTTAAAATTTACATCCAAATTCGTTAGCATATAGTGAAGCAATGATTTCAGGAGTAGATTCCTTAATACCCCTTACCCATTTAGCCCATTCCCCCCTCCCACAACCCCTCCAACAACCCTCAGTTTGTTCTCCATATTTATGAGTCTCTTCTGTTTTGTCCCCCTCCCTGTTTTTATATTATCTTTGTTTCCCTTCCCTTATGTTCATCTGTTTTGTCTCTTAAAGTCCTCATATGAGTGAAGTCATATGATTTTTGTCTTTCTCCGACTATTTTCACTTGGCATAATACCCTCCAGTTCCATCCACGTAGTTGCAAATGGCAAGATTTCATTCTTTTTGATTGCTGAGTAATACTTCATTGTATATATATATATATATATATACCACATCTTCTTTATCCATTCAACGTTTATTTGTTTTTGGGACAGAGAGAGACAGAGCATGAACGGGGGAGGGGCAGAGAGAGAGGGAGACACAGAATCAGAAACAGGCTCCAGGCTCTGAGCCATCAGCCCAGGGCCTGACGCGGGGCTCGAACTCCCGGACCGCGAGATCGTGACCTGGCTGAAGTCGGACGCTTAACCGACTGCGCCACCCAGGCGCCCCATATCCATTCATCCATCAATGGACATTTGGGCTCTTTCCATACTTTGGCTATTGTGGATAGTGCTGCTATAAACATGGGGTGCATGTGTCCCTTTGAAACAGCACACCTGTATCCCTTGGATAAATGCCTAGTAGTGCAATTGCTGGGTTGTAGGGTAGTTCTATTTTTAGTTTTTTTTTTTAATTTTTTTAACGTTTATTTATTTTTGAGACAGAGAGAGAAAGAGCATGAACGGGGGAGGGGCAGAAACAGAGGGAGACACAGAACCAGAAGCAGGCTCCAGGCTCTGAGCCATCAGCCCAGAGCCTGACGTGGGGCTCAAACTCACGGTCCGTGAGATTGTGACCTGAGCTGAAGTCGAACGCTTAACTGACTGAGCCACCCAGGCGCCCCTATTTTTAGTTTTTTGAGGAACCTCCATACTGTTTTCCAGAGTGGCTGCACCAGCTTGCGTTCCTACCAACAATGCAAAAGAGATCCTCTTTCTCCGCATCCTTGCCAACATCTGTTGTTGCCTGAGTTGTTAATGGTAGCCATTCTCACAGGTGTAAGGTGGTACCTCATTGTGTTTTTAATTTGTATTTCCCTGATGATGAGTGATGTTGAGCATTTTCTCATGTGTCAGTTAGCCATCTGGATGTCTTCTTTGGAGAAGTGTCTATTCATGTCTTTTGCCCATTTCTTCACTGGATTATTTGTTTTTTGGGGGTTGAGTTTGATAAGTTATTTATAGATTTTGGATACTAACCCTTTATCTGATATATCATTTGCAAATATCTTCTCCCATTCTATCGGTTGCCTTTTAGTTTTGCTGATTGGTTCCTTCACTGTGCAGAAGCTTTTTATTTTGATGAGGTCCCAATAGTTCATTTTTGCTTTTGTTTCCCTTGCCTCCAGAGAGAGACGTGTGAGCAAGAAGTTGCTGCGGGCAAGATCAAAGAGGGTTTTGCCTGCTTTCTCCTCCAGGATTTTGATGGCTTCCTGTCTTACATTGAGGTCTTTCATCCATTTTGAGTTTATTTTTGTATATGGTGTAAGAAAGTGGTCCAGGTTCATTCTTCTGCATGTTGCTGTCCAGTTTTCCCAGCACCACTTGCTGAAGAGACTGTCTTTATTCCACTGGATATTCTTTCCTGCTTTGTCAAAGATTAGTTGGCCATACGTTTGTAGGTCCATTTCTGGGTTCTCTATTCTATTCCGTTGATCTGAGTGTCTGAAATAATAGTAATTTTTAAAGGACTAGATTATAATACTAGAAGTATGTTCTAAAAAATTAATCATGGTTAAGCTGGATGGTGAGATAATTGTTTAATTTTCTTTTCTCCATTTATACATTTTCAAATATTTCTACAGCACCCATGTATTATTTTGTAATAAGCTTTTCATTTTATTTTTTTATTTTTATTTTTTTTAATTTTTTTTTTCAACGTTTATTTATTTTTCGGACAGAGAGAGACAGAGCATGAACGGGGGAGGGGCAGAGAGAGAGGGAGACACAGAATCGGAAACAGGCTCCAGGCTCTGAGCCATCAGCCCAGAGCCTGACGCGGGGCTCGAACTCACGGACCGCGAGATCGTGACCTGGCTGAAGTCGGACGCTTAACCGACTGCGCCACCCAGGCGCCCCAGCTTTTCATTTTATTTACATACAAAGCAATTGCCTGGAATTGGCAGTTCAGTATGAACCCAAGAGAAACACCTGTGAAAATATTGATGTCACATATCCGTTTTTCAAGCAGAACTGTAAATTTCTCAGATACAGGTCATCATGGTTGTTTTTTTTTTTTAAGATTTTATTTATTTTTTTTAATGTTCATTTTTGAGAGAGAGAGGGAGAGGAAGAGACAATGCAAGCGGGGAAGGGACAGAGGAACCAAAGCGGGCTCCTCGATGACAGTAGAGAGCCCTATGTGGGGCTCTAACTCACAAACCATGAGATTATGTCCTGAACCAACGTCTGGCGCTTAACCGAGCCTCCCAGGCTCCCATTAAGATTTTATTTTTAAGTACTCTCTACACCCAACTTGGTGCTCCAACCCACCATCTCAAGATCAAGAGTGGCAACCCACAACCCCAAGATCAAGAGTAGCATGTTCCACCGACTGAGCCAGGTGTCCAGGTCATTATGTTTTAATGACATTTTCATTGCTCATTATCTAGGTTAAGCACTTCTCCGCATCCTACTGTTTTCTCTTTAGCCCCTACCGCAAAAGGCAGGGGAATAAGAAATAAAACACTCTGACATTGGCGGGCATATCTGTTAAAAGTTTACTATAGGAGGCTTCCCTATAATACGGCGTATTTTATTCTAGGTTCCCGCCTGCTCGCTAGTACGGAACTCCACTGCAGTGCACTGGTACCATATTCTTACTGAAAGTTTTCACAAGTAAGTATGATGCCGGTGTTTGCCTCTTATCCTCGTGCATTCAATAACTATTATTGTGCACATACAATATGTGCACAAAAGTATCCTCGGTATGCTATCTCCCACCTGACTACCTGAGTTAACTTCACAAAGTCGGACTCCTTAGTTTTCCCCTTCTGGGGAGAGGATTCCAGAGAAACGTACTGGGAAAACAGACACTGTCTTGTTAAGAATCCAGGTCTTCCCACGGAAACCCCGTTACGAAACCAACCATCTCGCCCAGCTTTCTCTTTCAGGTCTCCTGCGCCGGGTGGTTCCCGTCTCTCTCGCACCCACAAGAGCCACGAGAGCCCCGCCCCCGGCACCGCCCCCAGCGCGTGACGTCACCACGCGCGCCGCGCACCGCGCCCCCTGTCAGAGGCAGCCATTGTTCAGTAGGTCGCGCTGGCTTTGCCAGGGCTGGGTTGGTCCTGCCCCCCTCTCCAAGTCCCGGCCCCTCCTTAAAGCTGGGAGAGGGGGCCAGTCCGCGGCTTTGAGCACTCTGCGGTCCTCGGGTGCAGGCCACCATGAGCAAACGGAAGGCGCCACAGGAGACGCTGAACGGGGGAATCACGGACATGCTCACAGGTTAGCGCCGCGCCAGGCGCCGCTGGCTTTCTTCTCCTTTCTTCCTACCTCACTGCCTTCCCGTCCTTCTCTCCTGTCCCCACAGCCCTGTGGATGGGTCTGGCCCCTTGCAGCGGGTAGTCTTCCGTACGGATCTTCCTTCAGCGCCCATTGCTGGTGGCTGAATGTCAGTCCTCCAGGGGACTCCTGTGTCACTGTTTGGGCTGTCTTTGGCCTGGCCCGTGTAGAAGCGTAGGGTCACTGTCCCTTAAGAAGTTGTTACACCCCCTTCTGGAAAACTCAGTTTTCGTTTGTTTACTCGTGGTTCTTGTTGACCCGAGCTTCTTGTTGCCTTTGCAGAACTCGCCAACTTTGAGAAGAACGTGAACCAGGCAATCCACAAGTACAATGCTTACAGGTGGGACGGTGCAGCATTCTCTGGTAGCATGCATCCTGGGATGTGTGGCAGTTAACAGGGCTGAGGGGCCAGTGGATATTTGGATCATATGCAAGAGGAGAAAAAAGCAACAACTGAGGGTATTGACTCTGTGGTTGTACCTTACTACAATATTTCTGGGATGATTTGGGCAGAGCTCTGTAGGATCGTTTCTAATCGGTTCCCAATCTGATTGCAAAATAGGTGTAGCTGAGGTGTGTTTTTCCCATCATCAAATATGAATTGCTGAAAATGCAGTTTGATTTTAAGCCATAATGAAAGACAGTGTATGAGGTCTGTGCTATGAAATTCATGGAATCAGATTTTCATCTGGTTGATGTTTCGCCGATCCTTGGATCCATTCTATCCTGTCCATCTCACCAGGACCCTTATCATAGCCATTATTCCCACATCCAGTTACTTGTGCCCCGTAGCTCACAAACATGTCCTAAGTCCCTCAGCTCTTACAAGCAAAAACAAAACAGCCTTCTTAACTTCCCTCTACCCTCTAGCTAGCTCCTGTCTCTTTCCTCCACTTTACAGTTAAGCTTCTTGAATAATCTGTTTCTTGTCTGGATTTTCTCAGCCCTGGTCATTCATTATCTCACTGTGGTGTAATTGTCATCCTGCCATTCCTCTGAAAATGCTGTCACCTACATCTCACCTTATTGAACTCTCACTGGCATCCACCATTAGCTCATTGCATTCAAGTCTTAGCCTTGAATTCTGCAATGGCACTCCTGTCTGTTCTTTCACCTCCTGTATTCCAATGCTAGGAGTTCCCAGAGGTCTGCCCTTTGTCCTTTTTTCTCATTTTCATACTTTCCCTGGCAGTCTTAACATTCTTGGCTTTGGATACTGGTTATGTCATTGACTCCAAATCTGTATCTCATTGACTTTTCTTCAGATTTTTAGGCCGCTATTACCTTTATCTCCACCCTTTCAAAATTAACCTCAGCTCTCTCCTTCCCTTCCCATTCAAAATTCAAAACTGATTATGCTTCTTACCTTATCTTTTATGACTTCCTGTTTAAAGTAATTGTTCTATCAAAAAAAAATAATTGTTCTATCATCCACACATTTGAAGATCTAAAAATCAGAGATATTCAACCCTATATTTTATGTCACACCAGGCTTCAGAGAGATGTTTAGTTTTGAAGGAGCCTGTCAAGGGATAAGTGAAAGGAAGAATAGTCTAAGAAAGGAAACAATATGTGTCAAGGTATTGAGACCTGAGGAGTATGACATTTTCCAGGAAGTCAGTAGTTCAGTTTGCTTATGGAATATGGTCGGAATGAGGAAATCAGTCTGGAAAATCAGGTGATGCCTGCATGTATTTCCCTACCCAGATATACATTTCTCTTGATTGTGGCCAATATATTCTTTTGAAAATAGTTGTCTGATCCTGCCATTCTTCCAGAAGGCCTTTCAGGATTAATTCTTTTTCCCTTCAGGCTTTGTTCCATAATGCCAGTTGTCTGGTACTACTTGTGCTTACTGAAACAGTTCCCTCAACAAACTGTCCTCAACATACCTTTCCAGACTCATCATGAGTTACATGCTAATAGAGGTTGAAATCCAAATCTAAAGGTCTGTATGTATTAGAACAGAATGAAAAACCAAGGATGCAAAGACTACCTGGTATTTATGCTTTAGACTTAGATGTACTCTGGCTTTTTTATCAGCATCATTGCTAAACTATATTTAGCACTGAAATTACAGACAGGATACCATCGGTAAGCTCCCAGGGTGTGCCCAGTGTGTCACCAGATTATTGAGCTGGATGTGTGTGGAGATGGGCAAGAATCACGGGTCAGTGCTTTATGCAGAACTGAGATGAGAGCAATGAAAAAAAGAATATAACTATAAGGACATGGAGGAATGCAGTTGGAATTTTAGGCCATGAATTTAAAAATAACCATCCATAAACCCCTTTGGTATCTAGTAGTCTAAATACCACCAGGTGGCACATTTTTATGAGAGTTACAAACAATTTCTGAAAACTAGCTTATCCCCAAAAGGAAAGGCTACTGGTCTGCTGAATCTCCCTAGTTTCACATATACAGTTAAAATTATGCTATCCTCAAATGTGAGGATTTTCAAAATACTTCTAAAAGATATGCAGGTGGTCTGTCATTTCATCTGAGTTTTTTAAGTTTGACACAGATGTGGAAAATTAGTTATTATGATAAAGTTTAAGCTAAATATTTGCTTGTATATGTGTTCCAGTTTAAGAAAAATTAAGACCTCCGTGGATTTGTAACTAACTGATTTTCTTTTCTTTTTTTTTTTCCCTCTTATAGAAAAGCAGCATCTGTGATTGCAAAGTACCCACACAAAATAAAGAGTGGAGCAGAAGCTAAGAAGTTGGTAAGTTTAGTGAGCAAGCTGATTGTAGAGTTCACACATGTACAAATTTGATGCGTTCCACTGGAAAATTAAATTTGCCTCTCCAAAGCTTCCTTGATCCACATACGCAGATTTCACTGCTCCTGATTTCTTGGAATAATATTAATGCTATATCAGTCATACTGTTTCATTGTCAAAGTGTGGAGGGTGTAGATTGAAATTCTGCTTTAAATATATGTAATTATAATTTTTTTCTATACCCTGCCATATACATATGTAATCACACTGAATTTCAGCTTGAGGGTTAGTCCTCAAGAATGTGGTGACAGAACGTATTGGCATGTCTGGTCCCTAGCTCTTTTTCTGATAACAGGTATAAGAATTTATGTGAGTTAGTGAGAGTTGGTGTTCCCAAAGAGATATTACCTACTAATCACATAATTGAGCCCCTTAGTATATTAACGCAGTTAGCCCTCTTGTCTGTAATTTTCTTGAAGCCCTATATGCTCTGTCACTGTGTGTATCACAATTTCTAGAGGGTCATGGCTCTTGCTAATTTATATTAGTATTACCAAGAATATACTAGGAAAGTCTACATGTTGTTCTCTTTCTTTTTTTTTTTTAATGTTTATTTAATTTTTTTGAGAGAAAGTGACAGAGCAGGAGTGGGGGAGGAGCGGAGAGAGAGAGAGACACACACAGACTCTGAAGCAGGCTCCAGGCTTCGAGCTGTCAGCACAGAGCTGACGCAGGGCTCGAACCCACAAACCATGAGATCATGACCTTAGCTGATGTTGGCCGTTTAACCGACTGAGCCACCCAGGCGCCCCTGATAGGTTGTTTTCTTTCATCTAAATCTCACTAAAAGATTCTAAGTTCCTGAAAATTGAGGACCATATCTTAATTCATCTTTTGTTAAAGATGTCAAACTGACGTGGCTTTTGATTGGTCTAAGTCCTGACAGTTATCACCTTCTTTTGTTATTCTTTACCCATTTGTGTTCACAAAAGTCCTCTAGAATTTAAGTTATCAATATTTGATTGTCCTTAATTTTCTCATGAGAGCCTTCAAAATATGAGCCATAACTGTCCCGTATTTTCACCTTTCAGAGTCGTGAAATTACCATAAATCTTGTACATCTTTTGATTGAGTGACAGATTATCCGCATTAATCATGTGCCACATCTTCATCTTGAATTAATTACTCAATACTAATCATGTCCTGGTGTATAGGTTTTAAATCTTTTGTACCAATAGACAGTTCTCAACTTCAGTATATCCTTCCCAAATAGACTAGCCAAGGAAGTTATAAATACATTGGACTTTAATTCTGAGTTTCTTTCCTGGTGAACTGACCCAGTGTTAACCTCAGGAGCCACTTCTGCTTCCATTCTGTTCCCCTTTTATCACTATTGACTTTCCTTTTTTATGTTAATTACCTGCTCATTTATTAGATTCAAACTTTTGACAAGCTTTAATGCACTTCATCCCAAATCTGAGCTTATGGTATATCTCTAAAAAGAAACCCCACAAAAGTATCCAAAATTCCTTTTACATGAGACTGGACTTAATATGAAAATCACATAGGGGCGCCTGGGTGGCTCATTTGGTTAAGTGTCTGACTTCAGCTCAGGTCATGATCTCATGGTTCATGAGTTCAAGCCCTGTGTCAGGCTCTGTGCTGACAGTTCAGAGCCTGGAGCTTGCTTCAGATTCTGTCTCTCTCCCTCCCCCACTTATGCGTGTGTTCGTGCGTGCTCTCTCAAAAAAATAAACATTAGATAGAAAATATGAATATCACATCATTATTCCTTTCCACTATTATATTAAAAATCACCAACCTACTCTTTGGCACATATGAGTGCTTCTCAATAATTCTAGAAGTCTGATATTTCCAGAATGAATGTTTGCCTCTTAATCCTTAATGTTAGGTATAGGAAATAGCCTAGGCTTAAATTGCTTCAGGTCAGTATGTGTCTTCTGATAAAGAAAATGAGAAACCTGAGCAGTTTCCATTTTCTAGTCTGTTCTGCTTCCTAAATCTTGTTCATTTCTATCTGGTAATTGCTGTTTTCAGAACTTGAATATGTGTTCAGTAGTCCTGGAACACTTATTAAGCATTAAATAAATCAAGAATATGGAAGGGTATACGTAGGGCTAAGAGACAATAGGAAATAACTGGCACACATGTTGTGCACTTGAACATTTAACTTAAAAGGACCAATACCACCAACAGTGAGCACTAATGTAAACTGTGGGCTTTGATGATGATGTTTCAATGTAGGTTCATCAGTTATAATAAAGGTAGTGTTGTGGTGGGGGATGTTGATAGTTGTGGAGGCTATGTGTGTGTGGGGGCTTGAGGGTATGCGGGAACTCCGTACTTAGCGATCAATTTTGCCATGAACCTGTAACTACTGTAAAAACTTATTTAAAGGGAAAAAATAAAAAGGAAAAAAACATGAAAAAAGTGTTCAACTTGACCAGTAATCAGAGTTGCAAATTAAAACAAGATGCTGTATGGTGTTATCAAACTATCAAATATAATATACAGTATGGATAAAGATGTGGAAAAAGACATACAGTTACTAATGATGGAAATCTTGGTTATTTACAGCTTTTCTGAAGGATAATTTGGCAGAATGTTGGCAAAATGCCTATCTCCTTTGTCTCAACAATTTTACTTTGAGGAATTTATCCTGAGGAAACCAGTAGAGATAGATGTATATAAGCATCATTCGTTCTGCACCTGTATGCCACGTATTCTCCTGGTGCTTCAGGTGAAGCAGTAAAAAGACAGGATCTCTGCTCTCATGGGGCTTATGTTCTAGAGCCGTGCTGTCTATCACAATAACCATGAGCTGCATTTGGCTAGTGAGCTCTTGAAGTGTGGCTAATGTGACTCAGGGATTGCATTTTTTCATTTTAATCATGTAAACTTAGATCGTCTCATGTGGCTGGTGGCTACCGTGTTGAACTATACAGTTCTAGAGCAGTGGTTCTCAGTGTGGTACGTAGACCAGCAGCAGCATCACTACCTGGGAACTTGTTAGAAATGCAACCTACTGGGGGAGCTGGCTGACTTAGTTGGTAGAGCGTGTCAGGGTTGTGAGTTCAAGCCCCACGTTAGATGTAGAGTTTACTTTAAAAAGAAGGAAGGAAGGAAGGAAGGAAGGAAGGAAGGAAGGAAGGAAGGAAGGAAGGAAGGGGAAAGTAAAGAAAGAAAGGAAGGGAGGGAGGGAGGGAGGAAGGAAGGAAGGAAGGAAGGAAGGAAGGAAAGAAAGAAAGAAGGGAAGGGGAGAGAAGGGAAGGGGAGAGAAGGGAAGAAATGCGACCTTTTAAGTCAGAAACTCTAGGGTGAGATTGGCTTTCTGTGTTTTACCGCATCCCCAAGGTGATGATAATGTGTATAAAAGCTTAAGAACCTCTGCTCTAGAGGAAATTCATGACATGGTTATATCAAGTTTGTGAACTATCTAAATGTTTACTTGTAGGGTATTTGTTAAGTAAATTATGATACATTCGTACAGTGATATACTATGCAGCCATTAAAGATACTGATGTTGTATTTATATATTGATATGGAGATTTGTTCATGATGTTTTTAAGTTAAAATACAAAGCAGTATGATTCTGTTTTTGTAAGAAAACTGTGTGTGTATGTGTGTGTGTGTATATATATATATATATATGCACATATATGCACATGTAACTCTGCTTATGTGTATAAGCAGAGAAGGCTATGTAGCAGATGTTAGGTGATGAGATTACAATTTTAATTTTCAGGGTGATGAAATTAGCAAGTGATTTTAATATTTTTCTTTTTGCAATTCGATTTCTCTTTTCTACAACAAAAATCAATTTAAAAAATAAGTCGTTTAGAATTGTTTTATTAGGACTTCTCTTTTGTCAGTCATTTAAGGATTTTGTTGGGAGAATATATTTTCACCATGACTCAATTTTCTGTGTCCTTGGTTTTAAAACTGGTCATGTGATGATCATTTTTTTTCATTTCCCATTTTTTACTTTATCTTTGAGTGATTTGGTAAGCATTATATTTATATGAGTTTTATATTTTTAATTTTCTATTAGCCTGGTGTAGGAACAAAAATTGCTGAAAAGATTGATGAATTTTTAGCGACTGGAAAATTGCGTAAGCTGGAAAAGGTAAAATTTTAACTTGTTTGCTTATTTGATTATAGTGTATGCTTTTTTTTTTTTTTTAGTGTTTTTTTATTTCAAGAGAAGGAGAGCAAGCACGAGTGGGGGAGGGACAGAGAGAGAGGGAGAGAGAAAATCCCAAGCAGACTCCATGCTATTAGCATATTAGCACTAATATTTAGTGCTAATTAGTATTAATTTAGTGCTATATTAGTGCTAATAGCACTCCATGCTATTAGAGTCCAATGCAGGGCTCAGTCTCACTATTTGTGAGATTATGACCTGAGCTGAAATCAAGATTTGGACACTTAATGGACTGAGCCACCAGGTGCCCCTCTAGTGTCTGTCTTTAGGGCAACTATCATATAGCATCATTGCAGGGTGATGTCATTCACCTGGTGAGATGGAAAGAAAAAGAGAGGAGTGGAGTTTATGGCTTTAAGTGGTCTATTTTTTTAATTTGAATATCGTTCCCCTAAAATCATAATTGTTCACTTATTTTATGTGTCCTTTATTTTTAAAAAATATGTTTTTTGGGGTGCCTGGGTGGCTGTCTTTGGGCATCTGACTTTGGCTCAGGTCATGATCTCGCAGTTCGTGAGTTCGAGCCCCACGTTGGGCTCTGTGCTGACAGCTCAGCCTGGAGCTTGCTTTGGATTCTGTGTCTCCCTGTCTCCCTCTCACTTCTCCCCCACTCATGTTCTGTTTCTCTCTTTCTCACAAAAATGTTTTTATTTTTAATATTTACTTATTTTTGAGAGAGAGACAGAGAAACAGAGCACAAGCAGGGGAGGGGCAGAGAGAGAGGAAGACACAGAATCCAAAGCAAGCTCCAGGCTCTGAGCTGTCAGCACAAAGCCCAACGCAGGGCTCAAAATCATGACTCGTGAGATCATCACCTGAGCCGAAGTTGGACACTTAACCAACTGAGCCACCCAGGTGCCCCTTTCTATATGTCCTTTAAGAGACTGTTAGCAGCTGTATTACAATTAGCTCCTCGTATCATTCAGAAGGTAGGTTATAAACTTTGATAAAAGATTGTTATATTTTAGAATTTCTATTCTTAAGCTCTTTAAAGCATTTTTATGATTTTATTTCACCCTGGTGATAGTAACTATACCACTTATGGTCTTTTATGAATAAGCCTTTTAAAAGTATTGGATAAATGAGAGATGAAATATCTTCATTTGCTTTGTTATTCATCTATAACCACTGAGGTTATTTGTGAATACTTTTGTATGGTTTTACAAACAAATGTAAATGGCTCCTCAGGTCTCTTAGCAGACTGGTATATTTCCAATAAGATCATTTGAGTCCTCAGAGCATTCCAAAATCATTATTAGACTTTTTTTTTTCTTAAAGATTCGGCAGGATGATACGAGTTCATCTATCAATTTCCTGACTCGAGTTAGTGGCATCGGGTAAGAAGTATTTTTTAAGTAGACACAGTAGTAGGGTTGGTTTTATTTTTTATGTAAGACAGAATAAGTATATTCTGTTTCCCTTCAAAACCTGTACCTTGCCATCTCTGTGTCTTTGTCCATATAGTTCACTCTTCCATATCTTATATGTGTGAGGCTGGTTCTTCAGGTACTACCTCTGCTTTCAAAGTCCATCCAAGGCAAGTGTTACCTCCTTCATAAAACCAGTTTGATTCCCCAGTCAGATATAATCTCCTTCTTCTAACCTCCACCTACACTTGCTCTGTGTACATCTTATCACTCCCTCCAGATTATGCCTCTTTTGCCTCTCTGAGCATGATATTTATCTTAAGCATTTAAACTTTTTTCCATAGCACCTAACATAGTACCTTATAAATTTGGGACAAGCATCCAAGCATTTTTTAATGAAGGAATCTCTATCTTAAAATTTGAGTTAGCACCAAAGGGGGCTTCTTTGACACTTCTTGACAACATAAAGATTAACATTAAAACATTAAGGTTGTGGGGCACTTGGCTGGCTCACTTGGTGGAGCATGTGACTCTTCATCTCAAGGTGTGAGTTTGAGCCCCACATTGGGTGTAGAGATTACTTAAAAAATAAAATATTTATTTATTTATTTAAATCCAAGTTAGTTAACAAAGTATAGTATTGGTTTCAGGAGTAGAACTCAGTGATTCATCACGTACATATAACACCCAGCACTCATCCCAAGTGCCCTCCTTAATGTCCATCACCCATTTAGCCCATTCCCCACCCACCTCCAGCAACCCTTAGTTTGTTCTCTGTCTTTAAGAGTTTCTTATGGTTTGCTTCCCTTTTTGTTTTTATCTTACTTTTCCTTCCCTTCCCCTATGTTAATATTGTGTTTCTTGAATTCCACAAGTGAAATCATATGGTATTTGTCTTTCTCTGCCTGACTTATTTCACTTAGCATAATACACTGTAGTTCCGGCCACATTTTTGCAAATGTCAAGATATGCCGGTCTTTAAAATCTAAGATCTTTTTGTTTGTTTGTTTTAATTTTTGTTTAACATTTATTTTTGAGAGAGAGACAGAGCATGAGTAGGGGAGGAGCAGAGAGGGAGACACAGAATCCAAAGCAGGCTCCAGGCTCTGAGCTGTCAGCACAGAACCTGACGCAAGGCTCAAACTCACAAACTGGGAGATCATGACCTGAGCTGAAGTTGGATGCTTACCCAACTGAGTCACCCAGGCTCCCCTAAAAACTAAAATCTTAAAAACAAACAAACAGGGGCGCCTGGGTGGCTCAATCGGTTAAGTGGCCGACTTCGGCTCAGGTCATGATCTCGCAGTCCATAAGTTCGAGCCCCGCATCAGGCTCTGTGCTGATAGCTCGGAGCCTGGAGCCTGCTACTGTTTCTGTGTCTCCCTCTCTCTCTGCCCCTCCCCTGTTCGCGCTCTGTCTCTCTCTGCCTTTCAAAAATGAATAAATGTTAAAAAAACAAAAAAACAAAAAAACCACTAAGGCTATACTGCTTTGCTTAAGTCGCATCTTTATGGAATGAGGCATTCTTTTAGATATGTGATTGTTCCTTTAAATAGCCACATTTTGATGAAAGTTATTGTAAAATATATTAAATTCTTAAACTTAATACTGAAAATGAACATGACTCCTCAGGGACTTCGGGCCTTTCTAAAGTATTAGAAGTTGTTCTAAAGAGCGTCTGTGTTATTATTATCTTCTTTTTCTAGGGAAAAACACTGAATATTGCAGGTGGGGTCACTGGCAAAGTCAGAATTAGAACCCATGTTTCCGGACTCCCAATTCAGTTCTACTTGTTATGTGCCATATTGCCTTTCTGCTATGAATATCTGTTTCTGTGTCTCTACAAATACTCTTTGTCATAAAATTTTAGTTTAAATACCATTTCAGAGACCTTCCTTTGCTACCCAATCTAAAGTAGGACCCAGCCACTCGTCACTTTTCCGTATTTTAATTCATTTACCTGATACTTTAAAAATTTGTTTATATACCTATTTATTTTCTCTGTCTCCCTACTGGAATGTAAGTAGGTAGGTAAGACCAAGGTGCTTATTTGTCTTATTCTTGCTGTATTTTCAGCACCTAGAAGAGTATCTGGCACATAATAGGCCCTCAGTTAATCGTTTGAATGAAAGAACTGTTTTCTTGTTTGTATGTCTGTCTGATGAATAAGGTATATGTGTACTATAGCACCTAGCTGCTTGGATGTCTGTTTCATATCTAGGTTCATGGTTGTCTTCCTAGATTGAGACTTCAGGAATTCTTCTCTTTGGATAAAATCACACCACATTTTAACAGGTCTTGTTTAGCTCCACAGTAACTCTTCATGTTTGACAAGAGAAGACATACTTGGTTATTTGTTATTAAGGGGTCCTGAGTTTCACTTGATATTTAGATAATGCTTTTCTTTTTTTGTAGCCCATCTGCTGCAAGGAAGTTTGTAGATGAAGGGATTAAAACATTAGAAGGTGAGTATGTACAATAGGTCACCAGTCCCAGGTCACGTATGCTCCTGAAGGATGGTTAATGCTCTAGCAAACTAGAACTTGAAAAACCTTTTCTCAACTAGTAAATAGGAATGGTAAGACTTTCATTTTAACTCTATAGCAGAGAGTAGATGTAAAGTAGAGCTTTTATTCCTATATTAAACTTGTTTAGGTTTATTACTCAGAAGAAGAGGAAATGGCTTCTTTATTTAAATGCTGTGATTTCATTTGTAGATTTTGAAACAATTTAAATTGCCTTTTGTTTCTCTAGTGAAATTTTAGACAACAGAATCCTACACATTCAGCCTTAAAAGCAAAATGATATACATGGAGAAAGATTCTGTAAGAGGCTTGCAATACTTACTGAAGGAATTTTTGATTTCAAAGAAGTGATAAAAATAGAGCCTAAATCAAGTAATTATAAACATAGTCCTTAAACCTAGTATAGTAATCCTTTGAATATAATTTATTTCTTCATACTTTTTAAAGGGTATATACTATATATAGATAGATTTATTACAGTATATTTATTATAGTATGCATGTAAAGTATACAGTATAGATTTATTACAGCATTTGGGGTTTACTATTTGTGGATTCAACTATCTGCAAGCAACCGAAATGGTTAGGTGGACAGGTTCTAGAGATGAACCTGGGTTTGAATCCATTCTCCACCACTTTATTAGAATGGATGATCATGGTGCTTTGGTTTCTTAGCTGCAAAATGCTATCATAATTTCTACCTCATATGATTTAAAGCAGTAATGTATGAAAAGCACTTAGTGCACAGTTCTTGGTATGTAGTAAGTACTTAAAAGTGGTAGCTGACTCTCAAGAGGCATGATTAATTAGTAATACTGCAAAGTTAAGAATTTGTGTGAGTCACATAGCAAGAGAATGAACTCTACTATATCTGCATCTCAGAGAGGGTTTGGGCTCTTCTGCCTGTGGCGTATTTGGTTTATCTGAGTGAAATATTGGTTAAAGGGGTCAAGAATTTGTTTTTAAACAGAAGTTGCATCCCTTGGGAGTGTCAGAGATCAGCTATAATGGTTTTTACAGTATTTCACAATTCACAGATATGTAATATAACTGTCAACATCTATATCCTTACATATTACAAATTCATTAGTTCCATTGCATTTTCAGTGTTTACTATGTACACAGAACTATGACCAATATTAAGTGATCCGTGTATTATAAAGATTTTTATTTTTCTCCATTTTGTATCTCCAGAGAGAATCTATGTTTGTGAATATAAGGGTGACTGTAGAAATTGCTTTGGAAGCATACTTATCTTGCTGTTTCTTTAACAAGGCTTACTCCTGTACTTATGCCCAGTGAAGGAACATCACTTCTAGATTTCAGATATGATGTGACAGCTTTTTAATCAAAATAATGAAGATAACACTTTTCCTTTCAACAGGATTTCAGCCACAGTGCCTATACAAGTTACTACTCAATAAATACTAGTTGAATGAAGGAGTAAATGAACAAATGGGCAATATAAACTAACGTAGTCCTAAAACATTCAGAAGTTGTGGCTATTGCTGCTATGAACCATAAATTAAGCAATATAGGTTCTTATAAGGCTGCTTTTTGCTATAGTCAGTGAAGTGTGGTATGATCCTGGCATGTTTAATCTATTATTCTGTGTAACTATAATTGAAATTTTGATTCAGTAAATAAAAATCATGAAATCAACTGTTAGATTTTACTACATTGATTTGAAGAAACTTTTATCTAGTTCTTAATATCAGAATTTTTTTATCTTTTCAAAGTCACTTCAGTGTATTTTCCTGGTAGTTCTTTGTAAAAAGGATCACTAAATTTAGCGACTTTTTTCCCAAGAATGTTTAAATTAGCACCTCAACTTTATATGTCTTCTATACAGATCTCAGGAAACATGAAGATAAGTTGAACCATCATCAGCGAATTGGGCTGAAGTAAGATAGCAAATTTTCTTTTATTTTGACACTTAAGATGTAAAAGTAAAATTTTTTTATAGCCATTCTTCTTCCATACACCATAATAATTCTTCAAACTTAGCTAAACACAATCATTTTTCTATTTCAGGAATACTAAGATTTGTTGCAGCTTTTGTAGAGAATATGCCTGTTTTCACACATCTTGTTATTGCCTTCTAGTTTGCTTTCTTGTGTTGAGTATTTCCCTCATGCTCTTGACTTCAGGGAGGAACTTCCTCTTAAAATACATAGGACTGAGTGCATCAGTCAGTTAGCAGGTGTTTATTTTGTGCTTAACTATTGTAGAAAGCATTGTGTCAGGTCTCGGGTAAGGTTATAAACAGGATCAGTGTAGCTCTTAAGAAGTTTAGAGTCTGCCCAAGAAGCTAGGACGTGAGTATGGAATGCTAAATTAAAAAAAGAAAAAGATAAAAACCCAAAGACCTAAATAATGGTGTAGGAATGTTGTATATCAGCATCAGTAATTATTTTGTGTGCTGGATACAATCTGGAATCCCTTTTGTAATGCATAGTACATAAGCAGGTATCACTTCCTGTCTTATGTAGTCTTGTTGGCAGGTTAGCCCTGTTGATGCCTCACCATAATCCTCTAAACTCACACTGCTCTTCTAAGACTCTGAGCCGGTCAGAAACCAGGATGGTGTAGTCCTCCCTTTCCTTGCATTTACTCAACAGAGATCTTCTGAAGAACTTGGTTGTTGTGAGAGGTGGTTTTGAGCAGGTGCTTTATCAGTTTTAGATGTTATTTCATACTGAGATATTTTTGTAACAGCTTTATTGAAATATAATTCAGATACCATACAATTCATCCTTTTATAAAGTATACAGTTCAGTGGTTTTTAGTATATCCATGGAATTGTGCAACCATAACGACAGTTGATTTTAGAACATCTTTGTTATATCCCAAAAAGAACCCATACCTATTGGCATTTACTCCCCATTTCTCTCTACCTGCCCCTCTCTCTCCACTCACCCCCCACCCCCACTATACCCCCACCCCCTCTTCTGACAACCATTAATATACTTTCTGTCAGTATAGATTTGCCTTTTCTGGTCGTTTCATATAAATGAAATCATACAGTATGTGATCTTTTGTGAATGCCTTCTTTCACATAGCATAATGTTATCTGGATTCATAGGATAATGTTTTAAAATATGATAATTTTGCAGGATTTAAGAGCAATAAACTGTAACCCCGTGACTTATACACAAAGTGGAGGGAGCAGTCCACTTTGGAAATCTACTAACTTCCTCTTGGTATAGGAAATGTGAAGTTTATTTAAATATATTTACTTACTCTTGGTATAGGAATGTGAAGTTTATTTAAAAGAAGTTTAGGGGGCGCCTGGGTGGCGCAGTCGGTTAAGCGTCCGACTTCAGCCAGGTCACGATCTCACGGTCCGTGAGTTCGAGCCCCGCGTCGGGCTCTGGGCTGATGGCTCAGAGCCTGGAGCCTGTTTCCGATTCTGTGTCTCCCTCTCTCTCTGCCCCTCACCCGTTCATGCTCTGTCTCTCTCTGTCCCAAAAATAAATAAACGTTGAAAAAAAAAAATTAAAAAAAAAAAAAATAAAAGAAGTTTAGATGGAGTATTTGGAATAGCATAAAGAATGACACTTAAAAATTTTAGTCTAAGTTAAGAAACAAACTTACCCTTACCCCCCATTTTTACTGTTATCTTCTTACTAAGTGCTAGTCTTGATTTTTGAATGATGTACTGGGATAAGGACACTTGATATGGTAGGCAGTTTATTTTTTAAGAAGATTTAAATTTCACAAAAATCGTTTGTCTACTTATTCTGTCTTTATAGATATTTTGAGGACTTTGAGAAAAGAATTCCTCGTGAAGAGATGTTACAAATGCAAGTAAGCGTGTGCTGAATTGTATTCTTTGATTAGAATTGACAATGTCACTTGTTGAAAAGCCATTTTTAGAATACTGACTTAATTTTTTTTCTATTAGGATATTGTACTAAATGAAGTTAAAAAAGTGGATTCTGAATACATTGCTACAGTCTGTGGCAGTTTCAGAAGAGGTAACATACTTCCTGATCTTAGGTTATTCATGCCTTGATATTATAATTGCCTAATGTATACCAAAAAAAATGGAACAAAGAGATGTAATTTGTGTTACTTTATAGATATACTAAGATCCAGTCGAGTATTATCTAAGTTTATTTGTTTATAGATAGGAATATGTATTAAAAATTAGAGAAGATTCATCCTTATTTTATTATAGGATGATATTTTAATGACTAGCTTTAACAAATTTTATAAAATAATTTTATATATATTAAGAGCCTAGGAGCAATTGACTACATGCTAGTAAAGCTGTGGGAAGGTGGTGGTGTGTTTTTTTTTTTAACTTTTTTTATTTTCTAAGTTTTCTGTAACGAATCTAAAAATACTGTCTCTGAAGCACTAGTTCCAAACCAGTTCTCACAACAACCAGGTCCTTCAGATGATCTCATTCTATGTGAATGTGAGCAAAGTGGGAACCAAGAGAATCCTGGTTTCTTACTGGCTCAGAATATGGAAGGGTAATATAAATTTTAAAATATTAACTTTAAAAATTGTAATACCAAAACTTGATTTAAAACTTTTGGAATAGTTATCTGACTGAATCCCTGGCCACCTTTGGAGTATTGCTTAAGCAGTAGGTAATGAGCTACCTACAAATTCTCAGGGTAGCTGCTTTAAGAATCTGGAGCTGGGAGAGGAAAGTGCCACATCAATAATTGTTGACAAGTAGAAAGAACATGGGACTGGGACCAAAAGACTTGGGCCCTGAGGCCAAATCTACTGTCTGTCTCTTCACATCCCCTTTTCCATATTTGCAAAATGAGAGGATTAAAGTTAACCAGTTGTTTGAGTTTTTCTGTGCATCAGAAATACCTAGAAAGTTTAAAAAGAAAAGTACACATTGTTGTACCCTGCTACAAACCTATTAAATAAGAATCTTTTTAGGTGGGGCCTTAGAATCTGTATTTTCAGAACACAGACTTGGATACACAGCAGGCCAAATGCATGCTCAGTTGAAGATGACAGCCTTTCTGGATTTCAGTATTTCTATTTTAGTTTTGCTTTTATTGAGTAGATCATATGGTTGCATGCTTTAATATAAAAAAGGTATACACTAAGAAGTTTCCCTTCTACCCTGTCCTAGTTCACTCTTTCCACTCCCTCCCACCACTGTCCCATTAATGACCACTTTCCTGTGTGTTCTTTCAGTGGTTTTACAAGTAAATATAAATGAATGTGAATATATATCCTTTTTTCCCGTTTTGTTTTTTTATTTATTTAAAATCTTTTTGTTATTGAAGTATAGTTGACATACAATGTTATATTAGTTTCAGGTGTACAACATAGTGGTGACAATTCTGTACACTACACGGTGCTCACCACAATAAGTGTAGTTACCATCTCTCACCATACAATGTTAATACAATACTGACTGTGTTAACTATGCTGTACTTTTCATCTCCATGACTTCTTTTATGACTGGAAATTTTTACTTCCTAATCGCTTTCACCTATTTTATCCATCCCCCCACTTAGCCCTACCTCTGGCAGCTACCAGTTCTCTGTATTTATAAGTCTGTTTCTGTGTTGTTTGCAGTTTGTTTTGTTTTTTAGATTCCACATATAAATGAATCATATGGTATTTATCTTTCTCTGACTTATTTCACTTAGCATAATACTCTCTAGGTCCATCCATACTGTCAAAAATGACAAGATCTCATTCTTTTTTAGGACTGAGTAACATTCCATTGTGTACTCATACCACATTGTCTTTACCTAATGAATACACTTTCTTGCTGTCCTCCTCCCCCTTTCTTTCACAAAAGTAACATAGTATATACACGGTATGTACCTTGCTTCTTAATAAAAACATATCTTGGAGATCTTTTCCACATCAGTATATAGAGAGCATGTTTATTCTTTTTTATTTTTTTTTTTTAACATTTATTTATTATTGAGAGACAGACACAGTGTGTGAGCGGGGGAGGGTCAGAGAGAGGGGAAGACACAGAATCCAAAGCAGGCTCTAGGCTCTGAGCTATTAGCAGAGAGCCAGGTGCGGGGCTCTAACTCATAACCCATGAGATCAGGACCTGAGCCGAAGTTGGACGCTTAACCAACCAACTGACCCACCCAGGCAACCCTGTTCTTTTTTATAGCTTCATAACATTTGGTTATGTCGGTGTTTCATACTTTATTTATTTGGTCCTTTGTTAATAGACTCTTGGGTTATTTCCCTTTTTATGCTAAAGTAATTGTTTTGTTTTTTAAATGGATAGAGTAATACATTTTGGGTAGTAGGTTGATGGTAAAAGACACAACTTTTAAGAGAAATGAGAAGAAAAGAAGACAAAATTTTCTTTCTTAAAATAGCTTCCTTGAATGTCCTGGAAACAGCACACAATGAGTCTAGTCTTCTTTATGTTTAAATATCTGGTTCAAGATTATTGATGCATAAAGTGGTGGTCCAGAGACACTGCCATATCTTCAGTGACCAAAAGTATGTTTTGCATATATTGTACTTACAAAAATGCAAAGAAAGGAGATAAACAGTATTATTTTATGCCAACTGTGCGGCAGGCACTATTCTAGATGCTTTTACATATTATTCTTAGTTGTACAATGGCCAATAGAGTAGTTTTTAGTAGTTTATAGACAGAGAAACTGAGGTCTAAAGGAATATACAGTCCACATTTGTAATATTGAAACAAAAGACATTTAAAATGAAAATCCATTGAAAGGAACACAAACTTTTATAGTTTTATAATAAAAGAAAGTATAAATAACTGTATGTAACCTTTCTAAAGTTATGTGGTTGTAGAGTGGGGGTCAAAATAAAAACCTAAGTCATTATAAAGTGCTATATTCTTATCCATGATACATAATAGTAATTTTTACTAATATTCATTAAATGAATTGAGTCGTGAGAGTTGAAATGGATTTTCTGATTAGCCTTTACAGAGTTAGAACATATTGTTTAACTTGAGGTTTTTAGATATATAGTGTTCATAGTTGTATTTTAAAGCTTTTTTCATAATGAGGATTTACTAATTAACATATAGTTGTTTTCAGGTATACAATATAATGGTTCAACTATTCTGTGCATTACTCAGTGCTCATCATGATAAGTACTCTTAATCCCCTTCACCTATTTCATCCATCCCCTCACCTACCTCACCTCACCTCTGGGAACCACCAGTTTGTTCTCTATATTTAAGAGTCTGTTTTTAGGTTTGTCTCATTTTTTCTTTGTTCATGTGTTTGGTTTCTTAAATTCCACACATGAGTGAAATTGTATGGTATTTGTCTTTCTCTGACTGACTTATTTCACTTAGCATAATACACTCTACATCCATCCATATTGTCACAAATGGCAAGATTCATTCTTTTTTTTATGCTGAATAATATTCCATTGTATATATAGACCACATCTTCTTTTTATTTTTATTTTATTTTATTTCTTTATAAAATTTTTTTAAATTTTTTTAAAATTTAAATAAAACATTTATTTATTATTGAGAGACAGAGCATGAGCATGAGCATGGGGGAGGGGGTGGCAGAGAGGAGGAGACACAGAATCCGAAACAGGCTCCAGGCTCTGAGCTGTCAGCACAGAGCCTGATGCGGGGCTTCAACCCACAAACCGGGAGATCATGACCTGAGCCAAAGTCGGATGCTTAACCAACTGAGCCACCCAAGTGCCCCGACCACATCTTCTTTTTAAAAAAAATTTTTTTAACGTTTATTATTGAGAGACAGAGAGACACAGAGCGTGAGCAGGGGAAGGGTAGAGAGAGGGGGAGACACAGAATCTGAAGTAGGCTCCAGGCTCTGAGCTGTCAGCACAGTGCCTGATGCAGGGCTCGAACTCACGAACTGTGAGACCATGACCTGAGTCAAAAGTCAGTCGCCTAACCAACTAAGCCACCCAGGTGCCCCAGAAATTTAAATTGTTTTTTTTTTTTTTACATTTATTCATTTTTGAGAGACAGAGAGAGACAGATCACAAGTGGAGGAGGGGCAGAGAGAGAGGAAGACACAGAATCTGAAGCAAGTTCCAGGCTCTAAGCTGTCAGTACAGAGCCTGATATGGGGCTCGAACCTACAAACCGCGAGATCATGACCTGAGCCGAAGTCGGACGCTTAACCAACTGAGCCACCCGGGCGCCCCTAGACCACATCTTCTTTATCTATTCATCTATCAGTGAACACTTGGGTCATCTATTGCTGGACACTTCATTGCTTCCATGTCTTAGCTATTGTAAATAATGTTGCAGTAAACATAGGGGTGCATGTATGTTTTTGAAGTAGTATCTTTATTTTCTTTGGGTAAATACCTATTAGTGGAATTACTGGATCATATGGTAATTTGATTTTTAATTTTTTGAGAAACATCTATACTGTCTTCCACAGTGGCTACACCAGTTTACATTCCTACCAACAGTACATGAGGGTTCCTTTTTCTCCACATCCTCGCCAACACTGTTTTTTGTGTTTTTGATTTTAGCCATTCTGACAGGTGTGAGGTGATAATCTCATTGTTCTTTTGATTTTAGTTTCCCTGATGATGAGTGATGATGAGCATCTTTTCATGTGTCTGTTGGCCATCTGTATATCTTTTTTGGAAAAAAGTCTTTCAATATTGTTTTTATTCATTATTGAGTATTTAGGTGCATTTTGTTTTAATTTTTTGTTTTTAACATTTATTTATTTTTGAGAGAGAGACAGAGCACAGGTGGGGGAGAGGCAGAGATGGAGGGAGACACAGAATCCGAAGCAGGCTCCAGGCTCCCAGCTGTCAGCACAGAGCCTGACGCAGGGCTTGAACTCACGAACCGTGAGATCATGACCTGAGCTGAAGTCAGACACTTAACTGACTGAGCTACCCAGGTGCCCCTAGGTGCATTTTTAGTACATTAAACTCACCAACTGTATGTAATGCACATTTAATGCCAATCACTGTTGTTATCCCAGATTCTGCAGTTTGTATTAGTATACCTGAACAGTTGGACAGAAAATTGAAATCTTTTAACTAATTCTGAATATGAAGTGCAGTGAAATATAGTTAGTCTACAAGAAGTAAAGCTCCTCAGTGTGACATCACTTTGGTTTTGTTTTTGCCTGCTAATTTATAAATTCACATAGGGAATTCCATACATATTTTTTGTTATCGTAGGTGCAGAGTCCAGTGGTGACATGGATGTCCTTCTCACCCATCCAAGCTTTACCTCTGAATCAACTAAACAGGTACTGCAGAATTTATAGTCAAATATGCTGTCTTACACAACAGTAAATATCATTTTCTTTTTTTTTTTTTTGAGAGAGAGAGCATGTGTGTGTGTGCAAGCAGGGGAGGGGCAGAGGGAGGAGAGAGAGAATCTCAAGCAGGCTCCACACCCAGTGCAGAGCCCAGCATGGGTGTCGATCTCACACCTGTGAGATCATGACCTGAACTGAGATGAAGAGTTGGACACTTAACCGACTGAGCCCCACAGGCACTCCTAAATAATCATTTTCTAAATGATAGTTGGATATTTCAGAATGAATTTTTGCTTTAATCTTTTTGAAAAGTCAGTTGAAGTGCTCTGTACTGATTGACATCTGTGAAAGGCAAAGTAAGTGGTTGAAAGGGATACACAATAGTGTTTTTCTGCAAGGAACTGGGGGTGGGGGGGACAGTCTAATTTTCAAAAAAGAAACTTAGTACAACATTTCCAGAATTATTTATTGCCTATCATGGATATTTTAGAAATATCCACTGTAATATTCAGGTTTTCATTAAGAGAATATTTTCTACTAAAAAATGTTATATTAAGAAACTTGATCCCTGTTAGAAAAACCCATGAAGGCAAAACATTTTTGTTTTTGGAATATATTCTTTTTTTAAAAAAAATTATTTAATGTTTGTTTATTTTTGAGAGAGAAAGACAGAACATGAGAGGCAGAGGGGCAGAGAGAGAAGGAGACACAGAATCCAAAGCAGGCTCCAGGCTCTGAGCTGTCAGCACAGGGCTTGAACTCACAGAGTGTGAGATCATGACCTGAGTTGAAGTCAGACGCTTAACTGACTGAGCCACCCAGGTGCCCTTGGAATATATACCTTTTAAAGATGAAGCAGCTAACTTTTTGATTTAATGAAACAGACGAACCCAAATGATGTTTGGGAGTATCAATGATATTGGTGAAAAATGATGGTTTCTAAAAATATGTTTCATTTGATAAATGAGTTTTGTGTTAGAAGAAGAAAGTACTTAAAGGAAAGCTAGGCATTTCTCCATAGATAATTAGAAAACTCGTCTTAAAAAATGTTTTCTGGCTATAAAAGAGTAATTATTTTTCTTTTTTCCTATTTATGTTTCTATAGCCAAAGCTGTTACATCGTGTTGTGGAGCAGTTACAGAAGGTCCATTTTATTACAGATACTCTGTCAAAAGGTGAAACCAAGTTCATGGTAAGTACTTGTTTGAGTTAACACTACTGAACAAAAATCTTGGAAACTGTTCAGTAACCATTCTGAGTGTGTGACTCTCAGTATTGTTAGTATTAGAGTCAACAAATAGGATATCCATGAGAGTTTAGAGAAGAATTAATAAGATGCTAATCTCAGAATATTTTAGTAAAGACTTTTGTTTTAAATTCTCCACTTGTAACTAATCTGAGCTACTGGAATACATAATTAGGCATAATCCGCTTTTATTAAAATTTCTATAATGACTTCAATGCATCATAAGTTTTTCTCTAAAATAGCAAATGTTCTCATATTCTCAGACTTGGAATTCTTCAGTAAGTGAGATTAGAATTGTCTGAAGAGTATTAATCTATTACAACACCAAAGAAAGAGAAGAAATTAGGGCATGTGATACAAACATGTTATGCAGCATGATAAGCAGAGGAGTTAATAGAGATTTTCACGGTGAAACCCATCATGATGAATTGTTAAAATCCTGTAGAGTTCCAGGCAATTAAACTTTGAAGATTCAAGACAAATGGCAAATGAATTAAGAAGAGGTTAATAAATATCTCTGTGTAAAAAACCGACAGGAACGCAAGTAGAAATCTAGGACTAAAGTAATAAAGGGTTACCTTTGTTCTGCTGCTCACTTAAATACATACCTTGAAACTCCTTTTTTCCGTGTCCCCTTTTCCCAAGTCATATGCCTGAAATGGAAAGAGATTGTGCTTTTGGGGAGCGGAAATGCTAATACTAGAAAGAGTCTCATTGCATAATTTGACAGTGGTTTTAGCCAAAAGTAGGATAAGATGGTTGAGATAGATCATTGAAACATCGTGTCCTTCAAAAAGTAGAACAGTGCTCGCCAGGGACCTGTGGGGAAGGGGAATATGGAGTTAGTATTTAACAGACCTAGAGTTTCAGTTGGGGAACGTGAAGAAGTTCTGGAGGCGGATGGTGGTGATAGTTATACAACAGTGTGAATATACTTAATGCTATAGAACTTCAAACTTAAAAATGGTTAAAATGGTAAACTTTATGTTGTGTATATTTAATCAGACAGACAGAAAATCATGTCATTAAATTCAACAGGATGATTTTATTGGGCTATGAAACTATTGCCAAAGTTGGTCACATTTTATAATGTTTCAAAAGAACTTTGGGAAAGGTAAAAATAAAATTCTAGTCAAATCTTTAGGAATTAAATCTATGAGCTGTTCTCCCAAATCTGTTTGATTTGGAGCTTTTACTCTATGCCCAGAAATATAGACATGTGAGATGTTATTAAAAATAGGGTTTATATATGCTCTAGGAACATCCCTTTTAAATTGAAATTGATTATATTCACCAGAATGAATCTGCGTAAAAAATAAATCTGTGTAAAATAATCTTACATTTAAAGAGCATTCAATCAGATAAAATCCTAAAAATAACATGTGGTAGACAAGTTGAATTTTTTTTTTCATTGTAGGAAAGTGTCCTGGTATACCTGGGGATATTCTGGGGACCCCTTCTGGCCTAACTCTCTACCTCCTCTAGTCATCTCTGTGAAAGGCCCTAGGACTTCAACTGGGGAAGCACACCTGCTCTTTTCAGAGTTAGCGACCAGGAAGGTGTTTATGCAATGCAATAGCAGGAACATTTTTTTTGCAGTCTGAACAGTATTCTGCTGTGCTCAAACAGAGATCCAGAAGCAACACCAACAGAGGCTAGTAATCCAGCTAGCAAGAATACAAAGAAAAATTATAAACTGGTGGGCTGGGTATAACCTAAAAAGGAAAGGTGGGTAGCCACGTGTATGTAAACATAAAGCGTTGCTGGCAGTGGTGGAATTGGGTTACCCCAGTAAGTGCTCATAGAAGAGAAGACCTTTGTCTGTCAGCCAAATTCCAGTGACTGCTACAAACCAGGCTGGTTCAGACCTTATTGCACATGTGATGCTTGAAAGACTAGGGCCACTCACCAATCCTAGGACAAGGCTGGAAACCTTCACTCCATCTTGCCTTCCCATTCTCTCAGTCATAGTCCTAACAGCATGTATATAGTTATTGTCAAAAAGAGAATTCCCCAAATCTATTTTCCAAAAGAAAACAGGTGAACATAATAATAAAGTTGGTTTTTTGTTTGTTTTTATAGTTTGAGCAAGAAACTGAGGTCTTTGTGTTGTGACATAGGAATCCATCTAGTGGATGGTTTGTGTATAAAGTTTGGATTCTGTACATGTAGCTCATATATTCTCTGAAGCTTAAAAAAAATGCCATGTGTGAGCCTGCTGTTTGACATTTATAATTGGTATGTGGTAGGATGAGGAGCAATCCAGGTTAGCTTTCAAGTCAATTTATTGTGGAGGCAATAAGGGGTAATTGGTACCTTATTGCAAAGAAAAGGGTGTGTGTTGGTATGTTGCATTGTGGAGGAATATACAGAAGCTCTAAAATCTTATTCTGGCTCCGTGACTAATGGATCGTGTGACATTAGGCAAGTTGCTTTACCTCTGTAAGGCCTTAATATTTTTACCTATAAAATGATGCACTTGTGCTGTGTCAAATGACAGTTATACAGATCAAATTAAGTAACATACATGGACACTGAAGGGTTTGTACAACTATCTTCATAGAGTGAATCTTCAAAAGAGTAGTACAAAGTGTTACACTAATATAGTATGATGTGATATAATATAGATACAGTATTTCTGTTTGGAAACAGATCAGTAGAGGAGAGCGATCTGATAGGGATTAAATTGGGAAACAAAAAGAGGGACAGAAAGTGAGAGAGGATGGTGATATGAGAGAACAAAACAGGGAGAATGAGTGCCAATAGGATGAGAAAGGTGTGTTCAGTCAGTTCAACAAATATACATTAAGCATCTACCACTTTTCAGTACATCTCCTGGGATGTATCTGAATTTCAGGAGAATTTATAGTTGGAACGATGTGGGAAGGGAGTGATGGTTTACATGACCATAATAGGGGCACCTGGGTGTCTCGGTTAAGCGTCAGGTCATGATCTCACAGTTCATGGATTCAAGCCCCATGTCGGGCTCTGTACTGACAACTCAGAGGCTGGAGCCTGCTTCAGATTCTGTGTCTCCCTGTCTGTCTGCCCGCCACCACTCACACTCTGTCTCTTTCTCAAAACTAAATAAACATTAAAAAAATAAATTAAAAAAAAAACACCATGACCATAATAAAGAGGTAAATCATGTGTTAGGTTAAGATAATAAGTACTATTTTAAAAAAAAGAAAAGGAGGGTATGGGGAGATGGGCATGTGGGAAACAGCATTGAATAGGATGGTCAGAAGCAGCCCCTTTGAGAAGAGGAGACTTGAAAGAGGACTTGAGGTAAGGGAGTCAGCCAAGCAGAGAGCTCGGCAGGAGTCAGAGCAGTTACCCTGAGTGCATGAGCTTCAGCAAAGATAGTCAAAGAAGCTGAGATCTTTTAAGTTTCTGAAAGGAAATTGGCTGAAAAACAAAGTCACCTTAGAAAATGGAATAAACCTGGGTGCCTGGCTGGCACAGTCTTTAGAGCATGTGACTCTTGATCTCAGGGTCATGAGTTCAAGCCCTATGTTGGCGCAGTCGGTTAAACGTCCGACTTCAGCCAGGTCACGATCTCGCGGTCTGTGAGTTCGAGCCCCACGTCAGACTCTGGGCTGATGGCTCAGAGCCTGGAGCCTGCTTCCGATTCTGTGTCTCCCTCTCTCTCTGCCCCTCCCCCGTTCATGCTCTGTCTCTCTCTGTCCCAAAAATAAATAAACGTTGAAAAAAAAAAAAAACTTAAAAAAAAAAAAAACAACAACATGGGAATGCAAGCTGGTGCAGCCACTCTGGAAAACAGTATGGAGGTTCCTCAAAAAAACTAAAAATAGAACTGCCCTACGACCCAGCAATTGCACTACTAGATGTTTATCCAAGGGATACAGGTGTGCTGTTGTCGAACGTTTATACCAGCACTATCAACAATAGCCAAAGTTAATGTCAATAGATGGATGAATGGATAAAGAAGATGTGTATATATATTGAATAATATATTGTATATAGTAATATATGAATATATTATTCAATATATGAATATACATTCATATATTCATATAATATATGAATATGAATATATGAATAATATATTCAATAATATATTCAATAATATATGTATATATATATATATATATATACAATGAAGTATTATTTGGCAGTCAAAAAGAATGAAATCTTGCCATTTACAACTACATGTATGGAACTAGAGGGTATTATGCTAAGTGATATTAGTCAGAGAAAGACAAATATTATATGACTTCACTTACATGAGGACTTTAAGAGACAAAACAGATGAACATAAGGGAAACAAAAATAATATAAAAACAGGGAGGGGGACAAAACAGAAGAGACTCATAAATATGGAGAACAAACTGAGGGTTGTTGGAGGGGTTGTGGGAGGGGGGATGGGCTAAATGGGTAAAGAGCATTAAGGAATCTACCCCTAAAATCATTGTTGTACTATATGCTAACTAATTTGGATGTAAATTTAAAAAAAAAATTAAATTAAAAATAAATAACCAAAAAAACAAAACAAATAAAAACAACAGCAAAGTGAAATAAACTATTCTCATTCCATATACAGTTGATTTCAAAATCTCTTGTTTCTGTAACAACTGACTAAATAATTTTAAAGATATGACCATTCATGTCTTTTTCAAGTTCTCTTCAAAGCATGAATTCCTTTATTTTTTTTTTTTAACATTTTTATTTATTTTTGGGACAGAAAGAGAGCATGAATGGGGGAGGGGCAGGGAGAGAGGGAGACACAGAATCGGAAACAGGCTCCAGGCTCTGAGCCATCAGCCCAGAGCCTGACGCGGGGCTCGAACTCCCGGACCGCGAGATCGTGACCTGGCTGAAGTCGGACGCTTAACCGACTGCGCCACCCAGGCGCCCCAAGCATGAATTCCTTTAAACTAATAGTCACCAAGCCTCAGGAAAGCCAGGGTTAATATTCCAGATCTTCTTGTAAAGCCATGATCTTTAGATAATTGAGTTATTCTTCCTGTGAATAAAATGACATTTGGAAGAAAAAAAAAAATTTCTCCTGCATTTAGATGCCTGTTTGCTTTATATAATGACTACCATTCAGATTTTAGCATTTTGTGCAAGTTTGGCCTGGGATGATTTCCTGTGAAATATCTACTATAAGGATTCAAGGGACAATAGAAGATCCCTTGAGTCCCCTGGGGAAATGAAAGAGGCTTTATTTCAGACGACTAGGCATGAAGCTACCCAACTGAAATGCCAAACAAAACTAATCCACTCAATCTAATAAAGAATTTACAGTAATACAGAGAAATTCTTTAACATTAGCACTTCAGAAAAAGTGCAGGAAATAAAATGAGCCTTTGAGGAAAGGAACAAAGCCATTAGATGAAATCCTATTACTGATGTGACAAACCGCAAGATCATTGCCTGTGGCACCCAAACATCCATATCCGCAAGGTAATACCTCATGGTAATTCCAGATGGAAAGCATTGCTGATCCATTTGAAGGTTCAGTTAGAACTTGCTAATGTCTAAGAAGGTAGCTTTCATATTTTGAAGATAAACAGGTTTCATTTAATCTTTCAGCCATAGGAACAGCGAAAGAAAATACCCATTTTAGATTCTAGATTGTAATTTGTCCGTGTTACTGAGTGAAAAAGTATATAGCTTTTAGTGACATGTATACTTAGTCAACTGTTCTTTAGGACCAGAAGCCTGCCACATGTGTACTTTTCTTAGAATGTGACATTTGAAACATTTAATTTGAAATTTCTGATGTTTGTAGCTCTTTTTACATATTTATGGGTTGTTCCCCAGTCCAGAATTTTGGTCCATTTTTCTAGAAAAGGAAAAGATTACTAAATAGACTTTGATAACGTTTGTCTAAAAACTGTAGAGGTATAATGAAAACTCACCTGTAGAGGAGGAAAATGATCCTCTAACTTTCTTTTAAATTTTTCTTATTTTTCATCTGTCTTTTCTAATTTCTGGGAGGTTTCCTCAGTTTTAAATTCTACTTCTGCTATCATATTTTAAATTTTGTTGAAACCTTTTCCTTAAGCGTTCTGTTTTCTGTGGTATTCTGCCCCTACTTCATGGATGGAATATTTTCTGTAATCTGAGAATACTACTCATAGCTCTTTGTGTTCTCCCCGAATAGTGATTGTTTCTTCCAAATTGCTTTTATCTGTTTTGGTCTGTGTCTTTCATGTTTGATGCTTTCCCTGGTTAGCTTCTCGTTTAGAATCCTATGAAGGCCAAATCCTCATACCTAGAATCTTTGCCTGCTGTTCCATGTACTTCTTTATTTGCCACAAAGTATAATAGGAAAGTAGCAATAGACAGCACATAGAAAATCCAACTAAAAGTGCTTAAAATTCTTTTTTTTTTTAAGGTTTATTTATTTTTGACAGAGAGAGACAGAGTGTGAGTGGGGGAGGGGCAGAGAGAGAAAGAGAGAGACAGAATCCGAAGCAGGCTCCAGGCTCTGAGCTGTCAACACAGAGCCCGACGTGAGGCTCGAACCCAGGGACCACGAGATCATGACCTGAGCTGAAGTCGGTAGCTTAACCAACTGAGCCATCCAGGCATCCCTAAAAGTGCTGAGAATTCTAAAACTGCTTGCACTTAAAGCAGAAACCTCACATTTAACATCATAATACTGAAATTAAGCCTGAAGTTTGAAAACGTCTTTAAGCATTCTTTGAAATATCCATTTTAGGGTGTTTGCCAGCTTCCCAGTAAAAATGATGAAAAGGAGTATCCACACAGGAGAATTGATATAAGGTATTACTCAAAATTTGTTGCTGACCTATTAAATTTTCCCTTCTTTTCTCTTTCCTTTGTCTTCTGTATATCTTGGAATTCATATAAATGTCTAGAACCCCTTTTCATTCCGAAGGGCTGTATGTTCCTGCTATAGACAGTGTGCAGCCTGAAAATATGTAAAGAATAACGACTGTCTACAGAATCTAATCTATTTTCCCTAGATTTGCATCTCACCATGATGCCTTCCACAACTCAAAAGTAGTTTCCTGCCGGAGGAACGTTGGTTGTAATAAGTGATACTGCTTTTCGTTTCTCCACACCGCTTGCCAGAGCATAGTTTACTGAAACCTAGACTAACTGCAACGTCGGAGGAATTTGAACAGTCTACCTAATGATAGTCTCCTCCTTAGGTTATTAAACCACAAACACTTATTTTAGGTGTTTTGTGCCTTATTGATTATAAGAGTCCTATTTTTGCTAGATTTGAAATGTGTGGTCAAAGATTTGTTTATTTATTTATTTTAGGTTGATACCCAAGGATCAGTATTACTGTGGTGTTCTCTATTTCACTGGGAGTGATATTTTCAATAAGAATATGAGAGCTCATGCCCTAGAAAAGGGCTTCACAATCAATGAATACACAATCCGTCCCTTGGGAGTCACTGGTGGGTATTTGTGTGTGCATTAGAGATAATCCCAGTCATCTGGAGAGAAAGTTATTTTCAGATATATTTTGGTTTAGCAACTTTGGTTTCTCAAAAAAGCCTTTAAGTAATTATGCCAGTTAATTGTAGTTTCTTTGTATTATGAGTCCCTCAGGCAACAAAAGGGTCTTTAATCCATACATGCTATCAAGCCCTCATTTGAAGCCCATGATGGCCAAAGTTATTTCTAGCTCTATTAGAATGTATTAATGTGATGGTCAGCAAAAAAAAAAAATCTTACTGGTTTAAAGTGGGTTTGTTTGTTTTTAATGTATCTCCGAGACTTCTGAAGTACCCAGGTATCATTGCTTTTAGTATCAGGCCAAGCTTGGTAGCTTTGGCCACTTGTCTTTTAAAGTTTAAAGAGTTGGGGCACCTGGCTGGCTCAGTCGGTAGAGCATGCAACTCTTGATGTCAGGGTCGTGAGTTCATACCCCACATTGGGCGTAGAGCTTACTTTAAAAAAGATTTTTAAATAACAAAAGAAGTTTAGGGGCACCTGGCTGGTTCAGTCAGTGGAGTGTGCAATTCTTACTCAGAGTTGTGGGTTCGAGCTACATGTTGGATATAGAGAGTAATCAAAAATAAAATTAATAAATGAAAAGTTTAAAGAGTAAGAATTGCTTAATCTGTACTTGTTGATATCTCACCACTGTGTGGTTTACTATTCTCTACTAGGAAAATGAAGATTTTTGTCATTTTGTCCTCAAAGTATAAAATAGAACTTTCTTCCCTGGTAGACAAGGGCAGTGCTTCTCGCGTGTAAATATGCGTATGAGCCACATTGGGACCTCATTAAATGAAGACTCTAATAGGGGGGCCCAAGATTCTGCATTTCTAGTAAGCTTCCAGGTGATTCCCGTACTGCTAGTCCAGAGACCACATTTTAAGCTGCAAAGGAAACTAGAGTATTTCATATGATACATGGGAGCTCTAGTGGAGATCCAGCAGAGAAGGAAATCATGAATTAGGATCATTTCAGTGGCTCCAGTTGGGATGCTCAGGTTACTTTTGTAGGATGATTAGTATATGTGACAAAGCTCAAACACAAGCCATGTGGGAGGATGGAGGGTGGGGCAGTCAATATCATTTTTTGGTGACTTGGTTACCATTTTCTTTTTCTTCTGAAAGTGAGCCCCATACAGCTGTCTTCCTTGCACCCTCATAACCAAATTCCAAAACTGGCTTGTAGGTAAGTTTCTTTTCTCTGTACTTTTAGGAGTTGCTGGAGAGCCTCTGCCAGTGGATAGTGAGAAAGACATCTTTGACTACATCCAGTGGAAATACCGAGAACCCAAGGATCGAAGTGAATGAGGCCTGTTCTTCCCAGACACAGCTCAACTCAACAGGAGTCTTAATTTATTTCTTAACCTTTGCTATGTAAGGGTCTTTGGTGTTTTTAAGTGATTATTTCTTCTTCATGCTTTAGCTTGCACTGTAGTCAATAAAGCCTCTCTTACTATTATCAGAGAATCTTATTTTGATTTTATTAGGAAATAGCATATCATGTTAACATGTGCGATCACACTTTACTAAGGATTTCGTGGAAAGAATGAAGAGATGAGATGTTAGCAGTGTTCAATGGGAATTTTTATTTTCCCATTTTTTTTGCCCTTATGCTGTATAAGCCACATTACCCTACCACCTTCCCCTCCTATTTACTAATTACAATTACTCAGGATACACCAGAGACTGGTCACTGGAAGATGGTTCAGTGTTTTTTAGAAATTAGGGACCTTCATAAATGTAATTATTTTCTTCGGTTGGCTTGGCCCCCACATTCAATTTTGTCGTATATACTTAAGACCTAAGTATAGGTTTATCTCTTAAATCTGAAATCGGTTGTAATTCATCAGAAAGAACTTACCTAAGCAAAACCACTTACAATATGCACCTGTATGTACAAAATATGGCCTCTTCAACTTCAAACAAACAAAAATTTCACTTATTTGCTCTAGTTTTCCTCCAAGGTAACTTTTTAAGTTCAAATGGTCAAACATATAAGTAAAAACACTCCTTGAAGACCTTAGCTTTGAAATTATATAATCTATATAGTAAATTAATATAATTTAATAATATAAGTTAATGTAATATAAATTAGATTAATTTATATAATTAAAAGTTATATAAATATAAAATGTGAAAAGTTATCAAGTGTTTAAGTAAAGCTATTGAAAACAATGCATGCAAATGCATTGTAACTTGCAAAGGACTATATTCACATAAAATATTACCTTTTGAATCTTATTTCTGTTTTTTTTTAATGTTTATTTTTGATAGAGAGAAAGACAGAGCATCAATGGGAGAGGGGGAGAGAGAAAGAGAGACACAGACTTTTGAAGCAGGTTCCAGGCTCTGAGCTGTCAGCACAGAGCCCGATATAGGGCTCAGAATCACGAACTGCGAGATCATTACCTGAGCCAAAGTCTGACGCTTAACTGACTGATCCACCCAGGCGCCCGAATCTTATTTATTTATTAACCAAATTATTTTGTAGTGAAGTGATATTTCCCTGACAAGAAATGAAAGAAAATAAATGAGGGATTTTAATATAATTTTTTTTCCTTAATTTACTGTGATAGTTTTTTGCCAGTAAGATATAAGAATTAACTGCAGAAACCTTCACTTTTGTCCCCCAAGCTACTGTCGGGTACCAGAATTTCACTGGAAATGAAATAAAGATTTATTTGAACTAATTGAGTCACTAGATCAAATTAAACTTTTCTGTTGTGGAATCACATTTCTTTCCTGCAGAAATAGACAAAAAGCCAAAGCTGGTTTTCATTCACCACAAGGCAGCACATCGCAGTGCTCTGACTCAGTCTATCTCAGTTGCTACAAGATTTGATTTTCAGGGATATATGTATGGAAAGTTTTTTATTTTAAGTTTATTTCTTTTGAGAGAGCATGAAATGGGGAGGGGCAGAGAGGGGCAGAGAGAATCCCAGGCAAGCTCTGCAGCGTCAGCACAGAGCCCAAGGCGGGACTCAATCCAGCTAATTGCGAGATCACAACCTTAGCCGAAACCAAGAGTCAGAGACTTAACCAACTGAGCCACCCAGGCACCCTTGTATGGGAAAGATTTTTTAAATTAATGTCTGAGATTTCTGTTTGAATACAATAAGGAGTTATCTTTATTTTGAAGTATTTAGTTTTTTAGATTTTTTGGCATACTCTTAACCGTGTGTGTTGTTGGTTGCTGGTCACTTGATTTCGACATATTAGTCCAGGACCACAGTCACAGCGCTGGAAGATTTCTGGAGCCTGAGCGGTATCTTTATGCCCTCTCCTAGAGCAGACCTGTCCCTCCAATAGAACTGGCTTACAAATTTTAGTCCAGAAATGACGAGCACAGCAGAGTCCAGCTCCACAGTCCAAAGTTCTAAGGCATCTTTCTCCCTCTTGTCCTGTAACAAGATTTGTAAGGGCTGCAGCAAAAGTGGGGAAAGTGGCACGTGAGGGGGTTGTCGCTGGGGTAAAGGTGTGGGATATAGAACTGAAGGCCACAAAGGAAGAATAAAAAGAGCATGCAGGTCTCCCAGAGCTAGATCTACTAAAAGTGTATGAAATGGAAATTTCAGCCCTACCTAATAGAATTTGTTTTATAAAGTTAAAACATTTTCAAAGGAAGATGGGATTTCCAGTCTTGAGGAATGAAATAAGCATCCCTTATCAGTGTTTTTTTTTTTTTTTTTTAAATGGGATTTATCCTGGCATAAAGACCATTACTTATAAAAGGGCCTGTTAACCTGAAGACACAAGAATGGCCAACTCACTGCTTTCAAACATTCTACTTAATTTCTGTCACAGATTGGAATTTGAGACTACAATTTTGTAAAAAGCTTCATTTTAGTGGTTTGTATTTTGTTTGAGAATAAAAAGTTAATGCATTTACTTTCATTTCTCTTTTTTCTCTTCATTTTTTATCCTGAGGATCTAGAAAGGGAAACTGCCATTTGTTAAATTACAGACTATAAAAAGATACGTGTGTAAAATTCAATTAAAAATCTTCTTGCTAACCAGTTCATTATTATGGCTATTCCCCTGTCCTCTTGCTGACTGCCTTATGTTACTCCCTGCATGATCTCCATAGCTGCTTACAGAAAGAGATGAGAAACAAGACATACTCCCTATGTATTTCTGGAGTGGAGAGGAATCAAGTCAGTTTCAGCCTATCCTTAAAGGGCTAGGGGGAGTAAATGTTTTTCTTTAATGTTTATTTAGTTTTGAGAGAGAGAGAGAGAGAGAGAGAGAGAGAGAGAGAGAGAACAAGCGGGGGAGGGGCAGAGAGAGAGGGAGACAGAATCCAAAGCAGGCTCCAGGCTCTGAGCTGTCAGCACAGAGCCAGATGCGGGGCTCAAACTCACAAACTGCGAGATCATGACTTGAACCGAAGTTGTGGATGCTTAATCAACTGAGCCACCCAGGCGCCCTGGAAATATTTTTCTTTTAAAAAAAAAAAAAAAGAGTGCTCAGAATGCTTCTCTTACCCTTCCCGCCTTGTGGTTTCTTAATATTTGGCTTTCTTTTGGGTTTGTTTTCCTGAATTGGATGCTCAGTTGTTCCTTTTGTTTCTATATCATCTTGGTCATCCATCTGTCTTTCCAATATTGGGGTTGCATCTTCCATTGTAGTACAAACATCTGAGCAACAACCAGATGTAGTTCGAGTTATTAACTTCAAGGACTAGAGCCACAGACATGCTAATTATCATACTGTTACATAGTTTGGCAGTACCTCTGCCTTCAGTTTATATATAACTTTCAAGACATATGCACTAAATATTTACATGTGCATATGGTAAAGAAAGTGGTTAATAAGTGGAATCCAAGTGAAAATGAAAGAATTTGTAAGGTTCCAACTTGAACCTTTCCTTGAAAATCATTATCTCTAGGTTGTTGGCAAAAATTGTTGCCAGGAAATAAACTATTTTGTTGCATTAAGAAAAGGCAGCTGCATAAATTACTTCAAGTATAAATCCAGGAAATCTTTAGAGAGTGCCTATCTTGGAATATTCTAGTGCATGAGATTCAGATGCTGTCTTCAGTGTATAGCCACTGTTCACTGGGGCAGAGCAGTCCCACAGGGGTTTATGACAGCTTACCATTCATGCACAGTGTTCCAGGGCAGCACATGGCATTACGTTGGCACCTCCTTCGTAACCCGCGACATGTAGCACAGAATGGCCTCTCATCTTGAGGCTTGAGGCAGAATTTTCTGGAACTGCAGTCCTTGTCAGACAAGCACTGTGAACCCTGTAGGGAAAAACTTGTCACAGGCCGGGCAATCCAACAAGATGTAGGATGACTTTTAATTCAAAGTGGGAGATGGAGGAAGCCAAATCACAGTGGCACTTTGAATGCAGGGACAAACCTTAGGTGGCACCTTAATTTTTCAATATAATTGGTTTTCTCCCACAAAGGAGAGACCAAGTTTCCAATGAAGAAACCTATGTGTTGCATAGGTTACTCGTGTTCGAAAAATTGTCCTAAAAAGTTGTCCTACTTTTCAAACTCAGGATTTAATTTTCTTATGCTCTTTCTGTAAGTGGAAGAAAATGTCTTCCCATGTGTGTCTTATAGATGGTTATGAGATTTTTGATTTATATCTGTTACCTCTAGAAGCTGTGCTACAGTTTAATTAAATATAATGTGGGTATTTGTGCCATTCCTATTTGATTTCTTTTCTCAAGTGAGTCCCATCAATCACTGCACCCATTTGTCAGCTAGCACCTCGGTGAGTCTTACCCAAGTGAACTGCCCCCTGCTCCCTAGTTGAACTTTACCTTCCGAGCCCCGTGCACATCGGCAGAGCTCTTGATGTTGTTGAAGTCCAAAACCAGAGCACTCAGGGGGGCACAGAACCAGCTGAGCCCCAGCAAGACCACCACCGCCATCCTTCAGTCACCTTGACCTTCTCAGCTCTCTCCGCGTTCTCCAGACTGGGCGGCAATAAACCTACAATAGAGCTTTTGCCAAAATGGAAACCCTGCAAGTCGTCCGTAACTGCTTTTCCTGAAGGAAAAACAAATCTTTGTCTAAGAAAGGTGTGTGAAATAGGATGAGTGAGGTCTAACCAGCAGATTCCTTCTGAAACGATTTATACCAGATGTGCCCCCCTCATCTCTCTCCACCTCCCTCCCTCCTCCTTCATTTCCTTCCTCCTTACCCCACACAGGCTTCAACAAATCCCTTCAGATCTGTTTGATCAATAGTTCAAAACAAGGACTCAATAGAGGGAGAGGAGAGGCAGGGCCACAGCGGCTTCTCCTCCAGGGGTTGAATCCCTCTTAATTATTGCATATCAAAGTTAGTTCAAAGGGTTAGCAGGAGAGCAGGATGTCTGTATCAAAGGCAAACTCTGATAATCACCTGCATTTCCTACCTTCAATAATCCTTTGGGGGTGGAGGGAGTCTGTTCTAAGATCTGTTTTCACGGCTAATTGTGCTCAAAGAAAGAATGAATCATATTGGCCAATATGCCGTCAAGGATGCCAAAAACTAATGAGTTACAAAATATCCTGAGAAGCTTTAAACTCTGCTTCAGATAGTGAAGACAGATAGAAAAGAGAGAAAATGCCTTCTGATTAGCTCTGGCATCCAGATGTAAAAATCCCAATGGCTTAAAAGCTGTGAGCATAATGGCACCTGTTCCAATTAAATGTCAATTGGAAAATAATCCTCCTTAAACTGAAAATTGAACTGTTTGAGGCTACGGTTATTTAATTAGGAAAACAATGAGATTTATAACAACCCTCCTCTCCTATTACTTGATGATGGGGGCAACCACAGAAAGTCTATTTTATGCAGATTCTTACAATTCAATAGGAAGCTCTGGATGCATTTTATGTGCAATGTATTTACTTACTTTGTATTGCATTGGTTAAACTGACTTGAGCGGGGTGCCTGTGTGGATCAGTTAAGTGTCTGGCTGTTGATTTCAGCTCAGATCATGATCTCACAGTTCGTGAGATCAAACCCCACATCGGGCTCTGCGCTGACATCTTGGAATTCTCTCTCTCTCTGCCTCCCGCCCCACCCCCCATGCATATGCATGCATGTGTGCACACTCTCTCAAAATAAATATATATATTTTTTTAAGTTAAAAAAAATTGACTCAAGCAGAACAGGTCTCCAGGTCTCTAGGACATTTCAGATGGAATGTCATTCATTTTCAATTTTTCCTAGTTTGAATTTTTGAAAACATCTTCTTCATCCCTTGGTGTCTCATTTTGTCTTTTTTCAGCCAGACTGTTAGAGAAGTCAAATCATTTAGACCTGTAATCACTGCCTAAGTATTTTAGCAGTGGAACAATCCAGATCTGGGCCAAAACATTCTTTTTTCTCACTCTTTGTTTCGTTGTTCTCAGTGTAGACTCATGCTGGTACCTCAGGTGAGAGGTGCCGTTTAAAATCTAAAAATGCAGGTATGCCTGGCTGGCTCGGCCAGTGGAGCATGGGCCTCTTGATCTTCGGGTTGTGGGTTCGAGTCCCACATTGGGTGTAGAGATTACTTAAAAACAAAATCTTTAACAACAACAACGACAAATCTAAAAATGCATTGTTTCCAGGCCATAAATGCCAGTCTTGGTATTGCTGGGTCTTCCTCCAGAACCCCAGCCCATTGAAATGTATCTCAACATGCTGTACAATGGGAACATTTCCAGTCCTGAGTAATGGCTTGGTACCATTTAGCAGCAGGTGAGCTGAGGCTTCCTTTCCTCAACTCTCTCCCTTGTGTTGGGGCTGCTTGTCTACCACTCATGTAGTACAAGAAGGAGCTACTTCTTCTGCAAGGATGCCTTTTTTTTTTTTTTTTTTTTTTTTTTTTTGCTTCAACTGAAAACATCAAACACCCTTTGATAGTTATGATAAGCCTGATGACTAGGTGTGTTACAGGATTTATTTTGAAGTTGGACAATTATGACCAAGGATAAAGGAGAGAGCCCCAGGGTTCCCTCTCTGCTGGGGATCTCTGCTTCCTGTTACCTAATTGAAGAGAGAATATCAGGGTACCAAAGGCCTCTGGCAATAAACACAGACAAAAGGGCTGATGGGAAATCTTGTAACACAGCAGAAATATTCATTGAGCGCTTCGTATGTAGCAGACCCTGTGGTTAGATGTTGGGAATAAATAAAACACAATGAGTGCTTCGTATGTAGCAGACCCTGTGGTTAGATGTTGGGAATAAATAAAACACAATCCTTGGCCCTGAGGAACCAGTGTCCAGTCAGAAGATACATATATATCTAGGGATGATTCCAATATATTGTAACAAGTGCTAAGATAAAGCCATAAATGTGTGGCTGGAGGATCAGGGGATGGCATGACTAGACCCTCTAGAGAAATAAAGAAATGCATCTACAGAGGAGGTAATATTGGAGCTGGGTTTTGTGGGATGAGTAGGAGTTTCCTGGGCTAAGAAGCAGAGGATGGTCTCACCCCAGGCTCAGGGGGTGAAGTGTGTGGAGGGGCAGGGAGGTGTGTCTCAGCTCCAGGGAGAGATTGTGTCTGCCTGAGGCAGGTGGTAAAGGACACGATGAGTCTACACTATGAGGAACCTGATACACCATGCAAAGAAAACTGGATTTAACTTATGTGCAAAGTCATCGGAGATATGTAAGCTTGAAAATGGCATGACCTAAATTCCTTTTTAAGAAGGCAGTGGTGGTGGCCACGTGGAACAATAGTTGTAGTGGGTGAAAGGGGACACTGGGCCATCACTCAGGTCTCAGTTGCAATTCCCACATGATGAGGAGGAAGTCCAATGTAAGGCAGTGGCACAGTGGTGATGAGGACCAAGCAAAGGGTGGGGTTTTGAAGTTGAACCTCTGTCATCAGATGTGGGGGGTAGGGAGCCAGTGGGAAGGGAGGAGCTGAGAGAGCCGGCCAGTTCTAATCTCACACCCCGGGTGGGCTGTGGCAGCACTAAAGCAGAGAATTCAGGGTGAAAAGCAAGTTAGGGGCGGCAGGGTGACAGTTGGTCATGGGAAAAGCTATCCAGGTCATCAAGTCTTTGCTGGATATCTAATATCAAGGTGTTTTCCAGGAGTGACGCTCTCCATCTGCCTCCCACAGACAGAGGGAGGAAGGATGCAGACATCAGACACTGGGGGGTTACAAATAGGCATGGAATAGGACGGAAAAGCACACATGTCCGTGTCTGTGTCTCTCTGCACTGAGTACGAGATTTGGGGTCAGACTGGCCTGAATCAATCACAATGCTGACTTCTCCCGTGTCCCCACCACACCCACCTCCCCTGTGCATCCCTCTACCTATCATGGCACTTACAAAGCTCTTTTGTCTACTTATTTGTGTCTACAGCCAGATGATAAGCTCTGTGAAGGCAAGCCCATAGCTAATTCATCTTGATATCCTCATGCCTGGAGTGCCCGGCACTCAAAAGAAGCCCCACACAATTTTGATGTGATAGATGAATGCACAAATAAATGGATATATAGTGGGGTGCCTGGGTGGTGCAGTCAGTTGGTGTCTGACTTCGACTCAGGCCATGATCTCATGGTTCACAAGTTCGAGCCCCGCGTCAGGCTCTGTGCTGACAGCTCAGAGCCTGGAGCTGCTTCAGATTCTGTGTCTCCCTCTCTGTCCCTCCCCCACTCACTCTCTCTCTCTGTCTCAAAAATAAAATAAACATGAAAAAATTTTTAAATGAATGTGGAGTAACTTTGTGGTGCTGGGCAAGTTACTTCATCTTTCCAGGCTGCAGTATCCCCTGCTGGAAGCTGGCTAGCCTTCCTCCATAATGATGACATTTTGAGGGTTCGATGTGTGAAAACATGTGTAAGGGCCTGGGGCAGTCACTGGCACTCAACACTCCAAATACGTGTCTTTCACCTCTTTTCCAGGCCAGAACTTTCCAGTGTCACATAAACTTCAGTACCCAGCATGACACACAGCCCTTCCGTGGCAGGCTCTCCACAGATCTTTGTTCCACCAATTCATCAAGGAAGAATCTTCCCTAACCTCGGGCCTCATTTGGCAACAGGGCCACTATTTCTATGTCTCCTAAAAAGCCAGAGCAATTTTGAGGAAATTGAGTATGTGACATCTGCCTGGAAAGTAGCTTTTGGCATATTTTCAAATCTGCCAAGGCCACTGGCTCGTTCATAATCACAGCGTGCCTCAGTTGGGATGCCAGCAACTGAAAGAAGATGCCCCTGTGGCAGCGTTTACTGCAAGGCTTCAACTCAGTCATCTGGGGATTAGAGACGATGGGGCAGCGGGAAGAGGATGGCAGGGAGAGGGAAGGAGGGAGGGGACAGCTTTACAAACATTTCTGCTTAAAAGGCATTTTCCCTGCTCTTAGGTCAGGGCGCCAAAGCACACACACTCAGACTGCGGCAGCAAGGGCCTTGCAGAGGCTGTGGCTGCCTCTCAGAGAGACACCAAGAGCTCTGTCAGCCGCAGAACAAAGAAACCCTCACACACACTTTTGGCCGAGATGCTGCCATCTTGACACCCTCTGACAAGGATTAGGGGTTCACTGAAAATCTCAAGCTGATTCTCTTACTTCCACAATGAGCATCTGGGCCAAAAGAACATTCAGATGGAGCACGAGGGACTGAGCTTAGAAGAAGTGAAAATTCCCAGAGAAACCCCCAAGGGCCCCAGCTTCGGCTCTGTAGGTCACCTGCCGCTCCGTGGGTGACTCACGTTGTTTGTCCGGGAAGCACTGCGGGCTGGTGTGTGGGAGCAGACACCTGTATCCTCCGGAATGACAGCTGCTCTAGTTCAAGTCAAAGGCAGAGTGTCAGAACCCGTGATTTATAGTCACTTAGGAATGGAAATTTTTATTTGCTATGGCTCCTGTGTCAAAACCAGTTTGATTTCCATAAATTTTGCTTTCCTTAAAAGAAAATCAAAGTAACTGAAACAAGCAGGTCTTTGGCAGAATCTCACAGGAAATGTTCAGTAAAATAAAAGATGAGAAGGGCATGTTGAGAGGAGACAGAGATTGCAGGATATAATCAAAGAGTTGCTGTAAACGTTACGGTTTAGTTACCTGAGGTCAGAAGGTAAAGCAAACCACTTGTAACAGCTGAGGAGTCGCCTGTCAGATGTCTTGCAGCTAAGCATGGGGGCAGCGCTGGAGGCATTAAGGCGGAAGCCAGGGAGATGGGGTCCTGGCCTCTTCACTGACTGTTTGGCCTTGGCTTGGTCACATCATCTCCCAGCTAACCTCCTCATCTTTCTGAGAGCCTCTTATAGGCCAGTGTTCTGGGAGTTTACAGGGGGGTCCCTGGCCACCATGTTGCTCAGCTCCAGGAGATTGTTTGGATGCTAGTCTGTGTGAATCACCCCCTTTGGAGTCTACCCCCAAGGAGGTGCTGGGGACTCCCTTTTCTTGCAGCAACAGCCTCAGAACTCTCCCGACTTCGTTCCAGGCACCCAGCTAGAAGCAGCTCCAAGAGTCCACGAGCTTCCTTCTTCAAGGATATCCTCTGCCTTCATTTGTTTTTTACTTAAAAAAATTAGATGAGGTTGTGTATGACTTCATAAACCCAAATAATGCCTATCTGTCCCGCCCTGTTCCCAGGTACTTGTCTTAGTCCGTTCAGGCTGCTACAACAAAAATACCACAGACTGGGGGGCTTCTAAACAACAGAAATTCATCTCTCACAGTTCTGGAGTCTGAGAGTCCAAAGTCAGGGTGCCCACAACGTCAGGTTCAGGCCTGGGTCCTGGTTTATGAACAGCTGTCTCCTCATGTGGTAGAACGAGAGAGGAAGTTCTCTGGGATCTCCCTTATAAGGACACAATCCCACTCATGAAGACTTCATCCTCATGCCCTAAGCACTCCCCCAAAAGCCCCCACCTCCTAAACCTGTCACATCAGGCATTACGATTTCTATGTAAGAATTTGGAGAGGATGCAAGTATTCAGACCATGGCAATACTCTTCCTCCCCCATGCCAGGTTGTCACCGACATATCACATTGCACAAAACGTGGGGGGCAGGGGAGTGTGACAACAAATGCTACTATGAAAAGGCAAGAAAACATGAAAAAGAAGCTGCCCCTGTGGCAATACCTATCAGCTGGAAAGCGTAACACCTCCCGTCATCGGTCAGTGAAGGAGGCAACGAACTGAGAAGAGGACGTGTGTATGTTTGGGTGAACTGTGTCACTGCTGCTGTGGCTCTGTGACTAGGATGTCCTTTTGTCCATGCCGCCATGTTCCCCAGCTGAGGTCTATTGACCACGTGTGTCAGATTTTGATGTCGGTTTTTTTTTTTTTTTTAACTGAATGATATTTCCATTTCTAGAGAGTCTACAACTGACTTCTTGAGGCCCTTTCAGACTTTTGGTTGCCTGCAGCCTCTTCCCATGACAAAGCGGGTTCTGCCATCTTTTGATCTAGACCAAACTGGGTCTGATTCTTTTCCCTCAAAAGTTCGGGGGCAGGGGTCAGTCCAACTGCATTAGGAGACCCCAAATCTGCCTGGAGTCTCAATTCTGAAGAAGCACATTTTTAAAAATGTATGGCTATAGTGACTATAGCTAACAATACCGTGCTGTGTATGTAGAAGTTGCTATGAAAGTAGAGTTTTAATGTTCCCACCATAGCAACAACAAGAAGAGAATTATGTAAGATAAAGGATAGGTTAACTAGCCTTATTGTGGTAAATATTTGCTACATATATGTGAATCAAATAATCACATTGTACTCCTTAAGGTTACATGATGTTATATGTCAATTATATCTTAGTAACACTAGTAAAAAAGAATGGCTACCCATGAGCTCTGCACACATGAACTCTGGAATCCCCTTCTGGAGGGGATAAGCTACTTGTGTGAATTTCCCCAGGGTATTCTCCAGGAGGCCCGCCCAGTTCTGGTATCCCTCCCCGTTAGAGTCACTCTTCCAGGGTGTCTTCATCTGGTTACTCCATCTCCAGTTGTGAAGTATCTGAGTCACTGAATGTGATCTAGCCTTCTCTGTCCAGGCTCCTACTCTGTATATACCCTGGATGTGGTCTAAGCTGCCTCATAACTTTGGCCAAAGTAAGCTGTCTGTGTGGCTGGAGCCCTCTGGCTGGGCCCCATTTGACCAGTTTAATACTGGGTGGGTGTAGAGGGGTGAAGACACTGAAGTTCACAGAGGTCAAGTAATTTGCCTAGGTCACATGGCTAGTGAGTTGCAGATATAGGATTTGAACATCAGTTTTCTGGCTCCAAAGTTTATTTTTTCCACTATACCACACTACACAGCTTGCTAGCTGAAGTCCATTCCCAGACATAGCAAACTGCATGAAACACAGGTGTATATTCACTAAGAAATAAAATCACAGGGAACACTGCCTGTTGCCATATTTGGATTATATACAGCTGTAGGACTATGTCACCTTTTCCCTATATTATCCTTTATGGAAATGTGATATAGTGGTTAAGATGAAATAACTTGCAGGTTGTGTCAGCCAGGCTGTACCCTAATCTACATGTGGTACATTGACAACACTGGTTTCCTCATATAGACAATTTGCAAGGATTTGATGGTGCCCTTTCGACCTTCAACATAGGCTTTGACTTTGGTAGGGAAGCCCCCAGACACACCATCCAATCTGATAGGATTCATAACTGTGTTCACAACCTTGTGAAGAATTTGGATAAAGCTCTGGAGAGCAAGAGGAGGACAGAGTTCCTCACCCTGACACACAAACCCCAAACCCAGTGCCCACTAGCACATTTAGCTTTGCATTTACTTTGATTCCTTGCACCCTCTTGTGGTCAAGAGTGAAGTGAGCACTCGGAAGGCCCAATGTAAATTCCAGGTACTCCATTCCAGAGGTATTTCTCAATTTTTGGTGGAAATTCCCCATGGAACAGCACTCGCCTTCTCACAAACCTAAGTACTTCCCCACCTTATGAAAGTGACCTTCCCTTTTCTAATTATAACAGAAAAACATGTTTTCAAATTTTAGAAATTTTGGAAAATACATAAAAGTGTGAAGAAGAAATTAAAAGTCACACATACTCTGACCCAGCAGAGACAGTCACTATCAAATTTCGGTGAATTCCCCCAAATTTTTTCTATGCAGGTACATATACACATATACATGTAGCATTTTTTTATAATTTTTTAAATGTTTATTTATTTTGGAGAGAGAGAGACAGAGTGCGAGTGGGGTAGGGGCAGACAGAGAGGGAAACACAGAATCTGAAGTAGGCTCCAGGCTCCGAGCCGTCAGCACAGAGCCCAATACAAGGCTGGAACTCACAAACCATGAGATCATGACCTGAGCTGAAGTCGGACACTTAACTGACTGAGCCACCCAGGCGCCCCTCATTTATTTTGTAATATACAATATAATTAATCTATCACCAGCTCCAGAACTTGCCATTTCTAATGCTTACCCCTGCCCATGTGTGCCTCCTCTACCCAGTCCCTCTGTCTGCCTCCCCAACACTGATGTTTATGGTTATCATTCCGTTGTTTCCTCTTAAAGTAAAATTACAACATACACACACAACTTGGGATTACACTCTATTTACTTTTGTTTCCTCATTTTTTTCCCCCACTGAACATTTTCCTTAGATCATCAAATATTATCAGAACACATGACTGTACCTTCACCCAGAATACAGGTGTATTATAGTTTATTTAACGAATCCTCTAAACGTTGGTCATTCAGATTGTTTTAAAATTTTTGCCACTCTAAATCATTCAAGCTGTTTAAGAGAATACATCTATGATTGTTTCCTAGAGATGAGCCCTTAGGCATGGAATTTCAGGGTATGGTGTACTGAAGTCTTTGACCGCTCTGCCCCTCTGCACTGGAAGCCATGGCCCTCTTGTCCTCTTGAGCCGTTCTGAGACATCACCTCCTTGGAGCAGCCTCCAGTCTCTTCTCCCAGCCCGCTTAGGTGCTCTCACTGCTGGGTCCCCCTGTGCTCTGCAGCCTCCTTGTAGACGGCCAAGGGATATGGGTTGTATCTCCTCCTCTTCAAAGATGCTCAGTAACTAGGGGATCCTCACCCCTCATCAGAATTTTGGAGTCCTTGAAAAGAAACAAGTGAGCCCTTTTGCTTCAAAACGAAACAGGGAATGGGGCGCCTGGGTGGCTCAGTCAGTTGATCGTCCGGCTTCGGCTCAGGTCATGATCTCGCGGTCCAGGGGTTCGAGCCCCGCATTGGACTCTGTGCGGACAGCTCGGAGCCTGGAGCTTGGAGCCTGCTTCGGATTCTGTGTCTCCCTCGCTCTCTCTGCCCCTCCCCCAGTCGTGCTCTGTCTCACTCTGTCTTCAAAAATAAATAAATGTTTTAAAAAATTAAAAAGATGTTTCTTTTTAAATTAAATTAAATAATACCACTGGCATTAGAATCTTATTATTACTTTTTTACGTTTAGCATAATTGAGTTACCAAATCTTCACAGTGGGGCCTCTGCTCTTCAGTTGTTTTTTCATTTGAGGGTAAAACTATACTAACTTTTGAGATTTTTCTCTCAAAAAGGTAATGTAGGGGCGTCTGGGTGGCTCAGTTGGTTAAGTGTCCAACTCTTGATTTTGGCTCAGGTCATTATCTCACAGTACATGAGAGTGAGCCCTGAGTCAGACTCTGTACTGGAGTCATGCATGGAGCCTGCTTGGGATTCTCTCTCTGCCCCTCTGCCACTCACACTCACTCTCTCTCTCTTTCAAAATAAAATAAATAAACTTAAAAAAAAATGGTAGTGTAGGCAGTTCAGCAGGCTATTTTCACTAGAGCAGGTGACTTATACTGGAAAACTACTCACAAAGTAACATGGGCCACTGGACCCATATAGCACTTAGGGCGGTCTCCTCATGTATCAGCTCTGAGCATGGTGCCTGCACATAGCAAGTATTCAGCAAATGTTTCACAAATGAAGGTGTCTCAGATCCCTTCCTGCTCTAAAATTCTGTTTCTAGAGATTTTATAGGAAAAGAATGCCATATTATTAGAATTTGGACCGGGAAAGTTCTAAGGGTTTAGATCCCAGTGCGAGTGGGGGACTGAGAAGTAGCTGTAGTTTCAAAGTGGTCAAGGTCAGGGTCTTGACATAGACCTTGAGCATTAGCATGGATGCCAACTTGACAGGGCCAGAGGGACATGAAGCAAAGCAAGGATTTCCTCGGTAGCAGCCGTTTTCCTTGACACTTTCTTTTAACACCTTCTTCCTACATCAGGTGTTAGGAAAGAGGAAGTCTCTCTGCGTGACCTGGGACTGGTGTTGTGAGATCCTTTTAGAAGAAAGATCTTTGGATAACAGAAGCAGAAGGAAGGAATTTTGCCAAATTCCCATTCAAGTGCTCTTTGTAGCCTTTAATGGCCAGGTATATCTGACAAAAACCAGGTCTGTGCCAGAGTACAGGCTGAAGTGTGGCTTTAATATGTGTATGCGTGAGTGTGTGTGTGTGTGTGTGTGTGTGTGTGTGTATAATTATGTGTGTATGTGTATATATGCGTATTCTTTGCCTACATAACTTTCAGACTTACAGCATATTTTCATTTGTTATTAACGAATTAACATTTTCCGTATGCTAGGTAGATTGTTATGTGCTTTAGATACATTATTTTATTTACTATCCACTCAATCCTCTGAAGTAGATACTACTTATATCTGTTTCACAGAGGTAGAAACTGAAGCATAGAGAGGTTAAGTTGCTTGCCTAAGACCGAAGAGTTGGCAGATCTGGGATACAAACACCACCTCTTTGGACTCTAAAGGTCATTTTATTTGGCCTACTTAGATACACTGTTTACTTATATTTATCAACTCTGCCTCATTTGGCAGGTTTTTGTCTAAGTCCTACATTATGAGTCCTTTGGGAGCATTTATCTACTGATCTCTTATTAGCCTGAAATGCCTTACACATAGCAGGTAAATAATAATATTAAGCAGCAACTTGGTATTGTGGACTGAACATCGATGACTTTGTGGGTGTGTTTTCTCTCCAACTTTTTATTTTGAACAATGTAAAACTTACAGGAAAGTTTTAAGAATAATGCAATGAACACCCATATATCTTCTACCTAGATTCACCAATTATTAACGCTATGGACATTTACTTCTGGTCTTTTTTTTCTTAACCATTTGAGAGTTAGTTGAAATCACATGCCATTTCATTCCTAAATACTTTACCATATATATAGCTCCTAAAAACAAAGCCATTTCTGCATAACCAAAATACAATTATCAACATCAGAAAATTATACAATGTTGCAATACTGATATAATAGTCAAATTTTCTCAATTGTGCCAATAATGTTTCTCACTAACAGTTTCTTGTGTTTTTGTTGTTGTTGTTGTTGTTGTTTTGATGCAGGGTCCAATTTAGGATTACATTGCTTGTAGTGTCATATCTTTCCTTTGTCTCTTTTAATCTAGAGCAATTCACCAATCTTTTTCTTAATCTTTCATGAAATTTACATTTTTAAAATTTTTATTTAAATAAAGGGCAGTTTGTCATCAGAAGTTTCTCTTTTTTTCCCCCTTTGTAGAGAGAGCACATGCATGCATGAGCAAGGGAGAAAGGCAGAGGGAGAGAAAGAGACAGAGAGACAGAGAGAGAATCTTAAGCAGGCTGCACGCTCAGGCAGAGCGGGACTTGAATCTCATCCCACGACCCTGGGATCCTGACCTGAGCCGAAATCAAGAGTGGGCGACTGGAGGGACTGAGCCACCCAGGTGCTCATGAAATTTACATTTTAGAAGGGACCCAGCGGTGTTTTGCAGAACGGCCCTCAATTTGGATTTGTCTGATTGTTTCCGCAAGAATAGAGACACACCTTTAACAAGAATATTACCTTAGTGTCTTCTGTGCATCATGTAGGGGGCATATGACGTCAGTCTGTATCATCCCTGGTGATGTTAAGTTTAATCACTTGGGTGACTTCTTTGATGTGCAGTACCCTTTTTTAGTAAGGAATCTGAGGGCTGACACTTTGGAACTGTGACGATCTTCAAATGTCTAGCACTTATTGATAATTTTTTGCCTGAATTGGGTGGTTCCAAGAGTGGTGATTTTCTTTTTTCTATAATTTCTTCTATATTTATTAGTTGGTATTCTTCTTTAAAGAAGGGCTTTCTCTCCTCCACCTCCTCTCTCCCTTTGAATTATAATCTACCCCTACCTGTGTGATCTTGAATAAATTACGTCCCCCCTGGGGACCCATGTTTTCTCATTCTTAAGTTGAGAGAGCTTAAGGGTCATATTTTTGAATTTTAGTCAGTCGGAGACAAAATTCCCATAAAGATCTGTTCGCATCTGAATGAAACGGTCTGACGTGCCCGGCCACAGCATCCCTCAGTAGCATCCCGGGTCAGCCCTGCCCGCCTTCCCCGCGGCCCCTCCCATAGCAACAGTAACTAGTAACTTCCGGGCGTTCTCGCGAGAGAGAGCCCCTTCAGGCACAAAGGTGCGGTCCCCAAAGCGTCTTCGCCTACATCAACTCCCGCCCCTGCCACCTGCGCGCCGGGCCGTCCCGCGCACGCGCGCACACGGAGCCAGACAGTTGGGTTTGTCTCAGCTGTTCCTCTCCGCGCTCAGACCCCCGGCGCGCGACCCGGCGCGACACTACGGCGCAAACGCCGTGCGGGTGGGGGCGGCTAGGGGCGCGCAGGCGCCGCGGGGAGTGTGAGGCCGCGCAGGCGCGGACGGCGTTGGTTTGAAGAAGACCTTCAGCGTTGCCCTGGCGGAGCGGGGACAGGTCCTCTGGTTGGAGGTGAGGCGAGCCGACGCTGTGGGCCGGGCAGCCGGCGGCGAAGCGGGGCCTGGCGGGGGTGGGTGGTGGCCCGCCACAGAGCTGGGGACCCGGTGAGAGGCGGGCCTAACGGAGGGCTCGGAAGGGAGAGAGGAGCCTAATGGGGTGCGGGCCCGGTTGGGCCGCGGAGGGCAGAGAGGACCTTGCTCCCCTGGCCGCCTCAGGTGATGGAGCCGCAGCCCCGGCGTGGGGAGTGGCGCTCGGAACGCCGAGCCGCGACCCTGTCAACGCCTGGTGGGCCCACAGGACTTTTCTTTCCAGGCGTCAGGCCAGAAAGGAGGTTGGTTTCTAGGGAAGTTGGATCTTCGACCCCCAACCCCGTCCCCAGCTTCCTCTCTGGAATTGTCCAGTATCAGGGGAGCTCTCACACTCCTTACCGCCAGAGAGGATGCCATACGTGCAACTGAAAAAGGCGAAACGAGGAACAAAAGGGGCTCTTTACTGTCAAATTAGTAATTGTGTAAAGCAGTATTACCTAATTAACGCCCCCCCCCCGCATCTAAAGCAAACCCGTGCGTTGTGCATGCCAACAAACGACAAGCGCATTTTGTAGAGCCAATAGAAATATGTAATGATAGCTTTACTCCCGAGTATCGTGAAGTCTCTGTATCTTATCGATTTTTTGCTTGATCATACCAGCAGTGCATTACCCATCAGAATCATAGGCCTGAAAAAGTAAGCTTGAACTAGGCAGAATTGAGATCAGTTAGTAAACTAAACCGGTTACACTCCTTGCAAAGTGTCTGGCAGTAAAGCAAAATTCTAAAAGGCTGTAATTAGATGGATGTTTCTAAACATTTAAGTGTACCTTTTCTCTTGTCAGGAGATGAAACTCCAGACTGTAGAGCCTTAACATTTCTGTTTGAATATATACTGTCTGCGTTTCTATACTTACCTCCCCAAATTTAGACTTCTGGAAAAATTCCAACAGATACTAGCATCGACTGAAATAATAAAGAGTAATATCAAATTGCAGTTGGCAATGTGTAAATAGTCTAGGATCAATCATTTAAATGCAAGGAATTGAACTGTAAAAATAATTGCCCTGGAAGTGGACTCTGAAACCCTGTGGTTTAGAACAAAGTTTTATTATGGTATGAGTCAGTATATTTATACTGACTCTTTCCCCTTTACTGTATGTACTCTCTCTCTCCCTCTCTCTCCTCTCCTCCCTCCCGACTCCCGAACGACGAACAAGTAAAGACCGCCGCACGCATCCCCCTCAACGGAAAGCCCTAGCGCCCCTCCGGCTCCCACTAACTCCGGCCCGTCGAGCCCCTCCGCGTCCTCTCCCTCCCCCTCCCGCGCGCCCTCTCGGGCCGCTCGCGCGCCTCCTTTCCCCTCTCCCCCCTCTCTCTCCCCGCCCTCTCCCCTCTCTCTCGCTCGGCTCTCTCTCTCTCTATATATATATATATATATACACACACACACACACACACACATATTTTTTATATTGTACTCTTCCTTCTTAACATATATTATCTTCATATTTGACAGGTTTAGGTTAAGGAACAAATTTTAAATGAATTCACTAAAAAGTGCATCATGTGTATATTGTGTTCAGATATGGTATAGGCAGAAACTTAGCAAGAGGGCAGATTAAGAGCCAGGATAAATATAAATAACTATTAGTTTGAATGTGTTGCTAGTTCAGGCATAGTTAGTAATTGCACGGGCTAGCTGGTGCTCTGGATTTTTTGGGCCTATTAATTGGGCTAATGGGACTGCTTGAGATGAGATGGTTCTACAAGTGGTTACACATAGTTGTTGAGGCTGCTGCAGGAAAAGAGTTCCCATTTTATAAAGAGGGCAAAGGAGTGGTATGCTTATCGGTGTTGATAGCGCTTCTGAGAACTTTAATGTGAGGGCCATGTTGGCAATAGAAAAGCTGAGGAATACCGAGCAGCCAAGATGAAAAAATCAGCCAAGGGGAAAGATTTTTGAAGACTTTAACTTCAGAGCATACACCAGTTTTTGGTAAGCAGAATTATTGCAGGTGAAATTTATCCCGTGTCTAGTTAACGGGTAAGATTATATATTTTTGTTGTTGTTGTTACAATTTTGTTACCTTTTTTTAACGTTTATTTATTTATTTTGAGAGAGGAAAAGAGAGGCAGAGAGAGACAGAAAATCCCAAGCAGGCTCCATGCTCAGTGCGGAGCCCAACATGGCGCTGGATCCTACCAATCACGAGATCATGACCTGAGCAGAAATCGAAAGTCAAACACTTAACCGACTGAGCCACCCAGGCGCCCCTATATAATTTTATTTTTATTTTTTATTTTTTTTAAATTTTTTTCAACGTTTATTTATTTTTGGGACAGAGAGAGACAGAGCATGAACGGGGGAGGGGCAGAGAGAGAGGGAGACACAGAATCGGAAGCAGGCTCCAGGCTCCGAGCCATCAGCCCAGAGCCTGACGCGGGGCTCGAACTCACGGACCGCGAGATCGTGACCTGGCTGAAGTCGGACGCTTAACCGACTGCGCCACCCAGGCGCCCCTATAATTTTATTTTTAAAAGCTTTGAGAGAGGACATATTCTGGAAGAATACATTTCAATTAGTGTGGTAATTCTTATTTTAAGAGCTGAATTTCAGAGTGGCAAAAATGTTCACCTTGAAGATTTTTAATGCATCTGTTCCTACAGTTCTTTAAAACAATTTTGCCTTGTCACTTTATGTAGCTCTTAGGCTTTATTTTATATGTCATATATAAAATATATATAATATAATACATATATTATAAAATCCAATTTAACACAGCATCTCCTTCAGCCTGTGAGAAATTTCTTTTCTTTGAAATGCAGTCAGAAAGATGACCTCTGTGAATTGCACGAAAAACCCTTTTATTCTCCAGTGTTCTGAAAAGTTCTTTGTAAAGGAGCAGAATGCCTTCTCCTAACTTTGCTTGCATTAGGGTATAAGCCTTAATGATGCAAAGGAAGAGAAAAGTGTATACCTCTTCTCACAGGACTAAATACGAGGACTGTGGGTGAATAAATACTAAATGGTTATTTTTATTCCTTTGTCCTCATTTTTGTTTATAAGATATGTGTAACACACCAACTTACTGTGACCTAGGAAAGGCCGCCAAGGATGTCTTCAACAAAGGATATGGTAAGAATGCTACTGTAAATTTCCAATTTTGGGTAATGGTTGGTGTTGAATGCTTACTATATGCAAGATAGTGCTAGTAAGATAAGGTTAACATTAATCTACTTTATAAGATTTAAGGGGATAACTGTCAACAGGTTATTAGACTTGACTCTTTAGAGGTAGAGTCCCTTACAAGCATTAAAAGCTATTATATACATATACACATACATATATTATGCATATTTAATGTTAGCTGTAAGATGAAGTAATATAAATCTGTAATACTTATGTCTCTCTTGGCTAGCCCTGGGGACAATTAAAGTGGGGATTACAGGGAAGGAAAAAAAAAAAAAAAAAAAAGGACGTTAGAGTGGGAGAGAGCCAAAGCATAAGAGACTGTTAAAAACTGAGAACAAACTGAGGGTTGATGGGGGGTGGGAGGGAGGGGAGGGTGGGTGATGGGTATTGAGGAGGGCACCTTTTGGGATGAGCACTGGGTGTTGTATGGAAACCAATTTGTCAATAAATTTCATATATAAAAAATAAAAAAAATAAAAAAAAAAATAAAGTGGGGATTACATTTTTCCTTCTCCTAATTTTCATGAGTGTGAAGACACAACTTTTGACTTCTTTGGAGTAACATTCTTTGATTCCAAATGGACATTTATTTTTAGTTTTTAAAATTTAATGTTTAAATTTTTAATTTTTGTTATATACATTTGATTTTTCTTATTAATTAGTATAGTTATTTAAGTTTATACTTTTATAAGCATAACACTTTTTGATAATTTTTATTCTTTGAGGGCTTAAAAATTATACTTAGTTCATTATAATTGTTTTTATGGAACTCTCACCTAATGAGAATACTTTGTATTTTCCATATGGAAGGACCATTTTCATAATTTCTAAGTTGTAAAAACTGGAGCGAATGTCACATTTTATACATTAATGTGTTTTTGTGTGTGTCTAGGATTTGGCATGGTCAAAATAGACCTGAGAACCAAGTCTTGTAGTGGAGTGGTAAGTACCCAAGACATAGATAGATAGATATAGATACAGATATATATATTTTTTAACATTTATTTGTTTAATGTGGGAGAGCGCAAGCAGGGTAGGGGCAGAGAGAGAGAATCCCAAGCAGGCTCCGTGCTGTCACCGCAGAGCCTGACACAGTGCTTGATCTCATGAACTTGAAATCATGACCTAAGCTGAAATCAAGAGTTGGACACTTAACTGACTGAGCCACGCTGCCCCCGCCCCAATATATTTTTAATAGATGTAGCATAATTAACCTAAAGGAACCTGTTTAAAAGTGTTTAGTCTAGTTGTGTGAATCAGCATACATTTGGTCCTACGCTATCTTACCTACAGTTTTGTCATATTCTCAGATTTCAGTGAGCATCTTCCCTGTAGCCCATAGACAATCCAGGTTGAATTTTGGGGGGGGGGGGGGTCCTTTGTGTTTGCCATAATAAGAATATGCTGAATCTTACTCTCAGGACATAAAATATATATGTATTTTGGACATATATCACATCTTTATACTTTCATGAGTACGTGTATGGCTACTAAATACTTTCATTATAATGAGTTTATGCAAGTTTTATTGCCCTCTTACAAAAACAGATTAACTTTAGCCTCTATCCCTTCATGATTAGTCAAAACAAATGTAGAAATAAAATGCATATAGAGGATTAATCTACTGTATTTATTGATGTTCATAAAATCTTTTTTACTGGAAGTTATTTATATAGTAAAGGATATAGGCATATTTCCAAAATGTTATTAACCAGAACTTTTATTCAGTAAATCTGGCAAATGAATTAGCTTTACATTCACCTCATTCTCTGATGTCTCCTCATTGGCAGCATCTCTTTTTAGTATTTACCTATTGAAACTAGTGCGGATTTTATTTCTGGATAGAATGATTTAGTTAAAAGGGCTAGAGGCATGTGGAATTCATATGATACTTTGTCTCATACTCCATGTAATCCTGGTTTGTCACCATCATTTTTTTCCTGGGTTTTCTAGTGGTAAATAAATATATGTGCAACTGCCTACTAGGATGGGCGTGTTGTTATATGATTCTGTTAAAATGGAAAAATTATACTCACTTTGAATAGGGTTTCAGAATTTGCTCGTTAGGTTTGTGTTGCAAAAATCATCGACTAAAATTTTATCTCCCTTTCATGCTGCTGTGGTGTGGGACTGTTCATTCAGATGGTAAGAAAAACAGAGCATATTTGTGTGCTTGTTTTTATGACTGCTTTTGGTCTCTGGTATTGATTTAGGATAAATTTCATCCATTGCTCCAATCAGATATCAGATTGTACTTAATATATGGCATCTATTTAACAGTAGCATTTTTATGGTAGTTTTGTTGCTTATTTATTACAGAGCTGTAGACGTTAAATGCATGTTATAAATGTATTTTGCACTGTTCCTTCTAATGATGAAATTAGAGAAAAACTGAAGCAGTTGTGAGCCAATGCTAATTTTTTAACTTAGAAAAATTCTGGCCTTCTCTTTGAGATTTGTGCATCTGGTATTTTAGACTTTTGAGAGACTTTCAAAGTAAGAAATGATGACGATAAACAGGGAAAAAATGTAGACTAAATACACTTTTACCGTAGGTTTGTGTGTGAAGTTTTTCTAACACTAAAATTGAGGTTTATATTTGCTATACTTTCAAGTTTATGAGAGGTGTATGTAAAAAAGAAAACACTGGGTAGCTGGATCTACTGAAAAAAAGCAATGGTCACATTAAATGATTGTGTAGACTTCTAAACATGACTAGTGTTTTGTCATTTTGTACTGAGACCTTGTCCTAAAATGTGCAGCATGATACTCTCTTGGAAAACTTCCTGCGTGGTGTTGATAAACAGATCATAGTTTCCCAGTTGTCTCATCAGCCTGTAGAACTAGATGTGGGGAGCAGGGTATTTGGTAAAGGGAGGATTCATATTGCAGGCAGTGAAACAGTGCTGCTCAGGGCTGGCAGCATTTCATTACTGTTGGCAGTATTTCAGAAATGCGCTCTAAACACAGGGCCAATCAGAAGGTTTTTTTCTCGACAGTTCATAGATTGTCAGTGACAGGTGTTGACTGTTTGCTTCCTTTTAGAAGGAGATCTATTTCCTATTGCTCATTGTCATATGACTGAAAGGACACCTACTGAGGGAGGAGGATATATTTCAAGATGTTCATAGTAACTATTTGATAGAAAACACTTTAAAAGGTAGATGAGGAGAAGGGAGAAAAAGGGACAAGTTATAACATTACATTTTGTTGTGAAAAATGGGTACATACTTACAAATATTGAAATTGTTTATACCGAAAGTTTTACAGATAGTTAAAAAAAAAATTTTTTTTTAATGTTTATCTATTTTTGAGAGAGACAGAACGTGAGCAGGGGAGGGACAGAGAGAGAGGGAGACACAGAATCTGAAGCAGGCTCCAGGCTCTGAGCTGTCAGCACAGAGCCCAATGCGGGGCTCGATTTCACAAACTGTGAGATCATGACCTGAGCCAAGAGATCATGACCTGAGCTGAAGTTGGACACTTAACCGACTGAGCCATCCAGGAGCCCCTTACAGATATGATAGCTTTGTGGACCAAAGCAATAAAGTTTTCATAACAGTGTGAATGTACTTAATGCCACCGAACTGCACACTTAAAAATGGTAAATTAGGTGTATTTTACCACAGTAAAAATTAAAAACAATTATTTTGATGCAATGAAGTTTTGACTCTATTGAAGAGGATAGGGTAGTCCTTTCTAGTGTTTGGGGATTTTTTTTTTTTTAATTTTTTTTTTAATGTTTATCCATTTTTGAGACAGAGAGAGACAGAGCATGAACGGGGGAGGGTCAGAGAGAGGGAGACACAATCCAAAACAGGCTCCAGGCTCTGAGCTGTTAGCACAGAGCCTGACACAGGGCTCGAATTCACGGACTGCGAGATCGTGACCTGAGACAAAGTCGGCCACTCAACCGACTGAGCCACCCAGGCGCCCCTAGTGTTTGGGGATTTTTAAGGATGTTAAAATTAACTAATAGTTTGAAACATATGATAGAGAATGAATAAGCATTTTCAGGTCATGAAAGTAAAATGTTCAAGATGTAATATTTTTGTGTTTTTGGTAAAGGAATTTATTTTCAGTAAAGATATTTCTCTTTTATTTTTATTATTTTTTAAATTTATTTTGACAGAGACCAGGGGCACATGCACTTGAACAGGGGAGGTGCAGAGAGGGCAAGAGAGAATCCCAAGCAGGCTCCACGCTGTCAGCACAGAGCCCGATGTGGGACTTGAACTTAAGAACCTGAGACTATGACTTGAGCCAAAACCAAGAGTCAGACGCTTAACCAACTAAGCCATCCAGGTGCCCCAAGATATTTCTCTTCTAAAAAAGAGAGTTTAAGATTTCCATTTTAGTAAGAGAGTATATTGAACAAGAAATATCAGTAAGAGAGGTGGAATAATGGAAAGATCTGAAACTCGTTAAACTTCAGAAATAGGAAAGAAGGAAAGCAGGAAATAAGTTGTGATAAAAAGTAAACTATATTGGTTTCTGATGCATTGAACACTACTTTCTGAAATGAGTATTTTTTGTTTGATGAGCTGTTTTTAAAGTAATTATTTTTCTTGCTTATCAGGAATTTTCTACTTCTGGTCATGCTTACACTGATACAGGAAAAGCGTCAGGCAACCTAGAGACCAAATATAAGGTCTGTAACTATGGACTTACCTTCACTCAGAAATGGAACACAGATAACACTCTTGGAACAGAAATCTCTTTGGAGAATAAGGTAAAAGAAAGCATTAGAAATTACTTTTAGGTTAAATTTATCTTGCAGATAAAATGATCTATAAACCCCAAATACAACATGAATGAGATCTTATAACCTATATAGTAGCCATATTTTTTTCTCTGCATGTGGCCTTCTCTGGTATATTTTACATTTCTAGAAAGTGAAGCGTTGTTTGTGAGTACATAATTATCACATTACATCTTGGTTCTGACCAATTCTACTTATAACTGAGCCTCTCCTGGTAAACTAGACTATTTATAGTGATTTTGTTTGATTTTATTTTGTAATCATTGCAAAATTGGCTCCGTAGAAAAATCTTTCTAACTTCTGTAATGTTTCTAAAGAGAAAAATTTATCAGCAGATATTTGTCACGTACAAATATTTGCTTTGTACAGGACACTATTTTTTGAGGTATGTCTATATGAACATCATCATGTATCAGTAATATATATGTATAGCTGAATAAATTACTTAGGTTGGCTTGTTAAATGTCAGGTTATCTCATTACAGTAATTTTAAGAGTGTATCAAGATTATTTGGTTGTATTGGAATTTTTTTTTTTTTTTATTGCAATTAATGTTATTGGCTGTAATAGATTTGACCTACAACTTAAACCTGTATTTTGGTGAGAGAATCATGATGAAGCCTGGGAATAAGGGGACAGGGGAAGGAGACAGGGAAGAATAAAGAGGTAATTTATTAAATAATTGAATATTTGGCTTTCTTTAATGACTTTTTTTGTTTGGAAGTTAGAGAAAACTTTAGAATTGTTTTCTTAGGTCAAAAGAAGAATAGAAAATTACTAATTGTTCGTTTTAAATCTTTATTTTTCAGTTGGCTGAAGGGTTGAAACTGACTCTTGATACCATATTTGTACCGAACACAGGGTAATTATCCAAACCCCATTTTCTGTTTTTGTAGTCTGTAGAGATAGAGAGCTTTAGAACAGGGAATTGCAATGGAAAGTTTAGGTGCAGGGAGAACGTAGGAGGTTGCTTTTAGGAACCCCAGAGACCTTGTGTATGTACTAAAGAGAAAGGAGGACTCCCTTGAAGCAGAGTAAAGTTTTGATTTGAAAATTGAACAGATGAACAAAAATATAAAGCTGGTCCAAGGAGGCACATAGTAGGAAAAATTTAGGCTATAGACAGGCTTGAGACTAGATCTTTTCTTTCTTTTTTTTCTAAAATATTTTATTTTTAAGTAATCTCTACACCAAACCTGAGGCTCTGACTCATAACCCCAAGACCAAGAATCACATGCTTTACCAATTGAGCCAACCAGGCACCCTGAGACTAGATATTTCTTAAGCTCTTCTAAAGATTCATGGATGCAGTATTTTGCTGAGAAGTTAATTTCCTAAGAATAACTGTAATCTCCCGGCGTTGGAACACTATAAACAGTAGTTCTGCTACTGATGTGCTTTCTTGGCCTTTAAAAATCCCCCAGCTTCTCTGCCCCAGTTTCTTCATCTGAAAAATGGGCATGGTGTTGTTTCCTATGGGCCGCTGCTAGATAAAGGCAGAATGACATTTTTCCTCAGCTGTGACAGTATGTGTGTCATTCCTGCCACACAGTTCAGTTATCTTCCAGATAAATACTCTCAGAAGAAGTCTGCTTAGAAGACGATAGGATTATTAAGAACCAATTTCTTGGGGCGCCTGGGTGGCTCAGTCGGTTAAGTGTCTGACTTCAGCTCAGGTCATGATCTCGCAGTTTGTGAGTTTGAGCCCCGTGTCAGGCTCTGTGCTGACAGCTCAGAGCCTGGAGCCTGCTTCAGATTCTGTGTCTCTCCCTCTCTCTCTGCCCCTTCCCCACTCACGCTCTGTCTCTCTCTGTCTTTCAATAATAAATAAACGTTAAAAAAAAATTTTTTTTTTAAAAAAGAACCAATTTCTTGTTTTCGGTACTGTCCTTCAAAAATGTATACTTCTCTTCCATCCATCCATCTGATATTTATTGTCCAGGGAGAAAACACTCACCTTAAGGAAAATAAATATGTTTACTAAAGCACTCTACCCTTAAAAAAAAAAATACACTTCTTTTTGAGAAGTTAAGTGTGTTGGGTGTTACGTTTTATAGCATTTGGGCATTTAAAAACATTTAAAGAGATTTGGCTTCTCATGAATACATATGTATTCAGATTATTAATTCGGTACTGAAATATCTTATTCCTTTTTAGACTTTTGTTAATGCCTTTGTGAAATTAATCATGAAATATCCTATCATTTGTACTTACAGTGAAGAATAGATAACAATAGTATATGTATTTATAATCCTAACAAAATTATATTTGTAGAGCTAAGTCATTTGAAATTTTACTATATGTATACCATCTACCAAAATAATATTTACATTGGGGGAAGGAGGGGATCTTTCTTACTCTAAAGATTTCTAGACAGTAGTAGAAACTCATGTTGTTTTCATTGTATTGTTTTTATTTGTCTGTTTACAGAAAGAAGAGTGGAAAATTGAAGGCCTCCTATAAGCGGGAATGTTTCAGTCTCGGCAGCAATGTTGATATAGATTTTTCTGGACCAACCATCTATGGCTGGGCTGTGTTAGCCTTTGAAGGTTGGCTTGCTGGCTATCAGATGAGTTTCGACACAGCCAAATCCAAACTGTCACAGAATAATTTCGCTCTGGGTTACAAGGCCGCAGACTTCCAGCTGCACACTCATGTGTGAGTGTTTATAATTCACTCCTCCTTTAGTACTAGTGCAGTTGCCCAAAAAGATGGTAAACATTAACATGCTGAGAAAGTTAGAAATGAGGTACCTGCATTTAATGTGCTTTGGTGGACATCCAGCCTCACTGTACTAATTTTCCTAGTCAGCACAACATTGCCAGGGCACTTGGTGCATTGTGCTGTGCTGCTGATAGTAACTGGCCTCTCAGCCTGTACCCCAAACTTTAGGAAGGTCTAGAATCTATACAAGAACCACTGGGTTGGAGAGAGCCCAGGACGTGGTCACCTCCTGATAAAAGGGATCCTTTGGAGACTCTTCTGCTTCCTCTAGTGCCCTACTTAGCTTGTCAGTATCTGGAAGTAGATCTGTTATTTGGATCATGAAGAGCAACCACTCAGTTGACCTGAGCATTCTGGAACATCCCCAGTAATTCTGTGGAGGTTTTAGGTACTCAGGGTCAGAACCCAGCCACCCCTGTTGCATTCAGAAGAAGCAGAAGTCCTCAAAGCAATCCTGGATTCAATTCTGTAGGCTGCATCCTGTTGGTTAAATGAATTTGAATTTTTAAATTGTATTTAATGTCTTGGCCTACTGGGCACTGTACTATTCCAGGAAGAAAAAGCAAAGGATAAGCTAGGTGTTTTTCAAGTGGTGTAGATTGCCCTTCACTAGATATTCCAGTTCACTGAAATAAAGTGAAGCAATGGTATAGACAGTGGCGTTAAAATTGATGAAGCAGTATTATCAGGAAAACCATGGAAAGTAGGGACCAAGTTCTGGGATGCTTTGAAGCAATAATGTAGGCACTTCTCTAGAGAAATACACCCTAGGTATTGTGTTTGGGGTGCTTTCTGATGCTAGGATTGTGTCTCAGATGAAGTTAAAAATTGGCTTTCTTCTTGTTATTTATTTTGCAGAATCCTTATTGAACTCTACTTTTAGGTCTCTAAATTCTTTGAACATCTCAAAGACTTATAGATCATATTTACTAGAGGCGTCTGCCTTCATAATTGAATTTTGTCTAAAAAATTCGTATGGAGGAGCTGAATAAATGAATCAGATGTTAACTACATTTTAATCAGATGGTTATAAATTACGTAACTGGATTTAGTTCCTTGTTTTGTTTGGTAGTCATTTATACTAGAAGTTTGCTGAAATAGGTAGTTGCAAAGTGAGATCCTTATCCAGATAGTCTTAGCATTTTTTCCATGTCATAAGAGTGGTACTAGCTAGATATTTATGACTTTTTCTTCTATCATGAAAATAGGAATGACGGCACTGAATTTGGAGGGTCTATCTACCAGAAGGTTAATGAGAAGATTGAAACATCAATAAACCTTGCTTGGACGGCTGGCAGTAACAATACCCGTTTTGGCATCGCTGCTAAATACAAGCTGGACTGTAGAACTTCTCTATCTGTAAGAATGTGCTACGAGATTGGATCTACTCTTAGGGTTTCATCTGAGTTGTAAATGAATGTTGTGAGATGGTTGTTGTACACATGTTCTCCATTAACTTTAGTGAGACGTTCATTGTGTAGTGAAAAGAGTATCACACCTCACGTCCTAGAATGTGGGTTCTAGTCCTAGTTCCTCCTGTATTTGGCTGTTGTCTGACCTTCTCAAGTCATTTTTATCTCTTTGGCCTCAAAATTTTCCTATCTGTAAATTCATGGGATTTGATTACTATTCCTGTGGCTCTTAGTAATTCTTATTAATACTGACACTAATTGAGCTCTTCAATTTCAGGTACTATACTAAGGGCTTTATGTGTAGTATCTCATTTAGTCCTCCCAACTACTCTTGTGGTGAGTAGTATCTTCATGCCCATTTTATAGATGAGGGAACTGAGACTTGGAGAGGTCAGGTAACTTGCCCAAAGTCACACAGTAAGAGGCATTGTCAAGATTTGAACCCAGATCTTCTCTCACCAGAGTTTATGTTCTAACTACTGTCAGAGGTTGTAAACTGGCATCTCGAAGAATTTAGTACACCAGGGTGTTTGGCTGCACAGTGTTTTATTTATTTATTTTTTTTAAGTTTATTGGGGTGCCTGGGTGGCTCAGTTGGTTAGATGTCCAACTTTGGCTCAGGTCATGATCTCGTGGTTCATGAGTTTGAGCTCTGCATCCGGCTCTGTGTTGACAGCTCAGAGTCTGGAGCCTGCCTCAGGATTCTGTGTCTCCCTCTCTCTGTCCCTTCCCTGCTCACACTCTGTTTCTCTCTCTCTTTCAAAAATAAGTAAACATTAAAAAAAAAATTTTTTTGAAGTATGGAGCAGAAATTTACTTGGAATTGGTTGTGGTACACTGAAAATTTGTATTTGTGTCCAAACAAGCTCTCCTATTCTAACAATCAAAATGGAAGTCATAGGTGCCTCCATTTATGAATGTTTATTTTGGAGGAGGGGCAGAGAGAGAGAGAGAGAGAGAGAGAGAGAGAGAATCCCAAGCAGGCTCCGTGTTGCCAGTGCAGACTCGATGTGGGGCTCGAACTCAGGAAACTGTGAGATCATGACCTGAGCCGAACAAGAGTCGGATGCTTTTAACCACCTGAGCTACCCAGGCACACCTGGCTGCACAGTGTTTTAAAAAATTTGTTTGAGGCCTTTAAGCATGCATTCTCAAAGTCCCTACTATCTCTCCCAGTCCTATTAACTGAAGAGACTTACATTTTTATTAATTAAATTTTCAGTTCCAGTAATTCTAGATTGACCCGAAGGTGCTTTAGTTTTGGAAATCTGATGCATGAAATGGTGCTTGTACTGGACTTACATATTATGAAGTTGGTTGTTTTCTAACTGTTTCTATTTCATCTCCTAATTTTTAGGCTAAAGTAAATAATGCCAGCCTGATTGGACTGGGTTATACTCAGACTCTTCGACCAGGTGAGTAAAGGAATTAATAACATTGGATGTGGGGTAGGAGATGATGGAAAAATAATGAAAATAACCTATAAAACTTACAATCAACTGTAGGTTGATTCAGTCCATTGTGTAACAATTGGTTATTCATACAAAGTAAAGCAGATCAAGTGCTTTTGTTTAAAAAATAATTCTATATTTCTAACCAGGTCACTGTGGCTTGTGAGTTTGGTTGGTCATTCATTATTCTTAACCCTGAATTCCAAATAAAGTTTGCTGTGATTGTGCTTTGCTCATTGCAGATCAAATGATTATAGGTAACCCTATTGACTTAGTGGTACCTGAATGCTTGTAACTCTTACACCCAGCTGCAATCCATGCCCTTGATTCCACCCATGTTCGTTGTTTCTAGAAAATGAAAAGCTGATTGTAATACTTGTTACGAGTGATTGTGGTGTTTTCTTCTTCCTAGGAGTCAAACTGACCCTATCAGCTTTAATCGACGGAAAGAACTTCAATGCAGGAGGTCACAAGGTTGGGTTGGGATTTGAGCTAGAAGCTTAATGTGGTTTTGAGTAAAGCATCCGATTTGTCCCTGGAGGTGAAGAGAACCCACTATGTTTTGGCCTTAAAATTCTTCTGTGAAATTTCAAAAGTGAACTTTTTATTCTTCCAAAGAATTGTAATCCTCCCCACACTGAAGTCTAGAGATCGCAAGTCCATCCTGAGGGAGGTACTTGAAGGCATGCCTGGAAGTTGTCATGTTTGTGCCACATTTCAGTTGAGTTCCACAGTGTTATTTTAAATGTGTTCCTCAGCGACAATGTAGTGTCATGTTACAAAGGAAATGACCCAATCCTCCAGTTTGTACATCACGTCCTGCATGTCCCACACCACTTTTTCATGACCTTTTAATATATTGGTCTCTGTGCTGTAGTGGAATCCTTGGTTTTGCATCAGAGTAAAATAAAATAAACCCATCACATTTGGAACATAATCGCTCATCTGATTTGCTAGTGATGGTTTTCTTCTATTTGGTGTGATAGGTTTTGTTTTGAAAAATACTCTCATAGGTGATGGGATTTAGGTCTAAAGTGGTATGTCTGGAATGTCTGTGCTATTGCCTGTCCCTTCCATCTGTCTTTACGGCTCTGACTGTTCCTCTGCACTCAGGCTGAGGAGTGAAACAGTGAGTTTTGTTCTGCTGGACGCCTTTGTTGGGGTGCTTGCTTCCTATCGCACTAAAGCAGGACCATATTGGTAGTTTAGTAAAGCTGCTGAGAAAGAGTGGGGGCGGGGGTGGTGAGTGGGCAGAAAGACGGGCAAAGGGGAGGGTACAGTTGGGGAAATGCTGTTGGGAGGACACTGGTAGGTGGAGGCACGTCTGCAGCTCCTCCCAGGGCTTCAGGAAAGTGCTTTCGATTACTGGATCTAGAGAAATGATAACCCAAAAATGGAGATACCAGTTTGGAAAAGAAATGAGTAGGCTCTAATATCTTCAGGGCTTACTGGTAAATATTGTCCTTTCCAAAAATAGAACTCTTTTTGAAATCTTTTTTTAAAAACAGTATATGCTGGTTGCAACAAATTCACTCAGCTTAGACATTAAAAGTGAAAATTTGCATTCCTCTCTCCAGTCCCTCTTTCTTCTACGACTTCTAACAGTTCGATGTATATCTTTGCAGATACTTTTCAGTGTCTTTAGAGATTACATAAATATATGTATATAATATTAAAATCCACATCTTGTTTTGCAATATACTTTATTTATTGTTTATTTATTTTTAAGTAATCTCTGCATGTGATGTGGGGCTTGAACTTAGAACCCTAAGATCGAGAGTCAATATGTTCCAACCAACTGAGCCAGCCAGGCGTCCCACAATATACTTTTAAATTTAACATATCAGAGTTCTTTTTATGTTTGTTCATATAGATCTGTCTTATGTTTTTTATTATACTTGACTATAAATGTGATATTATTGAACTATTCTCCTTTTTACTGTATTGAGTTTTTTGCTTTATAAATAATGCTGCATTGAATATCTTTGTGTCTACTTCTATAAATATTTCCATAGCAGCACTACCCAATAGATCTTTCTGTGATGATGAAAATGATGTGTCTGCCTTGTCTCATATGGTAGTCATTAGACACATGTAGCTGTTGAGCACTTGAAATGTAACTAGGTCAGTGGAAGAACTCAATTTTTTAATTTATTTTTTTAAGGTTTTTTTTTTTTGTTTTGTTTTGAGTGAGTGAGCAGGAGAGGGGCAGAGAGAGAGAGGGAGAGAGAATCCCAAGCAGGCTCTGCACTAACAGCATGGAGCCAGACGTGGGGCTTGAACTCAAGAACTGTTGACACCATGACCTGAGCCAAAACCAAGGGTCAGACACTTAACTGACCGAGCCACCCAGGCACTTCAGAACTCAATTAGAAAAAAAATTAAAAAATTGTAGGGGGTACCTGGTGGCTCAGTAGTTAGGCATCTGACTTTGGCTCAAGTCTTATCTCACTGTTTGTGAGTTCGAGTCCCACATCAGGTGAGCTCAAGCCCCTCTTCGGGTAAAACATGAACCTCAGGTGAGCCCGGCTTCTCTCTCTCTCTCTCTCTCTGTCTCTCCCTCCCCCTCTCTCCCTCTCTCTCTCTCTCTGCCTCTCACACACTTGTGCCCTCTCTCTCTCTGTCAAAAAAAATTTTTTTAAGATTTTTTTTTTTTTTTTTTAATTTTAAGACATCTCTTGCCCAACATAGGGCTTAAACTCACAACCCCAAGATCAAGAGTCGTAGGTCTACCAACTGAGCCAGCCAGGTGCCCCAGAAGAACTCAATTTTTAATTCTATTTCATTTTTATCAAATTTAAATAGCCACCTGTGACTCATGGCTGTTCTTTAGTGCAGTCCTATAGGATAGGTTTCTAGAAGAGAGATTGCTAAGTCATAGGACATGTACATTTGATAAGTAGTACAAAATTGTCCTTCAAAAATTTTATATCAATTTCTGTTTCTACCCTTGGTGGTTAAGAGTGCCCATTTCTCCACATCCTCAATAGCATTGAATGTCATCAAACTTTAAAATTTTTACCAGTTTTAGAAGTGAAAAATGGTGTCTTAATTTGTATTTCCCTAATTGCCAGTGAGATGGAGCTGTTTTCACGTATTTACTGATCATTTATAATTCTCTGATTTGCCTGTTAGATTTCTTGCTCAGTTTCCAAATGAGTCATCTTAACAACCACTAGACACTGTTGCTTTTTGAAAAATATTAGTGCTACAAGGTATTTTCCCCGTCACCACCAAAGATCATCTTTTCTAGCACCCAGATTCCAACCACCACCTCTTATGTTGAAAATATCTACCAGCCACATGATATAATTTGATTTTCTCATGATCTTTGTGGCTCAAACGACCATTACAGGAAATAAAGTACCACTGGAAAGGAAGAGGGGTACACAAGTTCGTTCTGTCCTATTGACATCTGTCTGACCCTGGCAGGACCTTCCATGCAGTGTGAGTGCTGGTGGGATGCTGATGTGGGCTTGCCACTGCTGCACATGGAAACTCCTTTGTGGTACGGAGTGGAGCGGGAGCTAACTGCCGTGGGTTAACGTAGCTCTGGGGGATTTGTCTTCATTCTAGTGTGGTTACGGGTAGGGGATGGAAGTGGGAGGAAGGGGGCATAAGGAGATTCAGGGAAACACTAATGAGATGTACCCCTAATTAATACCTTAGTTATCTGATAAAGTTAGTTATATTTATGGCTAGAGTTAGGTGGGAAGGAGATTGCTGTAGGGTTGTGTTTTTTTCCAATCTTGTGCTATCTGTCCCTTTTAAATGATCCATTATTGCAGAACTAAGGAGCCAAGTTTTGTGTATTGATACATTAATCCAGATATGAACATAGGTGCTTTAAATTTCAGCCTGTATTCAGTAGTTTTACTGAATCCTGTGGTTTGCTAGGCTGTGTTCTAAGTCCCTTCATTGTTGTAAGGGTCATTAACTTGTAGCAGAAAGAAAAGCACCCTTCTCGAGTGTATGTGCCAGGTACTGTGGTGGTTACCTTATATGACTTAATCTTGTTAATCCTCCTAACAGTGACTGCAAACATCTTGGGAGTCCAGTAGTCCAGGAGAGAAAGCCGTGAGAGGTGTTTCTAGGATGGTGCAGTTCATTGTGGTTTCTCATGGTGGGAATTCTCAGTAGCTCCCTCTGTCCCCCGTAAAATGCACACAAGCACCTCTTTCCCCTCCCGCCGCCCACCAGCTTTCTCCTCCTCATCTTCCCAGGTCTTCCTCCCCTTTCTCAATTAGCCTGGTACCCCTAAGGCAATCATTTATTTCATTTTATTGAATTTTTTTTTTTTTAATTTTTTTTTTTCAACGTTTATTTATTTTTGGGACAGAGAGAGACAGAGCATGAACGGGGGAGGGGCAGAGAGAGAGGGAGACACAGAATCGGAAACAGGCTCCAGGCTCTGAGCCATCAGCCCAGAGCCCAACGCGGGGCTCGAACTCACGGACCGCGAGATCGTGACCTGGCTGAAGTCGGACGCTTAACCGACTGCGCCACCCAGGCGCCCCTCATTTTATTGAATTTTTAAATTGATTCATTCAGGACACTATGTTGCCTCAGTGTTTCCTTTTGAGCCTTACTCTCAAGGTAACTTATTTTGGCCTTTTCCACAGCCTGTGAGCTTTGTACCTGGGAATAGAGGAGGGACATTCTGGTTTGTATGTATTTAATGTCAGCAGATTCTTTGCTCCAGTGACTCCACTCAGGAATTTGCCTTAAGGAAATCATTAGAGGTACTCATTATCATAGAACAAATGTTCCACATGGGGAACAGTAGGGGAATGATTAAATGATGGTATGTGTATTCATCAAGTGGCACATTATTCAGCCATTAAAAATCATGTTTTTGAAGAATAAGAACCATTGAGGATTGTTCACAACATATTAAATAGAAAAAAGCAAAGTAAAAAACTAATCTCAATTTTATTTTTTTAAAAGGTATATGTTAACATAGGAGAAAAATACCCCCAAAATATTCATTACCTCAGGGAGGTGGGATCATGAATTTTTTTTTAAGTCATGAATAATTTCTATTGATTTTATGCTTTACTGTATTTCTGTTTTTCTAAAGTGAATTTCTTATTTCTGTAATTAGGGAAATACTTCTCTAATTAATACTGTTTGAAAAGGCAGCCGGCCCTCGTGGCAGTGTGGCAGGCTGCAGTGTCTGATAGGTGGTCAGTGTATGTCCAGCGCAGCAGCTGAGGTGCCCCCTAGTCTGAGGGGACAAGGAGCCCCAAGGCATTGGCCAGGGCAAGAAACACCAGGGGCTTCTACCTGCCTTAGGAGAGTTACCTAAATAGATGGGAATATGGGTGTTTCTTGTGGTAAGAAACTAACAAGCATGAGGTTTTTATTACATTTAAAGAGATTAAAGTTTACATATCACATTTTTTTTTTAATTTTTAAAGATTTTATTTAAAATTTTGAGAGAGAGAGCGAGGGCAAGTGTTCGAGTGGTTAGAGGCAGAGAGAGAGAGAGAGAGTGGGAGAGAATCCCAAGCAGGCTCTGCACTGTCAGCACAGAGCCGGGTGCAGGGCTCAAACCCATGAACTGTGAGATCATGACCTGAGCTGGAATCAAGAGTTGGACGCTTAACTAACTGAGCCACCTAGACACCCCTAAAGATTTTACTTTTAAGTAATCTCTACCCGCAGTGTGGGGCTCAAACTCACAACCTTGAGATCAAGGGTCACATGCTCCACTGACTGAGCCAGCCAGGTGCTCCTACACATCACATTTTAAATATTACTTCTGCAAGAGACCAGGAAGACAACACAATGTATTGCTAATGCGTCATCATACTCAGCATCACTGCTTAAGGAACAGAGGAAGACAACAATGTTGCAACGTTTCATTTAGTTAATGTCCTTGGAAGCTCACCACCAATGTGGGCAAACCTCAGGTTCTAGAACCTTGGACAGGAGGAGTTCTAAGCAGAAGTGGTTTCTGGCTGCCCTACAGTGCTACCTACCTACCTACACATGCATGAAGATTGCTGTGTTTTCTGCACATGGAGGACCCCCATCCCCCACCCCCTTTAAGACTGTAGCCTCTGATTGATTGTGCATGCTTTGTGTATTCTTGGGTTCAGTTCTCTCTGCCTGTTTTCCTTTAGACTCAAATCCCTCTTTTCGTTTGCTCTCACTTAAATGTTGACACTCAGGTTCTGTCCTCAGCCTTTTCTAACTCTAGAACCTGGTTACGGGTGAGAAACTGTTCCAGGTCCCATCTGCCTGTCCTCGGAGGTTCTGATACACCTTAGGGGCCTTCTCAGAATGAAGGTGGTCTGATGACAGCAGCATACCTCCTCACTCAGGTTTCAAATAAATTGTAAATTAGGACAAGGTGTCAACAGATACAAGCCAAAGGCTGTATCTTTAGATGAAGGCTAGTTGACAGGGCAGTCCTCCCCATCCCCCGCAGTCCTCCCCAGTTGACAGGGCAGTCCTCCTCCAGGTGGAATGGAGGAGGGGGTTCTTGTGCTTCCAAGAGGAAGATGAGAGGAACTAACTCCAACGTGCCCAGTTCATTCTTCCCAAATACACCATCCATATGCACTCCCTTGCCCCTGGCGGAGGGAACATAAGGGTAGAGAGAGGCCAGAGTGTGATGCTAAAGGTGGGCCAGTCCTGTGGAGACACTGAGAAGGGAGCACAGCATTCATGGTATGTGTGCTTTTAATCATAGCCAATCCCCACCTCCTCCCAGAGATTGGGCTTGTCTGCCAAGGAAACACATCCAAACCTTGAGGGGTTGGGGTGAGTGGGGTATGTGCTTCGACACAGCTCCTAGCGATCCTCACACATCCACTGCATTCAGCCCTTGCACGTCACTGGCCCATTTTCCTGACAGCTGCCCTCTAAAGCTCTTCCCAAAGTTAGCGCCATCTAAGAAGGCCCTCCTGCCCACCTCCAAGCCTTTCCTGCAAGCTGCCTGCCAGACCCTCTTCTCAGTCTGCAGGCATCTAAAACTCACCGATTCTCAAACTGAACAATGCTATCACTGTCCACTTTGTACCTGGACTTTCAGCCAAATCGCTGCCTCCTCCATGAAAGCTTCCCCAAGGTTTATACCACACTGTCATGCAGTTTTGTTTTGCCCACCTCCCCTCCTGCCTGTGAACGCTTAGAAGCCTTTTTGTCTTCTGACCTCCAGTGGCCAGGCCAATACCTGGCACGTGATAAACATCCAATGGATGTTAACTGAATGGATGAAAATGAGCCCTTGGGCAGGTGGGCCTGGTTTTGTCTGCCAAGTCATGGGGATTTCTGCATACTGACTGTACAGACTGAGGTTCCCTTTGGCAAATACTCATATTTTTTCTGTGGCCATCAAAGAAATAGATACTGATATTTCTAGCAACTCTTTGAGTTATGATACAATTATTCTGTGAGGTGACTTCACCTGCAATTTTTAAAAGGTTCTGGCAAGATGGTCACTATTGCAATTACACTGGATCCCACTGGGTGTCGCTGTTGCTGCTTAGAGGCGATAATGGCCCAGCTGTGGAGTTCGGGCCTTCTGTCCTGCAGGTCCTTCCTTTTGACCTCACTCCCTTCCTAGCACCATACGGACTCATACTTTGGAATGTCTACATTCAGGGCTTGCTTTAACCAAATGTCAAGGCTTCGGGAAAGGCAAGGGAATTGGCCATCCTGCTGTAACCCAAAGCCCTCTTGCTCTGTTAGGTTCTCAATTTGTTCTGGCCTGTCCAGATGGAGACCAGATGATCAATCACACTTTTCGAGTCTGAAACTCCTTACTTTAAATCAGATTGAATTCCTATTTCCTTTATAAAAACAGTCAGAATAAGCCTTTTCTTCCTAGGCTTCCTTCAAGTTCTTAGTCACCTGGCTGTGTTCCTTCCGGACACCCTCCTCCCAGCCCTACGGCACTATCCTCCTTTTTCTAGAGGCCACAGTTGTGGACACAGTCTGACAGCTGCTCAGAGGAAGAGGCCGGTGGGGAAGCCTGGTTCTCTTACCATTTGGCTGCCTGGACCTTTTCCTCATTCTGTGCCTTAGTTTCTCCAGTGCCTGGCCAGCTCCAGGTGTTCCAAAGACTGGTGTTTCAGTGTCATGGGGTGATGGAGTGTAGGTGACTTTCCCCTTTTTTTCATAGCATGCTTCAGGGTTGTTTTGTTGTCTTAATAATAAAGGGTGAAGCGCTATGAAAATATTTAAGAAGGTGACGATCCAAGGACAGGACTCCCTGTCTTCTTCATGAGAATTCAACCGTATCCTACAGGTCCCCCCAATCTTTTTCTTCCCTCACCAAGCACGCAGAGAACCCATCATCCCGTTTCTTTTGGTCTCTGGCTGTTTTGTTCAACTGTGGCTTCTTTGCTATTCATTTCTCCATCTAATTTAATGTTTTCCTCCAAGCAGCCCACCTGAGGGGAGCCATCCACAAAAAGTGGTCAGTGAATAACCACAAGGGAAGGCAAACACACACACTTGTTCATGGAGCCCTATTCTGAGCCAGGCCTGGAGTGGCCCCCTTCATCACACTGTCCCCCAGAACTCCTTACAGCCCCACAGGAGGCCTTGGGGTCCCCAGGGAGGAAACTGGAACTGGCAGGGCCCAGTGCTCCCTGATGCCAGGAACCACCTTGGCAGGAGCACTTCGAGGTCAACCACAGGGTGAGGCTGAACCTCATCTGAGGACTCAGAACACACTGCATCATCCTTGGGTGCTCTTTGCACGGTAATTGAATATTTGTAATTGAATAAATTCACTGAGGCCTAATTTTACATTCCATTTTCAGAATGATGGATTTTTTTTTTTTCTGCAGCTTATTCTGAGGGGACAGGACTTTTTAAAAAAAAAATGTTAACGAATGAATGTGTTTACATATTTGCTCAAAAGTTCAGTCCTTTTGGAAAGGCAGAAAATGAAGGAATAAAAAGGCTGTCTGGGGAACTCAAGCTCCCGTGGACTGCCCGCGCGCGCTCCGTGCACGCTGTGAACCTCCCAGAGGAGCGGGGACACAGGGAAGCCAGGGTCTCCAAGGGCGCCCCTCTCCGCCCCAGACAGCAGAGGGTGTGATCTGGTGACAAAATCAGTTGCCAGGGTCGTCGGAGTTCCCCTCCTCAGAGAAGTGTTTGCATTTTTAGAGAGAGGCTGATTACGATGTCAGAGGAAGGACCCCAGGTGGCCCGGGGCGGGGAAGCCCCTTACCGGCGTCCCTCCCCCTCCGAGGTGACGCATCCTCGGCCGGACCTCGGGTACCCTCGTGGGGAGGGGAGGGAGTGGCCCCCTCTGTCAGGTAACAGGCTGCGCGGGGGTGCGCCGGTGACAGGGCTGCATGCTTAGTCATTCGGAGGCTCAGTGTGCATGTGACCTTTGTCCCACTTCGTTTCCTGGGCCTCTGTCCCTGCCGCCCTGGCTGCCGGGGCTGCGCTGGGGCCCAGGGCCCTGGACCGCAGCTTGCCAGCTGGCGCTGTTGTGCTGTGACTGTTTCTTCTTTAAATTTAGGAGGAAATAGAACTTCTTCAATCTGATAAAGCTTTATTAGAAGAGGGTAAAATTGAAAGGCCTAGAATGCCATTTGAAAAATCACGGAAAGCAAATTTCTCTGTGGAGATGAACTTTTTACACCTGGTCAGCTTTCCTCGCCTGTTACCTGCCTGGCTCCAGAAGGCGACGGGGCAGGCGGCCCCTGCGCGGAGGCCGGAGGAGTTTGCTTCAGCTCAAAGGTTTGCTTTTGGGGCTGCTTGAGCCGAGAAGAGGGTGCGCCTTTTTCTGCTAGGTCCCTAGCGCTGAACACGTGAACCCCCGCCCCACCTCCCCTCAGGAGGCTGGCTGACTCCAGAGTCGAGGGGGCAAGGCTGAACGCAGAAGTGTGATACACCCTTTAATAAAATCCCATCCCGGGACAAGCCCTCCCGTCAAATTGCTGAAGGATCAAGGTGGGGGGGGGGGGCGGGGCGGGGTGCGCATGCACACGTGTGTGGAGTGCGTGTGCATGCGTGCTAACAGTGGGCATTTCAGGATGCTGGGTTGTGTGACTCATTTTTTCCTTTTCTTACACATATATATTTTAATTTTTTAAAAATGTTTATTTTTGAGAGCGCGTGAGCAGGGGAGGGGCAGAGAGAGGGAGATACAGATCCCAAGCAGGCTCCAGGCTCCGAGGTGTCCCCCAAAACTGTGAGATCATGACCTGAGCAGAAGTCAGATGCTTAGCCTTAAGCTTAACCGACTGAGCCACCCAGGCGCCCAGCACGTATATTTTTTGCACAAACATGTAACAGTCGTAAAATACAGTTATTTGAAAAGTAGAAGTAAAATTACGTAGCTTTTATTTTTGTGGAAACAGAACAAAAAAACATTGAATAGATAATTAGAAAAAGACTTCAGAGGCAACCTTTTGAAGGGCATTTTTTATTATAAATTTAATATGGTTGATTAATGAAAAATCACAATGAAGTACCAAGAAAACGTTTGTCAATATAAAAATTTTAGCAGCATTTCCACGGTTTCAGGCTCCAGCATCACTCACACTCCCTCCCTCCCGCTTTCAGGACAGAATCCAGTGGGACTACAGTAGAGCCTCAAGATGTTCAGCTTAGTAAAGGCCTCAAGGAAATCCTCAAATCCAGTGTATTGTCTGATATTTCAACTCTACCCCCTCCTGAATGTCAACTCACTCGCCTTAGTGTTTTAAGAATTCGCTTTTTCAGGCTGCAGGGGAGAGTACGGGTGAAAATTTAAACTGGACTTGGTGTGTGGTGCTTGATCGGGCAGCCTCACGTATGTACATTCTCTACACGATGACGACGACGACGATGACGACGACAACGGGCCACTGCAGGGCTCACCAGTAACTAGCGAGTGGTGGCAGTGGGGGCGGGGGACAGGAAGTAGGATGCTCCTAACGAGCACGTGACAGGGGGCTGGTGCTTCGGCCTCCGCCCTGCTAGGGGGCAGGCCGGGGCCAGGCGGTCTCGCTACAGCCTAGGTTAACAGTAGGATTCATGGGAAGGGGAGAAAGACAGTATGAAAATATAATACTGGCAAACTATTCCCCTGCTTCTTTGGTACTTTCCAAAATTCTCTGATCAAAAAAGTATATGGGAAGCACACCATTAAAAAATTACCGTTTTAAGTATTTACAGAGGCAATTATGATATATTACATAATCAATACACAGTATATGAACAAATTCCTCAGTGAAAGCACTTGTGAACTCCTACCCCAGTATTACTCAAGAGCACACCCCCGGACGTACATCTTCCCAAATGTGCATCCAACCCGATTCACACTTATCTTACAGTATATTCAATGGGAAAAATAGCACTTTCCAATCTACACTTTCCTTTTAAAAGGTTCTTAAAATTTGCCACTGAAATCATTCCGTACAAAGATTTGTTGAATATTGAATTCTAGACAATATTTCTCCACTCCCATTTCGAGTATGTTTGAAATAATGCTATCTATTCTATGTATACAATATATATTTAACATATAAGTAACTGCACCACGTTATGTCACCACGATACCAGTTTAATGCACATGATTATGTACAGTAGTTAAGTTAGCTCTGGAGGATGACTCTCTACAGTGTAGGTGAACAGTGTGGTTTGGAACCATATGAAAGGGCCACGGACAAGCTGGCTGGGAGACAGCCCGTGCGCAGGCAGCGTGCGTGTAACACGCCACCCACACATACCCACACCAGACCCTCCCTTGTGTACTGGGCGGAAGAAGACAAATCACACATATGGAAGAATTCCGTACATGAGAAGAGCCATGATAGCAGCACTGAACAACCCGGCCACGGGGACAGTCACAAACCAGGCCACAAAGATGTTCCGGAAGAGGCGCCAGTCCACGGCTTTCCGGGAGCGGATCCAGCCCACGGCCACCACGGACCCCACCTGCCGGAGCACAAAGATTTAACAGTAAAAACAGAGGTCCACAGATCTGAAGGCGAGACACAAAATCTGCGTTCAACCAATGTAAATTGGCTCATCTCAGAAGGAAACTGAATTCTATATAATGTTACCAATTCCTTCCCCTCCATTTGTTAAAGCTTTTAAAATAGTTTAGATTTCAGGTACAGTTACTTTAGGATTATTCTATTTAGCATATAGTTCTGGTATACTTTTCCACCTACGTTCTGCTCTGTTTGAGTGGAACTTTAGCCAATGACATGTTTTCTATTCTCTCTGCACCTTATAAACTATGAATGTTCTTGTTTTAAATATTCCACAGGTAGGACACTGCTTACTGCAATTTATGAACCTGTTTTAATCACATAATGAAATGGCAATAACGTATCCTTCTCTTAGAATAACAGCATCATAAATGTTGGAGCTGGAGAAGACCTTTGAGAGTATCTAATCAGCGTCATTTTTTACAGAGGATAACAGATCCCGAGAGGATTCGGGAGCACGAGCAGCTATCGGAAATCACAGCCGACTGAGGACTAGAACTCAGGCCTCTTGATTTTAAACTGGTTTTCTCCTCCATCTCAAACTGCTCGCAGCTTTTGTACTTTAGCTAGTGTGAGGTGCAGGAAAAAAGTAAAAAGTGAAGTGAAATAAAATAAAATGAACATAAATATTATTGGATCTAAACTGTCACTCATGTCTCCCAAATGACACGTACAGATACTTGAAAATCAGAATGTCAACAATGATTTCAAGTATTTTTGTTTTTTTTAATCGAGAAATTTTACTTATGAACAAAATACAAATAGGAAAAATACAATATGTTGTCAAGAAGGGTATAAGAATAAATGGGTTAAAGACAAAGAAAAATGGGGCTTCTGGTTGGCTCAATCAGTACAACATGCTTAACTATTTTTCTAAACACTCACAGTTCATTTTATGGTTTGTTGAAAGTTTAAAGGAAAAAAGACTCAACTTTAAGTATCCTAAAAATAAAAATCATAAGAAAGTACAATGCCTGTAATATCTCCTGCCTCACTCAGGCTCTGGTGGGGCTCAGCACTTGACAGAATGCCCTTGACCATTTGTGAGGTGGATTTTTAAGATCTCTATAAAATAGGCTTTGTCTCTACCGACCCTCAAATACTCCAGAATCAGCAATGACCAATGAGTCAAATATCAAGCAGGGTCTAACCACAGAAAAAATAAAATCCAACCCTTTAGATTGTTTATGGATGCAAACTGCAATGCCAAAAACAGCAGCATATTTAAAGGCAGTTAATCTGACATTTTGTCAAAGCCAGGTGGTGATTAACATCTCCAGGACAGCAACTGACTAACCTGAGTAAGGGGCCATGAAAATGACTGATTTTATTTAAACTCTTTGGCCATAATCAGTACCCTGTATGAACCTGATAATCCTGCTTAGCAGTTCCTAGAACATGACAGACAATCGGGAGTTTTCTACTGCATAAGGATCAGCTAGTTTCTGTTGGTTTTCAAATATGGTCAAATCCACACACACTAGTTCCTGAGATTAAATTCTTCCTGTTGCTCACAGTCTCTCTGGAGCACTGTCCTCTTTAGCACACCTCCTGTTGTTCTGGATTCCCTTTGGGAGGACACCCTCAAGTTTCCATTTTATCTCCACCCTCTTCCTTTCTTAGAACACTTTTTACTTTTTTTTTTTTTTAAATGAGAGAGAGAGAGAGAGAGAGAGAGAGAGAGAGAGAGAGCATGAGTAGGGGAGAGGGGCTGAGGAAGAGAGAGAGAGAGAATCTTAAGCAGGCTCCATGCTCAGCCCCGGAGCCTGAAATGGGGCTCGATTCCATGATCATGACCTGAGCCAAAATCAAGAGTCAGATGTTCAGTCAGCTGACTGAGCCACCCAGGTGCCTCTAGAACATTTTTTTTAAAAGCATAAAGTTAGAATAATATATAACAAGTTTATGTACTTGGAGGGATAGACAATTACTCAGACCCCCACTATTGTCCTATTTTTATATTCCTTTCTTGTATTTTTTATCAATATACTTTTGTTTGTAAGTAATAGGGCATACTGCTCCTTTCTTAAAAAAAATTAACATTATAGGCATCTTCCCATAGTGTTCACAGCCTTTATGATTATCATGAAAAATGACACACCCTTAAGGTGGATGTACCTTAATTTATTTAACCGTTTCCAGTTTGCTTCCAATTTTTCCCTACTGGAAATAGTTTCATGATTAATGTATTCATTCATATCACTTATATTTAGGCTTAATAAATAATATTCCCTGAAACAGATTATTAAAGAGGGCATTTAGTTTTAGTTTTTATTTTATTTTTAATACCAATATAGTTAACAATACAGGGTTATATTAATTTCAGGTATACAATATTCAATAATTTAAAGGGCGCATTTTATTTATTTATTTATTTATTTATTTATTTTATTTATTTTTTTTTTAAATTTTTTTAACGTTTATTTTTGAGACAGAGAGAGAGACAGAGCATGAACGGGGGAGGAGCAGAGAGAGAGGGAGACACAGAATCAGAAGCAGGCTCCAGGCTCTGAGCCATCCGCCCAGAGCCCAACGCGGGGCTCGAACTCACGGACCTCGAGATCGCAGATCGTGACCTGAGCTGAAGTCGGACGCTTAACCGACTGAGCCACCCAGGCGCCCCTAAAGGGCGCATTTTAAAAAAATATACCTTGAAATAATTTGAAACTTAGGGAAAAGCTGTAAGAACTCCATATACCTTTTACCCAAATTCACCTTTTTCTAACCTTTTGTCACAATCTATGAAGAAACATTTTAATACTATCAAAATACCCTGCTCATCAACCTCCCTGTGTCTTCCCGTTCAAGACTCTGCAATCCAGCCTTTATTACAATGGTTGCAACACAGTAATTTACCAGCTCCCCACCTCATGTGTCAGAGGAAGTGCTGCTTGCAGGAAGAAGTCTCCTAACGCATTTAGGATGGTAATACATCCTGCCAAATAGTTTTATAAACAGTTGTAAATACACAAGGTTGTCGATAATCTGTGAATTTAGGCACACTGTAAAAACACTACAAATTGTTCTTTTTTGCTAACCACTCATAAAACGTATTACTGTTGCTTTAATTTGCATATTTTAATTACTCCAAAGGTTGAACTTACTTTTATTTATTTATCCAATTTACTCCTTCTAGTCTTTACATATAAAAATTGCCTCTCCATGTATTTTGCCCATTTAAATACTGGAATCTAAGTGTGTCCCTTATTTATTTATGTGTGGTCTTTACTGAATGATATTAACTGTTAATGCAAGTTATTTTCTCAATTCCATATTTTGCTTTGTTTCACATTCAAATTTCTAATTCCACACAACAAATTACACTGCACTTTTCTCCTATAATTTACCCTTGAATATTTGATAAATATTTAATTGTATAAGATTCTATTTTATTCTAAGTTTTAAAATGTTTTAAAAATGCTATTTAAGCCATCAGATATGTATTTTCTGAGAGCTGTGTGTCTTTGTTTTTCTAGATTGACAGCCAGCTAGTCAACATCGTTTACCCAACATCATCAAACTGTATGCTCCTCTATAATAGGTGTCCTCTCGGACCTGTCTACTGGTTTTATACAAATTGTGGCAAAATATGTACACAATGAAACGTATCATTTTAGCCATTTTTAAGTGTACAATTGAGTGGCATAAAGTTTATTCGCACTGTCCTGCAACCATCATCTCCATCCATCTCCAGACCTTCGTCATCTTCCCCAGCTGAGACTGCGTGGGGCCACACTGCTGCCCAGCCTCCGTGTATTTTTAACTCGTCTCTTGTACTTTCTCGCTCGTAAGGCTGGTCCTTCCTCATCGTTTTTCATTTTAGATCATTTCAGATTCTTACTAACTTAACCTACCAAATTCACTTTAAGTCAGTTTGTAAAGTCAGAAGAAAACTCCTTATAAAATTGAGCTTTCCTGTCGGGTAACAGTGTCTCGTCTGCGGGTGTTCTTTCACCTCTGTGCAGTCTTGTGCCTTCTTCATGTTCCTCACTCCCATTTATTAGGATTATTCTGAAATACCCTTCTTTTTGCTGCAATCCTGGGGGTGGGTGTTCTGGTTTTTATTACACTTTCATTCTGGCTACTGCTGACAGACAAACTCTATAGAGTTCTGTATTTTTATGTGGGCTTGGTCATTTTCACTGAATTCTAGCAGTATTTTAAGAGATACATGCAGAATTTTATCAAATGTCTTTTTGGCATATATCTCAATAGACGATCATGTGTTGTTTTTTAATGGATAAGCCCTATTATATTGAAGATGTCAGAGTACCCTTCTTGGGATTCACTCAACACCTATTTTGTTGAGCACTTATGAGGGGCCAGCCCTGTGCAGGTGCTGCCATGTTCAGAGCCTGCTTTCCTGCAATCTGGAAAATTAATTTGATCCTGCTGAAATGTTTTTTCATAAACTCATTGATGTTATTAGCACCTTACATTTTATACTAATATTCATATGTAAATATAGCTTTCATTGTCATGTTTATAAAAAAAAATTTTTTTTAATATTTTTGAGAGACAGAGTGCAAGCGGGGAGAGGCAGAGAGAGAGGGAGACACAGAATCTGAGGCAGGCTCCAGGCTCCGAGCTGTCAGCACAGAGCCCGACTGGGGCTTGAACTCACGGACCATGAGATCATGACCTGAGCCAAAGTCAGATGTTTAACCGACTGAGCCACCCGGTGGCCCCTATGTTTATTTTTTTTAATGTTTATTTTTGAGAGAGGGGCAGAGAGAGAGGAGAGAGGAAGACAGAGTATCCGAAGCAGGCTCCACATGGACAGCAGAGAGCCTGATATGGGGCTCAAACTCATCAGCTTCGAGATCATGACCTGAGCCGAAATTAAGAAGCTTAAGACGCTTAACTGAGTCACCCAGGTGCCCCACATTGTCATGTTTTATTAGGTATTAGTCAACGTCATTAGAGTTTTGGTATTGGGGTTATTCAGTATATGCTTTATAGAACAAAATGAGGAGTTTCCTCTTCTATTTTGTTTTTTTTCTACCTTGTGGAAAGTTTACATAAAGTGAAAATTATTCTTTTAAAATGGAAGAGGTGATCTAATGAATCCATTGAGAAGTGGAGTCAGTTGTGCCCCCTCCTTTTTGGTTTTTCAGATGAGAAGAATTGTTTTTGGAGAATGTCCTTAATTTCTTCCTCCGGCTCTAGTCAGATTTTCTACGTTTTCCTACTTCTTTGTCAGTATTTGTCATGTATATTTTTTGCAGAAAATAATGCATTTTACAAAGGTTTCTAAATTCTTCACATTTTGAATAACCACTTTTCTCTCTCCTTCCCCTTCAGGATTTATTTTTATTTTAGAGAAAGCAAGAGCATGAGTGGGGCTCCGGAGAGGGGCAGAGGAAGAGAGAATCCTTTTTTTTTTTTTAATGTTTATTTTTGGGAGAGAGAGAGCACGAGTAGGGGAGGAGCAGAGAGAGAGGGAGACACAGAATCCAAAGCAGGCTCCAGACCCTGAGCTGTCAGCACAGAGCCCAATGTGGGGCTTGAACCCATGAACTGTCACATCATGACCTGAGCTTAACTGACTGAGCCACCCAGGAGCCCCAGAGAGAGAGAGAGAGAGAGAGAGAGAGAGAGAGAGAGAGAGAGACAGAGAGAGAGAAACAATCTTAATCAGGCTCCACGCTCAGTGCAGAGCCTGATGCCGGGCTCAATCCACGACCCTGGGATCATGACCTGAGTCAAAATCAAGAGTCGGGGGGCGCCTGGGTGGCGCAGTCGGTTAAGCGTCCGACTTCAGCCAGGTCACGATCTCGCGGTCCGTGAGTTCGAGCCCCGCGTCAGGCTCCGGGCTGATGGCTCGGAGCCTGGAGCCTGTTTCCGATTCTGTGTCTCCCTCTCACTCTGCCCCTCCCCCGTTCATGCTCTGTCTCTCTCTGTCCCAAAAATGAAAATAAAAACAAAAAAAAACATTGAAAAAAAAAAAAATCAAGAGTCGGACGCTGAACTGACTGAGCCACCCAGGTGCCCCAGTACTTTTGGTTTTAAATTTGTTTTGCTTTTATAATTATTATACCTTTCTTACTGTTTCCTCAGAATTTTTATTGTACTGTACCTTTTATAAACTCCTAATTTAATGTCTAGTTCTTGGGGTGCCTGGGTGACCCAGTTGGTTAAGTGACCGACTTTGGCTCAGGTCATGATCTCGCAGTTTGTGAGTATGAGCCACACATCGGGCTCTGTGCTGACAGCTCAGAGCCTGGAGCCTACTTCAGATTCTATGTCTCCCCCTCTCTCTACCCCTCCCCTGCTCATGCTCTGTCTCTCTGTCTCTCAATAATATATAAATGTTAAAAAAAAATTAATGTCTAGTTCTTTTATCATTCCTTTGCTCAATTAAATCATTTATTGAAGATAGGACTTTTCAATTGAATATAACTTCGGTTCCCAAAGGTTTTTCCATGTATAACTACACACACACACACACACACACACACACACACAGAGCTTTCTTTTTCTTTTTTTTAAATGTTTATTTTTGAGACAGAGAGAGACAGAGCATGAATGGGGGAGGGTCAGAGAGAGAGGGAGACACAGAATCCGAAGCAGGCTCCAGGCTCCTAGCTGTCAGCACAGAGCCCGACGTAGGGCTCGAACTCACAGACCGTGAGATCAGGACTTGAGCCGAAGTCAGACGCTTAACCGACTGAGCCACCCAGGCGCCCCCACAGCTTTCTTTTTAAGAAAGCTATCATTGTAATTTTTTAACTCCCTGATTCAACTGTTAAAAAGAGCATTTAAAATTGTCCAAGGGATTACTTCCCTTTTTCAACACATAATAAATTTATAGTTTAATTTCATTGTGATTGGTCTGTGTAGTACAACTTCTATTCTTATTTTATAAATGTTATTTTATGTTTATTTTTATTTTTGCTAGAGAGTGTGCATGGGAGAGGGGCAGAGAGAGAGAGGGGAACAGAGGATCCGAAGCAGGCTCCACGCTGATCAAGCAGAGAATCTGATGTGGGGCTCAAACCTGCACACTGTGAGATCATGACCTGAGCTGAAGCAGGATACTCAACCAACTAAGCCACCCAGGTACCCCTATTTTATAAATTTTAAAGTGACTTTTATCATGGCCTTCTGAATTTATCATTAATATTTATAAATGCTTGATGATACTTGACGAGAAGGCATGTGATCAGTAGGGTAAAACTTTGGTACATATTTATTAATTATAGTGCTCTAAATCTATTGTCCAAATCTTGTATATTCCTAAATACTTTATGTCTTCTTCACCTGTCACACACTTAGACACACTAATTTTTGAGTTCTAATGGCTTTTGCCTTTTTAGTTGTTACATTATTTGGATCACAAGGGACCTAGAGTCTGATGTCTTCACTACTGATTAGGTCTTCTGTTGGTATTATTCACTGCTGTATTGTAACCTCCCTCTTAATAAGCTAAATGCGTTTCCAGCTTAAGGCCACTGTCAGGCACCAACAGCAACAAAATTATTGGGAAGTGGGCGGGGGGGGGGGGGGGGGGGGGAAGTTAAGTAGGGGAACCAAAGAGCAAGAATTAGAAAATTAAATTAGAGATTAGAATACTAAATTTTTACATTTTTAAAATTAAAAAAAATGTTAAATCAGTAGTGTTTCCTATAAGCGGTTTCAAATCCAAAGGCTGGCTGAGTAATCATTTATGTGACCAATATAGGTGAACAATGCAGGTAATTCACAAAAGAGTAATCCCAAACCACCCCACCTGGAATTAAGACATTCTGCATTAACACCACTCTGAATCGCTATTGAAAAGTTCACAAATGTGTTCAACAGGGCTGAAGGTTGAAGCTGATCAAGGCGCACAGAAGGCAAGAACAATTAACAAGTTACTGAAACACACCTCTGTGGATACTTGTATTTTCAAGACTCATTTCTATTTTTTTTTAATTAAGGCTTTCAATTTTAACCAGAGTTATCATCCCAGGAAAATATCTAAGGAACTGAGCCCTATGGTGTGAAATACAAAAATACTTAACACTTAAAGATTTATAGAAAGCAAAACTTGTCATCAAAGATGGTCTTACCTCTGCCTTGTGAAATATTATACTATTCTGGATACTATGAATTGTCTAATTATTCGTTTCCAAATTATACATTCAACCAACATCTGTATCACTTAATGAAGGTTTATAAATTTTCTTACATAGGGTATAAAATTTAAACTATGCCCTTAGCTATGTACACTTAGAAAAAAGCATGAATAAATAAAATCTACCCAGATAAATTCAAAAGCTTATTTTCAACAATGGTATCCATCTTTTTTTCCTGCCAAGTTCCTAACTTTTGACCTCCTTCTGAGGAAGGCAGCTGTAAGCAAAAAAACCTAACAAGCAGATAGGAGGGGAAACAGGGAAGCAGGAAAAAATCGAATAGGTAGTATGATTGTTCCTGAAAACATGATGGCGTCCGGTTATGATTTTATGTGGAGGTCAACACACTTTGAATGTTTCCAGAGTCATGGCGTTGCTCACACAGGGCCTTGGTCTTACATTTCAGCCACACCTGCCACGTGGGGCCCGCTGCATGCCAAGCCTGTGCTGCAGGAGGGATAAGTGCTCTGCACCAGGGCGGCTGTGAACTCTTCCCAGTGCCCCAACATCCAGGCTTTGTGCTCCAGGTCTGGAGAGCCAGGACTCCGACTTTAGCTACTGCAGTGAGTAGCTCTGGGCTTTGTCCACCAGCCCACGATCAATGATACTGGACAGACCGATTAGAATCCGAGTTGAGCTCTGGCTCCAGTCTATTTGATAGCTGACATCCACTGTGGTCTCATGTTAAGGAGACTTTTTTAAGTTTTAAAAAACTTATTTATTTTTTTTTATTTTGAGAGAGAGAGAGATAAGAGTGTGTGTGTGTGTGTGTGTGTGTGTGGGCACAAGTGGGCAGAGAGAGACGGAGACACAGAATCAGAAACAGGCTCCAGGCTCTGCCCCAGAGCCCACTGTGGGGCTCGAACCCATGAGCCATGAGATCATGACCTGAGCTGAAGTCAGACACTTAACCGACTGAGCCACCCCAGGCACCCCCCCTGTGTTGCTTTTTCAAGAGGTCTTTCAACTGGTGTGAAAGTTTGCCTTCACTAGGCTTGCTCACATGCGGGGTTAATCATTGAAAAGACAGTAACATTTATTTAAAAGCAGCCCCAAAGACTCTTCATGCCTACAGAAAAGTTCAAAGCCTATTTTCTTTGGGAGAAAAATATATTTAATAAGAGGCAGTTCCTCTCTGCTCCCACACACCAGCAAGCTGAAATTGATGTGGAGTAAGGTGGAAGATGATCACTCTTCATTCCATATAGTTTTACTGTTTGAAATATTTCACTGAATGTGTGCTTCTTTTCTAAGTTTTAAATAACTGAAATTAGAACAGTAGTGGTAGGAGCACACAGCACTTCTCCTGCGTTCCTTTTCTCTACTGGACAGGCACACAGGGCTGCACCAAGAGCAGGGCTGGGGCCACACTGGCTGTGCTACACCTCAGCTGGGCCAGTGCCTCGTTGGGTGATCTTGCGAGTTACTTAACCTTTCTATCTTCAGTCTCCTCACTGGTGAGACTGAGGTAATGTTAGCACCCACCTCAGAAGGCTCCTGGGAGGATTAAATGAGTTAATATTCACAGCACACTTAAAACACCGCCGGCAGAGAGCACTTGCCCCGCACATCTTAGTTGTGGCTGGTTACCATTACCGTGATCATCATGGTGAAAATCAGGAGGCACAGAGCATGCAGTGAAGGTCTGATGCTAAAAGTATGATCTTGGGAGAGTGACCTAACTCGGGAGGCCTCAGTTTTCTCATCTGTAAATTGGGAATAACTACTGATTTCACAGGGTTGCTGTGAGTATTAAGCAATACACTGTGCGTGTATAAAGCCCTAAACACAGAGCTTGACTTTCTCCAAGCGCTAAGTGGCAATGATTTTTATAATGAAAATTTGTGCAAATTGAAGGTTTTCTATATACTGTAGCAAAAAAAGGAAAAGAGGAAAAAACAAGGAAACAAAACACCTCTTTCCAGTGAGGCTGATTCTCCATGCCACAAGGCTCCAGATTTGCCAGCTGGCCCACTTAAAATATTCCCATAAATGCCACCTGATATTTTAATATGTGAAGCACGAAGCCATTCACATTTAGTGGCATTTGTTTACAATAAACACATTGGTTGGAGTTTTTTAACTGTGTGTGAACACAGATGGCCATCTTGTCTGTGGTGCCTGGGTGCCTACAATGGTGCCTCACACAGAGCAGGTACAGATGAGTTTTTCTTGAATGACATGAACAAATGAACCGAGGACAAATCTGGAAGTGCTTTTGCTTTGTTGGAGTATTTTTGTGTATAGGAGGCCCACCTGAGTATGTTTTAGCACTCTCTCCAGTTGCTGGGCAGACCTGGCTTCCAGTCCTGACTCCTCCCTAGGTGACCTCAGATAACTCCCTGAAACTCACGGAGACTGATTCCTCTTCCTGAATCTTTCAGGTTCCTTGCAGCTCCAGCATTCCCCATTATAAGGAATTCCCTCGTGCACAGCCCTGAGTTTACAGCACTTGGCAGTGATCAATATTCAGCATCACCCCTCACTTAGAATTTACTCTAAGACAATATAGGCAATTTGAGCAATCATACAAAGAAAGAGAACTGACACAACCGAGCCTCACAATTCCATTGGGTCTACTTCCACTGTCAACTCCCAGTCCCCTGCACTGGTTGGAACTGAGGGGCATGCCTCCATTTGAGCCTATGAATACGGTTAGTGTACACATGACTTCAATGCAAAATCCACTGCGGAAACGAGAGAGAAACAGGACAAATGGAAAGTGTGAAGCACACGTGGAAGGAGTGAAAGAAAGCTCTTGCCGTACATGCACTGAAAAAGCAAAGTCTGCACCACCGAAGGGGTCCTGCTGCTGAGCACAGAAGGTAGAGAGGGACAATGTGGGAAAAGTGAATGCCCACATCCAACAATACACCAGCAGACCCAGCAGACCTTGGGATGGTTGTTTTCACAAACAACCACACACAAATCACTGCCAGCTTTTCTCAGGTGCACTGGGTGGCTGTGGACTGATCCCAGCAGCCCGGTGGCAGGGACCTACCTTGCAGTGTGTGGTGCTGACAGGAAGTCCGACGTTGGAGGCGATCACCACCGTGAACGCGGAGGCCAGCTCAATGGTGAAGCCGCTGCGGGAGGGGGCACAAGAGACACATCACAGGCGCTCTTTGTATCAGCCTCACTGACACCCCAGGGGTGCCAGAGTCTCACCAGAACATTCTTTGGGTCGATTGTTGGCTGCTGACTGGGCCAGATGACATTAACAGAAAAGAAACTGCTGCATAATGACAACAATTCACACTAAGACTGTGCATTATACTGTTTACAGCCCTAAATAGGCTTCTCTTTCTGGTATGTTTTCAAAAAGCACACACTGTAGTAACTGGGTCAGAAATTCCTGCTGTGCAAAAAATGCTAAATTAGTCACTTCTAAAGTGGCAGGAAAAAAATCACACTCTCATTTCTAAAATGTGTACTTATTGCAAAAAAAAGTGAATTTTTTTCTCAGATTGCTCATTTTTCTTCAAATCAACCTTACAAAAGAATCATTCATTAAAATGAATTTCAAGGGGGAAAAACTTCTCACAATAAGTAGTTACAAGTCTTAGTTGTTTTCGCAAAGTTCTCCCGTAAGTCTGCACTTCACCCCTACTAGATCCGAAGAGGACACCACAGAAGGACCACACAGAGCCCGCCCGGGCGGGTACTGAGCTACAGGCAGCCTGCACAGCGGAACCGCGAAGCGTGGTAGCCCAGAGCTGCTTCCATCCAGCAGGTGAAGCCGGGGCGGCAAATTTTCCGGAAACGCAGACCCAGGGCCCAGGGCTGTTGGCATCCCCTGGGTCCTCACCACTCGCCCTCTGGGCCTCCTGTGGGGTGAGACCAGCCAGGGGCATGGCCGGGGCCTGGCCTGGGGGGCTCCCTTCCCTTCTGTTTCCTTGAGCTTCTCTGGCTCCTGCATCCCCAGCGTCTCAAATCCTCTCCCTCACCGCAGTGCCGCCGTGGCCAGCTGAGGTGTGAGGGAAGGAGGGTGAGGACAGATGGTCGGCCCTCTCCTCACTGTGACCCCAGCTGCCCAGGGGCTGCGCTGAGAGGTTGGAGGCAGACGTTCAGGCATAGAAGAGCCGGGAAGGACAACCCTGCCGATCGCGCCCGCGCTCTGGCTTACCTCGATGGTGTGATGGGGGTGAGGTCCTTCCCCATGGTCTGGATCACTCTTCTCCCCCAGACCCACAGACCCGTACAAATTCCAACTCCTCCATAAAACAGCAGCCAGACGGGGGTAACTGCTTCCTGCAGGACTGCACCTTGCTCGTAAATCAGCCACAAAGCTACCAGGGGACCAATGGCATTACTGGGAGGGAAAAGAAGATGAATGACACAGACATTGTATGTACGTGTACACAACATGCAGTGACTTCCCAGGCTTGAGGAAAGCCCACCTGACTGTATTTCTGGCTCCGCATATAATCTTGTGGTGATTAAAATGATTTATTATTTTTTGTTGTGGTGGTGGAAAAAAACCATAAAAATCTACTATCTTAACCATTTTAAGTGTATATAATTCAGTAGTGTTAAGCGTGTTCACACTGTTGTGAAATACATCTCCAGGACTTTCTCATCTGGCAAAACCCATTAAACAGTAAGTCCCTTTGCCCGCCACCCAGCCCCTGCGAACGGCCATTTTACATTTCTATCCATGTGACTACTCTAGGTGCCTCATAGAAGTAGCGTCATTAAGTGTGTGTCTTTTGTGGCAGGCTTATTCCACTTAGCATTATGTCCTCAAGAGTCCTCCATGTTGTAGCCACAGGTCAGAATTTGTTCCCTTCTCAAGGCTGGACATTCCATGGTATGTACAGACCACATCTGCCTACACATTCATCTGACTGTGTACACTTAGGTTGCTCCCACCTCTTGGCTACTGTGAATGATGCTGCAATGAACATGGGTGTACAAACATCCCTTCAAGACCCCGCTTTCGATTCTTCTGGGTACATACTCAGAGGTAAGATTGCTGGATCAGATGGGAGTTCTATTTTTAATGTTCTGAGGAACCTCCAGACTGTCTTCCATAGCAGCTGCACCAATTTATATTCCCACTAACAGCACACAAAGGTTCCAATTTCTCTACATCCTCACCAACACTTATTTTCTGATTTTTTAAATAATTTATTCATTTTTTAATTTGCATCCAAGTTAGCATACAGTGCAAAAATGATTTCAGGAGTAGATTCCCTAATGCCCCCTACCCATTTAGCCCAGCCCCCCTCCCACAACCCCTCCAGGAACCCTCTGATTGTTCTCCATATTTAAGGGTCTCTTACATTTTGTCCCCCTCCGTTTTTATCTTATTTTTGCTTCTCTTCCCTTATGTTCATCTGTTTTGTATCTTAAAGTCCTCATCTGAGTGAAGTCATTCTGGTTTTTTTTATAGTAGCCACCTTAATGGGTGTGTGATGTATTAATTTTTTAAAGAAGCACTGAAATATCATAAGAAGTGGAAACAAATACCAAGTTCTTTTTTCTCTGTTTTTCTCCATTTTCATTACCAGCATTGCTACTAATAGTAGCTACCAGTCTGGGCAGCCATATCAGGTCCCACACGATGGGACCACAAACATGGTCTCTGTTAGTTCTCAAACCCATCCTGCAGTTAGGTATTGTCGCTCCCATTTTATTGATGAGGAAATGGATGCTAAAGTCGTGGCACTAGCAGGAGGCAGGACTCAGGTGCTCATGCCCTTTCTCCTCAACCTGCTATTGTCACTCAGGCCCTTGGCAGGCACATATGCATGGTTTTAGGGGATGCACAGTTTTTTGAAAAAAATTTTAATTAAGACTTTATTCCTTTAGAGCAGTTTAAGGCACACAGTGAAACTGAGGGGAAGGTAGAGCTTGCCCATTTACCTGCCCCACACATTCAGAGCTTCACCATTATCCACATCGCCACCACAGTGGAACATTTGTTGTAAGTGATGAACCTTGGGGCTCCTGGGTGGCTCAGTCAGTTAAGTGTCCGACTCTCGATTTTGGCTCAGGTCATGGTCTCACAGTTCATGAGATCGAGCTTCACAGTGAGCTCTGCACTGATATTGCAGAGCCTGCTTGGGATTCTCTCTCTCTCTCTCTCTGCCCCTCTCCTGCTTGTGCCCTGTCTCTCCTTAAAATAAATAAACAAACTTAAAAAAAAAAAGTGATGAACCTCCAAGGACACATCATTATCATCCAAAGTCCACAGTTTACATTAGAGTTCACCCTTGGTGTTGTACATTCTGTAGGTTTGGACAAATGTATAATGACCCGTAGCCATCTTTATAGCCTCATACAGAGTGTTTTCACTGCCCTAAAAATCCCCTGTGTGTATTCATCCCTCTTCCCCACCTCAACCCCTAATCTTTTCACTGTCTCCATAGTTCTGCCTTTTCCAGAATGTCATATAGTTAGACATTCATACAGAACGTAACTGTTCAGATTGGCTTCTTTCACTTAGTAATATGGTTTACGTTTCCTACATGGCTTGGTAGCTCATTTCCTTACAAGTACTGAAAAAGATTCCATTGGCTGTATCACGTTTATTTACCCCTTCATCTACCAAAGAACATCTTGGTTACTTCCAAGTTTTGGTAATTGGGTATAAAGATACTATAAAATCTGTGTGCAGGTTTTTGAATGGACCTCAGTTCTCGACTCCTTTGAGTAAATACCAAGGAGCATGAATTACTGGATCACATGGTAAGAGTATGTTGAGTTTTGTAAGAAGCCTCCAAACTGTCTTCCCAAGTGGCTGTCCCATTTTGCACTCCCTCCAGCAATGAATGAGTTCCTGTTGCTCCACAGCCTTGTCAGCATTTGGTGCTGTCAGGGTTCCATACTTTGGCCATCCTAACAGTTCCAAAGTAGTATCTCATTATTTTAATTTGCATTTCCTTAATGACACAATGTGGAATATCTTTTCATATGTTTGTTTGCCTTCTGTGTATCTTCTTTGGCAAGGTGTCTGGTAATGTGTTGGGCTCACTTTTTAATTGGGTTGTTTTCTTATTGTTGAGTTTTATGAGTTCTTTGTATATTACTATTTTATCAGCTACATCTTTTGCAAATATTTTCTGTTTCTGGCTTGTCTTCTCATTCTCTTGACACTTTCATCATGCAGAAATTTCTAATTTTAATGAAGTCCAGTTTATCTAGTAGGATTGTGCCCTTGGTATTGTATCTAAAGAGTCATTTCCATACCCAAGGTCATCTAGGTTTATTCTTGTGTTATCTACCAGGAGTGCTGTAGTTTTTCACTTTACATTTAGGGTTGTGATCCATTTTCAGTCACTTTTTGTAAAGAGTGTAAGGTCTGCATGCAGATTGGTTTTTTTGCACATGGATATCTAGTTGTTCCAGCACCATTTGTTGAAAAGACTCTCTGCTCCCCTGTATTTCCTTTGCTCCTTTGTCAAAGATCAGTTGACTATATTTATGGGAGTCTATTTCTGGGCTCTATTCTGTTTTACTGATTAATCTTTTCTCTCAGCAATACCACACTGTCTTTATTACTGTCTTGATGTTGGGTAGTGTCAGTCCTTCAACTTTGTCCCACTCTTTCAAGACAGCGTTGGTTACTCCAGGTCTTTTGCCTTTATCAACTTTACAATCAGTTTGCTGATATCCACAAAATAACTTGCTGGGACTGCACTGAATTTATAAATCAAGATAGGAAGAACTGACATCTTGACAATACTGAGTCTTTCTATCCTTGAACATGGAAAATCGATTTATATCATTCTTTAATTTTATTCATCAGCTTCGCAGAAATATTTCACTATGTGGATGGTTTTCTGTTTTTAATTTCAAATGTCACTTGTTCATTACTGGTATTTAGGAAAGCAATGGACTTTTGTATATTAATCTCGTATTCTGCAACCTTGCTCTAACTGCTTATTCATTTCAGGAGTTTGTTGATTCTTTTCAATTTTTTACATAAATGATCATGTCATCTGTAAACAAAGGCAGTTTTCTTTCTTTCTTCCCATTCTGTATATCTTTTATTTCCTTTTCTTCTCCTATGCATTAGCTAGAATGCTATGCATTCAGTATAAGCTGAAAAGGAGTGGTAAAAGAGGACATCCTTGCCTTGCTCCCGATCTCAGTGGGAAAGCTTTCAGTTTTTCACCATTAAGTATAATGTTAGCTGTAGGTCTTTTGTGAATATTCTTTATCAAGTTGAGGAAGTTCCCCTTTATTCCTAGTTTACTGAGAGGTTTTATCATGAATAGGTGGTGAATTCTGTTAACTCCTTTTTAGCCTATTGATGTGATGGATTACATTAACTGATTTTTGAGTGTTGAAGCAGCCTTCTTTATCTGGGATAAATATCACTTGGTCATGGGGCACCTGGATGGCTCAGTCAGTTGAGTGTACGACTTCAGCTCAGGTCATGATCTAATGGTTCATGGGTTCAAGCCCCACATCTGGCTCGCTGCTGTCAGCATGAAGTCCACTTTGGATCCTCTGTCCACCCCCCCCCCCAAAAAATAAATAAACATTAAAAATATATATATCATTTGGTCATGGTGACCAAATGGTCATGGTCATTCTTTTTATATATTGCTGGATTCAATTTGCTACTTATTTTGTTGAGGATTTGTACATCCATGTTCATGAAGGATACTGGTCTATAGTTTTCTTTTATGTTAATGTCTTTCTCTGGTTTGGGTAATAAGGTAATACTGGCCTTAGAGAGTAAGTTAGGAAGTATTCCTTCTACTTCTATCCTTTGAAAGACATTGTAGAGAATTGGTATAATTTCTGCCTTAAATATTTGGTAGAATTCACCAGTGAACCCATCTGGGCCTGGTGCTTTCTATTTTGGTAGTTATTAATTACTGATTTGATCTCTTTAATAGGTACGGGTCTATTCAGAGTGTCTATTTCTTCTTTTGTGAGTTTTGGCAAAGTGTGTCATTCAAGGAATTAGTCCTTTTCATCTAGGTTGTCAAATGTAAGGGCACAAAATGGTTTATAGCATTATCTTTTTACTGTCCATAGAATATATAGTGAAGACCTGATTTCTGATATTAGTAATTTGTGTTTTTCTTAGTCTGGCTAGAGGCTTATCAACTGATCTTTCAAAAAATTATCCTTTGGTTTCACAGATTTTCTCTTCTGATTTCCTGATTTCAATTTCACTGATTCATGTTCTAATTCTTATTATTTCTTCTGCTTACTTTGGATTTAATTTTCTCCTCTTTTTCTAGTTTCCTTGGGTGGGAATTGAGAATACTGATTTTATGTATTTGTTTTTCCTAATATATGTGTTCAATGGTATAAATTTCCTTTTTAGCACTGCTGCATCCCACAAATTTTGATGAGTTTTCCTTTTTTCATTTTTTAATGTTTTTTCATTTTTTTTTAGAGAGAGAGAGAGACTGTGAGGGAAGGGCAGAGAGAGAGGAAGACACACAATCTGAAGCAGGCTGTAGGCTCTGAGCTGTCAGCACAGACCCTAATGTGGATTCTTTTTTTTTTTTTTTAATGTTTATTTTTGAGAGAGACAGAGAGTATGCAAGGAAAGGGCAGAGAGAGAGGGAGACACAGAATCCAAAGCAGGGTTCAGGCTCTGACACGGGGCTCTAACCCATGAACTCTGAGACCATGACCTGAGCCAAAGTTGGATGCTTAACCGACTGAGCCACCCAAGTACCCCCCAATGCAGATTCTTTTTTTTAATTTAATTTAATTTAATTTAATTTAATTTAATTTTTTAATATGAAATTTATTGTCAAATTGGTTTCCATACAGCTCATCCCAACTGGTGCCCTCCTCAATGCCCATCATCCCCAATGCGGATTCTTAAAGCCTCTCATAGGGCTCTGAACTGAGAGTGGCGCCTGCTTAAGATAACTCTTTCTCTCTCTCTCCCTCCCTCTCTCTGTCCCCCTCCCTTCCCCTCCCCCCCCACATGCTGTCTCTCAAATGAAAAAACAAACAAGCAAAAACAAAAGCATTCCTCATTTCTGTTACAGTGTTATCTCTAGTATTTCCTTCTGGTTCTTTCTTACAGTTTCCAAGTCTCTGTTAACATTGCCCCATCTGTTCTTGCATGCAGTCTACTTTATCCATTAGAACCCTTAGCGTATTAATCACGGTTGTTTTAAATTCCTAATATGATCATTCCAACACCCCTTTCCATTTCTGGTTCTGATGCCCGCTCTGTCTCTTCCAATTGGTTTTTTTGTTGTTGTTGTTGTTTTGCCTTTTGGTATAACTCGTAATTTTTTCTTGATAGGCAGATACCATGTACCAGGCAAAAGGAACTGCTGTAAGTAGCCTTTAGTAAGGAACATGGTGGTGAAATGCAGGAGGGCGAGGAAGCACTCTAGAGTCCTATGGTTAGATCTCTGTCTTTTCATGAGCCTATGCCTCTGGACTGTGAACTTCGCAAGTATTTCTCAGGTTTTCTTCTCCCCCTTTATGTAGGATAGGGTGGCTCAAGTGGCTGCAGCTGGGTATTTCTCTTCCTCCAGGTTAGTCTGTGATAATAACCCAGCAGGTTAGGCTCCCGTTAACTAGTTTCCCCTCGGGGTTAGGCTTGTTAAGAACACAGTGCTCTGGGTACGTCAAAATGGTTACTTTCCCTCTCCCTGTGATGCAAGGGAGGAGGGGAGTTTCTCTGATTTTCACTGAGGATGAGCTAGGGCTCCTAGATATAAAGCTGACAATCTTGTGCGGGCCCCTCCCACTGGCTCTCCCTGTAGTCTCTACTGACTTTAGGAACTCATCCTTACAGTTCAGGTTTTTCTCCCTGGCAATGGTTCCCAGAGCAGTTTCCAATCGAGAGTCTGTCCTCCCTTATTCCCTGTACATGTCTCTCTCTCGTACCTGTCTTGGGGGCAGCGGTTGCCCGGTGTCCCCCTCTCTCTTATGGCTTCAAGGGGAGCTGTTGATTTTTCAGTGTGCCCACTTTTTACTTGTTGTTAGGATGGACTGATAAGTCCAAGCTCCTACATGCAGAAGCACACACAGGTTTTCAATGCCGGGCATCTGCAGCCCTGGTCTCCCCCCCTCAGCCCACCCTACACCAAGCAGACACAGTGGAGGCTGAGCGTCAGGAAGAACTGGCTCTCAAGTCTGCTTCTCACTAGCTGTGTGATCCTGGGCAAGAAACATCACATCTCAGCTTCAGACTCCCTGTCTTTGAAAGATACCACTTATGACCTCAAAGGACCGACTTAAAGTGGATTAGAAGAGGTTATAAATGGTTCAGCACTGAGGCCTGGACTATACTTAATAATCTTTTGTTAAAGGAATAGAAGCCTTATCTTCACGGTTACATTACTTCCAGAACTTGCTTTTATCAGACCAAATCTGTACTCAGAAGCCTCAAAACCAGTCCCTAAACTGCAAGCTTTAAACTCCAGTCACCTGTAGCAGCCACTGCCTGGATCCTCCTTAGGCCTGGAAATACTGTTTTGGGGTGGTTTGTCCATGTACATGCTTTTTTTAAATCTCCCCAACTGGAATTTAAATTCCAAAGAACAGGGACCCAATTCATACACTTTGCCAGTACCAGGATCTCAATTTTTGATCAGGGGGCACCTGGGTGCTTGGTCGGTTAAGCGTCTGAGCTCTTGATTTTAGCTCAGGTCATGATCTCACAGTTTGTGAGCTCGAACCCTATGTCGAGCTCTGTACAGACAGCACAGACCCTGCTTGAGATTCTCTCTCTCTCTCTCTCTCTCTCTCTCTCTCTCTGCCCCTCCCCTGCATTTGTGCACACATTCTCTCTCTCAAAACAAGTAAATAAAAACTTAAAAAAAATTTTTTTTGATCAGGAGGAAGAGGAAGTAGGGTGGTGCTGGGTGTGGGGCAGTCAAAAAATCAAGCTAGGACAGAGAATGATGCCTCAAATACAGTAATATGATAACACCTATATAACATTGAGCAGAACCCAAAATGTCCAGACCTCTTGCCTGGTGGCAAGACTTTTTAAAAAGAACAGAAATTGAATTACATGTGGTTAGGTGGTATATGGAAACCCCCAGCTATAACATGGAGAGTCATATATCTGGGCAATAAGAAATACAACAACAGCATGTTTCCCTGATTTGGACAGAAATATCAGGCCTGCATGATAGTTACAATAATAATAATAATGAAAATACACAGATACTGATTATGTGAGAAACACCATCCTAAGCACATTAAATAAAGTATCTCACTTAATCCCCATAGAAACCCCTGAGGTTGGTACTAGTTTTACTCCCATTTTATAGATTGGGACACTGAGGCTTTAGGGCATCAAGTGACTTGTGTAGGGCTTCCCAGCTCATAGGAAGAGAGCAGAGACTCTACATATTCCAGGCTTCTGAGACCTGCTGACCTTACAGTCCACATTCTCTCCCTCCATGGCCTCCTTGCTCTTCCTAGAATACACCAGGCACACTCCTTTCTCAGGCCTTTGCACCTGCTGTCCTGGGAATGCTCTCCTACCGATGCCCACACAGCTGGCTCCCTCAACCCCTTCAGATCTCACTCAGGGAACCCTCACTTGAGCAGCCTAGCCAACACTGCTGTCCTCCAGATGTTCCCATCCCCCCTTCTACCTGATTTTCCCCTGCACATTTACACCTCCTGGCATACTACACACGCCACCTATTTACTTGTTTACTCCTGGTGACAGGGATTTGTGTCTGTTGTTCCTTGCTGCATCCTGACACCCACAGCAGTGCCTGGTGCACGAGCAGACCCTCCGGACATACTTGCTGGATGAAGGGATGGACTTACCTCACGTCATTGCCACCATGAGCAAAGGATCCAAAACAGGCAGTAAGGACTTGCAGGAAATGGAACAGGAGGTGGACCTCGGCTGTGTCCTTCTCCTCCTTCTCCTCTTCTGCAGGGTCGTCTCGGGGCTGGTCGGGATCCGTCAGCTCAGATGCCAGCTTCATTTCCACACCTCCCTCATCGGCCTCTATCTCAGCTTCTGCTACCGCATTGCAGTAGCTTGAATAGCTGTCATAGCGAAGCCTCTTTTTAGAATAGGACACGGCGTCCCCCACCAGCTTCTCGCTGTCCTCTGGCGCAGATGACGAGTCAGCAGCTTTGAAGGTCGAGTGGACAGGCATTCCACAGATGGCTGCCGTGTAGCACGTGTAACTGTTATTTCGCCGCAGAAATCGGTAGTTGTTTTCCTGTGCGGGCCTCTCCTCAGGGCCCCTGTCTGAGTGAATCCTGTGCAGCAAGTCTTTGTAGAGCCCCGAGTCTTTGTGCACCGTGTGGTACACGTGCCCGTCACTCCTCGTGTGGCCGTCAAAGCCGAAGGTGCCATTGGAGACGGGTGATTTTGCAGAGCCGTGAGTCATGGAAAGTGCCCTTCCTGAAACAGGTTAAAAGGAGTCTTATTTTCTAGCTTTTGAATATAAATCGTTTCTGTAAGGCAATATCCCTCATCCTTTATGGTGGTGATCTCTGGAAATTTGGGTTATGGGTGATTTTCAATCTTTTTCCACATGCTTTATTTTCCAAACTAACTATAAAGAGCATGCAATACAGTTAAAATGAAAAAGGGAACTTGGAACATACAACACATGGGCAAAACTTTGAAAGTGATGTTATTTAAGTTCTCCTAAAAAGCATCTTCCAGGGGCGCCTGGGTGGCTCAGTTGGTTAAGTGTCTGACTTCGGCTCAGGTCATGATCTCACTGCTTGTGAGTTCGAGCCCCGTGTCAGGCTCTGGGGCTCTGTGCTGACAGCTCAGCGCCTGGAGCCTGCTTCGGATTCTGTCTCCCTCTCTCTCTGCTCCTTCCCCACTCACACGCTGTCTCTCTCTCTCAAAAATGAAAACATTTTTTAAAAAGCATCTTCCAGAAATGACTACGGCACTCTTTCCTGTTTCTAGTAACCAATAAAGGGAGAATCTTTATAAGGAACTTATTTGAGGAAAACTTCATGCGTGAGGGACAAAATCCAGTTCGCTATGAGATAGATTTGTAGGTGCTCCTTAAAGGCCAATCATAAATGTCAAAGGCAGTTATCTGTCAGATCAGCGGAGCAAAATTCATTTGCTTTCTTTGGGTCAAGTCTGAGACCGCACCTATGGGAAGTGAAAGCAGGTGCCAAGGCCCCACCTTGCAGGGAGGCGGGAAGCTGTCCCAACAGGCCTGGCAGAGGCTGGTGCTCACCGATCTTTAACCACAAATGTTACGAGACAAAAGAACCCCCAAGAAGGCAGGACAGTCTTGACGTTTTTTGAGGTTTCTGTGATGCTACACTAGGCTTTCTCTTTATGTCCTCCATGTGGAAGGCATGCTTAGCAAGCTGGAAAAGCCAATCTTTGGCAACCAGGAAACTGCAACATGGAAGACGCAGGTGCAGTTGACTGAGCTGCAGAGAGGTGGTGTGTGGGCCCTGGTGCCGTTGATGAGACTATAAACATCTCTTGGAAGAAAACCACAGGACCAGAGTGAGCTTGTTCTGTTGACTGCATGGTCTGCTGAGACCTCTTTAGCCCCTGGACTACCCCAAAACATAAAACTGAGGGACACTTTTGTGCATTAAAACCTAACCACCCATGGGGCGCCTGGGTGGCTCAGTTGGTTAAGCCTCCAACTTCAGCTCAGGTCATGATCTCGTGGTTCACAAGTTCAAGCCCCGAGTCAGACTCTGCGCAGACAGCTCAGAGCCTGGAGTCTGTTTCAGATTCTGTGTCTCCCTCTCTCTCTCTGCCCTCCCCCACCCACACTCTGCCTCTTTCTCCCTCACTCTTTCTCAAAAACAAATAAACATTAAAAAAAATTTTTTTAATATATAAATAAAACCTAATCACCCACAGGCAGCCTGGCTGGTGTCCCCTGCTCACTGGCCCCCTAGGAACTGCTCTCTACCACCATGGAAACCCCACACCCTCTGTGCACACCTTACCGTAGGAGGCCCGGGGGTGGTTTCCCACTGATGTGCCTTCAGAGGTTCCAGATGGCTCCCCAGCTGAGCCCGTGAGAGGGACAGTGCTGTCGTCATTAGCCTTGGCACCTGGTAGCTCTTTAAATACTGGGGACTCCACTTCCTGAATTTTACTGAGGCTTTCGTCAGAAACTCGCGATAAAGCAGCTTCTTTTTGTAATTTGCCTAAAGAAAATATAGGTATAACTGAAAATTCTGAAATTAGAGATCTTGTTATTGAAAAGCGAATATAAAAGTGAGCATTTATCTTTATACTTTAGTATTTAACTTTGAAAATGAAAAAATAGTTATAGCTAAATAGAAAAAATGAAGAGGAGACTTCAATCAATTATCTGGGAAACTCAAGCCAGAAAATTCAGCTACTGAGGACAAGAGGGGTAGGCTCAGGCCTCAATTATCTCCTTCAAAACCAACAAACTGAGAGGGCTAGATGCGGTCCCCACAGTCCCTTCCACCACTAGTACTCTGTAATCCTACGACCATCTGGACTGGCCTTCTATTTTCTTAAACTAACCTCAAAATCACTGAAATGTTTATCCTTTTTGTCTTCAGAGATATTAGTTATAGTCTGGTTTTCTTCTGTTCAATAAATTACTGGTCTCTGATTTCTCCAGGTCACCAAATCTTAGAAAACAAGTAAATCATTTTCCAAAAAGGAACAGAGAGATCCTAATTACTTTTAAAAATCTTTTACTTTCAAAAGATAATTTTTTTAAAAAAAGCTGCTTTAAAGCTCTATAGGATTCTTTTTAATCAGATCTTATATGTGGTGCTGATTTAATGATCTTGCTGCTTGTAGATTCTCCTGGGCAAATTTCTAAGCTCTCACCTACAGAACTAAAATGGACGTATTCTTCTCTGCTGGATATACTCACATAATCCTGTCACCTCCCTGTATCCACGTACACAGTCAGAAATACAGACAGATTTTTTTTTTTTTTAGATCTTGGACCTTAAGGTGCTTATAATCAAAATGAGAGAAGACAATATTTGTAAAGATTACAACAATTAAGCAAAAATTGTTAACACTTACATGAGACAGGTTTTATTATTTTCTGCTTTTTATTAATGAGCAAACTGAAGTACACAGAGAGATTAAGTCATTTGCCCAGAACCACACGGGTGGTAAAATGCAGGCATTTTAGCTCTATGGTCCATGACCTTAATCACTAGTGTATACTTAAAATATTAGACCAAGAAATATATATTGAACTAACAAAATATGGCATTGATAAAACAAAATCTCCTCAGAAGCCTATTGGGAACAATACCAGTTTCCTGCTGTTATAGCATTAAGCTGGAAAGCAAAGATTTTATAGTCTATTCGGCAAGAAAGCTATTAGGAAAAGCCTTTAAAAATCAAAACATTTAGTGGGGCGCCTGGGTGGCTCAGTTGGTTAAGCGTCCGACTTCGGCTCAGGTCATGATCTCACAGTTCATGGGTTTGAGCTCCCTGTCAGGCTCTGTGCTGACCATTCAGAGCCTGGATGGAGCCTTCAGATTCTGTATCTCCTTCTCTCTCTGCCCCTTCCCTGCTCGTGCTTTGTGTCTTTCTCTCTCTCAAAATAATAAGTAAAAACATTTAAAAAAATGTTTAAAAAATCAAAGCATTGAAGTATAGTTGATCATTCCTATGGGTTAAACCAGACAAGCAGTATGTTTAAGGGGCTCATCTTCAGTTAGTAGTCTGTATGAATGGTGGAGGGATAGTTATTTTCAGCAGAGAGCAGGGAGCAGCTACACAGGAGAAGCAGCAGCAATTCATCCAGCCATTATTAAATTTTTTTTTTTAACGTTTATTTATTTTGAGACAGAGAGAGACAGAGCATGAACAGGGGAGGGGCATAGAGAGAGGGAGACACAGAATCTGAAACAGGCTCCGGGCTCTGAGCTGTCAGCCCAGAGCCTGACGCGGGGCTCGAACTCACGGACCGTGAGATCATGACCTGAGCCAAAGTCAGACACATAACCAACTAAGCCACCCAGGTGCCCCCATCCAGCCATTATTGATGTGGCTTTACTATTTAGTCTGAAGTTGTATGTATTAATGTGGATCTTTTTAATTTTTGTTTTAAAATTTACATGCAGTGAACTATGTATTTGTGTGCCCATCCTGATTCTAAGACATGTCTAGACTCATGTAACCCTCACCACAATCAGGATACAGAAAAGTTCTATCACCTCCCAAAGCTCCCCTGGTAGTAAGACCCACTGCCCAGCTCCTTGGCAATCACTGACCTGGTCTCTTCCCATGTTCTGTCTTTTTCAGAATGTCATATAAATGAAACCATAAACTTTGTATTTTTATAAAATTTTTAAAATGGAAAAAACTTCTATGAGTGGGTGAAACAAAGAATTTTTAGATGTGACACCCAAAACACAATTTATAAAAAAAGAAGTTGTGGGGCCCCTGGGTGGCTCAGTTGGTTGAGGGTCCAACTCTCGATTTCGGCTCAGGTCATGATCCCAGGGTTATGGGATCAAGCTCTGTGTTGGGTTCTGGGCTGTGAAGCCTGCTTGAGATTCTCTCTCCTTCTGCCCCTCTCCCCCATTCGTGCTCATCCTCTCTTTATATAAAAAAAAAATAATAAAAATTAAAAAAAGTTGATAAATGGCAATTCATCAAAATTAAAACTACTGTTCTGTGAAAAACACTATTAAGGGAATGAAAAGACAATCTACAGATTAGAAGTGTTTACAAATCCCCTGACAAAGGACTTGTATTCAGAATATATAGAGAAATCTTCAAGAATATTGCAGTGAAAAAATGAGCAAAAAATTTGGACACTTCATCAGTAGAGCTATATAAATGGCAAATAAGTCTATGAAAAGGTACTCCACATCGCTAGTCATCACAGAAGTACAAACTGAAATCATGAGATACCATAGACACCAATTTGAATGTCTCCAAAACAATGGGCAAATTTTATGTATCTTATTTTTTTCCCTAAAAGTCTTATCATTTTCTATTTTTGTTTAAATCTATGCTATGCTTTGAGTTAATTTTTTTGTTTGTTTTTTTTATAGGTGTAAGGCTTAAGTCAAGGTTCTTTTTTTGGCATACAGATGTCCGAATATTCCAATACCATTTGTTGAAAGATGATTCTTTCTCCACTGAAGTGCCTCTGTACTTTGTTAAAAATCAACGTGCCAGATTTGTGTGGGTCTATTTCTAGACTCGAGTTCTGTTCTATTAATGTGGATGTCCATCTCTTCACTAATACCACACAGTCTGGTCACTTTATATTAACTCTTTGAGTAAAGTAGTATGAATCTTCCAACTCTGTTCTTTTTCAAAAGTATTTTGGCTATTCTAGTTCCTTTTCGTTTCAATATAGATTTTACTTTTTTTTTTTAATGTTTTATTTATTCTTGAGAGAGAGACAGAACATGAATGAGGGAGGGGCACAGCGAAAGAGGGAGACACAGAATCCAAAGCAGACTCCAGGCTCTGAGCTGTCAGCACAGAGCCCAACATGGGGTTTGAACTCACGAGCTGTGAGATCATGACCTGAGCCGAAGTCGGATGCTCAACTGACTGAGCCACCCAGGTGCCCCTCAATATAGATTTTAAAAGCAGCTTGTCTAAATCTACAAAATAACCTGCTTGGATTTTAACTTCAACTGTGTTAAATCTAGAGAACAATTTGACAAGAACTGACATCTTAATGATACTGAATCTTCTAATTCGTGAACATGGTATGTCTCATTTGTTCTGTTCTTCTTTGGAATATGGATTTTCAAACTGAGATATGTCCACACTGAAACAGGATCGTAAGGCACACTCTGAGGCTGAAAGTAAATACTTCTTTTCATCTGAGAGCCCTGTAACAGCATGTGGCCTTAAGGCTTAGAACTATGTTGCTAAGGACAGAATAGCAGCTCTTGTAGCTTTCTGATCCATATTTTTCTTTTTGAAAAATTCTGTTGAAATATGATTTATATACAATAAAATTCATACATTTTAAACGTGCAGACAGATGACCTGTGATGGATGAGTACACCCTATAAACACTACCACAGCTGGGACAGAGAACACTTCCATTTCCATGTCCCTGGAACGTTCCCATGTGCCCCTTTGCCATTAGTCTCCTGGAAACCCCCCACCATCTCCAGCACCTAGTGCTTTCTATTGCTATAGATTAATTTTCCCTGGAATCATATAGGATGTACTATTTTGTATCTGGCTTCTTTTACTCAACATAATGTCTGTGAAATTCATTATACTGTGGTTAGTTCATTCTCTTTATAGCTATGGAGGCTTGAATTGCATGAATATATCACAATTTGGTTATCCTTTCACCTATTTAGGAACATTTGGGTTGTTTCTAGTTTCTGGTTGTTATGACAAAATGATTATATACAAGTCTTTCTATGAACATATATATTTTTTATTTCTTTATGTGTATTTATTTTTGAGAGAGAGAGAGAGAGAGACAGAGACAGAGACAGAGTGCAAGTCGGGGAGGGGCAGACAGAGAGGGAGACACAGAATCTGAAGCAGGCTCCAGGCTCTGAGCTGTCAGCACAGAGCCCGACGTGGAGCTCAAACCCATGAACCATGAGATCATGACCTAGCTGAAGTCACACACAACCAACTGAGCCACCCAGGTGCCCCTATGAATGTACATTTTCATTTCTCTTGGATAAATATCTAGGAGTAGAATTACTGGGTCATGTGGTAAATGTATGTCTAACTTGACAGGAAACTTCAAATTTCCAAGTGGTTGTACCATTTTATATTTCACCATAAACGTCTGAAAATTCTAGTTATTCTTCTTCATCAAAATTTTGAAATGTTAGTCTGTTTACTTTTAACCATTCCTGTGGATGTGAATGGATGGATATCTTGCTGTGTTATTAATCTGCATTTCCCTGAAGACTAATGCTTTTCATGGGGCTGGTAGAACCTGACCAGTAGTTAACTTCCAGTCATAAGAGGCAACCAGGACGTTACTGCTCATTCCAGTCACAAGTTACCAAGAAAAAGTTTGAGCCAGAAAGCAGTTAGGAGCCAAGAGACAAGGATGGGGCATGTATCTCAGTGCTATGTTCTAGGGTTATTCATGCATCCAGTTCCCTCTGTTAGTAAGGGTAATTGTGGATTACACCTGAAGCCCCAGGAACCAGGATTTTTGTAAACCAGAAGAATAAAAAAGCCCTTACCTGCTATTTTCCTCCGCATCCATGGACACACAAAGAGCCATACAAAAAGGGCAAACAGCAGTGCAACACCAAAGGAGATGAGTGCTATTGCCCATATGGGAAGGACCAGACCAAGCACTGGAAAGTAAAAAGGACAGTGGTGTTGTCGGTGGATACTTTCTGAAAGGTCATGCTCATATCAACATACTTTACATTCCCCAAATCCAAAACTAATCACCTGGGTTTTGTATTTAATAAAACTTTCAACCAAAACAATGTGCTATAGTTTTTGGGGTAGAAAGCTGTCCCTGGAACGTTCCCATGTGCCCTGTGTTTAAGACACACTATACCTTGTCAATATGTGGTTAAACTGAGTAGTAAGCTAACTATTACAATTTTATCAATGTGGCACAAACAGCATATTAAATTGGAATAAAACCATTTACATATTATTTCAATATCTAAGTTACAGAGTTCCAGAGTGGACCATATATAGCTAAGAAAGGACGCTGTCGTCTTCTGTCCTGACATCAGCCCACTCCCATGGCAGTGAGCAGCTGAGGTCTGGAACCCTGCACCAGGCTGCCGACTGCTGCCTCTTTGGGTTTCTCAGTAGTCAGCAGCTCTGCTTTAAATGGCCATGACACTCTAACCACATACACAAACCTTTTTAAAGTCAGCTTGGAGATAAAAGTTCTATAAATAAAAGGACATTGACCTCCAAATTTAACTATTCTTTGAATTGTCAACTCATGTAATTATAGAAAAACTTTTCATTAAAATTCAATAATGCATACTAAGTTGCAATTACATTAGCCAATAAAAGGGCAGAAGGGCACATGGTTTAGGAGCATCATATTTTCCTGGCACTGCATTCCAGAACTCATCACTCCGAATTTTGTCCATTTTCTGGCACTGGTGGCAACAGGCACACTTCACACACATTCACAGGTTTACAGCTTAAACATGCATGCTTGCACAGAAACAAAGATATGTGTACAAGAACACTTACTAACGGCTTTATTTGTAACAGTAAGAATGTGCAAGACAACTAATATGTGTATCATTATGGAAATGTGTAATAATTATAGGACAGAGTCATATAAATGAGATAGATCTATATATACTGATAAGGAAAGAGGCCTATGATCTAGTAAGTAAGAAGAGCTGCCTGGAGTACTATACTCCAATTTATGTTGTTGGGTTTTTTTAAGATTTTATTTTTAAGTAATCTCTACACCCAACATGGGGCTTGAATTTACAATCCCACCCCAGAACAAGAGTTGCATGTTCTATCAACTGAGCCAGCCAGGCACCCCCAATTTATGTTTTTTAAAAAAACCCATATTGGGGACACCTGGGTGGCTCAGTCAGTTAAGCCTCCTACTCTGGACTTTGGCTCAGGTCATGATCTCACGGTTCGTGATATCGAGCCCCACATCGGGTTCTGTGCTACCAGTGTGGAGCCTGCTTGGGATTCTCTCTCTCCCTCTCTCTGCCCCTCCCCTGCTCGTGCTCTGTCTGTCTGTCTGTCTCTCTCTCTCTCTCTCTCAAAATAAATAAATAAATTTAAAATATATTTCTACTCCTACCATATGAACAAATGTATAGAAAAAGTTCTGGAATGATACAATGGTTAATCCTATAGGGACATAAGAAATCGGAGAGGGCTTTCACTTCTTACTACATACACTTTTGTACTGTTAACTTTGAAAACATAAGCATGTCACTTCTGTAAACTGTTAAACATGTTTTAAAAGTTTTAAAGGAATGAACTAGTTAAAACTTTGCTCTTTGCTCTTAGATTAAATAAATCTTTAATGATGCAGGCTTTGTTACACTGTTAACCATTTTATATATACAAACACACTCAAAGCTATTTGATTAAGGGATTATTAAACATTTTGGTAACTGTAAGAGGTAGAACAGATAGGTAATACTATAAGTGAGAGTCAGGATTAGCATATACACATACGAAAAACAAAAAACCTGAATCACCGACCTTAATTATAGCTAAGGCGTCGCTGGTGGGAGTACAGACGCTTTAGGGGCTAGATTATCTGAATCACTCGTAACACGCACTCTGACATCAGAAAGCTATGGACACCCTGGGGCTGCACCACGTTAGCCGGCAGCCTGGCTCCAGCCCTGGCTCTGCCTCTAAGTCTGACCCTTGTAAAATCACTCGGGCTCACCCCACCAGGCTGTGCCTGTGGGCCACCGCTTCCTGGCTTCTGCTTTAGAACTTCACGTCAGTGTCTTAACACATGTGAGAAGAGCTCACACCAGAGCTGTTTCTTGCCAAACTGAATAGTAACTGCTAATTAGCAACACCAAACTGATCAACTAACATCAATACCAATCACTCTTACAGGTTAAAAGTATATGGTTTCCAGGGCACCTGGGTGGCTCAGTCAGTTCAGCGTCCGACTTCGGCTCAGGTCATGATCTTGCGGTCCGTGATTTCGAGCCCGCGTCGGGCTCTGTGCGGACAGCTCAGGGCCTGGAGCCTGTTTCAGATTCTGTGTCTCCCTCTCTCTCTGCCCCTCCCCTGCTCATGCTCTGTCTCTCTCTCTGTCTCAGAAATAAATAAATGCTAAAAAAATTAAAAAAAAAAAGTATTTGGTTTCGGAAGAGGTTTCCTTTGTGCTTCCTGGTTAGTTGATGATAAAACGGTTTAACTGTGCTACTTTTAGTTTCATTGTATTAATCTAAGAGAGGCAAGCCCTGGATACGGTGGGAAGAGAGAAATAATTTGGGATATATATATATATATATATATATATATATATGGAGATATTTAAAATATCTATATATAGATTTAAGATATTTATACATAGATAATAATCTTTTCTTTCTATAATGTACCTATCTATCCATAATCTATTTATTTTATTTTTTATTTTTAAAAATTTACATCCAAATTAGTTAGCATATAGTGTAACAATGATTTCAGGAGTAGATTCCTTAATTCCCCTTACCCATTTAGCCCATCCCCCCTCCCATAACCCCTCCAGTAACCCTCAGTTTGCTCTCCATATTTATGAGTCTCTTCTGTTTTGTCTCTTCCCTTCCTTTATGTTCATCTGGTTTGTCTCTTAAAGTCCTCATATAATTGAAGTCATATGATTTTTGTCTTTCTCTGACTAATTTCACTTAGTGTAATACCCTCCAGTTCTATCTACATGGTTGCAAACGGCAAGATTTCATTCTTTTTGATTGCCGAGTAATACTCCATTGTATATATACCACATCTTCTTTATCCATTCATCCATCGATGGACATTTGGGCTCTTTCCATACTTTGGCTATTGTGGATAGTGCTGCTATAAACATGGGGGTTGCATGTGTCCCTTTGAAACAGCACACCTGTACCCTGTGGATAAATGCCTAATAGTGCAATTGCTGGGTCATAGGATAGTTCTATTTTTAGTTTTTTGAGGAACCTCCATATTATTTTCCAGAGTGGCTGCACCAGCTTGCATTCCCATAATCTATCTATTTTAGATGAGTGAACACGTTTGCTCTAGGACACTATTTTTTTCCATCCATGCTGAGCAGAGCCCAAAATAAAAGCAGACAAGGGCTGCTCTAGATGTTCCTTCCATACCTATCTCCATGCTTTCTGTTGGGGTCCCTTGGGATTCTCAAGGTGTCAGGACCAACATCCAAGAGAGAGAAACTGAGGTTGGTTATAAGAGTTTGACCCCTGGTGTAGACAATAAGCCACACTATCACTTGCTCTTTGTAATTCTAGCATCACAACCTCTTTTGCCATCAGTTTGGCCTGGGAAGTGGCCAGAAAGCTCTGAAGTCACCCTCCTAAGTCACAAGAAACTGGAAAGGAGAGTAGGGGATAAACACATCACTGAGGGTGGAAGTTGGAGAGAAAGAGTAAAACATCCAGGAGGAAAAAGAACAAAGGCGTGCAGAAAAATGGGGACAGTTGTTGATGATGAGAGCAGAGGGGAACAGGATGGGGAAAGAATGTGGATCTGACCAAATTATTCCAGCAATTTAGTAATGTGACAGGGCAGCAAAAGAACACAAGGATTCACTTTTAAGACCAGCATATAAGAAATGTGAACTGACAGTTATGTTACACAGCTGTAATTTGTACAAATATATAAAATCAAGTTTCATGGATAAAAAAACAAACACAAAAATTCAGTGTAGAAAGGCAGTTGAATCAATGTGCATCCAAGGCAAAACTTCTGACAAAAATACTCTGCATTGTCTTCCTGTGAGTACCTAAATTATTTTCCAATAATCACACCTTAAGTTGGCAATAAAATATGGCGCGCCTCTTCACTCTGTGGATAGGCAAAGTAGGACACGGCATGAATTGCTCCATTCCCTCAGCCAAAAGTGGCTGCCAGGAGCCGACACCAGGGGCTACGAGTCCCAGCCCTCTGCTCCAGACACACAACAGCCTTTCAGCTCAAGCTCCTTCCATTTTCGCAACAGTTAAGACATGATGAACAGTGATTTAGCTCTAACCTCAAACATCTTTAAAATTCTATTTCAAATCCCCCCAAGATCAGAATACGCAAGAGACTTAGGAAGTAAACAGTCTTCCAATGTCATTACTTTGTTACACCTCTCATTTTTCATATATGACAGCATTATTAGAATCTATAAAATGAATAAAACTTCCAAAGGTCATTGACCTATATTTCTTCCCTTATATTCCTACTCCTTAGCTTCTCTCTACAGCCTTTCTTCTCTATTTTAATTTATAAAATTAAAATTATTAAATTTAAATTAAAACATTAAATCATTAAATTATTATTAAATTTATAAAATTAATTTATAAAATAATATATGCTTATTATTAAAAAAGCAGTACAAAACTGTATGATGTACAGATATGAAAATAGCTCATTACTCTTCCCTCTTGAACCTACTTTCTAGAGAAATACTGTTAACTCCGTGGCATGTTTCCTTCCAGATATTTTCTAAATATAAACACACAATGTAGAATGTTTGTGAGAATCTCTTTTTTCCTTTAAAAAAAGTTAATGGATGTAGAATCATACTGTATATATTCTGTGGTTTCATTTCCCACATACAATATATCAATATATTGTGGGTATCTTTCCACAGTCTCACACACATGCACACACACACACGTGTGCGCGCGTTTACCTTACTTGCAGATGCTGATGCTGCTGGTCCAGGGACCACACTTTGACTTAGAAGTTACATATGATCACCAGAGGCTTAATTAGGCTATCAGCTCTGACCACTCAAAGAAGCATGCAACAAATTTCAGTTCTCATTCTTTAAAAACTGAACAAAGCCAGGTCCCACACAACTGAAGACTTTTTCATTAAAAATAAACCTCAGGCTTGTATCCAACCCAAGTGAGCACTTTATTTCCCAAAGTTATTTTTGCTTCTTGCAAATTATTTTTTTAAGGACAAAAATGCAGAGACAATGTTTTAAAGTGGTCAGTCTTTGAAGTAGAAGAATGACTTTTGAGAAAACTTGTGTCAAATGCAAATAAATCAAACTAAGCCTAAGATATAAACAACTTCAAAATAATTGAGAAGGAGGAGCGAGGAAACCAAAACAAAGCCCTAGAGCTCAACAGCCAATGAGTCCCACCGAAGTCATGTCCATGCATAAATATGCTATTTATCAAAAGCTCTTACAGCTGAAACAGGGTAAGATTAATGTTGCTACTCCTTTTTGTTAGAGATTTTCATTTTTTCCTTTTACCTCTGAGGCACCTATGTGTTGAATGGAAATATTCTAAGGAAGGAAGGAAACCAGGAAGAATAAATTCCAGACTGGCAGGAAGGCAGACCTATTCTGAAAGGAGAGTGACCGAGTCACTGTTGAAGGGACCCTTCTTATCACCAAATATGACACCACAGCTATCAGGCAGCAAGGCCCCACGTGAGGAAGTAGTAGGTAATTACAGTCTAGTTTGAAAGGCAAAAGTTAACTTTTGTTTAACTAAAAATAAGATCTGGACTCATCTACTGGATATTCTAAAAACATGCCCCTGGAGCAAAAATATTAGCAAAATCCTTTTCTGACTTAGTGGGGAAACAAAATGGCTGGTCCTTCAGAGTCATGACTTACTTTTCTTTCCTTCTCCACTAGGCAAGCCCCCCTGGAAAACTTCAAGTAAGCTTTCCAAACCAACATGTGTGGAAAAAATAAAAGGATGACTCAGGATATGCTGGCAACTTAAGGTGGAAAAGATGAGGCTACTTATGATTGATAGCAATGAAATGGCTGCTATCATGGATTAAGATGGTCTATGGGCCAGGCACTGTGTTCAGCACCTGCCCGCATTAACTCACATAACGTGGTGTTGCTTTCACAGAAGTCCTCCTACTGCCCTTACTTTATAACGATGCACAGAGGCTCAGGGAGGTGGGGAGATGTGACATTCCTGATAGCACAGCTGCCAACCGAAGTCCTTAACATTAGCTCTAGCACTGGGAATACTGTTTGTGCTTTCAAATGAGTAATGATCTTCAAGATTCTTGTACAGGTTTTTTAATATTCCTAATGAATGAGGTAGCCACTCTCTTTACACTACCTGCATTAAATATATACAAAACATATATAGCCAGGTTTCCAAATATATTAGAATCCATTTTTTTAAAGCGTTTGTTTGTTTTGAAAGAGAGAGTGCACGAGCAGGGGAGGGCAGAGAGAGAGAGAGAGGGAGAGAGGGAGAGAGAGAATCCCAAGCAGGCTCCTTGCTGTCAGTGCAGAACCTGACAGGGGGCTCCAACTCACGAACCATGAGATCATGACCTGAGCCAAGATCAAGAGTCAGACGCTTAATCAACTGAGCCACCCAGGTACCTCTAGAAGCCATTTTTATTTTTTTTTATTTTTTTTTTTTTTTAAATTTTTTTTTTTTTTTTTTTTTTTCAACGTTTATTTATTTTTGGGACAGAGAGAGACAGAGCATGAACGGGGGAGGGGCAGAGAGAGAGGGAGACACAGAATCGGAAACAGGCTCCAGGCTCCGAGCCATCAGCCCAGAGCCTGACGCGGGGCTCGAACTCACGGACCGCGAGATCGTGACCTGGCTGAAGTCGGACGCTTAACCGACTGCGCCACCCAGGCGCCCCTAGAAGCCATTTTTAAACAGAGTGAAGAGAAGAGAAAGAACATATTAAGGTTGGTGCATTCTGACTGTTATTAACAGTGACATGAGGGACCAGGTACTATATACTAGGTGTCTAACCTGTGCCATGTCACGTGTTGGTCAGTGTACTGTCATCACGCAGAGCCTGGGGCTCAGAACTAGGATTCTCTACCTGACTAGTTATATGCCCTTGGAAATTCAGCATTGCCACGCTTCACTTTCCTGTCTGCATTACCAGTTTCCCAGAGGACTTCAGAGGACCAAAAGGATTCATGTAAAACTCAACTCACTAAAACTTAGCATTTACATTATTTATTTCTTACAACCTCTCTATGAAGTATTGATATTATCTTTAGTGCCTCATCTGTCATATAGTTTAACTTTCTCTAGAATAATTTACCATCCAGAATTACCAGAATTCTGGTACCATACCATACCAGAATTACCATACCAGAATTACCATACCATTTGCAAATCTGCAGTAAAACTGCAGCAAAAGATGAAGAAATGAGAAAAAAGAGATGGAAGAAATGAGAAAAAAGAGATGGAAAAAATGAGGCCAACTACAGAAAAAGGCAAATTTTAATAAAAATCACAGTTGACTTCTGACATGCAGAAGAACCACCAGGAACAAGAAGAACAGAGGGTAGGGGGTGCCTGGGTGGCTCAGTTGGTTGGGTGTCTGACTTCCGCTCAGGTCACGATCTCACTGCTTGTGAGTTCGAGCCCCATGTCAGGCTCTGGGGCTCTGTGCTGACAGCTCAGAGCCTGGAGCCTGCTTCGGATTCTGTGTCTCCGTCTCTCTCTGCCCCTCCCCTCCTCTCGCTTGCTCTCTCTCTCAAATTAAAAAAAAATAAAAAAAAAAAGAAGAAAATAGGTAGAAAAAAATAAAATGCAGAAAGAAAAGTAAATCAATAAATCATCCTTATTTGTACCAGTTCCCATTTTCAGGCCTGAGTACTACAAAGGCACCCCCAGCCTTCATTAGCTCTGTGCTTTAAATCACCAAGCTTAGAGACAGCTATTGACACTTGCTTATTAGCTTTTTGTTCAGCTAACTTGAGCTCTAGGAGCTTATGTAAAATTAAGAACAAGACTCAGGAGGAGCACGAAGTTGCTACACAAAGAATAGCTCTCCTACAAGTTTTCTCCCAACTTCGTGCTCCAAGGCCTGCCCAGCCAGAGCTTCAGACTTGGGGGTGGGATTAACTCTGTGGTACGGAGCTGTGTTTTCCCTGCCTCCAATTTTTTTAGATATTGAGAAGACAGTCTATGACAAACACACTTCATAGTCCATGACTTATAAAACCTCCAGGGCCACCAGGCTGCTGGTATCTGAGGCTAGGGTTTTGTATCTCTCCAGCTCTCCTCATCCCCATGACCTTCAGCTTTGTGCTTTTCACAGAACTTGAGGCAGCTGTGATGCTCTACCCCCTGGGCTACCACCCAAAGTCTGGAAGTCCTGATCATGAGTATTGAAACCCTGAAGATCAACACTTTGAATGCTGCAGAGATGCCAAAGCAGAAGGTTCTATAATGTTAATATTCATTCAGAAATTTTTTATTTGCAGTACTGAAGTACACAAACATATTATAAATGTCTAATAAAATAAAATCTGAGAAAAAATGGCCTTGAGGAACCTAGTTTGAGAAATTAGTAAGGATACTCCCCCATTTTGGAAGAGGGCACCTGTCAGCTGTTGTATGATATGCCATTTAGGGAAAATTTTATCTTTTGAACAGAAAGAGGGAGATTTTTGTCAGATATAGCCAATAACTGAATCTTAATCCATAATGTAATCCATAATGACCATAAAGGTCATTAACAAGAAGAAACACAACACAAACTGACATATCTGCTGACTCCAGATATCCCCACAATAATGGGTATACTGAGGATTTAGCTGTAGGAGGCTACCACAAAGAGAAACAGGAGGAATCCTCTCTACTGAAACATGTACAGAAGTATTTCATTAGAATGCTCACCAACACTGAAATGTTTGCAAACAGAAATACCACATATGACTTTCTTTAGCCATCCAAAATGCAAAAGAAAACTTTTAATCCAGCATCCCCCCCCCCCCCCCCCCACCAAATAACCCTAAACCCATGTAAAAAGAACAAAAGCCATCAGAATGGGAAGGGGTAATTCTGAAAAATCAACATTGGTTTCAGTACCTTAAAAAAAAAAAAATGGGGAGCTTCTACCCACTGGATTCATTGGTCAGACAAATTCCAGGGAGGTGGATATTTATGCTATGGGCCACGGCAGAGCTTTCCCCGTGTGTCATGTGTGTGCCATCCCCCTCCCCAAACTCCCCCGCAGCCTGGGGAGGTGCGTGGCATTAGATCCTGTTCTGAGACTCAGCGCGAGAAGGCTGCTAAGGTAACACAGAGGGGCAAACAGGCAGAACGAGGATTTCACATTTCTTTTTTTCACTTGCAAGTGTGTTTCTTGCCTCTGTACTTCACATACCTCTTGAGTATTTAGAACAAGGATGTGCATTTACTCCTCTTTTTACTACTCCATCATGAGCATGAGTGATGCTTTTTACCATCAACCAACAACAGTGCCAGCACCAAATAAACCAATACCGTTAAGTCTAACGCTAATACACTTTGCCTGCCAGATTTAAACTGCCAAGGAATTCTTACCTGGTGCTCCTGTGTACATGATGGAAAATACGTTTATTGCTATTGTAGCAGCATAGAACACTGGAAGTGCCCGGAGGCCATTGGGAACAGGGTCCTCCTGTATGATAATGAGATAAAGTGGAAGGTCAGGATTCAGGAAGCATCTGGAGCCAACAGAGGTAAAATGATATAAAACACTGTTACGAGAAAGTCTTCCAAACTGTGGTGTGGCCAAAACGGCTGGCCATGTCACTGCCGTGTGATCTATTGCACATCAGCTCGGGCTGTCTCTCCTACACAATTACTATTTCAAAGAGCACTATTGTGGCCAGCAGACACGTTGAAGCACTAAAATCACATGAGCTGATGTCAGATTTAGAAACAGAGAAGAGCTGTGAGGTTAGGCCAGTTCCTGGGGACTGAAGCCCGGAGCTCAGCATCTACTTCAAACCCCGTGGGGCTCACCACGCCAGCTAGTTTCAGGTTTGGCCCTGAAAATTCACTTTCAACAAATATTTGAAGACTCAACCCTCGGATGATGCCCCAAGAAAGCCAAATTACTTAAACACCACTGCATTACTACTAGATTTTACATCGCCCTATTGCACAATACATTTTAGCTCTATTAAAATATATAAAGCAAATATATTACCGTATGCTATGGCTTTTTAAGATCTTTCATAAGTTATAGTATTTAACCTTCAACTATTAAGAATTAAAAAGAACTGTGGGTTCTTTATCTAACAAAAAATGTATTTACAATTTTAGGTTTCTGGTACATTCCCTAAAGCTAATACTTCAACAAGAAGGGATACTGCATATGTTTTACACTAAATAACATCTGAGGAAATATTCAAAATTTAGGGTTTTAAGCAGATCTACAGAAGATTTTGAAGCAAAAATACGGACTGGGAACTCGTCAATACAGCACCGGCACATAGATGTCACTTAATTCAAAAAAGGACTCCTTTCTAATAACCATGTAAGACACTGGTACATTTATATAAATCTGCTACCTACCCATGATAAAAGGAAAATTAGATCTAACCACTGCTCTGAGCCCCAGGAGTAAGGATAAATGGAGATGGTGAAAGATTCCTAGCGTCAAATGCAAACATGTATGGAAATCAAGTATGTTTGCAGAACAGTACAACCCATTAAGAACCTATTCTGGAATGTCTCAAGTAGCCATCAGCACTTGTCAAGAGGCTTGAGTTGAATGGTAGTGAGAGTAAGGACCAGTAAGAGCAGGGGTAGTAAGTGATTCAATTACATGAGAGTTACAGCCAGCCCAGCAGGGTTGACAAGCACAGAGAACATGATGCCAGGGGCCAGGGCAGGAGCCAGGGATGAGGCGCAGTAGTCTTCTCACCTGTTGTGTATCACGTGACAAGAACCCAGGCTCAACTACAAACAAAATGTGTGGGTGCTCAAATGCCCACTGCCCCTCATTTCCAAAATGTTTTCTCAGGCCAAGAGTTACTAAAGACTCCTGAAAGTGTCTAAGTCCTGAATTTACATTTTATTTTCTTTTATTGAATCACCTTATGTTTTTTCAAATAACCTATTCTTAAAACTCAAATGACAACTATCTTCAGACCTCTCTTCTCTCCTCCCTCCTTCCCTCTCTTTCTTTCCTTCCATGCATCCATCTGTCATCTGCCACCTAAGCATTCATCATTCCCTCTTAAGTGTTCCATCAGTGTCCTTGAAGTACCAAGCCCAGTGCTGGGCACTAGAACATGAAAGCAAGCAAGTAAGTCATGGTTCTACTCTCACAGACCTAACAGTCAGACAGCAAATAGGCTGCTAAGCAAGAAGTAAAACACCACACAGCACAACAGTGCAATGATGACAAAGCATGGAGCACTGCAGAAGCATGAGAGAGAGGAAAGCAGCCAGAATTGGGTGGGAGATGAAAAGACTTCCAAGGAAATGGCATCTCAAGGCTGAGGAGCAGTAGGAATTTGCCAGGCAAGGGTTCCAGGCAGAGGAAGTAAAAAAAAACTGAAGTGTAGCAGGTAAGAGAGGGTGGCACCTTCCAAGACGTAAATAAATACTAGTATGGAGAGGGGCCAAGAGAAGGAATGGTAGAGCTGTGTACTGATCCAAGAGAAGGAGCCCTTCAACAGACTACTAGGCAAAGCCAAGGAAAACCAGACGCATCTCCAAGCAAGGATACACTTGAAGGAAGGCCTGTCCCTGATGGGCTCAATGCGTATCACAACACAACAATCAGAGGCATGCTTTATGGCTTATAAAATATTGCAACAAGCTCTTGACAGTCAAATAAAAAAATACAATCAAGTTTTGTTTTGTTTTCTTATGGAATACAGATCTCAGTAATTTCTAATTTTAATCTCATTTTAATTTTTGATAAAATGTACCCCCCCAAATAGGTATATTACCTTCTTTTTACCCTTTCCTCAGGGATAGGAAAAAGTCAGTGTCTCAGGCTTGCCATCTCCATTAAAATAGAGAAAACACTCATATTTGGGTAAAGAAATTCTCCAGATGTTTTTAGTGATAGTCTACTTCAAAATCTTAACACTATCACACTCTGTTCTCTTTAACATTCAGGAAATTACTTTGCCTGTTTGGGTTCTGTGCACAATGCTTGGGGGAGCCAAGTAATACACTAAACCACAGGGCAAGAAACACTATTTACAATGCTGCTTTCTGGGGGAGCCCCTGGGTATTCTCCTCTGCCTACTTTAAGATAAAGTCTAGGGGCGCCTGGGTGGCTCAGTCGGTTGAGTGTCCGACTTCGGCTCAGGTCATGATCTCACAGTCTGTGGGTTCAAGCCCCGCATCGGGCTCCGTGCTGACAGCTCAGAGCCTGGAGCCTGTTTCGGATTCTGTGTCTCCCTCTCTCTCTGACCCTCCCCCGTTCATGCTCTGTCTCTCTCTGTCTCAAAAATAAATAAACGTTAATAATAAAAAAAAAAAAAATTAAAAAAAATAAAAATAAAAAATAAAAAGATAAAGTCTAATTCTAACTGCAGGGTGCTATGCCTTAACAGTGTAAAAATATAATCATTCCTCTGACCCCCTCACTGCTAATTTCTATTGAATACAACCAAAATTAGTTCTAAAACTTAATAAAAAAAAAAAATAACAGCCTCACTTACCTTTTTTAAGATGAAAATTCTGATCAGTATAAACAGCACGCCAGACATGAAACCAGACAACAGTGGGGATATAAACCAGGAAGCAACTGAATAATTAAAAAAAAATCTAATGAACGTTAAAATTCTATATAACTCAAGTCCTATTTATATGATATAATGATAACTAACACATAGTACATACATTAATAAATATTCCTAGAATTATTCACCTTAACTCAGAACCTAACAAACCTACTTCCCAGGCACGGCTGACCTTCGCACATGTGCAGCTGTCCTCAGACACAGAGTCCCACGTAAGTGAGCACATTTTCAGCACAGTCAGGTAAGGGACCCTGAGCTCTGGCCTGAAAAGACAGACTCCTTTGATTCCCACTAAGCCCCTTCTGTCTGCTCATCTTCTCCATCCCTATGGAGACCTGATCCTTGCTCCAACAGTAAAGGTTATTTAAAAGGTGAACCACCTTCCGTTTCCTTTTCCTAGTTCAGCCTGGTACTGACATCCTGACACTATAACCCAGTAGTTCCCAACTCTGGCTACACACTGGAAATATCTGGGGAGTTTTCAAACCCTACTTATGCTCTGGTTCCACTCCCCAAATTCTGACTTAAAAGGTTAGGAAAGGGGGCTTGGCACTGATTAAATTGCTTTCCCAGGTAATTCTAAGGTGCAGCCAGAGTTGAGATACACTGTTGAAGAAGCCTCCTGGGATCTGAGGTGATTCTCCCGGCTGTGTCCCTCCCTGCTTGGCAGGTCAGGGGTCTGTTTGACCTAGAGCTCCAGACGCCACTGTGATTCTTATACAGATGAGTAACCCAGAGGATGGAGATGAAGTAGGAGAGTGTTTTTCACAAAGGGCAGGTTTTTACTTATGGGGCTGAATGGATTTCCCTCTTGCTAAAAGCCAGAGCCAGGAGGCAGACTGTCAGACCTGTTAGACCAGTCCCTCCTGGGAAGCCTACAACCCAGGAGGAGCGCTAGAGTGTTTCCCGTGTTTCCTGAGCAGGGGACAGACTGGGAGACCTCTCCAATGCAGTGAGGTAAGTAACACTGAGCTCACCCCAGGGTTCCCCATGACCATGAACTCTGCCTCTTGGACAATGAAGGTATTTTCTTTACTAGGGCCTAGTATTTTTCTGACTACAGTCTGATTTCAGTCAGAAAAATTTCTTTTCTGTCTGGGAACAACAGATAGATACTGATTTTCAAAGCCAGATGACACTGAAAAGAGTAGAGTTCAAACTCATCTAAGACAGGGGCACCTGGGTGGCTCAGCCAGTGAAACATCTGACTTCAGCTCAGGTCATGATCTCACAGTTCATGGGTTCAAGCCCTGTGTCGGGCTCTGTGCTGACAGCTCAGAGCCTGGATGGAGCCTGCTTCAGATTCTGTCTCCCTCTCTCTCTGTCCCTCCCCCACTCATGCTCTGTCTCTCTCTCTCTCAAATAAAGATTAAAAAAATTAAAATTAAAATTAAAATAATTCATCTAACACATAAAAGTTCACAATCTCTGTGAGGAGAAATCTTACTGGTAAATGGACTACCCATATAGGTCTTCTAAACCTTAACCTCCAAAGAGGAAAATATATTATAATGGTGACTTTTAATAAAACTTACTCTAGAGAATGTAAACTTTCCTTCTGATAGGTAAAAGAAAATGGCAATTACCAATCTTGACAAGCTCCATCCACTGCACACCTTGTGTACCAATTGCAACAAGTGAGAATCCTATAGTAGAACCAACGATGCAATGAGTTCCTGAGATTGGAAGTCTCAGGAAGGATGCAATGAGCTGCCAAACAGCTGAGCCTATAGGTGGAAAGATTAAAAAAAAAAAAAAAGGTCAGACATAGAACACGGCATCTCAAATAGCCACAAAAGGAAGAAGCCCAAATTACTGTTCTCCATAACACCTCCCTAGGGTTGATTTTTTTATGGATTATTTCTTTACAGAGTGCTTAAGTCCTAACAAAAATCACTCACTGAACTTTAGTGAAAGGAATATTCTTCAACACTGAAGGGATAATGATGATTTATTGAAAGAAACATATTTTAAAAGTATTTAAAGTTTTTTGATGTCAGTTATTAACTGCTTTTGTCACATTTAGGTGCTGACGATGAACTTGTTTTGATGTGAAGGGTGGCCAAGACCAAGCAAGAAATTACAGACTCTAGAGAACACAGAGCAACATGAAAGGCTGCATACTGGAAAAGATTTCACTGTAGTTATGCCTATCGTCACATAATGAGGAGGGCTAGATACCAGCAATGTCCTATTAGTCTGTCAGAGAGACTGTAATATACAAACAACAAATCATTACATTGTACACCTCAAATTAATATAGTGTTACATGTCAATTACACCTCAATAAAAAAATAAAAATAAAAGAGATTGTGTAATTCCACATTGTTTTTTGTAGTTGTGCCTCTCATATGAGAAGTCACCACGAAATCTAACCCACAGGTGGGCATCTGCTCTCAGCCCCTACCCAGAATGCCAGGCATCTTCTATGCAACCTCCCTCAAGTCTTCTAATTCTTTATTAAGTTAAGAGGATCCTTAGTTTTGGCTTTGTGTCCTTTTACCTCAATTTCACCTCCTTTTCCAGGCTTAATGTTTTTCTAGGCTACAGTTCACTCCAGATATTTTCATAAGCAGATCAAATTCTGCAGTGCATATTAAAAGCATCAGCTGGGCGAGATCACTTTCAGAAACAGTTGTCAAAAAGCTCATATAGGACTGTAAGGGAACAAAGGGCTTGGCTGATAAGCAGGGCACGTTATTAATCCCAAATGTTAATTCTGGAAATCTGTTGCTTGGCAGCAGCACTTTTAAGCAAATCCCTGGCATTTTCTTCAAAAATATCTGAGTTACAGAGGATCATTAATGGCTGTGCAGACCCTAATTTGTGAGGCAATGCTGACATCAGCTCTGTGAGTGCCGGGCAGGCCCACCTGTGAGCCAAATTATTGGCTGTAACCCTGTCTACGTCTATCCCTGTCCCTGGAGTGTGTTGGGAGGAGGAGGGGCCAGCCTCCATGGCAGCACCCAGGCCTCCCCGTGGACAATTCCTTAAGCCTCCACATCTAAGCCCTGAGCTCCTGAATGACTGACTAGTTTGTTTTAAAAATAGAGCCAGAATTTGGAGCATGTTACATGGCACAGAACAGTAACTTGAAAAACATACTTATGATTTCTATTCTTACGAAACTAAAATAATCTCATGATGTTAATAGTATAAACTCACCCAAATGAATTTCAGACCATGAGGTTTTCTTTACTGAAAGCTGCTATCCCTCTCTGGCTGACTTTATAACATATGTCTTGGAGCAGCAGGGTTTGTAAGGAAAGGTTGGGAGGACAGGGCTGCCTTCAATGGAGGTGGGGGGAAGGTGGGAAGGAGGTGAGAAAGGGGGCCAGTGGGCACAAAGGAAAGGGCTGCAGAAAGGAGGGGAAGGTTAAGGTGGGTATTTGCAGGACGCCTGGCAAAGTGAGAGTGGGGCAGCCCTCCTAACCCTCGGGAATTTCTGAAGGCTGATGGGATTAATCTTCTTAATGTTAAGAAAAACAGTGGGAAAAAAGATATTTTAACTTAAGATAACGATATCTTATAAAGAGGAAAGGATTAAGTATGAAACAAGGGTATAAGACAAAACCTAGGGAGAGTGGGGGAAAGGTGAGCACCTCTGAGGCAACAGATTCCCGGGAAGACGGAAGAGTGGCAGCTCAAAGGCGCAGGGTCACCCAGAAGCAGACTGGCAGTGTGAATGAGCCCGAAGAGGCTCCAGGCTCCTGAGAAGGCTCAGTGGTTAGGGAGCATTAAGGGGACAGGGTACTTCTTAGGGTGGTTCCAGGAGATGGCTTGTTCACACTTTTGTGGGTATTTCCATGAGAAGATGGGGAGTTGTGAATTCTCAGATTTTTGGAACCATTGGTAGTTTTCATACTAAGTGGACTATTGCTTTAGGGCTGAGCTCAGCGTCCCAAAAGGGAACTTGTTCAGAAAGTTTGGCTGGCACAAATAATTTCTTCCACCCAATGAACCCAACGCTACCACAACTCTATCAGAAAGCACAGAGACCCAAGGGCTTAGGGAAATGTTTCTTAAGAAAAAAAGGAAAAAATAAAAGAACAGAATAAAAGGATGGGGGAGAGAAAGAGAGAAGAAATGGATATTGAGTTTAGAAGAGAAAGATGGGGACAATTCAGGCATCGGAACAGGATCAGCTTTGGTTGTGGCCAATAATAATTATACCATTGTATTAACAAAGCTCTCATTTGCAAGAAATCCAATTTTAAAAATCTAGGTAACTCACACAAATTCCTAACAAAAACAGGCTTTGAGATTCATCTAACCACACACCAAAAAAAAAAAAAAAAAAAAAAAAAAAAAAAAAAAAAAGAAAGAAACCAAAGCAAACAAAATCAAGTTATTCAAGCAAAACCCCAAATTGCTTTGGTTAACCTAAATTCTAGTTGAGGTAAGTATTCTTCATTCTTTCAGTAAAGAGCCAAAGGCCAGGGGTGAGAGAACTGAGAAACTGGACAAGTTATGCTGCTCACATGAAAAGTGAGCAGTGACATGAAGCTCGAGGTTCACAAGGCTTTCTGCCTAACCCAGAGCCTCGCTGTGGCCTCACTAACAATCTCTTTAATACATGACCATTCTTCAGAAGTTCTATCCAACGAAAGGAGAAACTGCTGTTAAGATTTAATTTGATCAGTGCTTTTCTTTATTACTCCCTTACTTTCAACATTTCTTGGGGCGCCTGGGTGGCTCAGTTAGTTGGTTAAGCATCCGACTCTTGATTTCAGCTGAGGTCATGATCTCATGGTTGTTAAGACTGATCCCTGTATGGGCTCCTCATATGGGGCTCCTCACTGAGCATGGAGCCTGCTTAAGATTCTCTTTCCCTAGGGGCACCTGGGTGACTCAGTTGGTTGAGCGTCCAACTTCAGCTCAGGTCATGATCTCACAGCTTGTGAGTTCGAGCCCCAAGTCGGGCTCTGTGCTGACAGCTCAAAGCCTGGAGCCTGCTTCGGATTCTGTGTGTGTGTGTCTCTCTCTCTGCCCCTAACCCACTTGCATTCTGTCTCTGTCTCTCTCAAAAAATAAATAAACATTAAAAAAAAAAAAAGATTCTCTTTCCCTCACCCTCTGCCCCTCCTCCACTCACATGGGGGGTGGTGTAGAGAGGGAGGCACAGGCACTCTCTAAAAAAAAATTCTCACCCGTAGCATCCTGACTGGAAAAATTTTAACTTCAGCTCGATATGATTAGGTCTTAGATACCTATCGCGACGACCAAGATAATTTTTATAAATAACTGTTAGTTTTCTAAGGGAAATCCCACTTACATATGACTATAATGAGACATAGATGTTCAGTGAGGGTAAGTAAAATTCAATCATTACAACAGCTGCTGGAAATAAAGCAATTGTGAACCTTACATCTTTAAATGTTGAGAAATAGGAACTCCTTGGCACGTATCACCAGCATACTGTGCTTAACAGTATTCAATACCTTAGTACATCTGTACTGGATATGGATCAAATGCCAACAACTTCTCAAACTAACTTGCTGTAACAAAAAGATGGTGTGTCATCTTCTATTTGGCAAATAATGCCCACATTCTGGGCCCTTAAGAAATGCCAGTGACAGTACAGAACTAGGGACCTGTGGAGTGTAGCTGTATTCTTGGTACACCAGCATCTTACCTCCTACTGCAGGACTCTTCCTACAAAAGGATATGTCCTGTTGAAAGCAGAAGGTGGTAGGATTCCTCTCTAACCCTCTTCTCCCTAACCAAATTACCCGTATAGATCAGCTGTCTGCTGGGACGTCATCTCTACCTAGAGGCAAGCAGAGAAAGAGTCCTGTCAGCTGCACTTAAGATATTCCTGCCTGAATCTTGTTCTCAGCTGTAGCAAGTGCAGGAAGGGAAGCGCCCCACAGTGCTTCAAGTTGATGGTCACCTTGACCAATGGAGAAATCACACTGTTTGATTGGGTCAATCTGCTTATTAACATGCTTCACTGCCCTTGACACTTTTCTTTCATCTAGACAACCGGAAACCACCAGTATAAGGTCATACTGTAAACAGGTGACACACAAATGGTCTTTTGGCCAGAAAACAAAACAAACATCCCAAATGGAGCTTCCAGAGGTAGAAATCAGAAAATCAAAACAAAAGCCACAAAAAGGATTACAAATAACGTAGAAGACTGGAATTTCTTGAAACACAGGCACTTAAGATTCATCTGGTAACTACTCAAGCACACAAACCGAGAACACAAAAGTTAGTAAAAACTGTTTCTTAGCATCCAAGTATTCAAAACAGTGCATCGTAACTGATGAAATATCTATGGAAATATCAAGGCTATTTCCCAAGTAAACCTTACAAACACATTCACTTAGACAAGTTATTTCTTTAAAATCTTTCAAACCACTTGAAAATGACAGCTATTATACAATCTTTGTCTGGACTTCATAAATAAAGTACTCTTAGCCAAAACTATTTTAACAGCAAAGTTTGCTAAGAATTTGGGAAAATGGTTGCTTGACACTTGAACACTAAAAAAAAAAAAAAAAAGAAAGAAAGAAATTAAAGTGCAGAAAGCAAAAATAAGATGCAGTAAATATGAAACATTACACCAGTTTCTGAAGTTAAAGCAAAGATCACATTTATGGACAGGACAGAAGTACTGTAGGGAAGGAAGTAGGCCAGCGGAAACGTTTCTTATTGTCGTAAAGAATAATGCTACTTACCAACCATTGCACTAACTTCCCCAGCCATTAGTGTTTCTACTGTCTCGTTGTATAGGTTCACATCAATGATACCTTTTCGAATGGTCTCTCCTACTTTGGCTCCCAATAACACTGAGCCGGTGGTTTCAAATATTGAAGCCAAAATGCATGCCTGCCTCAAGGTCACCACGCCAGAGCCCACAGCAGTACCAAATGAATTGGCAACATCATTTGCACCAACGGAAAATGCCAAGATAAAAGCTATGATAAAACCCAAAATGACCATCCACAAATACTCATCCATGGCCATTTTGGAAAGTGGGCGCCAGGTACTTTTCTCGTGCGGGAATATTTTAAATAAACAAAGCTTGAGGTTATAAACGTCGTAAGGCCGAGAGTTCTTGTAAACAGTGAGTTTGCTCTGGAAAGTGCTGGACAATGTTAGAGCCTGAACAAACTGCTAACTGCTGGTTTTCAAACTACTGTCAGTACAGTTCATTTGGTTGTGTTCAGTCAGCGGTAAAACACATTCCATATTTTTCCTCCCAATCTGGGAAAGCTGTGATGTCTCCTCCTGTAACAGAAAACAAAAGAAATCAATTACCCTAAGCAACCTGTAACAGTTTGTTCTTTCAGAAATAAATGTTTTAAGCCTACTAATGGAATCTAACTTTGACATGTGACAGATCTAACCATAAAGCAACTCAAGGAAGATTATAATTAGGTTAACTGCCTACCCACCCCCCCCAAAAAAAAAAACAAAAAAAAAGAAAAAAAGCTGGTCTCTACAGTATCAGTGGTTGAAGAAGCATGCTTTATAATTATAGGCTGCCAATTAAGCCTTAATAGGATATGACTTTATGCAATCTGCAAAATATATTTCAAATGGGCAAAAAAAAATGAGGATGCAGTTGTAGAGTTTTTGAAATATGTGGAATGTGCCTAATTTCTTGGAACAGCGATTAACAAATGTGATTCTGTGACACCACAGGGTATGGATAATTATCTACCTGCTCATTTACACATAAGGAATGAGCACTTTATGAATACACCATGCATGTATCTGAAAGAAAGCTTACAGTTTCTAGTATAAAGTGACTAGCCAGAGGGTAACAAAGGTGGAAACCGAAGGCCCTTGCAGGAGGAACAGAGAAAGGTGCAGAATGAAACAATCCTATTGAAACACGATTCAGATGTCATGATTCCATGACTACCCATATCTCATTCAGAGGAAAAGCCAGAGGTCTCATCACACCTTGGAAGACCCTCCAAGGTCTCCTCAGGGCCCCCCCCAGCCCACTGACCTCAGCTCCGATCGCTCCTTCCCTCGTGGGCTCCTTGCTTTTCCTTGAAAACACCAAGCACTCTCATCTCTGGGCCTTTGCACCTGCTGATCCCTCTGCCAGACAGAAATCTCCTGACAGCTGTGTAGCTACTCCTCACGCTATTTAGGTCTTTGCTCAAATGACATTGTGAAAGAGCAGCCCCTCCCCCCATGCCATTATCCCGTCCCGCTCACCTTCCTTTTTATCTTTTCTACTTATCACTGCATTCATTCATCCATTCTTGTCTGTCTCCTTTCACTAGGGTCCAGGACACAGAATAGTGCCTGGCACATGGGAAGCCCTAATAAACTTGCTGATTACATGAAAAAAGAAGCTATTAAACATGGAGAAAAGACTTGCAATATTCCTCCACAATAAACAGGCAATGTCACAAAATTAATATATCTATGAAGTAAACGTGTCACCAAAAGCTTTGGAACTATGGTATTCTATTATTATATAGTCAAAGTACCAAATCTGTGGTATCGTTTTCTTTGAATAGTATTAGGCGTACAGAATGGTGCCTAGCACAGTCCAGTTCTTCACAGATGCTTATTGAATTGAACTGAATGAATTAGGCTCATACATCATAGACACAGACAATATAATGATCAATCAACATTAAGGTTATTTAGTAAGAAAAAAACAAGGATGCTAAATTTTACGTACTTTGTGCTTATGGCAATGTTAAAATACATATAAAAAGACCGGCAGGTAATATACTACAATCAGAACAGTGGCTAAATTTGAGTTGTAGTATTAAAGATGATTTTTTTTCTTTCCATCAAAAACTGTAAACTGGGTTATATGCTTTTCAAACGAAAGTAGTATATAATAAATCAATAAGCATCTACTGAGAGCCATCTATGTGTGCAATATTACAGGCATATCATGAAACAAAATATATACTAATAGATTTTATCATTTGCTAAGATTTGAAGGCTATGCAATTCTGGAGATTTAGATCCCACATGAAACAAATGAAAAGACCACTCTAAAGGCAAAAGACAATATTCTACTAAAAGAGTATTTTATTAATATCATGGGCACATTAAGTCTACAAATGAAAATACAAAATAGAAATATTTTGGACCAATATTATCTAATCTTAAAGTAGAATTCTTGATGCAATCTTCTTTGCCAGGTTAGCTTGTCAAGAGGGCAAATGAGAAAGAATAACATCAACAAATACTGATTGATGAGCTCCCCTGTGCCAGTCACCAGGAATATGATGATGAGTAAAAATGGATGTGGGGCTTACGGCCCAGTGAGGGCAACACACGCTAACGAAATAAACATACAAATGTGTGACTGTTAGCTGTCATGAGTGCTACGAAGGCAGGAGGCACACATCACGCAGTGTCATGACAGCGCAGTTCTGGGTCTGAGAGGGCAGGGAAGGCTCAAGGGCGATCTAAGGATGGTGGAGTTAACTCTGGGGTGGGGGAGGCGTTCCAGGAACTGCCCGGGCAGGAAGGAGCAGCGTGAGGGAGGACAGGCAGGCCAGCATGAGGAAGCCGCAAGCAAGCTGACAGGAGCCCTACTCAAGACTGTGGCCATCATGCAGACAGTCGGGTGCCACAGAAGGGTTTTAACCAGAGGGAGGCCGACCTGTCAGACGTTCATTTTGGAAAGGTCATTCTGGCTGCCATGCAGACAATGGGCTAGACAGAAGGGTGAATGTGGAGAGGTAATTACCAGGCTCCTCCTTCTGCATGGTTCGGGTATAAGGGGAGGCCCCTGGCCCAGCGTGGTGGTGGCACCGAAGGGAAGAGAAAGGACGTAAAGAGGTTTCAGTGGCTCAAGTCAAGTCAACTTTGTGGTGGCCTATGTGCAGGGGCTGAAAGAGACAGCTGGTTACTGACTCATGGACCTGGGATGAAAAATAGCCAAATAGAGTTTTTATGTTTTCTCTTTTACACTGTTTCTAGTTTTGTTTTTATATGTTAGGGAGAGGTTTGAGCCCCGGTTCACTCTGGGACATGCTGCACACACAGGTAAATCATAGGAGCACCAAAGAAGGTATATCCTCAGCCCAGGCTTTTCATTGGCTTCACGATCCCTCAGGCAACATTTCAGACCAGGGATTCCCTCTCCTACTTAGATAATCTTAGACAACTTATTTCTACAATCATGTCTATGTTCTTTGATTCAGCTTTTCTCCTTCACATTACATCCTATAAACATCTGGTTAAGGAGAAAGGTGTTTTTGAGACCAAATGACTACTATTTTGTTTTATATTTATAGGGCCTGTTTTTTTTATGACAAGTACCAACACCCTGATTTTCTCCCTCTTCCATTAATTTTTATCAAACAGGAGCAAAATAAAACAAAGCAGTTAAACAAGTGTGCAACTTGCTGCACAGAAGGTGGTAATGCTGCTGAGATGGGGCCACTGTCAGGGGTGGCCAGGGAACATCGCACACAAGGCCAAGACTGTCAAGAATACAGAAGCCCAAATTCAGAGTGGCTGAGGTCTGGCCGGGTATGACACCTGAGAGTGCTGGGTGTTTGAAAGCAGGATTTTGGAGGTGAGCAATCAAATCAGTGGGGACAGGTCAGCTTAATCAACAAGTGATGTTGGGCCAATGTGCTAATTGCTAATTAACTGGAAGGAAGAAAAAAAGATCCCTACCTCATGCCAAAATAAATGGAAGATTTAAATGTGAAAACTGAAACCTGAAGAGAATAAGAAAAAAAAATATGTAAATATTTACTTAATATTGGGATAAGGAAGGGACACCTGGGTAGCTTAGTCGGTTAAGCGCCTGACTCTTGATTTCTGCTCAGGTCATGATCCCAGTGTGGTGAGCCCCTGCATCAGGCTCTGCGCTGAGTGTGGAGCCTGCTTGAGAGGCAGCCTAGACCTGATACTGAAGAATCAACTCATTTGAGTTCATAGAAATCATGTAGCTGGGAGACAGAGAGGCTTGATGTGTGGAAGCATCACATGTAAATGCCTCTTCTCCTCAGCAATGATTCTCAACAAGGGCGCAATGTTATAACTTCCAGTGAAAGCCTTGGTTCTCTTCTCTCTCCTACAAGAGCTTTTCTGAAAAGGGTCAGAAGATGAAGGAGGGTCAGAACAAGCCCCCTAACTCTCTCTCTCTCTTTCACCCAGTATGAAGCCCCTATACGGCTAAGATATTCTTATAAGGTTACAAGATATTCTTCAATTTTCAAACGCCGCCAACCTCTTGCATTTGAGGAACAGAAACCTTAGAATCTTTTGGATCATTGGGAGAGGTACTAGTGGTCTCGTGAGTTCGGTCTCCCAAACCTGTAATGGTAATAAGATCCTCATTCTCTTTCCTCGGTGCCTTCAATGGCTTCTGAGCATGCTTCTCAACTCTGAGTTCTGCTCACCATCACTTCTGTCCCTTGATCTCTGAACCAGCCCTGCTTCCTTCACCAGGCCCAGTGAGCATGCTGGCAGGACTCCCAAGTAAAGTGTTTACAGGTTCTCTCTCTAGAATTTCCTCCATGAGCATCTGCTTCACCTCTACCTCATACCCTCTTATCTACTACACTAGAAATATGAATGCTGAAGAAAAAGTGAAAACAAACATTCTCAGAATACTTCTAGATGAATTTGTACACTGTCTAAAAACAGGGATGTTGCTGAGTTGTAGCACTTAATAGACATTAATGCAAAAAAAAGCCTGGGTGGGAGGCTCCCTGCTCTGAAATGCTGCTGAAGAGAACATCCAAGATGACCCCTGGTCTTTCCAAGCAAACATACGGAGGGGGTGCCAGTCTTCCATCCACGCTCCTCCTCTCTCAGCATCGGAGCCCAATCAGCTCCTCAGCCGGAATGACCCAACCCAGACAAGCAGGTCTGTGGTGGACTGTGGCTGAGTTATGACTTGTTCCCAGGGATCCTGTGGTTTTAAAGGCCTGGTCCATGACCGACCTCCCTTCCTTGTTAGCTTCTGGCCTGTGGTGAGCTTTTGTCTGAGGTTTCATGGACTGCACCCAGGCCAAGCTCTCCCTCCACCATGTGAAGGGAAGGAGCCAGGTCCCCCATGCAGAGGACCTCAGTGCTCTGAAATAATTTTCCAACACCTCTTCTGAAGCCCAAAGTGCCTCACACTCAACTCTCTGAAAATGTAAAACCTACTTTCCTAGCAGCTAGGATTGGATCCTGAATTCTGACACTTAGGTAGAAATTTGAAGACAGTAATCTCTTCAATGGTATGATGTAAAATCTACGACTCTCTGCTACCTGTGAGTGAGTCTGACTACTTAGCCATAAAAATGACCACATTTTCATCAAGAAAATATTAAGTAAATATTTAAGTAAAATGGGAGATACATTTTGGAAATCTTATTTGCAGAATAGTACAGCAGAATCATTTTTTTCTTTCAACATTCAGGATGTAGATCTTATAAGGAGTTTGTATTAACACCATCATTCTTTTTAAAAATTTTTTTTTAACTTTTTAAATTTATTTTTGAGAGACAGAGAGAGACAGAGTGTGAGTAGGGGAGGGGCAGAGAGAGAGAGAGAGAGAGAGAGAGAGAGAAACACAGAATCCGAAGCAGGCTCCAGGCTCTGAGCTGTCAGCACAGAGCCCAACGTGGGGCCCGAATCCTCGAACTGTGAGATCATGACCTGAACTGAAGTTGGCCGACTGAGCCACCCAGGTGCCCTAACACCATCATTCTTGAATAGCTCGTGACAACATCTACTTTATATTCTTACATTTAAAAAATTAACTTAAGGGGTGCCTGGGTTGCCCGGTCAGTTAAGCGTCCTACTATTGATTTCAGCTCCCGTCATGATCTCACGGTTCGTGCGTTTGAGCCCCACATCAGGCTCTGCACTGAGTGTGGAGTCTGCTTGGGATTCTCTCTCTCTCTGTCTCTCTCTCTCTCCCTCTACCCCTCTCCTCTGCTCATGCTCTCTCAAAATAAACACAAAATTAATTTAAAAAATAATAGTGTATTTATGATGAAAAATACTGAGTTTCATATTTTCACTCTAATGATAAAAAACTGAAACATTACTAGAACGGCTCTGAAACTTGCTTTAACTACCTTTAAATGGCATATTTACAGATATGCAAAGTAGTCTATGGGAACAAAGGAGCCTAAGGAAAGGCAGATGATATTCTGACTGAAGCAGAAGCAAGAAAGACAGCAAGAAAGGGGTAGAGAGGAGGGGTAGAGAAAAGAAAGAGGGAGGGAAACGGGGAAAAATGTCAGAAGGGGAGGCAAAACAGTCGAGCCAATGTTAGACCCAGCTTGGAACTGTATCTATGACACAGATCATAGAAGCAGGAATAAGCAGGTTTATTCTCTGGGGACAAAGAGCATGAGTGTAAAGCCTGATAATAAAGATGTAAGACATTCAAAGTGAACAGGCTGCAGATTTAAAACCTAGTATTAACTGAAAAAGAAGTGGCAAGACAGTTTGCTAAGACACTGTGGCTCATTCCCAGCACTGCATGCTCTCTAGCTTCTCCTCTTCTCTCTGCCATTAAAAAAAGGAACATTCGTGTCTCCGGCATGAAGAACAGGAAAGAGCACAGGACCTGCGGTCAGAGGTTCTGGGTCCATTCCAATCCAGCTAGCTACTGGCTACACAACCATGGGCAAGTCACTGAAATGACTCATCTGGAAAATGGGAATAATAGTACATAATGTGGAGGCCATGCAGAAGCCCTAGTTCAGTGCCAGGGATCAATATATGGTGACTATTATCATTACTAGCAGATAAAGTCCTGGGGTAATGGTCAGGAAACTCAAGGCCTAATCCTGGCTCTGTTACTAAGTAGCAGTGTGACCTTGGGTAAGTCACATACACTTTCTGAATCCTGTTTCATCATCTGTAAAATGAGGATAGTAATAATACATGTGCTTTATAGAATTATTGTTAGGATCAAATCTAATGTATGCACAAGTGCTTTGTAAGTTGTGGTTAGCTTCAAGCAACCTGAAGGTATCAGTACCACTGTAGGCATAGGAAGAACAACCTGAGGTTCCAATAATCCTCCTGGAAGGATCTTTCTCACTCTTATGTCCCCCACCTCTAGTAGTCATGTGGCTATACCCAGTCCACCTTCCTCTAGTCCTGCTCTTCTTCCTCAATGTACAAACTCTGGCCTTGTCTTTGATTCAAGATTGATATGCACTCTAAGGCCCAGGAACAGTTTTGAGGAGTGGAGGGAGTGAAGAGGTAGACAAAGACACTTCTAAAAGGTGCCAAGAAAAGAGCATCACGCAAAATGATTAAGCCACTTCGGACAACAGGTTGGCAGTTTCTTATAAAGCGTATGCTTACCACACAAGTCAGCAGTCCCGTTCTGAGGTATTTTCACCCAAGGGAAGTGAAAACATATGTCTACGCAGGAAACTTTTCATTCTATATCTTGAGTATCAAAACTTATTAAACTGTACACTTGCAACTGGTGAATTTTAGTGCATGTAAATTGTACCTGAATAAAACTAACTATAAATAACACCAGCATATATAAATATGTGAGGTGATAGAGGTATTCATTAACTAGATGGGAGGAATCCTTTTGCAATATATATGCATATAAAATCACCGTGGTGTACATTTCAAATATCTTACAATTTTGTCAATTATACCTCAGTAAACCTGAGGAAAAAAACCCATAAAAACCATTCGCTTTTGATATTTCTCCTTTCCTATATTGCCAGCATTGCCTCCCCCTGCCCCCCAAGCTCCCCTTTAAATAGTAGAAAGAAAGAAAGAAAGAAAGAAAGAAAGAAAGAAAGAAAGAAAGAAAGAAAAGAAAGAAAGAAAGAAAGAAAGAAAGAAAGAAAGAAAGAAAGAAAGAAAGTTCTTTTATTCAATGAAAGAAGCAACATTCCACTTAGATGCAATAAAAGCAGCCAGTTCAATCGAGCAAGGCTCAAAGACAGGGTGTCACATCTTGTTAAAACAATGGCAGCAAGAAGCAAAGAGCAAATATAGATCAAGTAGAGGAGGTGGCTGACTTACAACTGCAAATACAGAGTTCCACAGAAAGGGACTCAGATAGAACTCTTTCGAGGCCAGAGATGTAAGAGAAAGGCCTGCTGTGAGGACAAACTAGTGAACTCTCTTCCAACTAGGCACGTACTACTTGCACAGAAAAAGAAAAGCAGGGCATTCCTGTGGAGACAAGTGTTCGATCTCACTTCTCCAGGATCCAAAAGGTGGAAACCCATTTATATGCATTCAGGTTTAGGGCAAATATAAACAGCTGGGCTGAAAATCACTCCTACAGAGGCCCACAGATTGAAGATAGTTTAAATCTGGACTTGTGGACACTTCATACACCAAAAGCTTCAAGGAGGTCAATTAAAATAAGTTAGAGTAGAAGCAAACTATAAAGAAAAGTGTCACCTTGCTCTGCTACTCCAATACCAATTCTAAAATCAGTTTTGAAATATTCTCTCTCATAAGTATAGTTGGAAATGATTTAAACGGTTCTTAGTAGGACCATTTATTTTTCATATGGGAAATGGTCCTTATAAACACACCAGGTTGGGTCAGATCCGTGGTGGTCCTAGTACTCTCTCTTGAACAGAGAGAACTCAGGGAGGGGATGGGTGTCTTTATGACATTAACCTCACAAGCTCAAGAAAATAAGCAAATAATGTGAAATGTGAACAAATACTGATGTACAAAAATGTCATTTATTATGATCACGAAAAAAAGAAAACCATTTAATTGTCCCCAGACAGGAGGAAAGGCTGAGGAAATACTGGTGACTTCTAAAGAGGAAATTTAACATATTCACTAACATAATGTAACTTGAGAATTTTTCATGGCATTGGAACACAGTCTGCTATGGAAAAAACCAGCATACAAATGGTGTGTACCATATGATCAACTATGCTTAAGCACGCACCAGTAATGAGACTTTAAAGAAATAGGGCCAAGGTTCAGCATTCTCTAGGTGCTCTTGACATTTTTTTTATATTATCCAAAACTTCCTATGATGAGCAACTACTAGTTTTTAGCATTGGAAAAACTGTTTAAAACACTACAAAGGAAAGTACATTTTTTTTTTAAAGTTAGGAATGTACCACCAAAATATGCTTTGTTTTTGCTAATAAACAAAATGAATTTACTATCAATCTGTTTTCAACCCAGGCCTCTCAGACAATTCTTCCATCAGGTTTATGACCTATAATTTAAGATATAAATACATCTATATATTTTTATTTATCTTTTTCACTTTCAAGAACATCCCTTTGTCCTCGCACCTGAGCACTGTGTGAAAAGGTCACTGGTTTGGACCAAACCTTTGGACATGGTTTGGAGTCGTCTATCATATTCCCATCTACGGGATTCTAAAGGGCATCCTCAGTCACACCTGGTCCTTCTTTAGAATTCTTCCTTCATCCTTTGTACGCTTCTCTTGAGGACTGGCCAGAAGAACCGAACTTCACCCAGAGAATACGAAAATGTCCTGAGGGTGCCAAGTGCACTGCAAGCCTTTTTACTGGAACAGTATTTGAGGTTAATCCTCACAAGGAACAACCTAAGATTAGTCTCTTATTCCTATTTTGGTTCACAGCATTAGAGAATCAGAGAACATCAGAGTTTGAGAAGTCATCTGGTCCAATTTTGGTCGTTTTGAAGATGTGACTGTCGTAACAAAGTAGAAGTGAGATGGTGGTTCCTACTTACTACGTGGAGGTATTCGAATGAAAGCAGTGTAAAGAGGTGATGCTCCTGGTTGGCATTCATCAGGCCTTCTTAATGACACTAGCTCCTCTTTGGGGAATTGAGATTCCTTGGGGTCTTGGCCTGAGCTGGGGATGGGGAGGCAGGAACAATGGGGAAAGAGGAAAGGGTAAAAAAGAGAACCGGCTACAAGGAGCGCTGCAGAGCCATGATCTTTGTAAATTTTCAAGATCAGATGGTATCTTCAAGTCCCATCCAACCCAATTATTCTGTATCAACCAGAGACCACAGGACTAGGAAGAGGCAGTGCAGTCTGCAACTATGAACCGCAGGATTGTGCTGTGGGGAGAGGGGGTGGAAATTCCTGACCCTTTCTCGAACAATGCCATCAACGGCCCTCATGAATTTCTGGAACATGCACAAACTTATTTTGCTCCTCGATATAAAGTTTCCACTGCAGATCCTGTGGGCTCAGCGTCTCCAGACCCTGTTTCTTCTGCAGGCCTCATTCCTGCTGTATCCACTCTCCCTCCTGCATTTTTGTCATTCTGACATTTAAGTTTCTTTTTGGCTCATAAAGCATGTGTTATTTAGATGTTTTCCAAAAGCCTTTTGCTCTGTATGAAGGCGTTATAAGAAATCTGTTAAGTAAATATATTTTTAAAAGGATAAAGAGAAATAAAGAGCAACAATAATGAAAAGGAGATAAAAGGAGTTACTACAAGGATGGCTGGGTGGCTCAGGTCACAATATCACAGGTTCCTGGGTTTGAGACCCGCATCAGTCTCTGTACAGACAGTGCAGAGCCTGCTTGGGATTCTCTCTCTCCCTCTCTCTGTCCCTCCTCCCCTTAAAACAAATGAATGAATGAATGAATGGTTTACGGTGATTTGGCCTGAAGAAGAGAAGACACAGAAGTTTTTAAAAACTGAAAGACTACCCCAGGAGGTGCAAGCGCCATTTCCTTGGAGACGTTCAAATGGAATTTGAATGACTGTATGAGCAGTTATTTTAAAAAAGCTTTAATGTTTCTATTTTATTTTTTATTTTTTAAAAAGATTTTGGTTTTTTAAATTGTTTTCTTAATGTTTATTTATTTTTGACAGAAAGAGACAGAGCATGAGCAGGGGAGGTGCAGAGAGAGAGGGAAACACAGAATCGGAAGCAGGTTCCAAGCTCCAAGCTGTCAGCACAGAGCCCAACTCCAGGCTCGAACCCACCAACCGTGAGATCATGACCTGAGCCAAAGTTAGATGCTCAACTAACTGACTGAGCCAAACAGGCACCCTTGTTTTTAAGTAATACTTACACCCAACGTGGGGCTCGAACCCACAATTCCAAGATCAAGAGTCACATGCTCCATTGACTGAGCCAGCTGAGCACCCCAGTTGTTTCTATTTCAAATTTCATGATTCCACAAAGTTACTATAATGAAATACATATTGGACACTCTATCAAATTTGGAGATATGGCAAACAGTCTTTCATTGTAGTAAGACTGCCCTTGGAGAGGAAGAAAAAATTTATAACTGAATGGCTTGTTGCACACTGCAGTGTGCTCCCATCAGAAATGTGGAATTAGAGGGGCGCCTGGGTGGCGCAGTCGGTTAAGCGTCCGACTTCAGCCAGGTCACGATCTCGCGCTCCGCGAGTTTGAGCCCCGCGTCAGGCTCTGGGCTGATGGCTCAGAGCCTGGAGCCTGCTTCCGATTCTGTGTTTCCCTCTCTCTCTGCCCCTCCCCCGTTCATGCTCTGTCTCTCTCTGTCCCAAAAATAAATAAACGTTGAAAAAAAAAAATTAAAAAAAAAAAAAAAAAAAAAAAAAAAAAAAGTGGAATTAGAGGCGCCTGGGGTGGTTCAGTCGGTTTTCTCACAGTTCATGAGTTCAAGCCCGGCATCAGGTGAGCTCGCGCCCCGCTTCAGGTGAGCATGAGTCCTGCATCAGGTGAGCACGAACCGAACCGGCTCAGGGCTCTGCACTCTCCCTCTCTCTCTCTGCCCCTTGCTCACTAGTGCTTTCTCTTTCTCTCTCAAAAAATAATTAATTTGAAAAAAAAAAGAAACGTGAAAGCTGCTAAGAGTTTGTTTTTGTTTTTTTAAGGATTATGACCCCCTTGCTGGAGTGTTGCAGGTACGATACTGCTTGAAAGCAAGGGACAAGGATAGCTGAGCTTTATACATTTACTCCTGTCCTAAGACGGAAATGGCTTCGAACCATTTTTTTCCCTTTCTGTGTACACTGTAGATGGATTCCTCTCAGTTACTCTACATAATTTTTTCTCCACTCATAACTGAAAGTAGAATCCTTCTCATGAATAAATCACTTAACATCACTCCTATCAAATGGCAAACCTAGGCGTACTGTTCCAGTTCTGTGCCCTGAAGTGTTGGGCTGTCTGGCTAAGCTCTAAGAGCTGTATTAAGGAAATACTTTCCCTTCAGCTACAGTTTAAAATGGGACTATGTATGGGTATCCTGGTTCCTACATATTTATTTGCTAATTTTGTTCTGATTATAGAAGCTCAACAGAAATATGAATGGTACTTATAAAAACATTGATTCCTGATACTACTACACATTCTTTCTATTAATAGAACATTAACATAAATAGAAGAGTGGATAGATGGAGATTATTATCTCAACTATTTTCCATGCTCAACTTACAGCTCCATAGCTCTTATTTTCATTCCAGAGGTTCTTAAGCAATAGTTCTTAGGCAGCAGAAAAAGCAAGAGGGAACAAATAATTATTAAATTGATTCAGTCAGACTTTTCCTTTTTGCAATTCAAAAACTGGTTGGTTCAGGCCTGAAAGTTGGTTCAGGCCTCTGAAGTGCTTTATCAGAAGTCTGCAAACTTAATTCAATTCCACCCAAATTCACAGTGTAAACAGTCTAAACAAGGCAGTAAGTCTAAAACATTGTTCGTCTGGGCAGGAAGTCAGGTGAAAATTTAGCAGTTCCTCCTATCTCTCATTGAGACAACTGAAATTGAAATCTTTTTACTAACTTAAGAAACCATAAGCATTTGCTTGCTATCACCCTCAAAGAATGATGGAAATAGTAATTTAAAAATATGAGTGAGATAAGACAGTTTATAAGATTTCTTTGAACATTATTTCCTGATTCTGAGTGTGCTCCTGGCACTCAACTCCTTGGTGGATGCTTGAGATAAACTTTCTTGGGCAAGTCACTGACTCCCTTTGGCTCAGTTTTTCCTTTAGAAAACTTGAGGCTAGGGGCGCCTGGGTGGCGCAGTCGGTTAAGCGTCCGGCTTCAGCCAGGTCACGATCTCGCGGTCCGTGAGTTCGAGCCCCGCGTCAGGCTCTGGGCTGATGGCTCAGAGCCTGGAGCCTGTTTCCGATTCTGTGCCTCCCTCTCTCTCTGCCCCTCCCCCATTCATGCTCTGTCTCTCTCTGTCCCAAAAATAAATAAACGTTGAAAAAAAAAAAATTAAAAAAAAGAAAACTTGAGGCTAGGGAGGATGCTTTGATGTGAACACAGAGCTTTATTACAGTAACTAGAAAGCAACCAGATATAAGCTGCTCTTTAGTGATGTTTGAAATCAGTTATAAGAAGCAGAAATATATAATTATACAGTCTTTTATCATTACCTACTTAATTAACTTTACTGTGTGTGTGTGTGTGTGTGTATGTGTGTGTCTTCATAATACTGTCAAGTGTCACTTCCTTTAGTATTTCTTGTTAAGGCAGAACTGCTAGCAATGGATTCTGTTTTCAGTTACTTGGGATAAAAATGTTTTTATTTTGCCTTTACTTCTGAAAGATAGTTTTGCAGGGCAGAGGATTCTTTTAACACTTTAATGTGCCCTCTTAACTGCCTTCTGGCCCCCACTGTTTCTCATAAGAAATCAGGTGTTAATATTAGTGAAGTTCCCTTATAATTGAGTTTTTCCTTTCTTGCTGCTATCCACATCACCTTTTTGTCTTTCAAAATTTTGATTACATATCTGGGTGTGGATCTCTTAATGCTTATCCAAATTAGAGTCTGCTAAGCATCTTGAATGTGTACATTAGTGTATTTCATCCACCTGTAAGGCTGTAAATCATGACTTCTTTGAATATTTTTCTACCCCTTTTTCTCTCTTCTGATACTTCAATTGGCACACTTAATAGTGACCTATATTCTTCTGAGATTCTGTTCATTCTTTTTCATTCTTTCGTTCTGTTCTTCAGACTGCATTATCTCCATGGCTCTCTCTTCAATTTGCAGATTCTTTCTTCTGACAACTCAAATCTACTGTTGATCCCTCTGGTGAGTTTCTCCTTTTGTTATACTTTTCAATTCCAGAATTTCCATGTTTAAAACATTTTTTTTTTAATTTTTTTTTTCAACGTTTATTTTTGGGACAGAGAGAGACAGAGCATGAATGGGGGAGGGGCAGAGAGAGAAGGAGACACAGAATCGGAAACAGGCTCCAGGCTCTGAGCCATCAGCCCAGAGCCTGACGCGGGGCTCGAACTCACGGACCGCGAGATCGTGACCTGGCTGAAGTCGGACGCTTAACCGACTGCGCCACCCAGGCGCCCCATAAAAACATTTTTTTTAATTGTGGTAAAATAAACATAAAACTTACCACTTAACTACTTTTAAGTGTACTGTGGCATTAAGTACATTTGCATTGTTATGCAAACATCACCACAAAACTCTTTTCATCTTACAAAACTGAAACTCTGTACCTATTAAAGAATAATTTCCCATTCCCTCTCACCCCAATCCTTGGCAACCACCATTCTACTTTCTGTCTCTATGAGTCTGATTACTTTAAGTACATCCATATAAGTGAGACCATACAGTGTGTTTTTGTGACTGCCCTATTTTACTTAGCATAGTGTCTTCAAAGTTCATCCACACTGTAGCATGTTCAGAATTTCTTTCCTTTTTAAGGCTGAATAATATTCCATTGTACATATAAACCACATTTTTTTTTACTCATTCACCGATGGACATTTCAGTTACTTCCACTTTTTGGATACTGTGAATAATGCTATCAAAAAAAGGTGTACAAATTTCTCTCCAAGTCTCTGTTTTCAATTCTTTTGGGTGTATATCCAGAAGCAAAATTGCCAGGTGAGGTGGTAATTCTGTTTTTATCTCTTTGAGAAACTACCGTACTGTTTTGCACAGCAGCCACACCATTTTATATTCCCACCAACAAGGTACAAAGGTTCCAATTTCTCCAGAAGCAAAATTGCCAGGTGAGGTGGTAATTCTGTTTTTAACTCTTTGAGAAACTACTGTACTGCTTTGCACAGCAGCCACACCATTTTATATTCCCACCAACAAGGTACAAAGGTTCCAATTTCTCCACATCCTCACTAATGCTTGTTTTTTGTTTTGTTTTGTTTTTTATATATAGTAGCCATTCTAACTGGTGTGAGGTGATATCTCACGGTGGTTTCGATTTGCATTTCGATAATGATTAGTGATGATGAGCATCTTTTCACTGGCTTTTTGGCCATTTGTAGGTCTTCTTTAGTGAAATATCTACTTCAAGTCCTTTGCACATTTTTTTTGTTTTGTTTTGTTTTTTTGTTTTGTTTTGTTTTGTTTTGTTTTTTGCTGTTGAATTGTAGGAATTCTTTATATATTCTGGATACTAACCCCTTATTAGATATATGATTTATAGATTTTTTTCTCCCATTCCAAGCCCCGCATCGGGCTCTGTGACAGCTTGGACCCTGGAGCCCACTTTGGATTCTGTGTCTCCCTCTCTCTCTGCCCCTCCCCCACTCATGCTCTGTCGTTCTCTCCCCAAAATAAATGAACATTTAAAAAAATGTTTTAAATGGTTTCTTTTAATCTTTGAGTATTTATATTTTAGTATATGTGCTGCCGAAGCGAGCACAATCTTTGAGTATTTATAATAGCTACTTTGAAGTCTTTGTTTTGTTCAGTGTATGGGCCCCTCAAAAGCAGTGTCAATTGTCTAGTTTATTTCTCCTGTGTATGTCACAATTTCTAATTTCTTTACATGTCTCATAAATTTTCATTTAAAACTAGACATATTATAGATATGTTATATATCTATAACTGTACATAACATAGCAACTCTGGTTACTGATGTTCCCAGACCTTAGAGGTTTTGTTACTGATATTTGTTTGCTTGTTTATTTGGCTGATCTAATTCTGTAAAGTCTACTTTCCACAGAGTATAGCTGTTGATTTCCCTGCTCAGATTTTTCCTCCTTGTTTTTATATTTTAGTCTGGCTTCTGAAGAATGACCCATAAGCCACTTAACTGATCAAAGGTTGTGCTTAAGCCCCCTTAACGATGGCTTTTCACCCTTTACTATGGCTGGTGTGGAACTTAGAGACTACTTTCATAGTTCAGGGAGTTAAGGGATGGGGGGAAGGTCTAAATACAAAGGGGTGGCACAAAGACAACCTCTGGGGAGTTTTAATTTTTATTTATCCTGTCTGTGCTGATGGTCACAAAATCCTCAGCATGTGTAAACACTCACAGAACTATAGTGTCATCAGATTCATAATTTTATAGTAAAATGAATGTTACTACATATAATTTTTGTTGAAGTGGCCATGATTTGCCTTTAAAAAAATTACTTCTGGGGCGCCTGGGTGGCTCAGTTGGTTAAATGTCTGACTCTGGACTTCAGCTCAGGTCATGATCTCATGGTTTGTGGAATTAGGCCCCACGTTGGGCTCTGTGCTGACAGCATGGAACCTGCTTGGGATTCTCTCTCCCTCCCTCTGTCCCTCCTGTGTGCATGTGCACTCCCTCTCAAAATGAAAGAAAGAAAGAAAGAAAGAAAGAAAGAAAGAAAGAAAGAAAGAAAGAAAGAAAGAAAGAAAGAAAAAGAAAGAAAGTAAGTTAGTTCTATATCTGGGTTGCTCTTACATAGTTGGATCCAATTTGATCATTTGAGTTCTTAGAAGTTTGCTGCTTAATATTTAATGGGGACACAGAAAAAAAAATCTTTCTCATTATATCATTACCAATTGAGGGTAATTTTCCCTTAAAATGCAATAAAAATTAAACTTTAAAAAACGTATCATTGTAATACGTAATAGTATGACAATGTCAAGTTTTTATACCTGATCAAACGAAGCTTTTCTGGATTAAGCTGTTAAGTCATTTTTCTTCAAATAAAAATTCTGGATTATTTAACTGTTACTGACAAGTCTCACAGAGCCTGAAGACACTCAAGGAAAAACCAAATAAACATGAACAGAAGTAGAGATCGTGAAAATCAGGACTGACAGCAAAAGGTGCTTGGCTGGACACTCCTCCACCCTCTAGGTCCTTAGGGATACCGAACTCTGCACAGTAGGCTGAGGCAGAAAGTGACAGAACCTCCCAACAATTCTCTCTTCCTGCACCAGCCACCACTTTAATTTCAAGTCAAGTCTAAAGCAATCACTTTCTTTCTGAAACCTTTGTAACAATACATGAGCCCCCCACTGCCTCACTATGCTAAGCACATTCATATCCCCTTATTTTCACTTTTAGTCTGTAAAAAAGGCAAAAACAAACAAAACCAAGAAATGAATGAACAAATAAAAAAATAAAAAGGAAGACAATAAACTCAGCCCAAATCTTTAAGCTGAGCTCCATTCTCCTCTTGCTCTTACAAAACCCCCCTTTCTCTTGACAGCAACCACAGTTTTTTTTTTTTTTTTACCTTTTCTAATTTAGTCTATAGTCTCAGAATACAGTCTAGACATATTTTTATCCACTCTATCATTTTAAAAAAATGTTCTCTTTCTTCCTTTGAGCCACTCAACTTGAAAAGCATCCTATTAATCAAACTGTAGCCACCTATTTTACTCCATCTTGATAGGGCATGTGGCATTTCATTTTTTTAATGAAAAAAATTTAAATATTTATTTTGAGGGAGAGAGAAAGAGAGAGCATGAGCAAGTGAGAGGAGGGCAGAGAGAGAGGGAGAGAGACAGAGAATCCCAAGCAGGCTCCATGCTGTCGGCACAGAGCCCAACACAGGGCTCAAACTCACAAACCATGAGATCATGACCTGAGCTCAAATCAAGAGTCAGACGCTTAACCAACTGAATCATCCAGGTGCCCCGTGGCATGTGGCACACCATATATCTGTGCTGACATTGTGTGCAGGAGGGCTGTGACTCATCAGAGTTGAAATCACTTGGCAGCTAGGGCATGCTGATGTGGCTGGCTATCACAAATCTCACTGGAACAGTACTCTATCCATTGCATTTCTGACTCTTTGGGTTAAATAGCTCACTGACATCTCTTTCTCCCCTCCCCGACCCAGAAAAAATGATGATAAACCCATGTGGGATATGTCTTTACTTCCCCAAAGAGGCAACAGTGCAGAGAGGAATTACATGATTATTCCTATCTTACAATTGCAGGAGAAAGAGACAAGATGATAAAGAAATATAAGAGAGGATGAACAGAAAAGCACTCCTTATAAGGATCAAAAACGGTAAGAAAGAAACTTGAAAAACCAGCTTTCTTAGTTATAAGTATTCCAGGAAAACACTCTTCTATGAGTAACAAAGGTCTTCAAACAAAGGCTAGGCCAAAACATGGTATACTACATACATGCTACTAAATTCCTTTTGGTTTCTCAAGGCACCGTGGCTTTAAATTAAGTTTAAGGTTCTGTTGACAGTGGATTCAATTTAGTTTCAATCTAAACCTCTGTCCCCAAGTAAACCTGGTGACAGATTCTACTCATTTAGGCCCAAACTTAGGAATATACTTTAAAGAGAGACTCTTTAAGTAACTTTCAAAAGTACTTATTCTCACATGTTACCACACAAAAATGGGTTGAAAGGGAGGCCTACTGTTTTTGCTCACGATTTTCTTACATCAACTGCCACCAGGACCAAATAGTTACCCGAAATAACCTTCTGATTAAGGCCACAAGAACATCCTAGCAGCATTTGGCAGAAAGAATTGAGAAGGCCAGTACTCTCCTAAAGTGCTATCACTTTTAATAAACACTGGTGAGATACACTTTGATACTACAAAGATAAGTGCTCTGGAAATACGAGCTAGATGACTTATTCTTTCCATCATCCCTTGTAACTGTCACTCAAAATATTATCTTTTATAATGGTTTTATAATTCACTACTTTATATTGAAGACCAAGAATGATGGTCCCTTACAAAATTTAAATGAATAATCCTAACATAAAGTATTATTTCAATGACTTAAAAATGTTGGGTTCCCCAGCTCCCATCCTTTATATAATACTGAACCTGAGATCCTACTCAATTTGAGGTCATATCAGAGCTCACCGAACATCCACAGCCATAAGCAGTGAAAGCAAACCCTTGCTGAATACCTGTTACCCTGAAGAATTAACAAAACTAACCTTTATCAATAACTGCCACGCATCACTTTGTATGGGCCTCTTCCCAAGAGCCAAGATCTCAAGTCTCTGCCTTAAAAATAAGTCAAAATCTCCCATTGTAAAAATAATACACACTCATATAAAAAAAAAAAACCTGGTACGTACACAAGAAAGTAAAGCAAGGAAAAGTGCTCTTTGCTCACCACTGAAAAATAACCACTGTTTTGTGTACATTCTGATGTACTACTAGTTTTATTCATCGAAGTATGCATTACTTACGTAAGCCACTGGGAGGCCACTGCCAAATTAAATAAAAAAGTCAAAATCAAAATGAATTATAACAGCCCTGTTTTGAAAAGAAAGTTTTTCATTATTACATAATGCATGCTCATTAGAAAAAAAAAAAGAAAACAAAAAACCTATAGGTAGCCAAAGAGAAGAGGGAAGACATCACACATCAGCTAATCTCCTTGAGATAACTATTGCTTACATCTGATGCAAAGCATTCGTTTTTCATGTACATATAAGTACCTTCCTTTTTTTTTTCTTTAACTTTTGAGAGAGAGAGAGAGAGAGAGGGAGGGAGAAAGAGGATCCCAAGCAGGCTCCATGCTCAGTGAGGAGCCTGATGTGGGACTTGATCCTATGACTTGGGATCATAACCTGAGCTGAAAGCAAGAGCTGGACACTCAACTGACTGAGCCATCCAGGAGCCCCTGTGCCTTCCTTTCAAAAAAGAAAATGAAGCCATTAGCCATTAAAAAAATTGCCTTCCATGTAGAAAATGGTTATACATATGTATTTTGTAACCTGCAAGTTTCACTCGTAATAGATAGAATGCCATCACTTTTAAATGGCTGCAGAGAGTTGCATTACATGGTAACACCATATATGATCTAACTAGTACTTTATCAGGTTGTTTCTGGGGATGTTTCTTTGAAGCATTAGGTCAGTAATTCTTCAGTAGTCTATAATAAGCAAAAGGGTTGTTCCTCCTCCTTTTTCATCAAGTTTAATTTTTTTTTGACTGAACAATAATGAGAAAAGGTTTAGCCCAAACCACTTACCCACTCTCGTTTTTAATCAAACATATGTGGACTAGGTATAAGATTGCTTTTAGAAACAAAACTATTTTTGCCAAAGTGAAATACTAAAGGGAATGACTATTAAGCAAATTCTCTTTGTAGAGAAATGAAAATAGCCTTTTGCCTGCTATCAATAAGAATGGTCCAAATGGACCAATCATTTGAACTTTCTCTTGGATTTATAGTTATTGAGAGTTCGCTGGTTTTAAAGAAAATATTTTATATTCAGACTAACTCAGAATGTTAAAAATCAGCTGTCTCTGTTCTCTGCATTGGTGAGACATAGCTATCTTATCAGTGTGCAACTAACACATTCGGTGGGCTTCATATACTCCGTAAACAGACACAGGTGTAGAAATAGCAGTGCCTGCATGCAGCTTAATGTCTAAGAGCTCAGTTTTTTCAAACACAACCCGGTCTGAAGGTTGTGCAACACTGGTATATACACTTGCCACCTTTACCCCCTGTCTCCCATTACACAGCAAACTGAAGTTCGAGCCAGATGCCCTCACTTGTCATTTCTCACTTCAAGGATCTTTTAATACTCTGCGAATATGTAATTAACTATAGCCATAAAAGCCAAGGGTTCTACCTATCCCATTTTTAAGGGCTAAAATATTAGAGCCATGGTGCCCTGGCCAAGATAGAGCATGTCTTCTTTGGAGACAGCAGTGTGCCACTTGTGTGACAATTTTTAAACAGCACTGGCAAAACATGTCCTCAGAAAACCCTTTCTTCGTTATGATCACAAAAAGCTTTTATTGTACTAAATGCTATACAAAGTATAACAAATAGACACACACTCAGTAGTTTGTGTTTTCAACCCAAGAAAATTCCATCAGGCAAAAGCACAATGAGGTGTGTGGCGGGTGGTGAGTAGTACTCACAGGAGGAGTAACTATTTTGATTGGGAAGGGTAAGAACCACCACCTTCCTAACTCTAGATAATTTATTACACTGAAGAAGGCAGAGCACCTGTGGCCTTGACCATTTCAACTGAGCAATTAACCACTTAATTTCATTAAGTGCCGGCATGTGTACCATTGTTTGCTGCAGATATAAAAACGTCAAGATGAAATAGGTCACTATCCTTCACCTCTAGCAGACAGCCTCCAAGCTGACCACATCTGTGCTTACATTTTCTTTAGGTCCTCGCTCTGCCCCTACATCTAGGGTGTCACATGGAATTCCCCATGGCAGGGACGGGGAAGGACATTCCTGCAGGTGATACAACAGCACACCAACAAAGCTCTCCTGTGGGAGTGACAGAGTTGGGAAAATGGGGTAGTCAAACTTCCCCTACTGCCACCTATCTTCTGACATAGGCTTCATGAAGAAAGCGACCAATCTAGCCAGCAGTCTGTGACACAAAATGATCAATCACCAGCTAACATCAAGAGGCTCCTTGTTTTGACCTCTGCCCAAATTCCCCTTCTGGTGGCTGTGTAAAAGTCACATGGGGAAGAGGGAGTCCACTGAATAACACTGTGATATAATCTGATAGCACATTACTATCACATTTTCTCATTTGCTTCTCATTTGAAATGGGCACTGTCTTAACTACTGAGTTCAGAAAAGTAATTGCAAAATTTTCCTGGTTAATTATTAATCTTCTCTAAGTGACAGAGGAAATCCAGAGCAAAGTCAGGGCTAGAAGGGACTTTGAGAGGTCACTTATCTCCAGACTTTAGAGAGAATATTGAAAACATCACAAATACAGATCCATTTTTAGATAACTTCCAAAAAAAGGTTTACATTTTCCAGGGTTCAAATTCCCCATTTTATAAAACCCTTCTTTATATCTCATCTAGTAGTCCGCCAACCTTAGTGTGCATCAGAATCACTTACAGGGCTTGTCAAAATGCAGATTGCTGGGCCCCATCTCCCCAGGTTCTGAATCAACAGATCTTGGATGAGACCTGAGAAGGTGCATTTCTCACAAGTTCCCACGTGGTGCTGATGCTCAAGGTGCCAGGACTGCAGTGTGAGGGACCATGGTTCTAACCTAACCTTTGTTGGACTGAACTCTTATATTCTCAATGGAAATAGATACTAGTTGGTCAACAGTCCTTGGTTCTGAGGCATCTACTTACTTGCATAACAATTCAAGAGTCCCCTGGGCATTTTTTCCCCTCCAGGCTAAATAAGAGAAGATCCCTAACATCATATTATAGATATCAGTTTTCAACCCTTTAATCATTTTGTGGCGTTCTTGGTTGAGCCTTCTCCAAGTCTCTTTTAGTTGTGGAGCCATGAACTAGACCCAGAACCTTAGTCAGAGAGACTGGCTGAGGTTGCATATGAGGGGAAAAATGACTCACAGATTCATACAGTATATTCCTATTTATTAATCTCCAATACCCGAAGCTTGCCTTATTAGCTCCCTTCTGATTCATGTTCTCTGACTCCTTTATGAGCTGCAGTAATGCTTGTGACCTTCGTAATGCCTTTCTTCTGAGAAGCTCAAAGCATTTCTCTAATTCAACAGTTGACTCAACATCCTAAACCAGTGTAGGGTTTTAAGGAACCAGATCTAGTGCACATCAGTTCAGGAGGAGAGAGAAAATCTGGAATGCCAGGTCAGATTTCTATACAAATCTCATTATACTGGGAAAGATGCTTCTTACTTTTATTGGACTTTATGAGACACCAGAAGTTTACGCCCTCCATATAACAACCATTCCAGGTGCAGGGAAACTAGTGAACCTCCTCCCTTTGTGGAGAATTGTAACAGGGAACTGGCGCTGAGGATCTGGCTGCAGGGCTCAGTCCATCTCCATCACTTCCCTAGCTGCTGGAAGAGAAAGGGAAGGAGCACCCCTGGGCGCACAGCAGTTTGTCCTGTTTGGCAAAAGCCCAGATGAACTGAAAGCTATCCTGTGAGCTGACCCCAACTCTCCCCACTCCATTTTGTTTTCCTTTTCTTCCCTTTCACACTATTTTTTCTGCCAGTTTACTTAGTGCGTTATGTCGGGGGCCCAGTCTCTGTCTATTGCCTAATTTTAGCACGTGAGTTCTTTGCGAGTAGGAACTATGCAGTCTTTGTGCATTGTATGTGTTCTGGGGGTGCTTAATACATGCTAAATAATAACAGCAGTCCCAGTATTTCCAGGAGAAGTCAGAATTCCAGCAGAGGGTCCAATCCTATTACCATCTACTTACATACAAGACAAGCAGAGCTCAAGGCATTCCTGTGCACACTGTTCCTTTCATATGAGACAAAACCGTTGAAATTCAATATAACAAAGCCTATTGCTACATAATTTCCTTTTGAAAGAGCACAAGCTAGAGATGTGATCACTGCGCACTTGCATCCAGCTCCAAGCCAAAAGGCAACCTGTTAGATAATGTAAGTTCCCATATAACCACACAGACAAGTTATCTATTACATAAACCCTCAAGTGGAAGAAGAGAACCCCCAAAAAGATTCTTCATTGCTTCCCTAAAAACTCCCTGAAAGCTTCAGAGCAGAAGGCTAATTCTCTAGGAATAAAGAGTAAAATAAACCTACTGCAGTCAGGAGCTACTCTGTCAGAGCCTCTGGGTCTGTAACTATTTTAAGAGGCAGAGGGCTAGGAGGAAAAGGCAGGCTGCCAGGGAAAGCGGTTTAAACAGGACTGGAGGACAGACACACACAGTCAACCGCAGGGAGGGCAACCATGATGGAAGGTACAGGTGTGCACAGCACAGGCGTGGAACCGTGGGCTGCTGGGCTCTTTCCACAGGCCCCAAAGCTGCCCTGCTGCTCAGCATCTGGACCCCCATTTGTGACCATGAGCTGAGCTCACTGTGATCTGTCATGCTCAAGGTCATAACTAGTCAACAGAGACTTTACTAACGAGGGAACAATAACCGGTATCACTTCATCAGGCACACAAGATAAGAAGGAGTGAAGGGAATCACCACCCCAGCAAACAGAACAAATTCCCACACTGACGCTTACATCATTAAAATGATCTTCCCTTTCATTCACCTGTATCACTCTCTCACAGCACATAAATCATTAAAACGGACACTCTCAAAGTGTTTATGAGCATTTTAGCAACTCCTCCTAGAAGAACACAAGCTTCCTCTAGTAAAAATACCTATGGAAACTTCTGTTAAATTTTAAAAATGGATACATTTTGAACAGCTTTTCTTTTTCACAGGACTGAGCTACAACTGAGGGAATGAATAACAGCTTGAAAACGATCTAGGATCCAACTACAATGCACCTTTAAAAACACTCCGCGGACATTCAGATGGCGCCTTATTAACAATTAAAAGTAAGAATAAGAGTGGTGACTTTCTTGCAATGAAAGTATGTATTATGAAGCAAATACTGTAACAAAGTCCTTTTTACTATTAAAGACGGCATTAGACTTTTCTATTATAATTACAATGAATCTGGACTGCAAATTTCTCTTCTGCTCAACAAAAAAACTTAAGTTTTAATAGGAGTTTCTTTCTAAAAATAGCTCAAGAACGCAGTTCTGTTTTTCCTTCTTACATTCTTTTCCTACTAAATGTACCACTGAAACACTTCCTTTCATTGTTGACACCTTAGGTCATTTGGATTTAAAATCAGACAATATATAATAACAAAGAAGTCTTTGAATAAAGCTTTCAAAATGGAAAATGGCATTTGAGGGAATGCCTCCCTCCTCGCTCACACAGATGACATGGGCACAGATGCCTGGTGAGGAGCTACCACAGCACCTACTAGAACTGCTTCATTAAAGTCAATATTCCTAGAGGGGATAGAATTTATTTGTTAATTGGTTAAAAAAATGTCCAGCCTGGTTCTCTGTTATAAGCATGTTATTTGGCATGAAGTTAGTGTACTCTGAATTAAAACACACCTCAAACTAAGCAAGGTGATGCAGATTTAATTAAAAACATTTGATATTAAAATCTTTAGTTTTTTTCAGTCTAAATTTAAGTTGGCAATGACTTGTTAAATTAAGAGCAGTTAAGATTAAAGAATTTCATGACTTTGGTTAACTGTGGTAATTAACTCAATCTTCCAGAGGATGCTTTCAATTACTTTGTAAAGCCTTCATCCTAAATTTGTTTAAGTGCTTCTCTTTAGAGGTATATGGGTCTATTTTTAAACACGAAATCTTTCTTAAAAAAAAATAAAACTGTCCATCTGTACATTTTACACAATTACATATGACACTCCCATTATTTCTGCATATAAATTGTAACTCACAGTAAGTACAACAGGAATCTACTTTTAACTTTTTTTTTTCCTGAGAGTTAGGTTACCATAGAAATAAAGCTCAATGAGACAACCATTCCATTAATCAAATATTTTAACAGATAAAATAAGGAATAATCTACAGACTGCTTCTGCAAAGATAAAAACAGTAAAAATCAAATACTTTCTCTTGGGAAAACCAAATGAGGTAGGTTTCTTGCAGTGGGATACACGGTAAAGAAAAACCTTTGCCACCATTCTTAGAATCCCCTGAAGTAGCCACCCCAAAGTTTCCAGTTTTCCCAAGAGATGAAAAGTTACTATGATAGCAACATTAGGAAGATTTAAGGAGAGAAGAACAAAGAGAAATCTTAAAAACCCAGCCACTACTTACAAGCACTTTCAAAGGAAATCTGAGCCGCAATTCTTCAGAAGACTGTTCTCCCGACCATGAACACAATCTGAAGTCTAAAATAGATATCCTATCACCTTAGGCCGAGAAGTCACATTTCAGCTTACTAACTTCTACTTGGGTAAACAGTTTTACAACTCCTAGAACAAACCCCAGCTAAAATTAACCGCACCGGCGCAGCAGGCAGGAACTCGCTGATTTGCATCATGTGTGCTGGGATTTATTCACTAGGACAACATCGGTGTCCTCTTAATGGGAAATTTGGCCAAGGGGCGTGCTCTGCTGAACAATACATAGCATCATGATTATGCTAATTACTGAATTCAGTCCAATAATACTAACTTCTTTTAAGTTGTTTTCGCAAGTACTGACAAAGAAAGAGTAAGCTCTTTTTCACAACAGGCGCTCACTTGATTTTTTAAGCACATTCAAATCAAACAAAACTTTGGCAACAAGGTGGCAGTGCTGTATGCTCCTCACAAGGAAAAGCAAAGTAAAAGGACATTTTGTCAGATTCTTTACACAGTGTGATTAGATGTGGTACCATGTGAAATTGAACGGGAATCAAATATACAAACTAGTAAGTTTAACAAGTACTCTTCAATGAAAGCTTTTTTCTTGATATAAAACGAACCAATGTCCTTCACTTGCTTTCTAGCTTTGTCTTCTGCACTTCCAAGGAGTTGCTATTAGGACACAGGTTCACTAATAAATTACAAGTGAGAACAAACATCTCAAACATTTGCAAAAGGCATCGTCCTTGGCAAGAAACATTCTGAAGTGCATTTAACTGCGTGGCTAGCTGGAACTGGTAAACTGTCCTCTATAGATGACAGACCACCTATAAATCATGTTGACACTCAAGTTAACAGCTGAAGACCCCAAGCACACATCTGATAGTCAAAAGAAAACGAGAAATAGCACAGAATTTCTTTTAAAATATATATACTTCCAAATATATATATGTACTTCCTTAATAAGTATAACTTATTATCAAAGCCACAGAATTGCGTAACATCTACTCAAGATGGTTTCGATTAGTTTTAAACATTTGAGTTCTGGTGACATACTCTGGTCTTACTGGACACTTTATGAAAGATCTCAAAACACATTACAAACCTCAAATCCCCAAACACATCAGGGAGATATTATTCCCACCCCTCCTTTTTTTTAAACACATGGGTAAAACAGGGAAATTCAATGACTTGTCCAAGGCTTCATTCTGAATCAACACTGGATCATTCCATCGCCCTCCTAACCTCTGTATGACATATATGTCTTCCATATTAACCATTTAGCTATAATCCTATAGATCTTTTCTAAGCTGTTTTTCTGATTTTAAAATGTTAGTTTAAGAATGCAAGAGATTAAAAAAAAAAAGAAGAAGAAGAAGAAGAAGAAGAAGAATGTAAGAGATTTATTCTACTTAACTCCCAAATCCCAGGTCTGTGCTACAGGGTTTCACTCCTTGACTCTCTGTCACAGGTAGGTATCCTATTACATGGATCTTTAAGACAGGACTATGCTCTTATGAAGCACCGTCCACCTATGGCACAAACACCCAAAGTGGTAAACAGGTTGATTCCCATTGGCATGAGCTGGTAACCACCAGCACAAACCTCCTCCAAGTTGTTTACAAAAACTGCTAGCTGCAGGTCTGGGATGCCACCCCCAATGCCCAATGGTAAGCACGACTCGCTAAAACCCTTGCAAGATGGTAGCTAGAGGTACACTCACCACTACCCCAACCCAAAGTCACTGGAGGTAAGCATTTCCCACTCTATGCCAAAAGGAAAGAAGTTGGCACTATCAAAGATGACTAGCCCTAATCAATATAATTAACTCTTAGCGATCCACAGCAAACTCACTCTAGAATTCTTAATGCCAAAAGAAGATGCTTTGAGGCTATTTTTGACACAATCATCCTTATCCTGTTATCATAGTTTGGAAAAAGAGTTTCTTTTTTTTTTTTTTAATGTTTATTTATTCTTGAGAGAGAGAAATAGAGTATGAGCAAGGGAAGGGCAGAGAGAGGGAAACACAGAACTTGAAGCAGGCTCCAAGCTCTGAGCTGTCAGTACAGAGCCCGTCACAGGACTTGAACCCATGAACCGTGAGATCATGACCTGAGCTGAAGTCCGACGTTCAACCAACTAAGCCACTCAGGCACCCCTGGAAAAAGAGTTTCTAAGCTAAAACACATTCCTTCCCTAAACCAGAAAGAAAAAGCAAATACACCAACTTTATTTAGGCACTGGAGTTTGCATTGCAGAAGAACACTATGATAAGTCTTATATCCATTATACGGAGGGCAGGGAACACTGAGTTTTCCAGTTCCTCATGTATCAAATATGCTGAGTATGACTCCACTGTTTCTTTCAACACTGGCCACACCTGTTCCAAAATGGAAGAACCAAAACATTCCAAAGAAAATAGTGTATCCTCCAATTTACATTAGTCACTCTGCTGCTTCCTTTTCATTAGTGAAAATAATTTAAGAGTCAACTGTACTTTTGTTCCAGGCATACTTATGACAGTAGAGAAAAACCTATGTGCATCATTAAAAGCAAGGTAAATTCTCCCCATTTGTTCTCAGGAAGTTTTGGTGGTGGGGAGGAAGGCCAGGCAATGCCATGTGAGTGGAAGGAAGATGGTGATCTATGGCTTATCTAGTGCAACAGATCCATGCAATTGAAACAAAAACAAAAACTAGTTTTATGAACTCATATTAATGAATTAAACTGGATATCGACCCTCTAGAGTAGCCACATACATGATTTTAAATTTTCTCGTAGTAAGGTAAAAAAATAATAAAAATAACAGGTAAAATTAATTTGAATAATATATTTGGTTTAACTCAATATATCCAAGATACTATCATTTCAACATGTAATGAATATAAAGATGACTAATGAGTTGGTGGGAGAAATGGAAAGCTGAGGAAAGCTGAAGATCAGAAGATCGGGGGCGGGGGGAGGAAAAATGAGCTAGGAAGGAGAAAGACAGGACCAAAGGAGGATGAATAGCCCAAAAGGAGGGAGAAGGAAAGAAGGAAAGAATTTCCCCCCAGGCATGGAATTCAGTCATAAAATCATGTACCAGATACTGGAATGCTCCTGTTCAGGGCTAGGTGCTGCTGATACAGGGAGGGCAGACAAGATTCTGGTGCGAAGGGCAGACCCACCCAAACAACGTTCTGGTAAGCACAAAGACACAGTGATGTGCTCTGTGCTCTGGGAGCACAACTGGGGCAGAGTGGGGAAGAGATGTAGTTTATTTTTTAAATGAAGGTTTTTTTTTTTTTATAATTATTTAGTTTTGAGACAGAGAGAGAGAGAGAGAGAGCGCGCGCGCGCAAGCGGGGGAGGGGCAGAGAGAGAGAGGAGACAGAATCCAAAGCAGGCTCCAGGCTCTGAGCTGTCAGCACAGAGCCCAACTCAGGGCTTGAACCCATGAACCACGAATTGCCACCCAGGTGCCCCTTCTGAAATATTTAAAAATCACATCTGGACCCAGCAGTAAAATTTCCATTCCGAGCTTTTATCATCTTCAAATTAAATCTGGTTATTTGGTCCAACTAGTGAGGGTAGTGGGGTAGGGAAAGAGTAGAAAGGGGGGAAAAAAAACCCTCATGTATCTCCATGGTTCTCAGTTTTTCAGAGGATGACATAAAATACTCAAAGCCTCCATGCTGGAAAAAATACATGATCAACCCACTAGGTAAGCAACTCTTCTTTGGATGCAGCTGTGGAGTCAGAAAGAGCTGGGTACAAAATGTAGTCTCCCACCTACCAGCTCTATGACTTCAGGGAACTCAGCTAACCTCTATGACTCTGCTTCCTTACCTGTAAAACAAGGGTAATAATGCCAACATCAAGGGCCAGTGTTAAAACTCCCTGAGATGCCATATAGCACCAGCACACATGAGCTCTCAATAAACAGCTGTAGCCATCATGATCACACCCCTTCTGCCATCAACATAGTCTTTGCTGAAGATCAATTTGGGATATTTACTGAGTGAGGAAGGATTAAAGGTTCCCGACTTTTATAGCTCAAGGCTTCAAAAAAAAAAAAAAGTTGAAAGGGGCTTCAAATGATTACTAAGTATTTCAGGGGAGCCTAGGGTCTATAAACTATCCCTCTGAAAACTGTGTAGCTTTGACAGCCTGATTTTCTCTATTTGATCACCTCATGTTGCTGGCCTAAGGATCAATCAGAATTTAGGGACACTAACTAAGCACATTCATGAATTCCCTATCTTGGCAGACTGTTGCAGTAATGACCCCCTATTTGTTCCTGCTTCCCTATATCCACACCCTTTGGCCTGCAAGACAAGAGCAAAGTTGAAAAGTGCTGACCCATGGGGGCTCGCCCTCTCTTGCTGCACTTTGGACCCCAAGAACACCTCATGAAGAAGCCCTGGCCAGCCCACTGATGATGACCATCTGGGACAAAGATGTGCCACCTGCTGCCAAGGCTCCTGCACCAGCCAGCAGGACAACTCCGGACATGTGCAGGAGGCCATCATAGACTGTGGCCCCAGCAGGGCTGTCAGCCACCTGCAGAGAACAGCCAGGCTAGCCCAAACCAAAAGAACCACCTCAGTGACCTATGTTATTGTGAGGCATCATATGTGTTTGTTTGTCTAAGTCACTAGTATTAGGTGATTTGTTACACAGCAAAATCTCACTAATATACATATCTTCAAAAAATTTGTAACATTCCATCCCTGGATCTCCAAACTAAACCTTTCAAGACTAACTGATGTCTGTTATTCTTAAAATTCACAATTCTGCTTACTATATTTACTTTATCATATCAATTATTATGTTAATCAAACTAAAATGAAACAGTGATATGGTCTGATTATAAAACTGCTACAGTGGTAAGTTCTCCATTTAGTCCATCCTATAATTTGAAACAAAATACACATGGCCTTTAATGCTACAACTACACATATATGCTAAAGAGATGGTTCTTTCATCCTAGGCTTCAGAGGGATTATACTGGCATAGGTCACAGCTATCCAACCTGTTTTAGTACTTCAGAAATGGATTAGAGTACCAATTTACCCACACATGAGCAGAAACCTCTAACTCCAAAAGTGCAAACCATTTCCTCTTCAGCAGTCATTTTTTTGTAAGCTAAAAAAAGAGAGAGAGAAACACAGCAAACTCTTAAAAACAGTTCTTTTTAAAACTCTGCTAAGTAATTAATTCAGCATGATTCTATAACACAATTTATATCAGTACTGTGAACATAAAGGCAGTACTGTTACTGATAGTGTTTGAATACTTATTTTAACATAGCTGATTTTTTAAAGTATCTTAGAATAATACTGGGAAATTTTTACTGTTTGAATACATTCCTAAAAGGTCATCCATTTAACAAACATTTGTTGGGGTGTCTGGGTGGCTCAGTCAGTTGAGCGTCTGACTTCAGCTCAGGTAATGATCTCACAGTTCGCAAGTTCAAGTCCCATGTTGGGCTCTGTGCTGACAGCTCAAAGCCTGGAGCTTGCTTCAGATTCTGTGACTCCCTCTCTCTCTGCCCCTCCCCTGCTCGTACTCTGCCCCCCCCCCCCCCATAAATAAATACACTTAAAAAAAAAATTTGTTAAACACTTGGTTTCTGCCATCATGAAACTCCCAAGCATCTGTAAGATTTGTATGAATGGCAGGATGTTCATGATTATAGCAGAAAATAGTGTGAATGTAAGTCTGCCTTCAGGAGGCTTATAACCTGGTATGAGACATCTCGGTAAATATAAACTGTCTACCATATAAGAGAGTAATCAGTAAGTATCTCAAAGGGTAAAATTTCATTCCATTAGAAATCTAAGAAAAGAAGAGGCTTCTAGTTGGGTTAATCAGGAAAAGGCATCTTGGAAAAAGTGACATTTGAATAGCACCTTTGCATACTGGTGAGCTTTCAAAAGCAAAAGGAGTGGAAAGAACATTATACAGAAGCAATGACGTAAGCAAAGACAGAGAAAAAGGAAAGCTACAATGTATGCCTGGGGAATGGAATGGATTCAGAATCCATCTGTATTTGCCTGGGTTCAAATTCTAGCTTCATCATCAGTAGTTGTTGACGTTGGGCAATTACTTTTGCTATGCCTAGTTTCTTTATCTTTAAAACGGGGATAGTAATCTACATACTTCATTGGGCTATTATGAAGATTACATGAGTTTATATTTATAAAGCATGTAGAACAGTGCCTGGTGTTTAATATATAAACATTTCATTAAATAAATAAATTCACACATTTATGCATACACAGCAAGGTATGCAGGCAAATGTGCATGAATATAGATATAGAGATAGCTATATCACTGAGGACAGTACCTGGTAGGTAGCAGGTGCTAAATATACTTGTAATTTTTTCCCCTTTGTCTAGAGTTCATAAAGAGTCACACTAGAGTACAGGGTCAGCCATATTTTAAGATGCCCCAACATTAGCCTCCACTCAGTTAAAAGAGTTTCACTCCTTTCTCTTGGGGCAACACTTCTGCATTTGCTGATATAAGATGCTCTGCTTGGAACTGCTACACAGACACAGCCTGGCTGTCAGATTCAAACAAACAAGAACTAGTATCTTATGTAATAAATACACCTTCAATGAAAAAATAAGCATAGGCTTATTATTAAGTACAAACTGAACCTCTACAGTTAATTAGTCAGGCTAACCTAAAATAACAAACAAATGTATTCTGATATTTTAGGGAAAACAACATTAGATTTAAAGCCATAGTATTTCAAAACGTAGGTTAACAAAATCTTACTAATTCTACTCTAATTTGGCTTCAAGGTAGTCATAAATCTACACTGAAAATACTTTCAAATGCAGTCTTATTACTTGAATCTATTAAGAAAATGTTAAACTGAGTTCTGTCCATTTTTAAGGCAAAAGCACTAAAGATAGTTAAACATACTAAAATAAATACTGCTAAAACTACTTGAAAATATTCTAAGTTGAAATAAGTAAAACTGTCCTGCAATCGCATACTATTTATTTGTTTAGAAACCTCTTTCTCACAGATAATGCAAAGGCAAATTTCACCCATCACGAATCAAACTTGGTGGCCAATCCTGGATTCATGAGCTGTGCTTAACTGCTAATCAGAAACACCCATTTCTCAGTTTATGCAATCCAATTATAAGAAAACTATTAGGAATCAGGGAATAAGCTACAGACTTCCAAAACCTTTTGGTACGTTAGCACTAAACATTAATTTTTGTTATCTCAATCTGCACTGCTCCATAAGCAATCAAGCTTACTTCAAGAGTATGTACAATCTTTTTTTGGATAAGAGCTACTCTACTTTCTAACTTGAGATTTCAGACTTTCAAAGGAAAAGAGGGCTGTAGGAAAGTACTTAACAGAGCCCTATTGCTGGGATCATTCAAATCGAAGTTTACTAGCTTTGTAACCATTGGCAAGTTACTTAACAGAATTCTCTTTGCCCACCTGCAAAATAAGGATAAGAATCCACTTCCAAGGACTGCTGAGAAAACGAGTTAATGCACATATAGTACTCAGAACAATGATTCACACAGATTTCTATACATAAAATATATTTATATATATTTTTGTGTGTGTGTGTGTATATATATATATATATAGAGAGAGAGAGAGAGAGAGAGAGAGAGAGGGAGAGAGGGAGGGAGGGAGGGAGCACGCTAGTTAGCTACATAAAAGAACAATGAGTGGGAATTCCAGATTGAACCACCTGTATATAGTGATGAATCTACTTTTTTTGGGCTTTTAGGTTCCTTCTCTATCTTATTTTAGATGCACAGGAAACTTACAGGGTAAGAATGAAAGGATCCTCATAATAACAGCCCAAAGCCACCAGTTTTATTATTAATAATATCAAATATGTTCTCATGGGTCCTCAAGTATTTGTAAGGTTTGTTTGAAAGGCAAATAAATGCTCAAGTATGTGGTAGAACACAGCACTTGGTATTTACTAATTTACCAAGAGACATGGGAAATCAAGCATGTATGCTCTAGGGGCACCTGGGTGGCTCAGTCAGTTAAGTGTCCAACTTCAGCTCAGGTCATGATCTCATGGTTCATGGGTTTGAGCCCTGCATCGGGCTCTGTGCTGACAGCTCAGACAGAGCCTGGAGTGAGCTTCAGATTCTGTCTCCCTCTCTGCCCCTCTCTGGCTCATACTCTGTCTCTCAAAAATAAACGTTAAAAAAAATTAAGAAAAAAACAGAACATATGCTCTAATTTTTTATAGCTTTGCTGTAAATGGATGTGGTCTGTTCCCAACCAGATAAACTAAGTGGTCACTTTTAGAGTAGGCTGTTCAAAATCAACCTCAAACTAAAAGAGATGAAATATTCATAAGAGATTCTAATTTCACTTGGCTACAAGAACCCAGTAGGTGGCTAGTTTCTTCAGGGGGGTACAGCCTAGTCTCTTGATGATAAAAGTACATGACTGTATCTCTTAAGCACTAAACATTTCATTTAAAAAAACGCTGCGATGAGTGCTCACTTTTAAAAGCAGCAAAAAACAAGAGGATTGATTAACAACTCAGCTCGAATATTTATAATAGCCAGTAATTATAATCATCCAAAAGGCCATTCTCAGAAACACCAAAGACCAGTTTCTTTCCATAGGCCCTGGCTCACAAAAAGATGGGTGGACAAACAGTACTGGAATATCTGCGGTTGATTGTAGACGGTGAAATAATAAACAATTATCCATTTTAGACCTTAATGTGGTCATTGTAAGAGCTGGTTTCTCCTTTTTCTTGACATTATATTTTCCTCTCTCCAGTTGCCAGGAAAGGGTGCATTTCCCAATTCTTTGACTCACATCTGTTTCTAAAAATGCTCTTAAAAAATGACTAAAAATTATTCTTTTTAGTTTCACCGATTGATATCCTTTTTTTGTAAACATATTTAAAGGAGGGGCTCTTGATCCAGATTTAAGGCTTTTTAAAAAACTTTTTAAATAAGAGGAATGGAAGTATAACTGGGTAGCAAATTAATAAATTCCAACTAACATTCTGACTTTGAATAAGAAAAATCTTGTCCTTATTATTCAAGCTTATAAGATTATAAAATAATAAGAAGCCAGTTAGACAAAGGGTATTCTGGTTGTTCATACACAGCATATCAGAACGATGTACACCCAAATCATGACATCAGACTAGTACTCACTATTCCTTGTGTAAGTGTTAAATAGGCCACCTCTTCGCAAAAGAGTGTAGTGGTGGGTCAGTGTTCAGGAAAAATAATTAAGATAAAAGGCAAATCAACACAAAACATCCCCCAAACAATATTCAAAAGAATCTCTCTCAGATCATTTACTAAAGTAATCTCGGGGCGCCTGGGTGGCGCAGTCGGTTAAGCGTCCGACTTCAGCCAGGTCACGATCTCGTGGTCCGTGAGTTTGAGCCCCGCATCGGGCTCTGGGCTGATGGCTCAGAGCCTGGAGCCTGTTTCTGATTCTGTGTCTCCCTCTCTCTCTGCCCCTCCCCCGTTCATGCTCTGTCTCTCTCTGTCCCAAAAATAAATAAATGTTGAAAAAAAAAAAAAAAATTTAAAGTAATCTCTTCCAAAAATCACCATTAAATTAATCCTTGCCACTGAAGAAAGAGGACGAATAAATCACATTTAATTTACAATTCTTTAGAATGTTTCAGACAATTCCAAGACACACGGAGGAAAAAAAAAGTATTAAAAATAGCCAAGAGAAGGACTAGGCAGCAGCTAAACATAAAGGCCAGGGGTGAGATCAAAATTAGAAACATATAATGTCTGGAGAACTGTCCATATAAGGGTATCTTTAAATCAGTAACTAAGTTAGGATAATCCACTGGGCAAAATAAACCGTTGCCATCATCACAATGGCTGACCCCTCCATCTCTCATTCAGAAATCTTTGGAGTCTCGGGAAACAAATATGGTATGTGCGACTTTATGTTGTTATGTTGGATAATACTCAACAGTATTTGGAGATATTTTCAAAGCTGGTCTTAACTTGCCTAGTTCCAGATGAGAAACTTCATATATTATTGATCTTTCACTCTTATAAAAATATAGAAGAGTAACTAACCATAGAGGATAAAACTTCTGCTGAGCATTTCTGGCTACATCTAGTGTACCATATTTACTTACTTTCCCCAACACCATGGATTTCCAGATTCCACAGAGCAGGCTGTTGTTTGTTCACTGTCATTTACTCATTCATTAGACTCTTAGGGAGCTTCTTAACCTGGTGCCAACACTAGAGAAATGAAATAAAGAAGGCTCCTACCGGGGTGCCTGGGTGGCTCAGTCGGTTGAGCAGCCGACTTCAGCTCAGGTCATGATCTCACGGTCCATGGGTTTGAGCCCCGCGTCAGGCTCTGTGCTGACAGCTCAGAGCCTGGAGCCTGTTTCAGATTCTGTGTTGCCCTCTCTCTGACCCTCCCCTGTTCATGCTCTGTCTCTCCCTGTCTCAGAAATAAATAAAACGTTAAAAAATAAAAAAATTAAAAAAAAAAAAAAAAGAAGGCTCCTACCTTCTAGGAATTCACTGTGTGTGGAAGACAGATCCACAAGTAATTATGACACAGTGTAAGGCCTATAACAGAAGTCTGCACAAGAGTAGGGTTGCAATTCTCTTCAGGGCTTGGGGAAAGGTTTTATGATTTATTTATTTATTTATTTATTTATTTATTTATTTTTATATATATGAAATTTATTGACAAATTAGGGGCACTTGTACCCCAATGTTCATAGCAGCACTCTCAACAATAGCCAAATTATGGAAAGAGCCTAAATGTCCATCAACTGATGAATGGATAAAGAAATTGTGGTATATATACACAATGGAATACTACGTGGCAATGAGGTTTTATGATTTAAATGACCAGGCAGAGAAAGGGTAAAAGGCATTTCAGGCAGAGCAAGCAGTATAGGCAAAAGCTCAGAGGGAGGAAACAGCACAGCATGTTCCAGGAATAGCAGAAGTAGGTATCCAGAGAGCAAATGATGGGATATAAGTGGGAGAGGAGGCAGAAGATCAGGTTGAAAAGGTAGATAAGCACTGGGTTGTTGAGGTCCGTAAGTGTCACACTAACAATCTCATCCGTTATCCTGTAGCCCTGACACTCTCAAGTCTGCCTACACATTAAAATCTCCTGAGAAGCTTTAAAACAAAATATTGATGCCTGGTATTTGTTAGTATCGATTAATTGGTCTAGGATGGGACCCGGGTATTTTTTTAAAAGCTTCCCATGTGTTTCTAGTATGTGGTCGGGAGGAGAACCGCTGCTGTAGGCAACAAGGAGTCAACACAACCATGTAAGCAGGATGGTGATGTAAAAATATTAAAAAACAAAACAAAAAACGAGTTAACTGGCACCAGTGTGAAGAGATCACAGGCACGGAGACTAGGGAAGGAATGTCAGTGTACAGGCTACTGGATACAGGCCAGAGATAAGAGTCTAAGACAGGAGCTATTAACATTTCGTGAGTCACTGACCTGTGTGAAAGTCGATGATAAAAGCTAAAGCCGTCTTCTTGAGAAAAACTCTTAGGTTAAAACATGTACATATAACTTCAAGGAATTATGAACCTCTTTGATTATGATAAATTCAAATTAAGAAACCCTGACCTAAAGGCAGTGATGAGAAATAGGAGAGAAAGACTTCTGAGGTAGAATCAATAGCACTGAGGACATTTAAGTGAAGGGAAAGAAGAGGAATTAAGGATGACATCACCACTTCTGGCTTGAGTTATAAATAATAAATGTGTACTGTGCACTCACTTAAGTATCAGCAACCATACTGAGCAGCTAACATGTATGTATCGCACTGAAATAAGACAGATTGCTGCCATACTAATTTTATAATTGAACAAACAGATTTAGAGACAGACATTAAGTAACTTGTCCAATGCCACGTGGCAAGAGTAGTAGAGCCAGAATTTAATCCGAGACCACATGACTCCACAGCTTGCGGTGTTAGCCTCTTCCAGGACAACCTCTGGTGAGTTGTACCCCTGGATGAACAAGAGGAGTCGGGAGGATAGAGTATGGCCAGGCAGAGGAAGAGAAGTGGAAGGGGTGGGGGTGGCAATACAAAAAAGTAGTTTTAGATAAACTATGTCCAAGATAGTACAAGACATGTGGATGACAGTAGCTGTTGAGTCAGAAAAAACAGAAACATCACAAGGTGAGAGTAAAAGATACAGAAACAGAACTGGTACTGAGTTCTCCTCATGCACCCAGTACCCTGCTTTCTCACAACACTATAAGCACCATCACTATCTTTCCTTTGCAAGTGAGGAATCAGACACGGGACGTCAGGGCCATGTGAGTGGTGGAGCCATCTTAACCCCTGACCTAAACGTCTAGGGCACTACAAAAAGGAGTGGAAACCAGGGTGTCCTAAGTGGCAGCAGCCCCCAACCTCTTTTAAAACTGCTAGTGGGAGAGGCGCCTGTGTGGCTCAGTCGGTTGGGCATCCGACTTCCACTCAGGTCATGAACTCATGGTTTGCGGGTTGGAGCCCTGCATCGGGCTCTGTGCTGACAGCTCAGAGCCTGAGGCCTGCTTTGGATTCTGTCTCCCTCCTTCTCTGCCCCTCCCCCGGTCCGCTGTTCTGTCTCTGTCTTGCTCTCTCATAAATAAATAAAAACATTAAAAAAATTAAAAATAACTAAATAAAACTGCTAGTGGAAGACACAGGGTTTGTTTTTTAAAAAGCTTTACAATAAAGGGGCGCCTGGGTGGCTCAGTCGGTTAGACATCAGACTTCAGCTCAGGTCATGATATACAGTCTGTGAGTTCAAGCCCCGTGTTGGGCTGTACGTGGACAGCTCAGAGCCTGGAGCCTGCTTCAGACTCTGTCTCCGGCTCTCTCTGCCCCTCCCCCGTTCTCAGTGTGTGTCTCTCTCTCTCTCTCTCAAAAATAAAATAAAGACATAAAAAAATTTTTTTAAAGCTTTACATAAAAAAGCTTTGACAATATTTATCCATTTCCATAACCTAAAGGTGTTTTGATTGAACCATTTGAGGGGTAGTAAGAGGCATCTCTGTATTAACCAATTTAAACAAATACTAAAGATACATTTCCACAGGGCAGTAGGCAAACTGAGGGGCAAACCTATGTAAAAGATACAACAGGACACAAATTCTATATAGTGTGTTACTATAACCTGGGGCAAAATTCAGACAATTAGTCTAATGGAGATAGTGTGCCTGTTTCCTGAGGCCATGGGAAGTGGTGAAATTTCCTTTTTTACTCTTTTTGTAGCTTGGAAAGAATGTGGTTTTTCTTCTCTCTAAAGTAACAAGAATAAAATCTTAAACCACACTCACACTACAAGTCTAGACTAGCTACTTCAGATTTTAACAGCGGAATAACTTTTACATCAGTTTCAGAAAAAAAAAAAAAAAAAAACCAAACCTGTTACAGTTCAATGTTTCAGCACCTATACCGACAACGGAGTAGTCTTTGAGTCACAAACACTCCTTCTATAAATGTACTTTTAAAGAGCCTACAATATCATCCTAGAACTGTCCTCTATTTAAAATTTTAAAAAAAAATTTTTTTTAAGGTTTATTTTTGAGAGAGAGAGAGAAAGAAAGAGAGAGGGAGGGCAGGGAAGGGGCAGAAAGAGAGTGGGGCAGAGGATCTGAAGCAGGCTCTGTGCTGACAGCAGACAGCCCAATGTGGGCTCACGTGATCATGACCTGAGCTGAAGTCAGACACTTAACTGACTGAGCCACCCAGGAATGGGGGATTGTCCTCTATTTTAAAATTAAAGTACCTGAGGGGCACCTGGGTGGCTCAGTCAGTTAAGTGGCTGACTGGCTCAGGTCATGATCTCACCGTTCATGAGTTCGAGCCCCGCGTCAGGCTCTGTGATGACGGCTCAGAGCCTGAAGCCTGTTTCGGATTCTGTGTCTCCCCCTCTCTACCCCTCCCCTGCTCATGCTCTGTCTCTCTCTGTCTCTCAAAAATAAACTTGAAAAAAAATTTTTTTAATTAAAGTGCCTGAGAGAAATATAAAATTCCAATTAAAAGAGTTTTGAAGTTCTGCTGTACAGCCTTTCATTGAGAACAGCAATACCTTACACAGTACTATTCCAGTCACCCATCACTATGCTTAAAGGGCTCCATTGGGAAGTCAGTGCTTTCTTTTTTTTTTTTTTAATTTTTTTTTTTTCAATGTTTATTTATTTTTGGGACAGAGAGAGACAGAGCATGAACGGGGGAGGGGCAGAGAGAGAGGGAAACACAGAATGGGAAACAGGCTCCAGGCTCTGAGCCATCAGCCCAGAGCCCGATGCGGGGCTCGAACTCACGCACCGCGAGATCGTGACCTGGCTGAAGTCGGACGCTTAACCGACTGCGCCACCCAGGCGCCCCAAGGGAAGTCAGTGCTTTCTAGAGCAGCCCACCCCATTACTGGAGAACTCTCACCAGAGCTTAGATCAAGCGGGAATCCTTTGCTTTGTTAATTTTCATTCACTCATTCATTCATTCATTCATTCATTCCAACATTCACTAAGCACACTCTGGTCTTTCTATTCCTTAATCTACAAGGGTTGTTGCCATTGCTATTTTATACCCTCTCCTTCAGATCCAGCAACCACAAGCAGTGGTTCCTCATGTGACGTCACGTCTTAGTCCACTGCTGTCCCTTTGCTCGTGTCTACCTAAAATGTGGTTTTCAGATACAAACACAATTCACCAAATGTGGTCTAACCCGCTCATATTTTTAGCAGTCACATTACAGAGACTGCCCAGACCAGCCTGTGGGCAAATAAACTCCCAGCTCTTTTTCATCTCAGGTGCATCTGAGACTGTCCTCCATGCCCAGGCATTGTTCAGCTCCTACACGTTTATCCTTAGTATCTTTCATCTTTTGGAACATTATTACAACCTATTGGGGTTATGCTCAGTCTGGATTCTGCTAGGTTTGGTATTAGCCAACTCTCCTAGGCTTATGTCACCTGGAAATTAGAAAAATTTATTTCAATCCAGAACTTTACAAGAAAGAGGACATTGTGATTAAAAATGTGCTATCAATGGCAACTCAAAGTACTCTGCAGGTTCTCTAGACTGAGTACTACTCTCTGATACCCGTATTACCAATTTTTAACCATTTTGAGGGGCAATAAAAACCCCCTTGAAAATCTGATGAAAGCCATAAAGTGCACATTTATATACAATTTTTCAGTCAGTATCAGGTGGTTCATAGATACTCTTGAAGCCCATCTGTTGGCCTCCCATTAAGGTGCCCCACCTTAGGGATTCTAGGACCTATGAAAAACATTTCTGGCCACTAGGATTTATTAATATCCATTACTAAAATAACTGATTCTCCTATCTAACACCCAATTTAATACCCAGGAGCCAAATAACTGGCAATCAACAGACATTATTAACTCGCTAATAATTCTCAAGATCAGAAAAAGTACCCAGAAACTAAGAAATCTGACCAAAACCAAACCATGGATTATAAGAATACTTTACAAACAAAAGCACAGGTACCTAAGCTTATATACACAAAGATATGTGTTACGCCACTGTTTGTAGTAAATTTTTAAAAAGGTGTGTGTTGGGGGGGGGGCACATTCTAAATGTCCCTTCATAGAGAAATGGCTCAATAAATCATGGCATGTTGAAAATTTAATTTATTTTATGAAAATAAGAGATCTACATTGACTTGGGACATATCGAAGGTATATTGAGGGGAAGCTTCAAAATAATATATAGTGTGATCCTATTTTAAAAACAAAAAACTTACAAATCTTATATTGTTAAACATACTTTTGTAAATATAAAAAAAGGTGTGGAAGAATTCACATCTGGCTGTGAAAACTGGTGGGGGATTAATTCTTTTTGTCTGTACTCATCTTTGCATACTTTCACTTGTTACAGTTAAGTATCACTTTTGCCAAGTAAAAATCAAAAGAAAAAAAGAAAAACTAAGTAGGGTTGACAATAGGATCTATCAATAAAAACGGAGACCTCTCACCCCAACACCCCATACGGATTTTCTAATGCCCAATTTCCCAAAAACTGTCCCACCCATAGTAAGTCCTGGATGAAATCTAATTTCCTTTTGACTTTTCAACAATTTTGATGTCTTTGATTCCAAAGACAGGCACTCTTCTGTTACACCTATTAAAGCTGTTTTATAGTTTAAATATGACCACAATTCACAAGTGTGGCTTTTGCCCCCTTTAGGGAAACAGACATCTCAGCAGAGCCACGTATATAAGGTGTATAGAACCCACATTAGTCCAATACATAAAAGATGGATGCATGCAGCACCAACACTATCAAATTCTAAGGTGAAGAAATAGGAGCACAGAGGCCATTCCTGGTGGGCCAGTGCTAAACATTAAAACTACCTGGAAACATGTTTTAAAATATCAGTGCCTGGGCACCACTTTCAGAGTCTAATTTGACTGGCCTGGGAACAGGTGCTTGTTTCAATCTAAAGTTTCTCTAGATTATTCAAATGAGCAGCCACTGCTTTCTACATTTCGTTTCCTTCCCTTCTATCAATTTTTACAGAGCTTTCCCTTTATCAGTTATTTCAGGGCCGTGACTGTATTTGGGAAAGCCAAAACTGATCAACCAGCCAATGCCTGTCCGCTACACATAATTTATATTGTCCTTCTGTTGATTTTTGATGCCCAACTTCAATAACATTACTGAAATCTATGGGTACCATCATGAGGAGCTCTTCACATGTCAACACTACTTGTAGCTTTGCCTTAATAATGACATCATTTATTATTAATCTTGGGGACAATGAGTCTATAAAACATCTTAGGACTCCAAACATTACATTGGAAAACACAAATCCAACATTACTCTACTGATTATTTGAAATATTGCTGGACATTAATTAATGGACTGCCTGATTTTCTGTGCTCATCTTTACAGGTATTTTAAAATTTTAACATCCACCACATTGCAAAATATTGATGGAAAGAAAAACCATTACTTGAAATATCTCCTCCCACTCAAATTTAGTATCTGAGAACAGTAAAATACCCAAGAAAAATTTCAATACAATATGCAAGGGGATTCACTAACAAAATGAAATATTTCTTTAGTACATGTTATATTACAACACAAAAAGTCAGGATTCAATACTTTGGACTGGTGCTGCAAATTATACAAAAAGATATTTTAAAACAAAGGACACTGTATGTTGTTTATAATGGCTGGCATTAAAAAATAACTGCCTTTATGTATCTACAAATGGCATTAGCATGTATTTTCAAAGAAGCTTACAATGGTCCATTTAAACTTCTGATCTAGGAACTGTACTCCCAAGCATTTATCCCAGTGAAATGAAAACTTAGATCTACAAAAAACACCTGTACACAAATGTTCACAGCAGCCTTATTTGTAATAACCCAGAACTGTAAACAACCCAAATGTCCTTCCACTGGACAAGTGGTTAAACTGTGGTACATCTATGGCATGAACAGAACTCAGCAATGAAAGGAACAAACTATTTGGCACACGCAACAATTTGAATGGATCTCACAAGCATCATGCTGAGTAAAACGAGCCTATCTCTAAAGATCACAGGCTGCATGAACATTAGAAAGCTGAAGAACACAATAGTGATCACCAAGGGTTTGAGGAAATTATAAAGGAGAACAAGAGAAAGCCTTGGGTTGATGGGTGAGGGATACAAAATCCTGCATCTTGATTGTGATGGTGGTTACACAAATACATGTAATCAAACTGCACAGAACCATACAAACACACACACACACACACACAAATGAGTGCATATAAAACTGGAGAAATCTGAATAAGCTCTGGATGGCACCAATGTCAATTTTCTGGTTTTGATCTTGGACTTCGGCTACCTTTGGGGGAAAATGGGTGAAGGGTACATGGGACTGCTCTGTATTTTTGCTATTTCCTATGAATCTGCGATCATTTCAAGACGAAAAGTTTTTTAAAAGTGAGAGGAAAACAAGAAGGTGGTCACTTATTTAAAACACACACACCATGTTTCCTAATCTATGTGAAGGTATAAACAAGTAAAAGGGAAAGATGTAATAAGGGTGGCTGGAAAGCAGATGGCTTGAATAACATGGAGCATTTATTATGTGCCAGGCACTACAGCTTATCCCATTTAACTCAAAAATCCAGTGAGGTGACTGCTGATTAATATCCCCACTTTTCAGATGAGGAAACTGAAAGAAGGTAAGAAATTCAATCAGGATCACATGCTGGCAAGAAGCAAAGATGTCAAAAATAAGAAGAGAATTTCAAAGAAAATAGGATTTGGAGAAAAAGTATCATTACTATATCAAGAAAAGATTTAAAAAGTAGCTTAAAATAGGTAGAATGCTACAGAGGTAAATCACAGCACACACTGATGAATACTCTGTCCTCCAAGAACTTAAAATCTGTAATACACATTAGCCTAGGAAACCTGAATGCACTTGACCAGAGATGTATTTGCAACTGGTTATTTTTTATTAATCTTTCAATTTCTGCTTAGAATAGAGAAGAAAAGTAACAACGATTTCTCCTCTTTAAAAGATGTCCACCAAATGAAAACAAGGAGAAAAAGGTGAACCAAAATTCAGAAATAATACAAATAGGGCACTCAAAATGGTAAGAAAACTAAGCTGATTGACTGTAACAAAGCCTATTCACGAAAGAAAACAGAAAAGCTGTAACACTGTCAAATGCAAGGCAGAAGTCTAAATTAGGTTAGAATAAAACATGAATCTACATATAATGAACAATATGGGCTAGCAAGATGAATATTTATTTGCAATAAAATAGTTTTAAATTAAATTATGCAGTTAAGATTGGTTTCAGTCTGGCTTAGAATAAGCGGAAGGAAAATTTCAGCCCTCTTTTTCACTCCATCTTCAATTTAGATCATTGAATATTGAATATTTTAACAGCATGCCAAAAAACAGAAGCAATTCTAAGATAAATTCAATGCAAGTAAATGGGTATTTAAGAGGAAGTTTCTTATTCTGGTTGTAAAGCCTCTGAGACAGGGTTGCTTTTCTAGAGGAAAATAACATCTCAATTTTAATTTTAAAGATCCAGTGAAACCCCAAGAAAATACAATATTTAAAATATTGGAAGTATTAACCACTCTTCTAAATTGCAGACACTAAGCAATCCACGTAGTGTGCCGCTTGAAGTAAATTGAGTAACCGCAGTCAGCTCTGCCTTTAGGATCATCTCTGATAGAAAAGGTATTCTTTCCTCTTAAATTATCTTTTTTAAGTTTACTTATTTATTTTGAGAGAGGTAGAGCACAAATGGGGGAGGAACAGAGAGAGAGGAAGAGAGAGAGAATCCCAAGCAGGCTCGACATTGTCAGTGCAGAGCCCAATGTGGGGCTCGAACCCATGAACCATGAGATCATGACCTGAGCCGAAATCAAGAGTCAAATGCGAAAGACTGAGTCACCCAGGTACCCCTTAAATTATCTTCTAAAAGCAAATGAAAATGCAGTGATGATATCAGCATGTTGGTTCTTAGAAGCTTTGTAACTGCTAATTCAGGAAGTAACATGCAGGAATTTTACTTGACGTTCAAAAATCTCTCTACAGATCTGGAATAAAATGGCCACACCACAATATTCTCATCCATGGCTTTAATTAATATGATAAAATCTGAAATAGAATTCTTGTCATACATCCTCGGAATTTCTTCCTCATGCACAAATAGAGTAAAGGAGGGCCAAAAAGCAAATGTATCCAGTTGGACGATATCTGTCATACAGTGTTTATGGATTTCTCTGCTCTAAGGAAATCTCATGAGGTTAACTTAGTTTTTACAGGTAAAACCCTAACACATTTTTTATAAAAGCCATAACCTAGGCCATTTTGTATGGTGTACAGATATACATTAAAATCTCCCTGTAGTTCTTGGGGGATCATACCAAGGAAATGTATTTTCAGTAATGCCAGATTCTAATCAATGGTGAATACAAATTTTTGAAGTTTTTACAACTAAATATCCTTAAATAGAAATATTTTTAAGGTCTGGAGTGCCTGGGTGGCTCAGTCAGAGCCAGTCAGTGGGAGACTCTTGATCTCAGCTCAGGTCATGATCACACAGTTTGTGAGTTCGAGCCCTGTATCAGGCTCTCTGCTGTCAGCACAGAGCCTGCTTCAGATCCTCTGTCTCTCTCTCTCTGCCCTCCCCCGTTGTCTCTCTTAAAAATAAACATTAAAAAAATGTTAAAAATATATTTTTAATGTGTGATAATGATATTGTGGTTGTGTTCTGACAAGGGATTTCTTGAACATACTGAAAATTCACAGATGAATAATTTAATATCTGAGATATGTTTTAAAGTAGTATGGCATGGGGGGGGGGGGTAGTTTAAACAAGACTTGCCACAAATGGAAAGGTAAAGCTGAAGGATGGGGACATATAGATGAATTATCTTGTCTTCTTTGGTACATGTTTGAAATTTTCCAACATAAACTGTGTATATCCATGCATGGGATATAAAATATACTCATATAACAGGAATTCTGAGCAGAAATTCAGGTTCTTGAATGCTTCTTTTATGGCAAAAATACCAGGCAAATCATCTCACCCCATGGTACTATAGTTTCCAATTTCTAAAATGCAGGGATGGAACATGATTTCTATGGTTGCTTCCAGTTCTGAAGTTTTTACTCTCTGAGAATGCTGTTTTGTTCTTCCGAATGGAATTTCAATTCATCTCACTAACTGTCTACAGTAACCGAGTCTATACTGAGAAGGCACAGCTGTCTTAAGACAAAGTATGATCTCAAAGCAGCTCTTTAAGACCATCAGTGCCACCCTGTCATCACCTCTCACTTACCACATGAAAAAAAGAAAAAAGGGAGGCAACCACAGTGATTTCCATAGGGTAGGTGAAAATTCCCTCCCTTCAGAGATTTGACTAAGGGTCACAAATCACATGATATGTATAAAAGGCACTCCCTTTAACACTGCAAATCTTCCTGAGTAATTATCAAACAATATTTTTATAAATGTATTTTGAAGACTTCTCATCACAGTACTGTTCATAACGGTGAAAAATCTGGTATGTAGATTACCATTAATAAGGGTTTAGTTAAATATATCATGGTATAGTCTTGTAATGGAATACCATGCAACTATGTAAAAAATAAAGATATTAGCCCACAATGATCAGGGTATCATAAAGGGACACAGGAACCAACTGAAAGACTCCCAATGGTCAAAGCTGGAAAAATTAGAGCAATAAAGTTGTATTGGATTATAACTCAAAGTATAAATATCATTAGTCTATACTGATATTAAAAAAATGATTCAATAAATAAATGGGAGAGAAGAGAGAAGTCTCCTGTGTAGAATTCCAAATAACGTATGTAGATACTCTGCTTCTCCCCTCCAGAAGGTGGAGCATAACTCTTAAGTGTGGGCTGCCTTCCTTCCAAGGAGCACAAGATGGAAAGTTGAGAAAAAAGAGTAACTTTACAATAGAGAAGTCTGACAAACACTACCTCAGCCAGGATGCCAAGGTCAACATCAACAGTAAGGTCACAAAGCTAGGATGCACCCTTGAAATGATGTGATAAAAACAGCCTTTTGCCTCTGTGGCCTCCCTTAGTCTAACCCCACATAACCCCAGTCTAACCATGAGAAAACAACAGACAAGCCCAACTGAGGGGCATTCTACTATCTGACTGGTACACCTCAAAACTGTCAAGTCATAAAAAACAAGGGAAGTCTGAGAAACAGTCATAGCCACGAAGAACCTAAGGAGACATGAAGACTGAATGCAGTGTGGACTCGTGGATGGGGTCCTAGAACAGAAAAAGACAGGAGGTAAAAACTCATGAAAGGGAAATCACAATAAAGTATGGACTTCAACCAATTATAATGTTATCAGTTTGGTTCATTAATTATAACATATATACCACACTAACGTTAAGAGGTTAATGAGAGGGGAAACTGGGAACTCTGTACTATCTTCGCAATTTCTTTATAAATCTAAAACCTTCTATGAGGCGCCTGGGTGGCTCAGTTAAGTGTCTGACTCTTGGTTTCAGCTCAGGTCATGATCTCACAGTTTGTGGGTTCAAGTCTTGCATCAGGCTCTACATTGACAGCATGGAGCCTGCTTGGGATTCTCTCTCTCCCCCTCTTTCTCTGCCTCTCCCCTGCTTGTGCACACACTCTCTCTCTCTCAAAATAAATGAAAATAAACTTAGAAAAAAAAATCCAAAACTCTTCTAAAATAAAAAGTTTATTTTTAAAAAATGAAAAAAACAAGATATAAACTTACAACGATGTGGAATGATGGCCAATATATAATAAACAAAAGAAGTGTTACTAAACAATATGCATATTATGAACCTATTTGTATTTTAAAGATATACATATATGTACTTTTTTACCAAATGTCTGGATAATTTACACCAAATGCTAACCTCTGGGAAGTGAATCACTAGTGATTTTCACTTCACCACCCACTTTATACTTTTCTGTACTATCTGATTTTGTTTTTTCCACTAAGCATTGATCACTTTAACACTGAGCCTTCTATAATCTTACAAACTATTAACAAAGCTCTTTTACTCTGGGAAAAAAAAAAATTAGGCATACAGCAGAGGATTAATAGCAGTGCTCCTGAGCTCAAAATAATACACATTTATAAAAGAGTAAATTTTACTTTTTCAAGGAAAAAATGTTTAATTTTATTAAGTAGGCTTAATGTGGGGCTCAAACTCACGACCCTCAGATCAAGAGCCTCATGCTCTACTGACTGAGCCAGCTGGGCGCCTCTCAAGGAGAGAAATAATATTTTAAGTTGGTACAGAAAAGTGAATGAAAGCATGGATTTTAATCAGACTTAGCTTAAATTCCTGGTTTCACCATTTACGACTGGTTATGACCTTGGACAGTTCAACAACCTCCCTCAATTTCCTCATTTTTATAGTAGGAAATATGTACAACAACAAACCTATTGCTCAGCATAAATATCCTAACATTATTTACTCATCAATATAAACATACATTACATACTACATAAGTGTGTAGTATATAAAATATACTTCATAACAAAATTTTATTGGGTTGCTTGGATGGCTCAGTCAGTTAAGCACCCAACTCTTGATTTCAGCTCAGGTCACGATCTCATGGTTCATGAGTTTGAGCCCCACGTCAGGCTCCATGCTGACAGTGAGGAGCCTGCTTGGGATTCTCTCTCTCTGCCCTCCCCACCTCAAAATAAATAAACTTAAAAAAAAAAAAACAAATTAAAAAAATTCAAATTTTATTAGAAGGAATTACATTAATAGTAGCAAAAACTTCAATGTATGCCTGGAGCCTGGCCCTACTGAGGCTCCATAATGGCAAGTGTTTCTTATTGGTATTAACAAAAACCCAAGAAAAAATAAAACACCATCAGGAAAAAATTTAGTTTCTCTAAGAACAGGGAACAGTAAAACACAAACCCTACCCTCAGCTCATTCTACATCATCTGCAGCAATTTCCCAAATGTCTCTGCTAACTATTTATTATGGTGATTAAAAATGTTATTGTTAACATGCCCACAGACCTGAGATTCGTCCAGAGAATACTCATGAAAGCCACTTTTCTAATCATAACCAGCTTAAACTAAGCTTTGGAATACTAATACATCAAGTTCTCCTTCCTATGGAGATAGTTTCCCTATTTATGAATGTCAATACAAATTTATGAATGTCAATACAAATAAACACCAGCCACAAACTAAACTTATTTAAATCTCTTGATTATACATAACGAACTTTAATAAAGAAGCTTTAAATAAGACATATATTTTGATCTGTAACAAATTTCTGGGCTGGCTGATTTATCTCAAAAATGATATTTTCAAATTACTCAAATTCAAACCTTACATTACAAAAAATCACAACAGACAAGTCTAATCACACTATGAATTAGGGGACTTTTTAAACAAGGCCAAACAACGCACATCAGAAGAATCAATTTGTTCCATCAAGTGAAAAGTTTACCCAAACTGATTTATCATACAGTCTAGGACATACACCCTTAAAGACCTGTTAATTTAGGAAGAAATTAACCAACCATAAACATAACAATATTATATTATTGTGGCAATTTTTTCTACATTAGAAAATGCAAACTGTTCAGTTTGGTTGTTAAAAGAAGTTAATGTAAACACCTTTTAAAATAACAAAAACATAGATACAATTCAGAAACTATATTCAGGTTGTTATATGTAACCCAGTGTTGGGATTACAACTATACAAAGACAGATTTTATAACATACTCAAAAGTATGTCACTGAGAACTGCACTGGCAAATAGATCAAAGAAACTTCTTTTGGTTAAAAAAAAAAAAGAGACTGACTATAAGGTTTTGAGTTAGTTTAGTTTTCTTAAACACTATAAAAGCAAATTTAAAATGGGAATTCCAAGCATTCTGCATAGCAATATTATATATACAAGAAGCGTATAATCCTTTATCATGTTCTCTAAATTCTAAACCACTGAAGAAGGGACCATACTGGCACCTCCTATATATTATCTCATTTAATTCATATAACAATCCTAGATAATCATCACAATTTCAAGGGGAAGACACTCAAACTGAGTACTTTAAGTAACCTGCCCAGATAATAAGGGATACACCAGCAATTACATTACAGTCAGAATTTATATACGATACATACTACACACACCAGTTATATACATATCTGGTATCTAACTTTTTAGGTTTTTAACCTATACAATTAGTCTGTTCCTACGATAACTACTATGTATGTGTATTTCAGCATTTGCCACATTGTACTGTAATCTTTTACTTGTCAATATTCCCTATTCAATTATGAGCTTCCAGAGAGAACGGACTATATGGTGTTCATCTCTGTAATTGCAGAACATAGTCCTGTACCGAGCACATCTACATAAATTTCTCCTTAGTAGCTTACCCATGGTTGTGATGTTATTTTCACTAGCTGTTCATGGGTGGTGAATATTACAGAAACATTATCACACTATTAGCCATCCCTTCAGCTTCAAGACACCCAACAGTAACCATCACAATAGGAGAAGGCTTGGGCAGAAAGAATGTTCAGTCTGATCAACCCCAGTGTGTAGCATTACTCTTAAAATCCTATTTAAATACATTACGTGCTATACAGGGTTCTTCTTTTTTAAGTTTCATAAAGCTGCATCTGCACTTACAGTAGTCTACTACCAGGAGTTCATACACTTTATAGGAAACTCAATTACAGGATAGCTCCATGTTCATAGTATATACAAGAATTAAGGAAAGACATAAGACGACATAAATCATCAAAGGCATAAAGTAAACGCTTGCCAAAAGGCTACCTTTTCATTACAACAGGACTACAGTGTCCACAGGGACAAAACCATACAATTTATATGCTTTCCCATACAAGAAACAGGACTGGATGTTAATGGCATTTTTGAGAATGTTACAGTGTAATTATAAAATGCTATAGGTTAATATATAAGGAGACATCAAGTCTCTCAAAACAAAATGAATATTTACAAGATTAAGTTTCTGTTTTGTTAAACATTAAATAAAGGTGTTGGAACTTAAATGGAAATGTAAAAATACCAATGACCTAGTACTAAAACTAGTTAACAGAATTACTGATACTTTTCATTCTTTTAGCAGACCTTTTACCTAATAAATGTTAAAGCATGTGGTTTGTGTTTTCAGTTTTCTTCCCAGTTTTAGATATTGACTATGAATCCTTTTCTAGTATTTACCTTTCTGTTCCCACCTTCCACCCAATTCTACCCCCAAACCTGGTAAGGATGTCTTCTTTAATTTTTCAAAACAAGGGAGTGAATTCAAATGTCTGTCATGAACTGTTGAATAAAGAGTTAAAATGACAGCATCATAAGACTATCCTGACTCTCTTTAAAGTCATATTAGTCTTCTAGAATAGCAATCTAAATCTTAGAAGCAGAAAACACAGGAAGCTCAATGTTCCAAGAAAAGTTAATAATAATTGATTCATCCTGGCTACCCAGGAAATACACAGCAAGGATCCGTGTTCTATGCAAATACTGACAACAAATCCATCTAGCAATACCTGCCATCCTGGGACAAGGAAAACAGAAGAAGAGAGCTCACAAGGCAAATTCACAATGACTAAAAAGTACACAAAGAAAACATCAACAGTTCAGAGGTGAGAAGGGATAAGAACTAAATGAAACACAACAGAGATCAGTGTACTTATACTGACAGAAGTAGACTGAGGTAGTGGAAGAGACGAGATCACCACTGACGGGAGATGTGAGTGGGATGCAAGTGGACAGGACGCGCAGTGGACAGAGGGGAGGGTAAAACAAGCAGGAGCTGGAGGTGACAGGAGCTGCATTACAAGAGATAACAAAAGACTGGAGGCGGCAGACAAGGCAGGAAGCCCACCCAAGGAAATAGAGGGTAAGGAGAACAGAAATCATTTTCAATGGGAGGATGAATCATGGAAAAGGCAGGAAGCAGGCAAAACACAGACACCAAGCAAGAAATTCTAGACAGATGAGAAAAAAAATGTAAAAGTAGTAAGTACATAGGGAAGAAAAGTGAAAAAAGGATGAAGTAAACAGGCCTACTAGGAAAAGAAATATTTATTAAAAAATGGTTTCTGGAATTTTGTTTTATTAATTTAAATTTTAAAATCGCTTCTGCTTATATCTCTTTCTGTTGGGTAAAACTTGATTCATAAGAACAAAGGCTTCCTCAGTTTACAAAGAAGGAAATTATGGCTCAGGTCAACTGACTTAAGTCACAAAAGTAGGAAGGGTTGAAAACAATAATTTGCTGTCAGTTAATAATCTTAGTTCTAAGCCACAAACTAATTTTTATACTGACAATGTGTGTATACACATTAATGACTTTAATGACCAATTGCTTCATTTGTTAAGTACAAAAGCCTTCTCTTTTGCTTCATTTGTAAAGTACAAAAGCTTTCTCGTTCTCTCTCTCATATTCTCTCTATGCTTATCAGCATTTGGAGAAATCCCTGCTTCTTACTGCCTCCCCCAAAAAGGAAAGGGCACAGTATGAAGGTAACATTTACATTAATATTGCTAAAAAGAAATCTGACGGAGGTTTAAAACAAAGTTAAAACAGTAATGGTTAAAAGATGTTGTAAATTTTCTTTAAATGTCTACGACCCATGTTATTCTGGTCTCCTAGTTAACTAAAACCACAACACAGAGATCATCCTTCATTTCCACCTAGGAAGAGTAGAGGAAAACAAAACACTGAACAAGAATACAAAAATAGAAAGACGAGCAAACCCAAAAACGAATGGAAATTATTCTATTCTTGATCTTAGAAAACAAGCAAGGGTAGGAGAGAACCATACCAAAGGTCTATTTATGAAGATACAATTCTTATTTTTAAACTGAAAAAATACGGTCATCAGATCTTCAGGCTAAAAAATTGTGCAAGAAAAAAGCAGGCACATACAGAGACTGAGGAGTAGATAAAAGAAGATGAATCTGAAGCCACAAAAACTGTGAACAAGCAGCAGCACATTATGAAGAAGCAATTTGTCAACATCCTTCCCTTTAGTGATTAGCAGAAGCTGGTTTCTGGAGCCAACAATCCAATGAACTGTTCCCATTTCTCCTACTGTATCTACTATTTCTCTATCCAAACACAATAAAACTCTGATCATGAGGAAACTACCAGCTATTGCAGTGGAGGAAAATAATGCAAATATTACACACGAAAGCAGCTGGGTTAACAACGGTAATGTAAGAAACATATAAAGACTTGTGCTAGAGTCTTGTCACTCATATTTTCAGAACTATCTTCTTTCAACTCCTTAAAAATCCTAAATGATACTGGGGTAGCTTCTTGAAATTTGCCTTTTCTTCACTTTTTTTTTTTTTTTTTTTTTTTTTTTTTTCCATTCTTCCATGATTATCTTAATGAGTCACTTGACCATATAGTCCATTCACAGGCATCATCGACACACATTTTTATTGACTTCTGGAAGTGGATGCTGCTCCACAGCCTTTAGGAGACTTCTTGAAGGAACAAACCTGGTTCTTTGGTCTCTGAGGACATGCTGAAATTAGGATTCTCTCTCATACTCAAAGATGACATGGATGCAAGCCAAACTGTGCTGTTTCCAAGGTAAGATGCCTTAAAACACAAAGAAAAAAAAAGTTAAAAATCAGATTTTGAAAACACAAAACTCTAATAAAGCAGTACAAATTCTCACAGTATTTACATTTTAGCTAAGACTGAAAAATAACTGATTCAAATAAAAAATTTTTTAATCTTTCACTTTAGCATTAAATACTGTATTTTTCAAAAAAACTTTAACAGAGCATCACAAAATACACAATAAAAATACTGCAAATAATGGACAATTCCTGAAGTTAATACAAAAACATGTTAAAATTATAAAGAAATTCGGGTGATTTACCATTTAATCTTTATCCTGGCCAGGATAGAAGATAGGCTATGAAAAAATATTATTTTCCTATATTCATATATTACTTGAAAATTATATGAACAAGCATGGTTTATAGTCAGCTATAAAATGAACTGCTGAATTGACTTGGAAAATTTCTTCTAGCCCCAAAATTCTGAAATTACTATCATCTGGTGACACAATCTTGGTACCACTGAACCAGCTCTAGGTAAGGCAAGTCATTTGACTTTGCCCAATTTTCTTATCTATAAAATACACAGCTGGTACCTAAGGGGGAGGTAGGGACTAGGATCACTTGCAGATGATTTAAAACACAGACGCCCAGGCGCAGCTCTAAAGAATCTGAATCTCTAGGGGTCAGCTAAGGTGTCGCTTACTTTCATCATAAACCCTGGGTCATTCTGACGTACACTTCTACTTAAAGAACAATCGCACTGGATCACATTCAGGATCCAGCTCTACAAACCTAAAATCCATAAAATGGGGCAGTAGACATTTTATTAAATTATCCCATATTGATAGAACTAAAATAAATGAATTAAATAAATTCATATTGATAGAACTAAAATAAATTCAATTTCTCTTTCCCTAAAACTCCCCATTCAGAGAAGAACCTGAAATTAAGATTAAGGCTAACATGCCCATTGGATAGACATTTCGACATAGATTATTTTAACTCCAATTATTTCTTGGGATATTTAAATAGAACACAACTGTGGGACAATGTTCACAGTTATAAACTGCTTCTATGACAGGTCATCCCAAAATATGTGCTGGTATGAAAATGGAAACAGCAGGTCATTTCTTCACTGACTCCTATTACAAAGTACCCCCAAGACAAACAACATGACCTCCTACCCAGCAGAAACAATCTATAACACAGAATACTATACCTGCAGAGCGTGAGTCCTCCCTGGCCGCTAACCAGGTTTGTAGCCCATGCTTCATTCAAGGGCACTTCCTCCTCTGATTCCTGGACAGTGGGTGTGCTGATGTATGTACTCCCCTATCTGTGGAGTCATTTGGATTCAGTGTCTCTTTTGATGCCCAACACCCCCAAAATAATACTGTCAGCTCCTGACAAAAGGGACACAAAAGTGGGTTTTCAGAGAATACCATTTTTTTTTCCATCTTGCTGGATTTTGTTTGCAGCCCCTCTTCTAATTCCACGCAGCTTCAAAATGACTTCACTCCAGGTATGTCACCAAATCAACAGCACAATTTTACATTTTTTTTTCCATCAAAGAAATATTACTAGAAGAGGCCTCCTGGCCAATAGTGTTCTGTACTGCCCAAGACAAGCTGAACAAGTGGATCAAGATTCCACATGAGGCCACAGCAAATGGATATAAGTGCACAGGAAACCTTCAGGAACACTTACGTTCTGGTAAGTTACTACCACTGGGGTTTAAATCTAGTAAGTGTTTAAAAAAGAAAGGTAGTAAGATATCAAGTGTTATTCAATATTTTATTTCACGTTTTCTGACACTAAATTAAAAACTTCAACAGTCATTATCCTACGTCCTGGTGAATCACTGTCCTTGAATTCAATACCTACGGAAGAGTTATAATCCTCATTCAGTGTTGAGATTCAAAATTCAGTTTCTCTCCCCTTGCCTTTAGTCATTTCAAAATGTAGTGTCCCCGGAACCATTGATCAACCACTTCCATTTGAAAAATTCAGCACTGTTTCTGCAGCTCAGTCCTTGCAACCTATGCTACTTTGAAATTTGAAAAAGAGAACTTTTTTACAGCCAAGAAACTAGTGTCAAGTTTTAGATCTGTCTTCTTTGATCAAGAAAAACTCCCCAGAGAAAGGACACTGACTTGGGGGCCAGAATGCCTGGGCTCATATCCAGTCCCCTTACTATATGCATTGTGATCTTGGGTAAGTGATTTAATTACCTTGCTGGGTCTCAGTTTCCTCGTTTTAAGAAATGGGATTATAACTGTACCTACTTCGAAAGATTGTTGACATTCCAACAAATTAACAGGCAAAGATTCCTGAAACAGTATCTGGCACATTTTAAGCACTACATAAATGTTAGCTATTATTTTCACTTTATTTTATTTAGCTGCAAATTCTCATACTGTTTCACATGTGCACACAATGTCTGCCCACCTAAAATACGACCTACTTGAAGACTGGAATCACATGCTGAATATCTCTGATGTTTCCCCTAGGGTATCTAATATTCACTCAATAAGTAAATACAAAGCTACTCTGTATATATTATACTGGATGAATAAGGAAAACATAGTACCTTATATATTCTCAGCCCTCAGTAGCCTTTATTTTAGGTGGGGAAACAAAACATGCAGAAAAACTTATTTAACAGTATAAAGCCATAAGGGATTAAATGCCAAAGTATGTGGTATAAACAACTAACATTTATACCAGTATACATTTATACTGGGCTTATCGTGAGCTGCAGATTCTGTGGAGAAGGTAAAGCTGGTGTGGCCCTGCCCCTAAAGTTAAATGGGATCTCTGGTAGTGGAAAGAAGAGAGGACAGGATTCCAGTGTATTTGGGTTCATTCCACAAACAGTCACTGAGTACCTTCCATGGGTCAGGCTCTGTTCTAGGCTCTGGAGATAAGGCAATGAATGACAGAAAAGATCCCTGCACTCTGGAGCTTTAAAGGGCACTCCATGTGAGAGCCAAGTTTTGAAGTAAGGAACGAGAAGAGCTTATCTTCCAAAACGATGAAACAACACTGGTTAAATGCCTTACAAACAGGAGCCAATGCCGTCATTATGGTCATTCTGACTCTCCAACAACAAACATACAGAAATGGCTGTGGTGAAAAATTCAGTAACTTTCATGTACTGTATTCTAAATGTTCCACTGTTTATAAAGCACATTAAAGGGATACTCTCCAGATTCTTGGATACAAATATCATAGAAGAGATTTTAAATACATACGGTCAATACCATTAGAACGATTTTCATTACAGAGGCCACTGGAGGCCTAAATTTTGCCCAAATGGAAAGCCTATTAATGCTCTGCTGTACACCCTTGTGCTTTGTCTCCACCCTCCACCCCATCCCTTTTCGTTTCTTTCCTTGATCTACCAGTGGCTGTCCACAGCTATCAAGTATCTACTAGGAAAGTGCCTAAAGATGCAAGTGCTGACAGGAATCAGTTAGTCACAATGGGTGGAAACATTAACTCCAAAAGAAACTATGTGCGTTTTTTTCTTCTTACATCCTTCCATTGATGACAACTCTCCACTCTGCCCCTCCCCCCAAAGAGAAGGCCCACAGGCCCACAGGGGAAAGGAACCCTCTTATAATAGTGACTGGCAAAGCATTCCCAACCTCTCTCTCTCTCCAACGATGGACCACTAGAATCAGGAGACAGGTTAAGTCCAATATACTCTCATCACAAATGAGACACATTTCCAAGCATGTCCCTCATCCTCTCCAGTCCTTTTCAACCTCTTCTACTCTCAGAAGATGCAAACTGTTAGACCTTACCATCATACTCTCATTGTTATGCCTATACAAATCATTACATTGTATTTTTGGAAACACAAACTTTCAAAAGGGCCATTAACGTTTCTCCCAAATTTACCTTTTTCCAATGTCTAAGAATAACCTGTTCATTGGATGACCATGATATGTAATCAGAATTTGGATAAATATGAGGCACAGGACTTTAGAAACTATTGAATACCCAAATAAAGAGACTAATTGCAGTTTTATGCAATTTTAAAGCCATCTTCCAACTTGAAAAACACATTCTTTTACTGAGTCATTTTATATTGCCAACACCCTTCTTCACAAAAACAGAAACAGAAGTAATTAATGTACATACTCCACATTTGGATCTATTCAAATCAAACCCATGTATTCACAATTTCTGAGCAAACTATGCCTATGCAAAAGTTATCCCAGAAGATTAAATGATAAAGCACATACCATTTGGCAGAGGCCTGGCAAACAAGTACTCAACATTACCCATTACTACTGTTCCTAATTTTCCAACTTTAGAGTCAAACTAAATGGTTTATATTTATAAATTACTTACATGAATATATAATGTATATTTAATACATAAAAGTTAATGTGTATTAATACTCTAAATAAAGCTAGTATATTATTGTACCAAGCAATGTTCTTCATCCAGACAAAGATGAGCTTAACTGTAACAGAATGAGCCACAAAAAAGGCAGAGAAAACTTGCAAAGAGATTTGGGTTAAAGGTTAGCTCTTAACCTCTTCTTATTAAGGATACAACCGCTACAAGATCTGGTATGAATTATAATTAGCAGTCAGCTGATCCTAGAGAACTAGCTCAACATAAATAGTTAAGACCTCAAGCGTGTGGACAAGTGGCCATTTATTCCCAAGGTTGCTACCAACCACTGAAATCTGATTACTTGAACACTGATGCTGAAATCCTGCATAAATTCATTAACTCTTATGGTAGAAAATCCATTTTTCAAATCTATTTCCCAAGGAAATCTATTTTACACACAATTTTTTTAATACACAAAAATCACTTCAACTGACAATACTGCGGCATCCTGGGCACATCCAGTTTTTAAAACACCTCAACAATCTCAGCCACGCATCATTTATTAAAAGGGAAAAATGGAAAGATAATTTGGAAAGCATATGCTTTCTTAACTATTAAATACTAAAAGTAACTCTACGCCTTCATTACGAAAGAAGAAAATCTCCGTGTTTCCCAGCTTAATCCCGATTCGTGGGACAATCAATGCACATTCCCCCCTCCCACGCTGACAATCACGCCCGGGGCGCGCCGAAGTGGGGCGGGCAGAGGCATGGAACTCCCGGGTAATGACCCGTCCCCGCTACTTCTCGCTCGGTTTTGGCACACAACCGCAACACCCACGTGGACTTCCAGGCGGGGGCGGCGAGACCCGCCGCCAGCACCAGAGCCCGCCACCCCGGCCCGCCCAGCCCTCCCGCGGGGGCTCCGGGCTCCGGGCCGGGGGCTCGCGGAGGGCGGCGCACGGAGGTGACGCGCCACGGGGGAGGGGAAGGGAGCCCGGCTCCACTCACGCGCCCGGGGGCGGCACCGGGGCCGTCGCTGCGTCGCTCCCGTTCAAAAACTGAAAAGGGGGGCGGGGGGGGGCGGGGGGAAAGACCTGGCTCCTCGTTTCATCCGGAAACCGGCGGGCCGGCAGGAAATGACGAAGGCAGAGGTCGTCCAGGTCCGGTCGGTAACCGGGTCCCGCGCGTCCGGCCCCGACTCTGGGGGAAAGAGCCCCGAGCGGAGCAGCCTGGCCGCGTGCCGCCTCCGGAGCCAGCAGCGTGAGTGGACCCGCGTCCCGGCGCCTCCCGGGCCCCGGGCGGGGCCGCGTCACCCGGCCCCGCCCCCCGCCCGCGCGCCGGCCCGCCCCGCCCGAGACTCGCGGGGGAGGGGAAGGGAGGGGTCCGCTGCCCGCTCCGCGCCCCCAGCCCTGGGCACGGAGGCTCCTACGAGTCCATCCCGCGCTGCGAGCCTCTCTCCGGGTCGTAAGGAATAGTGAGGCTCCGAGGGCCAGAAACGCAGACAAAAAGCCGAAGCAGCCGCGACGGCCGCGCAAGCAGGGGGCGGCCGAGACGTCCCCGGCGCAGCTGGAGTTTAGCGCCAGCGTTTTAAGATTGAGCCCCGCGCAGCCTTCGAGCGGCGGAAGCGCAAAGGATGTTCCCGGCCGCTCTGGAAGCTGCCTGTGGCCACTTAGTGGGAGAGGATTATATTTTATACCCTCGCGACTGGATTTCCTTCCAGGAGGAGCCGGTGTCAAGGAACCGGGGTCAAGGCTGGAAGGGCTCAGGTTTAGAAGTCAGTTATATGTGACAGTCAAGTTGCCGCTCCACTCCCTACTCCCTACTTGCTCCACTCCCTACTTGCAACTTTGGGCAAGTTACATAACCACCACTACCACCTTCCCGGTTTCTTTCTTCTGTGAAATGGAGCGTTAGTGCCTCACTATTGCAAAAACTCAATATGTGGACTGCCCTACATATAAGCCCTCAAATGTTAATTCCCTTCTTCCTCTTGGTTGAAGGCCTGTTACCTTGTACCCTTCTGCTTTGGGAGCCCAAACCTTTAATGTTTCAGAAGACAGAGAAAATTACATTTATGCAGTGGATTGTGTTGTAAGCAACTCTGTAAGTGATGCCAATCTGAATTTTTATCAAGATAGCAAAGCTGTAAGTGAGAGACAAAAATGTAATATTCAAGGCAGAATGACAAATGATACTCCATTTTAGAACCACCTAGACATGGTATCAGGAAACTGATTTTAAAGCTTATGATACAGTCACTTGATCCCTGGAAATTTTCTCCTAGTTCTCAACCTGAAAGTTTATCAAATGAAAACCAAGCTCTAGTTGTCATATTTTGGGAACTCTGTCTCTGGATACTAACGTTTTACTTGGGACTTAACTAAGCTCATCCTAGAATCCCCTTACCAAAATTGTTCAAGCATCACTGCACAGGAAAAATATGTGAAAATTCAGTTTTCTCACAAGAACCCTGAACGATGATCCAAGCAAGTGGCTAGCCATAATGGTGATCTTGCTGAAACTGTGCATTTTGCTTTAGAAGGCTGTAGTGGTATGTAGTCACCGCTTAGCAAGTATGTATGGGTACACTTTGTTAGACTGTAGTGTGCTGGGAGGTGACGGTCATAGTTCAGGCCACATGTGGGCCGTGGGTCTGTACTATGACTCTGGACAAGGCCATTCCTTCTTCCTGGTAGTCTTGCAAAACCATGCCATTGGTCATGATGGAGGACTGGGCAGGCAAGGCCTACCCTCAGTGCAAATCTTTCACAACTACAGTGCTAAAAATAACTCAAGTGCCTGTCCCTAGAACTGTGGAATGGTAGTGTCATTGCATACCAGCGATGTTGTATAATCCATGTTGTTTAATTCATGTTAAAATTTTACCATTCTGGGTCAGTAGTAATTCAAAATCCTTCTCTACATATAATTAAAGACCGGCATATTTGTAGCAGGATGAAGACAAGCTCTGTAGGAATACACCATTTATCAAGGGGCCCATGAACAGAATTTTGTGAGAAATGGAAGCAAGAAACTAACCTGGCGCAGATCCATTCAGGTGTTAGAAAACAGGTAGGAAACACTTCTATGATTTGTCAGACAACGGGCACCTGCAAAATGTTCCAATGGCCGCTGCTGTATGTTCACTGTTTCTTCCCAAATCTGCTAATAGCTCCCAATCCTGAAACCTACCACCCTTGTGGTGCAATCATCCATGGCTTTCTGCAGCATCTCAAATCAGATATCCAAAGTCATCTCTTTTTGCCAAAAACATGTTTGTTGTTGTTACTTTACATTTTAGCACCAGCAAAATTCTAGATTCCAGAAATCATAAAGACAATTATAGTCTCGTGTCTTCCCAAAGTTTCCATTTCTAAAATAGGCTGATCACTTTCAGAGAAAGTCTGGAGTTCAGTTTTAAGAAATAAGAGTTAAAACTGTAAATATGCCAAATCTCCCTATATATCCTACTCCTTTAAAAAAAAATCCATTTCCAGGCTTTAATATCAAGGAATTGGGTATGGTATAATGTTTAAGTAATATCTAGATCTTGCATCTACAAATTTTTATAATTTAACATAAGTTGTTTTTATTACTACTTGGCCAATTTTTAAAAGATCAATCTTTATATTCATCAGACACCAACAGATATTTTAAAGAGATCACTCTTAACCTCGGTGTCTAGAGTTTAAGTTAAATGAGCACTCATGACACTCACTTTATTGTAAATGAACATAGGATGTCCCCAAACATCTGACAAAAACTTCAGGTGTCAGCAGAGAAAACATGCCACCTGGTTTAGGAGCAGACCTCTGGGGAAATTTTATTCATTTTATACAGAGGTAAGCTATAAGAAAGAAAGACTGCCTTCAATGCGCACTTGTTAACACTGAGCCAGATCTACATTGCAGAACATTTTGGAAGCTTACAGGAGATTGGAGGATAGTTTGTGCAAGAATGTCTGCAATGCCTTCATTGTTGGTAGGATGTCTAGAAAAAAATTGCAAAACAATTTCTTGGACATTTCAGATATTCTTTTTCTTGGAATTAGAAAATGGCTGTCTAATTCTTAGAAACTACTGTACATTTATCGCCTATAACTTGTTCAATTTTTCTCCTTTTCATATAATGTCTAAAACAATGCTTTTTGGTTTTCTTTCACGTATTAGGTCATTTTACTTAGATTTACCTGTATGTCCAACACAAGGGAGGCACTTTCAACTAACTCTCAAACACCAAGGGGACACCATTACTCTTTTACTTGCTATTTGAAACACTTGCTATTACCACTCTTATTTTCTGTGAGAATGTAGGAAGAATGCATTTCCTTGAATAGAAGTCACAGCTGTGTAAATAGCAAAAAGTAACTTTTACCCCGTAGTTTCTTTCAACCACATTTGGCCAGGAGGCCAAAACTAGATAAAGCTTCAAACTTTCCCACTTGAATGGGAGGCAAGTGAAAGAGCATAGAGATTAACTAGAGTTTTAACCTACATGTGGAAGATACAATGTTTCAAAATCAAAAATAAGGGGAAATACATTTCATGCCTTAGTTATCTAGCCCAGGGGTTGGCAAACTTTTTCTTAAAGGGCAAGATTATAAATATTTTAGGCTTTGAGGGATGGAAAGCAAAAATCAAGGGTACTATACAGGTGCTTACAACCATTTAAAATATATCCACTTAGAAATGTGAAACCATTCTTGGCTCCTGGGCCATCCAAAAGCAGGCAGCAGGCTGGAGTTGGCCAGAAGGCCATATGTTTGCCAGCCTTTCTCCAGATGGTCATACCACCACTAACTAAAAGAACCCCTGTTCTCTTTTCTTTCTTCTAGCCCCATGCCTGGAGGTTACGGAGTGATGGGTGACGATGGCTCTATGGATTACAGTGTTCATGAGGCCTGGAATGAAGCCACCAATGTTTACTTGGTAGTGATCCTTGTTAGCTTTGTTCTCTTCATGTATGCCAAGAGGTAAAGGTTTTAGTATTTCAGGGTTGATAAGAAACTGGGCATTTAAAAGGTTTACACGTTTGTTTGTTCCAAATTAAATGCACAAAAATACTGCATTTATGCATTATTGCAAAATTGAGCATTTTTGTTCTTGCTATGAAAGCACTATCTATTCAGGTCTGTCCTCGAGCTCTGGACACCAAGGCTTAGCTTTGAAGAACCCACTGCATTAGGAGTTGGACATTTTGGGGTGCCTGGGTGGCTTAGTTGGTTGAGGGTCCAACTCTTGATTCTGGCTCAGGTCATGATCCCAGGGTTGTGGGAGGAAGCCCCACGTGGGGCTTTGTGGCGCTGAGTGTGGAGCCTGCTTAGGATTTTCTCTCTCTCTCCCTCTGCCCTCTCCCCATCTTGTGCTCATGCATGTGTGCTCTCTTGCTCTCTCTCTCTCTCTCTCTTTCTCAAAAAAAAAAAAAAAAAAAAAAAAAAAAGGTTGGAAATTTAAGTGCAGCTCAGGTACCCTGACTGGCTTCTATCATTTCTAATGTAGCTCAATTTTATCATCCAGCCTGGGCCCTCTGTCACTCTAGGATGAGCATTTTATTTTTGGCCAACATGCCTGAAATGCAGAAACACTAATTCCTATGTATTAAGCAATTCTCTCTTGGCACATGTTAAGTTTTCCCTTCTGATTCTTGTGCATGACCATATCATAGCACTTACTGAATAATGTTGGTATTATCTGGCTACTTGTCTGTCTGTTCCACAAAAACTTCAGTCCCTTCAGGACAAGGGCTTTCCCTTTTAACCTTGTGTCCCTGGTGTGCCACACAGTGTAAATCCTCAATAAATATTTCCTGGTTTAATTCCAGGTGTTGTAGCATAATTTAACTATTCTTTTTCACACACCATGGCTCCTTTCCTTTAAGTACAATTAAAAAAGAGAGAGAGAGAGAGATGGGTGCTTTGAAGAGTAAAAGCAGTATTCACTGGACTGAGTTGCTTCTCCTTAGGGCCCCATGCTCTTCGGTATTCTCTATGCAGGTTAAAAAGGCATTAGATATGTTAGAAGATATTTGATAACTGATTTAATTTCTCTGCTGGTTATGGGCCTGTTCAAATTTTCTATTTCTTCCTGTTTGAGTTTCGGTAGTTTGTGAGTGTCTAGGAATTTGTCCATTTCTTCCAGGTTGTCCAGTTTGTTGGCATATCATCTATCATAGTATTCTCTTATAACTATTTATATTTCTATGGTGTTGGTTGTGATCTTTCCTCCTTCATTCATGATTTTATCTATTTGTGTCCACTCTCTTTTCTTTTTGAGAAGTTTGGCTACGGGTTTATCAATTTTTTTATTCTTTAAAAAAAAAAAACAGCTCTTGGTTTCATTGATCTGACAACAATTAAGAGTCCTGGGTCAGATGGCTTCCCAGAGAAATTCGACCAGACATTTGAAGAAGAGTTAATACCTGTTCTTTTCAAACTGTTCCACAAGACAGACATGGAAGGAAAACTTCCAAATTCATTCTATGAAGCCAGCATTACCTTGGTTCCAAAGACCCCACTAATAAGGAGAATTACAGGCCAATATCCCTGATGAACCTGGATGCAGAAATTCTCAATGAGATACTAGCAAATTAAATTCAACAGTACATTAAAAGAATTATTCACCATGATCAAGTGAGATTCATTCTTCAGCTGCAGAGCTGAGTTAATATTTGCAAATCAATCAACGTGATGTACAACATTAAGAGAAGAAAGACTGAGAATCATATTATCCTGTCAATAGATGCAGAAAAGCATTTGACAAAATACAGCATCCTTTCTTGATAAAAACCCTCAAAAAAGTATGGATAGAAGAAACATACCTCAACATCATAAAAGCCATATATGAAAGGCCCACAGCTAATAGCGTCCTCAATGGGGAAAAACTGAGAACTTCCCTCTAAGGTCAGGAACACAACAGAGATGTCCACTCTCACCACTGTTGTTCAACAAAGTACTGGAAATCCTAGCCTCAGAAGTCAGACAACAAAAAGAAATAAAAGGCATACAAATTGGCAAAGTAGAAGTCAGACTTTCACTCTTCACAGACAACATGATACTTTACATGGAAAACCCAAAAGACTATAATATGTGAATTCAGCAAAGTCACAGGATAAAAAATCAACATACAGAAGTCAGTTGCATTACTACACACCAATAATGAAGAAGCAGAAAGAGAAATCAAGGAATCAATCCCATTTACAATTGAACCAAAACCCATAAGATGCCTAGGAATAAACCTAGGCAAACAGATAGAAGATCTATATGCTGAAAACTATAGAAAATTTAGGAAGGAAATTGAAGAAGACACAAAGAAATGGAAAAACATTCCATGCTCATGCATTGGAAGAACTGCTATTGTTAAAATGTCAGTATTACCCAAAGCTATCTACACATTCAATGCAATCCCAATCAAAATAATTCCAGCATTCTTCACAGAGCTAGAGCAAACAATCCTAAAATTTGTATGGAACCACAAAAGATCCTGAATAGTCAAAGTAATGTTGAAAAAGAAAAGCAAAGATGGAGGCATCACAATTCTGGACTTCAAGCTGTATTACAAAGCGGTAGTCATCAAGACAGTATGGTACTAGCACAAAAACACATAGATCAATGGAACAGATCTGGGTTATAGAGAACCCAGAAATGGACCCACAAACATATGGCCAACTAATCTTTGACAAAGTAGAAAAGAGTATCCAGTGGAAAAAAAAGACAGTCTCTTCAGCAAATGGTAATGGGAGAACTGGACAGTGACATGCAGAAGAATGAAACTGGACCGCTTTCTTATACCATGGACAAAAATAAACTCAAAATGGATGAAAGACCGAAATGTAAGACAGGAAGCCATCAAAATCCTAGAGGAGAAAGCAGTCAACAACCTTTTTGACCTTGGCCACAGCAACTCCTTACTAGACATGTCTCAGAAGGCAAGGGAAACCAAAGCAAAAATGAACTATTGGGACCTTATTAAAATAAAAAGCTGCTGCACAGTGAAGGAAACAATCAAGAAAACTAAAAGGCAACTGATGGAATGGGAGAAGATGTTTGCAAATGACCTAATCAGATAAAGAGTTAGTATCCAAAATCTATGAAGAACTTATCAAATTCAACACACAAAAACAAATAATCCAGTGAAGAAATGGGCAGAAGACATGAATAGACACTTTTCCAAAGAAGACATGCAGATGATGCTCCACATCACTCATCATCAGGGAAATACAAATCAAAACCACAATGAGATGCCACCTCACTCCCATCAGGATGGCTAAAATTAACAACTCAGGCAATAACAGATGTTGGTGAGGATGCAGAGAAAGGGGAACTCTTTTTCACTGCTGGTAGGAATGCAAACTGGTGCAGCCACTCTGGAAAACAGTATGGAGGCTTCTCAAAAAATTAAAAATAGAACTACCCTACCACCCAGCAATTGCGCTACTAGGTATTTATCCAAAGGATACAAAAATGCTGATTCGAAGGGGTATACACACCCCAATGTTTATAGCAGCATTATCAACAATAACCAAAGTATGGAAAGAGCCCAAACGTCCATCGGCTGATGAATGGATAAAGAAGTGTGTATATATATATACAATGGAATACTACTCAGCGATCAAAAATAATGAAACCTTGCCATTTGCAACAATGTGGATGGAACTAGAGTGTATCATGCTAAGTAGAATAAGTCAGTCAGAAAAAGATAGATATCATATAATTTCACTCATGTAGAATTTAAGAATCATGACAGATGAACATAGGGCAAGGGAAGGAAAAATAAGATAAAAACAGAGGGAGGCAAACTGTATGAGACTTTTAAATACAGAGAACAAACTGGGGGTTGCTAGAGGGAAGGTGAGTGGAGAGATGGGCTAAATGGGTGATAGGCATTAAGGAGGGCACTTGGGATGAGCACTGGGGGTTATATAAGTAATGAATCACTGGGTTCTATTCCTAAAACCAATACTATACTGTATATTAACTAACTTGAATTTAAATAAATAAATGTAAATTTTTTTAAAAGGCATTAGATAGTTCAAATTAATTAGTAATCAAAAAATAATTGATGTTTGGCCTGGGGAGCAGGTCAGAACTCACACTTGTTCTCAGACAGGCAGGTTTGCCTTTCCAGCCATATGACCCCTGGAGCAGCTGGCCCATTGACAGCCTGGACTCCAGGGTGGCTGAGAGAAGGCTCCACACACCATCGCCAGTTTACTTGCAGGTAACAGCTTTCTTCCAGAAATAGCCACCACGTCCCCCCCGACCCTCCTGTTTTAAAAGCAGAGACATACTGTTAGTTTTAAGTAGATGGACCCACTAAGGCTATGCAATTGTATTTAAGAAATATGGTGATTCATTATTTTCCAAAATTAAGGTCTACTCCCATTCTGTTTATTCGCTAACCCAGTAATTTAGCTTTATTTGGATGACACCAGAGGGAGGAGAAAAATAAGATGTTTTCTTGTTTATGCATTTTCCCATACCGTATTTGGCTTTTGGTGAGAGGAAGGAGTGGAAGTGCAATGAAAGTACATCTCTTTGTTGTATTACAGGGATGTTTTCAGCTTTCTTTTCTTTCTTAGAGCCCTGTGGCCATACATGTACAGCTTCATGGTTTTTAGGGAAAGAAAGAACACTTGAGCCAAGGAAGCATCTCACAGATACAAAAGAAATGAGCGCATTGTTACTTAAGTCCTTTTTTTTAAAGTTTATTTATTTTCAGAGCGAGAGAGAGAGAGAATGCAAGTGGATGAGGGGCAGAGAGAGAGAGAGAGAGAGAGAGAGAGAGAGAGAATCCCAAGTAGACTCTGCACTGTCAGCACAGAGCCCAATGGGGGCTCGAACTCACAATTCACAAGATCATGACCTGAGCCCAGGTCAGACATTTAGCCATCTGAGCCACCCAGGCACCCCTTAAGTCCTTGTGATGTATCTTCTGATTACTATGGTCCTGAGTTCATTACAGTCCAATAGATATTAATACAAATCTCTCTTCTGTATTGGTTTTGTGTTTTAGGAACAAAAGGAAAATTATGAGGATATTCAGCGTGCCACCTACAGCAGAAACTTTATCAGAGCCCAGCTTTTATGACACAATAAGCAAAATTCGTTTAAGACAGCAACTGGAAATGTATTCCATTTGTAAGTATATTCTGTGCTGAACTGTATATATAGACATGTTTCAAATAGATTTTTTTGGAATTGAATTCAGTTAGCAAAGGTTATCAGAAATAATTGATAGTGCCTTTTTTAGATGATGAGCATGGTATTGGCAAAGGCAGATCTGCCATGTAGTTGATGCTTCAGAGCCCTCTGCTTGTATGGGGCCCTTTAGGACCCTGAGAACAGCCCTAGCAATGTGTTCATATGATGATATTTTTATATGTTTTGCAAAAATTAGTTATTTTACCCATCAGCTAAGACTGCTGTCTCTTCCTGCTCTAATTTGCCCTCCTTTGCACATCCCTCATGTGGAGTAGCATTAAGTGGCCAAGAGCATTTGGGGATGTGGCTGAGGGGAAGTTGAGCTGGAGCTGCATTTAGTTTGGGTTTGAATTTTGTATTTATGGAGTTTGCAGTCATTTCTATTATAATTAAATTCCTGCAAGCCAAAGCAATATAAGAATTGCTTCTAGGAATGTGGCATGTGATATCAACGTGCAAGGCTAGAAGTCATGTCTCAATGTGTCATATAGTACTAAATACTGTCGGTATGTATGTCATGGAGAAGAAATAAAGTTTAAAATGTATAGAGTCATAATGAAATGTACATCTAAGCCACAGTCTTTTATGCCACCATTTAAAAGAATGAGTTGTGGTTTCCAAGATATATTATTAACTGAGAAGAGCAAGATAAAATAATATATATACTAGGATGCTACTCTTTTAAAATCGAAGGACCAAAACATCCCTTGTATTATCTATGTCTAATATAAATGTTCTATATAATTATGCAAGCATGGAGGAAGGCTTGGAAAGATACGCATCAGATTATTAACATTCATTACCTTGATGGGGACTGTGTGGAATTTAAGGGGAAAAGACTGGACACTTTTTAAAGCAGTTGTCTACAGTAAAAAATTAAGTGTGTGTGCATGTGTGTGTGTATGCATAGAAAGATGCAAGAAAGAATGATCAGCAAGATATCACTACTATGTGTCTCGGGCAAAATGGAATTTCAGGTGAAAATATACATGTTTACGTGCATATACGTGTATATACACACATAAACACAAGTAGAACCTCTAAAATCTTAAGCATAAATGTTATCCTGAAAACTAGTAACAGCAATTCCTTTAGGGCGAGGAACGGGGTGGGTAGCCACAGGATTGATCAGGTAGGAGGAAGATACACTTTTTACTGTTTCCTCTGTTCCTTTTGCATTTTGTACCATCTGCATATGTTACCAGTTCAAAATAAGAAGTAAAATTGAACATAGCAGCATTACTCACAATAGCCAAAAGGGAGAAACAACTCAAGTGCCCTTGACAGATACACAAAATGTGATATAGAAATCCAATAGGATGTTATTCAGTCTTTAGGAGGAAGGAAATGCTGACACGTGCTACAGCACAGATGAACCTGAGGACGTTATGCTTCATAGTGATTCTTATTATGAAGGGAAATAAGCCAGTTGCAAAAGAACAGATATTTCACTTAAAGGAGGCAAATTTGTAGAGACAGAAAATAGAACGGTGGATGTCAGGGACCTGGGGAGGAGGCAGTGGGAAGTTATTGCTTAATGGGTGTGGAGTTCAGTTGGGGATGATCAGAAGAGCTCTGTAGGCAGATGGTGGTGATGGTTGCAGAGCAATATGAATGTACCTAATGCTACTGAACTGTGCCCTTAGAAATAGTTAAGGGGCTCCTGGGTGGCTGAGTCGGTTAAGCATCCGACTTCAGCTCAGGTCATGATCTCACAGTTCCTGAGTTTGAACCCCACATTGGGCTCTGTGCTGACAGCTCAGAGCCTGGAGCCTGCTTCGAATTCTGTGTCTCCCTCTGTCTCAGCCCCTCCCCCTGCTTGCACTCTGTCTGTCTCTCATTCTCTCTCTCAAAAATAAACAAACATTAAAAAAAACAAAAAGTTAAAATGGCAAAATTCATGTATATTTTACCACAATAAAAAAGTTCTTTTAAAAGAAAATACCAACAAAACAAAACACAAAGTAGAGAGCCAGAAGCTCTGTTTGGAAAATTATAAAGAATTAAGTTTCTGTTGACACCCAGTCAAAACAGAAGCTATCTCCTATTAGTAATACATTCAGTAGCATAACATATACTATTATAAACCAAGTATACAGTTTTTTTTTCTTTTTTGATGGGAACGCCATAAAATAAAATTTATCTGAATTCCTGTGTTTATAGGGTGTGTTAGTTTTCTACTGCTGCTGTAACAAATCACTACAAATCCAGTGGCTAAATACAACACAAATGTATGGTCTTACAATTTTGTAGTGTAGATGTCCTACATCGGTCTCACTGGGCTGAAATCAGGTGTCAGCAGGGTACTGTTTCTTTCTGGAGGCTCTAGAAGAGAGTCTTTGCTAGAAAGCTTCTGGAGGCCACTCACGTTCCTTGGTTTATGGCCCTATGCCTCCGCATTGGGAGCCAGCAGCATGTAATCTTTCTGATCATTCTTCCATTTTTATATTAGTCCCTCTCTGAACTCAGGAAAGGTTCTCTGATTTTTAAGGTCCATTTGATTAGGTTGGGCCAGATAATCCAGGGTAATCTCCTCATTATAAGGTCCTTACCTTAATCACATCTTCAAAGTCCCTTTTGTCCTGTAAAATAACATATTCACGGATTTAGGGGATTAAGATGTGAACATCTTTAGAAGCCATTTTTCTTATAAATAGTATATGTGTGGATTTACATGTTTAATGAATCCAATCACATTGGCTCATTCTTAGTGTTCATGACATATCTATTCCTGACAAAGTCAGGCAGTTCAAAAGGAAATAGTAAACAAAGTTCTTTTTCTTAAAGACGACTCCCAAAATTGTATAAACTGTAGGCCACAAACTTTTGGATGCACCCTGAGTAGCATAAATAAATAGTGTCTTTTTCTTGGCTAGTAAAAACTTAAGGAGGTGAGTGAAAGTTTTAACTGTAGGCAGTGAATGACATTTATAAAGATTTTAACCCGGCACTCTCTCCAGTTCCAGGTTAAGACCATTCTTCTTCAATAAACATTTCTCAGAAGTACAAAAAACCCCACAGAATGCATATCTGTTTTTTCTTCTAGTTTATATTAAAAAAAATTTTTTTATTAGTTTTCTTTATTTTTGAGAGGCAGAGAGAGACAGAGTGTGTGTGGGGGGGGGGAGGGGCAGAGAGAGAGGGAGACACAGAATCAGAAGCAGGCTCCAGGCTCTGAGCTGTCAGCACAGAGCCCAATGCGGGGCCCGAACTCACAAACCGTGAGATCCAGACCTGAGCCAAAGTTGGTTGCTCAACCAACAGCCACCCAGGTGCCCCTCTTCTAGTTTATATTGACAATGTTCAGTAATAAGTTTCTTAGACTTACAAGTTAAAATACAGTCAAATTCATTATGATGTGAACAAAAGCATTACTATGAGCTTAAGGTGGAAGTGGGAAATAAGAAAGAAGGAAATTGGGGCACCTGGGTGGCTCAGTCGGTTAAGCATCCAACTTCTGATTTCAGCTCAGGTCATGATCTCATGGTTTGTGAGATCAAGCCCCACATTGGGCTCTGCACTGGCAGCATGGAGCCTGCTTGGGATTCTCTCTTTCCCTTTCTCTCTGCCTGTCCTCTCCTCTCTCTCTCTCTCTCTCTCTCTCTCTCTCAAGGTAAATAAATAAACTTAAAAAAAAGAAAGGAAATTATAAAATGTTAATTTAGCTGTAATAGCTTAATTAATGTTTACACTGTTTTTTAAAACTGAATAATCCTGACATACAAATAATAAAATAAACATATAAAAATGAGTATCAGCAGTGCTGGGAAATTACAGGATCAGAAATTAATTCTTACTTAATTCTACTAATTACTTAATTAGTTAATTCTTTACTGAGAATCATGACTTGACTGATTTAATGATGTTAGCTAATATTTTGCTATTTTTATTAATTTTATCACTTTTTTTTGTTTTGTGTTTGCTTTGTTTTTTAATAGCAAGGAAGTATGACTATCAGCAGCCACAAAACCAAGCTGACAGTGTGCAACTCTCATTGGAATGAAATGACAGAAAATGAACAACATAAGTAATTGTTCAACAGTCTGGTAGCAAGCTCCTAAATGTACTAAATCATGAACAGCATTTTTTTTTAACCCTATCTCCATAAAATCATTTTACTTGTGACTTTCTTCCAGTTTTTTGTGTTTTGTTTTGCTTTTTAAAATTCCATCACCAAGTCATTTGTTATACAAATTAAAAAAAAAATCTCAAAGGCGTGGACACAGAGAATCTGTACATCTTTAGGAAGATAGAATATAACCAGAGATGGTGATTTTTACCTTGTGAAGACTTTTGATTTCTTCAGGATATGATCAGTCAGGAATAAAAATACATCTTTGGAGGTGAGCGTATGGAGCTTATGCCACTTTGATTTGAACAGTTTTGCAAAATTAAAAAGTAAAAATCCATTCATTGGAATAACATCCTCGATTGTATTCTGTGATGAATATCATAATCAATAATGGACGCATTTGTGTTCTCACCGCTGTTATTACCACACTTGAATTAACTATCTTTGCTTCTTCAGAACTTACACAGGAGACTGTCTTTTCTACTATCCTCATGAAACAAACCCATCTACTAATTGTGGAAGCTTCCTGTGATTGGAATGTTTTCCCTTCATTGTGTTCCCTGGAGTTTGCCTTTTTTTTTTTTAATCCCACAGTTTCATTTCCACCAGAAGAGTTTCTTTGGACCATACTGCAACCATGCTGTGGAATAAATGGGCACCTCTCTACTGGTGTTAGCAACTTGCTTTTTTGGTCATGTAACTCTCAAGTTTAATGTAACTGGATACTTACACTTTTTTAGCATAATAAGCTTCCCTGAAGACGCTCATATCTTGTACCATTTTGTACCATACATGGAAATGTTTTTACCAAATTTTTCCTATTTATTTAAATAAAAGTTGGTGGGAGGTAGTTGCAGGGAAATTTCACTGTCCACATCACTGTCCAAGAATTAGTTTTTGAATCAAAGCTATTCTTAATTTTAAGAGTTAGAGTTAATATTTCAAGCACTGTTTCCTTTTCTCTTTATTGTGAAGTAAAGAACATAAATTTTAAATGAAAAGGTTTAGACCAAATAAAATTATTGAGGGAAATTGCATTTGTTTTTAAATTTTAATTATATTATTCAAAAATGTCTATCTTGTTCAAGGTAAATTGTTCACTAAATGGAATAATTCTTGACTCACAAGTGAGTTTGAATGCACTGCTGATACAGAGAATAAAAAACTGACTACAGGATTGTAAACAGTTATAATTATGGGCTGGGAATAGCAGAGCAGCAGGGGGATGATCTCCTTAAACTTTGCTTTGCTCTTAGGAAAACCACCGTGTATTTCTGTGAGCAGGAAATGTGATCAGGAGCAGGAGCAGTTTACTTGTGTCACTGACATATTGCACAATCTGGACAAATTACAAAAACTGGCTATTTCAGATGATTTGTAAAAATAGTGTACATAAATAAATGTAAATCACAATGAAATTGACTGGTTGTTTTTTATGTGCATCCACTAGATAGAGGCAGTCATAACTTAAAGCTAGTAGATCGTGTGGTGAGCATCAAACCTTGGCAAGGAAAAGGATGAATTCCTCCTCATTTTTTCTCTAAACCCAGCTGATGGGAATCACACCCCCCTCTGGCAGGAACAACAACAAGTCTGCCTTTGAAGTTTCTTCTCTGCTTCAACAGCTGAGCTGCTTAAGGGGTAGAAGCCCTGTAGCCACACTTCAAAGCCATGCCAGTTGATCGTCCTGCTTCTGCACACACGCGCGCGCGCACACACACACACACACACACACACACACACACAAACACACCGCCCCCAATGCATCCAAGGTTCAATAGAACTATTTTCTTTGGAAGAAAAATGGAATGACTAATAGACTGGTAACTAACACTTGTGTTCTTTTCCTGTTGCTTCTCTTTTAACTGTATAAGATATTCAGCAGTATGCACAGTTCAGCCTCTATTGGTGCACAGCTTCAGTATGTAAAATAATTGGTTGTTTAGCCAGCCAGCTGCACAAAAGGAAGAAGGTAGCCTCTGGAGGGCACAAGTGTTTGCTATTGACCTCACACTGTTTCAGGTGGAGTTATTTATGATTCATCAGAAATGAAATGCAGACTTTATCATAAAATTGTTGTAATGTCAGAACTATTTTAAGTATGGCATAGAAATAGATAAATTTATCATAATAAAAATAATTTCAGTTCTTAAGAAAAGAATAAATTAAACTTAGAAAATATAATTAAAGGGAGAAGGGACAAAAGTATATTATATGGAGCCAAGTAATTCATCAAACAGTTGTGGAGTATATACTCCGTGCTAGCTGTATGTAATTTTCTGCAGGCTATTCCAGTCTAATAGTAGAATCAGAACAGAAATAGGGGCTGAATCAACTGATAAATTGATAAAGAAGATGTGGTACATATATACAATGGAATATTAGCCACCAGAAAGAATGAAATCTTGCCATTTGCAATGATGTGGATGGAGCTAGAGTGTGTTATGCTGTGAAATAAGTTTGAGAAAGACAAATACCATATGATTTCACTCGTGGAAACAAATGAGCAAAGGGGAAAAAAGAGAGAGGCAAACCATAAGAGACTCTTAACTATAGAGAATAAACTGAGGGTTGATGGAGGGAGGTGGGTGGGGGATGGGCTAAATGGGTGATGAGTCCTAAGGAGGGCACTTGTTATGATGAACACTGGGTGTTGTATGTGAGTGATGAATCATTCAAAAACAAAAACAAAGGAATAGAGTCCGAAAAACTAAATGAAAATAGAAAAGACACTTGGCATATCTCCAACCTGTATGCAAAATTGTGAGGATCACAGAGTAGGAACTTCAGCTTAGTCTTAAATCTATTTCCCACTGGACCCGCCAATAAAGCCAGCGCCAAACTTACACAAAACTACAAAGCAAGAAAAATTTCCTACCTCTTTTTTTGTCCCTCTTCAGCCTCCTGTAAGTCTATGCATAGGACAGTCTTGAATGAGGACATAAGAGCATTAGGCTCAAGAACCACGATGGTAAACCCTCCTAACTCCTAACGTACACGTGGAAACTCAGCAGCAGCTCACCTTGACCTTGACCTCTCACCCCAAAATAAAGGAGTGGCATTTAGCATTGGATTCCATTCTGATGTATTCTCCACCTTTATTTTATTCAGATACAGTAAAAAATGAAAGTTGACTATGCAGATTAGTAACATTCCACATTCTATCTAGGTAGGAAGGTGAGATACATGGAAGGGGAGGATGCTCACTGTCCAGGCTCATTGATAGTAGTTTAGCCTCCAGTTTGATGCTGAGGGCCCATTGTGTTGTTCACTTGTTTTATTAGTTTTTAATGTTTATATATTTATTTTGAAAGAGAGAGGGTAAGGGCAGAGAGAGAGGAGAGAGGGCATTTTGTGCTATCAGTGTGGAGCCCGACGAGGGGCTCAAACCCACAAACCTTGAGACCATGACCTGAGCCGAAATCAAGAGTCAGATGCTTAACTGAGCCATCCAGATGCCCCTATTTTTGATGTTCCTAGTTCTGGAATTTCTTCTCTTCCAAATAGAGAAACTACAGAGGTTAGGAAGGAGTGGCTCCATAACAGGAATTTTTATGAAAAAAATATTTTGACACATTTCTAACTAGCTGAAGAAAGTTCGAGTTTTTTAACTGCAACCAACTGTTGTTAAATTAAACTGCAAATCCTTTTGGTCTCAGAAATCTGAATTTCTTTAAAAAAATACACCATATAAAGTATTTAAGACAGAACAAGTAAATGTATGTTTAACATATTCATTTTTGGAGAAGTGATTGCAAGTGTCTCTGAATAACATTTTATTTTGAGATTTAAAAAACTAGGCCCATTCAAGTACACTACTATCCAATATAATTTTTAGATCTCAAATGCATTCTAGCACCTTGTCTTAGCATAGTAACTAGCCCAAAGTAAATGCCTGGTAAAGATTTGTTGAATTAATTTCCTTGTGACAACTTGTAGAATTGATGTTTTATGTTTTTACATTTTTAAAAAGTGTAAGTTGTTTCTGGTAATGGAAGAGTAATTGCATCAGGCTAACTTACAGATAATGATTATGAGTTCACAGCAAAACATTAAAAAAGGACTATTTGAAGGTAACCGTAAGCAGACAAACCAGAAGGAAAATGACCCTTGAAAGAAAAAGACTGTATTGTTTGAGATTTGTGTTTATATGGTGTTTGCCTGAAGGTATTTCCCAGTCTGCTAGTTGTAAGTAGCTGGAACTCAAATGGAAAGCTACAGAGAAATGGGTTTGAGGAATAGGGCAGAGTTCAGGGCTTCTGGAAAGACTGGAAAGTGAGGAGGAACATCACAGAAAGAAGGGAACCACAGAAGGGGGTGCTCCCAAATCTGTATATAAATACTGACAAGTCCCTGGCTGATCCCTAAACTACAGATCTACAAGAGAGATTCTGGCAGAAAGGTGCCTGGCAGAAAACAAACAGCTAAAAAGATGTAAGAAATAAGAAGAGCCTTCAGCTGCTGCCCACCATAAGAGATAGAGTTTGAGTTGTGTCAAGATGAATTGCCTGCTGGAACAAAAATAACACTTTTTAGAGAAGGAAAACAGAATCTAGAATCTCTACACCGTATCACCACCCATTGTCTATTATACAACAACAAAAAAAAATTACAGGAATGAGAAGAACAGGAAAATGAGATCCACAGTCAAGAGAAGAAATGGGACATGTGGTCCATAGTCAAGACAAAAAATAGTCAATATAAACTGACTCCAAGATGACCCAGATGTTGAATTAACAGCAAGGACTTTAAAGTAGCTATTCAAATATGTTTAGATAAATGAAATATCTACAGATAAATGATAATTGAAAGGCTTTATCATCAGATCTGCTGTACAAGAAATACTAAAGAAAATTCTTTGGGCAAAAGAGAAATGATAGCAGATGGAATCTAATCTAAGTAAACTCTAGACATAATGAATGAACAGTTGGGGAGACACAATGATAGTGTAAGTAGGGGCTTTTACCAAATGAAGATAAATATATAGAACTTGAGGGGCACCTGGGTAGCTCAGTCAGTTAAAAGTCCAACTTCGGCTTAGGCCATGATCTCACAGTTCGTGAGTTCCAGCTCCATGTCAGGCTCTGTGCTGACAGCTCGGAGCCTGAAGCCTGCTTCAGATTCTGTGTCTCCCCCTCTCTCTGCCCCTCTCCCACTTGTGCTCTGTCTCTTTCTCTCCCCCCAAAAATAAACATTAAAAACATTAAAAAAAAGAATATATAGAAGTTTCTTGTACTATTGTAAGTTTTCTATAAACTTAAAGGTTTTTTTTTTAATTATAGAAAAGTATTTATAAATTTTTTTTACTGTTTATTTATTTTTGAGACAGAGAGACAGAGCGTGATCGGGGGAGGGGCAATGGGAGAGGGATACACAGAATCCGAAGCAGGCTCCAGGCTCTGAGCTGTCAGCGCAGAGCCCAGTGCGGGGCTTGAACTCCCGAACAGCGAGATCATGACCTGAACTGAAGTCAGATGCTTAACTGACTGAGCCACCCAGGTGCCCCAAGAAAAAGTATTTATAAATCAATTTCTTAGTAAATCAGATTCTACTTTTTGTGTCGTGCCAATCATTGGCAAAATGAAAAACAGGCAAGGTGTCTAAAGGTGTCTTGGACAACATTATGCTTTTTTTCTTGTCTATTTCATCCCACAGCATTCAATATCCTGTTCTTAATCAAAATCCACTGCCAAGAAAGAATCTAAAACACACTTCCAAAACAGGAATAAATAATAACAATTAAAATGTTACTTCTCACAAGGCACTTGTTTTGTATTTTAACAGAGGCTTCAACTAGAGAGACACGAAGATTTCAGACATTACAGAGCGGTGGTAATTAAAAAAAAAAATTAATGTTTATTTTGAGAGAGAGAAAGAGAGAGAACAGGGGAGGGGCAGAGAGAGAGGAGGAGAGAGAATCCCAAGCAGGCTCTGCACTGTCAGCGTAGAGCCCAGCGTAGGGCCTAACCCATGAACCATGAGATCATGGCCTGAGCCGAAATCAAGAGTCGGAGGCTTAACCAACTGAGCCACCAGATGCCCCCATCAACTTAGTTTAAACATTAGCAATCAGTACGTCACCTTCTCCCCATCAATATTATTAAATGCATTGGAATTCCTAAAAAAAAATTTATATCTGTCAAAACAGGACACTGTCACCTCTGATTTATTGTCTCATCTCTGTGAGGTAGCAAGATAGATGATAACAGATAATGATCTTTTAAGTGCCATTTTACAAGTGAGTAAAAGTGAACAATGTGAATGACTCTCCTAGTCCTGGACCTTTTCAATATTGAGAAATGCAAAGATTAGATGGGAAGAAATATCTCCAGGGGCAAGTAGGGATATGTCCAAAGCCAGGTATATTAAAAAGGCAATTACTGACAAACATATAGTAACATACTGTACTTATTATTGCTTTGTACATTTAGGACTATGGTTAAAACACACACACATACACACACACACACATACAAGTAGTAACTGATTAATTTTTTTCTATGGTGTCAATTTTTAAATCTACTATAGTACCTTGCAAATACTAGGTGTTTAACAAACATTTGCTTAGTTAAATCAGATCAAATCCAGTGTTGTGCTATCCCAGAAAGCAATCAGGCCTGGAATAACACTGTTTTGATAGGTTTTTGTATTTTTCTTTCCAATGCAACAGAGAGTAACAGTGATTCTACCATTCTTACAGCTCTTTCTAGAAGTCCAGTGTACTTTGTGAAAGTGGTTGAATCCCAACAACTCATCATGTTTTATCTTTTTTTCATATTTTACCTTTAAAAATATTTTTTTTAGTGGCTTAAAATAACAAACATCTCACAGTTGAAGAGCTCTGTAGCTGAGTGGCTCAGGGTCTCTCATGAAGTTGCAACGAGGATGGGGTGCATTCAGCTGAGGCTTCAGAAGCTGCCTCCAAGATGGCTCCCTCACATGGCCATTGGCAGGAGACCTTAGTTCTTTGTCATGTGGGCTGTACACATTAACACCTTCCAAAAAGCAAAAGAAGGAAGATGGACTTTTTTTTCTCCAAAATATTCCGGAATAAAATATACTATATATTTTAAGGCATTACAATTTCTTAAAAATACATGATTATTTTTCAAAAAATATTTAGAAATTTTTGGGGGTGGGAGAGAGAGTGAATATGTGTGGGGGAGGGGCAGAGGAAGAGAGAGAAACTTAAGCAGGCTCCATGCTCAGCACAGAGTCCAATGCGAGGTTTGATCTCACAACCCTGGGATCATGACCTGAGCTGAAATCAAGAGTCATTTGCTCAAATGACTGAGCCACCCAGGTGCCCCAATTTTTTAGCAATTAAATCTCAATTCATTACATAAATGAAAGCAGTTACATGGAAAATCCAAAAAAGGAAACAATCCAAAAATGTTAACTTTCGTTTGTTTGTCGTACATTTGCTTTTCCAAATTAGTTTTGCTATGCCACTATTTTGATTGTTTTGCAGTTTCTTAAGCTCATTATACCTAATGATAATGGCCTGCAAGTACACAGCTATCTGAATTCCAAAGGGAAGGCAGCTGGCCTGGGACTGGGACAAGGTTACAGCTAATCTACAAATTTGCCAGTTGGTATTCAATCTTGAGGGGACCAATTCTGTTCTTGAAAGTATAGACATGAGTAGGTGGTTGTTTTTACAAATTAATTTCTCCCTTGTTATATTCAGATCTAGCAAATTACCACAGGAGCACATCTTGAATTTACTTAAGGCATCATTTTCCACAATTTATAGTTCTTAAGCAAAGCTGAACATGTGGTTACTGTCTTGTATATCAGCAAAACATCAACAAAATATTGTTGATTGGAAATCAATTACGACAGAGGAAATGCGTCAACAATCCAGAAGACGGGGATGCTGGCCCGGCTAATTGCAGACAAATGTTAAGCGCTCTTTTCAGACTGTCAGGGCTCTTTTACCAGCAAATCTTTTTGGGAAAGGAGTTGCTCCCTTTCTTCCTTGAGACTCTTTTCCCTCCATTTTAGGGAGAGAGAGAGTGTGTGAGTGGGGGGAAAGGGACAGAGGGAAAGAGAGAGAGAAACTTAAGCAGGCTCTACATTCAGTATGGAGCCCAATATGGGGCTTGATCCCACGACCCTGGGATCATGATCTTAGCTGAAATCATGAGTCAGACGCTCAACCCACCGAGCCACTCAGGTGCCCCTCTTCCTTTAGACTTTGCTCATCAGAGTTCAGCTTCCCTTTTCATCTTCAACACCTGTGATGTTTTCTGCAGAGGCCTGGAGATTGGGTTTTAGAAACACCAGTTCGGAGGACAGGTTTTCATTTATCTACAAATTGTAAATGAAGAGGAATGGTTGGAAACTTACTCAAAATTTGCTTATTTAGTTGCATCCTAACTTCGTTTAGGGTTCTGGATGTTTTTGGCTACTTCTTAGGTGCCTTGCTTAATGACCTGTGGCCCGTTGCCGTGGTGAAATAGAATTAATAACAATTCTTACTTATGTTAACTTAATACTTGTAAAACATACTCTTTCTTTGTTTTTTAAAAAAGGACCTAGGCAAATCTCATCTGCTTTAAAAGGATTAAACTAGAAACACTAGTCCTTAGTGGTAGCTGTGGAGAAATTTCAGCTGAATGTGTGAACCAACACATGACAAATGTAGACACTGTTCAGCAAGCCTACAGCTCTGACTGAAGTTTGACATTTGCTTTTTCAAGTTTGGAGAGTAAACTTAGCTTGATACAATTCTGAATGGACCACTTGGTGGTCCAAATAATCTTTTTCCTTCTGAACTCTATTGTAACTAGTCATTTTGGGCTAATCAGAAGGGTCTAGTTCATCTTTCTCCCAAGAAGTTACAATAAAATTTGAATTTTATTTAGTTTGAATAAATTTCCATTTAATACAAAGACAACTCTACATTTTTGTATGTTTCCAGACAACTTTCAAAGCACCAATATAGATAGAAAATGAACTAGTTTAGTTAATAGAACTTAGAATTTGAAACCTGAGTTCCAGCCCATTTTGCTCTAAGCTGTATCTATTTGAATTTGAACATATCATTAGCCTCATTAGGCCTCAATTTGTTCATCTATTAAATGGGAATAAGACTGCCTTTACCCCATGGATAAAGGGATTTTTTTTTTTTTTTTTTTTTTTTTTTTTTTTTTTTGAGAGAGACAGAGAGTGCAAGGAAGGGGCAGAAGGAGAAAGAGAGAGAGAATCCCAAGCAGGCTCTGTCAGCACAGAGGCCGACTCAGGGTTTGATCTTATAAACTGTAAGATTGTGACCTGAGCCAAAACTAAGTGCTGATGCTTAACTGAGTGAGCCACCCAGGTGCCCAGTCATATATTTTTTTTTAATTTTTTAAGTTCATTTATTTATTTTGAGAGAGAGAGAGAGAGCATGTGCATGAGCAAGGGAGGGGCAGAGAGAGAGAAAGAGAGAGAGAATCCCAAGCAGGCTCTGCACTGTTGATAGTGCAGAGCCCGATGTAGGGCTCAAACTCACAAACGGTGACATCATGACATGAACTGAAACCAAGAGTTGGTCGCTTAACCACCCAGGTGCCCCTGGTAATGTTCTTAATGATATGATATCTGGGCCCCTTGGAAGGAAATGTAATGATCCTTGGCAGTGTTGTTCAATATTCTTGTACCGTGTAACTAAATATATTTAAAAGTTTGGAAGAGCAAAATCAGACAAGAATGGAATCCCTGATGCCTCCAGGCCACTACCATGGGTATTTGTTAGCTTTCTGTGCAATGCCAGGAAGGCAGCTAGCCAATGAAAACTTATAAAGTACATGAATCAAGTAATCTAAACAAAATAGTCATCTCTGAACAGACAGCTATCGCTTTGACCACACCAAGAACCTTCAGTCTTCTGTGTCATCCTTCCAGTAATGATAACATCTCCATTTTTCAGAGGGCAATATGGGTAACAGGGAGATTAGGGGAGCAGCCCAATGTCAAAAACCAGGATTTTGTTATTTTTTGAGATTCTTTCCACTCTATGTTTCTATGATCCTCATAACAGAAACACAATGGTTTGGAGGGTCAGCATTGTTTCCAAATATTATTGATGGGGAATACTTAGCATGCCTAAATTATCAGCCTCATTCAAGTCTGTTTGAGATGTAAGTCGAGCAAATGGCAGCAAGTAACTTTTCCTTGCAATAATTTAAAGCATCACTCCCAAACACTCAAATATAGAGGATTCTTTTTTTCTGTGTATTCATTTGACCACCCCATAGTTTATAAATCTGTCTGTTTTGTACACTTTGTACCAGACAAGTCTGGGCATGCAAAGATTGTAGCAAGTTTACAAAAGCCACTTAACATATTTGGTTGTCATTTAAATTATGACTTTGAAAACAAAGAAGACAAGCCCTTTTACAGTGATAGGCAGGTTTACATAAGTCGCAATTCAAAATAACTTCAGTTCATATTGAAAAAGTTATTCTTCTGTTGCCACTCTGCCACAGCAGTCTGATATTTTAAAATATATCCATGGAAATTAGTAAGTATGAAAGGAAGGGTTTCGGTACTTCTCCTGTGTGTCCTTTTTGTGAGTCATGGAAACTGCAGCCACCAGAGCTTTCTCTTGATGATGGGATGCAGTCTATCCTTTCTTTCCAAGAACTTACCCCGACACATTATAAATCAGGGAAAGAAAGTCAAGAGACGTGGTCTTAGGAGTACATATAGGACTTGAGGTTGGTTCATTTGCTTCACCTAGTATCTCTTTTAATTGCTGTAGTTTCAGTTGAGTGACTCAAGAATATTTAAGTCAAAAAAAAAAGACTCTGGTATTTTGGGTGCCAACAGTGACCTAGTGAGCATGGAAGTCAGGTGTGTAGCGTAGAGTGGGCATGCATCAGAAAGGCCAGCACTGTGAGCTGTGGCCAGAGAAAGACGTGGGTTGACATTCCGTTCTTACCAGCAGTGCCCTGTGCTCCTCTAAGTGGAGATCATAACTCCACCTCCAAGAATTCTTTTCAGGGTTAAATGAAATTCCCAATGTTAACTGCTCAGCACAGTGTCTGACTGAAGATATATTCCATATATACTTACTGTAGTATACTTGCTTTAACCCAGGCTATATATAAAAAACCACATGAAATAGAATTGATGCTAAGAAGAAAGAGAAGCCACACTAGAATGAATCAAGAAAAAAAGACCATTCTCAGGAGAATTCTCAGGTTAAAGATTTGTGTTACATAATTTTAAAAATAATAAAATTTCTTATTTTCAATAACATGCAATAATGGAACTACATGCATAAACTAAGAGGCAAACCTGTTTAAATGAACAAATAAGGACCACTTAGAATTATCATAGTGGGATATACAGGAAAGGGGTGTTAGATCTACTTGATTTCAATTTTATCTTTGTCCTTTGCCTGAATGTCTTTATCTGTGATCTTTGGCTTCTCTGTCTGTTAAAACAACACATTGCAGAGTGTAGTGAGGATAATATATTAAAAGTATATAAGTGTCTATCAATCTAGGATAATATATTAAAACTATATACATGTCTGTCTACCTACCTAGAAAGAGTATGCAATAAACCATGTAGAGTCATGATTATTCCAATACTATAATAAATTTTTACTACAAGTAGGATTTTAAAATTATTTTAAATATGAAAAATTAGTCTGATGTATGTAAACATCCTCTTTGAAATTATTTGCACTATTGCTTCCCTAATTATTTTGTCATTTGTATAATTAAAGATTAACCTCTAGGGGTTATGATTGATGAGGCACAGGAAGTGGCTTCTGGGGTGGATGGCAAAGTTCTAGTTCTTGGCCCCGGGTGGTAATTATAAGGGTGTGCCGCTTTGTAATTACCCATTGAGCTATATATTTGTTTTGTGTGGATTTTGGTGTCTGTTTCATTATACAATAAAAAAAAATTTTTTAATAAAAAAGTTTACTCAATGCAGTTACTGTATAAACTACTACAAAGGTAAAATCATAGACGGCTGATTTAGTGAGGTCTTATTATGTTTTAAAAACACATTGAATAGGGGGTACCTGGGTGGCTCAGTCGGTTGAGTGTCCAACTTCGGCTCAGGTCGTGATCTCGCCCTCTGTGAGTTTGAGCCCCACTTCGGGCTCTGTGCCGACAGCTCAGAGCCTGGAGCCTGCTTCAGATTCTGTGTCCCCCTCTCTCTCTCTGCCCCTCCCCCCACTTGTACTCTGTCTCTCTCTGTCTCTAAAAAATGAATAAATGTTAAAAAATTTTTTTAAAAACCACATGAAATAGAATTAACATATAAGTAAATGAGTGATCTTGATTCCCACCTTTTATTGGGCCCTTCCACCCATGCACGAAATCGCTATCTGAATTTTCCATTTTCATGTGAAAAATTTTGGATGCCATTGACTGTAAATATAAAGTGGAATTAATGTCATCTTAGATGGTAACAGAGTTTACATGGCAATACAAACAATCAACACTAATCCAAAAAGATGAATCCAATTGTAATGAGGCCTCATGATTTCAGACACAGTAAGCATAGTGGTGCCCACTGAAGAATAGAAAATGTAGACAGTAAAAGAGATCAGTGGATGACAAGTTGAACATGAGTCCTCTTTTGTGTGGTTATGCAAAAAATAATAGCTATAGTATGTATTCAACAAGTTACTATTATCTCTGGTGAAAAATGTGAAAATTGCAATTATTCTATTGCTGTATAGAAAATATAGGAACAGGTACCTTTGGGAAACTTTGCTTTTAAAGAGGAACTTACTCAAAAAAAAAAAAAAAAGAGGAACTTACTCAAGATTTCTCTTGGTAAAGGAATGTAGAGGTGTCGTATGACACCCAAAGCTTCCTGAGGGATCAGAAGCAGAACATTCGCAAGAACCAAGGAAAGGCTGGTCTCTCTCCCCTTGCCCCATGGACTCTTGCTCTCTTCTTTTCTGCAGACCACCTCCCATCCCTTGTTGATCAGCAAACATGCCCCTGAAAAAGTGCCCTATGTTTCCAGATCTCCTGTGGTCAGCATCTGATGCACTCATTCTGTCTGAGCCCCAATCCAAGTAACTGTGGACAAAAGAGACAATGAGAGTGGAAGGCTCTCTGCTGAGGCATTGTAGAAATGGGAGGAAATGACTAATTCGAACTCAACACAGATGATGACACGGCCACTAAAATAGATCATTCATGCATTCCACCAAGATTGAACTACCATGAGTCAGGCTGCTAGGGATTCAAGGATGAATAATGCCCGGCCCCTGTCCTTGAAGAGGTCAGACTTCAGAACACAGAATTTCTAAAGAAATTCTTTAAAAAGAAGAAGATGAAAGAAGTATGAAAACAGTCTTTAAGGATCCTAGAGGAGGTGATGACTAATTTCACAGAGGAAATTATAGTGGAACAATCTTGAACAATGAGTATTGAAGCTTGAAAAGTACATGCAAGCAAAAATGTATTAATTAACTTACATCAAAATTGAGAATTTCTCTTCAATGGAAGACATTACGGATAAAGTCTTGACAGATCCAAGAGAAGACAAAAGTCTAAATATCTAAAACTGATAAGGATCTAAGGCAAATCCACAGGGAAAACCGGATGGGTACTCCAATAGAAGACGGGCAAACATTGTGAACAAGCAATCACCAGAGGAGAAAACCAAAAGCAACAAGTATCATTCGCCCACAGTCATTTTACACCAGTTAAAGCAGCAAAATCAGTAAGATGGATAGCGTGCCAACTGTGGGCAGGGCTCTGGGACTCCAGGCTCCAGGATAGGGGTGTTATCAGTGCATCCGTCCTGGAGAGCGTTCTAGCAGTGCTTATCAAATTCTTAATTAATACTCTGCACGCAGGAGGAGGAAGAGGGGGGTACAATAGAGAGACCAGCTTGGAAGGGTTTTCTGTGTTATGAGTTTGGTTTGTTTCTAAAGATAATGGAGGGTTAAGAGAAGATTCTCAGAAGGACAGTGACATGGCCAGGACAAAACTGATGGCAACATGGAGTTAAAAACAGAGTAAGGGGGAAATGGCAGCTTAACAAATAAGCTAAGGGGCATGTATATACATAATGACATACAGTGATTAAAGCAGAATACAAAATAGTATGCAAGGGTGCCTGGGTGGCTCAGTTGGTTAAGCATCTGACTTCGACTCAGGTCATGATCTCACAGTTCATGGGTTCAAGCCCCACATTGGGCTCTGTGCTGACAGCTTAGAGCCTGGAGTTGCTTCGGATTCTGTGTCTCCCTCTCTCTGCCCCTCCCAGCTCACGCTCTGTTTCTCTCTCTCTCAAAAATAAAAAATTCAAAATAGTATTCAGACATAAACGACTACTCTAGAAGAATGACAGAGTACATTCAATAAAGATCAGAAGTGAATCTGGAATTAAACATCATATTTAACACTCGCAATCTTCTTTTTTCCCATGCAGCAGTTTGTATATGATTTTTTTATTGTACAGAATATTGATTAGAACTCAGGAGTCTAAATATTAAAAGCATTAATTAAAAAAATTAAAAATGGGGCGCCTGGCTGGCTCAGTCATTAGAGCGTGCAACTCTTGATCTCAGGGTTGTGAGTTCAAGCCCCACATTGGGTGTAGAGATCAGTTAAAAATAAAATCTTTTTTTAAAAAAAGTACATTGAAATTTAAGAATATAGTCATTATTCTTTGGTCCTGTCTAAAAGGTAAAGTCTTGGCAGTGTTTGGTGGTTCAGACAGTTCTCTTTTATATGACTATTATGAAAATTTAGAGCCTGTTTGTACATAAATTACTCTTCAAAGAATGCCACTACTTTGAGTTTACGGGATTATGGATGATTTTTCAAAATATGTTTTATATTTTTTATGGTTTCTGCAATGAGGTTGTACCCCCATAACTTACCATTTTTCCAATTACATTCTGATTTTTAATTTAGATGAATTTAGGATTTATTTTAGGTATAGGTGCAATGGAACTTTAAACCTTAAAACTGAACCTAGTTTCTCCTATGAAATTAATTGGTTGGTCCAGCTGGTAGATGGTGTCACAGCTGCCTTAGCTGGTGGGCAGAGCAGCCTGGCCCTGAGAAGTGGGACAGTCAGACCAGGGACTAGCCTTCTTTGCAGTAAAGGAACCTACAGAAAACTTGTAATTTTTTTTTTTTTTTTTTTTTTTTTTAGAGAGAGAGAGAGAGAGAGAGAGAGGGAGAGAGCGTGCACACAGGGGAGGGGCAGAGGGAGAGAGAGAATCCCAAGCAGGCTTCACGCTAAGTGTGGTGCTTAGTCTCATGACCGTAATCATTATCTGAGCTGAAATCAAGAGTGGAGTGCTTAAGTGACTGAGCCGCCCAGGCGCCCTGAAAATTTATAATCTTACAGGCATGAAGCACACCAGTCCAACAAGGTATAGGGCCAATAAGTGCTTGTTAGCTTCTCTTCCGTATGTGCAGAGATTTAATTACCTCTATTCTTAGAAACTGTTCATTTTGGTTTCTGTAACCTGAATATTAATTAGCATCCTTTTCTCTTTCCTGTATGTCTACCCATCTCGGGGCAATGCCAATGCTGAGAATACACAAAGCCCTTTTTCTTGTTTGCTTCTGGTTTTCTAACTTTGCCTTCTCCCTCTGCCTCTCTCCCTGTTCTTTCTCAGCCCTAGTCTGTTGTGTTTTCTTTTGTATCCCACGTCCTAACGCTTAATGGCTTGTTTTCTCATTAATCCATGAGGAGATGGCATTGAGGCCCAGACACGAACTAGACAGAGACTCCGGTGGAATGTCCGTGTGGTCTTCTCCAACAAGACTTCACAGAGATTAGGTTGGAGTTTATGCTCATTTGGCAGGGATGTATTCTAAAGCCAAAGAACCATGTAAACATTATGTTACTTGCTAGAATTTTTTTTAAGAATGATACTTAAGATACAGGCTAGCTCTTTATTTTATTGAAAATATTCAACTATTAGAAATAGTTGCACCAGGGGTTATGGTATGTGCCATGTTCCATTAGGCTACTGGTCTAAACCTAAGCCCCTTTAAATAATTGCTTTATACTTTACAGCCATTATGACAGGATTTAATATATTTAAGTAATAGATGAATAATAAATTATTAATATAGATGCACTCCACTTAATGCAACAGGTGAGCTCCAAGAAAGTAGTATGTAAATACAATTATGAACAGAAAGAATAGAATTCTAAATTACTAGGCCCTGTGAAGAAATTCTATTGTTAATTGCTTAATAATTAAAGAATCCTCTTGTAAATATGATGGCAGCTTTATGAAGTGGAAAAAATAGTGGAGTCTGGAGTAATAAGAACAACGTATCAATTCCTCTTCCACAAAGAGCGAGCTGTGTTATATCAAAACACTCAGCTGAAGCTTTCATCACTAGAACAGGATTTATTTCACAACGTTATTGCACGTTGCAAATTAGAAAGTAGTACCCAGGTGTGGGCTGCTGCTGTGATTACCTGCAGGGCCTTTTTATCAGCACGCTCTTGTGGGAGCCTCCTGCAACCTGTGGTTGAGTCAGAGTGGATTTTATCATACTTTTCTGTATAGGTGAGGAAACTAAGGGTCAGCAAGTTCTAGCGACTGAGCCAAGGTAACGTTACCAAAGGTGATAGAGGCAAAACGGAAATCTAAATTCTCTGACTCCTAAATTGGTACATTTTTTACTATACCACACATTTTCTACTCTGCCTCTGACTTTGAGAGTAGGGCGGGGGCGGGGGAGGGAAAGAGGAGATGAAGATTTATACATTAATATGCTTTCTCCCATTACAGTGGAAAGGGAAAGATGATGGGAACAGTTTTGGCTGAAATTCTGGCTGTGTCTCTTATAAGCTGCGTGAGCTTGAATATCATACTTCCCCATTTAGTCAACTATAAAATAAAGATAATAACATCTGATTTGTAGGTAGGCTAGGATTAAATAAAATGATGTGTGTCTTATACATGGTATATAATGATCATTTGTTAAAGGAAACATTAGTTCCAAATTCAGGTCTACATATGTGTGGGAGAAAAGAAACCAAATACATCTAAAGCAGTTTGGAAAAAGTCAATAGTTCTGCCTGGCCCGATCCATTAGGGGGTTGTTTTGGGGACCAGCAGAAGAGAAACATTCTCATCTTCCACGAATTTCCTCAACTCCTGTCATTCTAGCCATCAAAATTGCCTGCAATTCAGGACATCCTTCCCATTTCTTCCTGAGAAGAAATAATGAAGTTACATCTTGATTGCTAAAGGAAATGGAAGAGGGGCGCCTGGGTGGCGCAGTCGGTTGGGCGTCCGACTTCAGCCAGGTCACGATCTCGCGGTCCGTGAGTTCGAGCCCCGCGTCAGGCTCTGGGCTGATGGCTCGGAGCCTGGAGCCCGTTTCCCATTCTGTGTCTCCCTCTCTCTCTGCCCCTCCCCCGTTCATGCTCTGTCTCTCTCTGTCCCAAAAATAAATAAACATTGAAAAAAAAATTTAAAAAAAAAATAAAAAAAAAATAAAGGAAATGGAAGATTTTCAGTCTCAGATGGCAAATTCATACACTCTGCATTAAAATGCTAATAAGTAATGTTTTAAACACTCCAACAATACAGAAAATAGGAGAATGTGCCATCAACAGACAATGGATTTCAACAAATTTCTGCAAAATTAAAAGTGCACAGAAGTGGCTGACAATGAAGTAGACCCAAGGAAGCCTAGGTTATTGAGAAGGACGGTGCTGCAGACTTCAAGAGTGAATGGGAGCCAACATGGTGGTGCGTGAAAAGTCTTGGGACTCCCATGGCAGGCACGAAGTGGGGCTGAACACAGGGAGATTTGCTGAAGATTAAAGATTAAAGAGGGGCGCCTGGGTGGCGCAGTCGGTTAAGCGTCCGACTTCAGCCAGGTCACAATCTCGCGGTCCGGGAGTTCGAGCCCCGCGTCAGGCTCTGGGCTGATGGCTCAAGCCTGGAGCCTGTTTCCGATTCTGTGTCTCCCTCTCTCTCTGCCCCTCCCCCGTTCATGCTCTGTCTCTCTCTGTCCCAAAAATAAATAAACGTTGAAAAAAAAATTTTAAAAAGATTAAAGATACATTAAAATCATCTTTGTCCCCCACTTCCCTATGTGTCTCATAGCCAGCTGCTTAACTTCCTAAGAAAAAACAACCTTTCTAAAGACATCAGAAGAACTCTCCAGGGAGAACTACCGTAGTTAGAGTGGTATTGGTGATCTAGGTAAAACTCGCCTCTTTCAGCATTCTGTGGAATGGTGGCCTCCTCCCAGCCTACTTGTCTAGACGAAAGCAAAGCATGTTCAGATGAAAACCCATCACTGTACCCCATACTCCCAGTCAGACTTTGGATTTCCTCATTGTCAATGAGGGCGCCTGGGTGGCTCAGTTGGTTAATCCTCCAGCTTCTGCTCAGGTCATGATCTCACGGTTCATGAGTTTGAGCCCCGAGTTGGGTTCTCTGCTGTCAGCGCACTCTGCTTTGGATCTTCTGTCTCTCTTTTTCTCTGTCCTTCTCTCTCTCTCTTTCTTTTTTTTTTTTTAATTTTTTTAATGTTTATTTATTTTTGACAGAGGGAGAGAGACAGAGCATGAGCAGGGGAGGGGCAGAGAGAGAGGGAGACACAGAATCTGAAGCAGGCTCCAGGCTCTGAACTGACAGCACAGAGCCCGATGCGGGGCTTGAACTCACAGACCATGAAATCATGACCTGAGCTGAAGTCGGACGCTCAAGCGACTGAGCCACCCAGGTGCCCCTCTCTCTCTCTTTCAAAAATAAATAAACATTAAAAAAATAAACAGGTACCCACAGTTTATCAAAATTTGAGTCAAACCAGAAAAACAGAAGGGAAAGAACAAGTGAACAAAGAGAAAAACTGTCCCCAGAAAAGAAAGAACTAATTAATGAAACAGAAGGTAACATTTTAAATAATATAGTTAGTATCACCACAGAGATATAAATAATATGTCCGTGAAACAAGGATAGAATGCTATGAAAAAGAAACAGTAAGAAAATTAGAAAGAGCTCTTGCAAATGAAATTAAAAGAGGAATATTGCTGAAATTACAAATTCAACAGAAGGGTAGGAAGATAAAATCAAAGAAATCTGTCAGAAAGTAAACCAAAATGACACACATACAGAAAACTGAACCAAAAAACAAGGGACAAGGAGGCTTAATATAGGAGGTCCAATATACAACTAATAATTCCAGAAACAGAGAAAATAGGGGATGAGTTTATCCAAAAAATAACTTAAGTTCCAGAAGTTTTAGCAAAAGAGACTACAACGATGTCCAGAAAAAGAAGTGAAAAAAGAGCCACACCTAAAAATTTCACTGTGAAATTTGAGAATGCCAGAGATTTTCACAAAATATTCTAAAAACCTCCAGAGAGCAAATCTTGAAGAAAAAGTCCATTAGACACTTATTACACCAGAATAGCGGCAGAGTAAAAGTCCATCATGGATGGTGCCATGATGACAGCTGGGTAGCACTTCCAGAAAATGACCAGGTCCAGATCAGGGCATGCGGGTCCTGGAAGGGAGATCCCTGGGAGAAAAATAGAATGACCATTTACTGAGATCAAGTAGAATGATTGTGCACTCAGAAAAAAATAATTGAAGATATAATAAAGGCGTTGGATCCAAAAAGGTAACCAGAAACTCCAGGAAAAACAAAAATCAATATAAGAAAATTGCAGTCTATAAATAAGAAAAAAACTGGAATTTCAAAAAGAAAAATGGTATAGTTTCCAAGCAATGGATAACATGAATAAGAACCTTAAAAGAGAGCCAGGACAAGGTCAAGAGGACATATGTTAACCCATATGTTCCTTCTTACAACAATGAAAGAGTAATTAGAAATTCAAGAGGTAAAGTATAAGAAAGACATCTTCCAAATAAAAGGCAAACTAAAATGTGCATGATTGAATTTTATGTTAGGACCATTCTCATTTGAGTGTTCACAAGTGCTGGTGAGAAAGCATTGTGCTCCTAGGCACTATTTGATTGTTGAGTGAACAATTTTTACAGTCATAATAATGTACATGCTGTTAACTGTTTTTCATATTTAGAATCAACTTATAGACAAAGAGCAGAAAAGTTCATTATGGTTGCAAACAAGCTATAAATGTAACCAACTTTGATATTTTAAAACAAAAATCAAATTTCAGCTGACAAAGGTTGAGATAGAGAGGAAGAGCGGGTGGCTAATATTCATAACACGAACTGGGGAGTGGGGGGAACAGTCCATTGTATGGATCAAGAAATGGAAGGTTAAGTGTGCTGTGAGGGTTGCAATGGTGCCAGGGAGCTAGATCTGTGACAGTCATAGCAAGGAGTGAATAGATAGCATTTAAGTTGGTAAATCAATAGTGTTGGTAAAACAACCTACTGAATGGGAGAAGATATTTGCACATGACATATCCAATAAAGGGTTAGTATCCAAAATATATAAAGAACATGTGCCACAATACCAAAAAAACAAATAATCCAATTAAAAATGGACAGAAGACATGAACAGACATTTCTTCAAAGAAAACATCCAGATGTCCAACAGACACATGAAAAGATGCTCATGATCACTTATCATCAGGGAAGTAAAAATCAAAACCACAATGAGACATCACCTCACACCTGTCAGAATGGCTAAAATCAGAAACACAAGAAACAAGTGTTGGTGAGGAGGTGGAGAGAAAGGAACCCTTGTACATCATTGGTGGGAATGCAAACTGGTGAGACCACTGTAGAAAACTGTATGGATGTTTTTCAAAAAATTAAAAATAGAAGTACTATGTGATCTAGTAATTCTGCTACTGTTACCCAAAGAATACTAAAGCACTAATTCGAAAAGATATATGCACCCCTATGTTTATTGCAGCATTATTTACATTAGCCAAATTATGGAAGCAGCCCAAGTGTCCATTAACAGATGAATGAATAAAGAAGATGTGGTATATATACACAATGGAATATTATTCAGCCATAAAAAAGAATGAAATCTTGCCATTTGCAATGACATGGTTGGATCTGGAGGGTATAACATTAAGTGAAATAGTCAGAGAAAGACAGATACTACATGATTTCACCCATATGTGGAATTTAAGAAACAAATGAACAAGGAAAAAAAGAGACAAAACAAAAAACAGACTCAATATAGAAAACAAACTGATGGTTACCAGAGGGGAGGTCAGTTGGGGTGGGGGGATGGGTGAAACAGGTGAGAGGATTAAGAGTAAACTTATGATGAGCACTAAATAATGCATAGAATTGTCAAATCACTATATCATAAACCTGAAACGAATATAGCACTGTATATTAACAATACTGGGGTTTTAAAAGAAAAGAAAAAGAAAAGAAATGAGCTATCAAGTCATGAAAAGACATGGAGAAACTTTACATAAATAAAGAAAATAGTAGTGGAATATTTACAAACATGGTGTTAACTATTAGAATAAATGAAAATAGGACAAGGCTTAAAATAATAACTAGGGTAGGAGGAAAGAAAGCAAAGAGAAAGTGGGCAAGGGACTGTTGGCTTTCATTATAATCCCTTTACAATTAGATTTTTTTATCTGAAAAATAAAAATTATAATTTTTTTCACCTTAAATTAAAGTCAGGTATGCATTGCATATTATGTTAACATTTTTTATATGCTTCCGTGTTGACATGTTGAAGACTTAGATAAGTGGTAGTATTATTCCCATTCTGCAGATAGCACACTAAGGCTTACAGGTGTCAAATATGTCACTTGCTGCACAGCTCATAGGAGTAGAACCAAAATTACAGCCCAGGTCAAAGGAGCTTTTATTCACATATGATATCACCATTTAAGACATTTTCAGCCTGATTGGCCAGGGCTCAGGTGAACAGTGCAAATTTACCTGAGAGTAGGGAGAGTGCTAGAAACGGTGCAGATAGAAGGGTTTTCTCCATAGGTCTGAGCGTTATGTGTCTACAGGTCACACATCACAGACTCAGAAGATGCAAACCAAGCTGACTATTTATGAGATGGTTTTAAAGAAGGCGATATCTGTGACGAGATGAATTTTTAAAGAGTTCTCCCTGTGGACTCACAAAATTTCTAGAAAAATGATTTATATAAACCCCTTTAATTTTGCTCTGAGGTGGTCTCCACTCCAGTCCCCGCACATGCACTCACATGCACCCATGCTCAAGTAGTAGCATTAAAACCATCAGGTTTGGGACCTTGAACTTCCTGTTTGTAACTAAGTCAATATGGCTTCAGCACAGCTCTTCTGCCCCAATCTTTAATTTTCTTTGAAGAAGCACACAACATATTGCCTATATAATTGTGAAAAGATCTTTTTTTTCTGCAAAAATTTTTAATGGCTAGAAAAAGAAAAGCAACACCTAACAAAAACACTGTTAAAAAAAACAAACAGGTACCTCTTGTCTTAATTTCAATTTTTCTACCATCATCCGGCTCTTGACAACTTCCTCCTCCTGTTTCAGCAGATGGTTTCTTTGATGCATCAAAGCGTGATGCCCATTTCTAAGGCTATCTGAATGAAAGTGCATATCTTATTATCTCTGATTTATTATTTTTTTTTAACGTTTATTCATTTTTGAGACAGAGAGAGACAGAGCATGAACGGGGGAGGGGCAGAGAGAGAGGGAGACACAGAATCTGAAACAGGTTCCAGGCTCTGAGCGGTCAGCACAGAGCCCGACGCGGGGCTCGAACTCACGGACCGCGAGATCATGACCTGAGCCGAAGTAGGACGCTCAACCGACTGAGCCACCCAGGCGCCCCCTATTATCTCTGATTTAAGTAACTTATTTTTCAAGTCATATTCAGGATCCAGGTGGTCCAGGTCCTAACTCCTGATGATGACACTGTAGTCCATTTTTCAACCTGAATTAACTGCAGTTTGAGTTCTGATGGTTTGAACTGTAGATACACAGGCAATTTGACAAATGCATCTGTATTTGTAATTTTACTGTGTCCTGGATCCTTCAGGATCTTCCTCTTTCAGATTTTCCCATTCTCTCCATCCTAATATCCACCAGCTTCTTGAATGACTAGTCTTCACTTCCTGTCTCTACTTTCTTACTTTCCTACTCCTCCTCAATCTCCTGAAATCCAACTTCTTGCCCCTCCCCGACAAAAATCCTGTTGTGCCTGTAGGGCGCACACTGTGTCTCTTCCAGTCATGTACCAGAGCTTAAGACGACGTCTGTTCCATCATATGTTAGGAATTTAATTTTTTTTTCTTTTGAGAGAGAGAGAAAGAGAGAGCACGCACAGGAGTAGGGGAGAGGGGTGGGGGGGGGGAGAGAAAATCTCAAGCAAGCTCTATGCCTAGTGCAGAACCAACGTGGAGCTTGATCTCACAACCTGACCTGAGCTGAAATCAAAAGTTAGACACTCAACCAGCTGTGTGCCACCCAGGCACCCCCATATGTCAGGGGAATTTTAAAAATAGGCTTTGTTGGGGAAATTTACATAGGTCACAGGTAATTAAGAGATTAGGCACGGATCTCCTGATCCTTCAATCATCCCACAGACAGGTGCAGTGGAGTCTGCCTCCCAGGTGAGGGATTCTCCTTCCATCGGTCTTCCCTTTGAGGGCAAGCAAGAGAAAACGGTCTTGTTTGAGGGATTTGGGTACTTGCTGTTTAAGGTGTTATCTGGGAACTCCAGATATCCAGCCTGGGGAGACTTGATGGCTCATAAAATGTTGCAATTCCCCATGCTAGGGGAAGGAAGCTGCAGATGTGGTGGGAAGCTAAGCAAGGGTGTCAGATGCTAGGTTTCAGACTCCACCTGTGCCTTCCCCTCTCCACATCCCAGCTGGCTTATTGTCTAGACAACCCAGAATTAGTTCCCTTCCCCACTTTCAAACAGTTCTGTACATTTCACAACAGATTCTTAGCTCCCCTGAAGCTGTTACAACTGAAAGTACAAGTCAATGCTTATGTAGCCAAATACAGTGGAAACTATTCAGTCCTTACTTTCTTATCTGCCTCAGAGCGCTTGACACTGTTGACTACTTCCTTTTCTTGAACCACAAACTTCTCTTGACTTTCCCAATATTACACTTTCTTCTTTCTTCTATAGGTCTGACCTCCAACTCATTCACTAGCTTCTTTTATGTTATCTAAATGTGGAAGTTGTAAAAACTGATCAGATGTTGTTTAAAAAGGAAAAAAAGTCCAAGAATTTTCATAATATAGAAATATGATACATAGAAATATATGAAAACAACTAAAAGAGCTGAATGTAGTTTCTCCTAGGAAAATTAGGAATTAGGAGCAAGAAGAACTATTGTCTTTGTAATAATCCATATACTCTATTTGACTTTTAAAACTAAGTATACCTATTTATTTGATTAAAATGGAAAATGTACTTTAAAAATCTCAAAAGAAAGGCTGGAAGATAAATAAATCTCTATGTGTAGTGACATATGGAAATGCTTCTAAGATTTGTTAAGTAAAAATCACAAAGGAAAACAGTGGTTAGTATGTGGTGATGTGTGTGTATATATGGGTGTACACAATGCTCAGGTATGTACAGGATATCTCTGGGAACATGTAAGATAATTTCACAGGACAGCTGACTCTGGGAAGGGAAACTGAATCATCAGAGGACTGGGCTAGCTCTGAGATTTTTCATGGCATAATCTTTTCAGCTTTTGAATTTTATATACATGCATTTTTTTACTTATGAAAAATAAAATTTTCATACAAATCTTGTTTAAGGTAAGCTTTAGCAAGCAGCTCTTGATTGTGGTCTCTGAAGCTTTTATCTTTTATTAAAAAGGTAAGAGTTCATACCATTACCAAAATCTAAGACTGATGGACAACAATAAATAAGATTCTGGAAGGATCCATTCCTAACTCTAAGTCAACTGAAGGCAGGTTGAAAACACGTGCCCCCATTCATTCTAGTGGCATGCTATCTTCACAAAACAGAGACTATCTTCATAATGGTGGAAAATACTTTAAAACCTACTCCCTACTCACAGCTTAGAGGTTTAGAGTTCATTTATTTGTTCATTCTCATGACTAAGTGTGTATTGTGTGAGATACTTTCCTGGTGCCCCAGCTAAAACTGTGCAAGACCAGTGCAAGGCGTGGCTGTGATGCAATTGTAAACCTCACTGAAATACTGGGAAAGCAGTCTTCTTCAAGCTGGGACTGAGTTTTTGTTTTTGTTTTTGTTTTGAGAATGCCAGAGCACAGTTGCTACCACCACCCACTCTCCAACCTACACACACCCTTTGTTGTCTGTCTACACACATTAAGAGACAGGAACTCCCAGATGGTGACTGGAGGTGGTGAAGAATATTCCTCACAAGTCAAGAATAGCTGGTGGGGGCAGGCAGGAAGAACGCTGGTAGTTCTACATGCCCAAATTGTATTGTCTTTGTTTAGAATATTACAGAATTAGGCAGAGGGAACAGGATATTATGTCATTTCCACAGAGCACAAATGCACTGGTGAGTATAGGCTAGAAACGCTAATGAGGACTTGCGGCTGGATTCACCCACCTCCTCTCCACTGGTGGATCCATGATGAGATTTTTTACCGTCACTCAAATAGACCCAGAGTGAACCCAAAAGCAACCCATATATATCCCATATATCAAAAAAATGTTGCCTTAGTGTTTATTCAAAAGACATCAAATGAGGCGACAAAAATATATCACAATGAAGAAAAGGGAACAGCATAATGAAGACTTTGAGGAGACCCGCAAGAACTTTAAAAAAGTTTTTGAACTTTAAAAAAAAAGACAAAACTTTTAAAAACTGTGCTCTCCTTAATAGAATACAAGAAAATATGGTCAATATGAAATACAACAGAAAAGTCATAAAGAATAAATAGGAGAGGCATTTAAAGGGTCATGAAATTTAAAGGGTCATGGATATGATTTTTAAAAAAAGAAGAAGAATGAGCACTGGGTGTTGTATGGAAACCAATTTGACAATAAATTTCATATATTGAAAAAATAAATAAATAAATAAATAAATAAAATAAAAAAAGAAGAAGAGCATGGAAACTAAAAACAAAATAGCAAAATATAATCTATAAATCAGAACTGATTCTACAGGAAATCAAGTAAGTAATATAAAAGAAGAATGTGGTAGACAGATCACATTAATGGCCCTAATGTATAGTTTTCCTCCATCCATACCCTTTGCTCTGTACCTTTGAAGTCCCTTTTACTTTGACTTAGGGCTCAGCCATGTGGCTTGTGAAAGAAACGGTGGTACAGAGGCTTGAAAAGAGCTTGACCATTTTAGCTCTCTATCTCCTTGCTCTACCGCCTTTGCCATGAGATTGTGCCTAAGCTAGCTTTTGGGATGAGTGATCTCAAGGAGCAGAACCAAGCCATGCCAGCAAAAGAGACCCTACACAGCCCATCTTCAGTCACCCAGCTGACCATAGACACATAGGCAAGCCAAGCTATCAGCTGAGTCCAGCTCAGACTGGCAGAAATACCCAGATGACTTATAAATTTGTGAGAAATAATACATGTTATTATTTAAAGCCATTATGTTTTGAGATTGTTTGTCACACAGCAGTAGCTAACTTATAACACAAGCTTGAGAAAGTATCCCAGAATTTAGGGGAAATCACAAAGAAACAAAGAGAGAATGTGAGTATAAAGGATAGAGAAAGGAAATCTAACATGTAGATAACACGTAGATATCCCTGCAGAAGACATCAGAATAAACCAAACAGAAGTTAATTATCAAAAGCAAAGTAAACAAAAACCAAAAAACAACAAATTCCTGGGCTGAGGAAAACCTGTGTAATCAGATAAAAGTATTGGGGTGCCTGTGTGGCTCACTTGGTTAAGCGTCTGACTTTGGCTTAGGTCATGATCTTGCAGTTCTCAAATTCGAGCTCCGCATTGGGCTCTGTGCTGACAGTTCAGAGCCTGGAGCCTACTTCAGATTCTGTGTCTCCCTCTCTCTCTGCACCCTCCCCCACTTGCATTCTGTCTCTCTCTCTCAAAAACAAATTTAAAAAAAAATTTTTTTTTATTTGACGTTTATTTATTTTTGAGACATAGAGAGACAGAGCATGAACGGGGGGGGGGGGGGGTCAGAGAGAGAGGGAGACACAGGATCTGAAACAGGCTCCAGGCTCTGAGCTGTCAGCACAGAGCCCGATGCGGGGCTCGAACTCACGGACTGTGAGATCATGACCTGAGCCGAAGTCGGTCGCCCAACCGACTGAGCCACCCAGGCGCCCCAACAAACAAATTTTTTAAAAATTAAAAAAAAAAGTGTTCATTAAGAGGGGCACCTGACTGGTTCAGTCCTTAGAGCATGCAACCCTTGATCTTGGGGTTGTGGTTTCAAACCCCATGTTGGGTGTGGAGATTCCATAACATTAAAATCTTAAAAAAAAAAAAAAGTGTTCATCAAGTTTAAAGACAAACTTTATTCAAAAAGACTTGTACTAGGGCACATGGGTGGCTCAGTTGGTTGAGCATCCAACTCTTGATTTCAGTTCAGGTCATGATCCCAGGGTCCTGGGATTGAGCCCTGCACTGAAAGTGCAGAGCCTGCTTGGGATTCTCTCTTTCTCTCTCTCTGCCTCTCCCTTGGTCATGCTGTCTCTCTTTCTCAAAATAAGTAAACATTAAAAAAAAAAAAACCACACTAAAAGGACTTATACCAAGACATAATCTAGCAAATTTTGAACCATACAAATATTTTCTTCGTTAGTCTATTAATTTGGTAAATTACATTGATTCAATTTCAAATGTTGAAACTGCTTTGCATTTTTGGAATAAACCTCACTTGCATGTATTATCATTTTTATATATTTCTGGGCTCAATCTGCTAATTTTTTGTTGGGAATTTTATATGTTCATGAGGCATATTTATCTATAGTTTTCTTGTAATATCTTTGTCTAGTTTTAGCATAAGAGTAATGCTGGTCTTATAAAATGAGTTCGGATGTATCCCTCCCTCTTCTATTTTCCAGAAGAGGATATGTAAAATTGGTATTATCTTGTCCTTACGTGTTTGGTAGACCCATTTGAGTCTGAAGTTTTCTTCACAAGACAGTTTTTGTTTCATTTTATTTTACTACAAATTTGATGTATTCGATAGATATAAGACTATTTCAGGTCATCCATTTTTTTCTCAAGTGAGTTTTTGTTTTTGTCTTTCGAGGACTTTGTTGATTCTAAGTTGTCAAATATACGGATGGAGAATTTTTTGTAGCATTTCCTAATTATTCTTTTAATGTCTGTATGTTCTGTAGTGATAATGGTAATTTGTGGCTTCGCTCCTTTTTTGGTCAGTGTGGCTGGACGTTTTTCAAGTTTTTTGTTTTTTGTTTTTTTTTTAATCTTACCAAAAAACCCAGCATTTGGTTTCATTGATTTTCTCTATTGTTTTTGTTTCTAATTTTATTCAGCTTCGTCTGATTTTTTTCAGTTCCTTTTTTCTGCTTGCATTGGGTTTAGCTTGCTCTTCTTTTTCTAGGTTTATAAGGTGGAAGCTTAGATTTTTGGGGTACAATGGACTGAATTCCCTGTTTGTATTCCCTGTCAATTTCAATTCATATGTTGAAATCCTAACCCCCAAAGTGATAGTTTTCAGAGGTGGGGCTTTGGGGAGGTAATTAGGGTTAGTTGAGGTCATGAGGGTGAGGCCCTCATGATGGAATTAGTGCTTTTATATAAAGAGGAGACACAGAGTCTCTCTCAGAGTCATCTCTAAGAACCTGCTCATGTTGCTGTCCTGTTCTCAGACTTCTGAGCTGAGAAAAAAAAAAAAAAAACCTGTTAGAAATAAATGTTCGTTGTTGAAGCCACCTGTCTGTGATTTATTAGACCTATCCAAGCCAACTGAGACAGTGTGACACCTTTCTTCTTTTCTAATTTAAGCATTTAGTACGATAAATTTCCCCTAAGCTGCTTTAGGTGCATTCTACAAATGCACAAATCTATATTGACTTTTTATTTTCATTCAGTTCAAAATATTTTCTTATTACCTATAGACTTCCTCTTTGATCCATGGGTTATATACATATATTTTTTTCAGATTTTTTAGGTATCTGTTATTGACCTTTTTCTTTAAGATTTTTATTTTTAAGCAATCTCTGCACTTAATGTGGGTCTTGAACCCACAACCCCATAGGTTGCTCAGTGAGCCAGCCAGGATCCCCTGTTGTCGACATTTATTTTATTTTGTTATGGCCAAGAAACATTCAATATGATTTCAATTTTTAAAAATGGGTGAAAGTTTATTTTATGGCCCAGAACATGCACATATTGATGAGATTATAACTTTTCTGGTTGTTTAAGAAAGAGTAGGTTATCACTTGCAAGTGAGGGCATCCTAGCTGATACACCTTTTCACTTTTAACCTTGACTGAGATAGGATAATGGAAGTGGCCCCAAATTATCGCAATACATTCACATGCTTTAATCTCTATTATAGTTTTTCTCATAAACCAAAGATTTTCAGATTCAGCAAAAAACAAGATAGATGTATATTTTCGTTCTGAGAAGGAGCTTAAAACAATGTGACTGAAAAAATTTTAAGATAAAGGATGGGCAAATATATAAGGCTATATATAACAAATATATATATCTGGGGTGCCTGAGTGGCTCAGTTGGTTAAGCCTCCAGCTTCAGCTCAGGTCATGACCTCACGGTTCGTGGGTACAAGCCCCCAGTCAGGTTCTGGGAGACAGCTCAGGGCCTGGAGCCTGCTTTGGATTCTGTATCTCCCTCTCTCTGCCCCTCCCCTGCTCATGCTCTGTCCCTCTCTGTTTCTCAAAAATAAATAAATGTTAAAAAAAAACAATTAAAAAAACTACACATATACATAACAAAAAATGTTGCAAGAATTACAATACGTTATTATATAAAATGGATCCAAGATGAATGCATTTAATGGGAGGCATACTTTAATAATGAATTACAGTATACCTCAAATTTTGTATCTTACACATTTTTTCTGTGCTTATACAGTGAGAGCTGTTTGGGTGGCAAGTTGAGGAATCCTCTGGATTAGCTTAGGTGGGGAAGGAGTCATAGTTGGGAGGCACAGAGTTCTCTCGCCAAAGCTATAATCCAGCTGGTTCCTACCCGGGTCCAAGTGGCTATGACTATGGGAACAGGTCCCACCCCCACGAATGGGAAAAGGCATTATCAGAAAAGGGGGTCATCAGCTAAGTAGATTCTCAGACCCTGTCTGTGACATAATGGCCTTTAGAGAACAAGCTTGTGTGTGCACACAACTGCTCATTTCTCCGAGGATGGCACCTCCTAGTGTGATCCCTTTTCTCTACTGTTCTTCAAATTATGGGTTACAACCTAGTCATGGGAATAAAATCAATTGAGTGTGTTTCCCAGCATTGTAAGAAGTAAAATAGAATTGGGAAACCTGGGTGGCTCAGTTGGATGATCGTCCGACTTCGGCTCAGGTCATGATCTCACTGTCCGCGAGTTCAAGACCCGCATTGGGCTGTGTGCTGACAGCTCAGAGCCTAGAGCCTGTTTTGGATTCTGTCTCCCTCTCTCTCTGCCTCTCCCCCACTCGTGGTCTGACTCTCTCCCCCTCTCTCTGTCAAAAATAAATAAAACATTTTTTAAAAAGTGAAATAGAATATAACATAAAAAATATCAGAATGTCTTACCTGTACTATTAAGTATTGGTTTGAGACTTTTTATTTGTTTTATACAGAAATAAATATTAGTCATTTACAAAACACTCAATTCCTGGGTGCAGCCATAACTGCATTCAGCCCTCAATCCCAAAGGAGGGCGCCCCAGATCCCTTCTAGCTATGATAAGAGCCACCCATCCCTTTTCTCCGTCAAACTTGATTTGATGCAGTTGTACCTCCCTAACTTCCTACAGTGTATGGACTAAATGATCAATTTACCCACCTTCCCACCACTGCAGGCATGAAAACGTGACACTAGGCTTTAATTGTCTAACTGTATGAAGTTTTGGCATTAAAGTTATGCTACCTTGGGAGTCACTAAAGGAGAGATCAGTCATCTCTTTCTGTGTGCTGCACCATTTTAAATAACTTTAGTGATGTCTACTCTTTGAAAATATTTGGCTACAGAGCTGAATATATATGAAGAATATGTACCTGTTCGATTGGCAATTTTTTAAAAATGACAATTTTGACTCTTCCAAGGTTATGGTTCTGCTCAGTTTTGCTGGTTCTTTTTGCATTAATTTTGGTCATTTATGTAAAATCATTTACTTTACCCAAATTTTCAAATATATTAATAGTAATTTGTAGAAGACCTTCTCTTATACTTAGTAAATCTTTTCTGTATCTGTCTCGTTTCAAATATTTAATGTTATATATTTATTTTCCTAATTACACTTGTCAGAGGTGTGTCTATTTTACTGTTGATTGCTGTTTTTAGAGAACTAGCTCTTGAATTTATTTAATTCTATTGTTTTTACATGTTTTAAAAATGTTTATTTATTTTGAGAGAGAGAGATTTTGTGTGGAGGGGCATGCATGCGTGCACATAAGCAGGAGAGGGGCAGAGAGAGAGCTGGGGGGGAGGAAGGAGGGAGAGAGAATCCCAAGCAGGTTCTGTGCTGTCAGCACAGAGCCCGTCATGGGGCTTGATCTCATGAACTCTGAGATCATAACCTGAGCCAAAATCAAGAGTTGGGATACTTAAGCCACTGAGCTGCCCAGGCACCCCTCTATATTTTAAAATTCACTTATTTTAGCTCTTTCTCAAATTCTTCCTTCTGCTTTCTTTAAATTAAAAAAAAATTTTTTTTTTGTTTGGCTATTTCCTTATCAATTTCTTGAGAATTCTTGATTGATTTATTTTAACTTTTCCCAAACTAATAATGAAATCATTTCAAGCAATTAATTTTCTTGAATGCAGGTTTGGTCTCATTTCATAATTGGAATGTTTTAAATGTTTATTGACTATCTTTAATTGAAATTTCTATTTTTAATTTCTAAAATTATTGTATTGTGATAATGGAACGTGACCTATATCATGTTGGCTTTTTGAAATTAAATTATGTTCCTATTTCTGATTAATACACGGTTGAGTTTAGTAGGTATTTTAGTATACTCCTGCAGATATCTGGGCAGCTTGAACCCCTTTCTTTGAGAATTGTCTTTTCTCTCCCAAGGGCAGGTTTTGGTAGTATGTGACATTGCTACACTACACCTCCCCTACCTCTCCAGTAGCTAAAATAAACATGACCCAAGTTGAGCCAACCAAATGTTTTCTTCAGGAATTGGAAATTGAGGCTCTGTGATGATACAGACCTTTACTGGTTGTTCTAACTATGGGGAACTCATCCTCCACCCTGTGTGGGGAATAATACATTTGGGGGGTGGGGGGCAGCTGAGTGAATTATGGGCTCTTATCAGCTTTCTAGCTTCCTGCTTCCTGTTTTATTTTCTTCTTGAAGCCTGGCTGTATTTCAACCTTTGCGTTGCAAGACATACTCTGGACTCTGTAGTAAACTCCTTTTCTTGGCTTCAGGTAGTTTGAGTAGATTTCTATTACCTGTGTAATCAAGGTCTGAAGGTTTGCTCTGTTTGGATGTAAAACCGAACTTGGTTTCTCTTTGTTCCATTAGAAATGATTTGTCCCACTCTGGGGGAGAGCTGCTCCTTGAAGAAGAAAATATTTGCACTTCCTTTCAGGCAGCAGAGACCAGAGAACTGTGATATCTAAATACTGAGTTCTCTTTGTCCATGAGGAAGGAAAACTGCTCAATTCTTCCTGACATTCAGGGCTTTTCCTAATCTAGAGTCAAGGGCTAATATGAAAGAAAAAAAAAATAGGACTTTTTGGTGTGGAAAGGAGTTTGGCCTCAAAACTGGAGGGTTTTGAGGCTGGGTAAGAAGAGCTAATGAGGATTCTGGAAATGGGACCATTTTCCAGGGAGCACAAGGCAAGCGGTCAAGAAGAGACTTTGCAGGAAGCAGCCTTTGGTGCTCTGAAGCTATGTTGGAGCAGAGTCGTTACTGAGCACAAACCTATGTTTTTAATCATCGGCGTGCACAAAGCTTTACTCTCATATTTATTTTTGCTTCCATTTTTACTCTTGCTTTCCTAACCTCCATAGGTAGGCATTCTGATGTGTTTGAGATGTTAAGTATTCTTTTATTTGTCCTTGTGAAAACATTTATTGTGGCTTTATTGTGCACGTATTTTTTTTTATTGAGATGTAATTCACATTCTGCACAGTCATCATTTTGAAAGAGTGCCCAGCTGTGCCCTAACATGCCTCCATTTTGACCTCGGTCTATACTTCTTAATTGATTAAGTTTTTTCCAGCTTATCTCTTAACTCAGGCAAAAGACCTGGCGGGCAAAGCGTCCTGTGATGGGAAATGAAACTACCCCCTAAGCAATAACAACTATCCTGACCCCAGCGAGACCCAGCATGATTGACCCGAAGACAATCTTCGACCTGTCCTTTACTACCCACCTGCTTGTACCCGCTGACATTCGTGACACATTTTCCTCACATAAACCTAGAAGTATTTTTGCATTTTGGAGTCAGTTTTTGAGAGGTGAGTCCATTGTCTTCCTGGTGTTGGTCTCACTGAAATAAACTCCTTTCTGGCTTCACCACGCCTCATCTCTCTGCCTTTGCATTTTGTCAGCAGCAAGTGGCTGAACCTGGTCATTTTGGGACCGCTGGTTACAATTTTAAGTATGCAATTAGTGGTTTTTAGCATATTCACTACACTGTGCAACCATCACCACTATTGTGCATGTATTGTTAATTTCCATAAAGGCATGGTTCTGTATTGTCATTCTGTTTCTTACTATTTTTGTCAGTTTCCGTTTTGTTTTGTTTTGTTTTGTTTTGTTTTGTTTTGTTTTGTTTTAATCCATCCAGGCTTCTGCACGCACTTCTGGTTCGTTGCTTCTCCCTGCTGTGGTGTATCTCATAGTGTACACCTACCACATTTTTCTCATCCATTCCCTTAATCTTATCCATTAATCTTAAAAATAAAACTGCCAATTATTTTACCAGTAAAAGATGGCTTTATTTGGGAACTGCAGAGAATTGCAATCTGGGACAAGCCGACTATGCCCAAACCATAGGCAAGTCCACAGAACAAAATAGGGGACCGCTCTTTTATAGAAGAAAGGGGGATGTTGGGAAGGCTATTGTAAACAAAAAGCCCATTGGAGTAAACTGCAAGTTGGAAGTATAGTGGTTTCTCATTGGCTGAGTTGCAACTGTCTCTCATTGGCTGGGCTATTACCAGGGGAGGAGGGAAAGCCTTCCTTCCTCCTGCTGCGTTGTAAAGTAGTATCCAGTTGCAAGGTCTGTCTCCTCTTGTTGGATTTGCAATTGATAAGGAGTGGTAGGGCATGAAGCCTCCCACTGCCCAAACTCCTGATTCCATTTTAGTGGTTTCCCTTTATTAACTTTCATACCTCTCTAACAGACGTCTAGGTTATCTTCAGATCCCTACCATAACAACCAATACTGCAGCCAGCATCGTCATACAGGTGCCCTTGTGGACCAGTGTGAGAATTGCTCTTTTGGAGGGTACTGCCGGGTACAGGCTAGGAGGCTGTCTGATTTGACCAAGTGCCACCAGATGGTTCTCTGGAATGGCTGCTCCCATCCACACTCCTGCCACAGTGCCCACATCTCCATTGGCTTTCAGCATTATCAGCTTTCTACTTTATGCCAGTCTAGCAAGTATAAAGGGATATATTCTTATTTGTTTTGCCTCATTTCTGTCATTACCACAGAAACTGCACATAGCTTCACGTGCATTTTGGCCTTTTGGGCTTTCTCTTCTCGAATTGCCTGTTTTGTTGTTGTTGCTCTTGTTTGGGTTTGTACCTCCCCTTTCTCCATTGGAGTTCCTGTATTTTTTTTCTCTCTCCCTGCATACTCTAAATATTTGACCATGTTTGGTTTAAGATACTGTAAATATCCTTTCCCAATCTGATCTCACTGTTTTTTCCATGGTCTCTCATTTTCCATGGGGTTAGAAAATTCGAGTGACCTGTACCCAGAGCCAATGCCAGTCAACTGCCCAGGGTTCACATGAGTGGAAATCTGACTCTGCCACTCACACCCTCACCAGCCAGTAACTACAAGGTGGGAGAGATGCCTGGCCCCTGCCTCTGGTATCTGCTCCGTTGCCATCTGGCCTCACTATGACAACTTCTAGTACTACTCCCACACCCATGCACCTTCCAACAACTGTAAAACCAAGGTGACTTGGACACCCAATGAATATTGAGAGAGGAGTGTGTGAGAGTGGGGGGTGGGGAAAGGGCGGAGAGCTAAAGCCGAGGGAGAATTTTGAAATGGTACAGTGGGCACGAACACTCTACTAGACTTTGAAATACAAAAGACTGCTCCTCAAGCAGTAACAACCATCCTGACACCAGCAAGACCCTGTGAAGGTAGAAATTGGTATAAGGAGTAGGTTTATAAGTAAAAGATCCTCAGGAAACATGTGGAATTGGAGGCTCCCAAGGATTTACCCACCCCAGGAAGGGAAGATGGTAATCTACAGTAAGTCAGCAAAGGAGACCCTTGGGCCTCAGTCAATAGGCCCCTGAAGTTAAGGCTTCAAATTAGACTCAAAGCCTTAAGTAAAAAGTACCAGCAAAGTGACAGATTCCAAGACCAAGGTGGCTTGGCTGGAAACAACAACACTACCAACAAAAAAACAAAACCAAATATTTGAGAATGCTGAGCTCCAGTCTAATGAGCATGCCAAATTACAGTAATGAAATTCTGTACTTTGGTTCCACCTCTATTGTGAAGTTTTAATCCCTGAGAATTGGAGTCTCATGATTGCCATGGCAGCATATATGGTAGGAACCTGGAACATGAGGAAACCCAAGCCCCCAGGCCTTGCTGAGGCATTCTGCCCATGCACCACTGCTGGACAAATGTGGAGAGGCCTCCCTTTCGAAAATTTTTGCATGAAAGGGTTGAAATGCAGCATAAGTGGATGTTTGCAAAAAGGAAAGACCACTTCTGCAAGCTCCCCAGTCTATTTTTTCTATCCATAGCCTGAGACTAAGAAGTTTTAGTGGGAAACAAAGCTTAGCTTACTCTGGCTGTCAAAAAACAAACAAACAAAAACTAGATAAGAAGGTGTGATCCAACCCCAACTATTTACGTAACTGATAAAGTTATTCATAGAGCTGCCTGGCCCAGCATGACAAGATCACATCCCCTGTACTGGCTTTTGGCCAATAAGTTGAGCAAAAATAACATGGACAGGCAACTTACTAAAGCTCCATGGAGTTATACTGCCAAGACAAAAATGTCTGTTAAGTGGGGCCTGTGTTTAACTTAACCTCTAGTCTCTGTTTACAGTATACCTATCTGAAAATGAGAACCACACTGAAAGAAGCAGAGCCAAGGAACAGAGAGACAAATTATTTAAGATATCATAATGAATCCTTGAATTCAACCATGATGGAAGCAACTTCCATCCATCCTGGTTACTTTCATTTCCTGCTTTTGACAGTTTAAGCTGGATTTCTACTGCGGGTAACCAAAATGTTCTGATTAGATTAAGAGGTGTAAACATTGGAGAGTAAAATATTCACTAGTTACATTCTTAACCTAACCCCCCCCCACCAACCCAGAGAATCAGCTGAAAACTTATTCAGACGAATATGAGAAATGATTTTTTTTTCCCAATAAATGGTGTTGGAATATTAGATCCCTAACTCACACCAAAATCAATTTCAGAAAGATAAATATTTGGAGCACTTGGGTGGCTCAGTTGGTTAAGCATCTGACTTCGGCTCAGGTCATGATCTCATGGTCTGTGAGTTCGAGCCCTGTATCGGGCTCTGTGCTGACAGCTCAGAGCCTGGAGCCTGCTTCGGGTTCTGTGTCTCCCTCTATCTCTGCCCCTCCCCCAACTCGTGCTCTGTCTTTCTCTCTCTCTTTCTCAAAAATAAATAAACATTAAAAAAAGAAAGATAAATGTTTAATTAATTGATAAAAGAAAAAGAAGAAAATAGAGACAAATTTTTATCTGATTTGGGAGTAGGAAAAGCCTTTTTAGCATTCAAGCAAAAGCAGAAAACAAGCAGACAAAAAAAGACAGACTTGTAAAAATTAACACTTCTGTTTTAATAATAGCAAACAACACTAAAGCACAGAATGAAAACTCTAAAGATAGGAAATTCGAGAGGAAAAACAGGTTTGGGTGTTCCAGAGGGCATCTCTGGGTGTAGGGAAGATGTTGACATGCTGGTTGACATATTAGACATGTTGGTACTTGTAGAACCTGCTCTCTCTGTCCAAGTGAACGAGAAACAGATGACAGATGGGTAAAACTGAGGGGTAACCACAAGTTTAGAGACATATGTTTGAGACCAGTCAGCATAGTGATGATAGTTAAATCTACTAGAGTGGATGGGATCACCTAAGAATGAGAAAAGAAGTGGTCCAGAACCTTGTAGAACACTGACATTTAAGGAACATGGAGAAAGAAAAATCCAGAAAGACTCTTAGTTCTTTCAGGACAGGAGATATACCTAACCTGATTTGTCTTGTGGTCTAGAAAATACTTAGCACTGTCCAGATTATGTATTGTATATTCAGTGCACACCCTCTTGATTGTTCCTATTTGTTTCTTAAACTTAATTAAAAAATATGTCAGTTCGTATGAGTCAAAATTCAATAGGTGTGAGTGTATTTCTTGGTACCCCTGTCCCTTAGCCGCTATTTTCCCTCCCTGGAATCAATGGATTTCAACACTTTCTTATGTATCGTTTCAGAGATATTTTATGCATATATACAAACAAATGAGAATATATTTTCTTTCTTTTTTTAAATCCTCTGGTTTCAACTCCCTTTTTTTTTAACAGACACAATATTTTAGAGATTGTGTCATGTCAGTAAATAAAGACCTTTTCTGTTCTTCTATGACTGTATAGTATTTCAACTTATAGATTACCATAATTTGCTTAACCAGACGCTTTGTGATGGCTATATAAGTCATTTACAATTGTTTGCTTTAACTAATAATGCTGAAATACAAACGTCGCATGCTATTTGATGGTGGTGGTTTTGAAATGTATCAACTCGATTAGGCTGACCCATGGGCTTCCCAATTCCTTTTTCTGTATGTTTCCTATAAGGTGGGCCACAAGAGACATTTTTGTCACATGAGATTGGAAGGCAGAAGTGAAAATACTGCCATAATATTTTTACCATGGTAGATTAGGGCACATTGCTCTCAAGAACAATTGCTTAGGTGCTGGCTCACCTCCTCAGAGTGGAGCAGCCAGCCATACTCATCCCAAGTTCAGAAAGAAGTCTGCTATTGTTTCCTGTCTGCTCTTACATCCTGCTTCTCTAGATTTAAATGTGTAGCCCCTTTGGAATTTGTCTATGTGTTTAACCAGTACTTCCAAGACCATTTATCAAATACTGTTTTTCCCCCACTGATTTTAATGACATCTTCATCATATTATACATTCCTATATGTATTTAGATCTATTTCTGGACTTCCTCGTTCTTTCTACTGATTTGTGGGTAACACATTATTTTATTTATAGAAATATATGACATTTAAACATTTATGGTTGGTCCAAGCCATTTCAATTACTCTTTTCAGAATTTTACTGGCAAATCTTAATTCATTTTTTATACAAAGTTCAGACTTAACTTCTCTAATTTAAATATCCATTTGACATTTTTATTGGAATTAAAATAAATTTGTAGATCAACTTAGAAAGACTTGATATCTCTATGATATTGAGTCTTACCAGTTAAGAACACAGTATACTTTCCACTTAATCAGTTTTTCTTATGTGTCCAAATGTAAATTAAAAAAAAGTTTTAGAAACTGCACATGCATTAGTAAGTTTATATCTAGATATTTTACCTTTTGTAAAACCATTGAAATATGTGTTTTCTTCCATTATATTTTCTAATTGGTTATAATTTATACTTCTTTTTTTTCCATTGGGCTTTAAAGTGGAACACACCTAAACTGTTGCAGGCTGGCTATTGTTGCCTCTATTTTTTCTCTCTCTCTTTCCCAGTAAGTTTTCTAGGCAGTCTTAAAAACAGTAAATTAAATACTGCATCTCTCTTGCAAATTTCTCTTTTAGCCACTCAGTTCCAAAATTCCTTAGTTAGGTCACAGATGGTGTCCCTCTCTGCTGGTATTTTAGTCAAATCAAGGTTTTTGTTTATGCTTTTTTTTTCCCTGCAGGCCAAATAGTGGAGATATTTTTGGTTAAAACTGGAGTTTGATCTCATCAAGTCTCCAAACTGAGCACTCAGGATGCTGGCCAGCAGTGCTGTTATCTGTTCTGAGGACCCCTCTGGTGTGGATAATTGTGCAAGTTTGTAGAAATTGCTAAAGCCATGTTTTCATACCCTCTTATAAACTGGTACTACTTTGCAGTGCTGAGAATATAAGAATCATTCTGCTTTCATCATGTGAATTAATTAGAAATGTTTAGAACAGCAAGAGATGTTTTAGATCATACATCTAGTTTAAACCTTTCATTTTACAAACGAAGAAGACCATGGAAAACAGACTATAGTTAAAAAGTGATTAAAACTGATGACTTCAAATGCCAGGGCTGATACTATCTCTTATAACTTAAACTGTCCTTTCCTCTTTAACTTAAAATGTCTCCACATTTCAAAGGAGTCTTCTCCACAAGTCATTGTTCTCCACTGTACGCCCCAGAGTGAAAAACACCTGGTCAACTATATAACACACTCCCTGATAAGTCAGGCCAAGTGACTGTGTTTGACTTCTGTTTGTCTATCTCTGGACCTTTTTGCTAATTGAGCCATTCTCAAAATGTGGTCTGGGGACCCCTGTGAGATTGCAATTCCCTTTCAGGAAGTTTGCAACGTCAAACTATTTCTATAATAATAATAAAACATCATTTGCCTTTTGTGCTCTCATTTGCTCAGGAATATTTTCTAGAATTTTCCAAGAAAGTAGACTTAAGATATAAATATATGCATTTTCAGAGATTAAATAAATTTGTTCTCAGCATTTCTACCGAGCTCTCACTACCTTCAGTTATACTTGCTATAATGTCGTTAACCTCATTATTGACCAATAAGTTATTTTGAAATCCTGAAGTTTGCCTCAAATGTATGTGGAAACCCAAGAAATAAGTACACTTTGTCATCTTGATTGGCAATCATTATTTTTAAAAATTTAAAAACTTTACTAAAATTTAAAACTGTATGTGAAATGTACTTTTAAAATTTAATAATATTTTATTCTAAAATAAAATTTATTTCTACATTTCTTACTTTTAAAAGTTTAATTTATTTATTTTTGAGAGAAAAAGCAAGAGTGGGGTTGGGGGCAGAGAGACTGGGAGCCAGAGAATCCCAAGCAAGTGTCACGCCATCAGTGCAGAGCCAAACAAGGGCTCGATTCCACCAACCGGGAGATCATAACCTGAGCCAAAATCTACAGTTGGACACTTAACTGACTGAGCCACCCAGGTGCCACTATATCTTTTTTTTTTAAATTTTTTAAATTTATTTTTTGAGAAAGAGAGAGACAGAGTTCAAACAGAGGATGGACAGAAAGAGAGGGAAACACAGAATCTGAAGCAGGCTCCAGGCTCTGAGCTGTCAGCAGTCTGATGTGGGGCTTGAACTCACAAACTGTGAGATCATGACCGAAGCCAAAGTCAGCCACTTAACTGAGCCACCCAGGTGACCCATCTTTCTTATTTTTAAGTGTGGTTCACCATCCACATATAAAGATGTTTCTCTGACTCAGAAGGGAGGAGCCTTCAGAGGAACAAGGTGAAAATGTGAATAAGAAACAAAAATATTGTGGGGCACCTGGGTGGCTCAGTTGGTTGAGCAGCCAACTCTTGGTTTTGGGTTAGGTCATGATCTCAGGGTTTATGGGTTCGAGCCCTACATCAGACTCCACACTGACAGTGTGGAGCCTGCTGGAGATTCTCTCTCCCTCTCTCTCTCTGCCCCTGAGCATTCTCTCTCTCTCTCAAAATAAAAACTAAAAAAAAAAAAAAAACCTTAAAAAAATAGTAAAAATGTGGTGACTGTTATCTTTTCTTTGGCTATATACATGTTAATGATTAACTTTATTGTTATTTCTTAGATTATTATGGTGGATGACTTCCAGTTTCTGGTCCAGTATGTACAGAGCTTAAGAGTCATGACTCAATCCTAACAATAAGTAAAAAGCTGAGCAAACTGAAAAATCAACTCTTCTTAGACCCATTGTCAGAGAAGTGAAGTCACAGGGCAAACCACTGTCCAAAAAAATTGAAGAGACAGACAAGTAGATAGAGACAATCACAATTTACCACTCCTGAAACCTGTAGCAGAAAATCCCATGAGAACCAATGCTAGGGAAGAAAAATTTGAACTATAATTAATGAATCGCTGGAGGCTCACAGAGAGCAATCTGAGAGTTAAAAACTCCAGGGAGACCCAGTTTGGGGGAGTCCTTATGATTTTGTGAGTTTTACCTAGGTCCTAACAGTGAATATTAGAAAGAAAAAAAAATGTTGTGCTTCCAACAGGGGGAGGGGAAAAGTAACCATTTTGATATACCCAGAGAATTCTGTTCTTCTTAACAAGGTCTGCCCTCAGGAGAAGCTATATATATACCCAGAGCCTAACCTGCTAAGGTTTTATCAGAACCTAACTGATCTTGGGGAAAGGAAATACCTAACCCCCAGTTCCCTCCAGCTTTCCACATGGAAGAAGAGAAACATCCAACTCTAACCCCCTCTAGCCATCCTGTCCCACCAAAGGAGAAGAGAGAACTGAGAAGCACTGGGGAGGTTCTCATTTCAGTGGTACAGGCTCAAAAGACTGAGACCTACTCATGTGACTGCAGAATGCTACCCTTCTTCCCATACTTTACCATTATATAACCATCAACCTATTTACTCAGTTTGTCATGCTCACCTTTCAACAAAAAACAGCAAGGCATGTTAAAAGGCAAAACTTTGAAGTGACAAAGTCACTTTGAAGTGACTGAGAAAACATGGGAACCAGAGTCAGTTATGTAAAGAATGTTGGAATTATCAGACCAGGAATTTTTTAAACTGTGATTAAAATGCTAGGAGCTTTAATGGAAAAAGCAGACAACATGCAAGAATGGATGGATAATGTAAAAAGAAGGATGTTAATTCTAAGAAAATATAAAAAAAAATGCCAGAGATAAACAAACACTGAAACAGAAATGAAGAATGCCACTGATGCGCTCATCAGTAGAGTAGACACAGGAAGAATCTCTATGCTTGAGGATATTACAATAGAAACTTCCAAAACTGAAAAAGAGAGAGAGAGAAGACCAGAAAAAAAGACCTAACAGGGACACCTGGGAGGCTCAGTCAGTTAAATGTCTGTCTATTGATTTCAGCTCAGGTCATGATCTAACGGTTTATGGAAATAAGCCACACATCAGGATCCACACTGAGCATGGAGCCGGCTTAGGACTCTCTCTCTCCCTCTCTCTCTGTCCCTCCCTTGCTGTCTCTCTCTCTCTCTCTCTCAAAAAAAAAAAAAAAAGGAAGAAAGAAAGAAAAAGAAAAAAGAAGACAGAACAAAATATCCAAGAACTGTGAGACAACTACAAAAGATGTGACCTATATGCAATGGGAAAACCATAAGGTGAGGCACCTGGCTAGCTCAGTCAGTAGAACATGTGATTCTTGATCTTGGGCTTGTGAGTTTGAGCCCTACATTGGATGTAAAGATTACTTAAAAAAAAATCTTAAAAAAAAAAACCTAAAGAAGAAAGAGAGAAAAAAACAGAAGCAACATATGAAGAAATACTGACTGAGGATTGCTCCAAATTAATGTCAGACACCAAAACACAGATCCAGGAAGGTCAGAGAACACCAAGCCGGTTAAAAGCCAAAAAATTGCACCTATGAATATTATATTCAAACTGCAGAAAAGCAAAGATAACAAAAAAATATTGAAGGAAGGTAGATTTTTTAAAAAGTTACCTATAGAAAAGCAAAGATAAGAATTACATCTGACTTCTCAGAAACCATGCAAACAAGAGAGAGCATAGTGAAATATTTACATGTTGAGAAAAGAAAACCCTAAAATAATGTACCCTATGACATTATCCTTCAAAAGAGAAAGAAAAATACTTTCTCAAATAAATAAAACTTGGGGGAATTTGTTGTCAGTTTGTTGTCATTACTGCCTTGCAATAAATGCTTTTTTTTTAAAGTTCCTTTTTTAATGTTTATTTATTTTTGAGAGATACAGAGTGTGAGCAGGGGAGGGGCAGAGAGAGAGAGAGGGAGACACAGAATCCAAAGTAAGCTCCAGGCTCTGACTGAACCACCCAGTCGCCCCTAAAAAAAAAATTCTTAAGAGAGAAGGAAAATGATATAGGTCAGAAACTCAGATCTACATAAAGAAAAAAAGGTATCAGAGAAAGAATAAGTGAAGGTAACATAAAACCTTTTTAAAATTAATCTAACAGGGCTCCTGGGTGGCTCAGTTGGTTGAGCGTCTGGCTTCAGCTCAGGTCATGATCTCACGGTTTGTGGGTTTGAGCCCTGTGTTGGGCTCTGTGCTGATAGCTTAGAGCTTGGAGCCTGCTTTGGATTCTTTGTCTCCCTCTCTCTCTGCCCCTCCCCCACTCACACTCTGTCTCTCTCTCTCTCTCAAAAATAAATAAAAATGTTAAAAAAAATTTTTAAAGGAATCCATTGCCTTTAAAGAAAAAGAAAGAAAATCAATCTAACAGATAACAGTCTGTTCAAAATAGTGATACCAACAGTAGACTCAATTATATATGTTTATATATATAACACTCCTTTATCAGAAATGGACAGATCTAACAGGCAGAAAATCAGTAAAGACATAGTTGAACCTTGACAGCATCATCCATCAATTAGGTATAACTGAAATCTATAATCTATAGATCACTTCATCAACAAGAGCAGATTTCACATTCTCCTCAAGTTCATATGGAACACTCAGGAAGATAGACAACCTTATGGGCCATAAAACACACCTTAACACATCTAAAAGAATAGAAATCATACATTGTCTGCTCTCAGACAACTATTGAATTAAATAAAGAAATCAATAAAAGAAAAATACTGGGAAATACCCCAACTACCTGGAAATTAAACTGCACACTTATAAACAGTCTGTGGGTCAAAAAAGAAATATCAAGAGAATCTAAAATTTTTGAACTAAATGAAACTGAAAATACAACTCATCAAATTTTGTAACATACAGTGGAAGTGGTGCTTAGAGAGAAATTTATAACACAAAATGCATTTACTAGAAAAGAATAAGGTATAAAATCAATTATGTAAGTTTTTCCTTTAGGAAATCAGAAAAAGAAGAGAAAATTTAATCCAAATCAATTTCACCTCTAGATGAAATGAACCTTGAAAGATACAATCTGCCAAAACTCACACAAAGAGAAAGAAATGATCTGGGGGTGCCTGGGTGGCTCAATCAATTAAGCATCTGACTTCAGCTCAAGTCATGATCTCGTAGATCTGCGCTGAGCTCTGTGCTGACAGCTGGGAGCCTGGAGCCTGCTTCAGATTCTGTGTGTGTGTGTGTCTCTCTCTGACCCACCCCTATTCTCTCTCTCTCTCAAAAATAAACATTTAAAAAATATCTGAATAGGCCTATATCTACTAATGAAATCTAATCAATAATTAATAACACTCCAAAACAGGAAACACCAGGCCTAGATGGGTTCACTGGTGAATTCTACCAAACATTTAAGGAAGAAATTATACCATTTCTCTATAATCTCTTTCAGAGGATAGAAACAGAGGAAACACTCTTCCTAACTCATTCTATGAGGTCAGAATAACCCTACTACCAAAACCAGACAAACACATTACAAGAAAAGAAAACTATAGACCAATATCCCTCATGAGCATAGATACAAAAATCCTCAACAAAATATTAACAAATCAAATCTAACAATGTATGAAAAAAATTGTATACCACAACTAAGTGGGATTCATCCCAGGTATTGAAGGCTCAATAGGTACAGAAAAGCATTTAATAAAATCCTATACTCATTCATGATGAAAACTCTAAGTAAACTAGGAGTAGAGGGGAACTTCCTCAACATGATGAAGAATATTCACAAAACCCTGTAGCTAACACCATACTTAATGGTGAGAAATTCAATGATTTCCCTCTAAGATCAGGGACAAGGCAAAGATGTTCCCTCTCACCACTGCTTTTCAACCTCACATCGAAAACTCTAGCTAATGCAATAAGATAAGAGAAAGAAAGAAAAGGTTTACAGACTGAGATAAATAAAGCTCTCTATGTTTGTAGATGACATGATCATCAATGTAGAAAATGTGAAATAATCAACTAAAAATACTACTGGAGCTAATTAATGTCGTAGCAAGGTTGCTGGATACAAGGTTAATATACAAAAGTCAATTACTTTCCTACATACTAGCAATGAACAAGCGGAACTTTTTTTTTTTAATGTTTATTTATTAATTTGAGAGAGAGAGAGAGAGAGAGAGCAAGCGAGTGAGAGAGGGGCAGACAGAGAGGAAGAGAGAGAATCCCAAGCAGGCTCCATACTGTCAGCACGGAGCCAAACAAGGGGCTCAAAACCACAAACCATGAGACCATGACCTGAGCCGAAATCAAGAGTCAGAAGCTTAACCAACTGAGCCACCCAGGCACCCCCTAAGTGGAACCTGAAATAAAAAACATAATACTATTTACATTAGCACCCTCAAAATGAAATAGTTAGGTATAAGCCTAACAAAATATAATCAAGATCTCTATGAGGCAAGCTACAAAACTCTAATGAAAGATATTAAAGATGGACTAAAAAAGGGAGAGAGAGATTCTGTATTCATGGGTAGGAAAACTCAATATTGTCATGATGTCTGTTCTTTCCAATTTGATCTATAGTTTCAATGCAATCCCAATCAGAATTCCAGGATGTTATCTTGTGGATACCAACAAACTGACTCTAAAGTTTATGTAAAGAGGCAAAAGACCCAGAATAACCAACTCAATATTAAAAGAGAACAAAGTTGGAGGACTGACATTACCTGATCTCAAGACTTACTATAAGGCTATAGTAATCGGGACAGTGTGATATTGGTGAAAGAATAAACAAATAGATCAATGGCATACAACAGAGACCCCAGAAATAGACTCTCACAAAGATAGTAAATTGATCTTTGACAGAAGGAGTAAAGGCAATACAACAAAGCAAAAATAGTCTCTTCAAAAAGTGGTACTGGAGCAACTGGACAACCGTATGCAAATAAATGAATCTAGACACAGACCTTCACAAAAATCAACTCAAAAGGGATCATGGGCCTAAACATGTATTTAAAAATTGACAAAATTCCTGGAAGATAACAAAAGAGAAAACCTATATGACCCCGGGTTTGGTGATGACCTGTAGGCACAAGCCATGGAAGAAATAGTTGTTGAGCTGGACTTCATTGAAGTTAAAAACTTCCACTCTGTGAAGAACAATGTCAAGACAATGAGAACATAGGCCACAAACTGATACAAAATATTTGCAAAAGAAACATCTGATAAAGAACTGTTATCCAAAATATACAAAGAATGCTTGAAACTCAACAATAAGAAAATGAACAACCCAATTAAGAAATGGACAAAAAATCGGACCATACACCTCAGCAAAGAACATATACAGATGGGAAGTAAGCATATGAAAAGATGTTCAACATGATATGTCATTTAAAAATTATAAATTAAAATAATAATGAAATACCAGTACCTGCTTATTAGAATACTCATTCCTTGCTGGTGGGAATGCAAAATAGTACATTTTGGAAAACAGTTTGGCACTTTCTTACAAAATTAACCATGCTCTTCCCACATAATCCAGCAGTGGCATTCCTTGGTATTTATACTTAATGAATTGAAAACTTGTGTCTATAGGAAAACCTGTATGCAGATATTTATAACAGCTTTATTCATAAATGCCCAAACTTGAAAGCAATCAAGATATCCTTTGGTTGGTAAATGCATGAACTGTGGTACATGTAGACAATGGAATATTATTCAGTGCTAAAAAGAGATAAGCTATTGAGCCATGACAAGACATGCAGGGAACTTAGATGCATATTACAATGTGAAAGAAGTCAATCTGAAAAGGCTACATACTGTATGATTCCAAATACATGGAATTCTGGAAAAGGCAAAACCATGGAGACAGTAAAAAGATTAGTGGTTGCCCAAGTAAAGAGGACAGGGAAAGCAAAGAGGATTTTTAGGGCAGTGAAACTATTCTGTATGATACTGAAATAGTGGGTACATGTCACTATACATTTGTCAAAACCCAAGAATGTACAACACCAAGAGTGAACCCCCATGTACCATCCAAACTACAGACTTTGGATGATAATGATGTGTCAAGGTAAATTTAACAATTGTAACAAATATACTACTGTGGTGCAAGATACCACAGAGGGATAGCTGGGGAGGAAGTGTGTTGCAGGGAGAGACAGGGAGGATTTGGGAACTCTGTACTCTCTGCTCAGCTTTGCTGTGAACTCAAAACTGCTCTAAAAATTAAGTTTATTAATTTAAAAAAGGAAAGTATTATGGTGCCAATTAAGTTGTGGTATCACTTGGAAACCAGCCACTCAGCATTGAAAGAAAAAATAAATAAAATATTTTCTTAAAAAATTTTTTTTAAGTTTATTTACTTATTTTGAGAAAGAGATAGAGAGAGCAGAGGAGGGGCAGAGAAAGAGGGAGAGAGGGAGAGAGAATCAGCATCATTAGCACAGAGCCCAACGCAGGGCTCGAACTCACGAACTGTGAGATCATGACCTGAGTCGTAACTGACTGAGCCACCCAGGCACCCCAGGAACTGAAATATTTTAAGCGTAGATGTGATAAATTCTTTAAAAACTAAAAATTATCCTTTACAGCTTTTCATATTAGAAATGAGAAAACCTCCAAAGCACCTTACAGAGTAAATTATCTTATTACATTGGCTGGAGAAGTACACCCAGTAGTTGAAAGACTTAAAAAGTCTTTGCAGTTGACATTGCTGAATGCCTTCTGAATAAAAGCTCAGAAAAGGGAATGATGATAGTGCTGCTTTCCAATGACACAGTCACTTGTAGCAGTATTGATTTGGCTCCCAATATGATAACTAAGTTAATATCTCATTTGCAGAAATTGTACTTTTGCTTTACCAATGGGATAAACCTATAGATGTGGCTAGGCTTGCTGTTTTTCATGTATTCATCCATTGTCAGCCCCAACTAAAAATCATCAGCGATCTTTTATGGGAACACTTGGCAACCAACACAAAGAGTTGAATAACTTTTTTGACAAAAAACTTGTTGCTTGGCAAGAAACACGAAGTGCTGAGTAACTTTTTTGAATCCCATGGTTTATCCTGGAACAAGTCTGTTGACATTTGTGTGGATGATACAAAAGCCAAGGTGAATAAAACTGCTGGCACTTTAGCATGACTCAAGGCAGTGGTGTTAAATTGTTCAGTATTCTTCACTGTGCAGTTAAGAAACAAAACAAAACAAAAACCAGTTTCACTTAGGAATGTCTTTAATGAAGCTAGAAACGTTGTTAATTTCATGAAAACTCAACTCCTTGACTGCATATCTTTGCAATATTTCTGCGTGGCAAAATGGTGTTTGTGCTGCAGGTGGAACTATTATGGTCCCTCAAAGAAGAGCATCTGTGCAACTGTTTCAGTTGTGAACTAAACAACATACTTTTGTGATGGAACACCATGATGTTATTTACTTGAAAGAATGGCAGATAGACAAGTTATGATTGTTCAGGATTGGGCATTTGGCAGACATCATACTGAAAATGAACAAAATAAACCTTTTATTTTAAGAAAAATAATTGATCATTTTTTCTTACCAATCATTAAAGCGAACTTTCAGGGGAAAATTAGAATACTTATAAAACTTGAATTCACCTCCGTGAGTTTGACAGCTTCCTAATATATTCCTTTTTTTTTTTTTAAGTTTATTTATTTTGAGAGAGAGAGTGTAAGAGGGGAAGGGACAGAGAGACGGAGAGACAATCCCAAGCAGGTTCCACGCTGTCAGCACGGAGCTTGACGTGGGGCTCGACCCCATGAACTGTGAGGTAATGACGTGAATAGAGATCAAGAGTTGAATGCTTAACCAACTGAGTCACCAAAGCACCCCCCAATACATTCCTTTTGGATGGGTGGTGATATTCATTTATTATTTTGTATTGTATGAAATAATCAACATTTAGAAGATCTGTATAACTCATTAAATAAAGATTTTTCAAATGAAAACTGTATGATGTTATAGAAACATTCATGAATAAGTTATCCATTCAAAGTGTCAAATAGACCAATGGATTTTAATGTAACAAAGTATGGAAGTTCATTATTGTGGTTTCTGATTCCACACTGCAGCTAACCATTAAATACTATCTCTTGTCAAGTTTTAGTGTAGTATCAAAGTATATCCACAATTCTCTAAAATAGCTACCAAAATACTTCTCCCTTTTCCAACTATCTATCCCTGTGAGGCTGGATTTTTTTCACATTCATCCACCAAAATAACAATCATAACATATTGAATGCAAAAGCAGATATGGGAGCTATCTCTTATTAACTCAGATATTAAGGAGAAATAAAATACATTAAAATGTAAAACAAGGCTGCTCTATTAAGTAGAAAATATAGTTTCAAATATAGTCTAAGAAATGTCATTTGTGTTACTAGGTAATGGGCTTATTATTGTTAATTTTAAATGAATAAATACATAGCCAAATTTCAGAACTACTGTGCTAATCTTCTCCTCTGCATACCACTTACCAATTGTTATCAGCCCAAAAAAATCAGGTCATAAGTATTTCAGGCTGTTTGAATTGCCAAAGCATTCCTCATTTATTCACAGGAATTTTCATTCTGGCCCCACCTCTGGCCAGTTCCAAATGTTTAACTCCATTTTCTACAGCCCAGCTCTGAGCTTATCTGTGGCAGCTATCCCTTACCTTCTTCCCTGCAAACAAAACTGGAGTTTTGTTTCCCTCTCCTCTGCATGGCCCTGACCTTCAGAGCAGTCTAGGACCCAGTACAGGCCCAAAGGAGAATTTTGGTTTTGTCTAATCCAGTCATGGTGATTTCCTTTCCTTTGTCAAGTTTGTGGACCTCAACCTCATCCCCTTTTTTCTAGTGATGTTTGTTAAAACTGTAAATATTGGATATTTATCAATTAGTGTCAAGAACTGCTAAAGATCTAAGATTTTTTACCCTATTTGTAAGCCAATAAACTTGCCATAGTTTCATGGGTTTATGCATCGTCTTACAACCGGCATAAACCCATGTCTGAACCATGAGATGTGAGAAGGCTATTGAGGAGCCTCAAGAAGGGAAGGTTTTCCTCAATCTTAAAGAGAGACATAAGACAGGGCTGATTCCCTTTTTCTGCCTGGATATTGTTCTTGGCGTATGAAGCTTGGAACCACTGCAACCATTTGGACCCAAGAAGAGAACCAGCCTAGTGAACAAAGCAATGTGTGGAGGATGGCAGAAAGTAAACATGGAGGCAATTTGGCCCTTGATGAACATTGCTTTTATAGAAAAATAAAACAGTATTCTAGAGAACATTGCTGTTCTACAAAACTAGTCCTGTCACTGCCCAATCTCTAGATGTCTTATTAGGTAGCTGATACATTTCCTATGGCGTCAGCCATTTTAGTGAGGGTTTACCTTTCCTTTAATTGACAATATGCAAACTCCTGCAGACATTCATACAAATTATTTTTCCTCTCCCCGGTCCACTCCCATCTGGTTCTTCATTCTCTGGTTTCCTTAGGTGAGAAGACAATGAGGCAGAGCGAAAAGCCCAGGCGTCAGACCCAGGCCCAAAGCAGGTCTCAGGCACATCTTCACTGGTGAGGTGAGGGTGAAGTATTAAATCTTGCTTGGCCTTGGTTTCCCTATCAGGTGGCTAATGAGAAGGGTAAATTCTATGAGGTTACGGTGAGGATTAAAGGAACTAACACATTTAAAGAATTTTTTTTTTCAACGTTTATTTATTTTTGGGACAGAGAGAGACAGAGCATGAATGGGGGAGGGGCAGAGAGAGAGGGAGGCACAGAATCGGAAACAGGCTCCAGGCTCTGAGCCATCAGCCCAGAGCCTGACGCGGGGCTCGAACTCACGGACCGCGAGATCGTGACCTGGCTGAAGTCGGACGCTTAACCGACTGCGCCACCCAGGCGCCCCTAAAGGAACTAACACATTTAAAGCATTTGGAACAGTTTCCACCTTCTTGCAATCCATAAAAGGAAGATTCAGACAAGGCAGACTTTTAGTGAACCCATCTTTGTTCTCAAACTTTGTTTAGACTAAAATATTGAGTTGCCCCATATGAAGTTACCAACAAGCCAACATTTCTGACTTATGAAAACAGTGATTTCATGTAGTTCAATCTACCCTTGGAAGTTGTGCTTCAGATCAGTGAAAGAAAGCTTTCTTTTCTTTTAGAAAAGAAGAACAGCTCAGGAGCATCTGTGCCAAGCACGGGACGTTGGAGATTAAACAGGGGCCACCATTGAGTCGACTTCTGCACAGACTTCTGCACAGACAGAAGCAGGCAGCAAGAACCAAACATCCAAACAAGCAAATGAGATTATGTGCATATGACTTGAAACAGTAAAGTGCTGTCAAAATATTATTATAAAAAGTATTGTTCGTCATGTAAGCATTCTTTAATGCCTCATCCATGAAAAAGAAAAGATACATGTCAATAGTAATTTATTTGAAATTTCAGTTTTTCACTTGCAAAGACCAAAATGTAAAGGAATTAATTGGCAACACTATAGACATTGTGAATTTTATTCATTTCATGATCTTGGGCGGGTCACTTGGGCTAGAATAAAATACATTTTCTTAAGCTTTTGAGAGTCTGGTAACTTGGGTGTCTTTTTCATTACATTGGTTTAAATTTAAATTAGAGGATAATTCCATAGTAAGAAATCTGGGCTTCGGACACCCTCTCTGTGGTGCCATCCAGAATGAACCACTCAGAACAATGCTCAGTGAGGATCCAGGGCTGGAGCTCCCCCTCCACCCCCCAGTCACCGCTCTGCCCTATTTCAGAAGCAGAGGTGTCACAAATTGGAGCTAGACACGATGGCCCAGAAGAAGAATGTGGTGGCCTCACATTCCCCTCACAGCGTTTCCTGTTAGGACAGGATAGGGAGCTACCCGGTTTCCAGGGGCAACACTCTGCCTTGTTGATGCTTACAAGGGAAGAAGGCCCAGCTCCCACCTCCCTGAGAGGTGTGGCCTCTCATCCACTGAGCAAACCCCAAGGGTGCTGAGGGGGTTAAGGAGGGGCTCCTGAGTGTGGGCTGGGGAAGGGGGAAAAGACTGAATGCTCCAGGTTCATTCTCTGTTCAGAGAGTCACTTTCTGTTTGGAACCCGAGTCCGTGCCCTGGAATTTTGATGTAGGCCTATTGATGCCCATGGAAACCTCCCTGCAGAGTCCTGGCATGGGGCCACCGTGTGAGCTACACTTGCACCAGGAAGGAGCCAGATCGGGAGCTTCCTGGTGGTCTGAGTTCCAACCCAAATCTCCCTTTTGTTTCCCAAATGGCTTTTATCCCAAGCTCTGGGAAACTAGTATAAGCAATGTTCAGTGAGAAATGATCATGAGGTCTGTAGGGACCCCACACTTTGACTCAAAGCCTGGCCTTCAGGACTGGCCCCCTAAGCTTGGTGTCAAGATACTTTGGCTCCTTTTGGAGAAGTGCTGGGCTGAGCATCAGGCGATGGGACTGCCTGACGCTTGGCCTTCTTATTGGCTGTGTATGTTTCAGACTCCTGTGCTAACTTCCTTCTCTGTCCTCCTCTTACCTCATCCTCCCCCCAGGATTCAGTTGCCACTGGCCAGGGGAGGGAGCAGGACTCGGGAAGAAAAAAGGTGACCTCAGCTTTATATGCAATGTTCCATTTCTTTTATAAAATAAAAGGTCTTTGCCAGCCTTTTAAGACAAAATAGTAACGTGGTTCTGTGAGGGGTGATTTAATTACTCTCTATTTTTCTGCATTTTTAAACTGAACACAGTACTTCAGATGTTAATAGTGGTGAAATTAGTAGCCATACCTTATTTCTCCTTTTATGTGTTTCTCATATGTCTTCTAAAGAGCACATTTTTCTTTTAGAATGGGAGAAAATCTTTCTAAAGCATGTATATATATATATATATATATATATATATATATATTTAAGTTTATCTATTTATTTTGAGAGCTGTCTCTCAAAATAGCGAGTAGACAGTGTGAGTGGGGGAAGGGGGAAGGGCAGTGAGACAGGGAGAGAGAGAGAGAATCCTAAGCAGGCTCCACATCATCAGCGCAGAGTCCGATGCAGGGTTGGAATCCACGAAGCTGTGAGATCACGACCTGAGCCAAAATCAATAGTCAGATGCTTAACCCACTGAGCCACCCAGGTGCCCCTTTCTAAAGCATGTATTATGCAATTGTTCACACAAGGTGCAATGAAACAGGCGCTCTATGGAGAGCTGTTTGCACACAGCCGTGCTTTATGCAGAGATGACACTGGAGGACACAAACTGTAGGCAGAGTTATTTGGGAAGCAGAATAAAAACATTTAACACAGAATAGCACAGAATAAAACCATAATGTGTTGAATTCTGACTAGGTCAAATGTGAGTACATAAGTGGCACCAGGAACGGGGATGGGGTGGGGGGGCACCATGTTCAGCTTCCTCTTCAATCAGGAAGTTAGTCCATTGTGCAAAAGGAGGTTTTAAGAGCCCTCCAGTAGGCCTGCTGGGAGGAAGCAGTGCGTTGATATTGAACAGAGGGAGAAGCCATTCCCAGGAGAGGTAGGAAAGGAGGTACTCAGGATATATCAGCAGCAGATAGATGATACTTCAAGAAGCTGAGGATCAGATTAAATTGGAACCAAGATTTTTGCTTAATGACTAAGGCTCTCATCACTCAGCCAGTGAGGAGCCTGCAGGGTTGTGGCAAAGCTTCATGGTAAATTTTTTTATCTTGTATATTAGAATACCTAAATGGTGTCCAGGGAAATCCACGCCGTTCATTAGATCTCAGAGTGTAAGTTCACTCTCAGCAAATCCTGCTGTTGCTTTAGACAGTCTCAGGTTAAGGAAATCTGTCCAGATATTGTCAGAGGTTTTGACTTTCCCTGTCAAAATTCCCTGACTTTGCCCCTGTCCCTTCTAGGGGCACCTGGGTGGCTCAGTCGGTAAAGCGTCAGCTGGCCTACGCTGCAGATTTTGGACTTTTACTTCCATACTTGTGTGAGCCAATTCCTCAAAATAAATCTCTCTTTCTCCTTCTCATATATACTCTCTATATATAATCTCCTATTCATTCTGTTTCTCTGGAGAACCCTCATACACATGCATGCTCATAAAACCTCATGTAACACCCACTAAAAACAGTGAGATAGGGGGGTGAGTGGGAATGGGAGAGGGTCCACAGCTACCACTGTCAGGTTTTAGTTGTGAAAGCTGAAAGGATTGTTAGAAATAATCTAGATTCTGGGAGTGCAAACTGGTGCGGCCACTCTGGAAAACAGTATGGAGGTTCCTCAAAAAACTAAAAATAGAACTACCCTACAACCCAGCAATTGCACTACTAGGCATTTATCCAAGGGATACAGGTGTGCTGTTTTGAAGGGACACATGCACCCCCATGTTTACAGCAGCACTATCAACAGTAGTCAAAGTAGGGAAAGAGCCCAAATGTCCACTGATGGATGAATGGATTAAAGAAGATGTGGTTTGTATATACAATGGAGTATTACTCGGCAATCAAAGAGAATGAAATCTTGCCTTTTGCAACTACATGAATGGAACTGGAAGGTATTATGCTAAGTGAAATTAGTCAGTCAGAGAAAGACAAATATCATATGACTTCACTCATATGAGGACTTTAAGATACAAAACAGATGAACATAAGGGAAGGGAAGAAAAATAATATAAAAACAAGGAGGGGGACAAAACATAAAAGACTCTTAAATATAGGGAACAGAGGGTCGCCAGAGGGGTTCTGGGAGGGGGGATGGGCTAAATGGATAAGAGGCTTAAGGAATCTACTCCTGAAATCATTGTTACACCATAAGCTAACTAACTTGGATGTAAATTATAAAAAATAAATAAATTATAGAAAGTAAAAAAATAAATACAAATAAAAATAAAAGGTAACATTATAACAAAGCCTTGAAAGAGATAAGCCAGGCTGATATCTCTGGGGAGAACATTCCAGGTAGAGAGACAAGCCAGTTATAAGGGCCTAAAACAGGAAATTAATTGATAAGTTCAAAGAACAGCAGGAATATCAGTGGAGTTAGCTAGAGGGAAAGCAGTGGCGGCAGGGAACAGGGAGGAGAAGGTTAAATCATATTGAATCTTATCGACCAAATGGACTGTGACTTTTATTCTGAGTGATATGGAATGACATCAGAAAGTTCTGGGCAGAAAGGGCTGTAATCTGATGTACATCTTAAAAGGATTCTTCCAGTTGCACTATTGAGAAGACAGTAACAGAAATCATAATGGGCAGCAGCAAAAGCTGGGAAACCAGTTGAGGCCTAATGCAGAAAATCTGGAGAGAGATTATTATGGTTCAGACAGAGTTGAAATCAGATTATATAGGGAGAGGTAGTTGAATTCTTTATATATTTTGAGTATAGAGTCAATACCAATATCATTTAGGTTCAATGTTGGGTATAGAGAATAATTATTAATAACACCTCTTTTACTTTCAAAAAAGTTCTGATTTTGACAACAAATTATATGATCTTCTTTGTTAAATCAGAATGAACCTCCTTCGGTGTGTTATTGTTTTTGCACACTGCTTGATTCTGAGTTATAATTATATAGGATCTTTTCATCAATATTCATAAGAGTGACTTGTCTTTCTTAGTGCTTTAGAAAAGTTTAAACACCATAGAAATGAGTTAGTCAATACAGATTTAAAGAATCCATCCCTGAATTTGTTTTGGTCTGGTATTTTTAAAGAAGTAGCTTTCTCAGTTTATAGGGCGTGGTCAATTTTCTCAATATCTTTGGCTCATTTTAATAACTTGGAAAGGACATAATCTGTTTTGCATTCCATTTGGGGTTTAACTTTTTAATTTTCACTAATATGCTCACACTTACATTTTCTGGTTTATCGACTCAGAAATGAAACTGTGTCTATTGAAATTATCCCCCTGAAAGTATTTCTCTCAACAGCTTCCGGCCACCCATGGACTTTGTTGGAGTTGTTGTTGCTGTTATTATTTATTTTATTACAAGGGTATTTTCTTTTCAATCATTCTATAGTTATATATAAAAATACATAATAGTTCTATAACTATAATTACATATTTAATCTTATGTTCAAATGGTTTAAGTGCTTTATTCAGTAATAGATTTATTCAGTCAACTAATACTTATGGAGAGCTTGCCATGTGCTAGGCATTGTGCTGAGCAGTGGGGATATACAATGGTCTGACTGTGCATGCCTCCCCACTCCAAATTCATATGATGAAGTCTTAATCCCTAGTGTGATCGTGTTAGGAAGTAGGCCTTTGGAGGTAGTTAGGTCATGACAGTGGAGCTTCTCACAAATGGGATTGATGTCTTTATAAAAAGAGCCCAAGAGAGCTCTCTCACCCCTTCTGTCATGTAAAGGGTACACAAGAATTCTGCAATCCAGAAGAAGGCCCTCACTGGAACCCAACGATGCTGGCATCCTGATCTTAGAATTCCAGTCTCCAGAATGGCGATAAATAAATTTCTATTGTTTATAAGTTATCCAGTTTGTGGTACTTTGTTATAGAAGTCCAAACTGGCCAAGACAGGATACAATGGAGAATATGAAGATAGTCTCAGATTTCACCATGAAAGACAATAATAAACAAGTAGATGTATAAATCAATACAGTAATCATAGTCCATGGAAATAAGCAAGAAGCTTTATGAAGAATAAGGGAAATGAGACCATTTTAGAGAGAAAAACGGTCACAGAAGAATTTTCAGAGAAGGTGCCACTGAGGTTGAAGGATGAGAAGAAGCCTACCATGGTAAAGAGGAAGGGTCATAACATTTTAGGCAGGAACAGCTTGTGTGGTGGCCTTGGGGGTGCAAAAGAGCTCAGCGTGTTTAAGAAAGTGAAAACTAACCAGTGTGACTAAAGTGGAGTAAGATGCCTCAAATGAAGCTAAGGCACAACTTGCTTCCCTCATTTTCACTTTCTTGTTTTTCTTAACTTCTGGAAAATGCTCAGCTATTAATCTTTCATTTATTGCATCTTGCCCATTCTCTCCATTATCTCCTTTAGGTAATCCAATCAGTCTCTTTATTTAGTTAGAAATTCACTTAGTATAAATAGTATAAATGTAAATAGTGTAAATTCAGACTCCACAGTGGGGCATGGTGCACTGATTTTCTTCTTCCGTCAGTACACAGCAAGCTTCCTTATAGCTTCCAAGGGTTGTGATTCCTAAGTCCCCTCTCAGTAGTCAGGGAACATAGTATCTGCTTTCTGCATAAAACAGGACCTCAACCTCATCCCCTTTTCCAGTGATGTTTGTTAAAACTGTAAATATTGGATATTTATCAATTAGTATTAAGAACTGCTAAAGATCTAAGATTTTTTACCCTATTTGTAAGCTAATAAACTTGCCATAGTTGCATGGGTGCTAACAGAAGACATGAGACTGCTTGGTCAGAGACAAAGGACTTTATTACTCACAACACAGAAAGTAGTATGAGCTTCTTCCCAAGTCCCACGGGGGTGATGTTGTATGCAGTAAATTTTATTTCATCTCTGAAAAACCCTGAACTTAAGTAACTTGAATCTTTTATAATGGACAGTAAGGAAACCTGCCTGATGTTTGTTCCAGAAGAAGAAACTATTATATTGAAAAGTAGACAAATCTGCCCATTTCCAGAGACATCTTTAACTTACAGGGCTGTTTTCTGTGCAAACGTTCATGGAACATTTATTCAAAACAAAAGGGCATTTAGTGACCCAGCTCTTTAGACATACATGAATTCAGAGACTCTGAGTTGTGTCCCAACAATTGATTCCTACCAGGAACTGTGCTTTCCTATTATGTAGTATGTGAATTCTGTTTTGCATATAACCTTCCGGAAGGGCTGTTCACTGCTGAAAACTCTATGTGTGCTTTTCTCTTGGCAGCGATACCAGCATTCTCCATGGATGGTTACTTCATGTTTAATATCATGTGAATTACTATAGAATTTGAGTTTAATAAATATTTGCCTAATAAAAAAAAATCTAAATTTGTGGTATTCAACCTCCTGTTTTCTGAACAAAATCTTACACAGAATTCCAATATGCCAAAATGGGGTAAAGGAATTTACTTATTTCAACTGCCTTAATCTCCTTCCCACTCCTCTGTCCAAGGCACACCTGGAGACACATGTCCTGAACTTGAATGTTCTGGCTCACTGTTTACAAACAGGATTCACATATGTGCTCCCCAGTAATGCATTGTTGCATGCCCCTGGTTTTCTTTTTACTGCCGTGCCACTCAAGTCTGCACCAACATTCTTCTGGATATAAATTCTTTAGGCTCTTGAACAATTATAATAAAACAGATTTATAAATTCTATAAAAGCATTACTCCCAAACCAATGCAGTTTAACTTCATAACATTAATTTAATTTGCCAAATGATACTGTTTTGCTCAAACTAAATCGCTACTGATGATATCAATATAATAATGAGGTCCATGGGGAAGGTTTTCTTCTTATGTTTGACATGCCTGTTCTTTTCTTTGTTAAAATTACCAGACAACCTTCATTCATATCGGGTCCCATGGTACCATTTGGCCTTCACTTTATGTGAATAATTGTGAATATTCAGTTCTTTTCTGGTATCTCATTGATGAGGGAGCATAAGGCGGCTGACACCCCACAACCAACGCCCCCATCCACAAGTGTGACATTCCTCAGGCACTCCTGGCTGCCCAAGGACAAAGGAAAGAGAAAGAAAACAAATGGTTAAACTGATAGAGTCTCCATCAGTTTACAAATGTCTTGGTTAAATTACAAGAAAAGGACAATCTTATCAATAGCCTCATCTCTAGGAACTCCCTACTGTCTTATTAATGTTATTGCTTTGCTGGAGGGAAAAACAACCTCAGCTTGACAATAGCAAGGCATCCAGTATCCTAGGAGTCTTCTTTAGCACATGGAAATCGCTTTAAGAAACTTCCTCTTGACTTTACCTCCCCCAACTCCATAGCATATAACCAGTCACTCTTCACAACCCCAGTGCGGCTCTTTCTGCTCATGGGTCCTGTCCCTGTGCTTTAATAAAATCACCTTTTTGCACCAAAGATGTCTTCAAGAATTCCTTCTTGCTCGTCAGCTCCAAACCCCACCATCACTCCACAACCCTATCACCATGAAAATTAAAGCGGTACTGCCTGATGCCAAAGGGACAATAAATGTGAACGGACACTCGAGCTTTGGTGGTGGGCAGTAGCCCTTGGTTATAAGGGGACAGCTGAGGGATTCAGATAAAGTTCATATGAATTCTCATTAATGTGAAATCCAATAAAAGAGAAAAGGCTCAAAATTAGTGAGTCTAAGTGAAGGGTGCGCAGATGTACTTGTCTCATTCTTGTGACTTTTCTGTAGGTTGGAAATTTTTTAAATCAAAAAGTTGAGAAACAACTTTTCATAGAGAACCTATAGCTCCCAAGAATATGTCCATACCCGCCCTCCACAACCATAAGAAACCTCTATCTACGTCAACCCTTTATCTTTTAGATTGAAAAGTTGAGGCTCAGACAGCAGAAATGACTTGTGGGGATATTTTGAACTGAATAGGGAAGAATTAAGAATTGAATCTCAGTCTCCTTCCCCAGACTGACAATGAGTTATAGGACCCTCTAGGTCTCAGAGGGTTATGTTCTGCTGAAAGAAACTGGGGAGGATTTCACAAAAGAACTGTGTTTCCAGACCGTCACCAAGCTGACCTTTGGGAAGCTACCAGTTTGTATACCTCACACACATCATAGGTACAATCAAGAGTCCATGGGGCGCCTAGGTGGCTCAGTCAGTTAAGGGTCCAACTCTTGATTTTGGCGCAGGTCATGATCTCACGGTCATAAATTGAGCCCTCTGTGCTGGTCATGAAGCCTGCTTAAGGTTCTCTCTCTGAGCTTCCCCTGTACACATGTACCAGAGCACAGGCGCTCTCTTTCTCTCTCTCTCTCTCTCTCTCTCTCTCTCTCTCTCTCTCTGAAAAAAAAAAAAAAAAAGAGTCCAACATGCATGGAGAAGGAGCTGAGACTTCATTCTGTTATACAGTATCTCATTCTTAAACAGGAGGAAAAAAATCTTTGTTCTTACACTTTAAGGACCACTGACTGAATCTTCCTCTACTCCACAACACCTATGGCTGGGTGGGGCCAGGAGACATGATCTGAAGCCATGCCCACACCTGCACCCACTTTCTGGGCTGCCTGCATCCCTATACTTTTATTTTTCATCAGTAAAAAGAGATCCTATAAAGTTTAGGGGAAAAAGCCAAAATGACTCTCCATGAAAGCACTTTGAAAATGAGCATATGAAATAAAACACGAAGTGTTTTAGGAAATGCTCCTCATTTAAACCATCATCTTCGGGGTACCTGGGTGGCTCAGTCAACTGAGGGTCTGACTCTTGATTTTGGCTCAGGTCATGATCTCAGTGTCGTGGGATTGAGCCCTGCTTCTGGCTCCATGCTGAATTTGGAGCCTGCTTGGGATTCTCTCTCTCTCTCTTTCTCTCTCTCTCTGTCTCTCTCTCCCTCTGCCCCTCTCCCCACTCACTCTCTCTCTCTCTCTAAAAAAATAAGTAAAGTTAAAAAGAATTTTTAAACTATCATCTTTCCCAAGGAACAGGAATCTAATTCTGGGGTTAAATAGCTGAATGACCAAAAGACGTGATTGCTGCCAAAAGGGTTGAAATGACTAAGGAGTTGAAAAGAATTTGTGAAGGGTTTGAGCAAGTAACATTATCTCTAATGTACAAAGAGGGTCAAGTTCATGAGAAAAAGCCGGGGGAAAAGTCAAGTTATGTTTAATGTGAAACACAGAAACTATAGGTATTCATCAGAGGAAATTACATGCGGAGAGGGCTCTTCAAAGAAAACCTTATTCCCCCTACTGCAAATATACAGAACTGCAAATATATGACCAACGTGAACTCTCCTTTGGTTTTCAATAAACAGTCAACAACCTCTGTAAGCTATAATCTAGTTCTTAAGGGTCTACACTTACAATTAAGTTGTGGATAAATGCATTTGACCACAAACTTTAGAAGTTGCACAATGTTTTCCACAAATGCTAGGTTCACAGTTCATTAGAAGGAGCCTAGCTCCTGGGCCAGGGTGCCAGCTAGCATTCTGGTGTATTTGGGAGAGTCTGGCGGTGGGAAATAAAAGTCTGTAGGCTGTCTGGGCAACTGGGAAACAACAGTTTATAAGCTGCCTGGGCAACTCTGCTTATTGCTCATCTCACCTCCCTTTGAAGCGCAAAGGAAACCAACGTGGGCTGCTCCACCAGAGGTCGAAAGTCTTGAAATGCCTCTCAATGGAATGGTTGGACTGACCAAGAAGGTGGTTTCTGGAGAGAGGTGTTTCTTATAGATTTGCAGTTCCTGCAGTCATTCCTCATCCCCCTCCCCTCCCTGGGTGACACCAGCCAGTTCTGTGCTTGTATCCACCATCCACCTGTTCCCAGTGCACTTTCCAACCCAGATCTTCTGGATCTATCCCCCCATAGACATACTGGATAACCCCACTTGGAGCCCCATGGGTACCTCAGGCCCATGTTCCAAAGATGGCTCAGCAGCTTCCCAGCCCTCACCGCTGCTTCTCTTTCTGTGTTTGCTGTCTCATTGGAAAGCAGCACTAGACAGCAGAGAGTCTTCTTAACTGTTCCTGACATCCTCATAAATATTTCTGGACCCATCTTCTGTGCCCCCAGCCAACTGTTTTGTCCCCTCTTCCCACACTGCTGCACCATCCTGACTTGTGCTTGTGCCTTGCATTTATTCTCCTTGACTCTATCTTCCAGTGGTGCCCCATTGCCTACAGGAATGAATTCAAGTTCTTCAGCAGAGCAGTGAAGGCCTTTCAATCTGATTTTTACCTCTCTTCATCTCTTACGTCTCACCAAGGCCAGAACATTGGCGTCTGCCCACTGTGCATTGTTTCTAGGCCATGTGCTTCTTCCTTGCTTCCCCTCATACCTGAAATGCTCTTGTCCGGCCTTACTTCCTTACTCTGTTTGGCTAACTGCTCACACTCCCTTGTAGAAGTGGTTCAGGGGCCTGCTCTTCCCGGAAGTGTTTCTTGCCTGCCTTTGTAGGGTTACGTGTGCCCCTCCACACAGCTTCAGCACCCACAATATGCCTGTTCTTTTTCATGTGTTATAGTGATCTCTTTATGTCTCGCTTGTACACTCATCTCCATAATGAGCAGAGACTTTACGTCCTTAGTATTCAACAAAAACACGTTAGAAACGTTTGCTGGATGAATGAATATGTGATCTAAGTTTACTTTTCTGGTCCTTAATAAACTATTTTCAAAACAAATACCCACAGTATAGATACACCCATCCCTAGCAGGCGCATGTTGGGCACCCCTTCGGGGAAGGTGAGCTCAAAGCTGAACTACTTGCAACAAGCAGCCAGTAGCCCTGGGAAGGCTGGATGATTGATGCAATAAGCCACAGATCTGAATGGCAGTGTAATGAAAGTGTTGAAGGACTCAAGAAGTGGGATTGTAATCATGGTTTACTGGTCCTGAGAAATGAACTCCCTTCTGGGCCTTAATCCCTAAAGGGGAGACTTGACTTAGATCAACTCTAAATTCTCTTCAGATTTCAAGACATATCTTCAGCTGAAACAAAGCGGCTTCACCCAAGGATTAAAAAGTGGTGGATGATGAGAAGGGGGCAGACACATGGGCTAGGGACACCCCACTGTGACACTTTAATGTGGGATTCCATTCCCTAGAGCAGTGGGAGACATTTGGCAATGCTAGAGACAGTGTTGCTTGCTCTGACTGAGGTACTGGGGAGAAGAGATGCTACTAGCATGTGGTGGGCAGAAGCCAGGATGCTGATAAACACCCTAAAATGCACAGGACAACCTTCCACAACAAAGAATAATCTGGCCACAAATGCCAGTGTCAAGGGGGAGAAACCCTCCCTGCAAGTTTAGCCCTTCACCTTTGTCTCTTAATTTACCAATGGACCCAAGGCTCAGGTACAGTAGTTCCATACAAAACAGATAAGCCAACACACTCGTGTCTTCTGCAGACCCTAGGAAAGGTCACCATCATTGGACCAGCAAAAAGAATTTAAAGTTGTGTGTGTGTGTGTGTGTGTGTGTGTGTGTGTGTGTGTGTTTGAGGGAAAAAGTTTAGGGTACTTACTGGTTCAGGATTCATTCAGGCAAATTGTCCAGACTATCACATTCCAGTGTCTTAACTAAATTAGGTGGAGGTAGGCAAGTTCGGTTCTGGACAAAATCATGCTGTAGTCACACTCATAATATCCCACCTATTCCCAGCAAACCATCCATTTTCATATTGGTTCTTGCCCTCCAGTCTAGTAGAGGATGTGACATTTCAGTGACCACTTCCTTCTTTCATCTTGGAAACATTTCCATGAAGCCTTGCCAGGATACTGGGGAACCCTCTTTGATCCCATTCTCTCTGATTCCATAGTTCTTGTGGTTTTTGTTGCACAGCTTAGTGATTAGTTATATATGGTTTGGTGTCATCCGTTGACATCTTTAACCATAGTTATATCCCCAAATGGACTGCAAGCCCTTTCAGGGGTTTCTGTGGCCCCATAGTGCCTCCACACCATTGAGTCTGTAGCAGAAATTCAACAAACATTCGTAGGATTGATTTCTATCTTCTAAGGAGACAGCTAATTATAATAAACTAACTTCTGCTAATGGGGAGACTCTGTCCCTGTTAGGTTTACTCTTCATGATTACCTTTCTCTGCACATCCCCTTTCCCCTGGCAACCGTGCCATATTGTAGCAACTCTGATGGTAGAAGTTTCAGACTGGGTAGAAGGAAATGGTATTGCAAAAAAATGTTTAGGCCATCAAAAGTCAGAAGGCTCCTTTCCTTCAGAACTGGCAGAGATGGCAGGTTACAGAGGAGCCCTTTCCTGACTCCTCCCCCTGGCCCATGGGAAGTGGCTGGGGTTTTGCTCTTTTTTACCTCCTTTCCATACCTGTAGCTGAAATACAAGCCAAAAGTGTATGTAGACAGGGAGAAGTAATGGCAGACCCAACTGATTTGTGGATTCTCCCTCTCCTTTCTGTGTCTCTTTATCCCATCCTGTCTTTGCAAGTTGATGTTCAAGTTATTACTCGTATATGCTTAGGTTAAGATTCAAGACTGTAACAACTGGGTATTTTCATGGTTCTAACACACAATGCTCCTATATTTGTGATGATACTGACAACACCTGTTGCCATCAGATACTCTTGCATCAGCAGAATACATAAAATTTTCAGGACCACTACCTACATTCCAGGACTGTGAACAGAATGGGAAATGCTTTTAGAAACGATGTGGTTAGAGTTTTAGGATTAATTTAGTCAAGGTACACACATTAAAAGACTATTTTCTATAATTTCTTGTATTAGGTAGCTGCTCTTGAATACTGGCTCATAATGAAGGGAGTAGCAATTCATGTCAGATTCCCTATCTTCAAATCTTCATTAACTCATATGTGCTAATTAAGATGCTTTGTAATTCTAAGTCTTGATGGAACAAATCCTTGTCTAAGAGTCAGGAGACTTGGAGCCTGATCCCTACTTTGCCACTGACTTTCAGTAAGTCGCTTCACGTCTCCGGTGCCTTGTTCTAAAATGTGGATAATCACACCTGCTCTTCCTGCCTTCCAGGTTTGCTGTGAGCATGAGCGAAGCATATGGTAGTGCTCCCTCTCCTCCATTAGACTTCTTAGAATCCTCTGGCTATTTTCATCTTGTGAATGGAGCCCCTTGCCTTAACGTGTTCTGTATCATTACCACAAGAACAGCTAGAAGTGTGAAGGTGGGCTCACTAGGAATAGGAGGCCAGACATCAGGCTGCACACTTCACACCCCTCCAGTCTGATTGCCTTCCATTTGCAGGCTTCCTTTTCCAGTCACGGTTGCCTCAACTCTTCTGAAGAGATGGAGACTTAGCTAGCACTGTACAGATGTTGTCTGTTAGCGGCCAGCAGCCCGTGTTGTCAGGGTAGCAGAGCAAGGCGGGGTGATGGCCATCCTGAGTATCTCCTGAGCACCCTCCCTGTCAACTAGGTTCTTCCATTTTACTTTGGGCAGCTGGGCCAGTGCACATGGGCTCCCAGGCTCCCCCAGAGGCCAAGCCATCTTCCTGGTCCCACGTTCTCCCACGGCACTGCCTGCCAGCCTGGCTGGGATCCTGCATTGTGCAGAGAGCAGGGAGCTAGTGTTGGTGGGAAATATTATGCAATTCCTAGGGATTATGGTAATGTGCATTCACCTAAATTTAATCATAAGTATAGACTAGATTATAGCCATCAGAAGTTGTTGATTGTTTACTAAAAACTAAGAGGGCAGTCCAATGTGATCCAACCGTACATATTCATTAAGGGAGAAAAAGGAAGTGCTTTTAAACATCCCCACTGCATATAATTTACTCTGATGAATACCCACAGAGTATGTGTTTCATGTCAAATACAAGTTAATTCTCCCTCTGGCTTTTTCCCATGAGCTTGCCACTAGGCCATAACTACTTAATCTCACTAGCATTGGAGTTCCAGGAAACTCTTACTAAATTATAGTACTGGAATAGTTCCCTCTCGCCCTATCCCTTATCTCATTCTGTCAGCTCTAGATGAATGTACTTTTGGCTCTGTTAGCTCCACCACCTTTTATTACGTCTTTCCTGGGGCCTCACACATGGGACATCTTCAGAGTCTTCTCTCTGTTCTGTTACCTCCTCTACAAACATCCTCCATGAGTCCTCTGGCCTCCAGAAAACTCAGTCTCATTTTGATATCCTAGAAGTGCAGGAAAAAACAACCAGCAATAGACACAGATATGTTTGCTTAAATGCTTTAACATAGAATTTTGGGGACTACCATCAAACCTTTTTCTTCAACATTTTCCTATTGCATGGGATCCCTCTGATTTACATCTTAAACAAGGATCACCACTTTTCAGTTGGGGATTCTAAGTCTCTTCAACAGGGCCATGATGTTGACTCTGAAAGAGTATAGAACTGCTCCTTTTAGGAACAGAAATTAAAATTCAGGATGTCTAGGGTACCTGGCTGCTTCAGTCGGTAGAGCATGCAACTCTCAGGGTTGTGAGTTCAAGCCCCATGTTGGGCATGGGGCCTACTTGAAAAAAGTAAGCATGTTTAACTGACTTATGAAAATATAAGAGATGACATTGGTCCTGGGAAACCGTTATCTGATGATACAATTGAGTGGTATCAATTGTACTGCCCCATCAATGCCCCTCCCTCTACCCCCTCCAACATGTACACGGATTCCTCTTGCCTTCTCAACGTTTGTGGTCTTGCAGCTTCCCCTCTCTATTTTGCAACATTATTTTCTCTCCCTATATTGGAACAACAAACATTCTCTAATATTTCTCATCCTTAAAATTTTTTTTAACATTTATTCATTTTTGAGAGACAGAGACAGAGCATGAGTGGGCAGAGAGAGGGAGACACAGAATCTGAAGCAGGCTCCTGGCTCTAAGCTGTCAGCACAGAGCCCAACGCAGGGATCGAACTCACAAACTGCGAGATCATGCCCTGAGCCGAAGTCAGATGCTCAACCGACTGAGCCACCCAGGTGCCCCTAATGTTTCTCATCTTTAAAAAAGCAAAACTGTCCCTTCATTCCTGGTCTCTCCTAGCTATTGCCTCCTATTTCTTCTTGATGGTTCACCTTTAATCACTTCCCATTCTCTCCTTAACCTGCTCCAGCTGGGTGATGGAAAATGTAGTCTGTAGCTGGGTGGTAGGGGTTTCTGTTACTAGAAAGAAGAAAGGAAGGCCACATGGTGGAACAGTTAGCAGCCTGCCACATTAGGCTTTTCCAGAATGTTACAAAGAACTTGGAATGCTTTACCTTAATTAAATTAGGGTAAACTTGTTCCCCCCCCCCTTTAGTTTGAAAATATCTTTTTTCTGCCCTTGTTTTTGAATGAAAAGCTGTCCAGGTTATTCTAGGCTGACAGTTATTTTTTCATACTTGAAACACATTATTCCTCAGTCTCATGTTGCAGTTGAGAAGTTGGCTGACAGTATACTTGTTATTCCTTTATACATAAAACTGTCTTTCCTCCCTGGCTGTTTTTAAGATCTCTTTGTCTTTGGCGATCTGCAGTTTCACAATGATGTGGCTTAGCATTGGTTTCTTGCTATTTAGCTTGGGATTCATTTAATTCCTAAATCTGAAGATTTGCATCATTCATCAGTTCCAGAAAAACAAATACTGTATGATCTTACGCTATATATGGAACCTAAAAACAAAACAAAACACCACACTCATAGAAAAAGAGATCGGATTTGTGATTACCAGAGGCGAGAGGTGGAGGGTGGGGGAATCAGATGAAGGTGGTCAAAAGGAACAAACTTCCAGTTGCAAGATAAATAAGAACTCGGATGGATGTAATGTATAACATGATGACTAGTGGCTAACACTGCTGTATGACATACAGGAAAGTTGTTAAAAAGAAATCTAAAAGTTCTCATCACAAAGAAAACCCCTTTTTTTTTCTTTTTTTTTTCTTGTAACTATATGAGGAGGTGGATGTTATCATGGTAATCAATCCACAATATATATAAATCAAATCATTATGCTGTACACTTTAAATTTCTACAGTGCTATATGCCAATTTATCTTAATAAAGCTGAAAGAAAAAAATCTGCATAACATTTTTTTTTAGAAAGTGCAGTCACATATTTAAAAGAAAAACTTAAAAAATTATTACATCCATTATTTTTAGTTGTTTTATTTCACATTATTTTTGTGGGCTATCTATTCTACCATAGTTCTGGAAAAGGAAGTTTCCTTTCATATTCCTTCCAAATCAGTTTTCTCTTAGGAAAAAAGATCTTTGGTAGAATAAGAAACATTATCCAGAAAAAAAAAAAAAAAAAAAGCCTAGCAGTCAATGTACCTAGATAGAAGAATATTGTTTACATCTTGGATTGAGCTATAAACCCAGACACGGTGACAAGGGAATGCCTAAATTAGGCTGCACTCTAGTTAGGCCATTTATCTTCTATAATTTCATTTAAAAAGATTATATATCCTTGCTGCCCTAACATGAGTTCCATTCCAGCATTAGAGTAATTATATGAGCCAAATGCAAGACTGGTTAAGAAATATACAGGATCATAAAGGAAAAATGATGTTTCTAAGTAAGAGAATGACGGGTCTTGGGTACCCCAGAAATCCCTGGTGTGTTTAATGTCACTATTATGTGTGCAATGGCACCTTTTACTGGATGCAAACCAGGTCAGACCCGCTCTTAGCCAAATGTAATTGTCTCCTAGAAGAATGATTTGCATGGTGGCTCTTGCAGTTGCTGGTGCATGATTGTCCCCAAACAACTAAGACACTGTGGTTGTCTGGGCATAGATAGGTACCTGGTGAACACGCCTCTGAATTTCCATAGTACACATTTACTTAGACAGCTAGATCCCCAAACCTGACCCATTGACCTTGCCCAACAGAAACTGCTTCAATTGTAGGAGCAACAATAGGGTTCTTTAGAACAGCTCTAAATTATCTGATGGAAAACTTCATCTTGGCTGGGGACAGCATGTGTTTAGATGCTGTTGCAGGTCCTTGGGGCCACGTTTTCAACACACGTGGTTCATTGGATCTGCTCCCTTCAATTCTAAGTAGTTCAACCTGTGTGTGTGTGTGTGTGTGTGTGTGTGTGCGCGTACGTGTGCGCGTGCGTGTGTTTCTCATCTTCACACCACCTTTCCTCTGTTGGCATTGGCAATAACTTTGGGAGGCAGTAGAAAGTAATAGATCTGCTTCGATGACATACAGTCTGAGTAAAAATCCCAGTGCTGACTCTCACCAGTTATGTGGCCTTAGAAAATTATTTAACCTCTCTAGCTCAGCTCCCTTAAATGAAAAATGTGGATAATAATGGTCTATATCTCAGGGTGCCTGGGTGGCTCAGTCGGTTAAGTGTCCAGCTTCGGCTCAGCCATTCCCGAGTTCCAGCCCCATGTCAGGCTCTGTACTGACAGTTCAGAGCCTGTAGCCTGTTTCAGATTTTGTGTCTCCCTCTCTCTCTCTGCCCCTCCCCTGCTCGCACTCTGTCTCTCTCTCTCTCAAAAATAAATTAACATTAAAAACTTAAAAAAGGGGCGCCTGGGTGGCGCAGTCGGTTAAGCGTCCGACTTCAGCCAGGTCACGATCTCGTGGTCCGTGAGTTCGAGCCCCGCGTCGGGCTCTGTGCTGACGGCTCAGAGCCTGGAGCCTGTTTCCGATTCTGTGTCTCCCTCTCTCTCTGCCCCTCCCCCGTTCATGCTCTGTCTCTCTCTGTCCCAAAAATAAATAAACGTTGAAAAAAAAAATTAAAAAAAAAAATAAAAAAAAAACTTAAAAAAAAAATAATGGTCTATATCTCATATGAGGACTGAGTAAGATAAAACAAAGCCTTTAACACATTTCTTGGCACATGTTAAGCACTCAAGAAATGTAAGCTCCTACTTTTATGGATGGTGATGTGAGTAAGGGTAGAACAGCTGTGGAAAAAATGAGCAAGAGAAAATGCCCCAGGCTCTGGTTTCACTTGACCTAGCACTGTCTGTTTTTCTTCTTCCTCCTAATTAATTTCTTGTGCCTAGTACAGGACATGGCACTGTCCTGTATCCTGCTTATATCCTGGTCCTGCCATTCATTTACTGTTAAGTGGCCTTAGAAAAGCATCGCTTAGAATGGGTCGTGAAGCAACACATTTCTTGGCTTGACATACAAAAGTGTATTCTTCACCTAGGCCAAGTTGGCTGTGGGTCCAAGGAAGCCACCTTCCTGACAGTAGCCATACAGGCTGCTCACAGTCAGTGCCTCCCAACTGGAAGTGTCCTTGGCAGAGACGGAGGGTGCCCAGGAAGCCGTGCCCTGTCCTGTGTGTGCAGCCAGTGCTTCTTCAGGCAGCCCACAGGCCAGGACGAGTCCCCCTAGCCCTTCCTTACTGCTGGGCACCGGGATGGAAATGTGGGAGCATTATAATTGACGAGCATTGCTGTTTCTGCCACTGCTAGTCCTTTAGCCTCTGTGTGCCTCAACTTCCTTATCTACAAAATGGGCTGTCATGAGGATTATCAGCACACAGAGGGGTCCTGGCAGGACACACATGGGACACTAACAAGAATCATTTGGTCCTAGAAGACAGTCAGTGGTGGGACCAGGTGCAGAGTGAGGACGGAGTTAAGGGAACCATGAAGGGATGGTGTCTGAGGCTCAATTCCTTAGAAGCAGGTCAAGCCCAACTTTAAAGCAGAAGGCAAGGGAAGCTGGAGATGCAGCCATCCTGAAGACAGAGCAGGGCACATCTGAGAGGGGCTGCAGAGTGGCAAATCGAGACTAACCAGCACAGTACATCATAAACACTCATGAAATCGAAAACACTACATCACCATTCAGCTGGGCTTATAGAGTGGTGGTAAGTGAGCCCACCCCACATTGTCTGGCTTCATTCTCTGGTCTTCCTCTCCCCCTTCATTGAGGCATCTAGTAGAAAAGGTTGTGGGAGGCCCCAGGCTGTAGCACAAATCCGGAGGAACATGTATCTGTGACAACTGCCATAGTCACCACACGTGTGTCTCTCGGATGGTGCTTGGGTCCGGCACTTCTCTTGGCATGGACAGAGCCATTGTATCTCCACTCTACCTCTCTTGGCTCCCTGAGACTCACCTGAGAAGAGTGAGGAATGAACAGGAACCCGAGGAATGAACAGGAACCCTAGGAATTCAATCCCCATGGTTTAGAACCTCATCTGCTCTCTCCTGGACTCTTGTAACAGCCTCCTAACTGGCCTCCCTGCTCCGTGCTCCATGCACTCATTCGAATAGTGTTACTCACACTTCAAAAAACACTCAAAGTGGGGCATCTGGTGGCTCAGTTGTTTTAAGCAACCAACTTCAGCTCCGGTCTGATCTCATGGTTTGTGAGTTCGAGCCCCACATCAGGCTCTGTGCTGACAGTAAGGAGCCTGCTTGAGATTCTCTCTCTCCCCTGCCCTCTCATACTTTCTCTCTCTTTCAAAATAAATAAATAAACTTTAAAAAACAAAAATTAAAAACAAACAAAACACTCAGTGTTCCCTCATTCACAAAGAAATAAGCCCAAACCCTTTATCCCGTATGTATGTATGTATTTTTTATTTAGAGAGAGCAAGAGACAGAGCAAGAGTGAACAGGGAAGGGTAGAGGGAGAGAGAGAGAGAGAATCTTAAAGATTTTTTTTTCCATGTTTATTTCAGATATAGAGAGAGAGAGCAGAGGAGGACTGAGGATCTGAAGCAAGCTACATGCTGACAGCAGCTAACCCCGACATGGGGCTCAAACTCACGAACTGAGAGATCATGACCTGAGCCAAAGTCAGATACTCAATGGACTGAACCCCCCAGGTGCCCTGAGAGAGAGACAATCTTAAGTAGGCTCAATGCTCAGTGCGGAGCCCAAACCTCAGTGTGGAGCACAATTCCATGACCTTGGGATCGTGACCTGAGCCAAAATCAAGAGTCGACTGAGCCACCGAGGCACCCTGAACCCTTCAGCCTATTATCCGAAGCTACCATTCATAGCTACCTCCCACCACAGCTTCCCCTTAGGACTACTGCAATCACACCTACATATTCACAATTTCCTACATATTCCCTTTTGGGGTCTTGGCCCCGGATGGCCCTTCCACGCCCACAGTCACTTGCTGAAGCACTATTCTTCCTCTAAGGGCCACAGCAATACCAACCTACATCAAAGTCCCTCTCTTGATCCTCCTTAGAGAAAAAGTCCATTTTTATCCTCCATGTTCTTGTATGACCGTTGTCTGCCAGATGCTTGTAATTTGTTATGTTTGTCTCCTTTACTAGATTACAAGCATCACCAAAATCATCTCCATTCTGCTGCCTTCTCATGATGCCTGGTGTGGTGTTTTGTGTGCAGTAGATCCTCAATAAGCACTGGAGGACAGGCGGAAATCCGTTTTGAATCTTTTCCGAAAGTAACTCCCACAAAAGCCGGGGAAAAAGAAGTCTCCATTGATAGCCCCTAATTTATTTTTTATTTTATTTTTTTTAATAATGGGGTTTGTTTCTTAAATTTTTAATTTTTTTTTTTTTTTTTTTAATTTTTGAGAGAGAGAGCAAGCCAGGGAGGGGCAGAGGGAGAGAGGGAGCGAGAGATACCATGCAGGCTCCACGCTGTCAGCGCAGACTCCCCACGCAGGGCTGGAACCCACGAACTGGGAGATCATGACCTGAGCCAAAACCAAGAGTTGGGTACTCAGCCCACTGAGCAACCCAGGTGCCCCGATAGAACCTTAATTTAGATAAATCTCTAGCTTTAAAAAATTTCCAAAACCTCAACCTGCTACAACCTGAGGGATATGGAGCCCTAGAAGACATAACTTGTGGGGGAGGGGGTGTTGGTTAATGAGGAGGGGGGTGGGTCTTTGCCCTGCCCCCAGGAGAACTGTTAAAAGAATTTGAAGAGGGCCTGTGTGCTGTTTTTGCTTTAGATTCAAAGTTCTGGAAGGTGGGCAACACAGTGTAGTTCTCTGGGTGACTTGTGACCTCGCATGTCAAAATCAGCGTGGGCAGGGAGACTGAAGGTCCGGCTTTCCCTTTGACGCCTGTCAAGATGGCCTCAGGAAGTTTGCGTGCACAGGACTCGCAGCAGGAGAGGGTGCGCTGCCAGGATCCCTGCTTACCTCTTGCAAGCCTTCTAGCCAACAAATTTATTTGCAAAAATGCCTTCATTTTTATAACTGAGTTGCCAAGGAGGCTTTGCTTCCCTCCAATGCAGTCTGGGAAGCGTGGGCGGCTTCTTGACCTAGAGGGTTCGAAGCCTCAGCCCCTCACTGCTGGGCTCTCTCCTGCGCTCTGGGAAGTTGCGGGTCATTTCCTGCTCGCCTGCCTGCCCGCCCCCGCTGGGAGCCAGAACCCGGGGCGAGCACTCCTCCCGCCTCTCCCTTCTGCAAGCAGCAGTTCAGAGGTAATATCCTGTGTTTGTGTAGCCTGTTCCAGCCACGACTTTCCAAAGCCCTTTGCAAACATCAGCTCGTTACTGGGCTTCTCCCTTTTCTCACCATGTCAGGGCAAAGGAGACTGGAAAGGGCACACTGTTTTGTGGAATGGGAAAATTCAAAAATCCGTTTTGAATACAAAATAGAGGATTAAAAGATGGGAAAGGTCAGAAAACCTAAGCTCCTGGTTTCAGAATAAAATTCACTCTGGTTCAAAATCAAAAATTTCCCTTCTTTTAGATTCCAGCCACCTGGCTGCTTTCTTGGGGACATTTCAGTAGGGTGCAATCATGTGAAAACACTGTTACGGGGGCTGTTGCACTGTGTTTGCTAGCCTGTTGATATCACCAGAGACATGACTTGATTTTGTATAGAACAGACTTCGTGCATTTATAAAGCTGTTATAATTCTGACTCAGCAGGTAGGAATGAAGCATCAACTACTTTTATATACTTTAACTCACTGATCTTCCTAATAAACTCTCCATTTTACGGATGAAAAACCAAGGCCTCACAGATGATCCAGATCCCTGAATCCACCCACAACTCTTTCCAGAGGGCCATAGGTCTGTATTCTGCTGAATCTGATGGGACACGTGGAAGGCTTTGCAGACCGGACAGGTTCTCGTCTGCTTCTCCTCCTCAATCACTTGTTTCTGGGCTTGGGAACACGTAAGTGAACTTCTCCAGCTTCTGGATGCCCTGCCTTGTTCCTTGGCCCTGCCACGTTGAGTGTCTCTAAGATCAAGTCTAGACTTTCATTCTCTCCCTTCAGCCTTTACTCCCTCTGGGCTCTTCCTAACTCAGAAATTCACCTGGCCCTTATCTCAGACTCCATCTGTCCTGCCCAGCACCACCTGCTAAGGCCAAGCTCGGATTACTACACAGACCTACTTGGAGCAGGGACCTGGGGCCCTTCTACAACCTACCAAAACAAGGAAACTCTTCACCATCTGCATTCCCTAATATAACTTCCATCTACCCAAAGCTTAATTCCCACCGTTCCTTTATACACAGCTCACATAACAGCTAGGCTTCTTGCTAGTAGGAGAGACGCTCCAAACCTTGCTAGTCTGTGAGATGATATCCACTTGCACTGTTTCCTCTCCCTGGAATGCCATTCCCAGCCCCTGTTTCCACCAGTCAAGTCCTAGTCTTTCTTCAAAGCTGATTTCGAATGCTACTTCCCTCATGCAGCCTCCCCTGGTGCCCCGTCCTACATGTCTCCTTTGAATCCCCAAACACTGTTATTTTTCTTAGACTGTTCACCTTATGCTGTCCTGTAGCATAATCCTTGTTTTATCCAAATGCTGCTTGTATTGCAAATTCCTGAAAACAAGTCTGTGTCTCCGTTCTTTCTGGTTCTTCCGCAGTACATAGTGTGGTACTTGACATATAATAGATGTCAAGTAAATGTTTGTTGATTATTACATGGGTGAATGTTTGCATTACTAGCCACTCAAATATCTGTTGAAACTGGTTTGCTAACGATCCCCGATCCACGTTCTATTTCTGCAGCTGTAACTTCATCTAAACTGCAGGCTTATATTCCAGATGCCGTGAAGAATGTATATGGTAGTGCCTTACCCTTACCTGGAACACAGCATGTCAAAAACTGAACTGACCATTTCCATCTCCTTTCCTCATCCCCGGGCCCCAGTTTCAATTACTTTTGTCTTTTGCATCTCAAATCCTCCCGGCTTGTACTTTTATGAGAATTACTTCATGTGGGGTTTGATGAGCATCAGAAACTTGATCTGGTAGCCCAGTTCCCAGCACCTAACAGCCACGGATTAATTGGTATCACAAAATTATAGGATGTGAGAGCTCAAAGCGACCTTAGTCCAACCCCTTCATCACAGATGAAGAAACCAAACCCCCAAAGGGATTTGCAAGAACTAGAAGCAGGATTACCACAAGACTCAAATCTTCTCGATTTTGGCCTAGGTCTCTGTGCTCATTAGATATGACATGACCTTCCTGAGCTCTTTTGTTTCTCCAGGTGCTTCAGGTGGCTATTTTTCAAGTGACTGCATGTTTCAGCAGCTCATTGTCTCTGACTCCCACAGAGCAATATCTGACAGCACAGGCCTTTAGAATCTGTGGCACAGGGCTTAGACAAAGCTGTTGCCTTTCCCAGCACAGTCTGCTATACTGCAAAGCTCATTAACTCTGCTCCAGTGTCTGATGAGCCTATTTCTCCAGAAACTTCCTAGCAGTTAGCTGGTAGGAACTTTCCATTACTAACCCAGTGGCAAATTCAGATTCTCTTCATTTTATCTAACATCCCCATACAAAGCTAAAGATAACCCAGGATACTTTAGGGCTTTGAATAGTCAATCAATTCAAAAAAGAGTTATTTAGAACATGATTAGAAATGGCCAAACGTCCATGGAACACAGTTTGCACCCGATGATATGCCCTTGGACTGAATCATCTCAGCTCACAGGCAGTCTCAGAGTGACACTGATTAGAAATTACTCATGTACATCTGCTCTGCTGAGCTAACAGGGGCCAGAGAGCTCTTCCAGCTGGTCTTTCTCTCCCAGGCAGGAAGATGGGAGAGAAATACCATATTGGAGCACCAGCTTCCCACTTTACATATGCGATCTCATTGGATTTCACCCTCTCAGTAACCCCATGTGGTAGTGTCCTCATTTTACAAATAAAAGAACTGACACATTAAAAAGCATAGTCATTTCTTAGCTGATGTAACCAGAAACAGAGCCAGCCTTCAAGCCCAGCTCTGTCTTGCCTCCAAAGACTAAGCTTTTTCTATTTTGCTAGTGGCTTCCTTCCTCCCTCCCTCCCTTCCTTTTTTTCCCCTCCTCCAAAGGAGGAAAAAGCCATATGTTTTTTTCAACTGAAATGGTACACAAACCTGAATACATAAAGTATGTAAAAGCAGAGATGCCTTGCTTTATTTATAACTGCCAAAAACTGGAAACACCCCAAATGACCATCAACAGGTGAATAAAGAAGCAAACTGTGGTACATCCATTCAATGGAATATAACTCAGCAATAAAAAGTAAATGAAGTACTGATACACACAGATCAATGGTGAATCTCAAAATAATTATGCTGAGTGAAAGAAGCCAGAAACAAAAGAGTCTATACTGTATGATTCCACTTACATGGAAATTTAGAAAAGGCAGAATGGATCTATAAAGACAGAAAGCAGATCAGTGGTTGCCTGGGGCAGGGGCCAGAGTGCTTACTGCAAAGTGGCTGAGGGAACCTTGGTTCATTTTGGGGATAATGGAAATGGTTCTGTATGTTGATTGTGGTGGTGATACACATATTTGTTAAAACTCATCAGACTTTACACTTAAAATGGTGCAATTTATCATGTGTAAATTTTACTCCAATGACACTGATTTGTCTTTCCTTTTATCTTTTTAAAAAATCTTTTTTAATGTTTATTTCAGAGAGGGAGAGAGAGAGAGAGAGAGAGAGAGAGAGAGAGAGAGAGAGCGTGAGCAGGGGAGGGGCAGAGAGAAAGGGAGACACAGAAAATGAAGCAGGCTCCAGGCTCTGAGCTGTCTGCACAGAGCCCGATATGGGACTTGAACTGTGAGATCATGACCTGAGCCAAAGTCAGATGCTTAACTGAGTCACCCAGGCTCCCCTCATTTATCTTCTTAAAAGCAGAATTGCTGAGGCGCCTGGGTGGCTCATTTGGTTAAGTGTTAGATTCTCAGTTTTGGTTCAGGTCATGATCTCACAGTTCATGAGGCTTTGAGCATCGCATTGGGCTCTGTGTTGACAGTGCAGAACCTGCTTGGGATTCTCTCTCTTTCCTCTGCCCCTCCCCGACTTGCACGGTCTCTTTCAAAACAAATAAATAAACTTAAAAAAAAAATTAAAAATAAAAGCAGAATTGTTTTAGTCAATTGAGCAATGAATGGATTTAATTGCTTTAATTGCTCAATCTACCTCACCCCTCCACCCCTTTAGTGACCCTGTGACCTTCCAAAGGGACCCTGGGAGTACCCTGTGGAAATTTACACCTTCAGGAAGCTGTTTGACCACATTAAGCTGCCTCACACAGTCACAAATATTGCCAGGCCATCCTGGCTTTGTAAATGGCATAAGATCAGCTCATTTTCAAGAAAACCACCTCAGCATTCTTACTGAGGACTGGCTGCATAGTTCCAACTAATTAATCACGAGACATCTTTGGCAAGAAAAGGCTTCCGGGCCAGTTATATTCTCTGTGCTTTGAAAAGAATAATGCAGAATTAGGAGTCAATAGATGAAACTGAGGAATGTTACCAGCATGAGTGAGTGTGTATATATGTGTGGTGTGTGTGTGATAGAGATAAATTTACTTCATACCACCTAGATGCAGAAAACGTTGTTTTATTTTCCTAAATCAAATTACATCCGCTCCCAGTCTCCACTGACTAGAATGATAGGATACACAGTGTCTATTTTTATTGTCTCAAGGCCATGCAGGAGTCCTGGGGTGTTTATCAATCCAGAGGATTTGAGGAAGTAGCTCTGTCCTTGAGTCCACCCAGCCAGGTGTCCAGTGCCCAGCCTCTAGCTGTCTATTTCAAAGGTCGGTGGCTCTGATGCCCAGCAGGGCACAGGGACCTTGTACCAAGCCTCCAAATGGACACATCTAGTATCCTGCCATCTTGAAATCAGGCCCCCAAGGAGTGCTGGGTGCAGGAGGTCTTGGTCACTGCTACCTCCAGCGGCCTCAATGCCCCTTCCTTCTCTCAGAGTGGAGAACTCTCCCTTCCCCACCTCCCTTCCCCACCTCCTACCCTTCCTACCTCCCTCCCCCAGCCAGGCTCTCTCTTCTGGTCCCTGGAAACTTCCTCCTCCATAAGGAGCAGATAAAGGAGGCTTTTTTGCTCTTCCTCAGTCAATCCACAGCAGGAAAAGAAAGCCGAGACAGGAATTAGTTTCTTTATTAATAACTAACTGTGTATGCGAGATTGTATTTATATTTATGTCATATAAGTTAAAAAACAAAATTCAGCCGAGTCCCTTTGAAGATCTAATTGGCTTTTTCAAGCCATTCATGGGTGGGGCAGCATCCTACCCGCAAGTAGAAGGGAGCTCCGGGGACGGTGTACGACGCGGAAGGTTTTTATAGGAAGGAGGGTGGGGTGAGGAGGTCATCAGCTAAAGAAAAGAAATTTTCAGGCAAGCTCACTTTCTTCTAGGGGAAACAACAGGGGGAGCTATCACACACCTCATCTCCTTTTGGGGGATGGAGGAGGCCCATGTGACAGATTACCTCACTGATGCCGACCAGAAAATTCCTGACTACATTCCTGGAGGAGTTTAAAAGTGCAATTAGGTTGGGTAGGAAACTCTGGTTTGGTGACTTGGACTAAGTGATGCTGAGAGAGGACTTTAACTGCCTCCATCTTGACCTCAGTCTGTTCTTTGTAACTGATTAAGTTCTTTCCAGCTTATCTCTTAAGTCAGGCAAAGGACCCAGCGGGCAAAGCATCCCGTGATGGGGACGAAACTACCCCTCAAGCAATCAGGACTGCCTGAGCCAGCAAGACCCCCACGTGATTGACTCCAAGACAAGGATCAACAGACATGATCTTCACTGCCCACCTGCACGTACCCACCGACATTTGCCCCACATTTTCCTTATATAAACCTGGAAGTATTTTCAGCACTTGGGAGACAGTCTTTGAAACGCTAGTCCACTGTCTTTCCAGTGTTGAGCTCATGGAAATACATTCCCTTCTGGCTTCACCACCAATTGTCTCTTTGACTTTGGTGAGTGAGTGGCTGAATCTTCTGTTTGGGACCACCCCCCCTCCCCTCCCCGAGCCAGGTGTTCTTGCACCGTTAGGCCCTGGTTATGCCATCCGGGGCCTGTGATCTTCTTTCTAACAGATCCATGAGGTAAAAAATCATGTTGGTCTCATTCACAGTTGTATCCCCTGCACTCAGCCTGAGACAGTATAGGTGATTGGATATTCATGAGTGAATGAGTGAATAGTGTTGAAAAAACAAAGACTACAGGACAAGATGGAGTCACTTGCCCCCAGGACAGCAAACCAAGACTTAACCACACTGTCAACTTCAGCTTCTCCAGGAATGGAATTTTAAACCAATCAACCTGGAATTTTTCTGGTCAGTACCAATGAGGTAATCTGTCACGTGGGCTCCTTTCATCACCCCCAAAGGAAAATGAGGTATGCTACCTAAGACCCCCCTCTTCCCTTCCCTTAGGGGAAGATGACTTTGCCTGAAACAATCCTTTCTTTATTTTGCTGTTAACACTTTGCCCCACCTTCTTTCCCATAAAAACCTTCTATTTTGTACAACGCCTTGGGAGCTCTCCTCTGCTTGCTAGATGGGATGCACCCGATTCGTGAATCACTGGAAAAAGCCAATTAAATCTTCACATGTACTTGGTTGAGTTTTGTTTTTAAACAATGGGAAATGGCCGGAAGGACACACTCCGCACTAGAATTGTTTGGTTAGGAAATGGAGTTCTGCGGAGCACTATCATTCCTATTTATACTTCCTGTATTGTTTGCATTGCATAAAATTGTGTTGAGTGACTGTCATGTTTACATAGTTTGTATTAGTAAGCTTTTCAGAGCAAGTAAGAAGCACACGTAAAGGTTTTCTTTTGATGCTGTTAATAAGAGGGCAGCTGTTTGGCACCGTAGTTCGCATGTGGTAGGGTTACACTTTGGGGTGAGAAAATATTGATGATTATATTAGGCCAGATTCGGAAAGGTCAGAGTTTGGTTAAACATCACTAGACATGTGACTCTCAGCTGAGCGGGTGACTGGTTTCTCAGAACATGACTTCATCTTTTCTGAATTTAATGAGACAACTTCTTAAGCATTTTGTCAGGAATAAATGATATCCCTAGGAGATGTGAATTCTATCAATAGGGACTATCCCTCTTCCAGACCAGGTTGAGAACAATTGTTCCTTTACATTCGTGAGGCTTTAGATGCCCTGTGGGAGTTGGGAGGAAAAAGAAAAAGAATATGGGAACTAAAATCCAAGGAGCCTCCCAGGAGGCTAAGGTACTTAGTCATGAAGCATTTTATTTCCTCTTCACTCCGGAGACTACAGTTAGGGAAGATCTTTGGTTTCTCTGAACCACGCCTCCCGCCACCCCCCCCACCCCCCCCACCGAGAAAAACACTGCTGGAGAACCAGGAACAGAGATGCAACTAATCAGACCTGGAAGGACACAGAAGTAGCTCTCCACCTTCCACCCCAGTATTCACTGGAATTACCCGAGGAACTTTCCTCAGAGTATCAGGACTTTAGCTCAGACCAGTAAAATCAGAATCTCTGGGTGAGTCCAACAGTCTATATATTTTTAACATCAGTGGTTCTCCAACTCCAGCATGTGCCAAAATCATCTATAGGGCTTTTCAAACACGGGGGTTACCTGGGTGGCTCAGTCAGTTAAGCATCTGACTTGGGCTCAGGTCATGATCTCACGGTTCGTGAGCTCAAGCCCTGCGTGGGGCTCTGTGCTGACAGCTCGGAGACTGGAGCCTGCTTTGGATTCTGTGTCTCCTCTCTCTCTGCCCTTCCCCTGTTCACACTCTCTTTCTCTAAAAAATAAATAAACATGAAAAAAACAAAAACACAGGTTGCTAGGCCACTCCCAGGGTCTCTGATTCATAGGTCCAGGGTGGGCCCTGAGAATTGACATTGCAATAATGTTCGCAGGTGACGCTGATTAGAAGATTCTAACAGTCACTCAAAGTCAAGAACTGGCATCGAGCATCCTTCTCTACTTGGGCTTCCACATCAAGTGTCATCTTGACACTTGTTAAAACTATAGACCCTGACATAACTAAATTGACATGGGTCTGGAAATTATTTGCTTATACCATGAGGAATCTTTACTGACATTGGACTGGACTGCTCCAAGAACAAAAAAGAAAAGCTTACCCCATGGTTGCTCATGACTGCACATTGCGCATAGCATGCTCACTGAGAGACAAAGGCACACACAGGGGAGGAGAGTGCAGTCCAGACAGAATTAGGGGAGTCTAGGGCAAGTGGGTGTGTTCGTGGGCCACAGGCCATATGGCCAGCCCAAAAGGAAACATGAAGCTTTGGTAAATTTACTGAGTGAGATGAGATTCTTTGTTGATGTTCCTCATCATTCTGAGAGCAGTAGTTATGGCAGAGCAAGCAGGGCCAGGACAAGAGGAGGCAGGCAAGGCACCTGTCTTAGGCACAACACTGAGCTGAGTGCCAAAGAAAATAGTTTATACAAATAATTCATATTTAAATTTTTAATTCTTAAATAATTATGGATTCACATGAAGTTCCAAACAATGGTATTCCCCCAAAGTGGACATATAGCTATAGTACAATAACAAAACCAGGAAAATGACACCAAAGTGATGGTGTTTTGGGGTGATGGCAGGATTCAGAGCCAAAGGCCAAGAAAGAAATTTTTAAAGATGTCTTTGGTGCAAAAAGATGATTTTATTAAAGCACAGGGACAGGACCTGTGGGCAGAAAGAGCTGCACTGGGGTTATGAAGAGTGACTGCTTATATACTGTGGAGTTGGAAGTAAAGTCAAGAGAAAGTTTCTTAAAGGGATTTCCATATGCTAAAGAGGATTTACAGATTACTTGCAGCCTAGCTATTGTCAGACTAAAGTTGTTTTTCCCCTCTAGCAAAGCATTATCATTAAGATAGTAGGGAGTTCCTGGAGATTAGGCTATGGGCGAGATATTTGTAAACTGATGGAAACTGTATCAGTTTAACCTTTTGTTTTCTGTCCTTTCCTTTGTTCTTGGGCAACCAGGAGTTCCTGAAGAATAGCACACATAGTCCTCATCTTGTCTTATGGTCCCTCATCAAAAACATTACTGCTGGGGTGCCTGGGTGGCTCAGTGGGTTGAGCATCCAACTTCAGCTCAGGTCAAGCCCTGTGTCAGGCTCTTTGCTGACAGCTCAGAGCCTGGAACCTGCTTCAGATTCTATGTCTTCCTCTCTCTCTCTCTCCCTCCCCCACTTGTGCTCTCTTTCTCTCTCTCTCTCAAAAATAAATAAACATTTAAAAAAACCATTACTGCTAACTAGAGTATAGATGACCATTTTTTAACCTTTAACGTGTGTGTGTATAGTTGAATGCAGTTTAAGATGAGTAATATTTTTATTTTTAATTTTTGAGAGAGAGAGAGAGAGAGAGAGAGAGAGCAAGCCAGGGAGGGAGGGTGAGAAAGAGAGGGAGAGAGAATCCCAAGCAGGCTCCATGCTGTCAGTGCAGAGGCCACTGTGGAGCTTGAACTCCCAAACTGTGAGATCATGACCTGAGCCAAAACCAAGACTGAGTCACCCAGGAACCCCATTAAATGAGTGAATTTTAATGCAATAATTCTAAAGCCCAAAATCAATGAAAAACATCCATGATGAGAAAAATATCAAAATTTTATATAAAGACAGGATCTGTAAAAGCTCTGCTAACCACATTGGAGCCTGGGGCAAAAGGAAAAGATTAGTAACATTTTGTTCATCATGGATTTTTTCCATTAATTTTGATTTTTTAACTAATTTCGTTAAGAGGTTCTTTATCTTGCCTGCTGAGTTCTTGGGGGCCCCTTAGAGTTTGTGTCTGGGGCGAGTGCCTTGCTCTCCTCACCCTGCTGCCCAGCCCTTAGCGAGCATGCACAATGGCTGTGCTCTGTGCAGGGCTTGCTGAACGCAGGAGAGGACGAAAAGAGTCCCTTCCTGCTGCTCTTCTCTGCCTCCATCTGCTCTGCTTTTGGGGCTGAGCCCAGTGGCGCTAACACTTTGATTTCAGCGCTAATTATGTGCTGCAAGGCACAGGGCTTCCTTCTTGGGGCCAGACGTGTCTCAGCAGTCAGCAGTTCTGGCTCTTCCCTCTAACGTCCAAGCCTCCCCTGGAGCGGAGCACAGCCCTGCACCCAGCTAAGCCAGCACCGGCTGGCCAAGTGAGGACAGCCCTATCCCTTTACCTCTCCTCCTCCCTCCTTCTCTTCCCTGACCGGTATGAAATCACAGACCCTTCCCTAAGAGCAGGTTCCCTATCCACTTTAGCGCCGGGGGTGGGAGTACACAGGGCAGTCTTCACCTTGAGTGAAGGCTGAAGCATGTGACCAACACGTTCGGCTGAGCATTCTCATTTCTGAACACCTATAGTGACCAGAGAGCTGTCTTTTATTTAAGAGTCAGGGGTCTGCCCAATTTCCCCTCCAAGGCCAAGGACAATTTCCCCTAAAAGAATACATTTAAAAGGACAATAGGAGAGAAAACCAAGTTTTTCTGAGCACATCCCATGTGTCAGCGGTAAACAAAAGGTTTCAATATAATGGTGTTAAGAGCTAAATACTAAAAAATAAGTACATTAAAAAGTAGTTCTCAGGGCACCGGGGTGGCTCAGTTGGTTAAGGGTCTGACTCTTGGTTTCGGTTCAGGTCATGATCTCGCAGTTTCATGAGTTCGAGCCCTGCTTGCTGTGGGCAAAGCGCTATCCTGGAACTCCAAGTATTTCTATCATGTAATCTGTGACCTGCGGGGCTGGCACCCCAAGGAAAGAAGACCACCACAGACAGGAATAGCTCTGACACCGGCTTGACCCCGACAGCTGTCCATCAGGGGACACACCTGCTGCTGAGGAAAGCGCTGGCAGCAAGTTTGCACTCTGACAGGGCGTGGAGTGCAGCCAGGGAAAGGGCTCATGCTTCTTTTGGCTATTTATTGGGACACAATTTATTTTTAAATCCAAATGACACAGAATGTGGGGAGGAATCACAAGGGGAAGAATTGAAACCGATGGAGTCACTGTCTTCCCACAAGAATGTGGCCAAGTCTCTTAACCAATATTCATCCAGTAGAAGCCAGAAAGAGGCTTATTCTCCAGTCATCTTGGCCTGACCCCACCCAGCCACTCTTTCCAGAACCCCTCCCTTCTGAAGGCATCCCTCTTATGCTGATGCCCCATGACCAACACAAGAGGATGTGAATAGGACATCCCCCAGAATTGAGTGAATTCAAAAAGAATCTAAAGGCAATTATAAAAGTTCCTATCTGAGAACCCCAGACGTTCTGTTCTGGAAATGCCTGACTGGCGATTTATATGAAAGTGCATCTGTTGTATTGAACTCTGTACGAAAAAAAGAAAGATGGGGCGCCTGGGTGGCTTGGTCGGTTAAGCGTCCGACTTCGGCTCAGGTCATGATCTCATGGCCCGTGAGTTCGAGCCCCGCATCGGGCTCTGTGCTGACCGCTCAGCACAGAGCTCAGCACAGGCTCAGAGCCTGCAGCCTGTTTCAGATTCTGCGTCTCCCTCTCTCTGACCCTCCCCTGCTCGTGCTCTGTCTCTCTCTGTCTCAAAAATAAATAAACGTTAAAAAAAAATTAAAAAAAAGAAAAGAAAAAAAGAAAGAGCTGGAGGGATGGGTCAGCCTGAAGTCCTCAAAAAGGAGGGTAAAGCACCAGCTCTGTGCAGGGAGAAGGTGCCTTAATCAGCCAACAGGAGGAGTGTGGTGGTTTTGGCAGGTAGAACCGCATAATAAAGCTCACCAGTTGGCTTCCAGGACAGAAACCACAGGCCTTTTACATTAGTTTCCTGTGGCTGCCATGACAAATGGCCACAAACTAGGTGGCTTAACAACGCCTTCTCGCATTCTGGCACAGCTGTAGAAGCTACAAGTCAGAAATCCAAGTGTTAGCAGGGCTGTTTTCCCCCAGGGGAGGCTCCTGCCTTCCTCTTCCCCTTTCTGGTGGTTTTAGGTATTCCCTGGCTTGTAGCTGCGTCCTTCCCATGTGCGTCTGATTCTTTTCCGTCTCTCTGTGTGACCTCTCCTCTTCTTACCAAGACACAAACTTTAGGGGGCGCTTAGGTGGCTCAGTCAGTTAAGCAGCCAACTTAGGCTCAGGTCATGATCTCAGTTTGTGGGTTCGAGCCCCATGTTGGGTCCCAACAGCTCAGAGCCTGGAGCCTGCTTCAGATTGTGTGTCTCCCTGTCTCTCTGCCCTCCCCCCACTTGTGCATGTGTGTGTGTGTGTGTGTGTGTGCACGCGCTCTCTCTCTCTCTCTCTCTCTCTCTCTCTCTCTGTCAAAAATAAATAAATAAACTTAAAAACAAAAAGACACAAACTTTGGATGTAGGGCCTATTCTAATCCAGTATGACCTCATTTTAACTTAACTAATCACATCTGGAAAGACTCCTTTTCCCAACAAGGTCATGTCCTGAGGTTTTGGGTGGACAGGAATTTATTTGCCCTGATTCTACATTCACAGACCAACGTTCTGATTTTGTTTTCTAGAGCTGACCACATGGGTCCACCACTTGGTAGTTATGTTTCCTGAAACAAAAATTAAGTACCATTCTGGCTTTATTCCCTAGATGCATTTTACTCCAGATTCTCTGGAGTTTCTCAAATGGAAACTTTTACCCACTGCATATGTTTATTCCCCTGGTGGCATTAACAAGAGCATCTTGAAGACAAGTATAACATGTATCCTAGCACCCAGCTCAGCGCTGGGTACACAGTAGTTGCTCAATGACTTTGCGGAATAAATAAGATATAATAGTTAAGATTTGGGTGGCTCAGTCAGTTAAGCGGCTGACTCTTGATTTCAGCTCAGGATATAATCTCGCAGTTCATGGGCTCGAGCCCTGCATTGGGCTCTGTGCTCACAGCGTAGAGCCTGCGTTGGATCCTCTGTCTCCCTCTGTCTCCATCTCCCCCATTCACGCTCTCTCTCACTCCCTCAAAAATAAATAAATGTTAAATAAATAATAACAGTTAACATTTTCCTGAGCACTGTGTTCAAAGGTAACACACACGAATGACCAGGTTTGATTATAACAGCAGCACTTTGACATAAGTATTACTTTCCAAATCATTCTGAAAATAGCGACAGTGAAACTTATAATGCTGAGGGTCTTGCCAACAGAGCTCAAGTCTCAAGTCCAGGAGTGACTAACTAGGTTAGTATAGGACAAGTGCTCACAACCTAAGCAAGTCTGCTCATACGGACAGAATTCATTTCTAAAACAGAGGGCCGAAGTCTGAGCCCTTAACCCTGGGGATCCCACAGGGAAACAGCACTCGTGAGGCCACCAGAGACCAAGTTCTGTTTAATCTCACTTTCATCTCACCAAAACCATCTCACTTTCTGAGGCTGAGTGGGTTAGGAACAGTCTCTGAATTTCCTTCCCCTCAACGTTTCTCTGTAGGTTCTCTTCAATTTGCCTTTTTTTTTTTCCCCCACAAGAAAAAATCCTCCTTTCCTCTATGTCTCTTGATTCTTTATACCTCCTCAATCTTGCTCCATTGAATTACCGCCTTTTCTCTCTACCTTCAGTTTCTCCCTCCCTCCGGTCCACAAACATGCTCAAATCTTCCCACCCTAAAAAAACAAAACAAAACAAAACACAAAACTCTTTCCTTGATTCTGCTCCTCTCTCAAGACGCCATTGCTTTTTCTCTTTTCGTGACAGGAAAGTGTCTGTAGCTGCTATAAAAGCAGGAGGCAGCCCAGTCTGAGACATCATCTGTGTGGTGGGAGAAGGGACCTGGCAAAAGGAGCCCAGAGAGGGAACACCCAGAGGGCAAGGACATTCATTTACCCCCTACCTTCTCACTCCACCCATCTTTGGCTTTGACCCTGACCTCTTTTTATAGTCTTCCTCAGTGTGTCGAGGGCGTCCTAGAAGGTAACATTTACCACCCACTCACTCTTTTGGAGTCTGACCTCTGCCCACACCAATCTTTCACTGGTGTCATTAGTAGTCTCATAAACATCACCACAGGCTCATTGGAACCATTATGCTGTACTGCTTCTCCAAGTAATTCATGGTTTGGTAGGGAAGAGACACTGCATCGGTTGGGAGTTCACGTCATTGCAAGTCATAGAGTATTCAACTGAACAGTGTCTTCACTTTAATAACATTTATTATTTACTTAACAAGTCCAGAGGTAGACTGTTTAGGGTTTGCTTAGCAGTTCAGCAATGTCATCAAGGACCCAGGCACTTTCAAGCCTCTTCAATATATTGATATTTTGTTCTCATGCTTGTTTGCTACTAGTCACAAGATAGCTGCAATTGCTCTGAATATAATCCTCTCATACTGTATTCAAAAGCAGGAGGCAGCAAGGAAGGAAGTTAGCAGAAAAAGAACGTTCCTTTCACCAGGAAGAAAAACATCTTAATTATCCAGAACTAAGACATGGCTACTGGTCTCAGCTTCACTTTTTGCTCTGGTTTCTGAAACATGACCATTTGTCCTTCAGACAAACTGAAAAGGTCTTCTGTGTATCCACTACATCTTTTGTGTACCTTGATTATAGAACTTAATGCTTTCACATCTTTGTTGAAGTGCCTTTCTTCCTCAATAAACCTCACTTTCCACCCCCAGGTTCCAATACCTCATACGTACTTATCTCATATATTTTTCAATGAGGGAAGGAAGGAAGGAAGGAAGGAAGGAAGGAAGGAAGGAAGGAAGGAAGGAAGGAAGGAAGAAAAACTCTACCCAAGTCCTGGTCTTTTCCTTTTCTGCCCATACTTTTTCTACTGGTGATGTCAGCTACAGTGTCAGCCCTGATATGTCTCCCAGGCAGGAGTCTTGCATTTTCAACTCCTGCTGGGACTGGGAATCTGAATGTCAACACACATAAGATGAAACTTGGCATTTTCCACCAAAAATAAATTTTCTGAAATGGGGATAATATTTTTGGAAATATGTCAGTTGCTTTTCTCTATTACAATCCTGTGTGCAGTTTCTGAGCATCCGTTTGCCTCCGGGAAGGTTAGGATTGTTGTAGCAGGAATGTAAAGAGGAAGATAATATTCCATTTTCCCTGTCCAGAGTGGGCTTTCAAAAACAATTGTTTATTATGGAAAATTCCAAACATCTGCAAAAGTAAGCAGAAGAGTAAATGATTCTTTGTGTACTCATCACTCAGTTTCAACAGTTATCAACCCAAGATCAATCATGTTTCAACTATACCCCACCTACAGCCCCCCCAAATCATTAAATATCCAACCAGTATTCAAATTGTCCTGATTGCCCTTAATTGTTTTACAGTTTGACTCATGATCCAATTAAGATCCACATATTGCAATTTGTTCATAAGTTTCCCATTAAAAAAAAAAATCTATTGGTTCCCTCTCCTCACATTTTCTCCCCTTGTAGTTTATTTGTTGAAGAAACCTAAAGTCTCTGGTTTTGCTGGTCATACCTTGAAGGGGTGATTTAACATGCTCCTGGGTCTTCTGTATTCCTCCAAGCTTGTGGTTAAATTTGGGGCTTATTCAGATTCAGACTGGACTTTCTGGCAAAGAGGCATACTCTGTTAGTGATGTGAGCAGGTGTTGGTGATCACCGCCTAGAGCAATTAATTAGGTGTTGCAAAATTATGACATTCTTGTACTCCTTCTTCATTTATTAGCTACATTACTTCTTTAAAGAAAAATGTCCCCTCATCAGTTATTTGCTTATCATTAGGTACAACTTGATTAGGAAAGGCTGGATAAATGAACTCTCTTCTGGTTCCTTTTAGCAGGACATTTTATTCCAATGTCACAATATGGGTGCAAGGTTTACCTGCTTTTCATGGAATGATCGTTGTTTCTAGATCTTTTCAGCGGACAGAATTAAGAAATAGATTCTACAAAGGGACGCCTGGGTGGCCCTGTCGGTTAAGTGACTGACTTTGGCTCAGGTCATGATCTCAAGGTTTTGTGAGTTCAAGCCTCACATCAGGCTTTGTGATGACAGTGCAGAACCTGCTTGGGATTCTCTCCTTCTCCCTCTCTCTCTGCCCCTCCCCCACTCTCACTCTCTCAAAATACATAAACTTAAAAAAAAAGAAATAGATTCTAAAAAGATAAAATATACAACGAATTCATATTTATACTGTAAAATTAAATTCAGGAGCGCACTGGGGAGCCTGGGTGCCTTATCTGGTTAAGTGTCTGACTCTAGCTCAGGTCATGATCTCATGGTTCATGAGTTTGAGCCCCACATCGGGCTCTGCACTGACAGCATGGAGACTGCTTGGGACTCTGTCTCCCCCTCTCTCTGCTCCTCCTTCACTCACTCTCCCTTTCTCTCAAAATGAATAAGTAAACTTAAAAAAATTTTTTTTAAAAATTCAGGAGCACATTTTTTTTTTACTTAACATTGTTTTGTATTCTTACATCTGTATCTCTTTCCTCCCCTCCCCCCAATGATACCACTATAAATACTGGTTTGCTTCATCTTGTAATCCACATATAACAATCTCAAAATAATACCAACACCATTGTCAACAATATGATTACTGAAAACAGGTTGTGTTTGTGTTTTTTGTGGTTTAGGTTGGGGGGGGGGTACTTCTCTCTGTCTCACTATGGATGCACAATCAAATTACTCTGAATTAAAGCCCCTTGAAATACCTGACTTCTGTGCATTATGGGGCCAACTCAACACACTGTTAGATCCATTTGTTTAGCTGCTTTCAATTTTTAGGAATTTTTTTTCCTTTGTAAATTTAACTTTTTATGATTGTACAAAATAGTTAACTTGTTTCAAAATCAAATCTACCAGACAAGGTACAGTCCGAGAAGTCTCGCCTTCTATACCTATTTTCTCAACCCTATGCTACCCTTTTTTTCCCTATGTGTAACATTTCTCCCCCTTCTCTATGGTTTATTTTTCCATTTTAATAATAGAAGTTTATATATACCTATATATGTGTATGCATGTATATATATTCAAATTCCTCCCCTTTATCACCGAAATGGTATATTAACAGTTCTTCACTTATACTTTCCACTGATCAATATAATCCAAAAATAACAATGCAGTACTAGTATATGGAAATATTACTGTTCCTTTCACTTTCCGTCAATACCTCTCCATTTTGAAAATGTAAGTAATTCAACCAGACCCCTATTGATGGACAGTTGGTTTGTTGCCAATCTCTTGTTAATCGGTGGTGCAAGAGCAGCCTCCCTTGTGCATGTATCTTTTCCTATTTTGCTACACTGTCTTTGGGATAGACACCTAAAAGTGGGAAATTCAGGTCAGTGCATAAATGCATATGTAATTATGCTAGATATTGCCAAATTCCCTCCATAGGAATTATGCCATTTGCACTCCCACTAGCAGTGTATAAGAATTCCCATTTTCCCACAGCTTGGCCAATAGGATATATTGTCAGAGGGGTGCCTGGGTAGCTCAGTCAGTTAAGCGTTGGACTTTGACTCAGGTCATGATCTCGCCGTTCATGGTTCTAGCCCCACAACAGGCTCTGTGCTGACAGCTTAGAGCCTGAAGCCTGCTGCCAACTCTGTGTCTCCCCTCTCTCTGCCTCTCCCCCCACTCACACACTCTCTCTGTTTCTCAAAAATGAATAAAGGTTAAAAAAATTTTTTAATAAAAAAAAATGTTGTCAGACATTTGGCTTTTGTCAGTCTGCTGTGTGAGAGACATGTATCCCTATGAGTTTAATCGCAGGCGAGGTTGAGAAGACGATTAAAGGCCATTTGGATTTCATTTTCTGTGACTTGTCTATTCATTTCTCTAGTCTGTGTTTCTATAGATTTGTGGTCTTTTTCTTCTTTAATTTAGAAACTATTTATATATTAGGAAAAAATTCTTTTGTCTGTAATTTTTCCCCAGGCTGTTATACTTTGCTTATGGTACTTTTTGCCATGCAAACTTTTTTTTTTTTTTATGTAGTCACATTTGTTAATCTCTTTTCTCATTGCTTCTGGACTCAAAGCCTTAGGGAAGTCTGCACACATTACACAAGAATTCGCCTATGTTTTCTTCTCGCAGTGGTAGAGTTCAATTTTTCACATTGAAGTCTCTGATCCACTTGGAATTCATATGTACCATGTGAAGAATGAATCTTATTTTATCTTTTTCCACATGGCTATCCTTATCCTAAAACCACCTATTAAAATGCCTGTCTTTCCCCCACTGATTTGAAATGTTCCTTTATTAGATGTTAAGTTTCCATATGCAATTGGATCTTTCTCTAGATTTTGTAGTCTGTTCCTCGGTCTGTGTGTCTATTATTTCCCAATACCACACTGATTTATTATGGGGATTTTATAGCATTTTCCTGTTTTCCCCACCCCCATTGTTCTTTTTCAAGGGGCTTCCTGGCTATCCTTGCATTTTTTGTTTTAAGTAAACAAACCATTCTTTCTATAATTTATATGATTATACACTTATAATCAACTTTACCTCCATGAGATCATCATGACCCCTGACAATCCAGCCAATTCCATCATCCTGTATCTTAGATGCCTCTTGGAGACAGGCAGTAGGGAGTGGAAGGTGGAAACGGAGCATTGCTCAAGAAATCAAATCATCCACAGGGACTGACATGCTATTCTTTGGCAATCTTAAAGCGCAGGCATACTTTCCTGTTACCAGAAGGCAATGTCTCAAGTGAAAATTCAAATTGGTTATGGAGAAATAACGAAGATATATTTTGTTTACATATCAGCACAGGCTTGTGATACATATGCTGCTCAGGAGGGTGATGCTGCTCTTCTTTCCTCTTGACTTTCTTATTTCTCTCTCTCTCTCTTTTTTTTTTTTAACTTTAGGGAGGAGGGAAGGGCAGAGAGAGAGAATCTTAAGCAGGCTTCATGCTCTGCAGGAACCTGACACAAGGCTCAATCCCATGACCCTGGGATCATGTCCTGAGCTGAAATGGTGTCCCTTCTTGGTTCTCTTACCAGCATAATCATTCACATCTGGATGGACACCTCAGGCTGATCTGTGTGCCTCTCCTCACACTCCCCATCCGATTGGCCACCAAGACCTATAGTTTCTGCCTTCACAAAGTTTCACAAATGTTTTCCGGGATAATAGATCAGCAGGACCTCAAGGCTCTTCACATGTTGTCCCACTGGCGCCCAGATGTAATTTTCAAAAGAAACACATTCTTTCCAGGGCAACTCCATGTATACACATACATGTGTTCTTCTAACCAACTTTAACGAACAAAGGTACACCAAACTCCTATCATTGTCACTAAGCAGCATAAATGTTGATGTTGTTCCTTGTATGATTAAAAAAAATTTTTTTAACGTTTATTTATTTTTGAGACAGAGAGAGACAGAGCATGAACGGGGGAGGGTCAGAGAGAGGGAGACACAGAATCTGAAACAGGCTTCCAGCTCCGAGCTGTCAGCACAGAGCCCGACACGGGGCTCGAACTCACGGACTGTGAGATCATGACCTGAGCCGAAGGTCGGCCGCTTAACCGACTGAGCCACCCAGGCGCCCCCCTTGTATGATTTTAAAAACAAGTCTCCAGACTGGGGCCAGTCACAATTAAAAACCCATTTTCTGTGGGCTGCGGATAGATCTCCCTTTAATAAATATCTGTACACACATTCAGATTAAAATTAGTGTGTTTTATCAAGGAACATTTTTAGAAATCTAAAAATACTATCAGATTCCACTCTAGATGTATAGCAAGAGTAATAAGCACACTTATCCACCAAAAGACATGTATAAGAATGTTCATAGCAGCTTTAGCCAGAACTCCAAAGTGCAAACAACCCAAATGCCCATCAGCAAGAGAACGCACAAATCAATTGGGAGGGTTTTCCGCCAATAGAACGTTACACAGCAATAAAGAGATCGGACTACTGCTGAATGCATCAATATGGAGGACTTACAGATGTGAGCATAGGGGCAAAGGAGCAGACAACATAACAAGAGTACATATTACATAGTACATAGTTCATTATATAGTCTGTATATATGAAGTTCAAGACTAGTAAAATGAACTTATGGTGATAAAATTGGAATAATGGTTCTGAGAGGGAGTATAGTCTGGGAAGTGGCTCTGGGAAGTGAAAACTTTGGGGGTAGAAGGAGGTTGGAGATGTCTATATCTACATCTGGGTGGTGGTTATCTGAGTGTATAGCTATGCAAAATTTCACTGAGTTGTATATTTAACATTTATATCCTTTCCTTGATGTAGGTTATACTTTAATAAAAAAATAATAAATCTTAGAGAAACTCCCCTCCCATATCCCCAAAGATAGCAGACTTCTCTAAAATCCCTTGGTCCTCAAATATCCGGTACAAAGAAAAACCATGTTCTTGCACACTGCCAGGAGTCACAGATCCAAGTGTATGCTATGTAATGGTGCTCCCTGGAGCACAAAATAGATGCACAGGTTACATTCCAGTCAAAATGGAATTTCTCAGCCTTTTATTTCCCATTTTCTCCAATCACCATATGAGTGAGTGAAACCTAGCTCAATTTATGAATCAGGAACATGATAAAGTGAGATTGGAACTCCCATACAGGACAGTAGAAGTCCTCATTGCAAGCACAGAGCTTGCTTTAGAGGCCATTGTAAATTCTTTGAGGGTGGGGGATCGTCACCCTCTCCATTGTCTTGTCCTTTGAGCCTTTAGTACTGTGCCTTTTACTGAACAGAGCAGAAAATCAGAATAAATTAAATGGATGGATGGATGGATGGATGGAACCTTATATCCTCGGTACAACAGTTTAATTATCATTCCTAAATGCATGTTTTCTTTGTGGTAAGTCCTCCTCAAGGCTACATGATTATAACAGCCTCCTTCATCGCTTCCCCTTCAATTCTATTGTGTCTTTGATGAAATATAATTATATCTAACTGGTATTTTTCTCAGTGTTCTTCCTTGTTGAAATACATCCTGTTCTCATGATTTGTGTCCCATGGTGAAATTTCCAGTGATAAGAGCTGGCATATAATCTTACATTTTCTTTCCATGGGAATTGGCAACATTAACAATTAGAGTCAAGTTAGTTTAAAATACACAAAATACGTGAATACTGGGATTTCTCACCAAAGGCTTAATGTAAAAATCAAACTGTTAAGCACTTCCACCAGAGAAAAGTAAGTTTCTCGTTAAAAGCCAGCCCTGCCAGCCTGGGACAAGGGCAAATCAAGGCCCCTCCACCCAGAGAAGGGGTGTGGAATAACCGGGATTTCTTTCTAGATTGGTGAGGCTCACCTGGGGCTGTAGAAGGGAATTGTTTGGCCCAAGGCTACTGCTGTGTCTCTAGAGTTTGGTAGAACAGGAGTGTTTATGAAGACACCCTTCTGTTTCCACTTAAATGCTGCTGATGTCCTTAGGCTACAGGCTGAGGAAGAAAGAAGATCCATGGGTGCCTTCTCGCTGCCACTTTTTAGAACATCTAATACATTCTTTTCACTTTCTCCTATGCCCATCCTTAACTCTCCAGAGAACTGGACTCCTACTGTATGTTGGATTAGACCCAGAACTTAACCACAGCACATGGACATTTGGAGCAGGAGAATTCTTTGTTGCAGGGCTCTCCTGTGTTCAGTAGGGTATTTAGTAGCATCCCTGACCTCCACCCATTGAATGTCAGGAGCACCCCTCTTCCCAGTGTGACAACCAAAATGTCTTCAAACACTGCCAAATGTCCAATGGAAGACAGAATGTCCCTGGTTAAGAACCACTGAATTAAACTGATCAGATATGACAGTCAGTACTCAAAACCCAAGGACCCAGCTCCCACTTGTCTCTACCCCATACAACCTCCAACACTCCCTTACTGATAAGCAGCTGAGAAGGGAACAGTAATATATTAACTCCATGACTCTATGATAACTGCTGGGTGCAGTGTGTGTAGAAGCTATCGATATAGAAAGGAAGGTAACAAAATGGAATTTTATGCTAATATTTTGGTGTCCAGGCATCTTCTGCCATGGAGGCAGGCCGCAGAGAACTCACAAAGGATTGCAGAGTTGGTGAGATCAAGGAGTATGTTTTAACAAAACCTTCTGATCAAATCTAAGAGTTGTAACATCTCCTTTGTGGTTACTGTTTTATAGAAAGAAAGAGGACCCTGGGAGTTCCCTAGTTAAATGTTTTCTGTGATTCAAGTCTTGATCTCAAGACTACCCAGTGTTTCTGCAGTGCCTGCACAGCCAAAGACCATAGTGGGGTGTGGTTGGCAGTGAGCAAGGCACACTGCGGGCTGGAAGATGGCCCCTAGTCCGATATTGAGTGCACACTTCTTTGGCCCAGTATGACATACTTTCACTACTAGCTTTATGTCTGTGGAGTCTCATCTGCCACACTGCCTGCGTGGTGACTTGTTTTGTCTGACACCATATTCTTTCTCCTTCGCACAAAGGATCCTACCTAAGTTCCTTAGCTACAGAGGGAACACAGAATCCACGTTGAGTCCATCAGAATATGTCATCTCTGGCCACAGTGAACCAGTGACCAAAATTCTTGTTTGAGATTTTTTTTTTTAGTCATTGCATAAATTTTTTGATTGGATTTCTTTTGTCTCTTTAAAAAAAAAATTTTTTTTTTTTTAATTTACAATCCAAATTAGTTAGCATATAGGGCAACAATGATTTCAGGAGTAGATTCCTTAGTGCCCCTTACCCATTGAGCCCATCCCCCCTCCTACAACCCGTCCAGTAACCCTCAGTTTGTTCTCCATATTTAAGAGTCTCTTATGTTTTGTCCCTCTCGCTGTTTTTATATTATTTTTGTTTCCTTTCCCTTATATTCACCTGTTTTGTCTCTTAAAGACTTCATATGAGTGAAGTCATATGATTTTTGTCTTTCTCTGACTAATTTCACTTAGCATAATACCAACCAGTTCCATCCACGTGGTTGCAAATGAGAAGATTTCATTCTTTTTGATTGCCAATACTCATTGTATGTATATGTGTGTGTGTGTGTATATACATATATACATATATGTATATACACACACACACACCACATCTTCTTTATCCACTCATCCATCGATAGACATTTGGGCTCTTTCCATACTTTGGCTATTGTTGATAGTGCTGCTATAAACATTGGGGTGCATGTGTCCCTTTGAAACAACACACCTGTATCCGTGGATAAATGTCTAGTAGTGCAATTGGCTGGGTCGTAGGGTAGTTCTAGTTTTAGTTTTCTGAGGAACCTCCATATTGTTTTCCAGAGTGGCTGCATCAGTTTGCATTCCCACCTTTTATTTTTTTTTCCATTGAGGGCATTTTATTTTCACATACGTACCACATCCCTAGAAAAAAGAATCCCAGGATTTCCCTCCTGTGCATTGTTGTCCCACCTCCCGACGGTCCATGATCCCTTCTAAGGCCACTAGCACAATGAAACCAAACCGGTGGGATGGGAGCAGATCACTCTGCCACCTCGATAGATCTTTGAGTCATATATCAAATCCGGGGCCACCACTCCATACCTGTTTAACCTGCGTGTGAGATTCCCTAGCCCTGCGATCATCCCCAATGACTTCCCTAGCCCTGCGATCATCAATGATTTCAAATTTGCCAACGTAACCATGTTTCATCATCACAGCTAGAAACTTGACGATGACCTTGGAGCATGGCCCAATAACAACCTGGCATTTACCTTTCTTCAGCACTGTCAATGCTCTTGAGAGCATCCCCATTCATGAGCCCCATTATGGCAACATAGAAAAAGGGAAAAGAGCTTTTTGACATTTTCAAAGTTGAGAGAAAAGCTCCCTTACCTCTGTGGTCAGGGACTAGGTGAAAGGCTTATGTGCTGCTGGATGTACCAGGTGCCATGTGGAAAAACCCATCTACACCAGGACATACTAAAACACTATCCAGAGGAAGGAATCCCTGGTGACTTTGAGTCCCTAGTTCTGGTCTTCATGGTGCTCAGAGTCCTGGTTCCCAGCCTTCCTGAGCCTGTACATTTACATCCTCATTTGACTGCATAAACTCCCCTAGAATGACTCCATTAAGTGCCCCTCCAGCTTTTTATTCTAAGCAAATGTGATTTGGAGCTTTGTCCATTGTAACAAGAAAGTGCTGGCAATTACAGACTGTAATCTTCATCAAAGACATGATCCTATCTTACCATTTTTGTGTATTACACACAAATGATGACCCCAAAACCAGTTTCAAAAGATTCTTTTGATTCATTCTGAATACTGAAGTCTGAATAGCAGCAATGCTTAAACAGGGTCTTCACATTGTTGGATAAGCCAGACATTTTCCTGCTTTACTCTCTGTAAACCTACATGCCTTTGTCATGACCGAGAGGGACTGTGCCGACATAAACAATGTTCACATTTAAGGACGATTCCCCGCTCATCTCCAGGTGATTTGGCTGGTATCCCTGGGACATGGTGTCTTTCCTCCTTCATGAGTGTCACTTATGAGGCTGTTTAGTCTAAGAGGATAATCTTCTAAGCATGGAAGATTGATTGTTCTATCATGGTTATATTTGTCTAGAGCAACTTGCTAGAGCCTATATTCAATGGATAATATTATCTTTTTAACACCTATATTGGTATTTAATCAGCAGTGCATAAATATATATTTAATATTATTATGTATATATAATATATATATAAACATACATATAATTATGTCAGTAGATGGCATATGGAAATTGAGAATTCATTCCATGACCCTCAAATTCCAATTATTTGAATGTTTGTTATCCACTCCTGGGGGCCAACAAATATGGGAGTTGTGGGAGGAGGTCTCTCTGGTCTGGTCTCCTCATCTCTTGAAAGCCTACTGATGGGCTCCTCCAGGCAGACCCTTTCCTCCAATGTTGTGAGCTCTACTTCTAGATCTGTAGGGACAAACATCTCAATGTTCTCAGTCTCATTCTCAGTGGTCAGTTGGGTCCTCTGCATATTTCCAAAATCCACAACTCACAAAAAATAAAAAATATATTAATCATGAGGAGGAAGAACAACCTCAGTTTTTGTTTCTGTGAGCTGCCATCTTTGTTTTTCTGATATGCACATCTTACTTTCTTCTTGCTCAATGCAAAGGGCAAGCAATTCTAATGTCTGTGTCTCTGAACTAGAATCAAATGATAAATTGCTGTCAACAGCTGCAAGGAAAAAAAATAACACCTTGAATGCCCATATTATCATGCATTTTTACTCCTTTAATAAACCAAAGTACAATTGCTGTCATTTGGAAAAAGATGGGTGTGTTTTAAGAAGCACCCAAGAACTCACCCAAACTTCTACTGTTTAAAACCTGATCAAGGGGCACCTGGGTGCCTCAGTCAGTTAAGTGTCCAACTCTTGATTTCAACTTGGGTCATGATCTCACGGTTCATGGGATCGAACCCTGTTTCAGGCTCCATGCTTATCTCTTTCTCTCTGCCCCTCCATTGCTCTCTCTCTCTCTCTCTCTCTCTCTCTCAAAATACAAAATCAATAAACTTAAAAAAAAAAACCTGATTGAGAATTTAGTTCATTCTGACTTTTGGCTCAAAAAGAGATTCCTGTAGTTTTGAGAGGGAAACAGCTTGTCACGTGGGTAAGATGACTGTTCCATAAGATGGGGGATTGGATAAGAGCCAATGAGGAATGCATAGAGACAGAGGAGAATAAAAAAAAAAAAAATAAGAAAGAAGAGTGAAGGTAAAGGGAGTAGATGAAATATCATCAAAACATAGGTCAGAAGATTTCTGTTTCAAAGAATATTCATCTTCTCTCCTCCATAAAGTTCCCATTAAAGAGTTTTAAAAACTGCAATCTCATAAATTTTCATAATCATGAAGTTTAGAAGCTCCACCCCAGCATGGCTACTATCAAAACCCAAACAAACAGAAAATAACAAATGGTGAGGATGCAGAGAAAGTAGAACCTTTGTGCACTGCAAGTGGGAATGTAAAATGGCACAACTATGGAAAACAGTATGATGTTTCTTCAAAAAAACAAAAATAAAAAGTAGAATTACCATATGATCCAGGATTTCCACTTCTGGGTATATGCCCAAAATAATTGAAAGCTGAGATTCAAAGAGATATTTGTACACCCACGTTCACAGCAACATTATTCACAAAAGGTGGAAGCAACTCAAGTGGCCATCAATAGATGAATGGGTAAACAAAATGACACACACACACAGACTCATACTCAAACACACACTGGAATATCACACAGCCTTAAAAAGGAAGGAAATTCTGACACATGTTACAACATAGATGAACCCTGAGAACACTGTGTTAAGTGAAATAAGCTAGTCATGAAGACAAATACAAATATAGGAGTATGCTTCCACCTATGTAAAGTCCCTAGAATAATCAGATTCAGAGACAGAAGGTAGAATGCTTGGTTGCCAGGGGCTGGGAGGAGGGGACAATGGGGGTTATTGTTTAATGGGTATAGAATTTCAGTTTTGCAAGATTAAAAGAGTTCTGGGGATGGATGGTGGCGATGGTTGCATAACAATGTCAATGTACTTAACACTACCAAACTGTATGCTTAAAAATGGTTATGATTTGGGGGGGGGGAGCTGTGTGGCTCATGTTGTTAAGCATCCAACTCCAGCTCAGGTCATAATCTCATGGTTCGTGAGTTCAAGCCCCATATTGGGCTCTGTGCTGACAGCTCAGAGACTGGAGCCTGCTTCGAATCGGTGTCTCTGTTCCTTCCCTGCTCATGCTCTCTCTCTCTCTCTCTCTCATCACTGTCTCTCAAAATATAAAAATAAACATTAAAAAAAAAAGCCCATAGCCCAAGAGTCACATTCTTCTCCTGGAGTCCAACATCCCACCCTGCTGATCTCCATGCATCGCCGTGGAATGCGGTGGGTAACCTGGGACCTTGTTGGAAATGTGTACATTCGGTCCCACCTCAGACCTCCTGAATCAGAAACTCTGGGCTCTGGAATTACAGTGTTATCAATCCTACCAGGTGATTCAAATGCCCCTCAAATCTAAAAACCACAGCACTAAGGTAATTGAAGTGGAGACAGAAGAGATATGTTTTGAAGACAGAGAAAATATGACTTTGTGGGGATTGGATACAGAGTGGAGAGAGAGAGGTATCAGTAGGTAAAGGTTGAATGGATACCTGTTGGATGAATGGATGTTTTCTTAAAACTGTTCTGCTCTTGGGGCTCCTGGGTGGCTCAGTCAGTTAAGTTTCTGATTTTGGCCTCAGGTCATGATCTGGTGGTTGTGAGTTCAAGCCCCACATTGGGCTCTGGGCTGACAGCTCAGAGCCTGGATCCTGCTTTGGATTCTGTGTCTCCCTCTCTCTGCCCAATCTATTTCTTTGTCTCTGTCTCTCTATCTCTCTCTCAAAAATAAATATTAAAAAAAAAACAACTGTTCTGCTCTTAATTTTATTTTGTTTTACTAGAGTGAGAAAGAAAAAAATAAAAGCATGCTTTCTTAAAGCATTGGGTTGGAGAACAGGAAATAGCCAGAATGGTTGACCTATAATCCTTAGAATCCACACAGGTAGGTTTTACCCAAATGTGTACTTAACTGTACACATGGCAATTATGTAGCAGGTGAATGGTAGAGTCATAAAGCTTACCAGCTGGCCTGGTAAAGACACACACAACATACACACACCACACACACACACACACACACACACACTCACACAGAGTTGCAAGCATACCCTTCTACTTCCTTTTTGTACTGATGTCAGGGGGGGGAATGATGTGGAACATGGCTCAACCCTGAGGGATATTCTGGGACAGGAGACTTTCAGTTTTAAAGCTGGGACAGTCCTGGCAATCAGATGGTTGGTCACCCTAGTTATAACACAGACTCATAGATTTTTCAAATTTAAAGGATTCAGAGTTTGGGGCACCTGGGTGGCTCAGTCGGTTGGGGCGTCCGACTTCGGCTCAGGTCATGATCTCACAGTTCGTGGGTTCAAGCCCTGTGTCGGGCTCTGTGCTGACAGCTCAGAGCCTGGAGCCTGTTTCGGATTCTGTGACTCCCTCTCTCTCTGCCCCTCCCCTGTTCACACTCTGTCTCTGTCTCAAGAATAAATAAGCATTAAAAAAATTTTTTTAAATAAATAAATAATAAAGGATTCAGAGTTTGACACTCTGGCTACAGAGTAGAATTACCTGGAGAGCTTAAAAATATATGATTGCTGGGCTTCACAATAGACCAATTAAATCAGCATCTCAAGGGTGTCTGGATGGCTCAGTGAGCATGAGACTCTCCATCTAGGGGTTGTGAGTTCAAGCCCACGTTGGGTGTAGAGATTACTTAAAAAATAAATCTTTGGGGCATCTGGGTGGCTCAGTTGGTTGAGCAACCGACATTGGCTCAGGTCATGATCTCACAGTTTGTGAGTTCAAGCCCCACATCGGGCTTTCTGCTTTCAGCACAGAGCCCACTTCAGATCTTCCACTCCGTCTCTCTCTGTCCCCTGCCCTGCTCACGCTCGTCACTCTCAAAAATAAATTAAACATTTAAAAAAATTTTTAAATAAATAAATAAATAAATAATTTAAGAAATAAAATCAGTATCTCTGGGTGCAATACCCAGGCACAATATCTTTTAAAAGTTCCCCAAGGGAACAATGAGACCTGATCTAATCCAGCTTTTTACTGGCCAGATGAGGATCTAACGCCAGTAAAAGTTATTTATCCAAGGTCACTCAATTAATTAGGGGCGAAACTCAGGGTTCCTGACTCTGAGGCTAGTGTTCTTCCCACACACCACCATCCTTTTATAGATAATTAAAGATTAATTACTTGCAACCAGCCCCTACCCACCAATGCTAATTAGGACAACACACATACCACCTGTCTGGCCCTCAATAAAACAGACCTTTGAGCTTCCAGCTGGGCGCACTCACGGTTGAAATCCAAGACTCTTTTCCTGCTCCCTTCCAACTGTCTTCTCTACCACCTGCTCTTTTCCTAAGTCCCTCTGACCTCCTGAGGGATTCAAATTCAGCCCGGATTCCTTCCCCGGGGATCCCCGTTCCTCCCGGTTACAGATTTGGCCTCAACCATTTGACCCCAGCACGCTCTCACTTCCGCTTCCGGCAGATGTGGTGGGCACACAGGATCGCTCACATGCAAGCAGAAGCCCAGCCTGGCAGCGGCCTGCCTGACCAGCGTCCCACCAGGAGAGGCTAACCGCGGAGCTCCCTTAATTGAACTACTTTTGTAGAACAAGCTAGAGCCACAGCAGGCTGTGTCGTAAACCCTCCTAGGCCGGGAAAGCCAGGCCGCCTGACTACTTGCTGTCTAGCACGAAACCAGCGCCCCTGCTGAAGATGAGTCCAGGATGAAATAAAATGCCTCGCAAAGGTTAGGGTCAGAAACCCAAACCCCAGGCCTGGCCAGTCTGACCAGGAACGGCTGGACGGTTTCTCCTGACCAGGAAAAGTGGTGAAAAAAAAGGTGGTGGTGACATGACTATGGTGAAGGAAAAAGGCATCTTGCCAACAGGACACAGTAAAGTCTCAGAAAAGGAACGAATGGAGAATGAAATTACAAGTGTTGAAGTAATTTCTAGGTTCAAGATGGAGCCGCTCCCGCCAGGGAGCCACAGCAGCAGAGGAGACCTAAATGACTTTGGGGTCCCTGCAAATCCTCTGCTTGACACCAGTCAGCCCTGCCCGCCCCCTTACCCCAAATAAAATATTTCCTTTGTCTCCTCCTTGGTCTTCTTTCTTTCCTTGTAAAGACTTCCTGCCTTTTGTTCTGACCACTTGGTAAAGTGTGGAAGTTTGTGTCGCCCATACTGTCTTCTCTAATTCTCTTTGCAACAGTAACAGGAGCAGTCCCCCTCCCTCCCTACAGGTGGCAGTCCTCCTGGGGATGCGAGACCCTGGGGTCTCCTGGAGCTGCCCCCCCCCCCCCCAGCCCTCCGCCCTGCCTGATGGTTTCTTGTGGTTTGTCCCACTGTCATCAAGTGTTTCCTCCCGGTCCTTGTGGCAGCTTAACTTGGAGGACAATGCCAGTCCGTGGTCTGTGGCAGTAAACCTGGCTTCTCTTCAAAACCATGTGGGCCGCATTCTAGACCCCGGATCCAGAATTCCTGGGGAAAGCATCCAGGAATGTGTGTTTCTCAGAAGTTCCCCCAAATGATTGGGAAAGCACAGACCGATTTGGGAACCCCTGACGTGTGTGGTAAGCGTAGTGGTGGGTTTCTCCATGCAAGCCGTCCTTCCCACAGTGACCAGCCAACGTTCCCGGCGGGGGCGCTCCCAGCTTTCCCAAGCCTGGTTCCCGCGCAGTGGCGGGCATCAACTCCTTCCAGGCCTGGAGTCTGCAGCTACTCCAGGGGCTTGCCCCAACTTGCTGGGAGCTGTCTGAGGATGCGTGGAGCTGTTAGACCAACACCCATTGCCTTCTGATGCGTAGTTTTGGATTTGGGCAGCCTATGTTTATTTTAGTTTATTTTTTAATTTAAAATTTAAGGAACGAATAGCATCTAAAGCGTACAACCTTTAAAAACGGAGACGGTTGACTTAAGACTGCAGTATGATCTACAGTCCACCAGGGGGGCCCCCAAGTCCTGTACCGCATGTCCATCGTCGCAAGTCCTTTCTCTGGGTCCTATTCGCTGTTAACACCAACGCTGGAGAAATGCAAAGCCTTTCCAGGAGCCCCTTGGCTCAAGTCTGGATCTCAGGAAATAATTTAACATGTATTTAAAAGCCATGAACTTCAAATCTCTGAGAGCGATGCCTATTGGGAGGATGTCACACACAAGAGAGCAGTGGAAGGAAAGCAGTCAACCCTTTGTATTAAAGTGCTCTCTCTCCAGGCCTTTTGAGTTAATACGTTTCAAACCCAAAGAATTCTCTCTCTCTCTCAATAAATAAATAATAAATAAATAAATAAATAAATAAACTTTTAAAAATGCTGATCAGTGGTGCTTGGCTGGCTCAGTTGGTAGAGCATGATGCAACGCTTGATCTCAAGGTTGCAAGTTGGTAGAGATTACTTAAAGAAATAACATTTGTTTAAATATATTTTATTTTTAAATTTTAAAAAATGTTTATTTTTGAGAGAGAGAGAGAGCGTGAGCAGGGAAGGAACAGAAGAGAGGGAGACACAGAATCTGAAGCAGGCCTCAGACCCTGAGCTGTCAGCACAGAGCCAGACACGGGGCTTGAACTCACGAACTGTGAGATCATGACCTGAGCTGAAATCTGATGCTTAACCATCTGAGCCACCCAGATGCCTCTAAAGAAATAAATCTTTAAAAAAAAAAAAAACTAAATAAATAAATTAATAAATACTGATTGTAACTTTTCAAATCTTCAGTTGAAAGCAATCTGCTTTCTCTCACCTTTAGTTTTGTTTTTGTGACTGCCGTGTGTACATGTCCTATGGAAGTGGTCTGGAGAGCATTCCAGAGCCTCACAATGAGCCAGCTTACTCTTCACAGGTTGCACATTGGGTCAGTGATGGAGGAGCAGAGGTTTTGCTTGGGGTCCTAGAATGTAAACTTGTCCTCTGTTGATAATGGAGACCTCTGATTATTTCTTTTTTTTTTTTAAGTAATTTTTCTGAAGTTATTTATTTATTTTGAGTGAGAGAGCACAAGCAGGGGAAGGGCAGAGAGAGAGGGACAGAGAGAATCCCAAGCAGGCTCTACACCGTCAGTGCAGAGTCTGATGTGGGGCTTGAACTCACGAATCGTGAACTCATGACCTAAGCTGAAACCTAGAGTCAGACGCTTACCTGACTGAGCCACCCAGGCATCCCAGACCTCTGATTATTTCTGATTTGATAGACCCAACACCAAAGCCCAGGCAGCTGTCAGCTCATGTTTATTGCTGGTTATAGGACAGGTGAGGGAACATGCACACATGTTCAAAATGGGATGATTTTTGAGATAAGGATTTGTGTTTTGTTCTTTGTGTGTTTCTTTCCTATATTTTCCAGGGCTCCTTATGTTTCCAGGAACTCACAGCAGAAGCTGCATAAAGACAACTTCTCTTCCTGTTTATTTGATGTCTGCTTTCACTAAAAGTCTAAACTCACTGAGAAGACTATTTGAGGTTTCTAGAGTGGGAGGGAGACAAGATGAGTACAGGGGAAGCTGTAGGGGAGAAGGGTGAGAACTTTGCAAAAAACTGCAGAAGGGGCCAGAGCTGGCTATCCCTGCAGCAGCCAGGACCACGCTGCCATGGTGGCACCGACGGAGGCGGCCGTCCTCAGGTGGCAGTGGCCGTGTGGAGGCTCAGAAAGGGGGCGTTCTATCACCCAGACCTCCGGTTCTGGCAGAACCGAGCCGAGGGGGGCACAACTGCCACTTCCAGAGGACCATGTGGGCCGGCCACCGACCCACCTGCCGTGGTCCAGATGACTAGAGTCTGCAGGGCCCGCCCTGTATTTTGGGGACCACATAAGCCTTCCCATTTCTTTCGCTACCCTAGATGAGAGGAGGAGGCTCCTGTAATGACTGAGACTGATTTTTCTGCCTGCTCAGTGGAAGGGCAAGCTTCATTTTATTTGATTCATTGAAATAAAGAAAGGTGACACTTCCTGCACCTCTGGGTTAGTGGCTAATTTACACCCGAGACAGTTGTAAATTCACAGCAGACCTGGAACACAATGCATAGGAAATCAGATGCAAAGGAAATCAATGTCTGATTGCTTCCTTCTTCCTCCTTTCTTCCAAGCAACACTCTCAAGCATTTCCCGTGATAGGCACTGGAGAGAAAGTGGAGATACAGGAACAAAAGAACAGAGCCTCGTCCTCAGGGGTTCTCAGAGAGGAGCAGAGTCCTACCTCCTCAGCCAGGGCTGTTTTGATTACATATTACTGAGCAGGGCCTGGGGTTTGATAATTGCTGATGGCACATAGTGGGGGCTTAGTAAGAGAACATCAAGAAAATTTTAATTGGATGAAATCAGTGTTAGAAAGTGGAGGACGGTCAGTAATGTATCCTACAGACTGAGAGGCACTTTCATACTGAAAACTGAAGCAAGCCACGCCGTACCGTTTGCACAGTTTTTCTTCAGTGTAGCTTACTGGCAAGGGCAATCAGGAGAGCGAATGGACCAACCATCCAGGGCACTACGAAGCTATCTCCATTCCTATTCTGTGCAGCCATCCAGACCTTAATCCCCAGATTTATGGAGTGAGGGGCACGGTGGCGTGGCCACAGGGTAGTTATCTCAGGTGGCACACCAGCCCGCCACAGGGCTAATAGTTATCTAATATAGCTCCAGCTGTGCCCCATAGGGACCCTCTACTAGTTACCTAAGACGGTGTCAGCTGTGCCCAGAAGGGCTCTTTACTAGTTATCTAACATGTTGCCACCTGTTCCCAGAGGCAAAAAACAAGATGGAGGGCCAAAGATGGACTCGGTATTGCCCAAGTGGAGTTCCTCAGTGCCCTGGAGCCTGGGACTCCATCACCTGGTCCCCATCCAGGTACCTGCTCCCACCTGGCCCTCTCCTGTATCCAGCCCTAACTTACAGTTGTCCACTCATTAGATTTGAATTTATGAGGGGTCCTCTGGTGTGGACACCACTGAACTAGATTGAAAATCTGATCTATTGTGAAGAGGTGAATCAAAGAAAGAGTGGCATTATCAGCCTCCAAGTCCCATTAGGGAAACAACCAGACCAAGCTCCGACCACACTCTCTCCTGTAGAAGATAAGGTGATCTGGTGGGCCCAAGGGAATGTCGAGGATCCTCTGACATTAGAACACATTAGTCATGAGAGGCACAGATATATTCATTATTCTTTTTTGTCAATTGAGGTATAATAGACATCCACATTATATCAGTTTCAGGTGTCGATATTTGGACATATTGCAAGTGGTCACAATAAGGCTAGTTGCCATCCATCAGCACACATAGTTACGTATCTTTTTTCTTGTGATGAGAACTTCTAAGATCTACTCTTCTAGCAACTCTCAAATATGCAATAGTATTACAAACTATAGTCACCATGCTGTACATTACCTCCCTGTGACTTATAACTGGAATTTTATACCTCTTAACCCCCTCATAGTCATTATTCCTAAGCTCCAAGTCCAAAATAAAGAGACAATAGAGGAATAATATGTATGAGAAACTTCTCACTAACTTCCCGCGACGCATGTGATAAAACGTAGTTTTTCTCCTTTGCTCAGATCTCCAACCGTGAGCAAAAATACCACAGAACATTCAGAAGTGGTCCAGCCTCATCCTTTCCCTTTTGCTCTGCATCTCCTTGTGAGAGAGCAGATTAATAAGTCAGGAGTTAGGACCCGAGATACGTTTTAGACTTACACGCTCTGACAGCTCACTGGAAATCAATGAAGTGTAGTTTAAGAACCATCGCACTGACGTGAGATAGTGTGAGACGGTCTTATTCCCACTTCAGGTGTCTCCCCCTCGGGTTCCACTTCGGATTTTGAACTACTGCATTTTCTTTTCAAAACCTCCTTTTCTGATGGAAATGCTATATTGTTATAAAGGAAGAAATTATCTTTCCTAGCCTGACATCATGATGCTGCCAGCCTTCATCCTGCTGCTCATTGTCCTTGGTGTCATTCCCTCAGGTAAGCTCAAGTTAGAGTAAATTAAAACTTCATCACCGCAAAACTATTTAAGCCAGGGAGGTGGAAATACGGTATTCATAATGTTAGGATGATAAAATGTAATGTATAGGTATCTTAGGATAACTTTTAAAATGTGGCTCCAATGAGTAATTCTAGGAAATCTGTATATTGCTAAAGAAATCATCACACCTATGAATTCCATAATGTTTACGCTGTTGTCTTTTACTGTGCTTTTGCTTTTGAATCATGAACTTGGTTGGAAGATATAAAAGCAGGAAAAATGTTACCCAATGCCCTGAATGCTACTCAGAATTGTTAAAATATTTGGCACAGCAATTTACTACATCAACATTTTTATATCATATCTACTAATAATCACTATATCTGTGTGTATATTTTATCCCATCTATCCTGTAGACCTATCTACAAAGTTTAATTTGTGTGTAGATATATTTAGTATGTTTGTATATCACAATGAAGCAAAAGTATGCATCAAATGTCTATGAACATGTGTGAGTTTTCTGTGACTACTATCTACCTGAAAGTAGGGGAATTCTTAATAAGGAAAAGGGCACGTAAAAGGAGAGAGGGAGAGACAGACAGACAGACAGACAGAAGAGAAATGGAAAGAGGAAGAAAATAACTGAAAAGTTTAGGGGAGATGGTCATTTGCACCTGCCAGTTATCTGGGTTTGGGAATCAGTTCCCTTTTTATGTAACTTCAGAACACAAATCTTTTCCCATTGCAGCGGAAACCATTTAGAGCCAGGAGCCAGATGGCAAGAACACACTGTTGCCCCATTAGCAATTTGTATTCATTTCTCGCTAGTATTTTTGCCATGCTTGACTACTGCTATTTTCAGATGGAGAGCCAGAGGCACTGAGATCTGCCCAAGTCCTGAAATAAATCCTAGATTGAATAAATCCTAGATTGCAAATCTAGGCACGAACATACCTGAACATTATCATATCTTTAAAAATGTAGCCTTTCCTCATACTGGGGACTCAAAACCAGTAGTTTTTAAGTGCAGAGGGCATCACACCCACTTTCAAATATCACTAAATTTGGTTCCTGCAAAGTCTGAAATGCAGTTGGTCAGTCGTAAAAATAATCATCAACTTCTGTGTGTTTTAGCATACAATTAATACACATGTGTCTGATGTTTTTTCTGCTTTAATGCACTATCCTATTTACTGTGAAAGAATGGGTTCTTACCATTCTTTCCCTAGGGAAGTCGCTCACTGGTAAGTGGGGGGAGTTGGCATAAACCCTTTTAGTTCATCTATGATCCTCTTCCTCACACAATGATGGTTACATAAGAAAATTGGAATTAGAGGGGAGACTGGTACTCATTCTCCATTGCGTAGGCTGCAAGAGTTTGGGAATTTATACTGTTCTGTAGATGTCTGTCACAGATCTATAATCAATCTATGTAATACTTGTAGTAACTCTCACATTTGTGGATATTTCGAGATCCATTGGCATCTATTTCTATTTTCAGATCAGTAGCACCTTTCCTTAAGTTTTGTAACTTTACTTTTCATTGCAGAGGAAACGGCTTCTTTTTGTTACACAAAACTACCTTTTCCAAATCACAAGGGGCAACCCCTCATTTTTATATTTCTGGATTTGGTGGAAAGAATAATTGTGTATGGGCATGTGACATCTCTTCTGTTGCGAATTCATGCTTTGTGGGTTTGTGTCTGCTCCCAGAAACAGGGGACTGTCTCTTACTCATCTTCCCATCATTCTTACCACATGGTGACATGTGTTTATTCATTCAATAAATATTTACTGAGGGTGCCCTGTATCCTAGGAATGATTCCAGCATGGGATATGAGAGAGGGGGAAAAACAAAATCATTTTAATAAATTCTCACGCTAGCAAGAATCCATTCAATATTTATTATTTGATTTCACCCTGAGGGTGAGCTGTATGTGTTGACAGCAGAAGCCAGCCTATTTGTGGTATGATTTTTTTGGACAGGCTGGTGACAATAGAAGGACAAAACCAAAATATACCAAAAAGTGTCAAAACAAAAAAAAATGTGTCTCTCCCAACCATATTTGCTAAGGTTTAGAAGTCTTAATAACTTTTTTACTCTCTTAGCTAAGGATAAACAATGATGTTGTCTTCAATAAAACCATAAATAAGCATGTGAATTTTCACTGATTAAGTCTTATCAGTTATTTATACCTCAGCGTGCATGAACTTGTCAAATCTTTGCAGAAAGTGTTTTTTTTTTTTTAATGTTGATTTTTGAGAGAGAGAGAGAGAAAGCATGAGTGAGGCAGGGGCAGAGAGCGAAGGAAACAGAGGATCCAAAGTGGGCTCAGCACTGACAGCAGACAGCCCGATGCAGGGCTTGATCTCATGAACCATGAGATCATGACCTGAGCTGAAATCAAGAGTTGGACGCTCAACTGACTGAGCCACCCAGATGTCCCAGAACGTGGGTTTTGATAATTGGGTGAGGAGAGACCAGAAAGTCTGAGAGCCTGAAGAAAGGAAAAGAAACGTGGTCAAGAAGAATAAAGAGGCCAGAAGGTCAAGTTATAAGTTTCAAAGAAAATTTCTTTGCCTCAAGTTGGAACTGGGTACCTCATCCAAATCTCTCATGATTCCACTTACAGGGGTTGAGAGAGCCCTAACCTCCTCATGGGTAGTGAGTCCTGTCTAATCCCTTCATAGCTTCAGTTATCTTTACCCAGATGCCTCTTCTGTTGCAGTAAATGGCAGCCAGGAGCAATGTCCTCCAATCAATGGCACATCTTAAACATTGGCTCTTTTTTGTGTCTTCAGAATAGTAAATATTGGGCATTAATAGGTCATATTTTATGGGTGTTTCATGGACATAAAGCATGTGTGAGTTGGTAGGGGCTTACCAATCATCCACCATTTTATTGTTATTGGGAGAAGTTAAATGCCTTGCTTAATGAAGATTGCCTGGTTTGGAAACAAGACCAAAACTCATATATCTAATCTGAGTCCAGTGGCTCTCAATGTTAAATAAATATTTGTTGGATTCTTGTTCTAACGAGTGACGAGTTTGGCAAGAGACTCCGTGTCCAGAGCCAAGAGCAGAGTGCCCTCCTAGAGCACTTTCCCAGCCTGAGTTCCACATGGAGGAAATTACTGGAATCAGGCAGAGAGCTCCCCACCTGTCTGATCACTTGCATGTGCTCTCCCTCTTCTTGCCTTCCACCTGCAGAGTTGCTTACATCGTCCCAAGAGAAATATTTTGACAAAGAAAATGAGACAAAGATTAAATAGGGAGAGGAGAAAAATAAAGGGGGAGAATCGGGATTTAAAGGAGCAATGAAATTCCTTTTACCAAAGAAATGGTGACAAGCTGTAACAGGCAGCACACATCCTCTGAAGATGTGCATTAGACTAAGTGTGTGTGTTTGAGTATGAGTCTGTGTGTGTGTGTGTGTGTGTGTGTGTGTGTGTGTGTGTAAGGGGTGCAAAGCAAGACTTAATGCAAAGAAAGGGAGGGGACCATGGTCAAGTCTAAAGCAGGATTGCTCCCACTATAAAGCATTGGGTGTCCATCTCTAAGGAGAGTGACCTCAGTGCCCATTCAAGGGACACCAGGGCCAAGCCAGCTGCCAGGTCCCAACTGCAGTAGAGGGAGATTGAGTTGGATTATGGAATACCATCACCAACATTGAGTGTCTGTCTACACCATCAAACAAATATTATCTGTGACCTGGTTTTAGAATATCATTCTTCCTGGCAATAGATCGCTTTAAAGTAAAGTATTTTGGTAAATACAATGCTAACAACAACACAGTAACAAAAAAAAAGCAATAACAACAAATTTATGTTCAAAGACATGAACACATCTGGCACTCATTAACTAGGTTGACCCTGAGTAAGTCACTGCCCCTCTTGGCACCCCAGGATCTTCATCTGTAGAATGAGGGACTTAGAACATCTTCAAAGTCCTTTCTAGCTCCATTGTCTTCACTTCGTCATCATTTCACTTGTCCTTCTTATTTAGTGCTGGTATTATTTATGAATACAAATGTTCTCCCATCCCTCCTTCATAAAGCGGGCTTTGGGAAATGCAAGCACTCACTCAGGGAGTCACTCAGCTTCCAAGAGCGGTTTGTTGACTTGTCAGTGCATTGCTGAGATGTATCTTAGAATATTGATCTTGTCTAATTTATTTAAAATACAAGTCCATTTACAAAACTGGTTTACACACAGATTTTCAGGGATCCAGATATTCCTTAAAACAGATACCCCTGGTCCTAGAAATCCTGAGAACATCTGAGATTCTACATCCTCTAGATCAGTGAGCTGGGGTCACTCTGCCTCCTCCTCCCTCTGTGCACAGAAAGTGCCATTGGAGCTTTTGTGCGTTAACTCCTTCATTTGTTCTTTCCCCAAATATCACAAAGTATTTCTTGAGTCGCTAGTCTCAAAGAATCAACAGTGGAAACAATTTCCTTTCGTTATAATGTTCTATTTGCAAGGACAAACTAGAAAATTTCCAGAGCTATCGTCTACATCTGCTTTAGTAACATCAATGACCTCAACTTTTGTTTGGGGATGTTCAGGAAGGTTGAAGATTTAGGCAGAAAGCATTAAAACTTTGGCTTTTTTTTTTTTTTTTTTTTTTTTTTTTTTGGTAAGATCTGTTTGGGTCTAGTCAACTCAGTCTGCCATAACAAAATACCACAGACTGTGTGGCTGAACAGCAATTTATTTTCTCACGGTTCTGGAGCCTAGAAGTCCATGATCAAGGTGTCAGCAAAAATGGTCTCTGTGAGAATTCTCTTCCTGGCTTGTAAATAGCTGTCTTCTGGCAGTGTCTTTACCTGGCTTTTCCTCGTGCTTGCATGGGGAGAGAGAGCGCTCTCATGTCTCTTTCGCTTCTTATAAGGACACCAGTCCTATTGATTTAGGGCCCCACACTGATGACTTCATTTAGCCTTAGATACCTCCTTATAGGCTCTGTCTCCAAATATAGTCACATTGGGGGTTAGGACTTGAACACAGGAATTTGAAGGCACACAAGTATTTAGTCCATAACGGCCAGTACAGATTTATGCTTTTTGTGCCTTGATTCAGACAACAGCTCACCCTCTGACATTGGCAACATGGGTCAAAACATACGAAGGTCCCTGAAAGAGCAAATCTGCTTATTTATTTCCCTTTAGATCCTGACAAAGAGCAGGATCTAATCATTCTCACAGAGGGTACAGCTTTGAGGGTGGCAAGAGCTGGGGATTGTCAAGGTCATAATGTGTAAGTCTACCTCCCTGCAAACTGACAGTAAGATTTTCCTTCCAGGAAAGGGAGTTCAAAAGTACAATTTCTGTTCTCAGAATTATAATGGCTTAGAGTTGTCCAAGCTAAGAAGTCCGTGTGTGTGTGTGTGTGTGTGTGTGTGTGTGTGTGTGTGTTGGTTCAGACATTATTCAGTTGTTCTCACCCTTCCTGGAGTGTCTCCATCCGTTGTGAGGTGGTGTCTTAAGTAAATTGTTCTCACTGGGCTGAACTGGGACACAAGGGCTTTTGGGGAAGGGCAGTGCCGTTGGGTTCTTGGCCACTAGGACTACACTCAGATTCGTGTAACAATGGCCTATCCAAAAGGCCTATCTTATGAGCCTATCCAAAAGGGAAGATTATTTTTCTCACACACCAAGAAATTTGGAGGCGAGCGGTCCTGGGCTGGTTGATGGTCCTATAGTGCTATCAGGGTCCCGCACTCTGTCTGCCCTTCTAGTCTGCCATCTTATGTGTGTAGCTTTCATCAGGCTTGTGAGATACCTGGGTGGCCAGATCCCTAGATGCCATGTTCTACCTCTAGGCAGGAAGAAAAGGGAGCAAAGGGTGAAAGATGAAAGGTGAAATGTGCATATTGGACCAAGTCCATCCTCTTCAACAGTATTTCCTACAAACTTCACCCTGTGGCTTCTGTTTGGATTTAAGTGGCATGTATATGTCGTATGGCCATCCCTAGCTGTAAGGGGCCTGAGAAGGGAACGTTTTAAGCTGGCACCATTCAATTCTGAATAAACATAGCATCCATTACTGAAAAAGAAAGGGTAAGTGGCTGTTGAGCAGGGAACCAGCAGTCACTGTCATGGTGCCCACCCAACAATATCTCCTGCCAGGGGAGGCCGAGGGAGGACAGCTGTGACCTCCCTGCTTCTCTCCCCTCCAGATAAATTCAGCTCTGGCCCAAATTCTCCAAACACCACTCAGCAAAGTAGCTCCTATGTTGCTGCACAAGGGTGTGCTCAGCAGCCATGATGTGCCAGGCCCCATGGAGCTGGGAGACAGAAGTAAGAAAGGTTTTATGAAGCTGGCATTTTCCAATGGGGCAGATAGACAATAGACAAAGAAACATATAATATGTTCCAGTGCTCCCATGCAAGATAAAGCATCATTAAGGGGATAAAGTGTGAGGAGGGATTTTAGATTGTGTAACCCAGAAGGACCTTTCAAGGAGATGACATTTGAGCAAAGATGGGACAAAATGAAGGAATGAGCATGGATTCCTCTTCAGGTCAAGAGTCTTCCCCAAACAGAAGCCTACAGGCATGTTCTAGAAAGAGCAGATGGACCTGAAGCTCTGGGGAGGAGGGGTGAGGGCAGAGTGGGAGAGGGTAGGGGTCATACAAGAGCCTGGGAAACCATGGCAAGGATGTGAGATGTCTGTCTGCGTTTGATGGGAAGCCATTTGTAGGATTTGGGCAGGAACTTACATAAACCTCTTCTGCCTTTAAGAGCTGGTTCCATCTGCTGAGCAGGAAATGAACTATAAAAGGGGCAAGAGTGGAAGGCAGGAAGAAGGAGCACAAGAATCCAAGAGAGATGATGGAACTTGTGACTCAGGTGGTACCAGTGGAGATGGTGGGAAAGAATCAGAGTTATGATGTATTTTGAAGGAAGTTAAGACCAGATGTGGGGTAGGGAATTCGTGAAGTTTAGCCTGAGCAGGTGAACACTCCATCCCTCAGGAGGCTTCGGGGAATTTCAACTCCTACCTTCCCTCCACTTCCAGTAAGGTTTTGCAGAGTGCTGTCCTGGCAGCCACCCAGCTGACCTGCTCCTTCGTGCTGCTCTGCTTGTTAAGAACTGAAGTATCAAAGTTTGAGAACAGTTAGCTTTTTTTTTTCCAGTTTATTTATTTATTTTGAGAGAGCGAGGGGGAGGGAAGGGGGGAAGGGGCAGAGAGAGAGGGAGAGAGAGAATCCCAAAGAGGCTTTGTGCTGTGCACAAAGATCACGTGAGATCACGACCTGAGCCGAAATCAAGAGTCCAATGCTTAACCGACTGAGCCGCCCAGGCTCCCTGAGAACAGTTAGCTTTTCAGATAACTAAGCACAAACATAAGCTCTCTCCATCACTCATTTGCATTTTCATATACTTTTTGGAACATAAGAGAAAGGGCTGGGAGCAGCCCGAGTATGTAACCCATCTTATTGACACCTCTGTTTACCCCTAGGAGCATTACGAATGGGTTTCAAACTTCCAGTTACAATAATAAATAAAAAATAAATAAGTCACAGAGATGAAAAGTACAGCATAGGGAATATAGTCAATAAGACAGTAATAACATTGTTTGGTGACAAATCATAATTGCACTTACTATGATGAGCACTGAGTATTGTACATAATTGTTGAATCATTATGTTGTATACCTGAAATTAATATACTACTGTAGGTTATTTATGGTTCAATTTTTTTAAAGAAGGGTGCATTTTGAATTGCTACTCCCTTAGTAAAGTGAAGTTCTCGTGTACATACTAGGAATGTTTGCTCTTCTTCCTGCTAAGAATCTTTGGGTTTTACTGGGTAAACTTCGGGGTGTCTGGTGCATGATCATTGCCCATCATGTGTCACTCAGCAGAAGAAAAGGTTTCCTACAGTAAGCCATACAGTGCAGAATGAGTTGTTGTAGGAGATTAATAGGGCACTGGATATATGAAGAAAGGGGCTATATTTAAAACAGCAATAATAACAGCACCTGGGTGGCACAGTCCATTAAGCATCCAACTTTTGATCTCATGGTTCATGAGTTTGAGCCCCCTGTGGGGCTCTGCACTGAGCATGGTGCCTGCTTGGGATTCTCTCTCTCCCTCGCTCTCTGCTTCTCCCATGCTCATTCTCTCTCAAAGTAAATAAGTAAACTTAAAAAAAAAAAACAGCAACAATAAAGCTGCCATGTTTTATGTTTGATAGCATAACACTGAAAAGAAACAAAACGTATCTCTAGACTGCCTTCCTAGACCATTTCTTCAGCCTGAGGGTCAAAGCTTGAAGTTGGGGTGTTTCTTGGGCTCTCAGACATGTAGGGGCGGAGAGGAGTGTTAGAACCTGGTTCTTGACCAGGGAAGGTCTTTGTAAGGGAAGACTTCCTCAGGAGGAAGGAAAAAGAACAGCACAGGGGATGTGGTAGGTGCTCAGTGGATATGTGTGCTCAATGGATACGTGCCAAATGCATGAAAAATGGCCCTGACGTATTCCTGTCATTGGATTATTCATTAAATAGATATAAAATAAGCATGTGCTGTGGGCTGGCACTAGTCTAGGTGCTGGATAAACATCATCAAATAAAATGGATACCATGTCTGCCATCATGGAGCTCAAGGGAAGGACAGATGATGACAGGTATACAACACATTGTGGTAAGGACATGATGGAGCCAGATAGGGTGCAGTAGTGGACGATAGCACAGGGGCAGAGACCATGTCTGTAAGGAGGTGGCATCTCAGGTGAGATGTGAGGTCGAGGGTAAGGGGGTGGCTGTGGGTGATTGTTTGGGGATCAAGGTGCTGACCTCATGGTGGGAAAATCCCATGAGAGAGCAAAGCTCTGGGTAAAGCATAGAATCTACTTTCAGCCATGTGTTGAGGGCATGGGGAATGGTTAGGGAACCCCTGTATATGCAAAGCTGCCTTTGCTGAACACCTGAAGGTTCAGGCCACAGGATGCTAAACCAGCCATTATACTTTTCCCATTAATTCAGGTTTCGCTCATGATCTTACAGCTGCTGCAGGATTCAGTTCAATTGCTGAAAATGAAGACGCCCTCCTCAGACGCTTATTCCAAGGTTATCAGAAATGGGTTCGTCCTGTATTAAATTCTAATGACACCATAAAAGTATATTTTGGATTGAAAATATCTCAGCTCGTGGATGTGGTGAGTAATCCTTGGCACTAAGCTAAAAAGAACATGCATTCCTTAACCTGTTTGTGAATCTAAGACTTTATTTTGTTTTCTTTCCCCATGTCTACCATTTCAATTTTAAAAATAACTTACTGTGAGAGAAAATCTGCCCCAAGAGGCCAGTGAAATGACCCGAGGAAGGAATGAGAAGTGCTGGGGAGTAAATTTTCATTGCGGCACTATGAGTGTGCACCTCTTTGCTGGGGGATGGATATAGTTGTTAAGACAGACATTGTCCCTGGTGGGTTTGCTGAGAACCAGGATGAGCACCCAGGGAGAACAGAGGAGATGGAGAGAAGAGAGAACTGAGCCGAGGGCTCATTAGTGTCCCCTGGGCTGATTCGGTGTCACCCGAACTGCGTGAGGGCTGGCAGGGGTGTCTACAGGGAGAGAGGGCAGACGCTGCCAGCACCCCCGTGAGCGCCTGGTGGCTCAACACCCTCCTGAATCCCCTCAGGATTCCACCTGTTCCCCTGACACCACCCAGACCTTAACATTCTCTGCTCGTTTTCCTGTTGGGCTCCCACTTCTGACATGATTGCGTTCCTGGGAAACCAGTGAACGTTAAGCCAGTTCTGCAAAGTCATTCTGGTGCGGTCCCCGAAGTCCCAGAATAATCGTCTCCTGTTTCCTAAATCCCCTGCCCTACCAGTTGCACACTCACCTACCTCAGCTGACTCAATGCCCAAGGATTCCTTCTAGAAAATCATGCAAAACTGATCTCTGATTTAACTAATATTCATTCTTACTTTGCAGCCTTACCATACTTTCTGGGTTATGCAATTAAAAAAATTTTTTTTTTATTTGAGAGAGAGAGAGAGAGAGAGAGAGAGCGAGCAAGTCAGGAAGAGGGGCAGAGGGAGAAAAAGAGAGAATCCCAAGCAGACTCCACACACAGCACAGAGCCTGATGCAGGACTTGGTCCCACGACCCTGGGATCATGACCTGAGCTGAAATCAAGAGTCAGACACTCAACAAACTAAGACACACAGGCACCCCTGGGTTATGCGATTTTGGATAAATATCACCATAATGAGCTGCTATTTGCTTTAATTATTATTTTTTATTTTAAGCAAAGGGAGGTCTTTCTGACAAAATAAATCTCAAAGACTTCACTTAATTTGAATTTACATTTTTCTAATTGCCATTTTCTTAGGATGAAAAGAATCAACTGATGACAACAAATGTGTGGCTCAAACAGGTAACTGTCAATCCAAGCATGATATCTGCTAACCTAATTATTTCCATTCTTTTCTATTTAGAAAGACTCTAAATAATATTTGAAAAATAATTATCTTACACAGCATATTGGGTTCCTCAGTAAGATATCTGGGAATGGTTAGGAAGGGTCTATTACTTTTCATTTCCTTTTGCAAGAGTGGGAGAGCTGGTCCTGGAGGCTCAAAAGCATGCCCCAAGCAGACTCTGACACGGAGGCCTGGGCACACTCCCTGGCTACTTGGAGTAAGTGGGGAAAGATTGCAGAGCGCAGTTCCCCCCACCCCACCCCCCTGCTTCCTGCACCCCTCCCCCCTCCGTTTAGGGCACTGCAACTGGAGCAGGCAACCAGGGATCTTAAACTGTCCTTCATCCCCACTGGTCCTCCACAGGATGACTCTTCCCCTAATGTTTCCTCTCGCTCCCTTTCTAGAAAGAGAAAACAGGTAGGACAGAACAAAGTGAATTTCAGAACAAAGTAAAGCCTGAAACAAAATAATGAATACATATTTTCCTGGTATAACTAAAAAGGCATTTGTTTTTTGTTTTTAATTTTTTAATGTTTGTTTTTGAGAGTGAGAGAGACAGAGCATGAGTGGGACAGGGGCAGAGAGAGAGGGAGACACAGAATCCCAAGCAGGCTTCAGGCTCTGAGCTGTCAGCACAGAGCCTGACATGGGGCTCGAACTCATGAACCACAAGATCATGACCTGAGCTGAAGTCGGACGCTTAACTGACTGAGCCACCCACGTGCCCCTAAAGGCATTTGTTTTCAAAAGAGGGAACACAAGGAGGGGGGAGAGAGAGAGAGAGAGAGAGAGAGAGAGAGAGAGAAAGCAGGCTCCACACCCAGCATGGAGACGCGAGGCTCAATCTCACAACTCCGAGATCATGATCCAAGCAGAAATAGACGCTTAAGACTTAGCCACCAAGGCACTCCCTCACCCCTGCTTGAACTCACGACCATGAGATTAAGACCTGAGCTGAGATCAAGAGTCGGAGGCCTAACCGACTGAGCCCCCGAGGCACCCCTAAAAAAGGCATTTTGAATTATTTTTAGCTCTCTGCTTAGATGATTGCTTTTAGCTTGATTACAGCCTGTTTCCTAAGCATCTGTTCAGAGGGGCTTGACCTAAAGTTGTCAGGGAATAACTACCCTTCAAAGCCTACTTTTGCACATGTGACATAAAGGACAAAATACTGACACTTCTTTGAAAGGAGGTGAGAAGTTTGGTTTCATTGGTTGTTTTTTGTTGTTATTGTTATTAGCAATTACTCGTTTTTCACTGAATGTCCAGCTATGGCTTATTCTCCCACAGACTTCAAATCTTCCTGGTGAGGATGTCCTAAATATCTCACTTGATGTTAACATACATACATAATATTTTTTGTTTGTTTATATTAAAGTAAGTTAAATACCTATTCAAGTTCAGGAGACATTGTTCAGTTCTGCTAATGGTTTATACGAACAGTGGGTGGAGATTGTAGGAAGATTCCCTTGTCTTCATTTAGTGTCATTATATATCTCCCACCCAAAAACTTTAGTCAGAGCTACAGAATTACTACCATTTTTACTAGTCTCTAGTCTTCCGATTTTTAAACTGGTAGGTATGTTAGCAAGTTATGAAACGAATCTGCGTATTATTTTACATGCAAATAAAAAATGGCCAGAAGAGGGGCGCCTGGGTGGTTCAATCAGTTAAGCACCTGGCTCTTGACTTCGGCTCAGGTCATGATCTCACGGTTTGTGAGTTTGAGCCCTGAGCCAGGCTGTGTGCTGGCAGCTCGGAGCCTGCTTGGGATTTTCTCTCTCTCCCTCTCTCTCTGCCCCTCCTCTGCTTGTGCTCTGCTTCTCTCTCAAAATAAATAAATAAACATGAAAAAAGAATTTTAAATCCAGGAGAAAATAATAAGCCAGTAATGTGGATATAAAAATATTATTTATTTATTTATTTATTTTCAAAACTTTCGAAATCATAAATATTTTTTTAATATATGAAATTTATTGTCAAATTGGTTTCCATACAACACCCAGTGCTCATCCCAAAAGATGCCCTCTCAATGCCCATCACCTACCCTTCCCTCCCTCCCACCCCCCCATCACCCCTCAGTTTATTCTCAGTTTTTAAGAGTCCCTTATGCTTTGGCTCTCTCCCACTCTAACCGCTTTTTTTTTCCTTCCCCTCCCCCATGGGTTTCTGTTAAGTTTCTCAGGATCCACATAAGAGTGAAAACATATGGTATCTGTCTTTCTCTGTATGGCTTATTTCACTTAGCATCACACTCTCCAGTTCCATCCGCATTGCTACAAAGGGCCATATTTCATTCTTTCTCATTGCCACGTAGTACTCCATTGTGTATATGAACCACAATTTTTTTATCCATTCATCAGTTGATGGACATTTAGGCTCTTTCCATAATTTGGCTATTGTTGAGAGTGCTGCTATAAACATTGGGGTACAAGTGCCCCTATACATCAGTACTCCTGTACCCCTTGGGTAAAGTCCTAGCAGTGCTATTGCTGGGTCATAGGGTAGGTCTATTTTTAATTTTTTGAGGAACCTCCACACTGTTTTCCAGAGTGGCTGCACCAATTTGCGTTCCCACCAACAGTGCAAGAGGGTTCCCGTTTCTCCACATCCTCTCCATCCTCTATAGTCTCCTGATTTGTTCATTTTGGCCACTCTGACTGGCATGAGGTGATATTTGAGTGTGGTTTTGATTTGTATTTTCCTGATGAGGAGCGATGTTGAGCATCTTTTCATGTGCCTGTTGGCCATCTGGATGTCTTCTTTAGAGAAGTGTCTATTCATGTTTTCTGCCCATTTCTTCACTGGATTATTTGTTTTTTGGGTGTGGAGTTTGGTGAGCTCTTTATAGATTTTGGATACTAGCCCTTTGTCCGATATGTCATTTGCAAATATCTTTTCCTATTCCATTGGTTGCCTTTTAGTCTTGTTGATTGTTTCCTTTGCTGTGCAGAAGCTTTTTATCTTCATGAGGTCCCAATAGTTCATTTTTGCTTTTAATTCCCTTGCCTTTGGGGGATGTGTCAAGTAAGAAATTGCTGCGGCTGAGGTCAGAGAGGTCTTTTCCTGCTTTCTCCTCTAGGGTTTTGATGGTTTCCTGTCTCACATTCAGGTCCTTTATCCATTTTGAGTTTATTTTTGTGTATGTGTAAGAAAGTGGTCTAGTTTCATTCTTCTGCATGTTGCTGTCCAGTTCTCCCAGCACCATTTGTTAAAGAGACTGTCTTTTTTTCCATTGGATATTCTTTCCTGCTTTGTCAAAGATGAGTTGGCCATACTTTTGTGGGTCTAGTTCTGGGGTTTCTATTCTATTCCATTGGTCTATGTGTCTGTTTTTTGTGCCAATACCATGCTGTCTTGATGATTACAACTTTGTAGTAGAGGCTAAAGTCTGGGATTGTGATGCCTCCTGCTTTGGTCTTCTTCTTCAAAATTACTTTGTCTATTCGGGGCCTTTTGTGGTTCCATATGAATTTTAGGATTGCTTGTTCTAGCTTCGAGAAGAATGCTGGTGCAATTTTGATTGGGATTGCTTGAATGTGTAGATAGCTTTGGGTAGTATTGACATTTTGACAATATTTATTCTTCCAATCCATGAGCACGGAATGTTTTTCCATTTCTTTATATCTTCTTCAATTTCCTTCATAAGCTTTCTATAGTTTTCAGCATACAGATCTTTTACATCTTTGGTTAGATTTATTCCTAGGTATTTTATGCTTCTTGGTGCAATTGTGAATGGGATCAGTTTCTTTATTTGTCTTTCTGTTGCTTCATTATTAGTGTATAAGAATGCAACTGATTTCTGTACATTGATTTTCTATCCTGCGACTTTGCTGAATTCATGTATCAGTTCTAGCAGACTTTTGGTGGAGTCTATCGGGTTCTCCATGTATATTATCATGTCATCTGCAAAAAGTGAAAGCTTGACTTCATCTTTGCCAATTTTGATGCCTTTGATTTCCTTTTGTTGTCTGATTGCTGATGCTAGCACTTCCAACACTATGTTAAACAACAGCGGTGAGAGTGGACATCCCTGTCGTGTTCCTGATCTCAGGGGGAAAGCTCTCAGTTTTTCCCCATTGAGAATGATATTAGCTGTGGGCTTTTCATAAATGGCTTTCATGATGTTTAAGTATGTTCCTTCTATCCCGACTTTCTCGAGGGTTTTTATTAAGAAAGGATGCTGAATTTTGTCAAATGCTTTTTCTGCATCGATTGACAGGATCATATGGTTCTTATCTTTTCTTTTATTAATGTGATGTATCACGTTGGTTGATTTGTGAATGTTGAACCAGCCCTGCATCCCAGGAATGAATCCCACTTGATCATGGTGAATAATTCTTTTTATAAGCTGTTGAATTTGATGTGCTAGTATCTTATTGAGAATTTTTGCATCCATATTCATCAGGGATATTGGCCTGTAGTTCTCTTTTTTTACTGGATCTCTATCTGGTTTAGGAATCAAAGTAATACTGGCTTCATAGAATGATTCTGGAAGTTTTGCTTCCCTTTCTATTTTTTGGAATAGCTTGAGAAGGATAGGTATTATCTCTGCTTTAAATGTCTGGTAGAATTCCCCTGGGAAGCCATCTGGTCCTGGACTCTTATTTGTTGGGAGATTTTTGATAACTGATTCAATTTCTTCGCTGGTTATGGGTCTGTTCAAGCTTTCTATTTCCTCCTGTTTGAGTTTTGGAAGTGTGTGGGTGTTTAGGAATTTGTCCATTTCTTCCAGGTTGTCCAGTTTGTTGGCATATAATTTTTCATAGTATTCCCTGATAATTGCTTGTATTTCTGAGGGATTGGTTGTAATAATTCAATTTTCATTCATGATTTTATCTATTTGGGTCATCTCCCTTTTCTTTTTGAGAAGCCTGGCTAGAGGTTTATCAATTTTGTTTATTTTTTCAAAAAACCAACTCTTGGGGCACCTGGGTGGCTCAGTCGGTTAAGTGTCCGACTTCAACACAGGTCACGATCTTGCAGTCTGTGAGTTCGAGCCCCGCGTCGGGCTCTGGGCTGATGGCTCAGAGCCTGGAGCCTACTTCGGATTCTGTGTCTCCCTCTCTCTCTGCCACTCCCCCATTCATGCTCTGTCTCTCTCTGTCTCAAGAATAAATAAACGTTAAAAAAATTAAAAAAAAAAACCAACTCTTGGTTTCATTGATCTGCTCTACAGTTTTTTTAAATTCTATATTGTTTATTTCTGCTCTGATCTTTATTATTTCTCTTCTGCTGCTGGGTTTAGGGTGTCTTTGCTGCTCTGCTTCTATTTCCTTTAGGTGTGCTGTTAGATTTTGTATTTGGGATTTTTCTTGTTTCTGGAGATAGGCCTGGATTGCAATGTATTTTCCTCTCAGGACTGCCTTTGCTGCATCCCAAAGCATTTGGATTGTTGTATTTTCATTTTCGTTTGTTTCCATATATTTTTAAATTTCTTCTCTAATTGCCTGGTTGACCCATTCAGTCTTTAGTAGGGTGTTCTTTAACCTCCATGCTTTTGGAGGTTTTCCAGACTTTTTCCTGTGGTTGATTTCAAGCTTCATCGCGTTGTGGTCTGAAAGTATGCATGGTATGATATCAATTCTTGTATATTTATGAAGGGCTGTTTTGTGACCCAGTATGTGATCTATCTTGGAGAATGTTCCATGTGCACTCGAGAAGAAAGTATATTCTGTTGCTTTGGGATGCAGAGTTCTAAATATATCTGTCAAGTCCATCTGATCCAATGTATCATTCAGGGCCTTTGTTTCTTTATTGACCATGTGTCTAGATGATCTATCCATTGTTGTAAGTGGGGTATTAAAGTCCCCTGCAATTACCACATTCTTGTCAATAAGGTTCCTTATGTTTGTGAGTAATTGTTTTATATATTTGGGGGCTCCTGTATTCGGCGCATAGACATTTTAATTGTTAGTTCTTCTTGATGGATAGACCCTGTAATTATTATATAATGACCTTCTTTATCTCTTGTTACAGCCTTTAATTTAAAGTCTAGTTTGATATAAGTATGGCTACTCCAGCTCTCTTTTGACTTCCATTATAAAAATACGATTTAAATAAGCATATTTTTTCTATGTACCCGTCTCTTTCCTCAGCGATGTATTCCACGTTTGCAAGTTACAGGCTGTGGAATTCACAGGTATTTTGAATTAATAAAAATCAGTAAGAAGTGTTGTATTCGGGCTTGCGGGGGAGAGAATAAAAACTTTTAAAGTGCAGATAGGTTTAAGAAGTTAACAGAAATAAAACAAAAAAACCTCTCACTGCTTCACACACATGCCCTTCTCCAACTGCTCCTTGAGATTAAACTTTTATTAATCTTTCACATAAAACAGTGGTCCAGGGGCTCTTGGCCTTTAATATTAGTACTTTTCACTTTTCTTGAGGTTTTGAAAACATGAGCTCATTTCAGTGAGAGACAACAAGAAGTCACAGCTCCTCTGACCTTAGCCACGACTTTGGAAATGACTTCCAGCAGAGTTAGGCCACCAGCATCATCGTGGCCTGGTGAATGCCTCCAGGTCAACACAGAGTCAAAACCTAAAAATCTCCAATACCCAAAACAGAGCAAGAGAAATCGTAGGAGTGGGGCAAGCTGACACTCACAAAAGCCAGCCTGCTGACTTAGGTTCCATTTTTTAGAAGTCGCAATAATACTAGACTTTTTCTCAATAAAGTATAGTGGCACACAGTGTCACATTAGTTTCAGGTGTACAGCATCGTAATCCGACAAGCCTATACCTTATGCTATGTTCACAAATGCAGCTACCGTCTGTCACCATGCAAAGCTATTACAGTACCATTGACCATATTCCCCATGCTGTAGTTTTTATCCCCGTGACTTATTCATTCCATAACTGGAAGTCTGTATCTCCTACACTGCTTCACCCTTTTTGCCTAACCCCCCCACCCCCCTCCCCTCAGGCAACCATCACTTTGTTCTCTGGATCTGGATCTGTTTCAGCTTTTTTGTTTGTTCGTTTTTTAGATTCCACATATAAGTGAAATCACATGGTATTTGTCTCTCTCCATCTGATTTATTTCACTTAGCATTATATTCTCAAGTCCACCATGTAGCAAGACCTCATTCTTTTTTATGGCTGAGTAATATTCCATTGTGTATATATACCACACCTTCTTTATCTATTCATTTATTGATTGACCTTTGGGTTTCCATATCTTGGCCATTGTAAATAATGTTGCAATAAACATAGGGGTGCATATATCTTTTTAAATTAGTGTTTTCATTTTCTTTGGGTAAATACCTGATCATCTGATACTTCTATTTTTAATTTTTTGAGGAACCTCCACACTGTTTTTCACAGTGGCTGCACTAGTTTACATTTCTACCAACAGTGCATGAGGGTTCCCTTTTTTCCACATCCTCGCCAGTACTTCCTATTTCTTGTCTATTTAATTTTAGCCAGAGAATAATGGACTTTTATTGCATTTGATTTGCAAAAGGTTGTCATCTCTCTTCTCTCATTTACATTTCTCAACCACTCGGAGTTAGCAAGGCAGGTATCACATTACCCCTGCCTACAGAGACAGAAGGTTCTAGTGATTGATCTGGCTGGAATCTCAGTTTCCCCGGTTGCGGTCTTCTCTGCTATATCCAGCCTCTGCACTAAACATTAAGCCCTGCTTCTGAATCATGGGAAAAGCCAAAGTATGAGAAACCTCTGTGCATTTCATTGAACCACAGAGAATATTATCATAGCTATCCTGCTCGCACAGATTGGATTGGGAGTGCAATGTCATGTACATGCCACGTATGGCACAAACACTATGGGAGCAAAAAGGAAAGATGAACTCTACAGCATGGTGGCAGGCAGGGAGGCTGCATGGAATAGGAGGCACTTAACTCCATCAGGCTGTGATCTACATTTTTATTTTTTAATTTTTAAATTCTTATTTATTTATCACAGTTTATTTATTTTGGGAGAGAGAAGGAGGGAGAGCATGAGTGCACATGTGTGAGTAGGGGAGGGGCAGAGAGAGAGGGAGAGAGAGAATCCTAAGCAGGCTCTGCTCTGTCAGCACAGAGCCTGACAAGGAGCCCAACACAGGGCCCAAAATCACGAACCTGTCTGATGACCTGAGCCGAAATCAATAGTTGGATGCTTAACCAACTAAGCCACGCCGGCGCCCCACTTTTTTTTTAAGATTTTATTTTTAAGTGATCTGTACACCCAACATGGGGCTCGAACCCACAACTTGAGATCAAGAGTTGTACACTCCATGGACTGAGCCAACCAGGCTCCCCTAGCTCTTTAAAACTAAAAAGGTAAAAGAAAGATAAAGGATAAAAGAAAAGAGATGGTAAAAACAAGATAAAAATGATGTTAAAAAAAAAAGCTACTATTGGTGTTACACACAGATCTCAGTTTCAGAGTAGCTAATAATCATCCCTAAGATTTATTGAGCACTTCCTAAGTGCTGGGTTGTTCTGCTTGGGTTGTCATAGGAATAAACTCCTGTAATTCTCACAGCCGCCTATGAGGTAGGTTCTAGGATGAATTGAACTGACTTGGCCAAGGTTAGGCATTGTTAAGTGAAGTCTGGCTAACGTGGAGAAATCCTCCCTTGCCTCAGACGAGGGAGCTGATGGAAGATGTCCAGTTCTTCTCTTAGCGCTGCTCCTGTGGAGACTAGTTCCTAGTCCTTGGCTTTCCATGTCTCAACTGCTGGGACATCTGATGGTCTAGAAGGGCATTTAGGAGAGAATGAAGTAAGGATTCACTCGATCTGCCATTCATTCCACAGGGTCTATTGAGAGCCTGCCAGATGTCAGCCACGCTGCTAGATGCCAGGGAAGAAGAAGAGTAAAATACAGCCCTGCCTTCAAGGAGAGGACATAGTGTTAGTTGTGTAAAAAATAATGACTGTAATATGATAAACACCATAAGGAAAATCTACATAAGTACTGTGTCATTACACAAATGACAGTGAGACAGGGAGAAAATCAGGGAGAGCTTCCAAGGGAGGAGATATTTAAGTTAGGTCTTACAGGATCTATAGAAGTTCTGCAAGCCAAAAAGGTGCAGAAGTCATGAGCTTTTCCCAAGCACAGAACTACCCCAATCTCACACCAGAGCAAACTGACAGGAAACTCTCTCCAGTCACCCCCGTATACCTCGCTCAAAATAAAGACAAAAGTGATGAAAGCCTCTCCTTTTCTCCTGTCCCTCTCGGACACGGAAAGATGCTCCCTGATTCATATCACAGAGAGAATAAAATTCTACCTACTTAGGAGAAAATCACATCTCAGGGCAGCTTCCACAACTGAAATGCTTGTTTTTTTTTTTGTTGTTTTTTTTTTTAATGCAGTTCTTCTGTCTTGTCTACTATTTCCGTTACTTTCCTCTGGTATATTTAGACATTTTTCCTCCATCCTCTCAACCAAAGACCTTTGTCAAGCACAAATTTAGCGACATCCTGAGAAAGTCCTCTATGGGGAGCTATTTTTATTTTATTGATTTTATTTTGGAAACTCATTTGTCTCCCTCCTTTCTACTTCCAGAGAGTAATCAAAACCCTATAAATCATAAATAGATTATTAACACCAACTCACTAAGACTACACAAGAAAGTACTTAGTGCCAAGGTTAGGAAAACTGCACTGCAAGCACCTTAAAGGTAATGGAAAAATGAAACCACCCTTTCTTTACTGATAAAGAGTTGAGCCCTTGGCCTAAATATTATCATGTGAATAATTACTATGACAACAGATGTCAAATTCACTCACCCAAGAAGCATTTACTGAGCACCTACTATGCACTGGGCACAGTGTAACATGCTGGGCTAGTCACTGTTGGGTGTACGCACCAATAGGACAGTAAGATTCTGAGTGAGTAGCTGAGAAGAGTTTTCTGTTCTACCCCCTTTGTCTTCCCGAGGAAAATAAAACCACCTGAATGTCTGCCAAGGCCAACATCTCAAACTAGCCTTGTTTCTCCAACAGCTGATTCCTGTTTTAGATCAACAAAAAGTTCAGCAAACACATGAAGGCTTTATGGGATAGATCCCTGGAGCTAGTCTTTGAGAAGAAATCGGAAACCAACCTGCTATCGAAGGGACAGCCTTGCTGTAAAGGTCAGGGAGATCTTCCCAAAGTCTGATCATTTTCCACAACTTGCAATGGCATGTTTTCAAGTCTGTGGATTTATCTCTGACCTTCTTTCCTCAGCATCTTCTTTTCCTTTTTTCTCTACAGCCTCACTCTGGCCTTAGCAAAGGAGGCAAGCTTGGTCTTCTTGGTCAAGTGGACCCTGACTAAGAACTGAGCAGGAATTAGGAGTTAGGAATCAGAAATCCTGCTCTGTAAACTTGGGCAAGTCATTTTGTCTCTCTGACCCTCAATCTCTTCATCTGTAAAATAGAGGCAATGCCTAGTTCCTGGGTTGTTAAGAGGTTAAATGAGATCATATGTGTGAATGTGACTGGTACCTTCTCTGGCGTGTAGTAGGGACTCAATAAATTTCATTTCTTGCTGCCACCTTTGTAGGCTTTTTCATCCTTAATGACAAATCCTGTTTCTTAGCCTTAACAACTCATGGATATAATGGGAATGTGGGACACATAATGTGTCATGTTGTTATCTTTAAGGTTAAAATGAATCAACTTTAGCTTGGTTTTAAGAATTTCACACCTGGGTGGCTCAGTCGGTTGAGAATCTGACTCTTGATTTTGGCTCAGGTCATGATCTCACAGTTTGTGAGTTCAAGCCCCATGTCAAGCTCTGCACTGACAGTGCCTGCTTGGGTTTCTCTCTCTCTCTCTCTCTCTCCCCCTCCTCCACTCATGCTGTCTGTCTGTCTCTCTCTCTCTCTTTCTCTCAAAACAAATAAATAAATTAAAAAAAAAAAGAATTTCACACCTGACTTTAAGATAATTGAAGATCCCAGGGATGCCTCAGGGGCTACAAATCAAGGCATTATTTGTTCCTTACTACCTCCTGGTCTTAGTATTAAACTAAGAATAACTAGGAGATTATTTCTGTAGTAAAAAAGTCTTTAGGAGCACCTGGGTGTGTCAGTCAGTTAAGTGTCCAACTTCAGCTCAGGTCACAATCTTGTGGTCTGTGAGTTTAAGCCCCGTGTCGGGCTCTGTGCTGACAGCTCAGAGCCTGGACCCTGCTTCGGATTCTGTGTCTCCCTCTCTCTCTGTGCCTCCCCTGCTCTCTCTCTCTCTCTCAAAAATAAATAAACATTAAAAAATGTAAGTTTTCGACTTACATTTAAATGAAATTTGGTGCTGGATACTAGCTAGATATTTATGACTGCTATTTCAGATAATGTATGTAAGAAAGGACAAGGGAATGTACATGATATGGATTTGAAATTGCACTGTTCAGAATTAAGAAAGTTTTTTTCCATTTTTTTCTTAGTCACAGATTAACTTTGATATTTGGCCCTGACATACCCCGTGCTCTCCCGTTTTCTGCAATGACACAGCTCTCAGCCTGGGAACTGACTACTTCAAGGTAGAGCTGATGTTTGTAAAGGGCTTTGAGAATCTTGGCCAGGTCGTGCTATATGAACATAGGATATTATTTCTAAGCCCTTACTATAAGAAGGGAGAGACAGGAGATTAGTCTCCAGTTGCCCCCAGGATTTCAGACAGAGCAGGAAGTGACCAGAAAGCCTCAGACCTCTCTAGCAAGATAGAGGACGGGGGGGGGGGGGGGGGGCTCTGAATCCTCACCCTGACACTGCTGACTCAGCACATGTCTTCTTCTTCCTGGGGCATGGGGCACTGTCAGCATCGTGATGGACACACATCTTGGTAGAAATCCAGGGAACCTCTCCAGATGGATGTGTCAGGGAGAACATTCTGATTTCCCAGGTCTGGTTACAGAAGGACACCCCGTAAGGGGTACAACCAGTACAGGACAGTACAAGTGGAGGATTCAGGGCTTCTGACTCTAGTCCAGTGCTCTTTCTCTTCCAGATACTCCAAGGTAAGCAGTCACCAAGAGTCCCAGCTAGTCCCTTTCTCCTTACTGGTCAGAAACAAAACCTAAATCACTGTAGATCGCTTTATGTGCTCCTCGAGGATTCAACGCATCCCTTACTCATCGTTCGTTCACCCCTGCCCCAGGTGGGAGCCCACACCCTCCTACTTCTCCCTAACCCACACCACCACTCACGGCTGCTCCCTCCCTTTCGGTCTCAGCTTTAAAGGTGGTCTGCTCAGAACTGCCTCCCCTGTCCATCCTGTGGTTCGCTATCATTATACCCAAACGGCAGTGCCTTCTTGTGTGAGGCAGCCCCAGGCCGGGAGCACATGACAGTGGTGTGTTCAGCCTTGGGTACTTGTGGAATGCATTAATTCCCCGCAAACTGTGAGCCCAATGAACCACTACCACTCTGTTATCTCTGGCCACAGATGTTTATCTTGTGGTTGGAGGTCCAGTTAAGCAACACAAACCCTTCTGACTGAAAAGTCCCTCACCCTAGGGCATGCCCCAGTTCCCTTAGAATGGTTTGTAAAACCAGTTATTTGTTTGGTGGGGTTTGCATGAAGGCAGGGGCCCCAGAATTGTAGCTATCCACCTTCTCTGCAAAGTGGAAGCGGGCATAAGAAAAGACAGCTGTGCCTGGAGGAGAGAGGAACCTGGATCCAAGAAGCAGGCAAGTTTGTTCCCAGCAATCTTTATGCTCCAAATGGAGGAAGAGTGAGATTGGACTTGGTGGCTGAGCTCACCAACATCGTCCACTCAAGACGGAGCTAGCACGTAAAAGCACAGTCCCAGCCAATCTGTCTCTTTGTGTCTGTCCCTGGGACTCACTGCCTGCCTGAGACCTGCTCAGATTCTCCCAGGATCACCTGAGAACCTTTTAGTTGCAAGTGACAGAGAATGCAACCCAAACTGGCATAAGCAAAAATAGAACGTATTGGCTTTCACAACCTGGAAAGTCCAGGGACAAGCCTAGCTCTACATGCAGCTTGATCCAGGGACTCAAGCAATATTCCTGGGGCCCAGCGTTCCCTCTGTGTGTCTCTGGGCTCCTCGTCCTCTGGGTTGACCCCATTCTCATCTCAGCCCTCCTCTAATGGCAGCAAGGTGGCCATATGAGCTCCAGCCTCAAAGTGCTTCCTGTGTTCAAGTTCAAGTTCTCTTTCAAGAAAGAGAAAGGCCAGCCTCTTTTCCAGTGGTTCCAGAGGATGCATGGTATGTCATTGTTTCCAACTTGGTTACCTGCTGTCCCTGATCACCGTGGGCAGGTGTGAGGTACAGCCCCATTTCTGGGCCAGAAAGAAGAGTCAGATCCACCCCCAGCTGGTGGGTGACAGTGCAGTGAGGTGGTTCTCCATGAGGAAATGGGGGGTGCTCTTACCGGGAGAAGGGCAGGTGAATTGGAGGCAGCAGGCAATACATATCGACTTTATTTCTTAGTTCATTGTTCTCCTCTTTCTGTGAAGATCTCTTGACATGCCACTTCCTCCTCGAACAAAGCCTTGCATAAGTAGAAGTCAGCCAAAGGCTTCTGTTATTACAGTTCATCTTCATTCCATAATTTCTCTCCCCGTTTGTCACCCAACTTGAACACTGTGTAACATGCTTATTTGTATAATTCCTCCACCTTTTGTCAGATATTTTACCAGTAAGGCCAACTTTTCTGTTTTTATTGTCTTCATTTTCTTTTTTTACCAGAGGAAAATATGGAATAAAGCTAGTTTTAGCCTGAGTACAGAGTCAATAAGCTTTATAGCTATCAGCTATATATCTCTCTTAAAAAACAGAAAACAAAAAAAAACAACCAAAAAAATGAAATACTTAGGTATAAGTCTAAATATGTATGGGGTCTGTAAGTTGAAACTACAAAACACTGATTTAAAAACATCAAAGAAGACCCAAATAAATGGAGAGAGAAATGATATTTCTGGATCAGAAAACTCATATTATGATGTCTGTTCTCCCCCAATCAATCTATAGATTCAAGTCAATCATAATTAAAATTTCAGAAGGATTTTTCTTGTTGATAGCAACAAACTGATTTAAATTTTTTTAAGTTTATTTATTTATTTTGAGAGAAAGAAAGAGAGAGAGAGAGAGAATGAGTGGAGGAGAGGCAGAAAGAGAGGGGGACAGAGGATCTGAAGTGGGCTCCGTGCTAACAGCAGAGTCCAATGCAGGGCTTGAACTCACGAACTGTGAGATTATGACCTGACCTGAGTCGGTTGCTTAACTGACTGAGCCAGCCATTCAGGTGCCCCTGATTTAAAGATTTATATGGAAAAGCAAAGGAATTCGAATAGCCAAAACAATTTTGAAAAAGGAGAATACAGTTGGAGGACTCACATTACATGATTTCAAAACTTACTAGAAAGCAATGGAGATTAAGAGAGTGTAGTACCAGGGAAAGGAGAGACACAGATTAATGAAATGGAACAAAGAACTCATAAATAGACCCATGCACATATACAGTTAATTGATTTTTGACAAATGTGCAAAGGTAATTCAATAGAGAATGTTTAATCTTTTCAACAAAAGGTGCAGAAGCAATTGGACATCCACATGTGAAAAAACTCAAAAACCTCATTCTATATTCACATCACAATAAAAAAAAATTAACCCCAAATAAGGATTTAGATCTAAATGTAAAACCCAAAAAACTGCAAAATTTCTAGAAGAAAATATAGGAGAAATCTTTGTGAGTTAGGCAAATATTTCTTAGATATGACATAATTCCTAAAAAATAAAATTGGTAAAATAAGCTTCATCAAAGTGTAGAACATCTGTCTTATGAAAGACACTGTTTAGAGAATTAAGAAACCACAGACTGTGGGAAAATATTTGCAAATCAAATATTTGATGAAGGGCTCTTATCCAGAATATATAAAAGAAGTCTAAAAACTCAGTAATAAGAAAACAAACAGCTTGATTAAAAAATATGCCAAAGATTTAACAGCCACTTCACCAAATAAGATATATGGGTGACAAGCACACGAAGAGATGTTCAACATCATTAGTCATTAGGAAAATGCATATTAAGAACCATAATGAGATACCATTTCATAACTATTATAATCAAAATAAAAACTGAGGCAATACCAAGTACTGGAGAAGACTAAAGAACTAGAACTCTCATACATTGCTAGTGGGAATGTTAAATGATACAGTCACTCTGAATATATATATATATAAATATATATATATATATATAATACATATATAAAAATATAATACTCTTATTATATGGCCCAACCATCCCACTCCTGGGTATTTACCCAAGAGAAAGAAAGAATGTTTTTCACTCAAAAAACTGCACAAAATATTTATAGGGACTTCATTTGTAATCATTAAAAACTGGAAGAATCCAGGGGCTCCTGAGTGGCTCAATCGGTTAAGCATACAACTTTGGCTCAGGTCATGATCTCACAGTTTGTGAGTTCAAGCCCCATGTCAGGCTCTGTGCTGACATCTCAGAGTCTGGAGCCTGCTTCAGATTCTGTGTCTCCCTCTCGCTCTCTGCCCCTCTCCCACTCACCCTTTGTCTCTGTCTCTCTCAAAAATAAATAAACATTAAAAAAATTTTTTTTTTAAACTGGAAGAATCCAAATACCCTTCCTGGAGAAGGATAATAAATTGTGGTATTTTCATACAAGGGAATACTACTCACTAATAAAAATGAACAAATCACACACACAAAAAATGAACAAAGCACTAATATAACATAGAAGAATCACAAATACATTATGGTCAATAAAAGCAATCTGTATTGAAAGGCTCTCTCCTGTATGATTTCATTTATATGACCACAGGCAACATTATAGGATCAGAAACTAGATCTGTGGTTTCCAGGGGTTGGGAATGGGAGAGTGGATTACAAAGGAGCAACACGAGTAACACTTTTTGGGCAACAGAGCCGTTCTTGTGTCTTGATGGCATCAGTGATTATACAACTGTTTGCATAGAACACCATACACAAAAAGGGTGAATTTTATTGTACGTAAATTTTTGAGAAGTAAGCCAAGTGAGAGGGAAACAAAAAAATGCTACTCTGGGTTCCCTTGAACATTTCTGAGATTCAGACCTGCTGCTGGTGGTACAAGTCTCCTTAGCAGGAGACAAATTATTCATAGGAAGGAAAATGCACTTGCTTTTCAAAACAGGCAGAGGAAGAGTAAAAAGAGAGAAGCCTGTGAGTACCAAGTAAACATGGTAAATACTTTATTAGTTTGGGCTCTTAAACTGTCAATCTTCATATACATGGGTTTCCATAAATAGTCACGCAATCTTTTATCCTTTAGCTTGTAGCTTTTTAATGAGCCATATCCTTTTAAATTTGTTTTCCAAGGATCAAGCCTCACAAATATTGTCTCAGATAGACAATGTCTCACCTGGAGTGTACAGTCTCATACTTTTTCAGGCATCATGCATATTTCAATATGTTACCATCTAGTGAAGTTGCCCATCTGCTGTCTCCTGATTTTTTAATGACAACATTGGCATCACTGGGCTCCAGGAAGCCTCACACTGGGCAGGCACACCCTTGAAATTTTCTGAAATGTCGTTTCATATTATCTGAAATGTCGTTTCATATTTCAAATTTCATTACTCAACTGTCTACATGAGGGACAATGGGATAGAAGAATTTAATTTTCAGGTCAGATTTCATAAGATTCTGGATCCAAAATCTTTTTAAGAAAGTCCACTTCTGCTGTAATTGGATCATCCATACATCATCCTCTTGACCTTCATAAGCCAATCAATTAATGGTCAGGTTTGTTAATCTGGGTCCATTAGCTCCTGTAAAGCATGCTAAATGATTTCATTGTATTATGAGGAAAAATATGTAAGTATGTGAGGAAAAATATGTAAGTATCTGGAGGCTAACAATATTAGGAATATAATTTAAAACTGTAATTGAGTGGTCACAAAATAAATTCAGATCAGAACTTAAAAGGAAATTCTTGGAAAATATATTTTCATTGGGATACAGTTATGTTATCAAGACTAATCAGTGGATACTGGATGTTTCATATTAACATACTGGGTGGATGTTTGTCCAAGACTCGAGTGATATTAAAAATTGTTTGTATCCATTTTCATGAGATTAAAATATTCCTGGGCCAACTCTTCTAGAATAGACTGAGTTAGATCTATCATTGCTTTTCTTTTGTTTCTTAAGAGAAAATAGGCTGAAAAAATAGATCACCAATCAATGGTGTTTGTTGCTCAGACTCTCCATTGGGAAGTAGATATGGCAATTTTGGAAATCCCAGGTAGGAGGGCTGTGTGGGCCTGGGCAAGATCAGAGGTCAGTTGGGCTCAACCTGTATCTTGAGCTACAGATAAGGTCGTAAGATCTAAAATGGATGAATTTCTCTGTTTTAAATAAAGCACTGGATTAGTAAATTCACATAAACTTGAAGATTCCAAAGTCTAATACACTGAATTTTCAGACTAAAATTTCGGTATGCTAATTTAATGCAGGAGTGGACAGACCACAAGTTACGTTGGAACCCTGATGAATATGGTGGAATTCGTTCAATTAAAGTTCCATCAGAATCTCTCTGGCTTCCTGACATAGTTCTCTTTGAAAAGTAAGTATCCCAGAAGAAACATACACTGGTCAGATTAGGACTAGAGATGGCAAAGCCTGATTCTGGCAAAATGATTAAGAGAAACGTACAGATTTAAGAAGAGAACTGATTCTTTTTGAAATATTGTTTGACACCGTAGTAGTAGTAAAGTAATAAATACAAATAGTAGAGGGGTGGGCAAAACCCCAACTCATTAGTGTCCAACTGTTTTTACCACAGTGCAGATGGACGTTTCGAAGGCTCCCTCATGACCAAAGTCATAGTGAGATCTAATGGCACCGTCATTTGGACCCCTCCAGCCAGTTACAAAAGTTCATGCACCATGGACGTCACGTTTTTTCCATTCGACCGGCAGAACTGCTCCATGAAGTTTGGATCCTGGACTTACGATGGTACCATGGTTGATCTCGTTTTGATAAATGAAAATGTTGACAGAAAAGACTTCTTCGATAATGGAGAGTGGGAAATACTCAATGCCAAAGGGATGAAGGGCAACAGGAGAGATGGCACCTACTCCTATCCGTTCATCACTTACTCCTTTGTTCTGCGCCGCCTTCCCCTGTTCTACACCCTCTTCCTGATAATCCCCTGCCTGGGGCTGTCTTTTCTGACAGTGCTCGTGTTCTATTTGCCTTCTGATGAAGGAGAAAAGCTTTCGCTATCAACCTCTGTTCTGGTTTCCCTGACAGTTTTTCTTCTAGTAATTGAGGAAATAATCCCATCTTCCTCAAAAGTCATTCCTCTCATTGGGGAGTACCTGCTGTTCATAATGATTTTCGTTACCCTGTCGATTATTGTTACTGTTTTCGTGATTAATGTTCACCACAGATCTTCTTCGACTTACCATCCCATGGCCCCCTGGGTTAAGAGACTCTTTCTACAAAAACTTCCTAAATTGCTTTGTATGAAGGACCACATGGATCGCTACTCTTTCCCAGACAAAGATGAGAGCCAACCAGTGGTGAAAGGTAAAGTTCTAGAAAAAAGGAAACAAAGACAGATTAGTGATGGAGAAAAAGTTCTTGTTGCTTTCTTGGAAAAGGCTGCTAATTCCATTAGATACATTTCAAGGCATGTGAAGAAAGAGCATTTTATCAACCAGGTGAGTACGCTGGTATTCATTACACTGCTGCCATTGAAATGTGCAAGAACCAATATTCTCACATCTATTTACAATAAAATACTGTCATTTTTAAAATGTGACATTATTAGCTGTCTGCATTTCACGTGTAAAATGTAAAACAAGCCCTGACATGAATAAAAATTTTAGTATGGATCTTTAGGAAGCAGTTCACAGAAACAGAATGGGCAAAAAAGAAGCAAGTATAGATTAAGCACCATCCCTTATAATTAGACTTGACTCTATTTAAAATAATGTTTTATGTTTATTTTTGAGAGAGAGAGAGTGAGCAGGGGAGGGGTAGAGAGAGGGGGACAAAGGATCTGAAGCAGGCTCTGTGCTGATATCAAGGAGCCCAACTCGGGGCCTGAACTCATGAACTGTGAGATCATGACCTGAGCCGAAGTCGGACGTTCAACCGACAGAGCCACCCAGGCGCCCCTATTTAAAATAATTTAATTTTACATTTTAAATTGGTTATCCTGGTCTCTGGTAATTTACCTCTCATTTTTAGTTCAATGGTGGTTATTTCTAGCCATAGTATTTGGAAATAAAAGAACAGAATTAGACTTCGGGATTAATGTAAATATACAATGTTCCAACAGATATTTTGGTGAGGGAAAAGGGTGTGGTTATTTGGCTAACATTAAAAAAAAAAAGTGTGGCACGAGTGTGGATTTCATACTCAAAACAGTTCTGGATTCAGATCTTACCTGATGCTTAAAACAAATTTTAAGACAATTTGTAGGGTTCAATTATTTTACTCTAAAATAAGTGCAAATTAGTGCTAAGAGCCTGATCCCATAAACAAAATTATGGAAGACATTTTTTAAGGAAACATGTGTCTATACTTCATCTAGATACTACCTAGCATATTCTCTTACTATTTGTTGTGTTTTTCACCCATTGCTATAGAACTAACATTTCAGCTATTCTTTTTTTTTTTTTTTTTTTTTAGAGAGAGAGAGAGCACATGCTTGCAAGTGAGCACAAACAGGGGAGGGGTAGAGGGAGAGAGAGAAGCTTAAGTAGGCTCCATGCTCAGAGTAGAGCCGGATGTAGGGCTCAGTCTCACAACCATGAGATCATGACCTGAGCCAAAATCAAGAGTTGGAGGCTTAACCGACTAGCCACCCAGGTGCCTCTTTAGCTATTCTTAAGGGTTGTTCGTTGTTGTTTCTCTATCTTTTAAAAATTTGAATTCAAAGACTCAACTAGCTTTTTTAAAAATGATAAAAGTAACACATGATCAGGGTACAGAATTTGGAAAATACAAAAAATATAAACAGATTTAAAATAATTAATAATCCCACCACTTAAGATCGACACTTTAAACACATCTTTTTTGTGTTTTTCCCCAAGGTTTTATTCCTAAACCTCTATGTGTGCAGAATGCATTCTGGTTCTACATCAGTACCTATGTTCCCTCTCTATAAGTCCTGTTCTAGTCCATCTTCAAAAAACCCCATACAGTAGAAATGTGACATTTCTTTTCCTTCAAAAGAGGAAAACTGGCACCTGTCCTTCAGACCTCCTTGGCCTCTCAACTTGTTGCTGCTTTGACCTTGCTCTTATAGGCTTATTCCCCACTCTCCCCCAACTTCCCTTCCTCCAAAGGGACTAGATCTTCCCTCTCCCTTGCAGATTCCTGTCATCTCATGGTCACTTCTCCTCCACGCAGTTTTCTGGCATTCCAGAGATAATAGCAGCCATACCCACATGTGGAGTGGAAGAAAAGAAGGCTTATAATATTTGGCCATGAAAATTCTTAATTTATAAGCTTATGATTCATTTCATATATGAGGTCAGGAAGATCCTAGTAAGAGATACTGGCTTTTTATTTGTGGAAAAATCAGTCCTTTCCCATTTGGATCAATATTGTTCTACAAATGCATAAATGATTCAGTTGTTTCTATTTTACGTCTTCTATGTTGATGAAAATGTTCACAGGCTGTTTCCTTTGGGCACTGTTATTACGGAAGTCACGGGGGAGAATCTGAGCCTATGTTGCAGGGGATGTGTTAGGTGAATTTGAAAAATGAAGTGCTGTAAATCCAAATATTACTGTTTTTCAATCCCTTGAAATGAATTCAGAACAGTTGCCCTGCATATTGAATGGAAGGCATCTTTTTCTCTTTTGCAGGTAGTACAAGACTGGAAATTCGTAGCCCAAGTTCTGGACCGAATCTTTCTGTGGCTCTTTCTGATAGTGTCAGTTACAGGCTCTGTTCTGATTTTTACTCCTGCTTTGAAGATGTGGCTACATAGCTCCCACTAGGAACACATCTCCAGAGCAATCTAAAATACCATAAAGACAAAATCACACCTTAGAACTGACATCCAGCTAGCATGTACATACAGTACCCAAATGCATGAGCTTTTTGGAAGGGTCAGCGCCGTCCTCAGGGAAACTGAACACTGGTAAATGTGGGTTTGCCCACAGTAAATTCATGATTGCCACTGGAGGGAGTTGGGTTTAAGTAAAGCAGAACCCCCTCAGGTCCCTGCCTTGGCTTCTCCAGACGTTCATGGAGTCATATGGTCCAGGTCTGACATCACAGCCAGGACATGCTAGGGCTGCAGGACTAATGCCCCCAGGAAGCAGGACCAAGGATGCACACCAGGAACTCAAGGCAGTCTCTGAGTCAAGCTGTTTGTGTGCACAGACCTGGGTCTCCTGAATCTACTGGTGTCCTTGGTGGTTTTGCCTGAGTTTGCAAACTGGTGCCGTGTGTTATGCCTTTGTAGCAATGTGTATAAGCAAATCTCAACAACCCTCTGGGGAATCACACTGGTCCAACAGGTCTGGCACAGATCGCTTGTTATCGCAAAGATTCCAAGATGCCTGTTAACTAAAGCCCCTCCCCTTCCCCCCAACAAATGTGGTATTTGTTAAAAACAGTCTCTTGAATGTGGTAACCTTTAAGGCAGGTGGTATTCGTGACTTATTCATAACACTGTATAGTTTTTCTGATGGTGAAACTAGAACCTACTGTGAGTTGTGACTTGCTCTAAGGGCCATATCAAAATAACTTACAATAGAAACACTGTTATCTGTTGCCAAGAGTGCAGTCATTAAAATGCATTATCTTTTCCTAGAAAATAGAAGTACTGAACATTCTCTGATAATGGGTTTTTATGTCCTCACAGCCAGTCTAATCCATTTCAACAGTACTCTCAAGGCTTTCCATTCTGCTTTTTTTCTTCCTTTCTTTCTCTTCCTCCTCCTCCTCCCTCTGCCCCCTCCTCCCTCCTCTCCCTCCTCCTCCTCTTCTTCCTCCTCTTCCTCCTTCTTCTTCAGAACATTTAAGTTCTACTCTCAGCAAATTTTAATTATACAATGTAGTGTTATCAACTAGTCACCATGTGTTACATAAGATCTCCAGACCTTATTTATTTTATAACTGAAAGCTTATACCCTGTTGCCAATCTCTCCCTATTTTCCCTCCCCATCAGTCCCTAACAACCACTTTTCTAAGTGTCCACATGTAAGTGAAACCATGCAGTATTTGTCTTTCTCTGTCTGATGTTTCTCTTCTTAGCACAATGCCCTCTGCGTTCATCTATGTTGTTGTAAATGACAGAATTTAAGGCTGAATTATATTCCTCTGTGTGTGTGTGTGTGTGTGTGTGTGTGTAATCACATTTTCTTGATCCACTCATCCATCAACAGACACAGGTTGTTTTCATACATTGGCTATTGTGGATAATGCTTCAATGAACATGGGAGTGCAGATATTTCTTTGAGAAAATGATTTCGTTTCCTTTGCATACACCCAGAAGTGGATGGATCACATGGAGTTCTATTTCTTGAGAAACCTCCATAACTTTTTTTATAGTGGCTGTACCAACTTAAATTGCCACCAACAGTGAAAAGGGGTTTCCTTTTCTCTACATCCTTGACAACATTTGTTATTTCACATCTTTCTTATGGCAGGCATTCACACAGCTGTGAGGTGATATCTCACTGTGCTTTTGATTTCCATTTCCCTGATGTTGAGCACCTTTTAATGTACCTGCTGGCCATCTGTATGTCTTCTTTGGAAGCATGTCTATTCAGATCCTTTACCCATTTTTTAATTGGGTCATTTGGTTTTTTACTGTTGAGTTATATGGAATTTTTGTATAGTTTGTTAGTTTGCATACTAACCTCTTATCAGATACATGGTTTCCAAATATTTTCTCCTATTTCGTAGGCTGTCTTTCCATTTTGCTCATGGTTTTCTTTGCTGTGGAGAAGTTTAGTTTGATGCAATCCCACTTGCTTATTTTTGCTTTTGTTGCCTTTGCTTTTGGTGTTGAATTAAAAAAAAAATCATTGCCAAGATGCCCTCCTTTGTTTCCATGTGTCTCCCTGCCCCTCTGGGAGCACTCGTCACCCAACTTGCCAACTCCCTCTTGAAGATTCATCAGGAAGAGTCTGTTCAGATGCTTTTTGCCCTCCAAAATTGTTGCTGCCAAATTCTGATTTTAACTTGAAGTAATTGTTCTTTTTTCCAAGATTTAAATCTTAATCCATTCTGGACTATTTGGTTTGGGGCATGTTTCTCATAAACAGTTTACAGCTGAGACTTGGGGTTTAACCTTTCCACATGTATTGTTACCACCCAGATGGTTAGTCTTATTCATGCCATTTTGTTTTGTGTTTTCTGTGTAATGTTTTCTTGTCCTTTTTTTTTGTTGTTGTTCCTTTTCAGCTCTGACTGTATTTGTCTGTTCCTTCCTCTTTACTGGATTGAAAGTTATGCATCCATTTCTATTAATTTATTAATAAACATATTCAAATTTCTTTAATTGGTGTTGGGATTTAATGCCCATAGCCACCACTCTTGAAATGAAACAGTCCCTTTAGCACTTTCCCTTCCCCTCTTCTTTTATCACCTTTTATGTTTTGCTAAATCATCCAAAATTCTAATTCCAGGTTATTAATTTTTTATGTTATGTGTCTCTTTCCTCTGAATAATTTATTGACAATACATTTTGTCCACAACCACATTATAAACAAGTAATTGGTTTACTCATTTCTTGGTTTGCCACTTTTTTTTCTCCTGTTTTCCTCTTTACCTGATTTATTTCATTATCTCAGAGGAATACATCTCCAAGCAATTCTTTCAGAAACTTTTGAGAGTGGTTACCTTTCTGAATCCTTGCACTTCTGAAAGTGTAATGTATTCTGCTCTCATGGGTTGAGCATGGAATTTTGAGTTCAAAATCTTTCATCCTCAGAATTGTGAAGATATTATTCTACAATATCCCATGTTCTAGATTCTTTTTGTGAAAGTTGATTCTTTTTTTTTAATATATGAAATTTATTGTCAAATTGGTTTCCATACAACACCCAGTGCTCATGCCAAAAGATGCCGTCTTCAATGCCCATCACCTACCCTTCCCTCCCTCCCACCCCCCCCCCCCCATCAACCCTCAGTTTGTTCTCAGTTTTTAAGAGTCTCTTATGCTTTGGCTCTCTCCCACTCTAACCTCTTTTTTTTTTTCCTTCCCCTCTCCCCCATGGGTTTCTGTTAAGTTTCTCAGGATCCACGTAAGAGTGAAAACATATGGTATCTGTCTTTCTCTGTATGGCTTATGAAAGTTGATTCTTATTTATAGATTCCTATTTTTACCTTGATGAAACTCTTGGACTTTTCTTACTATCTTTGGACTTTAGAAATGTCACCTGAAATAAAAAAGAAAAAATGTCACCTGAATGCTGTATGTGTCTAAATACAGGGCTCTCTCTCTCTCTCTCTCTCATTCTCTCTCTTTCTCCCTCTCTGTTTTTATCTTGGCACTTGATGACTAATGTCTTTATTCAACTCATGAAAATTTTCTTCTCTAACCTCTTTTATTATTTCCTATCCTCTATTCTCTCTCTCCTCTCTTTTTGAAATTTCTAATAGAAGGATTTTGGTATTCCAGGATCTGTCTTCCATGTTTATTAATTTATTAACTTCTCTCATTACTTTTTACTTGTTTAATTGTTTACATTGTCAGCTTGATGATACCCCTGACTAATTTGATAGTCAGTCATTGTCTTCTCTGCTATGCAGCCCACCTACCAAGGTGAGGTTTTGTTTATTAATGGATGAATCATGGATGGATATTTGCTAATGGATGAATATTTGATTTCCAAGAACTCTAATTCTTATTTTTGGATGTCATATCTTCTATAATAACTTGGAGGGATACTAATTATAGTTACTTTAAAGTCTTCTGTTGTTTGTATTAACACTTTTTCTTCAGGGGTTACTTCTTCTACCTATACTTTTTATGCTTTTTGTGGTAGTTTTATTCCCATGTTTGTTGATTTTTGACATTGTTTGTTTACCTAACAGTGGAAATCATTTCTAATGACAGAATACCAGGCTCCAGTTGCTTTCCTTTACTGTCTATGTCCAAGAAAGCATTTTTCTAGAGTATGTGAGTAGCTCATCTAATACATTCAAGGAACCCTTTTCTTCATGCAGCCATAAATAATCTCGGGCTAAACTATTTCTAAACTAAACTATTTCACTGACTCCAGTGCTCACTCTGGTTTCTCATGTGTCAGAATGCCCACCAGATGGGACAGACTGTGAAAGCCACTATGAAAAGTAGAGTACTGCTACAGCTGTGCTTGGTCCTTTACTTGGTTACTCAACAATTATACCTGAAGTCTCCCCTGTGTATAATCTTAGAATTGTTAGAAAGAAAATAATTTCTTTGGTGGTCCCATCTTTCTTTCATGGGACCAAAATTCCACTGCTCTGTTAGGTTTTATCATAAACCTGATCTGTGCTGCATATTTCAGCTATTCTCCACCAATCTGGTCTGTGAAGATGCCTCAGCCAACTTTCCAGTGCAGTCATGGATGTATTCATTTTACATTTATTTTGATATATCAGTAGGATTTGGAAGACACACACACACACACACACACAAAATGAAACATATCAACCAGCCTTTTTTTTTTTTAATGTTTATTTTTGAGAGAGAGAGACAGAGAGACAGAGAGAGAGACAGAGCATGAGTAGGGCAGGGGCAGAGAGAGAGGGAGACACAGGCACTGGGCTCTGAGCTGTCAGCACAGAGCCCAATGTGGGGCTCAAACTCATGAACTGTGAGATCATGACCTGAGCCGAAGTCAGATGCTTAACTGACTGAGCCATCCAGACGCCCCCAGCCAGCCATTTTATACTGATCTTTTCTAAATCTCAATCCTTAATATATATGTCCAATTGTATATGGAGACTAGGACACTGAAAAATCACCACAGGTGACACTATGCCATGAGAAGAGTGTGGATCTCTTTTAAGGACTCTGATTAATCTTGACTTTACAGGCTGGTGGATGCTGGACACAATAGGAACTGGAGAGATGATTCTCTTAGGAATAAAATTGCTAATTATTGACCAAAAAAAAAAGTGAAGCACATCTTGAAGTCAGTGATCCACATATGTTGTTAGATTTGGCAGGATATCCACTCCAGTGGGGTTCTTCACGCCTTGCTGTCTATAATCTCCTGGACATTTGCACTGGTTTCCAAACTGTTTTTCCTGCTTCCAGTCAGATCTCCATCCTCTTCGTACCAAATAGCCCTTGCCCTTTTCAGACCTAATCTCTCCCTCCCTTGTGCCCTTGATCTCTCCTCCTGGATATGGTTTCTTTAATTACTCTGGCTGTCTTGTAAGGCTCCCTTTCCTAGGCCTAAAAAGTACCCAAATCTACTTTCATTTTAGAACAAACACAGGCCATAGTGAACCGAAATAATAGAATATTTTCAAATAGCCCGGACTGCTTTATTACAGAGATTCGTGCCATTCTAAAAACCTTCAAAAGTAGTTATAAATTCCAAAACAGAAATCACATTTATATATATTTTAAGTGTGTAAGAAATATTTAACACGGGCAGTTTATTTTTCAACATATACCAAATTTTATACCATAGAATTATATTTTTATGTGCTATGCACACACATTGTGGAACATGGGTTCCTTGCTTGGTCTACATATCTATTATTTCTCTGCACATTTTACTGGGTTTTTTAAAAGGGAGGGGCGCCTGGGTGGCTCAGTCGGTTAAGTGGCCAACCTCGGCTCAGGTCATGATCTCACGGTCCGTGAGTTCAAGCCCCGCGTCAGGCTCTGTGCTGACAGCTCAGAGCCTGGAGCCTGTTTCAGATTCTGTGTCTCCCTCTCTCTGACCCTCCCCCGTTCATGCTCTGTCTCTCTCTGTCTCAAAAATAAATAAACGTTAAAAAAAATTAAAAAAAAAAAACAACTCCTTCTTTAAAAAAAAAAAAAAAAGGGAAACAACATGGTGAGGTGGAAAACAAGACACTAGGACCCAAAGGGCTCTAGACCACCTATTAACTCACTCTGTGGGCTGTGGGGCCTTAGGTGGGTCACTTGCCCCCTCGGGGGTTTTAGTTTCCTGGTCAATTAATTAAAGGTTAAGACTCATAGTTCTCTCCTGCTCTAAAATTCTATACTTTGGAGATTTTCACAATTTTTAGAGCACACAACTTCTAATTAGAACTTTGTTTCTTTGGGAAAATGTAATCTTTTTACACTGCTTTAGAACAGGATTTGCAGGGATACATTGTGATGAAAATCAAGGCTTCCCTGCTTTAAATCCCTGACTGGATTGTGGATTCAAAGGGCAAATCACTGTTCTTTCCTTTATTGAGAACACTGTTGACTTTAACTCATTACTTAACTGTATCTAACTCATTAGTTTGCTAGATAAATGACAATACTAATCTTAGAAAAATGCATTTAAATTCAAATTCAGTTTTAAAGTTTGATAAATACTGCATGAAACACTTTCCACAGCAAGCCTCTTTCTGACCAGACACAAATACAGCAAAGGTCAAACATTTATATGTGTACACACAGCTTTTCAAATATGGAAAAGCATAAATATTTAGACACCTCAATAACCCAAAGATAGTAATGACAAAGGATAACTTTAAAGCAAAGAAATTTTAATTTCAAATGTATAACAAGAAAAATCTATGGGAGTAAAACCTTCCAGCTCTTGCAACCGGGGAGCAGGGGTACAAGAGCATGTGGCTCTGGGGGGCCCAAACAGACCAGCGTCAGTCACTCACTGCTGACAAAATCCAAAAGCAGAGAGACTAGTGGCGAAACCAGAAAGGAATGTATTTCCTTGAAGCCAACACCAGAAAGACAGCAGACTGATGTCTCAAAGACTGCAAAGTGCTGAAAATACGTTCAGATCCGTATAAGGAAAATGTGGGGCGAACGTCATGGGTACACGCAGGTAGCCAGTAAAGGTCAAGTGGACCAGTGTCTTGGAGTCTGTCACATGGGGTCTTGCTGGCCACAGAGCAGTCACCATTATTGCTTGAGGGACAAGAGTTTCAGTCCCCATCACGGATGCTGTGCCTGCAGCTAGGTCTTTTGCCTGAGTTAAGAGCTAGAAAGAATTTAATCAGTTAGAAAGTACAGACTGAGGTGAAAATGGAGGTAGATAGTTGAAGTCCCCCTTCACTACTTCCAACAAGTGGATGTTGTGAGACCCGTACAACTCTCCATCACAAGTGTAAGCGTGTGGGACACACACCTGCACAGACCCACAGAGAGCTGTCCTAAATTGTCCTTATCCTTCACATCTCTGCTCACACCCCACTTCATGAAGCCTTCAAAGAACACGTGGCCCAACTAAACTGCCTGTCTCTGAGAGCCTGCGGTGTTTTCAGGCTCTGCTAGAGAGTATAGAATGTAATTGTCCCTTTGTATCTTATCAAGTGAATTTTATTTCCTTAGTTATATCATAGCATATCGTTTGTTACAACCCCAACAGTCTCTCTAATAGAGCTGAGTACATGGTCAAGGCCTAATTAATATCTGTTGATTAATTTTTTTAATGTTTATTTATTTTTGAGAGACAGAGAGAGAGAGCACAAGTGGGGAAGGGGCAGAGAGAGAGGAAGACACAGAATCTGAAGCAGGCTCCAGGCTCTGAGCTATCAGCACAGAGCCCGACACAGGGCTTAAACTCACAGACCATGAGATCATGACATGAGCTGAAGTCAGAAGCTTAACGGACTGAGACACCCAGGTGTCTCATTCATTAATTAAACCAGCACCTAAAATGAGAGCAAACTTGTACTCTTCCTCAGCCTCTTCCAGTATTTCCAGCTGTGTGTGTGTGCTCTTGTGTGTGTAATTTTCAGTGTGCGCCTTAAAGAAACATTTCCTACATTAAAACATTTCTAAAATATTATTATACTTTGAAAAATTAATAATTCCACACTCAAATTTCTAACTAGCTGAAAAACAGCCTAAATTTGTAGCTAGCTTGTCTAAAGTAGCATTCAACCCATAGTGTTATGCCTCTTAAATCTATTTTTTTAATTTTTTTTTAACGTTTATTTATTTTGGGGACAGAGAGAGACAGAACATGAACGGGGGAGGGGCAGAGAGAGAGGGAGACACAGAAACGGAAGCAGGCTCCAGGCTCTGAGCCATCAGCCCAGAGCCTGACGCGGGGCTCGAACTCACGGACCGCGAGATCGTGACCTGAGCTGAAGTCAGACGCTTAACTGACTGAGCCACCCAGGCGCCCCCTCTTAAATCTATTTTAATTTCTTTCTTGTCACTGACTTGTTGAAAAGACCAGATCAGTTTCCTCCAAGAAAGTCTCATTTTGGGGGTTCGTCTGGTTGCTTGCCTCTGGTATCATTTAATGTATTCCTCTGTTTCCTATATTTCCTATAAATTGGAAGTTACGTTATAATTCTGGCTAAATAGTTTTGGCAGAAGACATCGGAGATTATACTGTGTAATTCATATTGTACCATGGGAGGATGGGAGGAGAATACTATTTGGCTATCTCATCATTAGTGTTAAGACTAATCTCTGGATCAAGATGATGACAGTCCGATTGCTCCACCTACCCAGTGGTAAATTTAGTAGTACAGCCTATGACAATAACACACAGCAAGGTTATGAAGTCTCTTACCTATGACCTTGGGCCCCTTAAAGTTGGTCTCTAACCAGCTACATTAGACTACAATTTCCACAAAGTAACATTTTTCCGCTGGCTTGAACCTTTTGGCTGTGTCATAATTCTTTCTCAGAGCACCTACTATTATATATTAAAGTGAAATCATTTCATGAACACCATGGTGACTACCATTTATGTTTAACCTAATATGAATTCTTCCTTTGCATTAAGACTTTCTGTCAATAAAATAATGGTGAAAATAAACGTATCATTACTTCTTTAGTTCATGGACAATCTTGGGTTTGGGAAAACTAGCCAAGAGCAGCAATACATCCAGTGGTGTATATTATCACACTCCAAGCAGAGTGACCACTATTGGGGTATGGCAACCTGGCCTGTTGTACAATTAGATGTGCCTCTGAGCTCAAAGGTAGTCTCAGCTTTGGGCAACAAAAGGAGATCCAGCCAGGCCAGAAGAATGCAGTATAAAAAGGGAAATCATATAAAAAAAAAGAATACACATTATGAAGATTAACTCAGGCAACCTTCTAAACAGCCCTCTGAGGAAAGCACTACCATCATCTCTGCTCACAGTTAAGGTCCTCTTCATGGGCAAAAAGTCAACCCTCAGGAGAAAAGAGTGCCAACAATCAACTTTACTCTTTCTTCTGCTGGGTGTGACAGGTGTGGTGTGTGACTGCCCCTCAAGAAGCCTGCTTAGCATATGCTCCAACCTAATGCCCTCAAGAGGGCTCTGATTTTTCATAGGCGGCCTAATGGGTATTTTGATAATTCTACATTGGCCTGTCCCACACATTGCAGGATACTTAACATCCCTAGTCCCCAGGCCTAAATGGCAATGGTCATTGCAACAAGCAAAAATGACCTTTTAGACATTTCCAAATACCAACTGGCAACAGAATGTGTGTGTGTGTGTGTGTGTGTGTGTGTGCGTGTGTGTAAATGGGGTGCAATAGCATTTCTGGTTCACAATGCTGGATACTGCTGAAGGGTCCAAATGACAGTTTAAGTCAAAAGGGGGGATGGGCAAAGAGAGGTGCTCAGACGTTGTTCCCCTGTTCTTGTTGGCCTATCCCCTCGCTACACACAAGAGGCATACCCTGGGCCCTGTGGAAGGATGGGGCTAGGTGAAGACATCCCAAGTAGATGCTCCCTAGGCCCTCAGGTGGTACCTCCATGCTTCTGAGTCCACTCCTTCCCTTCCCACTTCTCACACTTCCCCCCACCAGGACTTAGCCTCCTCTGGTATGACCTCAACCAACAGAAGGAATCAAGCACCAGTTTGTTCAGCCAAAGCTGCAAACTCATGTCCCTGCTACAAACTCCAGGCCCAGCACATGGGTCTTGTTTGGCTAACATGAGGACATTATTCTTGTTTCTTCATTTAGTTGCCACACTTTAAAACTAGGAGATTTTATATAAAAAGCTGGATTTTCAGCTTTTCTCAAAAAATCCAAAGTTAGGGGCGCCTGGGTGGCGCAGTCGGTTAAGCGTCCGACTTCAGCCAGGTCACGATCTCGCGGTCCGTGAGTTCGAGCCCCGCGTCAGGCTCTGGGCTGATGGCTCAGAGCCTGGAGCCTGTTTCCGATTCTGTGTCTCCCTCTCTCTGTGTCCCTCCCCCGTTCATGCTCTGTCTCTCTCTGTCCCAAAAATAAATAAAAACGTTGAAGAAAAAAAAAATTTTTAATAAAAAAAAAAAATCCAAAGTTCAAGCCCATACCTATATGCCCTGTTGCCATTAAAATAAAGCTTGACCTGACCTTCCCCCAAATAAGAGAGTATGTGCAGCTTCATCTCTCTAGCCTCATTTCCATTTCACTTGCATTACATGTCTCCCTCCTTCTGATTACTGTCCGTGAGAGAGGCTTTCTGCTTTGTAAGGCTAGTCTGGGGGTGTTGAGGGGAAAAGATGGGCCACCTCAGGTGAGTTACTATCTTTTTCTATTCCCTTCTCACAAGAGCGACTGAATTGCACTGGGGTCAGGGAAATCGTTTAAGAGTCAGGAGATGTGGAACCTATTAGCTGTGTGATCGTGGGCAAGCCACTCTACCTCTTGAGATTAAAAAAAAAAAAAAAGAGTTGAGTTAAATAACCTATGAGCTCCATTCCATCCCTAAAAGTCACTGATCTAATAGTTCAGATACACACTGATCTAATAGTTTAGACACTCCCATGCATGTGCACTTGTGTGAACACACACACACACACACACACAAAGATATTGATAATGAAATCATAACCAAGAAAATTCCAGGTCAATCCTAAAAGTCAAAAATCTCAGTTAACAAAGAGTTCTTTAATGTTTTACTGTCTTCATGACCCTTTATGAATTTTCAATCCTTGCTTCCCTTGTTCTTCTGAACAAATGCTGTGACTTCTCTCTAATTCACATGCTTATCTCATTTCTTTTGCATATGCTAGTTTGTTTACTTGTGAACACAAGATCCTCTCTCATCTGAGGATCACTGAGCAAACTCTGGAGAGTTGGGCTGGAAAGTCTGAGGTATGTTCATGTATAAAAGAAATGTAAAGAAGTCAGGATCAGGGTTTCCCTGCTCCTGGCTGGGAGCATTTTCCTCCCATCTTCCTGCTTTGCAGTTCTGGTAAGTCTTGTGTTTATATCTAATAAGAGGTTAATATCCAGAATATATAAAAAATTCCACAACTCAAATGCAATAAAAACTAACCAGATGTTTAAAGAGGCAAAGGACTTGAATACACATTTCTCCAAAGAAAATATGCAAATGAGGAGGAGGAGAAAGAAGAGGAAGGAGGAGGAGGAGGAAGAGAAGAAGAAGAAGAAGAGAGGAGGGAGGGGAAGAGGAAGGGGAAGAAGAAGAAATATAAATGGTCAAAAAGCACATGAAAAGATACTCAACATCACAATGATTAGGGAAATGCAAATCAAAACCACAAAGAACTATGGCCACTAGAAGGGGGAAAAAAGTAGAAAATGGCAAGTATTGGTGAGGATGTGGAAAAAATGGAGGCTTTGCACACTGATGGTAGGGATGGAAATGGTGCAGCCACTGTGGAAAAACAGCATGGCAGTTCTTTAAAAAATTAAACATAGAACTACCATATAACCCAACAATTCTACTTCTGGGTATAAACTCCAAAGAACTGAAACTCAGAGATTCTTGTATGCTCCTGTTCATAGCAGCATTATTCATGACAGCCAAAAGGAAGAAGCAACTCAAATGTCCACTGATGGATCAGTGGGTAAACAAAATGTTGTAAATACATACAATGGAATATTATTCAGCCTCAAAAAGCAAATAAATTCTTTTTTTAATTTTTTTTAATCTTTATTTCTGAGAGAGAAAAAGAGAGAGCAGAGCATAAGCAGGGGAGGGGCAGAGAGAGAGGGAGACACAGAATCCTAAGCAGGCTGCAGGCTCTGAGCTGTCAGCACAGAGCCCGACGCAGGGCTCAAACTCATCAACTGGGAGATTATGACCCGAGCTGAAGTCAGATGCCCAGACAACTGAGCCACCCAGGCGCCCACAAATAAATTCTTATGTCAACTGTACTTCATTTTTTAAAATTTAATTTATTTTTTTAATTTACATCCAAGTTAGTTAGCATATATTGCAACAATGATTTCAGGAGTAGATTCCTTAATGCCCCTTACCCATTGAGCCCATCCCCCCTCCCACAACCCCTCCAGTAACCTTCTGTTTGTTCTCCATATTTAAGAGTCTCTTATGTTTTGTCCCCCTCCCTGTTTTTATATTATTTTTGTCTCCCTTCCCTCATGTTTCGTATCTTAAAGTCTTCATATAAGTGAAGTCATATGATATTTGTCTTTCTCTGACTAATTTCACTTAGCATAATACCCTCCAGTTCCATCCACGTAGTTGCAAACGGCAAGATTTCATTCTTTTTGATTGCTGAGTAATACTCCATTGTATATATATACCACATCTTCTTTATCCATTCATCCATAGATGGGCATCTGAGCTCTTTCCATACTTTGGCTATTGTTGATAGTGCTGTTATAAACATTGGGGTGCATGTGCCCCTTTGAAACAGCATACCTGTATCCCTTGGATAAATAGCTAGTAGTGCAATTGCTGGGTTGTAGGGTAGTTCTATTTTTAATTTTTTGAGGAACCTCCATACTGTTTTCTAGAGTGGCTGCACAAGTTTGCATTCCCAACAGCAGTGCCAAAGAGATCCTCTTTCTTTGCATCCTCACCAACATCAGCTGTTGCCTGAGTTGTTCATGTTAGCCATTCTCACAGGTGTGAGGCAGTACCTCATTGTGGTTTTGATTTGTATTTCCTGGATGATGAGTGAGCATTTTTTCAAAATGAATTTCATTTGATTTTTTCAAAATTCAAAAAATTGAGCATTTTTTCATGTGTCGGTTGGCCATCTGGATGTCTTCTTTGGAGAAGTGTCTATTCATGTCTTTTGCCCATTTCTTCACTGGATTCTTTGTTTTTTGGGTGGGGAGTTTGATAAGTTCTTTATAGATTTTGGATACTAACCCTTCATCTGATATATTGTTTGCAAATATCTTCTCCCATTCTGTCGGCTGCCTTTTAGTTTTGCTGACTGTTTCCTTTGCTGTGCAGAAGCTTTTTATTTTGATGAGGTCCCAGTAGTTCATTTTTGCTTTTGTTTCCCCTGCCTCCAGAGACGTGTTGAGTAAGAAGTTGCTGCGGCCAAGGTCAAAGAGGTTGTTGCCTGCTTCCTCCTCAAGGATTTTGATGGCTTCCTATCTTACATTGAGGTCTTTCATCCATTTTGAGTTTACTTTTGTGTATGGTGTCAGAAAGTGGTCCAGGTTCATTTTTCTGCATGTTGCTGTCCAGTTTTCCCAGCACCATTTGCTGAAGAGACTGTATTCCATTGGATATTTTTTCCTGCTTTGTCAAAGATTAGTTAGCCATACGTTTGTGGGTCCATTTCTGGGTTCTCTATTCTGTTCCATTGATCTGAGTGTCTGTTTTTGTGCCAATGTCAACTGTACTTAAATTCAAATTAATTATTTTTTTAAAAGCAAAGAAATTCTGACACATGCTATAACATGGATGAACCTTGAAGACTATACTTAGGGAGATAAACCAGTTACAAACAGACAAATAGTGTATGATTTCACTCATATAAGGTACCTAAAATACTCAAATTCATGGCAACAAAGTAGAATGGTGGTTGACAGGGGTGACAGGGTGGGGAGAGTTGGGATGAGAAGTTGCTATTAATGGGTTCAGATTTCCAGTTTTACAAGATGAGAGAGTTCTGTGGATGGATGGTGATGAAGGCTGTACAACATGGTGAATGTACTTAATGCCACTGAACCGTATCCTTAAAATGGTGAAGATGGTAAATTTTGTTATGTGCATTTTACGATAATTAAAACTTTTTAAACAATGATATTAAATATTGATTTGGCTTAATACTAAGAAAAATGTATGAAGTAAACCAAACCCATTGTAAGAAAGAAAGATAAAATATAGATATGATCACAAATATGAGAGGCAGTAAACATATTTTAAAACAGAGTTCCAGCTCAAGTTCAAGACCTCTGCCTGGTACACCACAGAGAGCCTTATGCTCCTGGATAAGGTAGACAAGGAAGAACGAACATGAGGTAATAGAAGTTATGGAGTATCAACACAATGGAGATTATGCAATCATAATAAGTATACTTCAATGTAGAGGCCATTTTTGGGCAACGGGCTTGAGCAATGGAAACCTAAGCAAGGCAAAAGGGCCCATGAGGACTGCCAGCCATTAAGTGACCCACCTCAAAATGGCCATAGGCCCTAACTGACCAATGGGCTACTTACAAATAGGGACAGGTACCAAAAAAGAGAAAATTGCATATGTTCCCCATACCTCCTCATCTTCCAGCTTTAAATATGGCCTCTACCCACTGCCTCCTTGCAGACAGTCTCTCCTCTGCTGTCCTGCTCCCTGGCCCTGTATTCAATAAACCTTTATCTCTGTTGTTCTGCCTTGGATGAAAATTCTTCCACTGCCTGCACTGCCAACCCCCACAAAGTCAAGACACCCCACATTCAAGGCTACGTAACATCTTGGAAAAATGTCGCCTGACATGTTTTGAGAAAACAGCAACATACAAAATTAGAAGGTAAAATTGAAGTGTAAAATTATGGGTGCACAGAGAAGAGGATGAGACGAGAAAAGGCAGAAATGAAATTAGTTTCTTTGTTAGAGTAGATTTATTTTTTTCTGCTTTGAAATACATCTTTAAAATTACAATAATATTTATACAACAAATATGAAGATAAATTAGAGTGGAATAAAACAGAATTCCCAAGGTGCTCCTTCTCAGAAACGGTATTGCTCCAAAAAGGTACAAGATCACAATTTCTTGCAGAAGAAATAACTTTATTTGCAGTCTCAGCTACAATGAACATATGGAAACTGCTGGCAAGAACAGACACCTCTCTGACCTGCCGCAAAGCCTGCTTCATGTTTGCATGGCCATACCACATCATGCTCTCCTTATTTTGGCTGCTTTAGTTACATTCCCATGATACCTGGTCTTGGAGATCTTTGTGTTTATGACTTTTCCTAAAAAGCTGCAAGCACTTGGGGACAGAGCCCATTTCTGTTGTGCTTGCAATGCCTAGCACAGTGCTGGGTTACCACTCAAGCTGCTTGCCAGATGAATGCTAACTTGATGCAGCCTGCTGAGATAGACTCTGACTACCTGCTATTACTTTTTGCCAATTAATATATCAAAAAGTGTTGAAGTGTGTGAGTACATCCCAGAGGCACGTTTTAGAAAGCAAGCACATAACAGTTCCCAAGCATTGCAGATGCCAGCAAGGTACAAGCTCCAGAGTTTTGTGTCTGGCATGTGTCAATATACTGACAAGTAGCATAAACTGGAGGTACAAGAGAATGCCTTTTTAGCATGGCTTTGATGTTGATTACACGGCTTGTTGTATTATGGGTTGTTTATGTCCCTGGAAGTCAAACATGTACAGAGAAGAGAAGCCTGTGGGTGCCACCAATTCTGGGCTCCGGTGTTATCAAACATCTTAAATGTGCTCTGTGCTACAAAGGAGGGCATTCAGCCTCCAAATTTGCAATAAAGTCCTCTTTTTCCATCTAACCATCAGCTTCAGTAGATGGGGGACTTAGGTGGAAAGCTTTATGTCCCTTTCCTCATGGAAGGGAACATAGAACAAATACAGCATCTGTAAGTTTCAAAAGATAAAAGGAAAATACATCCTAAGACTTTCCAGTGTTCCCCAGTAGTGGCTGTAGAAATAGCCCTGCAGTTCCAAACACACAGACAATTATAAACACCCAAAGAAATACTCTGTCCACCACCATGGCTACGTATTTCCAGTCGTCTTCTACCTGAAAGGCAAACAAAAAGTCAAAGCAATGTTAAAAAATTGAAACTAGGTAATATGCTCTGTTTCCTAAATAAGCTGCTTCCTTTTCAAAGACTTCCTTGGCAATTTTTGAAGCAAATAGTGGTTTTATCATGGTTAACCCATGTTGCCTATACAGTTCATACAAGAACTTTTGTTTTGTCTGAAGAGGGTAGATACACATGCCCCTTTGGTGCCTCATACAGATGGCTAGAGAGTAAGCAGGATTCCACAGGTGACAAATGACTTTTCCTGCAAAAACCATTCCCAAGAATGCTGCTCAGACAGCTCAACTTTTGTCATTGGCACCACTGGATATTCTGACACCTTGGCAAGTCTGGAAAATGGGTTTGAGGCAGGGGGTATAGGACATGAGGAATGGAGGACACTTTATCAGGAATAGGCAGCCCTCTAGAGCTCAAAGTCATGCTGCTTGTGGAGAGTTCGTTGCATTTCTCACGTCCTTCCAGTTCCTGACCTCCAACTCATGCCTGAGACTTAACATCTCAGATTGTGTCTTGAGGGCCCTACCTGGTGGTGTTTAAGTCAACAACAACCTTCCCTCGATTTTATGAAGATGTTACCATGAAGGCACAGTTCTGGGCTCACTTGTCCCATGATGCATCCCCTCCAGCCCCTAACTTGTGACTTGCAGTCATAGTATCCTCCCCTGCACCAACGGTGTGGACTTCAGGTCCCAAGACATCCTTTCACCAGGAGATATGGATGCCAGCAGCTGCAGTATAAGGTCAAACCCAGACACCTGGCATAAGTTTTCAGATGCCCTCAGCTTAGGATATGGAAAATTGGCATGATTTTCTTGAGCTCTCTTTGTGGAGGATGGGAGACGTTCATGCTGCTATAGTTAGACTCTGGACAGCAAGAGCAGAATATGTTGATGCTAAGAATATGCCTGAGGTTCATTCAATAAACACCTAAATCCCTCTCAAGTAGAATAAGTGGGGTTGGAATTTCAGAGGACTCACTCTGCCTGCCCCCACCAGCCTCAGACTGCGGGCTGCTCTGCAGGAATTTCATCTGTCACTGTATTTAAGAAACAGTTTCATTAACCAAGCCTGTTTTGAATATTTATTTTAACTAGATTTCACCTGAGTTAACATTTCTGGAGGTGGAGATTTGCTCTGAGGCTATACTTTACTCCACCCAACCCCCAGGTCACTTCACCCATAACTGCATAATAATAGAGCTGGGTCTTAGAGTACTGTTCCCTGGCCCTCTTGTGAACAGAACTCCCAATGAAGATCTGATCTTAGGTCTGATCTAAACCAGCTGAGGGATGCCAGGCTAGAGGAGACATGCATTTACCTTCTTTGTTTCATTTTGGTTCTTCATGTTTTCTGCTATGAATTGTACACTGTTAATTACATCTTCAACATCAGACGAGTGCTCTGAATTTTCAGTCATCCATTGTAAAGGCTGATGACTTAATCTTCTCTTGCTGGTGGCAAGCTCACTTGATTTATGACAGTGGCAGCATTCTTTAGGAAGTTTGGTCTCTCTGCAATTATCAAAATTGACTTTGGTGGGCCTACCAGAAATGCCTTTGGAATTTTTATCTGAACTTGTCTCCTTCATCTTGTCCAGAGGCCTCTTCATCATCAAGATCTGGGGTAACAGCTGGAGGAAAACTGTCTTCACCCACTTGGGCATGGTGTGTGTCATTGGGGTGCGATAATGAATGTTCAACACAAACACAGTCACCACAATGGACAGGGTGACAAAGATCATGGTGAACAGTAGGTACTCACCCACCAGTGGGATCACAAGAGACGTGGATGGGATGGTTTCCGTGATTACTAGCAAAAACACAGTCAGAGAAAGCAAAACTGAAATACAAAGTGTCACCTTTTCACCACAGTCAGAAGGGAGGTAAAAGACAAGCACAGTTAGAAATGAAATAAAGAGACAAGGAATGATTAGATTAATGGTATAAAACATTGGCAATCTTCTAATGTAAAAAGAATAGGTTATATCTGTGTATATCTCCTCACAACAATTGTATTTTATGTCATGCTTGTAGCCAGAGGCATCAACAATTTCCCATTCGCTGTTTTCCCAAAAATCATTCATATCCACTTTAGATCCAATGATTAGAAGATCAATTTCGGCTTTGTCATATGTCCAGGAACCAAATTTAAGGGAACAGTTTTGATGATCAAAAGGGAAAAAAGTGATATCCATAGGACAGGAACTCTTGAAAATAGCTGGTGGAGTCCAGGTTATCATGCCATCATATTTAAGAAGAGCTTTTGTCTTGCCTTCAACTTGGAAGTCACCAACAGCACTACAAAGTAAACCAGACACCATTAGTAACACCCCCTTGCCTGGGTCAGCATGTACCAAAGGCAACTTTGGAACAAGTCTACTGCTGTCAGAACCCCATACTTGTTGTAGAGAACGATGTCAGGCTTCCATATCTTATCTGCAGGAACACGAAGAGTCTCAATGCCATCATATTCCATTGGGTCCCAGCGCAATTTATAATCATTCCATATCTAAAGGCAATAGAAGTCAGTTGAATAAAAAATTCTTAGTAACTTACAGGGAACTTTCTTCCCATGTTAATTCTATGTCGGTTCAGTGTTTTGAAAAAAAAATAAGTTCTTATTTAAAGAATACACTGGAGGACACCTGGCTGACTCAGTTGGTAGAACATGCAACTCTTGATCTCAGGGTCGTAAGTCCAACCTCACTTTGGGCTTGGAGCCTACTTAAAAAAAAATAAAGAGTGCATTGGTTTCTATCAAAAGTTGGGATGTTAAATCCATGAGGAATAGGGGGCTAGGCAGCTGGGCTGATTTTGGCAAATATAAATCATCTGACATTAGATAATTAACTATTGATTATTAATTAGCTGACCAAGGTTATAGACTCAACTTCCATGTTCCATAAACTGTATTCACACTGGAGTAGCAACTCATTTCTAATATTAAAAAGATAGTTCAAGTGTACGATAATGAGTTTGTTATAAATCTGTATAAAAGATTAAGACAAGAAGGAAGAATGAAGTGGTATAACTGATAAAAACAACTGGTGGGACTCTAACCCACGTGTTCTCATGCTCAGTTCCTTACTTCCCTTGGCCTGGTGCAGCAGAGTCAAAGACTGGGCAAGCTTCTGACACTGGGGCTCAAGTTACAGATAAAAATAGGAGACTTGAGGGCAGAAACCGGAAGGGACAGGTCTCTATGTCCCAGAGAACTTTATCACTATGTTTTTACACCTGTGAAGTTTGTATCTAGCAGCTGTCCCAGAGCTGAACTCTAGGCTTTGGAGAAAGATTATAGTTTATACTCTGTTATAAGTTGGAGATGGAAAGAAGTAATTCTAGTGGAATTTATCCATTAGACATTGTTAGGCTAACACACAAGTAAGACAGGTCCAAGAGAAGGACATGTGATGCAGACACATACGTGACGTAGCCACAGATTGGTTTCCATGATCTGGTTTACTTCATCCTGGGAAGAAGAAATAATATTTTTAGCCTTAAATGAACTTGCTAATAAAGGTGGCTCTTAGAACAAGAATTACAACAAAAGAGAGCGAAATCTGAGTTATTCATACTAACAGAGGAAAACAAAGAAGACTAAAAAGGCAACTTATAAAATGCATCCAGAAATATGATATTTTCACATCTGGTTCCAACTCTGTTGACTTTAAAAGAAAATGTGGCTTAAAAAAATGTCTTTCAAATCTTAATTAAGTCTCACCTCTTCAGTGAAGCCTTTCTGACCACTGCAGCCCATTAAAGGTGTCTGATTCCATGAAAGAAAGGAGGAAGAGAAGGAACAGTAGAAAGGAGACAGGGAAAGTACTGCAGATGGTGATAGGTATCAGAACTTGGTTCATTGTTTTACTGTATTCTTCCCCCTTCCTTGAAAACCTCCCTCTTCAACTGTGCTCACCACTCTCTAGGCTCTGAGTCCTGAGCCCAGTTGCCTTTTGAAATGTCAGCCTCTGCTCACCATGGAGTTTTCCAGCTGGAACCTGCCACTCCACTTCAACACATCTCAACTCTCATCTAAGCCATGCTGATTGCTTCAATTATTCATTATTCAAATATTTATTGAGTACCTACTATGTGCTCTATAAATTCTGGGACTACAGCAGTAAACAGGATTGAAAAAACCTCTACCTTCATGCATCTAAACTGTTAATTTGGGAGACAAAAATCAATAATAGATATATAATATAATGTGTGACAGTTATAAGTCCCTGTGAAGAAAAATAAAGAGAGATGGAGTGGTGTGTGCATGCATACACACACACACACACACACACACACATCTTTTTTAGACAGAATGATCAAAGAAGGCTTCTCTTAGGAGGTTTAAACAGGTACCTAAATGACTGAAGAGAGTCATACAGCTATCTGGAGGAAAAACATTTCAGGCCAATATCCCAAATACAATGTGTTCCTAAGCAGCTACCAGCCTTCAGTGGGAAAACTACTGAAGACACTCCAGAACCTTCAGCAACCTTACAGCACAGCAGCTTGAAAGCTATTGGGTGTTCCAGTGACCATCAGTGGGTTCCCCAAACTTACCAACGTTGCTTTATAATATACGTGAACACCCTCAGAGTAAATGAACTCAACTGTGGTTGACAGAGCCATGGCCAGGACTGACACCAAACTGCTCTTTTTCACTGAGCTGCTCTGTAGTTCTCCACTCCCCCTGCCAAGCTTCCTCCTTCAAATGTGTTGTGTCTAGTCATGGTAAACCCCAGGGTTTTAAAAGGTCAACAAAGGAGTTACAATCATGGTTTCTTATTAGTCAAGAAAAGCAAATAAATAAATAAATAAAATAAAAAGGCTATACTTATCCATTGGCCAAGTATTACCCAAGCCTAAGGTAATTGCCTTCTGCTCATGAGAGTGTGATGCTGTGATCTATAAATTCCAGCAGGGGCCATGTCAATAGATCTGTTGGCTGTCAATCAAGAATGGACTAGCTATACAGTCTTATGCATCCTCTTTGTATTCTGTGTTCACAGAACTAGTGTACACTGTTAACTAGTATTCAAAGAATTAAAATCTGTTGGCAATATCATCCTGTCAATATCTCTCTCTTTCCCCAACACTTCCACAGGCTGTTGAGGCTCAATGTGGTGTGGACATTCTAGGGGTTGTCAGCCAGCTTTATGGACCAGGACTTGGTCTGGCAAGTCTTGTTCTCCACGCAATTCTGTACCACACTGATGGTCATGAACACTACCATCAGACAACCCACGTGGAGGAAGCAGGGACCTAAAATACCACTCCACATTCCTGAGACCATTGCTCTGTATCTCCTTCTTGGGAAAATAAATTAGTTGGCACCCTGCCTGTATTAAAGGATTGGAGTTATAATTTCAAAAGGATTAGCTTCTGAAGCAGCAGAGATTGAGATCAGAAAGCCAGGTTGGCTACACTTTATAAGCCTTTAAGTTAGTCATTTCAGATAGTGAGGCCATCAAAACACTACACAGGGGCTTTGTTTTGGATCCCTGTTGGGGGGACAGCAGACATACTCTTACACTGAAAGATCATTCACCCAGAAAAACTTCTGGCCAGAGTCATTCTGTGTGTTTGCAGCAAACACACTTCATGTAGAGCAGCAAAAAAGGCCTTTGCTAAGGCCTTTGATAAGGGAGTTGGTAATTGCGCATCCTGACTGTCCTGCATCACAGAACCATCCCCAGAGCTCACCATGGCTCAATGACAATGAATATGACCCTCAGGGACTTCTGGTGCCCCCCATGAGAATAGGTAGCTTCCAATACACCAATAAGAATAGCTATATTAATACCTGACAAAGTAGACTTCAGAAAAAAATTACTGTAGACCAAGGACATTATATAATGATGGAAATATAAAATCACCAGGAAGACATAATGATCCTAACTGTATACACACCAAACACTAGTCTTAAATTACATGAAATAAAATTGATGAAACTGAAAGAAGGAACAAACTCCCAAATATAGTTGGAGACTTCAACACCATCCCCCTCAGCAACCAATAAAACCACTAGGGGGGAAATCAGCAAAATATAGAAGATCTGAAGAACATAATCAACAGGATCTAATTGAAATATATAGACCACTTCTTTCAAAAGCGCAGAATACACATATATTTCAAGAATGCATGGGATATTAACCAAGATAAACCATATTCTTACCATGGGCCATAAAACAAACCTCATCAAATTTAAAAGAACTGAAACCATACAGTGTGTTTTCTGACTATAATGGAATCAAACTAGAAACCAACAACAAAAGACAACAGGAAACTCTCTCAACCCCTAGGAATTATACAACACACTTCTAAATAATCCATGGGTCAAAGATCAAAATGGGCTTAAATCTCAAAGGAGATTTTTAAAAATACATAGAACTGAATGAAATGAAAACACAACATATTAAAATATGAAGGTCATTGCTAAAAACAATGTTGAAAATAAAATTATAGCATTATATGCTTACATTAGAAATGAGGAAAGGTCTCAAATCAATAATCCAAGTTCTTACTTCAAGAAATTAGAAAAAGAAGCACAAATGAGCCCAGAGCAAGCTTAAGGAAGGAAAAATAAAGATAAGAGTAGAAATCATGGGGCACCTGGCTGGCTTAGTCATTGGAGCATGCAACTCTTGATCTCCAGGTCATGAGTTTGAGCCATATGTTGGGTGTAGAGATTACTTAAATAAGTAAATAAGTACACTTAAAAAAAGAGTAGAAAACAATAAAATTGAAAAAGGAAAACAATAGAAAAAATCAATTAAATAAAAAGCTAATTCTTTGGGATGGGGACCAATAAAACTCACAAACTGTCTCAAGATCGACAAAATAAAAACAGAGAAAACACAACTCACCAACATCAGGAATGAAATAGGAGCTATCACTACAGATCCTGTAGCCATTAAAAGAATAGACAATATGATAAACAGCTTTATTATACAATCAAATTTTTAAAAGAAATAGACTAAAACTTCAAAAACCACCAAACTATCCAAATTCAAAGAAGATGAAATTGACAATCTAAATAGCCTATAGCCATTTTTAAAAATTGAATTTGTAGTTAAAAACTCCTGGAAAACAAATCTCTAGGCCTAGTAGGTTTCCCTGGAGAATTCCACCAACTATGAAAGAAGAATCAGTATCAATTTTACACAGTCTCTTCCAGAACATAGAAGAAGATGGAACAATTCCAAATATTTTTTATAAAGCTATATTACCCTGACACAAAATCCAAACAAGATAATACAAAGAAGAAAATTACAGATTAATGTCTGTCATGAACTCATCAATAAAATATTAGCAAAGTGAATCCAACAATGTACAAAAAGTTATACACCATGACTAAATGAGTTGTAAAGCTGTTCAACATTCAAAAATCAATCAATGTACTTTACCATATCAACAAGGTAAGGAAGAAAAATTATCTGATCATATCAATGGTTACAGAAAAAGCATTTGACAAAAATTCAACATCAATTAATGATAAAAACTCTCTGAAAACTAACAAATAAAGGAGAACTTTCTCAATTTGAAAACCTCTATAAAACACCTACAGCTATCATTATACTAGAAGGTGAAAGACTAAACAATTTTCCTTAAGATTGGGAACAGGGCAGAGATGTCCCCTCTCACCACTCTTATTCAAAACAGTACTGATAATTCTAGTCAATACTATGCAATCAGGCAAGAAAAAGGAAAAAATGGCATAGTTTGGAAAGGAAGAAATAAAACCATCTCTATTTGCATATGACATGGTTGCCTATATAGAAAATCCCATGGAATCTATAAAAATACTGAAACTAATAAATGATTTCAGCAAGATCTCGGGATACAACATCAACATACAGAAACCGATTGAATTTCTATATACTAATGATGAACATGGAGAAACCAAAATTAAAGTACATATTATTTTCAATTGCCTTAAATAAAACAAAGCACACATAATAGTACATGGACAATAAAACAATATACACATAATAATACATGGACAGGATCTGCATGCTGAAAATTATAAAATGCTGATGAAAAAAGAGCTAAATAAATGGAGAAATATCTGCATTCATGGATGGGAACACTCAACACAGTAAAGATGACATTTCTCCCCAAATTGATCTACAGATGAATGCAATTCCTTTCAAAATCCCAGCAAGCCTTTTTGTATACATAGGCAGCTTATTTGAAGGCATAGGCCCCCAGAACAGTGAATATAATTTTGACAAAGAAGAATAAGGTGGTAGGATCACTCTGGCCAACATTAAGACTTACTATACAGCTACAGTAATCAAGATTGTGTGGTATTGGTGGAAGGTTCATCACATAGATCAACGGAATAGAATAGAGGACCTGAAATAGACCTGAAATAGACCCATACAAGTATGCTCAACGGATTTTTCACAACAGTGCACAACCAGCTCCATGGAAAAAGGATAGCCTTTTCAACTAATGGTATTGGAGCAATTAGACACCTGTAGACCAAAAAAGGAAAAAGCTCAAGTCTCACATTTATACAAAAATTAACTCAAAATGGATCATAGTCTCAAATGTAAACATAAAATAAAACTTTTAGAAAAAATATATGAGAAAATCTCTAGGATCTGCAATAAGGCAAGGAATGCTAGGCTTAACACCAAAAGCCACACACATAAAGGAAAAAGTGATAAATTGGATCTTGTCAAAATTGAAAAGTTTGAGTGAAGGCCATGTGAAAAAGATGAAAAGAGAAGCTACACACTAGGGTAAAATGCAGCTGACCCTTGAACACACAGGTCTGAGCTGTGTGAGTCCACTTACATGTAGAATTTTTTACACTACAGTGCTGTAAATGTATTTTCCCTTCCTTATGATTTTCTTAATGACATTTTATTTCTTTTACTTTATTGTAAGAGTACAGAATATAACACACGTAACATACAAAATATGTGTTAATCAACTGTTGATGTTATCAGTAAGGCTTCTGCTCAACAGTAGGCTATTAGTAGTTAAGTTTGGGGGGAGTCAAAAGTCACATGCAGAATTTGACTATGCTGGAGGGCCGATGTCCCTAACCCTTGCATTACTCGAGTTAACTGTATTTGCAAACCACATACCTGGCAAAGCATCAGTATCTAGAATATAGTAAGAACTCTCAACACTGAAACAGTTAAAAAAAAAAAAAAAAATCAAACATCCAATTAGAAAACGGGAACAAAAAACATGAGGAAACATTTTACCAAAGAGGATATACAGATGGCAAATAAGCACATGAAAAGATGTTCTATATGATGAGTCATTAGGAAAATGCACATTAAAACTATAATGAGATATTATTATATACCAAACGGAATGGCTAAAATAAAAAATAGTGACAACAACAATACTGGTGAAGATGTAGATAAACTGGATCACTTATATATCGCTGATAGGAATTTAAAAGGGTACCTTCACTCTGGAAAGCATTTTAGCAGTTTCTTAAAAAATTAAACACACAACTACCGTATGAGCCAGCAATTGAACACCTGGGGATTTATCCAGGAAAATAAAGATTTACGTTCTCACAAAACTTGTATCCAAATGTTCACAGCACTTTTATTTGTAACAGAACAAAACTGGAATCAATACAAATGTTCTTCAACCAACAAAAAGTAAATAAACTGAGGCACATCAATACCATGGAATACTACTCAGCAACAAGAAGAAATGAGCTATTGATATAATCAACAACTGGGATGAGTCTTTAGAAAATTATGCTGAGTGAAGGCACCTGGGTGGCTTAGTCGGTTAAGTGTCTGGCTTTGCTCAAGTCATGATTGCATCTTTCATGAATTCAAGCCCCACATTGGGCTGTCAGCACAGAGCCTGCTTCGGATCCTCTGTCCCTTTCTCTCTCTCCCCCTCTCCAACTCGTGCACAACGTGCTCTCTCTCTCTCTCAAATAACATAAAATTTTTTTTTTCAACGTTTATTTATTTTTGGGACAGAGAGAGACAGAGCATGAACGGGGGAGGAGCAGAGAGAGAGGGAGACACAGAATCGGAAACAGGCTCCAGGCTCTGAGCCATCAGCCCAGAGCCCGACACGGGGCTCGAACTCACGAACCGCGAGATCGTGACCTGGCTGAAGTCGGACGCTTAACCGACTGCGCCACCCAGGCGCCCCATAAAATTTTTTTTTTAATTATGCTGAGTGGAAAAGCCAATCCCACAACGTTACATACTGTATCATTTTTATCTAACTTTCTTGAAACGACAAAATTTTAGAAATTGAAGACATATTAGTAGTTGCCACTGGGAAACTGGGCAAAGTGGGATCTTCCTATTATTTCCTACAACTGCATATGAATCTACAAGTATTTCAATAAACAAAAATTCAACTTAAAAAAACTACATTTCCCAAGTCTCCCTTACAGCTAGAAGTTGTCGATGATATAGGAAGCAGAAGATATTAGTAGGACTTTTAAGAAAACACCTTAAGGAAGTCACATATGTCTGTTATGTCCCCTCCTCCCTTCCTCCTGCTTCTTACGAAGGATGTGAATATGATGAGTGAAAATCAGCAGTTATCATGGACCATGAGACAACACTGAGGGAAGAAACCACATGCTGAAATAGAAAGATAGGAACCTTGCTCACTGTCACCATGTATGGTTTATGCTTTTAGCATCGTGGTCTGTGTGATTGGCATCCCCTGGAGTTTTGCAGTGCCCAACCTAAGCAACTGAACACAGTGGTACAATCACCAACACTACAAAGCCACCTGGCGTTAACCTTCTAAACTTTTAAACCTTTAGATTTCTGTTACACAAGAAAGAAATCAATTTGTTTTATTCAAGCCATGTTATTTTTAAGTCTCTGATAGCGACCAAATGCAAATGTCAAAATCTGTATTCCATTATCTCCACACACCATCCTGGAAACAATGTCCTGAAAGGGTGTATCAAACCAGGAATTTGAAGTGATGCTGTATAGTGAAATAGACTGACTTCAGGTGAAACTTACTTTATAATACTCCACAGCAAATTATGGCTCCCAGCCCAGTAGGAGACCAGTAATCAGTACAACACTATTTGGGGGTGAAAGGGATCAGATTAGGTACCAAATAAAATGTTTTTTAAAGAAATGAGTATATCCATCTATACAAAAGAAAACTGTGACTTTTTTATTTTTATTTTTTAAACCAATATGTACCAGTATATACATACTTCCACCGGGTCAGAAGCTAGAGGACCAGGCCAGGGTAACCTAGTCCACCAGGAAGCATGGACCGGAGAGAGAAACATCGTGAGCCTTGAGTTCACATCTGTAACTAAGGTCTTTCCTCCAGTGAACCTGAAGAACCACCACTATTTCCTACAGGGCAAGTCTGGAAAGACAGAAGGTTCCTTCCCTATGCATAGGCTGGGACTGATAAGATGAAAGGGCTCCCTTTGTAGTCTCAGGAGCTCTAGCATCTCTCTCTGGAGATGCTTTAGCCTGCCCCTACTTCCTGAGCCTGCCTATTCCTGGAATTTGGGTCGGCAAGCCAGTGCTGTCCCCTCCTATGCTTTTGAGCCCAAAACCCTGCTCTGTGTTATAAATACCAGGCCCTAATACCTCCTCTCCCGGCAACTAGGGCATGAAGATTATTCAAAGAAAGAACTGTAGTCACTTGTCCTTGAAACATAGTCAGCATAAATTTAAGAACTCCAAATTGCCATCTGTTTTCTCAGGGCTGGATGGAAGCTATATGAAAGCAGGTGATTTTTTTCTTTCTGCATAACATAGAATATTAAAGCAGTTCCTTTTCTTTTTTTTTTAAATTTGTTAATGTTATTTTGAGAGAGAGAGAGAGAGAGACAGAGTGTGAGTGGGGGAGGGTCAGAGAGAGGGAGACACAGAATCCCAAGCAGGCTCCAGGCTCTGAGCTGTCAGCACAGAGCCTGAACCCATGAACCACTAGATCATGTACCTGAGCCGAAGTCGGAGGCTCAACCGACTGAGCCACCCAGGTGCCCCAAAACCGTTCTTTTTCTATAGAGTAAAAAGAACATGAGCTTTGGAGTTGGACAGGCCCCGATTAAGATTTCAGTTCCACCATTTTATAATTGTATGACCTTGGGAAAATTCCTTCCTGAGCTTCCCTTCAGCTATAAAATGCAAATGACAGCCACTAAGTGTAGACACAGTGACTGGTGAATAGGTGCACCATGAAGTTAACTCCCTCTGTATTATCCCTTCAACTTCCCCTTCACCTCTCTGTTCATAAACTGGTTCTGAAAGCACTTCCAGAAAGACCCTGCCTTGATGTGAATAATTACAGCATCAATGTCTTCTTCCCAGCAGGAAGGCTTTGAAGAGCCAGCATTCATGGAGAGTGTGTTTGTTCATATTTTAAAATTTCTATATTTGCCACGTGCAATAACTGGGACAGTGTTCAGGAATTGCTCTGCCCGCACCCCCACCGAGTCAAGGGTTCTCCAGGTACACTGGTGAACTGCAGCACTTACCACATTGGCCAGCTGTGTGATGGCCACTTCAAAATGCACCGTGACCGGTTCAGAAACGTTTTCCACAGGCCTGATGAACTGGTTATAATGAGAAAACAGTTTGTGAAAGAGCCTCTCTTCAGATGCACAGCCTGCAGAGCCTGCATGGCCAAGCAGAGGAAGAGTTAGAGAGGCCAAGAGGGTGTTCACAGATGGGGAGGTTCTGGCAGCTCCCATCGCCAGGCCACTAGGACAGTGGGGTTCCCAGCCACCTGAGCTCTCCCGCCCCTGTGTTCTGTCCACCCACACAGGCTTCCCCTGGTGCCCCATTGTACCTAGCCTCTCAGAGCCCTGAAGATAAGAAGAGTAATGCCTACTCCCAGAAATATTAGGATATCAATAAAATACTATTGTAAGAGCACTTTACAAGTTCTAATGCACCACAAATACAAAGGGACAGCATGAGCTCCAATTTTTGCTTATGTCATTGAAGATAACTCACGATCTTACTGATCTGTTTTTAAGGAAGAGTCCTGCCTTTTCTGTCAAAATGCTGATCCAACCACCTGTTTCTACAACCAACAAGGTGTTTAGCTGGGGGACCTCCACCAGCAAACTGAAATAACTAGTAAGTTTATTAAGACCTTAGCAAGCCGTATTTCTTTTAAAAGCTGATTCAGATTCAATTATTTAGGAGACTTGTGTCAAGTGCAAGGTTTTTAAGGCAAACTTATTTAATTGTTTTAAAGAATTCATACTAGCTCTTAAATAACAGAGTTTTCAGTCACTAAAATCTACACAGTTTAATGTGAATGTCTGTATTTTTCCAAGAATGCATCAAAGCAGATACTTGCCTTCCTTTGACATTATTCATTTCATTAATACCCCTCTATATTTTCCCTTATAGAACTCAAATTTGACATCAGAAAAACAATTCTCCAAATTCCAAAAGGGATTTATATCTTGAAAGACAGAAGATTAAAGGCACTGAAAAACTTCATTCGGCAAAAATGAACAAAAGGATAGCTGTTATATTACTAAATAAAGAGTCGGTGACAAATGCACTTGGAACAAACTCTGAGATTTCATCAGGAAAAAGCAATTTTAAAATGTGAAATAGTACTCTTGCCACCATAATTATAATGCTAGAAATATTTCTGTGTAAATAGACAATAAAAAAATCTCTCCACTACTCCATTACCATTTCCCCCTCTTGAGATATTATAGATAACCCTCTGTGAATCTTGAAGAACAAGTCCCTCTGCAAAGCTAACATGGGAATGTGGTTTTCTGCAGCAGAACAGCACTTGTCTATTTCCAAGTCTTAACTTTTAAAATGAATTATCTTACTCTTAGGACACATTCCCGCATAGTAATATGACATGTTTCCCAAAACAAAGATGATTACCTTCAAAATGGAAGGGTTCATGGACTAAGTCTCAGCTAACAAACAAATCATAGTTGTAAAAAAAAATTAAATACAAATACAGATAAATCAGTTGAATAATCCATACCAGAGATGGATAGAAAACTGCATCACTATATTACCATATTTTTATTGGAACAATAAAATAAGATATGGTTTACAATGTTTCATTGTCTTCCCTGCACCATCTCCAAAATCTCATGTCAGTGTTAAAACCTAACCAGTAAGAAATAGGTTAATTAACAGTTATAACAGTAGTAATTCCTGTGGCAGACCCTCTACATATTTACACAAAGAATATTTCATCTCTGCTCAAACACAACTAGAAAAGAAGAATAAATGTATGTAGCTGAAAAGAGAATATGAGATAAAGCAGAAATAAAACCTACCTTTAAAGAAAGGTATGAACATACACAACCAGAGACACAAACCAAAGTGAAGGAATCCCTGGCCCTCGCTGGTCAGCATGATGAAACACACTTTGATTTCTTTTCTGGTCAAAGGATTGTGGAAAACAAAGAGCTACCAGACAGCCACAAGCATCAGACCTTTAAATCATCAGAGTCCCACTGCAATCCATGTGTGTCTTCCGTGAAATAAAAACATTCACAAACATAACACGGATGTTCCCAATATCAGAGACTGAGGCCAACAAAAGGGCAAATAAAAGGACTCCATCTGATGTCAGATGAATCATCACTTTCCTGTCACCCTAGATCTCTTTCGTGCAAGAACAGTGAAGAAAAGCAGTGAGAGAACGCTAAGCAGGCAGGACAGAGAGAGGACGGAAAACACTGCCTGCCTTTGATCTTCTGTAGTACAGTCTCAGCATTAATCCTTGGGAGAAGGAACACCCATTTTTCGACCTCCAAGTCCAGGTAAAGCACGTGCTAGGTCCCAGACAGTATGGTCTGATTCACTGAGTTGTCTAGTTAATCAAGGCTTACCCTTGTTATTAGAAAACTTTCTAAAATATGAGTCTCTTTTCCTGTCTTAATAGATGTGGTTTAGAGAGAACAGCACTCATCTGATTTTGCCGGACTCCAGGGCTCCTAGTGTCTTGTCTTTCCGAGGTCAGAAATCACCATCCAGGATTAGAGATTAAGTGTCAGAATGAGAAGGATGAATACCAAACACAGGATGCCACCTGGACAGCCCTATATTTATTTAAACATCCCTGTCACCAACTGGTTTTCCTAGAAGTTTCTTCTTGCTTCTGTAAGTTCAATGTCAATAGGATTCTGGTAAGATTTTGGTGTTGGTTAAAGAGAAGTTAGACGCACAACAAAATGAAAAGGCAACCTGCAGAATGGGAGAAAATTTGCAGCCATATGTCTGACAAGGAATTAATATCCAAAATATATAAGGAACTCAATATCAACTCAATATCAAAAAAAGTCCAATTTAAAAATGGGCAACAGACTTGTATAGACATTTTCTCAAAGAAGACATACATATGGCCTACAGGTATGTTGAAAGTGAGTCACTAATCATCAGGGAAATGCAAATCAATCACAATATGACATTACCTCACACCTATTGGGATGGTTATGGTCAAAAAGACATAAGGTAAAAAGTGTGAGGGTGTAGAGAAAAGGAATCCCTTGTGCACTGTTGGTGGGAATGTAAACTGGTGCAAGTGCTATGGAAAACAGCATTGGGGGGAGGTGTTCCTCAAAACACTACAAAGAGAACTGCCAGGCACACAGGGCCCGCCATTCGCTTGGCTCATGCCTTTGCAGCTACCAGAATTGCCTCTGCACCTGAGAGGAAGATTATGCGGGAGCCAGTGAGAACTCTCTTCCTGCTAAGATGTCTTATAGTGTGCTGATTAAAGTCCTACACGGAGGCTGCGGGTCATATCATGACATGTGAGACCAACACTGACAAGATGTATCATGGGAAGCTCAGTGGCAGGGAGGACAACATAAACTGCCAGATGGCCAACATCGCGGTCCCATACAGGGAAGGTCCAGTGGCACAGCTGGAGCAGGTGTACATCCGTGACATTAAGATCTGCTTTGTCAGACAGATACCATATGTTTTCACTCTTATGTGGATCCTGAGAAACTTAACAGAAACCCATGGGGGAGGGGAAGGAAAAAAAAGAAAAAAAAGAGGTTAGAGTGGGAGAGAGCCAAAGCATAAGAGACTCTTAAAAACTGAGAACAAACTGAGGGTTGATGGGGAGTGGGAGGGAGGGGAGGGTGGGTGATGGGCATTGAAGAGGGCATCTTTTGGGATGAGCACTGGGTGTTGTATAGAAACCAATTTGACAATAAATTTCATATAATAAAAAAATAAAAAAAAAATTAAAAAAAACAGAAAAAAAAAGATCTGCTTTCTCACTTCGCCTGACATGCTGACAAATGTGCCCATGTTAAAGAGCATGAAAAATAAACACCAAGGCTCAGGGTCTGGCCGAGGAAAAGCTGCTATGCTGAAGGCCCAAGTGGCTGCAAGAGGAAGAGGACGTAGAATGGGGTGTGGAAACGTCTTCCAGAAATAAAGATAAATTTATCTGTTAACAGAACTTTGTGCTATTTTTTCTTTTAGGTTTTCTGGGTTCAGGGGTGTGTGCACTTATGTATATATTCTAGGTTTTCTTTTTGACATCTTTCACTTTAGATCAGATCTAAATATATATGGTGATGATGGTTGGGTCGTTTTTAATATTTCAAAAACAATAATAAACATTAAAATTTTTTAAAAATTCCACATGATCCAGCAGTTTCATTTCTGGATATATATCCAAAGGAAATCAGTATCTCAAAAAGATATCTGGGGGCGCCTGGGTGGCTCATTTGGTCAGTTGGTTGGTTTCTGACTCTCAATTTGGGCTCAGGTCATGATCTCAAGGGTCAAGGGTTCAAGCCCAAGTCGGACTCCCCACTGACAATTAGGGCCTGCTTGGGATTCTCTCTTTCTCCTTCTCTCTCTGCCGCCCCCCCCCCCCCCGCCGCTTGTGCTCTCTCCCTCGAAATAAATAAACTTAAAAAAAAATTTAGAGAGATCTGCACTTCTCTGTTCATTGCAGCATTATTCACAATAATCACCGTATGGAAACAACTTAAGTGTCTGTCAATGGATGAATAGACAAAGATGTGGCATATATATGTGCATGTGTGTGTGGAATATTGCTCAGCCATGAGAAATTCTGCCACCTGAGACAACGTGGATGAATCTGAAGGACAGTGTGCTAAGTGAAATAAGCCAGACACAGAAAGCCAAATACTGTATGATCTCACATATGTGTGGAATCTAAAAAAGTCAAACTCATAGAAGCAGAGAGTAGGCTGGTGGACACAAACTTCTAGTTATAAAATTAATCAGTTCTGGTGATCTAATGTGCAGAACAGTGACTATAGTTATTACATATTTTAAATGTGCTAAGAGAGGGGTACCTGGCTTGCTCAGTTGGTAGAGCATGTGACTCTTGACCTTAGGGTTGTGAGTTCGAGCCCCCCCGTAGGGCGTAGAGTTTACTTAAAACAATAAAATTTAATTTTAAAAAATGTTTTAAGGGGCGCCTGGGTGGCTCAGTCGGTTGAGCGTCCGACTTCGGCTCAGGTCAAGATCTCGAGGTTTGTAAGTTCGAGCCCCACGTCAGGCTCTGTGCTGACAGCTCAGAGCCTGGAGCCTGACTTGGATTCTGTGTCTCCCTCTCTCTCTGCCCCCTCGCTGCTCATGCTCTGTCTCTCTCTGTCTCAAAATAAATAAAACATTTTTAAAAAATTAAAAAATAAAAATAAAAAAATGTTTTAATTCTTCTAAGAGAGGGATCTTAAGTGGTTTCCTCAACACACACAAACACAGTTGGTTACTAAGTGAGGCAATGGATATGTTGACAAGCTTGACTGTGGTATCATTTCATAATGCATATGCATATCACATCATCACATTGTGCACGTTAAATATATACAATTTTTATTTGTCATTTGGACCTCAATAAAGCTGGGGAAAAAGAAGAGAAGTTAGACCCGAAGATGATCCCTCAGGGCCTTCCCATCCAAACATTCTGTGACATCATCACAAATGTAGCACATTTTGCCATTGTGCAGAGTTCAGACCAATGACTTTCCTCAAAATTCTATTAACCTCGGGGCGCCTGGGTGGCGCAGTCGGTTAAACGTCCGACTTCAGCCAGGTCACGATCTCGCGGTCCGTGAGTTCGAGCCCCGCGTCGGGCTCTGGGCTGATGGCTCAGAGCCTGGAGCCTGTTTCTGATTCTGTGTCTCCCTCTCTCTCTCCCCTCCCCCGTTCATGCTCTGTCTCTCTCTGTCCCAAAAATAAAAATAAACGTTGAAAAAAAAAAACAGAATTGTGTCTAAATTTAAAAAAAAAAAAAAAAATTCTATTAACCTCATATCTCTTGACAGAATGAAAGAGGAACCAACATTTAGCACCAAACTTAGGACCAGGCCAGTGCTGGCTGACTGCTTCAGACATGTCATTTTAAGATGTCACTCAAGCACTTCCTTAGCAGATGGGCTTCTGTCCTTTGCTGAAGTATCCTGTGGAGTTTGGAGAGAATCAAAGGTGATAAAGAGTAGAAGCCTGGACACTTTACCATGAGGGGATAACGTGCACATCACACCCCAAAATAGCACAATGCCTCCCTCGTTTTTTAGAGTAAAACCCATATCAAGTTGGCTGTTTTCCAAAACACCAACAATACCCTCACCGTTTCTATTTCTTAGGCTTTGATTGATTTGTTCTTCACACTTTCCAACAGATGCACATGCAGTCTGTCAAGAAACTGTTGTTTACATCTTTTGTTGTATCCAACAATCCTTCTCTATAGCCATAACCTGTCACTTTAAGAACCACTCCAGGGGAGCAATTCCTCTGGGATGGGCCCCACATCAGCTCTGATTTTACAGGAGCAGTCTGTCTGTCCCATGAACCAAGTGCAAGAGTGGGCGGACCAGGGACTTTATGAGAGGAGGTCACAGAAGAGCCTCACTGGAGGTGAAGAATACAGAGGGAAGAGATTGGACTTTGGAGTCAAACAGACCTGGATTTAGATTCTGGCACTGATGCTTGGGGGATATTTAGACAAGTTATTTAAACTCCCTTAGCTCTGTCTTGAGAAAAATGTGATCAAATTCAGTAATATAAATCATTTAATCTATCCCTATCCATTTTTTCATGTAATTTTTGTTTTAAATAATTCATTTAAGTATCTCTACACCCAGCATGGGGCTTGAACCCAGGACCCCAAGATCAAGAGTCACACACTGCCGACTGAGCCAGCCAGGTGCCCCTCTTGCCTTTCACACTACAAACAGATTACACAATTAAGTAGCTCTTGGGCCTGAACTTGTAGGAAAAATTGGCTGTATTTTAAATGCTTATATAGAATATACATTCTCCTATGTCAAAGGAAATTTTATACTATCCTTTATCATCAGAAAAAATTTTAAGTTTTGTAATCAATTATGGGTTTGCCTCCTGCTTTACATTCTTTCTGAAAATTGCAGGGATCGAAGTTTAAAACAAATACACAGGAGAAAAAAAGTGCAATTTAAAAAAAATTTTTTTTTTTTTTTTTTTTTTTTTTTTTTAGAGAGAGAACGGAACTTGCATGCATGCCCTGAGAGGGAGAGGGGCAGAGGGAAAGAGAGAATCTTAAGCAGGCTCCACACTCAGCATGGAGCCCGATGCAGGGCTCAATCTCATAACCCTGGGATTACGACCCATACCGAAACTAAGAGTCAGACGGTCTACAGCTGAGCCACCCAGGAGCCTCCAAAATTTTTTTTTAAAATTTAATTCAAGAAACAAAAGAATTAAAGACATTTTATCTTTTCCTGGTGTTGCTGGTTGCCATTTCATGTTCACATTCCTGTAATTAGTTTTAGCTGCATTCTTGAACCAACCAAAAGTTTAATGCCGGTCATGGTTTTTGGAGATGAAAAGGCTGAGTGAGAGGTTACCCAACATGGGAAGAGTCCTGTCTTGCCCTCCCCACTCTCAGCCCCTTCATTCCTCTTAGCCTGTTCCAAAAGGAAAAAGGAAGAAGCAATGGAACTTTTTTCAAGGTCCATGAAAACTATGGACCCTATGCCTCTCCTCCATCCCCTATGCATACCAAACACAATTTGACATCTAATTCCTAGAGATTCCTAACCCTGGGGAGGGGGTAACCATAGCCGGTTTTATGGTTTTCCCACTTTCTGTTCCCAGTGACCCCACATCCTCCCTTCAAAAAATAACATTCTAAAGAGCTAATGTGTCAGGAAATTGATAAGCTTCAGAGACTAATTGTTGGGTTCCCTTTATTCGGGAGGGAGGTGGGGCACAAAGCCCAACTCAATCCTGAGATCAAGACCTGAGCTGAGATCCAGAGTTGGACGCTTAACCCACTGAGTCACCCAAGCGCCCCTAGTTCCTTTTTCATTTTTATCTGTAGACGCTAACTTCAATTTGGAAGTTTTTCTGAGAAAAAACCCAAACAAACAGTGATATTGCTTAATATGAAACTTTTAATTATTAATATTTTTAAGCACCCCCCAGTTGCTAAATTAAAGTCATTGCTTCGTTCATTCTAAAAACAAGGGCGACTATTTGAAAAACTCTATAAAATTAGTTATGTGCTTATTTGAAGTCTGAAGGGTTTATGGCGTAGAAATTGCACGGATGAACATTTTGTTGACCTTTCTCCAACTGTCAGTTCGCTTTAAACTCAAAACGAGAAGACTCTTCAGTTGTCCCTAAAGAAATGTAAAGGAAATAACACTTTAAACATGTATTATTTATAAATCCATTGCAGCAAAACATCATCAATAATTTAATGATCCCATATGCCGGTTGTTTTTTTTTAACTACTGTCATTAAAACTGTCACATGTTCAATATCCTAGTCAGTAGTATTTCACATCCACCTCACTTGACATTTCCCACACAGGAAAAATAAAACAGCAGTAAGGTAAGTATTCAAATTAGATGCTAATTTTTAGACCACGAAGAAACATTTAATAAATAGCTCATAAGAGAGACTCGAATTAATCCTTACGATACCTATGTTTTGTCCACCTGATTTTTTTTTTTTTTTTTAAAGAGGAAAGCCTTAGAACCTAGGGTGAGGTAAAGCAGTGAAAGAAAGTTGAAACTGGGTTGAAATGCTAAGATCGTGCATAGCAATGATGGATCCTTCTTAGCAGCCTACATGCCAATCAGCAGGCAAAGTAAGCCCTTTACATTCTCTCTTTTAATCCCCACAGTAACTCTAGGAAGTGAGATTCAATGTCATAGGTGAAGACAATGACACTCAAGCAGGTCCTTGCTTAAAGGTCCAATGGCTGAGTTAGGATTCCAATCTCAGTCTGTCTGAATCTACAGTTATGCTTTCACCTTAAAGCCATATTCAAGTGCTTTTAGATCTATGAATACCTTATAAGTTCAATATATTTTTAGAGGGTTGTTACTGAAATGGACCATGGTTAGCACTAACTTCATTTGCATTCGCCATGGATCCCTCACATAAGACAAAGTTAATATATAAAGGGAGTTGTAGTGGAGCACGTAATGCCAAACAGAAATGAAAGACCAGAGATTGCCCCACTTAAGTCACAAGCTGACATCAGGCAAGTTCCCAACTCTGGAAGCGTGGGTGACGGCAGCCACATCACATCTTCGGGGGTGCTGTTGCTGGCTGTGCTGTGAAGGTCGATAGGCCAAGCACTTACTGGTGAAGGGCATGATGGGCCACACTCTTCCAGCCAGAATGATTCCTACACAGACCTTTGGGAATTCTGTAACTTCCCTCCAGGCTTTCCTCTTCACTAAATGGGCAGCAATTATCTCTGGGTTCTTCAACTTAGAACGGAATGTGCTTAACTCATAAATCCCCTAAAAAAAAAAATCAATTCAAGGTTACCATTGTCCCAGAACCCAGCAGTAATAGAATTGTAACAAAATTTATCACACTTACAGTAGACCCAGCTCTATGGTGGTAAATAGGAATAACAATGCCAATTTGTATCCATTTCTGAGGGCTGTTCTAACAAATGACCACAAAGTTGTTGGCTTAATGCAACAGAAGGTTACTCTCTTGCAGTTCTAGAGGCTAGAAGTCAAAATCAAGGTGTCAGCAGGACCACGCTCCTTCTGGAGGCCTTCAACTGTGGTCTTATTGGGTAATCCAGGATGAACCCATCTCAAGATCCTTAACTAAGTTACATCTGCAAAGCCCCTTTTTCAAAGAAGGTAACATTTACAGCTACCAGGGGTTAGGGCACAGACACATGTATTTTTTGCCCGGGGTGGGGGGGCACTATTCAACCCACCACAGAATCTCACGGGATTGTGGTGAAGATTTAATTAGAAAGTGTATGTAATAGCAGCTACTGAAGTGCTATAGGGGCAAATACACATTCATTTTCATTTTCCAGAGAACAGTGCTCTGACGTGTACAACGGACTTTGCGGACCAGTGGGGAGGCCCAGAAAGTATGACTGCTTTTGAATAGAGTGGGAGATTCCTTGTTCTTTCACCGAAGACATTCTGAAAAGTCCTGATTTTCCTGATTAGTAGTTCAAATGTTAGTGTGCATCAGAATCAAGGGTATGAGGCAATCTTAAAAGACCAGTAGGTTGGGTGTCCAACTCTTGATTTTGTTTGGGTCATGAGCTCATGGTTCATAAGACTGACCCCCTGAGCTGCATGGGGCTCTGTGCTGACAGCGAGGAGACTGCTTGTGATTCTCTCTCCCTCTCTTCTCTCTTGCCCCCTCCCCTGCTCTCTCTGTCTCGCTTAAGATAAATAAATAAACACTAAAAACAAAACAAAACAAAAATAAATTAAAACAAAACAAAAACAAACAAACAAAGATCAGATTCTGGGGGACGTCCTCAGAAATCCTGATTCACCAGGTCCGGGATCTGGAAACCGCATTTTTAAAAAGCTCTGTAGTTGATCCTGACGCAGGTGGGCAGTGGTACACACGTGAGGAGCTCCTCCAGTGAGCTACGGGATTTCCACACGGTCCATCTACGGTGTGCTTCTGTGATATTATAGAGTTAGACGTTTCTAGGACATATGTGTCCCCACAAATGCATAGGTTGTAAAACAGAAATGTTAGAGATATTCTGAAGTTGCTATACAAGCACTGTGTTTTGTGTGGAGAAGCTCATTCAACATAGGTGTTTACTAAGTCCTACTGTGCTTTGGGCACAAGGATAGATGCTAAAACATAGCTGTAGAAAATTCACATTTATGTTTTCAAGTAGCCATGGAATATTTACAAAAATTGACCTCTTATTAGGACCAGAAAAAGTCTCACAAAGTAGCAAAGAATCTACCATATGGAACATTCTCTGTCCACAAAAAAGCAAACTAAAAATTCCAAGATAATGCTCCAAACTTCCCTTTCTTGAAGATGTCAAAATGTTGTATCAGTTTTCTCTTTTTCTAGGGTCAGGGAGGTAAGGCTAACAGTGGATGGGAGTCATGTGGCTCAGGTTTCAGTCCGAATATAACAAGGATCATATCAACCCTAAGGTGCTGATCACACCAGTTCTGCAGCATGCAGCCCCTTCCCAAAGATGCCTTGCTATTCTGGCTGCTGCCCAGGCCTCCGTGAGGCTTGCCTCTGCCCCCAAGCCTTCTTGCTACTTTGCAGAGCATGGCTGTCTTCCCAACATCAAAGCCTCCCTAAGGTCTGAGAGGTAGAGATGAGGAATGGGGGATGGGAGAGAGGATCTGGGCAGGGAAGAACCACAAAGAATCACCAACCCCACAAATCGTGAGGCTGTTTGTGCCCAAAGCCTTACCTGGACTTTATAAACATGACGTTAGGGGTGCCCGCTGGGCCCTCAGGTAGGATACAGTCTCCACTAGCTAAACCCTGCACTCTCAATGCACCCTCTCTCCTGGAGCCCCCACACCAGAACACCTCCTTCTTCCTCAAACTAAAAAGGCAGAGGCCCGAAGACTTACCTATGGATGTGAATTGCTGGGGAGAAGGTTGGCACCAGGAAGCTCCAACGTCCAGAAGCAGCAAGTGAAAGAAGGGAATGAGGAGAGAGGAGTGAGGCACTCCTCACAGGGGCCACTGGGGTGGCTCACTCTACGTGCTGTTACTCATAGAGTTACACGGGGAGGAGAAAGAAAGTCAAACTTGTGGAAAGGGAAGTGTACTGTTGCCTAGAGCTTTGCCTAGAGCCCCATGGCAAAGCAGAAAGTAGTGTGCCAGAGGCAACCATGGCCGTGTCAAGAGACATGGCTCTGCCTCCCCCAACACCTGTGCCCCGTGCACAGTAAGACCCTGATTTTACCTCTCCGGGCAACAACTTCTTCCTTCAAAGGAGGTGAAAGGACCAGAGGAACTCAAGGCCCCAGCTCTTCGTTACACTCAACGAAATATAGCAACATGAGCAGTGGTAGCCTACTGTGGGCAATGTTTTCTTTTTTTTTTATTATTATTTTTAATGTTTTTTATTTTTTATTTTTGAGAGAGAGAGACAGAGTGAGAATGGGGGAGGAGCGGAGAGAGAGGGAGACAAGTAGGCTGTCAGTACAGAGCCTGACGCGGGGCTCAAACTCACAAACTGTGAGATCATGGCCTGAGCCGATGTCAGACACTTAACTGACTGAGCCACCCAGGCACCCCACCAATGTTTTAATTTAAAAACTAGCCTAATATTAGAAGGTGCAGAGAGGTGCCTTGAAAGAAAGCAAGAAAGCATTCATTTAAATGAGATGAACTAAGGGGAGCAGGCAGGGCAGGGGGAAAAAAGAAGTGAGAAAGCAGGGTATCTAGAGATGGTTAGTAGATCAATTTGGCTACTCAACTGAGGAGTGATGATGCCATTGGATGGAGAGCTCGGAGCTAGATTTTGGAGGAACTTGAATGGTAAGCTAACAGATTTAGTCTTTGGGTAATAGGAAACCACTGGAAAGTTTGAATATGGGATTCACATGATGGAAACTGTGTTCTGAGAGCATTAACTTCCACTTTGTAGTGTTTGTTTTGATGTATCAGATTTTTGTTTTCAATAATTTATAAGTATTTTCTCTAGCATATTTCAAGGAATTGAAAAGGATTGAAATGCATTAAACTAATTCTCTTAAGACATCTTAAGACTTTAAAACCCTGTGTTCTTTTCGAGTCCAATGCTCTCATGACTTACAAGAAAAATTTTAGAATCTACTGCAAATACATACGCTACTACAGTTTTTACATTTTGTTTGGGCTTAAGGAATTTATAACCTAAGACTTGAATTATATAGTTTCCGTGTGCTCTCTAGAGAGTTCGAAACTAAGTAGGTTAATTTATCTGATATCTTATAGTTCAGTTGAAATGATTGACAAGGCCATTTTTCACTTTCCCTAACAAATATGAGGTTACACCAAAGGAATTCGGCTGTTTTGATCTGTTTTTGAGCCTAATTTTGTATGGCTCAGCCAATTATATTGTTATATGTTCTGTTATATGTTATATGTTCTAATGTTCTTTTTCCTTTAAAAGTGTCCATAGAGTATATATATATGTATGGCATTGGGGAGAGGGAGAGGTTACTGGGATAAATAGTAATAATCCTTACTCTCATATACCATAAAATCTAGAAGATTCTCAAACTTTCAAGTATATAAGAATTATCTGGAGATATTTTTTGAGGGGGAGATTTTTTTTAATGAAAATCCCCAGAAATTCTAATTTTTACCCAACACATAAAGTCAGAGTTCTCAGACTATCCTCTCTCAAACACTGATCTACAGAGAGAAGCATTTTAATGACTAATATGTGTGGGATGTGGGATAGCTACAAGTCAGAGGAGGACCATTTTCTCCCTGGAACTCTGAGGAATTCACACAACATTTAGAAGCTATTGTCTACTCAATGTCCTCCCAGAAACAGTCAGATGACCTTTGGAGAAAAGGATTAGGTAGAAAGAAGAATCAACTTTGCACTGTTAATATCACCTCCCTTGCCAATGGGTCTCCCAAGTTAGTAACAGTCTTGTTTTCAAAAATGGCCCAGAAATAGATCACTAATCTAACTGTCTCAGCTTGGTAAAAGTATTCTAAATGGCCAAACTTCTATTTTCTAAGTAGAAAGTTCAGATTAGAATTCAGTAGAAATTCAGAATTTTTATTTCCAGCAATATGACATACACTAAAAGTATCGGAAAGCTTTTGAGAACAGAACACTTAAAATGAGATTTAAAATACAAAAAAAAAAGGGGGGGGCACCTGGCCGGCTCAGTTGGTTGAGTATCAGGCTCTTGATTTAGACACAGGTCAAGATCTCATGGTTCATGTGTTCAAGCCCCATGTTGGGCTCTGTGCTAACAGTGTGGAGCCTGCTTGGGATTCTCAGTCTTACTCTCTCTCTGTCCTTCCCCCCATTATCTCTTTCTCAAAATAAATAAACATTTTTTAAATACCAAAAGAAAATCTTTTTAAATTTTTTTCAATGTTTATTTATTTTTGAGAGAGAGATGGAGACAGAGAATGAGTGGGGGAGGGGCAGAGAGAGAGGGAGACACAGAATCCCAAGCAGGCTCCAGGCTTTGAGCTGTCAACACAGAACCTGAACCCATGAACCTTGAGATCATGACCTGAGCCAAAGTCAGAGGCTTAACTGACTGAGCCACCCAGGTGCCCCGCAAAAAAAATTTTTTTTTAAATGTTTATTTATTTGGAGAGAGGAGAGAGAAGGAAAGCATATGTGCATGCGGGGTATGGACAGAGAGGAGGGGGAGAAAGAGAATCCCAAGCAGGCTCCACGTGGTCAGTGCAGAGTCCCACAGGGGGCTTGATCCCAGGAACCATGAGATCATGACCTGAACCAAAATCAAGAGTCAGATGCTTACTCAACTGAGCCACCCAGGTGCCCCCCCTCAAAATCTTTTTAATTCATGGATGAGATGGCAGGAAAGAGAAAATCATGAAAGTCACTGAAAGAGTGAGAGAAAAAGGAAAGGAAAGGAAAGGAAAGGAAAGGAAAGGAAAGGAAAGGAAAGGAAAGGAAAGAAAGGAAAAACATTACAGGCCCCAAATCCAGATAGGTATACCAGCCAAACAGGTAATGAAGCAATAAAGAGAATATTTGCCCTAAGGTAGCATCTGTTGATCCCTGGTTTCAGAGAGGAGACAAAGCTGTAGAGTCCCCACCCCCTCACACCATGAGTTTAGGGCTGGTGCTCACCCTATTTCAGTTACACAGGAAACCCCAAGGGGAAAATCCAGTTTAAAATGCACAGAGTGCACAGGTTGGCACCTGCCCCCTTCCCTGCAGGTACCTGAAAGAAGCAAAGCATATCTTTTTTGGATGCGCCCTTTGAAGCCCAATCCTCAAAAACTTCAGACAGATAAAACTCTATATAATATGAGGAATAGTTTTTAAAAAATCACAGACACATAAGGGCGCCTGGGTGGTTCAGTTGGTTAAGCGTCTGACTTCAGCTCAGGGCACGATCTCGCAGGTTGTGAATTCAACCCTTCACGGGCTCTGTGCTGACAGATCAGAGCCTGGAGCCTGCTTCAGATTCTATGTCTTCTTCTCTGTTCGCTCTCTGTCTCTCTCTCAAAAATAAATAAAAAACATTATTAAAAAATCATAGACGCATAAAAAAATAAGCCACTCTGAGTAGAAGTCCAAAGAAAAAGTAAACTACAGAATAAAGCTTGCAAAGATTTAGTTAAAAATTATTTATCAGATACAGATTCTGAAATATATTTTACATGTTTAAAGAGAAATAAAAGATGGTTATCATAAATACGATAAAGGAACAGGAGACTCTCAAAATAACCAAATGACAGATACGAAAAAGAATCATATAGAACTTCTAGAAAAGAAAAACATAATTAAAATTAGAAACTAAATAGATGGCTTAGACTGAAATTAGACATAATGAAATAGTGATTTGAAAAACTATTTAGAATGCAACACAGAGACAAATAAATGGAAAATATAAGAGATATTAAGAGACATGGAGGAAAGAGAAAGAAGGTCTAAGATTGATACATCTAATTAGAGAGGATAGGCTAGGATCACAAGGGAGTCGGTACGACAGGTGAGATAATAATGGCTAAAGGTTTTCTAGAATTTATTAAAGATATTACATTTATAAATTGGTATAAATACCAAGCAGGACAATTACAATGAAATCCACAGAGCAGTAAAAATACAGAATGCCATAGGAAAAAAAAATCTCAAAAGAAAGCAGGTAGGAAGACAAATCACATACCAAGATATGATTTAGACTGAATATAAATTTACCTATAGCAACAATAGAGGTAAGAAGGTGGCGGAATAGTATCTTCAAAGTGCTTAGAGAAAACTATTGTCAACCTACAACTGTGAACCTTATAACACTGTCTTTCAAAACTGGGGTGAGGGGCGCCTGGGTGGCTCAGTTGGTTAAGCGGCCGACTTCAGCTCAGGTCACGATCTCGCGGTCCGTGAGTTCGAGCCCCGCGTCGGGCTCTGTGCTGACAGCTCAGAGCCTGGAGCCTGTTTCAGATTCTGTGTCTCCCTCTCTCTGACCCTGCCCCGTTCATGCTCTGTCTCTCTCTGCCTCAAAAATAAATAAAACGTTAAAAAAAAATTAAAAAAAAAACCTGGGGTGAAATAAAGACATTTTCAACAGAGATAATACAACCTAAGAGTTAACTAAGAGACCCTCACTGTAGTACCTTCTAAAAGATGTACTTAAGAAAGAAGGAAAGTGGGGCACCTTGGTGGCCTAGTTGTGTAAGTGTCCAACTTTTGATTTCAGCTCAAGACATGATAACACAGTTCGAGGAATCAGGCCCCCCATCTGGCCTTTGGATGATGCCACAGAGCCTGTTTGGGATTCTCTCTCTCCCTCTCTCTCTGCCCCTCTTCCTCTCATTCTCTCTTTCTCTCTCAAAATAAATAAACATTTAAAAAAAAAAGAAGGAAAGAGATCATATTAGATTAGAGAGGAAAGAAGAAATAGCAAGCAGCATCATAAACATGTAGATTTGTAAACAAACATTACTTGACTATCGAATTTTTTTGATACTCTCTAAATTTTGTGTCCAAGGCAAGAGCCTCACTCACTTCACTATGCCCTGGGGGGGGATCTCATCATTCAATGGGAAGAATTTCACTTTATCTCCCTATTTTCAACATGGTACCTTCCTCCCAGCCTCATCCTTGGGCCAGACTCCCTTTGTTTCAATATCTCAAGATAATGAAACTCTAGCCCTCTGCTTGGAAGAAGAAAGGAGATCTGGGGTCCAGTGTTTATTATCATATATCTTCCTGTATTTGTCATACGCATCTCTCATTTCATAAGTATCCAGTGTTTCCAATTCCTGACCTTTCTGGGGATCTGCCAATCAATCGAGGGCTTTTGCCACTGCTGGCTTAGGTTTCAGCTTTCTTGGGTTCATGAAGTCCATTATTACTCATCTATCTCTCTTCTAGCTTCCAAAATTTTGTCCTTTTCTTCCAACATCTTTACCCTGTTTATTCCTAGCATTTTAATGGAGTTTCGGTTGCATGAGAGGCATTTTTCAATCCACCATATTTTAACTACAGCTTTGTCTCCTGTGACTCTTCAGAGAGAGAAGAATCCCCAGAGGCTCCACCAGACTTCCCTGTTCATCTCAACGGTCAGAACTAAGTCACACACCCAATCCTAAGCCAGTCACAGGTTAAGAGGAAAGAACTGTCAACGCTAATTCAAACCTTATTATCTGGGGTGGAATGGATGTTTGAGATCAACCACACCCACAAGAACCTTAATCAGGGAGTGGAAATACCAAAGTCCAAACCACTTACCCAAGCCAGAAAATGACCTCTTAAAGGTAGTGGTCATATTTTTACTCTTTACACCTTTAGTAGTGAATGTTGGTGTTTAGTTGACTGAGGGAATGATCTATTTCATAAATACAATGTACAGAGATCATCTTTATGTATAAAACCATGAGATGGTGAAGGCAAGATGATAAAGGTTATCCACTCAGAAAAGACCTGTAATCATGGAGTGAGGAAAGTTTTAGAGACTGTGATTACCTGCCTGAATCCTTCCAGGCTAACCAGTAACAGTGACTTCCTGTGTAAAGAGGCATTTTAAATGTCAAAGAGCTAAAAGACAGGATTATGGTAGCTCTCAAGCTAAACACAAAATCAAATTACTTCGAGGATTCTAGCCTGAAGGTCATATTATATAACGATGGCCAAATTAGACTAGACAAAAAGTTTGGACTGTTTTGTTTAATGTGGCTTATGTGTATATACATATGTGCATATCTGGAATACTCCCTGTTCTGCAAGGCATTAAAAGTCTCTAACAAATTTTATCAAGTGAAGTTTGGGTCTGAAATTAAACTTTGTCATAATCATAAGGTTTGGCTTAATATGAAATTTTAAGAGAAAGTCAACAATTTATCAGAAAATAAAAGACATGGTTGTATTGGTTGCCTAAAAAATAAGCAAAAACCATGACAAGTCATGTGTTCTCATAATTCTGAATTGTCTGCTACAAAAACCTTGTAGTTTAAGAAAGAATGTATGAAATTAAAGAGGTTTCATTTTTTGTCTCGTAAATGTCTTGTTAGGAGCTGTTTAAGTGAGGGGTGCTTGGGTGACTCGGTTAAACGTTTGTCTCTTGATTTCAGCTCAGGGCATTATCTCATGGTTTGTGGGTTCAAGCCCCGTGCTGGCTCAGCACTGACAGTGTGGAGCCTGCTTGGGATTCTGTCTCCCTCTCTTGCTGTCCTTCACTCTCTCTCTCAAAAATAAATAAATAGCGGCACCTGGATGGTTCAGTCAGTTAAGTGTCTGCCTTTGGCTCAGATCATGATCTCATAGTTCATGAGTTCAAGCCCCACATCTGGCTCTCTGCTATTTTAAAGTCAAAGCCTGAAAAGCCTGCCTCAGATCCTCTGTCCCTCGTTCTCTCTGTCCCTCCCCTGCTTGTGCACACTTTCTCTTTCTCTCTCAAAAATAAATTAAAATACATACATACATACATACATAAACTTTAAAAAAAAGCTGTTTAAGTGTGTTTGTAAATGCATATTTTGGCAAGATTTGGATGCATATTAGAAAAAGAACCTGGGGGTCTCTGAGAAAGATATTTATCTATACCGTTATTTGAGTTTATTGCTAATGCAGAAATCCAAAAAGTCACTGACCACTTCTAACTTCAAGCTGCTGAGCCACAAATTTTTGAAAAATGAAGAAATATAGAAACTACACAAGCACCTTTTAAAGGAGAGTGCACAGTGGATTACATTCAAATTATATACAAATAAGTAGTGCAAATACTTCAGTACTATTTTTTTAGAAATGTGCTTTATACTGATGATAACATTTCCTACAATATCAGTTTTTATGCGCTATGCATATGTGAAAAAATAATACATTTCTAAATATGATGTCCCTTGGGGCGCCTGGGTGGCTCAGTCGGTTGAGCGTCCGAGTTCAGCTCAGGTCATGATCTTGCGGTTGGTGAGTTCGAGCCCCTCGTCGGGCTCTGTACTGACAGCTCAGAGCCTGGAGCCTGTTTCAGATTCTGTGTCTCCCTCTTTCTCTCTCCTCCCCTGCTCATGCTCTGTCTCTCTCTTCTCAAAATAAATAAACGTTAAAAAAAATTTTTTTAAATATAAAAAATAAATAAATAAATAAATATGATGTCCTTTTCCAGTAAATTCATGAGTTTATGACATCATCATGGGGAATTCACTCAGTTTCACAGAAGAAAATATATATATAGGAAATCTTCTAAACTTTTGAAGTCCATGGGTGATATAGCTAAGAAAAGAAGAAAACTGCATCACACTGGTCTCTGATATTTAAAAAAAAAAAACAAAAACAAAGAATTTTAAAAAGGCAACAGAACTGCAGACGTTTGCAAATGCTGATCTGATATTCTCAAGCTGTTCTCATTGTGGATAATCGGGAGAAATAGGAGATGGTGGATGGTGTACATGAAATCCAGCTTCTCCACTGCCAGCCTCTATCCAGAAAGATTCACATGTATGGTGAATACCATACACGGAAATGTATGGTGATGGCGAGAAATATTTACTATTCTAAAAGCAAGCTGCAGCTTAAGACTGTTGCTCTAAGCAAGACCTGCCAACTCAAACACCTTTAGAGCCCAACAAGCATCGGCCAGGAGTAAAAGGGCAGGTGGGGGAAGTTGCCCCCTGCGGGGCTGCCACAGCCCTGTTTGGCTCCAGCACGTGTGGCCATGTGGAATGGCGTTGCCGGGATTGATTTCTCAAAAGAAACACAAACTTTCCATTATATGTGATTTCTCTTGTTTCTTTCTTCTTCACCTTCTCCTCCTCCCCCTCCTCCCCTTCTCCTTCTTCTTTTTCCTTTGTTCAAGTAATCTGTATGTCTAATCTGGGGCTCAAACTCATGACTCCAGGGGCGCCTGGGTGGCTCAGTTGGTTAAGCATCCGACTTCGGCTCAGGTCATGATATCACAGTCCATGAGTTTGAGCCCGGCATTGGGCTCTGTGCTGACAGCCCAGAGCCTGGAGCCTGTTTCAGATTCTGTGTCTCCCTCTCTCTCTGACCCTCCCCCGTTCATGCTCTGTCTCTCTCTGTCTCAAAAATAAATAAAAACGTTAAAAAAAATTTTTTTTAAAAAAAAAAAACCCTCACGACTCCAAGACCAAGAGTCACGTGTTCTACCAACTGAGCCCGCCAGGTGCCCCTTTCTTGATCCTTAATTTTAACAAATTAAAAAACATTTTATTTTATTTTATTTTTAAAATTTTGTTTAAGAAACATTTTTAATAGCTTGTGGCCCCACAAAATATGTCTGCTGGCTAGATTCAGACCATGACCTAGAATTTTCTAATTCTGCTCTAGAGGAAAAACAATATCTGTAAGTAGAGAATTGCAGTGCCCACTTAGGAAAATATGCAAATGGATCTTTTTGCTGAGCTAGTGTGCATTGCTTAGTTCATCCGCATAACAAAAGTAAGGTAAATGTGTAATTTTGGTGGAATTTGGGGGCCAAACAAAAACAAAATTTCTTGGGAGTGAGTGAGAAAGCAGATGTCAGCAGTATGGATGATGGTCTGCACTTAAGCTGAGGGAGATGGCAAGAACCCAGGATAACTGAAAATTTGCCCCGCGCGCTCGAGTTGTGTGTGTGTGTGTGTGTGTGTGTGTGTGTGTTAGAGAAAGGGAGAGAGAGAGAGAGAGACACTGCATTAACCCTCTACTACCACAGACCTTCAGGTCAAGCCTGGTTCACAAAAGCACAGCAGAGGTGGCACTCAATACAAGCCTGAGTTGCCCCACCGTGAAGTTAAGAAGTTTTGCAAGAAAGATCACAGTATAACTATTAAGGACAATGGCTACCAGAATGCAAGTGTGTATGGAAAAGGAAGACACTAGTTTTGGCTACTTCGTTTTAATTTGGAGAGTGACATGTGATCACAAGGACTTTAAAGGAAGCATTATTTTTCTGTGATTAGGGGGACGGAAGAACCTGGGTTTTTCCCTTTTAGACTCTTCAAATACCAAGCTTTCCCTGCCACCTGCTGGTTATTGGTTGCAACTTAAAAAAAATATCTTCTGAATAAGTCCTAAAGTAAAAAAACATCACCACAATGTGCCAGCTTAAGAAATAAAATAGCATCAATGAAGTTTAGAATTTCCTGTATTCCTCTCCCTGATTGCATCCCCCTCCTCTTCCTAAGTACATATCTTGAATTATATGCTTATCATCCCAACACACCTCTTTATTTTTCTGTGTATGTATCTCTAAGCTATGCGGGTGTTACTTTGCATGTTTTTAAAGTTCACCTAAAGAGTATCATTTTGTATAGAATTTTCTATATGAAATCTGCAGGTTACTTTTTTTTTTAAGTTTATTTATTTAGTTTTGAGACGGCTGGGGGGGGGGGGGGGGGGGGTAGAGAAAGAGAGAATCCCAAGCAGTCTCTGCACTTTCAACGCATCTGGTCTAGACCATGAGATCATGACCTGAGCTGAAATCAAGAGTAGAATGCTTAACCAACTGAGCCACCCAGGTGCCCCTGCAAGTTACTTTTTGAATTCACATTGTGTGTATGAGATTCATCCATGTTTGACCAGTGTATTTTCACTGCCATATAGAATTCTGTGTAATGGATATGTCATAAGTTATTTGCCCATACTCTTTTTGATATGTATTTAGACAGCTTCCAATTTTCTTACTAATACAAATGTTGCTGCTCTGATCATTCTAGAATATGTCCTCACATGTAAATGTTGAGTTTCTTAGTTAGCAATAATGCAATTGTTTTGTACTTGATATTGATGGGATTTTGGAATGATGGGGGTTCGATGCTGACAGCCAAGAAACAATTCTTAAAGATGTATTTGCTGCAAAAAGGTGATTTTATGAAAGCACAGGGACAGGACCCATGAGCAAGAAGAGCTGCACTGGGCTTGTGAAGAGTGACTGGTTACATACTATGGAGTTGGGGGAGGTAAAGTCAAGAGGAAGTTTCTTAAAGTGATTTCCATATGCTAAAGAAGACTCCTAGGATACTGGATGCCTTGCTATTGTCAAGCTGAGGTTGTTTTTCCCTCCAGCAAAGCAATAACATTAATAAGACAGTAGGGAGTTCCTAGAGATGAGGCTATTGATAAGATTGTCCTTTTCTTGTAATTTAACCAAGACATTTGTAAACTGATGGAGACTCTATCAGTTTAACCATTTGTTTTCTTTCCCTTTCCTTTGTTTTTGGGCAGGCAGGAGTGCCTGAGGGATGTCACACAGTTCCCGGGGGGGGTTGGGGGGGCGGTGCTGACTTGTGCTTTGCCCTCAGTTTGCCTTATGCTCCTCATCAGTATTGTCAGATTTCTGAATTTTTGTAGTTCTAGTGGGTGTGCAGTGATATCTCTTCGTGGTTCTAGTTTCATGTGCTTGATGGCCTTTTGCACAGGATCTGTGAATCAAGTTTTTTAGGGCATCTTGAATAAAGGTTTATAATTGCCTCTGTAAAGATCTTTCATTTCCTTTATTGGATTCATTCTTAAGTATTTCATATTTTTATTGTAAATGTATTGTTTTTATTTTTTAATTATTATTATTATTTTATTTTAGAGAGAGAGAGCATGAGCAAGAGAGAGGGGCAGAGGTGGAAAGTGAGAGAATCTTAAGCAGGCTCCATGCTCAGCATGGAGTCTGATGCAAGGCTCAATCCCATGACCCTGGGATCATGACCTGAGCTGAAATTGTTAGGAAATAAAGTTTTACACCATAAGATGGCCGACGGGACTAAAACAAGCTCTGGTCTCTAGCTTGGAGACCCCTCTTCTGGGTTCTTCTTGCCCTGTTTGCCAAGCGCGTGAAAACCCCCAGATATGGAAGCTGACAACTATAAATTACACTTCTCACTTGCATTCTGCACTCAGATCTTTGGAGAAACGGTCTCCTCTGAGCCTGCCACTGTTAAATAAATCTACAATCCACCAAGATCTCCGAGTGCCCCTTGGTTTTTCCACCAGCATTCCAGCCTGGTTCTGTAACAAAATTAAGTCAGATGCTCAACCAACTTAGCCACCCAAGAGCCTCTAAATGGATTATTTTTATTTTTATTTTTATTTTTTTATTTTTTTTTTAAATTTTTTTTTCAACGTTTTATTTATTTTTGGGACAGAGAGAGACAGAGCATGAACGGGGGAGGGGCAGAGAGAGAGGGAGACACAGAATCGGAAACAGGCTCCAGGCTCCGAGCCATCAGCCCAGAGCCTGATGCGGGGTCTCGAACTCACGGACCGCGAGATCGTGACCTGGCTGAAGTCGGACGCTTAACCGACTGCGCCACCCAGGCGCCCCTAAATGGATTATTTTTAAATGACATTTCCTAACAGATTTTTTTTTTTTTGGTACTAGGGTATATTAATGCAACTGATTTTTTATATTGGTTTACTGTCCAGTAACATTGTTAAGTGCTTTCATTAACCCCTAAGACTGTATTTGCAGATTCTTCTGGATATTCTATGAAGGCAATTATATTTTCCATGGGTTTTTATTATCTTTTTTCTTTTTTAAATTCTTGTTCTTGTTACCTGTTTTTCTGATCTTATTATACTGTCCTGGGATGTAGTACAGAGTTGAATAGAAATGGTGAAAACCAGCACTTTTGGATAGCCCATGATATTATCAGGAAGTTCTCTTTAGTCCTAGTTTTTAAGAGTTTACTTTTTGTTGTGTTTTTATCATGAATGTGTGTTAAAACTCATCTTTCTAGGGGCAACTGGGGGGCTCAGTCGGTTAAGTGTCCAACTTCAGCTCTGGTCATGATCTTACAGTCCTTGGGTTTGAGCCCCACATCAGGCTCTGTGCTGACAGCTCAGAGCCTGGAGCCTGCTTCAGATTCTATGTCTCTCTCTCTATCTCTCTCTTAGAAATAAATAATTAACTTAAAAAAAAAAACTTATCTTCTTAGCCCTGTGTATATGGATAATCTATTTGGTTTGTCTCTTTTGACAAAATTTGAAGTGGGATTCATGAGCAAACAGCTAAGAAAGAATTCTTGAGATGTCTTTGGTGCAAAAAGGTGATTTTATTAAAGCACGGGGACAGGACCCATGGCAGAAAGAGCTGCACTGGCGTTGTGAGGAGCTACTCATCATATATTTTTAAGTTTGTGGAGGGAGAGGGATGGAGATAATGTTATTTTTCAAGGAATTTCTGGATGCTGAAAGCAGGGGCTCACAGGACCCTGAAGATTTAGCTATTATGAAGATAAGATTGCTTCTATTTTTTAAGAAAGTGTGAACATTAAGGCAGCCATAATGTCTTGGGGAGTGTTACACGCTGCAGGTCTCTGACATCTCTGAATGGGCTGCAAGCTGGAATTTCATTTAAACTATATTTTTCTTAGCACTACAAGAAATTTATCCTAAGGATACAGGAGTGCTGATGCATAGGGGCACATGTACCCCGATGTTTATAGCAGAACTTTCAACAATAGCCAAATTATGGAAAGAGCTTAAATGTCCATCAACTGATGATGGATAAAGAAGATGTGGTTTTATATACAATGGAATACCACTTGGCAATGAGAAAGAATGAAATCATGCCATTTGCAGCAACGTGGATGGAACTGGAAGGTATTATGCTAAGTGAAATAAGTCAGTCAGAGAAGGACAGATATCATATGTTTTCACTCATGTGTGTGGAACTTGAGAAACTTAACAGAAGACGGTGGGGGAAGGGAAGGGGGAAAAATAATTACAGAGAGGGAGGGAGGGAGGCAAACCATAAGAGACTCTTAAATACAGAGAACAAACTGAAGATTGATGGGGGGTGAGGGGAGAGGGGAAAATGGGTGATGGGCATGGAAGAGGGCACTTGTTGGGATGATCACTGGGTGTTGCATGTAAGTGATGAACCATGGGAATCTACCCCCTAAACCAGGAGCCCACTGTACACACTGTATGTTAGCCAATTTGATAATAAACTATATTTTAAAAAATTTAAAACTACATTTTTCTTGCCTTTCTTTCCTTCATCATCTTTCATTCTGTTACTCCAGTAAATAACATTAGCAGATTTTTTCAGACTTAAGCCATTCTTGCATTTGGGGGATAAACTTAACTTGAGTTTATCCCAAAATTAACGAACTCAAGCCTGATATGTTATTTTCTTACATTGTCTGGTTCTGGCTTATTGGCCACATAAATTAATTGGGTCACATTCTCTCATTATCTTTTCTCTGCCAATGAATATTAAGACTTACTAGAAATATTTGTGCCTGAAATCTGAGGCATCAGTGGAAACATTTAAAGAATGCCTCACTTCACTTTGCAAATGTATAGTCTACTGTTAAAAAGAAAGCCACAGGCCCAAAATGGTGTCACTTAGGTTGAGGCCCCAGGTCAGTAAACCAAGATTTAATAGCCAAACTAGAGTTTCAACCCCCCAGAAATGTGACCGTTAGGCTGTCAACATGGGAATTTCCTGGTCAGCTCTAGGAAGTTTACTGATAGACCTCTTCCATTCCCCTTAGGGGGAGGGCAACCTTGCCTAAAACAATGCATTCTTTGCTAATAGTTTCCTTTTTACCCTCCCTATCTACCTTTAAAAATCTTTTTCTGTAGCCCTTTGGGGTTCCTCTCTACTCCATCTAGCAGATACTGCCAGATTCATGAGTCGATTAATAAAGCCAGTTAGATCTTTAAAATTTATTCAGTTGAATTTTTGTTATTTTAAAAATATTTGTTATTTAACAGAGCATATGTCAAAGATTCATTTAACTCCTTCACGAAGGAATCAGCAGCATAACAAAGCTGGTTCAGTGTTTGAAAAAATGAATAGGTACTGAAGCCAGATGTTGGAATATGATGGCTAGATTAGATTCAAAACAGGTTAATGTCTACACAGGGAAATAAAACTATAACCTTTGGGGTTATCTCTTCTACCAGATAGAAGTCTCGTGCATCCTTATTGGGCAAAAAATGTACAGGTTAGCCTGCAACTTCAAAGAGTCTTAGTCCTAATCACTACTACATAGTCAATCAGACAAAGGTATAGTTTTTTAGAGAATGAAATAGTCTTTGGTGAGCCTGTTAGATAATGCTCTAGTAAGACACTGAAGAGACTTGCAGGCATCCTTTGCCCTACTTCCATGTTTTGGCTTTGATTTCTTAACCATTGAATGCCCATGGCGGGCTGAACACCCTATTGGGGACTAAGGTGAATGACTTCAGACTTGTTTTCAGATATCTTACAGTCTAGCAGAGAAAGACAGCCATGTAAATGACTAAGTTCAATACTGTATTATAGGTTCTATAATAAAAAGTCTCCCAGGGCACAGGAGAGACAGTAAGAAGGGATAGTCCTGTGTTAGTAGGAGAGCAAAAAGGCCGGAGGCATTGCCCAGGTGCTGGGGAGGGAAGTCCATTCCAGGGAAGAACAAAGTCAAGAAGATGTAAAAAAACAGTCATTTTTCTTGTCATAACCATTGTTTATAGCCTCTAATTACATGCTGCCCTGAATTGTCATTCAGCTGCTTTCTGTAACAGAAACATTTCAGCAGTATCATATCCTCCTCATGGGGAAACACTGGACAGAGATGGTCATATACTTTTTGAAAAAAGCGAGAAGTCATGGGTAGATGATGAGATTTGTAAAAATCAGGAAAGTTGACATTTGAAACCCAGGTTCAAATCCCAGCACAACCATTTACGAATGCGAGACCTTGGGTAAATTAATGAAGTTCTTTCTGTGATTGCTTTGTGCAAAAGGGTCCCCAAACCACCTGACACTAGCACCACGAGGTATAAATGAAGGAGAGCATTTCCTTGGAAGCTCACAGGTAGAAAGGCAGCAGAGTCCACTCCAAAATAACAATCTAGCTATGTTCAGGGGAGGGGGGAGAGTCAGGGGGAACATTTAGGTGAAGCCATAATTACAAGAACTTCCTAGAGGAGGAAATGACCTTTTTAGAAGGATGAACTTCCAGAGGCGGCCTCTGGTTTCTGCCTATTGGATGTGTGTTCAAAAGTTATACCTGCAGGGGCGCCTGGGTGGCTCAGTTGGTTAAGCGTCTGACTCTTGATTCGGGCTCAGGTCATGATCTCATGGTTTGTGAGTTTGAGCCTGGCATATGGCTCTGTGCTGGCAGTGCAGAGCCTGCTTGGGATTCTCTCTCTCTCTCCCTCTCTCTCTGTTCCTCTCCCACTTGTTCTTTCTGTCTCTCTGTCTCTCTCTCTCTCTCTCAAAATAAACTTTTAAGTTAAAAAGAAATTACACCTGCAGGATTTTAATTCATGAAGGGCAGGACCAAGTGCCAACAGGAGAGGCCAATGCCAGTGAGAGAATTTATCACTTATATTTCCCAAGAGAAGGGGACACACAAGGCCACACAGGGCCACAGGGGAAAGCCAGGATTGGTCAGGTGGGAGAAGACAGGAGAGAGGGGAAAGCTGAGGCCAGAGGTTCTGTTGGGGTTTAGGCAGAAAAGGCAAGGCAGGGCTGGGTTTACAGGTTAGGCTTGGCTAGTTCAGACATGGTCTCCAGTTGTCCTATTTCTGGCCTGGGGGGATTTGGGGCTGGGGAGATACTGGTGTGCAAGAGTCAGAGAAGGGTCTTGGTCTCATGTCTGCCAGTCTGCACATGAAATGTGTATCCTAGGCAAGCTACTCGGGGTCCCCAGGAAGTTGCTAACCCTGGGAAGGGCAGTGTCTCTCCAGGACTGAAAGGTCCCCAAGAGATATCAAAACATAAGATACAGAAAATTAAAAAAGCATAATGAATAACCTGCTGGGACAGCTTCCTGCTAAACTACTCATGCACCTTCAGCATCACCTGGACTTGTCTGTCCTCACCTCATCTACCATACGGGAGCATTCATGTTAACCAACCTCACAAGGTTATTATGAGACTTATGTGTGGTAGCAGACACTTCATAAATGGCAGCTCTGTGACCTGTCTCACCAGCCTGAGCTTCCATATTGCACATCACTTTTTTATTGTAACAAAATATATGTAACATGATTTCTTTTTTACTTTCTGTAATTTATTTATTTTTTATGATTTACATCCAAGTTAGTTAGCACATGGTACAACAATGATTTCAGGAGTAGATTTTTAAGCTCCTTACCCATTTAGCCCATCCCCCCTTCCACAACCTCTCCAGCAACCCTCTGTTTGTTCTCCATGTTTAAGAGTCTCTTATGTTTTGTCCCCTTCCCTGTTTTTATTTTATTTTTATTTCCCTTCCCTTATGTTCATCTGTTTTATCTCTTAAGTCCTCATGTGAGTGAAGTTGTATGATATTTGTCTTTCTCTGACTAATTTCACTTAGCATAATACCCTCTGGTTCCATCCACGTAGTTGCAAATGGCAAGATTTCATTCTTTTTGATTGCCGAGTAATACTCCAGTGTGTGTGTGTGTGTGTGTGTGTGTGTGTGTGTGTGTATATATATATATACCACGTCTTCTTTATCCATTCATCCATCGATGGACATTTGGGCTCTTTCCATACTTTGGCTATTGTCGATAGTGCTGCTATAAACATGGGGGTACATGTGTCCCTTTGAAACAGCATACCTGTATCCCTTGGATAAATAGCTAGTAGTGCAATTACTAGGTTGTAGGGTAGTTCTATTTTTAATTTTTTGAGGAACTGCCATACTGTTTTCCAGAGTGGCTGCACAAGTTTGCATTCCCACCAGCAGTGGAAAAGAGATCCTCTTTCTCCGCATCCTTGCCAACATCTGTTGTTGCCTGAGTTGTTAATGTTAGCCATTCTGACAGGTGTAAGGTGGTATCATTGTGGTTTTGATTTGTATTTCCCGGATGATGAGTGATATTGAGCATTTTTTCATGTGTCGGTTGGCCATCTGGATGTCTTCTTTGGAGAAGTGTCTATTCATGTCTTTTGCCCATTTCTTCACTGGATTCTTTGTTTTTTGGGTGGGGAGTTTGATAAGTTCTTTATAGATTTTGGATACTAACCCTTCATCTGTTATGTTGTTAGCAAATATCTTCTCCCATTCTGTTGGTTGCCTTTTAGTTTTGCTGATTGTTTCCTTCACTGTGCAGAAGCTTTTTATTTTGATGATGTCCCAATAGTTCATTTTTGCTTTTGCTTTCCTTGTCTTCAGAGACATGTTGAGTGAAGTTGCTGCGGCCAAAGTCAAAGAGGTTGTTGCCTGCTTTCTCCTGTAGGATTTTGATGGCTTCCTGTCTTATGTTTAGGTCTTTCATGCATTTTTTGAGTTTTTTTATATGGTATAAGAAAGTGGTCCAGATTCATTTTTCTGCATGTCACTGTCCAGTTTTCCCATTTGCTGAAGAGACTGTCTTTATTCCATTGGATATTCTTTCCTGCTTTGTCAAAGATTAATTGCATGTAACATAAAATTTACTGCCTTAACCATTTTTAAAAATTTTTAATTTTTTTGTTTTAGAAAGAGAGAGAAAGAGAGCACGAGCAGGGGAGGGGCAAAGAGAAAGGGAGACATAGGATCCAAAGCAGGCTCTAGACTCTGAGTTGTCAGCATATAGCCCAACGCAGGGCTCGAGCTCACCAACCGTGAGATCATGACCTGAGCCGAAGTTGGCACTTAACTGAGTGAGCCACCCAGGCACCCCTACTACCTTAACCATTTTTAGTGTTGTTAAGTGGTACAAATATATTCATCTTGTATAGGCATCACCACCATCCATCCACAGATATCTTTTCATGTTGTAAAACTGAAACTACCTATTAAACAATAATGCCTCATTCTCCCCTCCCACCAGCTCCTGGCAACTACTGTCACACTTTGCCTTTTTTATTTTAACTACTCTAAAATACCTCATATAACTGGTATCATACAGTATTTGTCTTTATCTGACAGGCTTATTTTACTTAGCATAACGGAACAAGACTCATCCATTATAGCATATTGCAGAATATCCTTTCTTTCCAAAGCCAAATAGTCGTATGTCCATATCCCATTTGCTTCTCCATTCATACGTCAGTGGACACTTGGATTGTTTCTACCTTTTGCCTACTGTGAATAATGCTGCTGTGAACATGGGTGTACAAATATCTCTTTGAGACTCTACTTCTAGTTCTTTTGGATAATAACCCAAAAAGTGGGATTGCTGAAATATACAGCAGTTCTATTTTTAATTTTTTGAGGAACTGCCATATTGTTTTCCACAGCAGTGTTACCATTTACATTCCCCCTGACAGTGTGCAAGTTCCCCATTTTCTCCGCATCTTTACCAACACTTGATTTCTGGTAGCCATGCCAATGTGAGGTTATGTATATTGTTGTAGTTTTGATTCGCATTTCCCTAATAATTAGAGATGTTGAGCACCTTTTCCTGTGCATAGTGGCCATTCCTATATCTTCTTTGGAGAAATATCTATTCAGGTATTTGCCTATTTTTGAATTGTGTTGTTTATTTTTTTGTTATTGGGTTTTAGGAGCTGTCTATATATTCTGAATATTAATCACCAATAAGATACATGATCTGCAAACATTTTTTCCCATTCTGTGGGTTGACTTTTCACTCTGTAACTTGTGTCTTTTGATCCACAAAATTTCTGAATTGTCATGAAATCCAATTTGTCTATTTTTCTTGTGTTACCTGTGCCTTTGATGTCATAGTCAAGAAATCATTGCCAAATCGAGAGTCATGATTAGGTCTTACATTCAGGTTCTTAATGCATTTGGAGTTAATTTTGTATAAAGTGTTAAGTAAGCATCCAACTTTATTATTTTGCATGCATCTAGTTTTCCCAGTACCATTTGTTGAAAAGACTGTCCTTCATTGAATGGTCTTGGTACCTTTGTCAAGAGTCATTTGACCATCTATGTGAGGGTTTATTTCTGGGCTTTATCTTCATCCTATTAGTCTATATGTCTGTCTTTATGGCAGTACCATACTGTTTCTAATACTGTAACTTTGTAGTCACTTTTAAAATAAGGAAGTGTGAGTCTTCCGGTGTTGTTCTTTTTTTTTTTTTTTTTTTAATTTTTTTTTTCAACGTTTATTTATTTTTGGGACAGAGAGAGACAGAGCACGAGCAGGGGAGGGGCAAAGAGAGAAGGAGACACAGAATCGGAAACAGGCTTCAGGCTCTGAGCCATCAGCCCAGAGCCTGACGCGGGGCTCGAACTCACGGACCGCGAGATCGTGACCTGGCTGAAGTCGGACGCTTAACCGACTACGCCACCCAGGCGCCCCCCGGTGTTGTTCTTTTTCAAGATTGTTTTGGCTATTCAGGGTCCCTTGAGATTCTTTATGAATTTTAGGATGGGTTTTTCTATTTCTGCAAAAAAAAAAAAATCATTGTTTTGAGAGGGATTACATTTAATCTGTAGACTGCTTTGGGCAGTAATGACATTACAACAATATGAAGTCTTCCAATCCATGAGCATGGGATGTGTTTCCATTTGTTTATATTTTCTTTAATTTCTTTCTGTAATGTTTTGAAGTTTTCATTATACATGTCTTTTATCTCCTTGGTTAAGTTAATTCCTAAGTATTTTTTTTATGGTATTGTAAATGAAATTGCTCAACTGTAGCTTCCTGATCAAAGTGTTTATTGTTCATGTATATAGATACACAACTGATTTTTGCATATTGATTTTGTATCCTGCTGCTTTTCTGAATTCATGATTAGGGTTTTTTTAAATGTTTTTTATTTTTGAGAGACAGAGCATGAGTGGGGGAGGGACAGAGAGAGGAGAGGGAGACACAGAATTTGAAGCAGGCTCCAGGCTCTGAGCTGTCAGCACAGAACCCAACATGGGGCTCAAACCTATAAGCCATGAGATCATGACCAGAGCCAAAGTCAGATGGTCAATTGACTGAGCCACCCAGGCGCCCCATAGTTTTTTGTTTTTGTTTTTGTTTTTAGTTTTTTTTAAAAATGTTGTTTGTAGTTTATATATTTATTTTGAGAGAGAGGGTGAACGTGAGTGGGGGAGGGACAGAGAAAGAGGGATAGAGAGAATCTCATGAACCATGGGGCTCAAACTCATGAACCATGAGCTCATGACCTGAGCCAAAGTCAGACACTTAACTGACTAAGCCACCCAGGGCCCCAAGTTCTAACAGGGTTTGTGTGTGTGTGTGTGTGTGTGTGTGTGTGTGTAGTCTTTAGGGTTTTCTACACATAAAATCATAGCATCTTAAAACAAATAATTTTACTTCTTTCTCTCTAATTTGGATGCCTTTTATTTCTTGCCTAATTGTTCTGGCTAGCACTTCCAGTACTATCTTAAATACAAATGATGAAAGCAGGCATTCTTGTCTTGTTCCTGTTCTTAGGGGGAAAAGCTTTCAGTCTTTTACCATTGAATATGATGTTTGCTATGGGGTTTCCATACATGCTTTTTATTATGTTGAGGTAGTTTCCTTCCATTCTTTTTGTTGAGTATTTTTATCATGTGATGTTGAATTCAACATCACTTTTATTTCTGAAAGCAATCAGTCAAATCCACCTTGACCAGATTAGCAGAAAGCTCATTATCTCTTTCTTGTGCTGTCCTGCAAAAGCAAGAACTGGATGCAGGCCCTTGGAAGATAAGGCAGGCCATTACTAGCAGTGAAAATAGACCGCAGGGTAAAGGATGGTAATGGGCACTGCCAGAACAACATCTGTCAACAAACTGCTGTTGGAAGAGTCATGTCCAAAGCAAACTGTGGTGTCTACTCTTTGCAGCCCCCCACAGGTAGTACAAATCCTGTCCCAGCCCCAGTGGTTCTTCACATGGACAATCCTCTCACTCATCTGGTCAAGGCTGCCCCCACACACTTTCCTTTTTGCTCATGTGCCAGGCATTGCTGCCTGGGAACACCCACTGTGAGTTGAGGAGGATAGACCAGGCATTTCACACCCTGCCCTGGGCTTCCAGTCACCAGTCCAGATGAACTATTTCTTCATACTTGGTTCCTCTGGTTGGGGGGGGGGGGTTCCTTAGGGCCTTCCCTGCTAGTAGACATCACTTGGGCTCTCAGAAAGGTTCTAATAATATTAAATCTTCAAAGGGGAGTGCAATGTATCCCTTGAAACTGTCCAGATCATGAATAACAAAGGCTAAGAAACTGCTACAGACCTGAGGATAGTAAGGAGACATGACAACTAAATGCAGTGTGGATCCTGGAACAAAAAAGGACATTAGTGGAAAAACTGGTGAAATCTGATTAAGTTTGGAGTTTAGTTAATGGCAACATACTAATGGTGGTTTCTTAGTTGGGCAAAGGTGCCATAGACTATGTAAGATGAAAACAGGGGAAGCTGAAACTGGGCAAAGCTATGTGGGAACTTTGCAACTTTTCTAGAAATCTGAAATTATTCCAAAGTAAAAAATTTATTTTAAAAAACGGGAATGGCTGGGGTCCCTGAGTGGCTCAGTTATTTAGACGACTGACTCCTGATTTCAGTTCAGGTCATGGTCTCGCAGTTCATGAGATTGAGCCCCATGTTGGGCTCTGTGCTGGCAGTGTGGAGCCTGCTTGGGATTCCTCTCTTTCTCTCTCTTCCTGCCCATCCCCACTATCTCTCTCAAAATAAATAAACATTTTAAAAATAGAAAGAGGGGGTAGGGGATGGGGAAGAGTCAGGTCTTAGTCCCATTTCTCCCAGATGACTCCCTGGTTCTTACACAAATTTATTCACCTCTTTCTTACCCACAAGTTTCTCTTGAAAATAAAATTCTCGGGGTGCCTGCATGACTCAATTGGTTAAGGGTCTGACTTTGGTTCAGGTCATTATGTTGCAGTTCATAAGTTCGAGTCCTGAGTCAGGTTCTGTGTTGACAGCTCAGAGGCTGGAACCTGCTTCCGATTCTGTGTCTCCCTCTCTCTCTGTCCATCCTCCCCTCTCAAAAATAAACAAACATTTAAAAAAATTATAAATAAATAAATAAATAAATAGTTCTTTTGAGGTGCCTGGGTGACTCGGTTAAGCATCCAACTCTTGATTTTGGCTCAGGTCATGATCTCACAGTTCATGAGATCAAGCCCTGCGAAGCTCTGCACTGACCACATGGAGCCAGCTTGGGATTTCTCTCCCTCTCATGCCCCTCCCCAAAAGCATGTGAGCATCTCTCTCAAAATAAATAAAAACATTTTAAAAAATCTTTAAAATAAAATAACAATAAATTCTTTTCTGGCAGGGCAACCTGGTCAAACCAAAAACATGGATATGTTCATCTTTTGCATACAGTAATTATTTTTCTACTAAACGATGCATGATTCTTCACAGATCATGGAAAACCTGCTCTGGAGGACTAAGTAGCTGAAAACTCCTAAATGGCTCCTTTGACTAAGAAAATGTAATGTCTGGTAATCCCTCCTTACAGTAACTACTCTTATTGTTGATATTAACCAATGAGAATAAGATAATCACCATATATTTTAAAAATATAGTAAATGTATCAAGCTACTTATTTACAAGTAGTCTATTTACATCTTGGCCTATGGTGAAGTATCATTAGTATCTTCTAATTGGAAGACATTATCTAGATATTTCTTAGGATAAAATGACCCCAAAATGAGTTCCCCCATGCAGTGCACATGCATTATTTACATTCCGTGTTGGTGTCCTTTGATTGGTGGGAAACATCAAATGACTTAGCTGTAGGTAAGCATGTTAATAAAATGTTAAACAGCTGTCAACTTGACTGCCAACAGCTTATATCATAAGAGTGTGTTCAGTTGCCCCATGGTGGCCAAACTTGTAAATACGAAGGCATATTGTTTCAACTGAATGAATGAATGAATGTGAACAGAGACCTAGGTCCTCCAAAGTCTTACACTGACCTAATAGGGAATCCTGTGCCAAGTATACCACAGGTTCCCTAATGACAAATACTAAGGGGAGGAGAGAAAATATTTTTCTGGACATACATGAAAAACAAAGTTTCCAAAAGATTAAAAAGTAAAAATAAATTAAATAAATAAATAAATAAATAAAAATAAATCGGAGATTTCAAATAAATGACAGAGGGGCTGGCCAATAACCATACAGTCAGGTTGGTACGCTGAAGTCATCCCAGGCCAGAAGCTGATCAGTTACTGAACTTTTCCCCATGTCTCAGCAAAATTTAAGCAAGAAGCCTAAATTCCTATACCTGTTCAACAGACAGGACTATTTTGATGCTTCTGCTTTAGCCCCTGCTCATCATGGTTCCCCCAAGATGGAGAGTCGGGGCCCAGCTGGCAGCCAGGCATCCTACACTAGATGGTGAAATGAGAAAGGGATGGGGGGTGGTGCACATTAATTCCTTCTGAGCACCATATTCCCAAGAGCTCTATTTGAAGGCCCTAGCTATTATGAATGTCTAATTTGAATGTGTGAGTTAGGGAGTGTATCTGTTAAGGCTCTTTGTTTTAAACAAAGAGAAATCAATTCTGGTGAACTTAAGCAGAGATAAAATGACCATATTTTATTGATTCCTATACACATATTGTTTACTTTTAACATCTCTTGAAATCAGGAATATCTTTCAATAGATGGTGTCTTGTAAGTGCTGTTGGCCAGGAGGTAGTTATGATATAGTTGTCACTGCCTGAACACTGATGTTTCCATTGACATGATGGAAAAGTGCAATCCTGGACATTTCTGTCAACAAGTCATTTAAGGTCCATGTGAGGGAAGAACGTGAGCCTGCTTTTGTCCGACAATCTTCTATTAACATCTGTGGTGAGATCAAGAAAGTGTGAGCATTGCAGCTTGAACAACTGGTATAAGGGATGTGGAAGAACCTTGAGTGGACAATAATAGGGCACTCTTTTATTAAATCACCTAAGCTCTTGGTGACATAGAGTGTGCTGTTTTTTAAGGATTCTAAAAGGTCAGACTCTGAATGAGAAGATGTTTTAGGGATACCGTAAGCCATTTGATCTGCTAAGATTTTCCTTTTCATGTATCCACAGGTGATATATAGGAACTATGTCTAAATACATCCTTAAAAAACACCTTTGATGAGTATATAGATTTAACATTCCTGGTGACAAGAGGACATTGTGTCATCAAGGAATTGGCAACCGCTATGAAAGATAGTGGTACATGAACTGCTTGTTCACTGATCATTTGAAGGTTTCTTAGATTTGGTGACAGTTGAGATGGTATTGTAAATAGGAATTATGGAGAGAACCAGAAAACCAAATTGAGGTTAGAAGTCAAGAATAATGCTGAAAATCATTCCAGAAAAATGGTATGGTGTGAACACCGTTACTCCCCTCCCAAGCATGGATACCACAGCTCATACAACCAATAACCTTAGCGCTACAGCATCACAGCCAATGCTGACCAGAACTCAACACTGCTCTATTATAATCCCTACTAGAGACCACGTCTCACTTTTTTTTCCCCACCCCTCCCTTCCCTATGTCTCACCTTTTTGCATTATTAGCTTCTGGTACAAAGACTGAGGTGGGTATTAATGCCCTTACCACAGAAACTGGGAAAACAAGTATCTGGCATTTTGGTCCTTCATAGTAGAAAGTGGACTTGGTTTCTGGCCAGTACTTATAGATAAGAGAATTCTCCAACTGTAAAAACGGGATTCAGATGTGGGGCAGCCAGAAAGAATGACAAATATCCATACAGGGAGGATTGGGATAAGATCTACTGGTGAAATCAAAATGCCCTTCTATGGAAACCCATGGTGAAAACAAAATCATGCTTAATGCTAGGGAGAGGCCAGAACCACAAAAACTCTGATCCCACCCCAAAATCAAAGCCCCAGGGACACCAAGGATCCCCAGGGACTGCAGTTCATGTTTCAGCTTCATTGGTCCTGGTTCTTCCCTCCAAGATAGTAATAGACAAATTATTTCCACTTTTACTTTTGGAAAGCCTTTCATATATTTGAAGATAGTAGCTCCTTAGAAAACATTTCAACAATTTAAAATTTTAAGTTATGAGAAAATAGAAATTGAAAAACCCCAAGCTAGTACCCTCAGACTAAGACATTTTTTTTGCCTTGTATAAAACTTATTATTGCATATCAAGAAAAAAATAAAATTTATTATAGGGCTAAAAACTACCTTTCCAAGTTAAGTGAGAATTACATAGAGAAGAATAACATAAAATCTTTGTGATGATCTTTATTCACCATTACCTGAATCAGAATTTAACTTTGTATTTAGAATAATGTAAATCAAAATAGCCAAAACTTTTTTAAAACAATCTTTTTTTTTTTTTTTTTCAACGTTTATTTATTTTTGGGACAGAGAGAGACAGAGCATGAACGGGGGAGGGGCAGAGAGAGAGGGAGACACAGAAACAGGCTCCAGGCTCTGAGCCATCAGCCCAGAGCCCGACGCGGGGCTCGAACTCACAGACCGCGAGATCATGACCTGGCTGAAGTCGGACGCTTAACCGACTGCGCCACCCAGGCGCCCCAAAATAGCCAAAACTTTAAATGAAAAAGATCTGACTGTATGGAAGTGCTTTCTGCGTGAATAACAATAATAATGATAATAATTTTTAAAGTATTTATGCTGACTTAAATTCATTATCATGCCTTCTTTTTTTCCAGCTTTATGGAAACATAGCTGACATCTAATAGCTTGTAAGTTCAAAGTGTACAACATTGATTTGATACATTTATATATTGCAAACTGATTTCTGTGGTAGCATTATCTAACACCTCCATCAGGTCATGCAGATACATTTTTTTTTAATGAAAACATTTAAGATCTCTTAGCTTTCAAGTATGATATAGTATTATTAACTATAATCCCTATGCTGTACAAAAGATCCCCACACCTTATTGGTCTTATAACTTGAAGTTTGTTACCTTTGACCAACATCTTCCCATTTACTCTACTCCTCAGTTTTTGGTAACCACCGCTCCACTCTATGAGTTCAGCATTTTTAGATTCCATATACAAGTGAGATCATACGATATTTCTCTTTCTCCCTCTGACTTCCTTCACTTAACGTAATACCCTTAAGTTTTATCCATGTTGTTGCAACTGGCAACAAATATTCATAAGCATGTGAATTTCATGTCCTGAAATTTGTGCAAGTAAGTCTCTGAGGTCATCTCCAAATTGCTTTTAGTATTTAAAATACTTCCTCATGAGAGGCTAGAATTCAGAATGTTCAAAATGTGTAACCATTTATTTTTCTTAAGACTCTAGAACACTAGTCAAGCCCTGGTTTTTCAGATTCTTTGCTTTGAAAGGAATAGAAACATCTCTAAATAGGTGTGGATTTCTTTACCATACATTCCTCTCATCCAAAATTAGGACACTTTTTTACTTCTTAGGGAAGGCAATATATCATGATGGCTAAGGGTGCCCATTTTTGAGTCAGCTGCTAGAGTTCAAATCCTAGTCCTGCTTCTTTCTAACTGTGGGATTTCTCTGTCCCTTTGTGGTCCCATGTGTAATGTGAGGATAATAATAGTATCTCCCTGACTGATTGAGGTGTCCTGAGGATCAAATGGTATGAAGTGTTTAGTAAGGTGTCTAATGCACATTAACTGCTAATAGAGTAGCTATTTGTTGCTATTTTTTGTGTGTGTTTGGAACCTCAGGTTACAAAATTAACTGGTTGATCCTTTATTCATAACCCACTGTCATCATTAGTCCACATACAGTACTCTTGTTTTATTCATTTTATTTCATTTGTCGTCATTTTAATTTTTCTACCTTAGCTTGTTTAATAGTATATTAGATACATACCAACCCACTCAACCCCAGAACTATATTATTATCAATAACTTGCATCTACTTAAAGGCTCTCACCTTGTCCTCTCCTTTAGCCTCCCTCCTCCCAGAGATAACCACCATCTTGAATTTGTGTTACTCCTAAATACCTCTGTATTTATTTTATTTATTTTTTTAAGTTTATTTATTTTGATAGAAGAAAGAGAGAGAGAGAGCACTTGAGCAGGGGAGAGAGAATCCCAAGCAGGCTCTGCACTATCAGCATGGAGTCTGACACAGGGCTTAAACTCAGGTACCGTAAGATCATGACCTGAGCCAAAACCAAGAGCCAGCCACCTAACTGACTGAGCCACCGCCCAGGCATTCCTCTTAAATACCTTTTGAAGAAATAAGTTATATACCTGTATGGCTCAACAATATATTATTTAATTTTGTTGGCTTTGTACTTTAGAATAAGGATACAAACTATACATTGTGTCCTAAGATTTGCTTTTATCACACATTATTTTACTACAACAATTCATCCATGTTATTTCATGAGCCCTAATTCATTCATTTTCACTGTTATATGATATTCCAGTGTGTGACTAAACCACAGTTCATCCATTCCTATCAATGGGAATTCAGACACTTCCTTTTTCTTTTCTAACACTGCTTCTATGACCATTCTGGTGGATGCCTCTGGTGCATTATGTGCAACAATTTCTCTTGTGCATATAAGTATAATGAACGTGCTAGTTTATATGCCAAATTGTTTACCAAAATGGGTGTACCAGTTTACAGTCTCACTAGCAATATGTAAAATATCACATTGGTCCACATGTTCTCTAAAACCAAGTATTGTCAGACTTTTTTTTCAGTGACACATTTATTTGGGGGCCTTGTTTGAGAATTATACAAATAAGCAGTTGATTTTCTGTTAATTTGTTAAAAACAGAGAAGGATAGGGACGTCTGAGTGGCTCAGTCGGTTAAGTGGCTGACTCTTGGTTTCTGCTTGGGTCATGATCTAGCTGTTTCTGAGTTCAAGCCTTGCCTCAGGCTCTGTACTGATAGTGGGGACCCTGCCTGAGATTCTCTTTGTCTCTCTGCCCCTCCCCTATTTGTGGTCTTCTCAAAACTAATAAAATAAACACTTTTTAAAAAAATCATATTTAAAAAATAGAGAAGGATTTGAAAATACATATATGGCATTTCAGTTGCTGAGCATCAAAGTTGATCTTGTGTTCAACTCAAAAAGAATAGAATGGAAGCTGTTTTGTCTCAGCATGCTTAATTTTATGGTTGTTCATTCATGGGCTATAATTACACATTACGATTAAAATGTTAGGTTAAAAATACTAAATAATATTAATTGAATGAAAGTTGAATAAGTAAAGTCAACTCTATGTTTTTGTTTCTTGTAAGTTATGATTCAGATTGCTATTCAGTTAATTGACTATTCATTTAACAGATTTGTTTTTTTTTACCTTTCACTTCTTAATTCTTAACCATCAAATGAGTATGAAATTATATTTCATTATGGTCTCTATTTCCATTTCTCTAGTTATTGATGGGATTAAATATTTTCTTATATGGTTATTAGCCAAATGTGTTTCCAGTTCTGTGAAATTCCTTTAAGCAGGCAGTCATATTGGCATTTAATTATTGTTGGTTAGTCTAGCTAAAGTTTGTCCATTTTGTTGATTTTCCCCTACAATAATTTTTAGTTTTTCTATTTTCTCTCTCATTTTTCTATTTCATTAATTTCTACTTTAATATTATTATTTTCTTCCTTTTGCATACTTTAGGTTTAGGTTGTTCTTTTCTCAATGTCTTTAGGTGGAAGGTTAGGTTATTGAGTTGAAATCTTTTTTTAATTTTTAAAATGTTTTTATTTATTTTTGAAGGAGAGAGAGACAGAGCATGAGTGGAGGAGCAGCAGAGAGAGAGGGAAACACAGAATCCGAAGCAGGTTCCAGGCTCCAAGCTGTCAGCACAGCCCCCGACACGGGGCTCGAACTCACCAACCGTGAGATCATGACCCAAGCTGAAGTTGGGCGCTTAACCGACTGAGCCACCCAGGTGCCCCGAGATCTTCTTTTTAATTTTTATTTATTTATTTAATTTTTATTATTTATTAATTTTTTTGAGATCTTCTTTTTTTTTTTTTTTTTTAATTTTTTTTTTCACCGTTTATTTATTTTTGGGACAGAGAGAGACAGAGCATGAACGGGGGAGGGGCAGAGAGAGGGAGACACAGAATCGGAAACAGGCTCCAGGCTCCAGGCTCCGAGCCATCAGCCCAGAGCCCGACGCGGGGCTCGAACTCACGGACCGCAAGATCGTGACCTGGCTGAAGTCGGACGCTTAACTGACTGCGCCACCCAGGCGCCCCGAGATCTTCTTTTTTTAAATATAGGTTATAAATTTCCCTCTAAGCACTGCTTGGGCTGCATCCAATAAGTATTGATGTTATTTGTTTATTTTATCTATCCCACAGCATTTTTAAATTTCTCTTGTGATTTCCCCTTTGTTCCATTGGTGGCATAAGAACATGCTTTATAATTTTTACATTCTTGTGAGTTTATCAAATTTCTTTGTTAGTGATTTCTCATTTAATTCCACTGTGGTTAGAAAATATACATTGTATGATTTCAATACTTCAAAACTTATTGAGACTTTTTATGGCCCATCATATGTTCTATGTGATTTGAAAAGAATATGTACTCTGCAGTGGTTGGGTGCAGTGTTTTATGGAGGTCCGTTAAGTCTAATTGTTTATAGTGCTGTTAAAATCTTCCATATTCTTGCCAATTATCTGCTTAATTGTTCTACTGATTATTGAAGTCTTCAACTATTATTGTTGCATTGTCTATTTCTCAATTTCTGTCACTTTTCACTTCATGTATTTTGGGGCTCTGTTGTTAGGTGGATGTATGTTTCTAATAGGTATCTTTCTGATGGATTGACTTTTATCATTACCAAATATCCTTTTATATAGTAATATATATAATACACATTTTCTGTTTTGTCTAATTAGCATAGCCACTGCAGCTCTGCTGTGGTTGCTGTCTGCCTGGTATGTCATTTCCATCTTTTTACTTTCAACCTATTTTTATCTTTTTTTTTTTTTTACATTTTTAATGTTTATTTATTTACTTATTTTTTTAAATATGAAATTTATTGTCAAATTGGTTTCCATACAACACTCAGTGCTCATCCCAAAAGGTGCCCTCCTCAATACCCATCACCTCCCATCCCCCCCCCCCACCCCATCAGCCTCAGTTTGTTCTCAGTAACCTATTTTTATCTTCAATGTTAACTGTGTCTCTTGTAGACAGCATATGGTTGGAGCTTGTTTTTCTTATCTAGTCTGACAATCTCTGCGTTGTGATTGGATAGCTTAATCTATTCACATTTAATGCTATTACTGATATAGCTGGATTTATGTCTGGCATTTTGATTTTTGTTTTCTATATGTCTCAAGTATTTTTTCTCTATTCCTCCTTTATTGCTTTCTTTTGCATGAAGTGAAGGTGTCTCATTTAAAGTTTTAATTCCTTTAATGATTCTCCCTCTACACTTTGGAGTTATTTTTATTGGTTGCTATAGGGCTTGCCATATACATCTTAATTTATCATAATTTACTTCAAAGGTATACCAACTTAATTCCAGTGAGATATAGAAGCATTACTTTTATGTAGCTCTATTACCTCTTCTCCCATTTGTCTATTATTATGCATATTACCTCTATATATGTTACAAACCCAACAATATATTTTTATAATTACTAAAATGTATATATAATTTTATATCTTCAAAGAAAGCTGAGAGAAAAAAGGAGAGCAAATGTATATTTACAGTTTATTAACCTTTTAGTTATCATTTTGTTTCTCTACATGTTCTTATACATTCAAGTTACCATCTGGTTATTGCCTTACTTCAGTATAGCTTTCCCACCCACTTCTTATTGTAAAATTGATTACATTTCTCTATGTTATAGGCTAACAATTGTACACATAGATTTATGCAATGTTTTTTTTTTTTTTAACGTTTACTTATTTTTGAGAAAGAGAGAGACGTAGCATGAACGGGGAGGGTCAGAGAGAGAGGGAGACACAGAATCTGAAGCAGGCTCCAGACTCTGAGCTGTCAGCGCTGAGCTCGACAAGGGGATCGAACTCATGGACCTCGAGATCATGACCTGAGCCGGTGTCAGATGCTCAACCGAATGAGCCACCCAGGCGCCCCTATGCAATTGCTTTTTAAATCAGAGTGAAAAATGCAGTTATATTGTCTTTTATGATTACACTATTACCTTTACTGGCAATCTTTTTATTATTCAAATTACTGTTGGGTGTCATTTGCTTTCAGTGTGAAAAGCTTCTGGTATTTATTTTAAGGTGGGTTGGCTAGCAACAGATTCAGTTTTTGTTTACCTGAGAATTTTTACTTTATCTTCATTTTTGTAGAATTATTTCTCCTTTCAGTTGTGCCAAATTTTTCTTATATTTTGGTAGTCTATTAATAGGTATGTGAATGTTTATAATTGTTATATATCTTATTGCTGTGTTGAAACTTTTGTTAAGATAAAATGTTCTTTTTTGTCTCTTGTGAACTTTTTTATCCAAAGCCTATTTTGTCTGATAGCCACCCTTGCTTTCTTTTGGTTACTGTTTGTAGTGACTCTCTTTCTCCCATCCTTTCATGTTTAACCTATTTGTGTCTTTGAATCTAAAGTGAGTCTCTTAGGGACAAGCATATAGTTTGATCATGTTTGTTTGTTTAAAAAAATTTTTTAACCTTTATTTTGAGAGACAGAGTGTGAGTGGGGGAGGGGTAGAGAACGAGGGAGACAGAATCCAAAGCAGGCTCCAGGCTCTGAGCTGTCACCACAGAGCCTGATGCAGGGCTCGAACCTATAAACTGTGAGATCATGACCTGAGCCGAAGTTGGACGCTTAACCGACTGAGCCACCCAGGTGCTCCTGTTTGTTTTTTAATTTTTTTTTAATGTTTATTTATTGTTGAGAGAGAGAGACACACACAGAGTGTGAGTAGGAAGGGGCAGAGAGAGAGGGAGACACAGAATCTGAAGCGGGGTCCAGGCTCTGAGCTGTCTGCACACAGCCTGACTCGAGGCTAGAACCAATGAACGGCAAGATCATGACCTGAGCCGAAGTGGATTCTTAACTGACTGAGCCACCCAGGCACCCTTGTTTGTTTGTTTTTTAATCCATTCTGCCAATCTCTGTCTTTTGATTGGAGAGTTATTCCATTTACTTTTAAAGTAATTACTGATAGGGGCACCTGGGTGACTCAGTAGGCTAAGCAGCTGACTTGGGCTCAGGTCATGATCTGGCTGTTTGTGGGTTCGAGCCCCATGTCAGGTTCTGTGTTGACAGCTCAGAGCCTGGAGTCTGCTTCAGATTCTGTGTCTCCCTCTTTGCACTCCACTGCTCATGCTCTGTCTCTCTCTCTCTCTCTCCAAATAAATAAACATTAAAAAAAAGTAATCACTGATAAGGAGGGACTTACTTTTGTCATTTAGCTACTTAATTTCAATATGCTTTATAGCTTTTTTTGTCTATTTCTTGTACTATTGTCTTTTGTGTTACATTGAATTTTTTTATAGTGAAATATTCAAATTCTTTCTCATTTCCTTTTGTGTGTATGCTTTAACTATTTTCTTTGCAGTTACCATGGTGATTACATTTCACATCTTAAAGTTATAACACTATAATTTTAATTTATACTATTTTAACTTCAGTGACATAGAAAAACTGCTCCTTTACTGTTTCATTCCTACACCTTTCAATATTGATGTCACAGAATTACACTGTGTGAGTAAAAACATAAACTAATACTTTTGTTAATGTATTAGTCTCTTAAATTATGTGGAAAACAACATGTGGAATTACAAGCCAAAGTTACAATACCATCTTTTTCGCTAATTGTTTTTTTTGTTTTTGTTTTTTTTTATGTTTTCAGCATTTCTTGCAGGCAGGACTAGCAGTAATGAAGTCCCTCAGCTTTTGTTTATCTGGGAGTGTCATAATTTCCTTCTCACTTTTGGAAGACAATTTTGCCAGCTGCATAATTCTTATTTACAGGTGATTTTTGTTTTTGGTTTTGTTTTTTTCTTTTAGCACTTCGAATTTATCAGCCCACTGCTTTCTGGCCACTAAAGCTTCACCTGAGAAATCTGCTGATAATTTATTGAGGATTCCTTATATGCAGTGATTAACGTCTCTCCTGCTGCCTTCAATATTCTCTTTGTCTCTTGACAGTTTGGTTATAATGTGTCTTACTATGAGTGTTTTTGAGTTTGTCCTATTTGGAGTTTGTTGACTTTCCTGGGTATTTATATTCATGTCTTTCATCAAACTTGGGGGAATTTTCAACCATCGTTTCCTCAAATATCTCTCCAAACTTCCTCTTCTTTTCTCCTTCTGGGACTCCCACGATGCACATGTTGGTCTACTGATTTCTGTCCCACATGTCTCTTAGGTTCTGTTCACTTTTTCCTTCTTTTTTCTTTCTCTTCTTCAGATTCAACAATTTGAATCTCCCAGGCTTCATGTTTGTTGATTCTTTTGCCTGTTCAAATCTGCCTCTGAACCTCTCTAGTGAATTTCTCACTTCTGTTTCTTTTCAGATCCAAAATTTCTTTTTAATTCCTTTTTCGTTTTCTGTCTCTATTTTGTTCATACATCATTTTCTTGACTTTCTCCATGTCTTTCTTTAGTTCTTGAGCTCACATCTTTATTAAAGTTGTTTTAATAGTAAAGTTGTCTAGTAGGTCTGCCAACTGTTCTTTCTCAGGAATTTGCTTTCGATTTATTTTCTTCCTTTGAATGGGTCATATGTTCCCTTTTTTTTGGTATGCTTTATGACTCCTTTGTTGAAAACTGGAAATTTGAATCTAATAATGTGGCAACTGAGGAAATCTGATTTTCTCCCCTCCTCAGGGTTTGCTGGGTTTTGTTTTACTTTTTTTGTTGTTGTTGTTATTGTTGTTGTTGTTTTTATTGCTTTAGCCTATCTACTAAGACTCTACCAAGGGTCAGTATAAAGTGTGAACTTAACATCTTCTCAGGTCTTCCCCAAGATTTTATTTTCCCCTGAGTATGCACAATGACTAATGTGTGGATGTTTTAATGCCTCGGCCCCCAAAGGGGAGGGGAAAAAATGAAGTAGGGAGGGGAAGGTACCAGCCTTTTAAATTCCCTGAAGTCACTTAGGTCAGAGGAGAGGGCTTGGAGAGTGAGGGGGATGCAACAATGACTGCCTAGTCTGTGTTTTCACCTTTAGGATAAAAATAGTAGTCACCTTTTAGAACACAGATCTCTGATATTTGGAGGACAGGATCCTTATCGTTCATCATAGGTCTCACCAGCTGCATACAAATTTCTCCTGCAACTCCTCCACTGCCTGCATTGGGGCTGGGGGTGGTAAATGGGTCCTTGCCACTGAGCTAATAGTTGAAATTCACTGATATTAACCACAGTTTACCATCCAAACTTTCTTCTGGAAGTTGCAGGCCCTCAATAGATTCCAGAGTTCCAAATATTTATATCAGATAGATTATGTCAGTGCCAGCATGGCCTAGGTAAGGAGACAGATTTCCTGGTGGTTTCTACTGCACCTTCTTAGAAACCTCCTTCATTTTTGATAGTTTTGCTACATATAATATTCTTGGTTAACAAGTTTTTCTTTCAGGACTTTGAATGTCATCTCACTGCCCCCTGGTCTTATTATCTGATGAGAAATCAGATGTTAATCTTATTAGGGTTCCCTTGCATATAATGTCATTTTTCTCTGGTTTTGATCTTGATAACTTTACTATGATATGTCTGGGTATGAATCTCTTTATCTTCCTTAGTACTTGGTGAGCTTCTTGAATTTGTAGATTCATATTTCAACTGAGCCAGCTAGGCACTCCTCTTCAAATATTTTTCTGCTCCTTTCTCCCTCTCCCTGTCATTTCTATTCTACTCTCCCTTCTTCTGGTACTTCCATTATGCATATATTGATGAGTTTAGATGTATTATTTTTCTCTTGGGGCTTCTGGGTGACTCAGTCAGTTGAGTGTTCAACTTTCAGCTCAGGTCGTGATCTTGTGATTCACAAGTTGGAGACCTGCATTACACTCTGGGCTGACAGCTCAGAGCCTGCTTCAAATTCTGTATCTCCTTCTTGCTCTCTGCTCCTCCCCCACTGATGCTCTATCTCTCAAAAATAAAACATTAAAAAATATAAAATATATATATTTAAAAAATAGAGGTATTATGTTTCTCTGAGCCTCTGTTTATTTCTCTATTCCATTTTGTCTCTGTCTCTTGATCTATCTTCAAGTTCATTGATATTTCTTCTGCAAATTCAAACAATTGTTGAGCTTCTCAGGGCTCCTGGCTGGCTCAGTTGGGGGATTGTGTGACTCTTGATCTCGGGGTTGTGAGTTTGAGCCCCACGTTGAGTGTAGAGATTACTTAAAAATAAAATCTTTAAGGGCGCCTGGGTGGCGCAGTCGGTTAAGCGTCCGACTTCAGCCAGGTCACGATCTCGCGGTCTGTGAGTTCGAGCCCCGCGTCAGGCTCTGGGCTGATGGCTCAGAGCCTGGAGCCTGTTTCCGATTCTGTGTCTCCCTCTCTCTCTGCCCCTCCCCCGTTCATGCTCTGTCTCTCTCTGTCCCAAAAATAAATAAACGTTGAAAAAAAAATTAAAAAAAAAATAAATAAAATCTTTAAAACACAGAAATGTTATGCTTCTCTAGCAATTTTTTGGTTTTGATTATTGTACTTTAAAACTCCAGAATATCCTTTAAAAACAAAATTGTATCTCCTTGATATTTTATTTTTTAATTTTTTTTTTCAACGTTTTTTTTATTTATTTTTGGGACAGAGAGAGACAGAGCATGAACGGGGGAGGGGCAGAGAGAGAGGGAGACACAGAATCAGAAGCAGGCTCCAGGCTCCGAGCCATCCGCCCAGAGCCTGACGCGGGGCTCGAACTCACGGACCGCGAGATCGTGACCTGGGTGAAGTCGGACGCTTAACCGACTGCGCCACCCAGGCGCCCCGATATTTTATTTTTGATGAGATATTGTCATCATTCCTTCATTTCTTTTTTTTTTTTTTAATTTTTTTTTTTCAACGTTTATTTTATTTTTGGGACAGAGAAAGACAGAGCATGAACGGGGGAGGGGCAGAGAGAGAGGGAGACACAGAATCGGAAACAGGCTCCAGGCTCTGAGCTATCAGCCCAGAGCCTGACGCGGGGCTTGAACTCACGGACCGCGAGATCGTGACCTGGCTGAAGTCGGACGCTCAACCCACTGCGCCACCCAGGCGCCCCATTCCTTCATTTCTTTAAGCATGGTTTCCATTAGTTCTTTGGAACTACTATTTATATAGCTTATTTATAATGGCTGCTTTGAAGTCTTTAATTCTGATATCTGCCCCTGTTTCGCTTGCTTGCTCCCTGCCCAACCCCCTCCCCATGTATGAATTACACTATCCTGTTTCTTTGCATATCTCATAACTTCTTTTTATAACTGGACATTTTAGGGGTGCCTGGGTGGCTCTGTTGGTTAAGTGTCCAACTCTAGATTTTGGCCCCAGTCATCATCTCATGGTTTGAGATCAATCCCCTTACGGTTTGAGATAAAGCCTCATGTTGGGCTCCATGCTGACAGCATGGAGCCTACTTGGGATTTTCTCTCCCTCTGTCACTCTCCCCCACTCTCTCTCTCTCAAACGAAATGAATTTTAAAAACTTAGAAACAAAACACACAACATTTTAGATTATATCTGTTGTAGGATCTTTGGACCTTGACCCACCCACAACCCCCTCCCAGGCTTGGATTTTTTTTTTTTTTTTAAATTATTTGAGTTGTTAGTGAAGTTTATTTCCTCTCCAGGGTGAAGTCTCTGATTTCATTTCTTAGAAAGTGCAGCCTTGGGCATGAACATTGTCACTTGGAGTGACAGAGCTTTTAACAGGTCCTTCTCTATCTTCCTGATATCTTTGTTAAACTAGCCTTTGCTGGTACCAAACTCAGATGTTAGTTCCAACTGCCAGTTAATGGCTTTTTGAAGATGTCCTAGAGCTTATATTGCTCTGTAGCCTGATCCACTTAGATTCAGGCCTTTTGCAAGGTAGGTTTTGAGGTTGGTCTTCAAGGCTTGTTATGACCCCAGGAGGGCTCTTCTTTCCCTGTTCTCTCTGGTAAATTAGCTAGCCTAAAAATAACAGCTTATTACTCTGGTGGAGCTATTAGCCTCTTTTAATTTTTTTACCATTAAATTTTCCATTGTCCTTGAGAGTTCCCTTAGTCTTGAACTTCCCCAAACTCTTCCAAATAAAATTAGTTCTTTTGGGGTGAGCTTCAGAGCTCTCTTCTTATGGCCTTCTCTCCCATGGGAAAAAAGTCTATGCCACTCCACTGTAGTTACAGGTAGTAGATGACATGATCTGCTTCTTTAGGATTGATATGCTTGTTTTATGAGAACTCAGTTGGGATGGTAGCTTCTGGTCTTCTTGGCGTACTTCTCCTGGCATGAAAACCTTGCCCTATGAGCATCTAGGATGAAGGTGATCAGAGTCCTGGTACTCTTGGCCTGCTGCACCTAGGGTAAAGTTCCACCTTGTGAGTGGGAGCTGGGTGGAGGGAGTCCTGACCGTTTGGCTGCACTTACCTGCAGTTTAGCCTTTGCAACACAGATCTAGGGGTGTATGAGAAATATTGGCTGCCTGCTCTCCCTTGGGAAATACGACAGGACTTAATTGGGTACTGGGAGGAGAGTGACCATTGTCTTCTTGGCTGTATCCACTCAGAATGGAGTTCTGTAGCACTGTGCTGTGTGTGTGAGAGAGTGGTGGTGGACAGGTGGTTTAGGGCAAGAATAAGTTGTGGCATAAATGCCACAGACTCTCTTTTTTTAATGTTTATTTATTTTTTTTTTTTAATTTTTTTTCAACGTTTATTTATTTTTGGGACAGAGAGAGACAGAGCATGAACGGGCGAGGGGCAGAGAGAGAGGGAGACACAGAATCAGAAACAGGCTCCAGGCTCTGAGCCATCAGCCCAGAGCCCGACGCGGGGCTCGAACTCACAGACCGCGAGATCGTGACCTGGCTGAAGTCGGACGCTTAACCGACTGCGCCACCCAGGCGCCCCAATGTTTATTTATTTTTGAGAGAGAGAGAGAGAGAGAGAGAGAGAGAGAGAGAGAGACAGGATATGAAGCAGGCTTGGCACGGATGGCAGACAGCCTGACATGCAGTTCGAACCCATAAACCATTGAGCTCAGGACCTGGGCCAAAGTTGGACACTTAACCGACTGAGCCACCTAGGCGCCTCAATGCCACAGACTCTTAACACTCTTTCAGAGATTTAGATGTTCTTGAATGTTTCTTCATTTGCTGTATGCCCCTAAGACAACATGCAGAGAATTTAAATGGTTGTTTAAAAAAATTTTTTTAACCAATCACGGTAGTTAGGGTGAACATGTAGCCAGTCCAGAAGTCATTTGTCTATTTATTATTAATATTGTACAGTTTGTCTCATGAAAAACAGTTTAAAGCAAAGGAAGTTTATTCATATCCCTTAGGATATTTTAAAAATGAAAATTTAATAATCTCAAAACACCAAATAATATGAATTTAGAAAAGAATAAAAATTCCCAATATATTTTTTGAGCTTAAAAAATATTTATCATTCAGAAAAAAATCCCAATAGAATAAAACAACATCCCAGGTTAAAAAAAAAAAGTTATCAAGACATGGAATTGTAACTTTTTCTGTTATTTTAAGTACAATAATTATAACTGCTTTTTTGCTTGTTTGTAAATCATTGTTTGCTTTTTGACCACACCAAGAATTGTATTTTAATGCACAATATAAAACATAATGCCCAGAAACACCAGTTAACATCATCAATGCTCTTCATTCATTGGTTATCTAATTCACATGGTTGCCAGTATCAGGAAGAGTAATAGCCAAGCAGATTTGTAAGCCTGCTGTGATTCTTTGTTATTCATCGATGGCTGTCTTTTAAAAATCCTAGAACATAAACGGGAATTTTCTTTTTATAGATCATATGGACTTTTACTAATTTATGTTGCTTACCACTGACTTTATAAAAGTCATAGGTGTTGAGTATGTGTATGTGTGTATAATTTTGTAATAACTAAAGATGGCCAGAGAATATTAATTTCACCAGAAAACCCCGCATCAAATGAAACTTTCATTTGCTTTCACCCTTACTATTACACTTCTAAAAAAGAGGAAAAAAAAAATCTTACGTACTTGGACTTCCAAGTAAAAGTTTTGCTAATAATTTTAAACACCGCTGTTTCTTTACTGCAACAACAGAATTATTTTTAGTTCACAGAACAGGTATACAATTACTAAACATTTAAATTATTTTACAAAATTTTAAAACTTCTTTAACTTGGAATGTGATGGTTCAAACTATGCAGCAGTTCAAAGTGAAGTTTGTATTTCCACTATAAACAAGTAAAAAAGAGTGGTAACTAATTCTTTCCTAATCCAGAAGCCCATTTTAAAGAATCTAGTAAGAATAACTGCTTAAACAGAATAGATGACCACTTATCACGGATATTTTACAAACAGATTTCTGTAGGGTTTAGAGGTTAGGCTAGTGTTTAATCATGTCTAAGTCCCTTCTAATTTTAAAATTCTATGAGTCTATAGTTTTCCTAACAGTTCTATTAAAGAAGTTATTTCTTCTCACCATTATCGCCAGATTATGTCATTATACATAGATGGAAATTTTAGTATGTTACTGTATGTGCTTAAATGTCACCTTTCAGAATATGCTGCAGTTCACATGAGTCTTCCCCCTATTTGTTCCAGATTGAGACTTTGTCCATTTGTTTCAGACTGAGTTTGACTATACTTGAACAGGACCTATTTTAAGGACCAGTTTTCCTTTACTTGGCAATGTAATAAAATACAGTAGACAGAATGAATTTTGAAAGCATTCACCAAATGTTACATCTCATATTCAGAAATAACTACTTGTAAACCTCAAACTCCCTATGTTAAACTATGGTAATTTATTGAAATGCAAACAGTTAGTATACATGCTGCTTGCTCAGTTCTCTCCAAATAGGATTTACGTTTGTTAGGAAAAGAATGTAACTCCAGGTTAAATCATAATAGTAAGATGCTAAGTAATTAGGATTGCTACTTTTACAATTCAGTGTTGGATTCTTGACTGTGGGAATACACACGTACACCCACACCATACACACATACACACCCACACACACTTCCTTTTATGTAGATGACAATTTACATAGATTTATACTTTGCAAGATGTTTACCCATATATCCTCCAGGAATTGCTAGTGAGATGGAATGTAAAAACAAACTACTTGGAGATTTCATGGGTTTCCAAACCAGGGATGAGATTCATGAATAACTAGAGAAAGTCTTCTGATTCATTAGAGCTAGTTCTAAATGTTATCAGACAACATAAGGTCAAGTATCTTTTGATCATAATTTTCTATTTTTGAAATACTGGTTCATAAAAAATCACGGTATTATCCACTGGCAGGACAGTAGTAAATTACATTGGAATCCACATCTACAAAAGACACTTCTGAATGTCATTGTTTCAGATTTTTAATACTGCCTTAAAAAGGCCTGTTACTCTTCAACTATCTCAGTATACTTTTAAATATAAATAATTATAATTGGAACAGTTATTGTAAATCTAAGTAGATAATTCCTAAGGCAGTATTTGTTTAATCAGAACATATTTTCATTTCAAATATATAACTAAAACGTCTCACAAAGTCAGAACACAACTCATAGTTTGAACAGAAACTTCGTGTTTAAATCTCAACATTCAGTAAAATAAACACTACACATTAAGTTCCTCTGGAATACAAATCACTCATTTAAGTAAATGGGATATAATTTCTAACTTGTGTTAAAAGTGAAGAAATCCTTTTTTATGTGAAGACTTGACCAAAATCAATTAGTCCTATTACGGTACAAATCAAACTCTACTGACACAACACATTTTTAGAGATTTGGATACGGATATAACTACAGTTGGAAACTAGATGCTCCTTAGCTTGGGGCAGTGAAAGAAAAAGGCATACTATGGATCAGGCCCCCGTTTTATTACTTTATTAACAACAATGCTTACTTTATTTAATGAAGAATGTCTCTTCCACTGGAAATACACTTCTAATTTAATAATGCTAGACAGTGGGGAAAAAAAAGATGGACCCACTTTTTAAAAAATTCATCCTTTATAAAGTTATGTAACAATATTGATTAGGTATAGAATGATTCTTCATTTTATGCTCTGAAGACAAGCAATTTTTTTAAGTATTGACTTGTCAATTTATCTTTGACAAGTGATTAAGAAAGATAAACAAATCTTCTGACTTTACAAATAAGAATATGTGAATAAGAATATATATTCTGAGAAGTTATGTCCCGTGATCTGACTTATACTTCTGATTTATAATGTAACTAAATTCTTTTAATAAACTGCATTAATTTTACATTTTAAACTTAAATCATCCTTGCTGTACTGTTCTCATTCACTTTACTTTCAATTTTTGCATTTCTATAAATACTCAAAAACAAAACTCCTCAATTTGAAACCAACTTACATTGGAGTTCTGAGTTAGATTATAACTTTTAAGATATTTTGTTAAAATGTAAAACCCTGAAATTACAAACAAAAAATTTACAATTTTACAGTATATATCTAATTTATTTTTAAAAAAATATTCTGATTGTTTTATACAAGTAATCAAGTGTTATTTTTTCAAATTAAACTCCTTTATAGGCTAGAAGAAGGTATGTGGTTTTGCCCCATTAAAACCAATACAAATATCATTTTTTTTATGCTGGCACTTCAACTATTCAAAGTAGTCATTTGGTAGAATCACATAACCTCTCTCTGATATGTCGTCCTTCTCCTTCTGGAAGTGAACAACCTCCTTTAATTTTTCAAGTTGTCGTTCTTGTCTTCTGCATCGCTGCTGTGCGGTCTTAAGCTTCTTTCGGAGTTTTTCAACTTGTTGTTCTAGCTGATGAATCCTTTTTCTCTGGTGCATTGTATCCTCCACAGTATAGTTGTGGTTCACAGAAAACTGAGAGTTATCAGGGGTCTGAAGGGGAGGCATTAGTAATCCAATGCAGCATCAACCTGTGGAAATGGGAGGTGTTAAAGGAGGCGGGGGAAGCGTTCTTGTGGCTCCAGAAGGATCTTCCTTCTACAACGATAATGAAGAGTATGTTCAAGTTTAGTAACTACAAATAACAGTTTAAAGAATCTACCCAGGTGCCTGGTGCTCGTTGGTTAAGCGTCCGAATTCAGCTCAGGTCATGATCTTATGGTTCGTGTGGTTTGAGCCCTGCACGAGCTCTGTGCTGGCAGCTGGGAGCCTGAGCCTGCTTCGGACTCTGTGTCTCTCTCTGTCTCTCTGGCCCCTGCCCCACACATGCTTTGTCTTCTCTCTCTCTCAAAAATAATCAACATTAAATAAATAAATAAATAAATACATACATAAATACATAAATAAATAAATGAATCCACCTGTGGAATTTAAGAATGACTTTTACAAACTGGACAACCTAGAAGAAATAGATATGTTTCCAGAAACATACAGCCTTCCAAGAACAAATCAGAAGAAATAGAAAATCTGAAAAGACCAATCATTAGTGACAAAATTGAAAAGGTAATCAAAAAATTCCCAAAAGACAAAAGTCCAGGACCAGATGGCTTCACAGGTGAATTCTATCAAATACTTAAAGAGTTAATATCTAAAAAAAAAAAAAAGAGTTAATATCTATTCTCCTCAAACTATTCCAAAAAATACAAGAGAAAGAAAAGCTTCCAAATACATTCTATAAGGCCAGCATTACCCTGATATCAAAATCAAAGACACTACAACAAAAGAAAACTATAGGGACAATATCCCTGATGAATACAGATGCAAAATCCTCAATAAAATGAGCATATTAGATAATACACTAAATATTCAATATACATTAAAAGGATCATTCACCAAGATCAAGTGGAATTTATTCCAGGGATGCAAGGATGGTTCAATATTCATAAATCAATGTGAAACACTACACCATCAAAATAAAGGATAAACCCATATGATCATTTAGGGGTGCCTGTGTGGCTCAGTTGGTTGAGCGTGTGACTTGACTTCAGCTCAGGTCATGATCCCAGGGTCAAGGGATCAAGCCCTGCATCCGGCTCTGTGCTGAGCGTGGAGCCTGCTTAAGATTCATTCTCTCTCTCTCTCTCTCTCTCTCCCTCTGTCCCTGTCACCCTGCTCATGCTCTCCCTCTCTAAAATAAAATAAAATAAAATCATATGATCATCTCCATAAATGCAAAAACAGCACTGGACAGAATTCAATATCCATTCATGATAAAAAGTCTCAATAAAGTTGCTTTAGAGGGAACATACCTCAGGGCAACTGGGTGGGTCAGCTGGTTAAGCATCCCACTCTTTGTTTCATATCAGGTCATGATCTCACAGTTCATGAGTTTGAGTCCCACATTGGGCTCCAGGCTGACAGTGTGGAACCTGCTTGAGTCTCTCTCTCCCTCTCTCTGCCCCTCCCCTACTCACTCTGTCTCTCGCAAAATAATAAGTTAATTTAAAAAAAAAAGAGGGAACATACTTCAAAATAATAAAGGCCATATATGAAAAACATACAGTTGCTATCACACTCAGTGGTGAAAAACTGAGAGCTTTTCCTCCAAGATCAGAAACAAGACAAGATCCACTCTTGCTACTTTCATTCAACATAGTACTGGAAGTGCTTGCCATTGCAATCAAGCAAGAAAAACAAAAGGCATCTAAACTGATTAGAAAGAAGTAAAATTGTCACTATTTGCAGATGGCATGATAATACATACAGGAAACCCTAAAACTCCAACAGGGGCGCCTGGGTGGCGCAGTCGGTTAAGCGTCCGACTTCAGCCAGGTCACGATCTCGCGGTCCGTGAGTTCGAGCCCCGCGTCAGGCTCTGGGCTGATGGCTCAGAGCCTGGAGCCTGTTTCCGATTCTGTGTCTCCCTCTCTCTCTGCCCCTCCCCTGTTCATGCTCTGTCTCTCTCTGTCCCAAAAATAAAAAATGTTGAAAAAAAAAAAAATTTAAAAAAAAAACTCCAACAGAATACTACTAGGAATAATAAATGAATCCAGTAAAGTTGCAGAATACAAAATTAATATATGAAATCAGTCGTTTCTATACACTAATAATGAAGTAGCAGAAAGAGAAATTAAGACAACAATTCCATTTATAATTACACCAAAAAATTAAATATCTAGGAATGAATTTAACCAAGAGGGTGAAAGACCTGTACTCTGAAAACTATAAAACACTGATATAACAAATTGAAGATGATGCAAATAAATGGGAAGATATACCATTCTCATGGATTGGATGAAGTAACATTGTTACAATGTTTATACTACCCAAAGCAATCTACAGAGTCATTGCAATCCCTATGAAAATACTGACAGCATTTTTCACAGAACTAGAACAAATAATCTTAGAATTTGTATGGAACTACTAAAGACCCTGAATAACAAAGCATGCCTAAGAAAGAACAAAGCAGGAGGTATCACAATCCCAGTGTTCAAGATATACTACAAAGCTGTAGTAATCAAAACAGTACAGTACTGGCATAAAAACAGGCACATGGACCAATGGAACAGAACAGAGAGCCCAGAAATAAACCCAAGATTACATGGTCAATTAATCTACAACAAAGAGAATAAGAATATATAATGGGGAAAAGACAGACTCTTCAATAAATGGTGCTGGAGAAATTGCACAGTTACATGAAAAAAAAAATGAAACTAGACCATTTTCTTATGCCATACACAAAACTAAATTCAAAATGGATTAAAGACCTAAGTGTGAGACCTTAAACTATAAAAATCCTAGAAGAAAACATAGGCAATAGTTTCTTTCACATCAGCCTTAGCAACATTTTTCTTTTCTTTTTTAATTTTTATGTTTATTTTTTTTGAGAGAGAGAGAGACAGAGAGAGCGGGGGAGGGACAGAGAGACGGGGGGACACAGAATCTGAAGCAGGATCCAGGCTCTGAGCTGCCAGCACAGAGCCTGCCGCAGGGCTTGAACTCACCAACCAGTGAGATCATGACCTGAGCCGAAGTCAGACATTTAACCACCTAGGTGCCCCAGCAACATTTTTCTAGATACGTCTCCTCAGGCAAGGGAAACAAAAGCAAAACAAACAACTGGAATTAAACCAAAAGCTTCTGCACAGTGAAGGAAATCACCAACAAAATTAAAATGCAACCTACTGAATATGAAAAGATATCTGCAAATGATATATCTGATAAGGAGCTAATAATCAAATATATAAAGAACTTATACAAGGCGCATCTGAGTGGTTCAGTTGGTTAAGCGTCTGACTCTTGATTTTGGCTTAGGTCATGATCTCACAGTGGGATCGAGCCTGTCAGGCTCTGCACTGACAGTATGGAGCCTGCTTGGGATTCTCTTTCTGCCCTTTCCCCACTCATGTGCTCTCCCTTTTTCTCTCTCAAAATAAATAAATAAACTTAAAAAAAAAAAGAAAAAATTAAAAAAAAACCTTATACAACACCAAACAAACAATCCAATTAAAAAATGGGCAGAGGACATGAATAGACATTTTCCAAAGACATACAGATGGCCAACAGACACATGGAAAGATGCTCAGCATCACTAATCATCGGGGAAATGAAAATCAAAACCACAATGAGTTATCACTGTATCTGCCAGAGTGACTATTATCAAAGACAAAATAACAAGTGTGGAGAAAAGGGAACCTTTGTACACTGTTGGTGAGAATGTAAACTGATGCAACCACTATGGAAAACAACATGGCATTTTCTCAAAAACTAAGAATGGAAATACCATATGATCCAGCAATTCCACTTCTGGTATTTATCCAAAGAAAATGAAAACACTAATTTGAAAAGATATATGCACCCCTATGTTTACTGCATTAACATATTTTTTTTACAATAGCCCAGATATGAAAGCAACCCAAATGTCCATTAATAGATGAATGGATACAGAAAATGTTGTGTGTGTTTACATATATATCTATACATACATATATATGTACACCCACACACCCATATGCACAATACAATATTACTCACTGTAAAAAGAATGAGATCTTGCCATTTTGTGACACATGCATGGACCTAGAGGGTATTATGCTAAGTGAAATAATTCAGATAAAGATAAATACCATGTGATTCCACTTATATGTGAAATCTAAAAAACAAATGAAAAAAAAACAAACAAAAGAGCAGAAACAGATCCATAAATACAGAGAACAAAGTGATGGTTGCCTGAGTGGAGGGGATAGGGGGAATGGGCAAAAGGGTAGAGGGGAGTGGGGAGATACAGGCTTCCAGTTATGGAATGAACAAGTCGCAAGTATGAAAGGTACAGCATGGGACAATGGACAGTGGTATTTTAATAGCCTTGTATGGTGACCGATGGTAGTTACACTTGTGGTGAGTGTAGCATAATATATAGATCAGTCTATTTAGTATGCTTACATTTGAAACTAATGTAACATCATCATGTGTCAACTACACTTGGATTAAAAACAAAAGAATATTAGATTTTTATAAATCCTTGATATGGAAATATTCTAAAATAAGAAAAAAAGTTAAGTTCTAATAATTACACTTTTCCACTGGAGTAGAAATGGGATCCAAGAAAGAGAAAGAATGACTGGTGAGATTTAATAAAATACTAAGCACTTAAAACTGAGGGGGAAAAACTTTGAAACTGAACTGTCACTGATAAAGGAAACCCAAAACTTACTAACATATATGTAGGGGTAGAAAGTGATCTTCAAGTAAGTTACAAAACTAAATTGACTTCTTAGTGTGAGGACGTTTAACTTTTAATAAACTGCATTTTGTATTTTTAAATAGTATATCATTGCTAACAGTGGTTATGTACAAGTGATGGCTTCCAGGTAACATTTATTTTCTAACACTGATCTGAATTTTCCACAATAAAAACAAATTAATTTTATAATAGAAACCCAGTATTTTAAAACACATATTACCTTGTCATGTGGTTCAGTACAGAGAAATATCGTGGGCACTGCATTCTCTTTCAGCAACTTGTTGTTGCACTCCCTCTTAAAGCAGTCTGGAGTAAAGTGTTCTGAACAAATACTGCTATACTTGGTGGGTTTAAAGTTTTTTCTTCTGACAGCTGCCTCCCATTTTTACAAAGACTGGGTCTTGTAAGAGGAAACCTAAGAAGAAGAGATAATTCAGTTCTCTGACTTTACTTAAAAGAAAAAAAAAAGGCACATCTCGACTTTCCTGCTTAGAAAAAAACTATCTTACATTGGCATTAACAAACTAAGGGGTATTTGATTAAAACACTAGCTCTGCTATCTTTTCTTTTCTTTTTTTTTTTTTTTTGACAGTTTTAGTTGTGCTTTTATTCACCTTAGTTAAAAATGTACTTGTTTAAAGATCCTATAAATAAAGTGACCATCCACTAATGTGGGATGTAAACCACCCCTCCCAGCATGGAATTTTTGTTTTTTTTTAAAGCAGTATTTGTTAGGGGTGCCTGGGTGGCTCAGTGGGTTAAGCACCTGACTTTGGCTCAGGTCATGATCTTAGGGTTAGGGAGTTCGAGCCCAGTGTCAGGCTCTTTGCTGACAGCTCAGAGCCTGGAGCCCGCCTCAGATTCTGTCTTCCCCTCTCTCTGCCCCTTCCCCTGCTCGCATTCTATCTCTCTCTCTCTCAAGATAAATAAGCATTTAAAAATAAAAACAAAAAGAAATACGCTTTAAAAAAGAATTTTTTTTAAATGTTTTTATTTGTTTTTGACAGAGAGAGAGAGAGAGGAGCGAGCATGAGTTGGGAAGGACAGAGAGACAGAGAGGCAGACACAGAATCTGAAGCATGCTCCAGGCTCTGAGCTGTCAGCACAGAGTCCGACGCAGGGCGCAGACTCGGGGCTCAACTCGTGACATGCGAGATCATGCCCTGAGCCAAAGTCACACGTTTAATCAACTGAGCCACCCAGGCGCCCCCAAAAAGCAGTATTTTTTATAGGAATCTTTCGATCACAGAGTAGTTACGAGAATGTCAGATACAATGATGATACAATTTGAACAAGATAGGCTGATAAAAATTTACAAAATGTAAAAAGATGCATATTAAAAGTTAGCCATGCAATGGGAGGAGGAGATGATGGGAGGTCGGGGGTCAAGAGAAATATGTAGTAATATTGCTTGTCTCTCTCTGTTACAGTAAATGACTTTCACTAATTGTACAGATATTACACACACATCTAAATACACAAAGATAAATCATGTAGCTCCTCTCTCATTTATTAATGTTTAACTTTTTATGTCAAAGACACTAAGAGTTTCAAGTAAAATACATACTATGGGGTGAATTTGTTACTAATTTTTTTTAACCAATAAAAATAAAATTGCATGTTTATATCTACATACTGCAAAAAAGGTTTTAGTTCTCTTAGGATCAGTCTGACATAATGAATTAATCAAATCATAGTCAAATCATAATGATAAATACAAGATTTTATGTATGTATGTATGTATGTATGTATGTACGTATGTATGTATGCATTTGGAGAAGACTGGAACTGAAATGGGGTGGTCTATTAGTGTCATGAACTTGGATATCCAAGTTTCTCCCCAGGTTTGGGAAGTCTTTATTTTTAATTTTTAAAATTTGTATTTATTTAGTCTTCCAATTGTTTTTTAATTCCAGCATGAGAATATTATTTATCTGAATTTACCTTGAACTCAACTGGAATATGTCTCTTAGGCCCAAATAAGGAGGGTTAAGAAGAGTTTAAATTATTGTGATTTTACTTTTCCAAGTCAAGTATTTAGTGAACTGGGGAGACTGGAAAGAAGCCAAAAGATGTTTCAACTATATGTTCCAGTTTTCTCTTCCATGTAAGGTATGCTACAGCCTGACTCTGCTATATTCTGAAGACCTAACCAATCCTGGGACAGTTCTTCTCTTCGCCCAGCATAGTTGCTGCCACTGGGCCACTGTGTAGAAACTGGGAAAATAAGTACTCCTAGAAGATCCTGCTGGAAATGGCCTACAGAAATACAAACTATGTTAGCAATTACTGGTACAATTCAGCACCTTGGGCCTCCTGTCTCAAGGACTACAATGCTCGGGCTGTTTATGAGATTCTGTCAAGGTATTCCCATCTACTCTCAAAAAACCGTTCTTTATAGGTAAGAATGGGAGGCAGATCAGCCCTTCTTCTGATTCAATCAATTGTTTGACAGCCAGAAGAAACTATTTCTGATGTGTGAATGCCATCCCTTAGTTTCCAGTACCAATGAAAGGTTTTCCATATTTTTAGATTTCTTTAGATTTTAGATTCCTTGCATATTAAGAGGACTTTGTCTTACTTAGCCTTGTAACCCAGCAGCTTGCAGTGTTTGGCATAAATAGAAATGTGGTTGTGGGGAGCAAACTGTATGTAACCATGTCACCATCTTCTGACTTATTCCAACACTTTCAAAGAACCAGAAGTCAATTCATCAGCTTTCAGAATTCCAATAAATCAATTAAGTAATACCAGGAAATACTCAAGTAAATCTTGCAAGTGTTAGTGTTCTAGCTCCTCCTGGAGGTGGGGGCCAGGGATGTTGGTGGTGGTGGTACATCAACACTCAAGATCTTTCTATGCTGCAAAGCACTCATTTCTATAGGGTCCCTCTCATATGAAACATAAAAATGCATCTACGCTCTGTTAAACACAAAACGAATCCTACCAAAAATTGAAGGAATACTTAATTTTGCTTTTGTAATTATTTACCTATGAATAATTCCTATAATTGACCACTGGTTCTAGTTTCTTAGCTACCATCTATTCAGGGTGGGGAATTTTCGCAAAACAAAGTAACGTAAATATAATAAAATTTGTATTTGGCTGAATAAAAATACCATCGTGTCACATTTTGCAGACATCTGATTATCAGTAAGTCGTTTCCATTTTGCAGTTTTCTCTTCGTATTTTCAAAAGAACATTTTCCCCTCTAGGCCTCTAACTGCAGAGCTTTTTGGATAAAACAGCCCTGAAAGTTGTGGGGCAGGTTCTTTTCCAAGGGCTTCCTATAGGTGCCCATAAGAACTCATATTGACCTTTATTATGACACTTCATTATGACCTGTGTTATTATCGTCCAAGTTATCGTTATTGTCCGCTGAAAACATTAAGTATTCATCCTGGTAGTACCAGAAGCTTTCTCTAAAACTTAGGGGTCCTTAAAAGTTAGTTCCTAGAAACTGGGTGAAGACATCCTCCCTGAAATTCTGGCCAAAATCAATCCTTAATTTCTGTGATGCCGGCCTCCCATCCACAGCAAGAACGAAAAAGAGTGACTTCGGGATTTTAAAGGTTTTTGTTTCTATTTCAAATTTACTTCTAAGGCGTTATTACCACCTGGTTTCTCTATTACCCCAGGAGTGAAATCCAGATGCCTCTCGGCTTGGAGGACCTCACGACCTGCGCTGGGCCGTGAGACATAGCTCCGAGGTCCCGAACACTCCAACCGCAGGAGGCGGGCGAACCTCACGCAAGGGTTCCAACCCTCGAGCACGAGAAACGGTCGCCACGGCGACCTGCGCCGAGAACGCGCAGCCCAGGGCGACATTGCATGAACTTCTACCAGAGGCGGGCACACCCACCGCTCGCGGCCGGGACGGACTGTGAGGAAGATCCGGTCGTGCCCCGCCCCTGTCCCGCCCCCCTTATTAGTCTCGCGCGGACACGCGCCTGGCTCCGCCCCCGAGCCTAACCGGCCGCGCGCCCCCAGCCCCAGCTGGGGCCAGCCCCGCGAGAGGCGCAGGGTACTTACTTGTGGAAAGAAACGGGCTTATCCTTATCATATCGGTTCTTGCAGCCGTAGGCGGAACAGGACTGCACCATCCTTCCGGTTTTCAGTCACTTCACTTCTGCCTCTCCAGCAGGCAGGAGAAGCTATCAGTGTCGCCGCGCTGGGCTTTGACACCCTCGCTTCTTGTGTAGCTTTGGTCACCAGATACAGTGATGATAACCTCTTTCGGGTTGACTAATGTGCCCGTTTTGTTGTTTGCATTAGCAGAAGAACCACAGCCATCGCCCGTCTCCCATCTCCAAGATGGCGGAGGCAGCTTCAACCTCACCTCTCGCGAGGAGTTTGTCCCACTGTCTCTGATTAGCCCCGAGGTCAGAGGTAACGTTCCTTGGGAAGCAGGCCATTGGCTAAAGCCCGGCGTTGCGGAAGTGGGTGGGGCCTCCTAGCTTCCGGAAAGGAGAAAGGAGGTGCTTGGGCGAAGGGAGACATGCGTGCGGAGGAGTGGGGAGGGGAGAGCAGCGTGATTGTAGGGCCAGGTTTTGCAACGTGTTGGGTTTACTTGTGTAATATTTTCTGGGACGGTTTAGGGTGAGGAACAGTACGGTCTTTGGATCTGGTGGCCTAAAGGAGGACAGATGTAAAACTGAGGTCGTTGGGTAATTCTTCCCATTTCTTTAAAAGGGCAGCCACAGATGGTATATGATTTGTGAAACTTTGTGGATCCCTTTCCCACATCGCCAGTCTTCATCCCATTATCTGTCGTTCAGGTATCACAGGCTTTGTGAGAACTCAGCTGCCAGAATTTTAACAATGAGAAAACATTCATTCTCACTTCTGAAGGCTTTCATTGCTGTAATGATCTCCAGGTGCTGTGTTGGAACTCTAGAACTGGTGCAAGCTATTTTCACACCATTTGCCTCCTGTTGTGTGCCCTTCCTCTTTATGCAGATCAGTCTGGAAATCCGGATAGCGGGATGTTGACAAATTCCAGTGCTCTATTAAACTTTTTTCTCCCTCCCCCACCCCCGCCAAATCTTGTTGCTTCCCCAGGGTTCCATCCTCTGTCTTCCTCTCACTCAACACCCTGCTGCTTGAATTCAATAAAATGCTATGATCTACCAAGTCGTCTATTTCTTATGTAAAATTTTCTGCCTTCGGATTATGGTCTGAATTATCTATTCAGTTGCTTAAACCGGAACCTTAGTTTTCTCACCCTCTACATCCGTTTGATGACGAGGATAATATAGAATAAGTAAATAGTTATTAAATCCATCCCTTTCCGTCTCTCTTACTGTTCTTGATCAGGCCCTCATGGCCTCTTACCCTCAAAGGCAGTAATTTCCTCCATGGTTTGCTGTGCAGGAAGTATCAGAATGTGATAAGTGCTTGTGAACTGAAGTCTATTTTAAGAGTTCACTGAAATTCTTTACTCATCAGTTGATTCCCACAAATATTTACTGAACACTTGTTTTATGCACAAAGGGCTTGGGATACATTAGTGAACAAGACAAAGATTTCTGCCCTCATGAAGCTAATATTCTAGTGGAGGTTGGAGGAGGCAGAGAAGTCTGACCATATAAAATGTTGTAAGGTGAAGGGGGCTAGGTGGCGATGAGGGGATTGCAATTTAAATACAATGGATGGGACAGGCCTAATAGAAGAAGGGACTATTGAGCAAAGATGTGGAATGGGTAAGAGTTAGCTCTGAGGACATCTGGGGGAAGGGCCTTGCAGGCAGAGGGAATGGCTAAGGCAAAACTCCTGAGGCTCAGTGTCCCCAGCCTATACAAAGAACAGTAAAGGGTCAGTGTGGCTGGAGCAGAGTGAGCTAGGGGGACAAATATAAGGTCAGAGGAAACAGGATGCAGTCCTATGGGGACTTGTACGCGAGGGTAATAAGGCTTTGACTTTTACTCTGAGATGGAGAACATGCTTTAAGCAGAGGAGTAGTGACCCAGTCTTTTAAAACGATCACTCTACTGTGTTGTATATAGATATCAGGGGGCAACTTAGAGGCGAGGACACTGGTAGGCAGGCTTCTGTAGTAACCTAGGTGAGAGATGATGGTGGCTTACACCTGGGTGGTAACAGTGAAGGAGTAAGAAGTGATCTTGTTATCTCTTCCTTATTCCCTTCCATTTCTTTATTAACCTTTATTTATTGAGTACCTATTATGGTGGCAGGCATTATGCTAGGTCTGGGAATATACTGGTGAGCAAGACTAACATTACCTATCTTCATAGAGCTTATCCTAGTGAGGGGAAGCCATACAATAAAAATGTGAATAAAATAACATTGTGCTGAATACGTTACAATGTTATAAAGGTGAATGAGGTTAGAGGAGGGGTCACTACCTACTTTAGCTGGGGTAGTTAGGTAGTCTTTCTGAGAAGGGAACATTTTACTGAAAACCAAAGAATAGAAAAAAATCTAGTAATGTGAAGAATGAAAATAGGGAGGATGGGAAGAGCATTCTCCAGACAGGGACTGTGTACTGGGGCCTGAGGCAGTTGTGAGTTCAGTATTTCCTGGGAACTGAATGGAGGCTATGGTGTGAGCCAGGAGAAGAAGGGTATAAAATGAGGTTGAAGAAGTAAGTGTCTTGTTAGTTTGGATTTTAAGTGCAGCAGGACGTCAACAAACCTTTTTAGGCATGGTAGAGACCTGATCTAAACATTTTTAAAGGCCATTCTATTATGTGAAGAGTTTATCAGTGCAAGTGAGTAGCAGACCAGTAAAGAGGCCATTGCAGGCAAGTAAGATAAGTTGGTAACTTGGACTTAGGTAGTGGCAGTGGAGAAAGAATGACCAGGATTTGAGAATATGTTGCAGGTAGAAACATCAAAACTTGCTCACAGATGGATATGAGAATGAGGAAAAGAATCAAGGTATTAAGGTTGACTTGTACTTGAATTTCTTCTGGCTTGAGCATTTACTGAGATGTGGATGGCCTTTAAGAAAGAGAACAACAACTGCCAAACTACAAAAAATAAAAATAAATATATATTAAAAAAAGAAGAAGAGAGCAATGTAACCCCCACAAAACAGGAATTGTGAGATGGGAGCAATTTAGGAAGCAGGGTCATCAGCCATGGGGTTGTAGGACTGGGGAGTGCCAGAAGAGAAAGAATGTATAGTTCTCAAAGGTTGGTAATGCAAGTTACTAAAGAAGCATGAAGGATCACCAGCCAGTGCAGAGTGCCCTTCTGAGGTCTGTGATTTTTTTAAGTTTATTTATTTATTTTTGGGGGGAGGGGTAGAGAGAGCAAATCCCTGAACCCAAGAACCACGAGACCACGACCTGAGCCGAAATCAGGAGTCTAATGCTTAACTGACTGAGATACACACACCCTGGTTTGTGATCATTTTTAATCAGTGTAGAGTGAAACTAGTCAATTAATTATTTGGTTAGATTTCCTTCCATGAAGTTCTCCTTTGCTCCCCATTTTTTCTGTTTTCTTTCTTCTAGCTATCTATAATTTGGAAGTGAAATCTACATTTTTATTATTGAATATAATCCTCATTTTTCCTTACTTCAAAATGGTAAACTGATCATGTAAATTGTATATAATTTTTAAAATATTAATTGAACTGAATGTTGAATTTTTCTTTCTAAAACACCCCCAAATTAAATTTTCACTCTGCATGGCTTAAAAACTATTTACTTAATACAACAATAATTTTCACTTTTTCTAAACTAATTTACAACCATTGTCTGGTTTCCTTCTCTCCTTTATCCAGTTCTCAACATTTCCTAAGGCTCACATAACTGTTCTCAACTTGTCAAAGGGTGACTGTGAGGAAACATTTTTACTTTCAAAGATGACCATCTGCCTTTTTAAAAAGTTGATAGAAACTATCCAAATGCCTGTTAATAGTTGAATGAATAAATTGTGGTATAGTCATATAAAGGAATACTATACAACAGTCAAAGTAAAGCTATGGCCCACAACAATATGGATAGTTTTTACACCCATAATATTGAAGTCACACAAAAGTAAATATGGGATCCTATTTTTTTGTAGAGTAAAAAAGGTAGGTAAAAGTCAGTAAGTTGTTATTTGGGGGAGAGAGGCAATGAAAGGGGGCTTACCGGATGGTGGTAATGTGTGTTTTGACTGAAGTGGTGGCTAAATAGTGTGTTCACTTTATGATACTTCATCATCTGACCCTGATGATTTAGAAAATCTCTGGTGTTTATTCTACTTTAATAAACTAAAAGTTTATTAAGCAAACAAGGGCTATATAAAATATGTAAAATTGCCTTTCTTTTAGAGAATGGGAGATATTTATATGCTCATGTGATGTCTTCATTTGGCTCCTTACATAAGTATCAAAAATAAATTTATGTCTTAGCTTTATATGACCATTTAAGGGAATGAGAATAAATACAGGTAAGTTGAGGAAGGTTGGTTAGAAGTTTGATGTTTTTCAAAGTCTTAAAGGCCAAGAGCTGGTTCACTTACTAATAGGCTTTTTAAGGAAATAGATAAATACAGTTTTGTTTTTTTTTTAAATGTTTATTTATTTTGAGATTGGAAGAGAGAGAGAGAAAACAAGCCAAGGGACAGAGAGAGAGAGAGAGAGAGAGAGAGAGAGAGAGAGAGATGGAGGGAGAGAATCCCAAGCAAGACCCGTGCTGTCAGCACAGAGCCTGACATGGGGCTCGAACTCACAAACTGTGAGATCATGACCTGAGCCGAAATCAAGAGTCAGACGCTCAACTGACTGAGCCACCCAGGCACCCCGATAAATACAGTTTTTAAGGAAAAAAGAAAACCCTTGACATTAAAAGGATAAGTTGTGTCACAATTATTGTAGAAGGCTTAACTTTGTCTTCTTGTTTGATAAACTGGAAAGAAGTAAGCCACTTGTTTTGACATAAGGACTGAACATGTTTTAAACTCACTGATCTCAAACAGTTTAGATTTTAATTTCTATCTAACTATGCTTTCCTTTTCTATAAACTTTTATTAAAAATACCTAGCATTCATTCTCTCTGGTTCTCATTATCCTTATCTGTAGAATAAAAGCTATGGGACTAAATGAAGAATTTTTAATTTGAAATCCATGAATGCCAAGGTCTTTGAATCCTCTGAAAATGAAAGAAAATCATACATAGGTGTGTATATATGCATTTTTCTAGGGAGCTATCAGTAGCTTTCATCTGTTTTTGTAAGGTCCCTTCCACTCTGGTATTCTAGAATTAGTGAAACAAAGATTAATTTTCATGTAGATACACAGATTTTCTCTAAGACTGATTAGAAGGGTTATTAGTGTTTTGATCTGAATATCAGGTATTTCAAAAATTTGTTTTTAAACAAATTGAAATGTAAACTATTAGATACACGTTAAAAAAATTTTTTAATGTTCATTTATTTTTGAGAGAGAGAGAGAGAGAGAGAGAGAGAGACAGAGACAGAGAGAGGGAGTGGGGGAGGGGCAGAGAGGGAGTCACAGAATCTGAAGCAGTCTCCAGGCTCCGAACTGTCAGCACACAGCTAGATCATGACCTGAGCCAAAGTTGGATGCTTAACCAACTGAGCCACCCAGGTGCCCCTATACCAGTAAGTTTAAAACATCATTAGCCCTTAGCCCTCTCCTACATCACATAAACTATATTCCCCTCAAAAGGCCTACTACAGCTACGGGTGCCTGGGTGGCTCAGTCAGTTAAGCATCTGACTTTGACTCAGGTCATGATCTGATGGTTTACAAGTTTGAGTCCACTTCGAGCTCTGTGCTGACAGCCTGCTTCAGATTCTGTGTCTCCCTCTCACTGCTCCTCCCCCACTTGTGGTCTCTCACTCTCTCGCTCTAAAAAAAAAAAAAAAAAAAAAAAAAAAAAGGCCTACAGCTAAATACCACTAGTCTGAAAGAATAGGGACAGTGTCCAAACACATTCAATGTTTCTAACAAGGTGTTTACTCCTCTCGTGCACCCTTCTGGGACACAGAACAAGTCAGGAGATGCAGGTGGATGATAACACTTCAAATTTGCTTGCAGTCAGTATCTCAATGCTTAAAACAAATACTAATGCCATGAAGATGGTCTGGTTTGGGGAGAATAACAAAAGCTCAGTGATTGTCTTTATTTCTATAATATAGCTTCCTATCAGTAGCCTTTAGAGCCCACTGGCCTGACCCTGGGAAACTCAAGTCTTAGAGCCATAAAAACTTGAGTGCCCTTTCCTATTCTGACCCACTCCGAGGTTTTTGGGTTGCTGTTTAGCAAAATAGAAGAGCCTGGAGTACATCAGTACATTTAGTATTTCAAAGAGTGGTGAAGGAAAGTGTTGGTGCAAACATAAAGACACAGACTCAGAAAAGAACATTTCAACATCACAAGAGAGGACAAAAACATATGGATCATTTCAATAAATGTACAAAAACCATCTGGCAAAGTACAACATCCATTCATGATAAAAACCCTCAACATAATAAAGGCCATATATGAAAAACCCACAGCAACATACTTAATGGTGAAAAACTGACAGCTTTCCCCCTAAGGTCTGGAACATGATAACGATGTCCACTCCCACCACTTTTATTCAAAATAGCACTGAAGTCCTAGCCATAGCAATCAGACAATAAAAAGAAATAAAAGGCATCTGAATTGAAAAGAAAGAAAACTGTCACTTTTTGTAGATGACATATTACATATAGAAAACCCTCAAGACTCCAATATACTACTAGAACTGATAAATGAATATAATAAGGTTGTAGGATACAAAATCAATATACAGAAATCTGTAGCATTTTTATGTACTAATAATGAGGTAGCGGAAAGAAATTAAGAAAGCAATTCCATTTATAATGGCATCACAAAGAATGAAATACCTAGGGATAAATTTAACCAAGGAGGTGAAAGATCTATACTCTGAAAACTATAAAACATGGATGAAACAAACTGAAGATAACAAGTAAATGAAAAGGTACACCATTCATGGATTGGAAGAATTAACATTGTTACAATGTCTGTACTACCCAAAGCAATCTACAGACTCCATGCAATCCCTGTGAAAATACCAACATCAGTTTTCACAGAACTAGAACAAATAATACTAAAATTTGTATGGAACCACAAAAGGCCCAGAATAGCCAAACCATGCTTCAGAAAGAAGAACAAGGCAGAAGGTATCACAATCCCAGACTTTAAGATATACTACAAAGTTGTAATACTCAAACAGTATGATACTGGCATAAAAATAGACACATAGATTAGTGGAATAGACAGCCCAGAAATAAACACACGATTATATGGTCAATCTTCAACAAAGGAGGCAAGAATATGCAATGGGGAAAAGAGAGTCTTTTTTTTTTTTTAGTATTTATTTTGAGAGAGAGAGAGCGTGGGGGAGGGGCACAGAAGGGAGAGAAAGAGAGACCCCCAAGTAGGCCCTGTGTTGTCAGTGCAGAGCCCAATGTGGGCTTAATCTCAGGAACTGTGAGATCATGACCTGAGCCAAAATGAAGAGTCAGATGCTTAACTGATTGAGCCACTCAGGTGCCCCAAGACAGTCTCTTCAACAAATGGTGTTAGGAAAACTGGACAGCTACATGTGACAGAATGCAACTGGACTACTTTATGTCAATATATACAAAAACAAATTCAAAATGGATTAAAGACCTAAACACGAGACCTGAAACCATAAAAATCCTTGAAGAGAGTGTAGGCAGTATTCTCTCTGACATGAGCTATAGCAACATTTTTCTAGATATGTTCCCTAAAGCAAGTAAAATAAAAGCAAAAAAAAAAAACAAAAAAACAAAAAAATTATTGGGACTGTATCAAAATAAAAAGGTTTTTTTCTTTAAAAATAAATCTAACAAAATAATGCCCCTCTCCCCTGCTTACGCTCTCTAAAAATAATAATAAAAAGCTGCTTCTGTACTGCAAAGGAAACAACCAACAAGAAAAAAACCTACTGAATGGGAGAAGATATTTGCAAATCATCTATCCAATAAGGAGTTAGTACCCAAAATATATAAAGAATTTATACAACTCAACACCACAAAAGCAAATAATACAATTACAAAATGGGCAGAAGGCATGAACAGACATTTCTCCAAAGAAGACATACAGATCGCCAATAGACATGTGAAAAAATGTTCAACATCACTAAACATCAGGAAAATGCAAATCAAAACTGCAATGAGACATTACCTTACACCTGTCAGAATGGCTAAAATCAAAAGCCTGAGAAACAAGTGTTGATGAGAAGGTGGAGAAAAATGAACCCTCTTGCACTGTTGGTGGGAACGCAAACTGGTGCAGCCGCTATGAAAAACAGTATGGAGGTTCCTCAGAAAATTAATAGAATTACCATGTGATCCAGCAATTCCACTACTGGGTCTTTACCCAAAGAAAATGAAAATACTAATTCAAAAAGATATAGGCACCCCTATGTTTAATGCAGCATTATTTACAATGGCTAAGATATGAAAATAACCCAAATGTCCACTGATAGATGAAGAAGTTGCAGTGTGTGTGTGCGTGTATACATATGTATATGTATACACACATACATGTATACACGCACACACACACCAACTTCTTCAGTGTGTGTGTGCATATATATATATAGTGTATATATATGTACATATATATATATGTATACACACACACACACACACACACACAATGGAATATTACCCAGCCATAAAAAAGAATGAAATCTTTCCATTTGCAACAATATGGATAGATATAGAGGGTATAATGGTATGTGAAGTTAAGTCAGAGAAAGACAAATACCATATGATTTCACTCCTATGGAAGTTAAGAAACATCTAAGAAAGATACAGGCATCCCTATTTAACCAGAACTCTTAAATATTACATATCTATATAAAATATAGAGAACTGGTGGGGAGATGGGTGGGGGGATGGGTAGAATAGGTGAAGGGGATTAAGAGTACAGTTATAATGTTGAGCCCTGAGTAATGTATAGAATTGTTGAATCACTGTATTGTATACCTGCAACTAATATAATATTAACTGTATGTTAATTATACTGGAATTAAAGTTAAAAAAATAAGTTAAAAAAAAGAACCTTTCAGTTATCAAATATATACTCAAAAGAAACAGGAGTGGGGAATCAGGGTACAGGCCTAATTTCTAATTCACCTGTATTGTCCAGAATAGATTGTCCAGATTAAAGAATTTTCCTCAAGAACAAAACATTTCTGCTTTTTCAATTTAACAATATCTAAGCATAATTAATTAGAAATGTGATGAGGTACACTTGCGTGGCTCAGTCTTAACTCTTGATTTTGGCTCAGGCCATCATCTCTTAGATAGTGAAATCCAGTCCTGCATCAGGCTCTATGCTGACAGTGCAGAGCCTGTTTAAGACTAGCTGCCACCCCCCCCACCCAACACCTCCCCTCCCTGCTCTCTGTCCCTCTCTCACTTGTGCATGTGCACTCTTTCTCAGAATAAACATTTAATTTTTTTTAACGCTTATTCATTTTTGAGAGACAGAGACAGGGCATGAGCTGGTGAGGGGCAGAGAGAAAGAGAGAGGAAGACACAGAATTGGAAGCAGGCTCCAGGCTCTGAGCTGTCTGCACACAGCCCAATATAGGGCTCAAACTCACGGACTGTGAGATCATGACCTGAGCTCAACCAACTGAGCCATGCAGGCACCCCAACAAATAAACATTAAAAAAAAATAGAAGAAATGTGATGAGACATCAGACGTCCATTAGTGGAAAAGGAATGCTATTTCAGGAGTTCTGAATTTTAAAGCAAATATTAGAAGAAAGGAATATAACACAAGTTTTTAATTTTAGATATGTTGCTTTTATTCAAAAGAATATCCGCTTGACAACTTAAATCACAAAATTTGGACCAAACCACGAGTCTGCTGAAATAGTCCTGTGAGGTATGTATCTGCACAGCCACAGGGACTGACAAAGTCTTTTCGTCTCTTGTTGCTCTCAAATGCTGAGAACTGTGGTAGCTGAAACCACTGTTCTAGTGGACAGTTATAATAATTATTTCTTCATCTTGTTCCCTACAGAGCTGCCCAAAGTTATCTTCTGCTCCTGGGGTTGGACCGTGTTTTTGTGAAAGTTACAATATTGCTATTTACAAATATCCAAATAGTTCTTTTGATTTATATGATCTAACTCTGAATCATAGAAGTATTACTATGATGTTTAAAACACTGATTGACTACTTACTTTAAATACTCTCTCAGATCCCTTACATGTTTATTACCAGTGATCAGTAAAGAGGACATAATAAGCAGGTCTAAAATTCTGAGATGTCTACATGTTCCCTTTTTAGTTTAATAAGACTTCACTTTATATAGTGTTTTTGTATGTTACAAAGTTGGTACAATACACCTCTACCAGGAAAGTCTTAGAAGGAATTCCAAATATTACAATAAAATTGTAACTAGAAACATGACACACGAAGCAGAATACATGCACAGAAAATTAAATCCTTTCCAAAAAATGACACTGCTGTAGCCCTACACCAAATCTGTAATTGGTGAAAAATCCATTTCTAGTCTGGTAAATGGTAGTATAGCAACCTCTTAACTCATTAGCTTTTCAACTTGTGACTGCCGCTGAAATGTTTTCTATGAAGCATGCCACTGTCTGTATTAGACATTTGATTTGGAAGTGTAGAATTAGGATTCATGAAGTCTTGATATATAACCTTTCTAGACCTTTCCTTTAGGATCACCTAAGTTATGGTACTCCAATGTGTTCTGAAAGACTTCCCAAGGATCCCACTTTCTCTCCTGCTTCCCCTCTCCATAACCTTCAGATCTACTTGAACCCATACTAGGGAGTCTACTAAGAGTATAATACCTGCTCAGTCACTTATTTGTGTGTGGCTTCAGGCAAAAAAACTTTGACCTGTAACATATGGGTTTCATCTGTGAAAAGGAAGGCCTTCACATAACTATCCTAACGATAAAAGTATGCAAGAAATGCTTTAATTATAATGTGCTATATTTAAGCACTTTTTCTCTATGACAAGCAGCTTTGGCCTAGGCCCAAATTAGAAAACACTGTTACTGATACTTCATTCAGCATCTCATTAATTGATGACTAATTAGTCTGATGAACTTGAGAGAATGTGATAGATTTGGTTTTCCTCTCCCTATCACTACATAATGAGGCTCACTAATACATGAACGGACAGTATGACTATCAGTGACTGCAAGTAACAGATCCAACACTAACCCTTAGCATCAAGGACTAGTTCACAAATGAGCAGTTCACAAATGAGCAGTGCCACCTGAGGGAGTTACGATTTCATAACACTTGTGGCTTTGAATATTCTAAACCAGAAAATTGCAGATGAGAGCACTGGGGACTTAAGCTGTAGCTATCAAAAAAGCAAGATAACTTTCTTACTGAATTGCCTCAGACATTTGCGCATTCGGTTAGACCTGAGGAATCTGGGCTCTATGCTGCCATCTAGGGACAGTATTGCAAAAGTTTTCTGACCAGAGAAAAGCAAATTTGGCTGTTTTGTTGGTATAGCTCACCAGTAATTTCTCTTGTCAAATTTAAATAGTGTTCCTTTACCCTCCTAATGTCTTTAATGCTCATTGCCATGAAAATCTACTTTCCTTAGAAATGCATCAAACTACTATGTGTTTGCAGTATTATAGAGGTTCCTGAAAAAAATTTCCCTTTACAGTTACTTGTATATACTATTCTTATAAAAGGACCAAACTCTTGTTTAAATGTCATAAGTGAGAAAATCAAGAGTGCTGACTGGAGATAAACGTCTTATATCTTATTAATTCTTCTATTGATTAAGAAGTGTCTTATAAGCTAGTATATGAAATCAAATTATAAACTTCAAGTTTCTTCTTTCACTTTTAGCTGTTAGCAAACAATTATATCAGAATGGAAAAGCACAGCTGCTCCAAGTACATAAAACTTAGCTAGTACTGAAAGAAACACTGACTTTCCCCCAATATTGTACAATATTTTATTGTAACAAAAATATTTAAACGTATCTCATACCAATATATTACCATATAGGTACTCACTGAGAAGGATAAATTGGATAAACTGTAAAACAATATCTTACTATATACATCCAATTAATCTGAGTAATTTTTGGAAAAAAAAGATATAAAAATCATCCCTTTTTATATAATTCCATATTTTTTCCAGATACTTCATAGACAACATAGAATCAGCATATAATTGTAAATTATTATTATAATTCTAACCTTAATATTAGAACCTGTACATGTAAAAATTCCAGTCATATATTGCTAGACATTTGCCAAATGAAATCAAATGTTTGTCATACAGTGGTTTTACGCTCGTATAATAATATTCAAATGCCATATGCTGCCATGGGTCCTTCTGTTTGATTTCACGTATTAGCTGAAATATTTTAGTAAACTCACATTTTTTCACCTGTTTAGTCTCTGTGTTATCACCTCTCGATACATAATAGAGATGTAGATGAGCAACAAAAAGATGACAAAGAAATCATCTAGAAAGCCTAGAATTCCAAACAAGGCTTCAGGTACAAAATCTAGAGGTGATATAAGATAGAAAAAAGCTCCCATTAAACAAAGTATTATCCTGATGCGGAACATCCAGAAAAGGCCCCCGACTGAAAACATTTCCCTGAATGCATGCCTCAGTAAAGTAGGTAGATCCATAATTCTTTCCATAATCTGGCAGAGGAAAGAACAAATATGATTTGTCATCTAATATGTCAGACTTCAAAATAATATAATTTTCTTACAATGTGCAAACTCCGTTAACATGAGTTAGGAGTTTCATATATTTTCTAGTTACACATTTTACTTCAAACAGATCTTTCATTACTAGGTTCTTATAAAATAGATCTTATTGCAGATAACTGAAAGGCAACTAAAATGTCCACAAACTTGAAAATAGAGGATACAGTGAGGCAAAACTCAAGTCCTCTATTATTTGAATTAATAAAATAAACGAAATGAAGAACTTATCAAGTCTCAGCTCTAAAGTCAGACAGGTCTGGGTTTAAACTCCAAGTCAATCACCTTGGGGGAAGTTGTTTAACCTACTAGAGATCCAGCAACAACTAATGGAGTATGATATGCCACAAGGACTAGTAAGAACTAAAAGAGATATTGTATACAAAAGATCTTTATAAATTGCTAGACAATATATAAGTAGTATACGTTAAAGACACGGTAACTCGGAGGACTCTGACAGTCTAAGAACAGCAATGAAAGGGACTCCATCTTAGGATGTTTATTCGGCTTAACTTGAGTTTAAGTGAATTACTAACTGCCACAGTGATTTTTGGAAAGCCAGACCCTACCTTTCTGAAAATGATTAAGTTTCTGAATATGTACAGAAACATCAATTACTGGGATTTTACATAAGAGAGCATAATTTTCACAGCTGAAATTTTACAAATTATATAGATTTTTGAAAATTGAGGGATTCAGAGAAATTAGAACCCTCAGACACTACTGGTGGGAATGAATGGCCTCCTTGGAAACAATCTGGCAGTTCCTCTAAATGTTAAACATAGAGTTATAATATCAAGCAATTCCATAATGAATTACCCAGGAGAAATGAAAACATATGTCCAAAGAAAAACTGGTACACAAATGTTAATGGAAACATTATCCATAATAGCCAAAAAACAGAAACAATTCAAATGTCCATCAACTGAATGGATAAACAAAATGTGATATATTTGGCCACAAAAAGCAATGAAGTTCTGATAGATGTATTACAACATGGATGAACCTTGAAAACACTAAGTGAAACAAGCCAAAGACAAAAGGCCAAATACTACATGATCCCATTTCAATGAAATGACGAAATATTCAAAGTAGCCAAATCTATAGAGACAGAAAGTAAATTAGTGGTTGCCAAGGGCTGGGGGTAGGGAACAGGAAAGGGGACAATGGGAAAGGATGGCTAAAGCTTTTGGAATGATGAAAATATTCTAAAATTAATTATGGTGATAATCCAATTATATTTACTCTGAATACATGAAAGACCATTGAACTGTATACAGGTTGCACTTTATGACATGTAAAATACATCTAAATAAAGCTGTTAAAATAAGTACTAGTATCTATTTGTATTGCTTCGAGCGAGTTAGTTTATCCTGACTGCAAACTTCTCATTTGTTTTGTGTAGTTTGTTTGTTGACTACATGATCTAGAAGGTCCTGTGTGGTAATGAACTACCATGACTTCTCAATATAACTTCTTTCTTTATCTCATTTCTCAGGGGCTAGGAGATGCAGAGAAACTGACCAAAGGAAGAAAGTCACTTCCTGTGGTCATTCCACTGTAACAGTTCAGCTATTTTTTAATAATCTGTATAATTCCTATATATCCAAGTCTAGGTATGTATCTTGTGTGTTTAACAAGTACCAAATGAGAGGGAGGGGGAGATAAAAATGGGAAGAACTATTTTCTAAGCAAACAGTTTTATAAACTCCACCAGATTATCTTATAAATCCTTTTTGGAAAACTGGTCACAAAAAACAAAATGGTCTTTTTAGAATCATTCTAAATGTTAATTTCCTATTCTTTATGGGAGAAACTAATATTGAAAGCAAGACAGGTGCACAACTTTCACAAAGTCTATAGTCAGTTACTTTAAAGAATTTTTTTTTTTTCAACGTTTATTTATTTTTGGGACAGAGAGAGACAGAGCATGAACGGGGGAGGGGCAGAGAGAGAGGGAGACACAGAATCGGAAACAGGCTCCAGGCTCTGAGCCGTCAGCACAGAGCCCGACGCAGGGCTCGAACTCACGGACCGCGAGATCGTGACCTGGCTGAAGTCGGACGCTTAACCGACTGCGCCACCCAGGCACCCCTCAGTTACTTTAAATATTCTAGTGACCAGATAGGATATCTTTTGAATATTTTTCTGTCCTTTATCAGAGCTATTTGTTCACTTCTCAGATGGTGTCATTTATATAAAATCTATAATAAATAGATAAGAAGTATGAAATGGGTTATTAAGAAATGTTTATATATTAATCACAATCTTACTTCAACTTTGGAGGTGACAGAATATCAAACTAAGAGCTAAATGTTTCTATTACACTATAATTTCATAACCTACAAAGATTTCTTATTTATTAAATATCTGATATGTACCAAAAAAATAATAATTGAGCAATGGTATGCTTCACACTTACAAATATTAATAGATATCTTAAAATGATTTATTTTTAAGGTCAGTGGTAGTCTTGAATTTGGAACATGTGAATTTTCAAAGAATCATCCTATAGATGTTACTGCAGAATATGTAAAAAAAAAATTGCTGGATGAAAAATAGCAGAAGAGGCTCCCAGATAACTGTGGATTAAATTTTCTTTCTGTTTAAACATCTAGAATATTTACCCTTTATCCACATGGGTATGCCTTTAAAGGTATATGACATCACAGTATAAGGAACATGTGCAAGGGTGCACAAGAGCACACAAGTGTTTAATATTGAAGCATTTTAACAGCTTATATTCTTTTTTTTTTTAATTTTTTTTTCAACGTTTATTTATTTTTGGGACAGACAGAGACAGAGCATGAACGGGGGAGGGGCAGAGAGAGAGGGAGACACAGAATCGGAAACAGGCTCCAGGCTCTGAGCCATCAGCCCAGAGCCCGACGCGGGGCTCGAACTCACAGACCGCGAGATCGTGACCTGGCTGAAGTCGGACGCTTAACCGACTGCGCCACCCAGGCGCCCCTTAACAGCTTATATTCTTGATGGAAAGTAGTAGTATCAATTCTTAAGGATAGCTTATTAATCTATTCAACAAATATTAAGGGCCTACTGTATACCAGGGCACTGAAATTGGCAATGAGAATATAACAGTGAATATATAAACATGGTCGTTGCCCTTATGAAGCTTTTAGTTTACTGAGAAAAGGATACTGAACAAGATTTGAGTACTGTTTGTAATAAATGCTACAAAGGGAAATGTATAGAGGACAATAATAGAGAATACCTTAGCTGATCAGGGCAACCCTCTTTGAAGAAGGTCTATTTAAGAGCGACCTAAAGGATAACAAGAGCAGAGGGACAAGCACCCCAAACCAAGGGGTCACATGTGAAAGCATTAGATGGAAAGACTTGGAGTGCATTTTGAGAGCTGAAAAGTGACTGGTGGAGGTGAAGCATTTTGGGTGAGGGGAAGGGAGGGACCAGGTCATACAGGGCTGTGTAAGCACAGTAAGGAGTTGGAACATTATTCCACAACATTGGAAGTTTTAAAATATAAGAATATCATGGTCTTACTTATGTTTTCAAAATATCACTTGGGCTGCTGTGCAGAGAAAAAAGTCACAGTGAAGAGGCTACTTGCAGTTATTCTAAGCAAGAGATGATGGTGGCTTGGGCTAGTATGATGGCTATAGACACAGGACATTTTTATGAAATTAAAATGACAGGATCTCCCAAAAAGAGAGAAAAAAATGATACAACTTATTTATAGATCAGATGAAGGGAATGAGGGAAAGGAAATCAAAACAATTAAGACTGAAAAAAGAGTAAACTGAGTTGAGGAGACAAGCAATTCAATACTGTACATGTCACGTTTGAGGTGCCTATGGAACATCCAAGTGGATATAGAAATGTATAGTCTAGAGCTCAGAGGAGAGGTCTAGGCCCTCCATATAAATCTGTACTTAGAATATTCTGATTTTTGAAGTACATAGTCATGCACATGTTTCTAGAATTGTTAGATTTTGAAACAACTGGAATGAGTCAGTAAAATGTGACAGTATATAATCTATCAAACGCCTTTTTTGGGAGGAGGAGGTAAACTGTAAAATGAACGTGTTCTTTAAAAATCAAATGTTTTTGAGTAGCTAAAATGATAAACCAAAAAAACTGCCTAACACCGAGGGTTACTTAGGAAAACATTTCAAACAGGAAACCAGGGTAAGTAAAAAAGAGGAAAACACAACTGTAAAATTTTTCAGAAGATCCCAAGTTATAAGCCTCTTTTATAAAGACTTTTATAATCCTTTTTTTTTTTTTTTTTAGACAGAAAACTGTAGTTCTTGGGAAAGCTGTAACTCAGTGATTGACAACAACGATGAAGTTTGTTAAAACTTTACCTAAACACATAAACAATGAGATTCTTTTACAGTCAAAGAATACTTGTTGGTAAATCTCACCTTATCAAAAAGAAGTATCATTATACTGTAACTTTGCACCTGCTATAACATTACTTACAGATCTGGGCTGCCCTGAGAATCTCCGGTTATAATCATTAATATCTTGACGCAATGATACAACATCCTGAGACTGGTCATTTTCACCAAATACTGTTAGCAGTAAAGTTACCTGTATATTACAAAAAACAAACAAAAAAACACTGTTAAACCTTTCTACAGCATTAATTTTTTCATTTTGTGTTATTATTCAACAGAATGAGAAAAGCTTCTAAATTTATATTTCACTCATTTCCTTTAATAAAGGCAACATGGGGAAGAAAGTAAGTTATCATTGCCTTACAATAAAATCCAATGCAAAATGTAATCTGAATTCCTATAAAATCAAATGCGTACCTTAACCAAACACGGGTTCTAATATGTTCCAGTTCACACCAGGGATAAAGCCAGTAGTTCTCTGTTTGAACTAACAAATATTTGAAGATACGAGAACTGAAAAAAATATTCAGGGGCAAAGTGACATAAAAATATATATCACTCTGAGAGAGAAAAATTAGGGAAGTTGGTTTTTTGTTTTTTTTTTTTTTTGAGGAGGGGGGGTTCACATGCAGGGGAGGGGCAGAGAGAGACAGAGAAAGACAGAGAGAGAGAAAATCCCAAGCAGGTTCCGTGCTGTCAGTACAGAGCCCAACATGGGGCTCGATCCTATGAATGGTGAGATCATGACCTGAGCTGAGATCAAGAGCAGGACACTCAACCAACTGAGCCACCCAGGTGCCCCTGGAATTTCTTTTTTTTGATCAAAATTATTCTTCAACCTCACTGGTATTTGAAATATCTTTGAATACTACCAAACAGAATACAGAGATTAAGTTATTGCAGGGACCCACTCTCAAGCACCCATCCCTACTATAATCAAAAAGGGTAGGGGCACCTGGGTGGCTCAGTTGGTTGAGTGTCCAACTTCGGCTCAGGTCATGATCTTGTGGCCTGTGAGTTTGAGCCCCGCGTCAGGCTCTGTGCTGACAGCTCAGAGCCTGGAGCCCACTTCAGATTCTGTGTCTCCCTCTCTCTGCCCCTCCCCAGCTCATGCTCTGTCTCTCTCTCTCTCTGTCAAAAATAAATAAACATTAAAAAAAAAGTTTTTTTTTTCTAAAAAGGTAATTTGTGACACTGTAATATAACACAATATTTTTAGCCTGGTTCCTCCATGGTAGAGGTGAGTATACACAAATATCACAGGAACATAACTGGGGTAATCTGAAGATGACAGTACCTTGAAAAATCAGTATATTTAAAAATATAACAATGTCTATAGAAATGCTAAATGTATGATGAGATACAAATGGGAAGGAGCAGTAACAGATTTAGGTTTAAATCATCTAGGTGTTTTTATCCTTCATCAGTTCAGCTTTCCAAACAGATGCTTTCCAAACAAAGGACTGACAAAGAACTGTAGGTGGTAGGAAAGCAGGTACAGCCTGTTTTCACAAATATGTTAATAAAAATGCATCTTTCAGTAAATAATAATTGAGTACCTATTGTGGGCCAGGCACTGTATTAAGGGCTACATGTACCCCAAAATGAAGACATAGCCCTGCCCCTTGCTAACCACAACACCCAAGATAGAAGGGGAGGCAGACCTGTTCAACAGCCTGTTACAAGGCACTATGGTGGGGGTTATAATGATGCTTCAAAGGAAGGACTTCTGCTTGGGGTGCTCAGAATACTGGAAACATAAGCTGGCCCTTGAAGTGCAGATAGGACTATTGGTATGTTAGCGTATACATTCAGGAAGAGAAGTGGTGAGTATGTTACAGTCGGAAGCAGCAGCCTATGCACTATTTCCAGCGAAACAGGATGGGGAGCAGGTATCTGCCACCTGTCTTGCTTCTAGGATGAATTATTCTACAGTTAGGGAACCAAAAGCTATTATATAAAAACAATTTTATCTCCACCTCTTTAACCTCTAGCAATTTATGGGTGATCCAAAGGATATCACCTGCTAATACATATATACCCTATGAAAAGCCATGGATAGAGCCAAGAAGGGGACAGGTGGTGGAACTAGCTCTTTAATGCTAGACCTATGGCCTGGTCTCAGTGTTGCTGGCAGATAGCTAAAGATTATGAGAGGTGGTACTGGCAAATAAACTTCAGTGTTGACTGCTTGTGTCACATATTAAATCAGCCACAGAGGCAGTGCCCAAAAAAAAAAACAAAAACAAAAACAAAAACTATTTTCCTCCTGCCATGTGCTACAAAGTCAAATGTGAAAGACGCAGAATTTGGGAATGTACAAGCAAGGAGGAAAAAAGATAAAGCCCTGAACCTCTCTCTCTACACCAAAAAGGGAGGCAGTAATGGGGGTAAGTGGATGGCCAGAACAAAGGTTGAAAGTATCTGTGCATGTGCATTCATATAACAATAAGTCCAAAAATCAGACAAAATTAAACAATAATCTTAGAGATGCATGCTAAGGTAATAAACCTATAAAGAAAATCAAGGAAATGCTTATCATAAAAGTCAACAGTAGTTGCCTCTAGAAGATGTAGGAGAGAGTAGAGATTTGGAAGGGGTCCCGAAGAAATTTCTGGGGGCTGTTGGCCAGTTTCTACTTCATCTGAGTGGTGATTATTGAAGTGTTGCTTTGTGGTAATTCAATAAGCAGTACTTCTTTGTTTTGTGTATGTCTGTTATATTCTACCAAGAATTTTTCAAAAATTGTCACCTCTTCTATCATTTTGTTTATTTTCTGATCTCTGTGGGTTTATGCCTTTACAAAATGTCTTGTTCTTTTAGTGGGGTGGCAAGCAATAGTAAATATATGTGTTCAATTTGACATCTTAACTTGGAAGCTCTCTATCCTTTTCAGGACTTCATTTTGCACTTTGGAAGACTTCCTAAGGAGCTGCTGTCTTTTTCATGTTCATAACTCATTACTAGAAAGGTATTTTTATTTTAATTTTCTTAATGTTTATTTATTTTGAGAAAGAGAGAAAGACAGAGTGTGAGCAGGGGAGGGGCAGAGAGACAGGGAGACACAGAATCCAAAGCAGGCTTCAGGCTCTGAGCTGTTAGCACAGAGCCCTATGCGGGGCTTGAACCCACAAACCATGAGATCAGGACCTGAGCTGAAGTCAGACACTTAACTGAGCCACCCAGATGCCCCAATATTATTTTAAATGAGAAACAAGTATATAGGAAATTATGAAAAAATAGTATACAACTGTTAGAATGTTCTGTTTTACTACATTTGCTAATTAAAAAACTAAGACTTAATTTTCTCGGGTTTTTCAGTATTTTGTTTTTCCAGTTTGTCAAAGAAATTGAGAAAATGTGGCACATATCATCTGTGCTAACATTTCAGTCTTCAATATATGTTTATAAAAACTGTCTCCCTCCTGAAGTAGCTTCTGTACTAACTATAACGGTCTGATCTGTTCTGGATAATGTAATGTGGTTATGTCTCCAAAAGAGACATTTTATGAGACTGACGCGCTGCCCGCTGCGCTAAGAAGGCACCTTAAAACAGACATTTTAAAAAATTATTATCCATCATAGAAAGCTACCTACACCCTCACTGGAGAAGGGCAGATTAAAAATAAATAAAAAAGGAAAAATATTTTTTTCAAAAGAAGTATATGTAGGGGAAATATCTGTTTAAGCTTGATTAGCTAGTTCAGTTATTCCTTTGCTAGTATTATAATAAAGACTTATTAGAATTTTAGGGAGGATTCATTTAGCAGCTGTTTTTTATTACAACTAAAGGATTTCAAAGGGAATTTCTTTCTTTTTTTTTTTAGTGTCTGTAAGACACTAAAAAAAAAATAATGGAGGGATGCCTGGGTGGCTCAGTCAATTGAGTGTCCGACTTGGTTTTGGCTTAGCTCATGATCCCAGGGTTGTGGAATTGAGCCCTGCATCAGGCTCTGCACTGAGTGTGGAGCATACTTGAGATTCTCTCTCTCCCTCTGTGCTTCTCCCCCACTAGTGCTCTCTCTCTCTCTAAAATAATAAAAATAAAAATAAATAAGGGGGTAACATTATAGAAGTTTGGAAAAATAGAACTACCCTATGATACAGCATCTGCACTGCTAGGTATTTACCCAAAGGATACAAAAATACTCTAATAGCCAAATTACAGAAATAGCCCAAATGTCCATCGACTGATGAATGGATAAAGAAGATATGGTATGTATGTACAGTGGAGTATTACTAAGCCATAATAAAAAATGAAATCTTGGCCATGTACAATGATGTGGATGGGGCTAGAAAGTATTATCTATGTGAAATAAGTCAGTCAGAGAAAGACAAATATATGATTTCACTCATATGTGGAATTTAAGAAACAAATGAGCAAAGCGGAAGAAAAAAGAGAGAGAGGCAAACCAAGAAACAGACCCTTAACTATAGAGAACAAACTGATGGTTGCAAGGGGGGGGGGGACGGGTAGGGATGGGTTAAATACATGATGGGATTAAGGAGTGCACTTAATCCCAGATGAGCGCAGGGTGATATATCCAAGTGTTGAATCACTATATCGTACACCTGAAACTAATATTACACTATACGTTAATTAACTGGAATTTAAATAAAAACTTTAATAAAAATAATTCAAAATTTAGATACAGAAATTATACAAATTTACAAAATAAACTAGCATAAATGATGCTTTCTGGATACAAACATTACCGTTTGTCTACAGATTGGACAACTGATTGCCCCAAGCCATGAACCGTATCGCCAGTATGCAATAATGCAGGTACCTAATGAGAAAAAAAACCATTAATACTGATGTTTTAAATTTTAAAGCCCATGAGTCCTCAGAAAGTTTCAAATTTGAAATATTTTTATAGCATCATCTTATTTTAAAATATTTTTATTTCATTTCATTTCAGGCAAATTCAAATCTGGTAATAATTCCCAGCCATTAAAAAATATTTTTATTTGAACTACCAATTAAGATAAAATTATACAATCCAAAGCAAGAATACATTAACTGCTTCAATACTGTGAGGCTTAATAGAAAATACTGCATTTCCTATGTAAAATAAATGAACATCACTGCAAATATGATAACCAACAAATCACAGCATAAATTTTCTGTTCCAAATGGTATATATGTTACAAAAACATAGCTTGTATTTTTTAAAAAATTTAGAATGCCAAATTACAGTAGTATCAATAATAATAATAAAGTACTATGAATAAGGAACCAAAGGATACAAAAATTACATGCTACCTGACCTAATAAAGTTTATAATCTAGTTCAATAATTCAACCAACTTTTGTACTGGATAGATCTGATTTTTCTGCCTGAAGCTGTTCATGAGCAGCAAAACAACTAAACACAGCTTAAAGGAAGAGTTTATAGACCTCAAAATTAGCAGGTAAGCTAAGTGTATAAGCACTAAAGTTCAGACCAGTAACAAATGAAGAAGGAATATTTATTTTATTTTATTTTATTTATTTATTTATGAAGAAGAAGAAAGAGGAGGAGGAATACTTTAAAATCCTATCTGATGTTTAAGGGCCCAATTCATTTCTTCTCTGCAGGACGCCTGTTTCTCAGACCATTCAGGTCCCATTGTGAATCTGAACTAAGTGCTTCCAGTCTCATTTCTACCTCCAAGATCTTTTCTGTATTCTTTAAAAAAAATTTTTTTAAGAAGAGTTTTTTTCTAATGTTTATTGATTTTTGAGAGAGAGAGAGAGAGAGAGAGAGAGAGAGAGAAAGAGAGAGTGCGAGCAAGGGGCAGAGAGAGGGAGGGAGACACAGAATCTGAAGCAGGCTCCGGGCTCTGAGCTGTCAAGATAGAGCCCAGTGCAGGGCTTGAACTCATGAACCATGAGATCGTGACCTGAGCCGAAGTCGGATGCTTAACAGACTGAGCCACACAGGCGCGCCCCATCTGTCTTCTTATCCTTGTCTTAGCAACCTAGGTTAGCCCTTCTGCGTTCCTTATTCTGATTCTTCCAGATCAAATAAATGTCTAGAATTTGGAATAAGCAATGACAGTCAAATTGAGAAGTCCAAGGTGACATACTGAAATCAATCAGAAGGTAGTTAAATCTCAAACTATGTAATATTAACTTTAAGTACAAAAGGTATGTAGGAGAGAGAATTCTGGGATATATCAGAGAGTCATTTGTAGATGAGAAAGGATTCGAACTGAACTTTGTAGGATAGGTAAGATTTAGAAATAGAAAACGGGAGGGAGGATGCTCCAAGTTTTATGAATAGCAAAGAGCAAATACCAGAAGTAGAACTAAGTGGTATTTAAAGAGACTGGTGAGCATCCAACGGGCTAAGCAAAGGCTATCCAAATTGGACATTACAGTGACTGTGGGGAAAAACTGGTTCAGTGATTTAAAGATGAATTTAAAAGCTAAAGAATTTTTATCTGATATCTTTTCCTACTTGCAGAGTGCTGTGTTAGCTAATATTTATTAATTTGAGCAATCTAATTTCATATAGAAACTATATGAAAGCAAAACTTATAAATCTTGTCAGTATTAACATCTGTAATGATGCCTTAGTTTTATCTATGACTTTTTCACTCAAAAGTTCAATGTGTTTTGACATATGTTAACTTATTTAATCCCACATCTCTTTTCTACAAATTGGGGTACAGATGTCCTTGTTTTGCAAATTATGTAATGGCCACTGCCTGCACAGAAAAACTATGGTCCAGCAAATCAAACACTTCAGTTCACATACATCTGCTGTGATATGCTTAATGTTTTCCCTTTTCTTCAACCTTCCCCCTGTATAAAAAGAGAGATCCACCTAAATAAGATGGTGGGAGAGACAATGACATTAATCTGGGTCACAATCTCTCTCAATGTATTTATTTGTAAAATGGGAAAAACACCTCATAAGACTGCTGGAGAATTAAATAAAACAATGTGGGTTACAAATGCAAGTAAGATGAAGTCTGTTGCTGTTATTATTCTTAACACACTGTAAAGGAACAGAACTGTAGTTCCATATATAGGAACCAAGCTAAGGTGCTCTGGATATATACGGTATCAGTATACTTGAACTACCATTCAAAGAAACACATTTCTGTTTGAGAAGCTGAGTAACAAGTTTTTTGAATCTTTGAACCTAGAGACAGTAAATAAGTGTCTAGCAAGTACAGCAGGATATCAGAAGCAATCTACCCAATTACGTCAGACCCAGAAACCAAGAACACAATACAGCCATCTTTGAATTGACTAGGTTATCCACTCAGTGAATTACCTAAGCCTGGGCTGGCAAATAGAGTTCATCTAGCTTGCCAAACCGCACTGATTCTTAACACCTGTCCAAAGTATTGTGTTAAAGGATGGCCATTTAGGCCATATCCAGACTCAGAAAGAATGTCCAATTGATTAGGAATATCTACCAGAGGTTCGAGAGGGGGAAAAGTATCTGCTTTCTCTGTGGTCATTTAATTCCCTGTAGCTGATCTTTCATAATTTTGCTGCTCATTAGCATTCCCAACAGACAAAGACACTGAAATAAGTGTTTTATAATTTGTTAGCTAATTTAGACAAAACCTTTAGGGAAGACAATGAAATTAATGGATGATGCAATAATAGGACTGGTCAGGTATAGAAAAGGTATAGAAAACCCTGCATTGCATGATATGGATTTCAAAGTATTTATGCCATCCCTGAGAGCATAAATAATAGCACTATATACCTAATAATTCTATATAATCCCAAACAAAAGATACAATAGGGAGAAAGAAACTTAAAGGATCATTGTATGCTATATTTTAAATTAGTCTTAAAATGGAAAATGGGTACATTTTGGGAACAATTAGAACCCTATCTTGAATATAGCCATTGGAACAAGAAAGAAATACTACAAATAAAACAACAGGTCTAGTGAATGGATAAATGTTAAGTAGAGAGTAGTTATGTAAGCCACTAATCACGTAATAGAATTGACCACAGGGTTTGAAGTAGACCTACATTTAAAATCTGGCTCTTTCTCTGGCTGGGTTACCCTTTATAAAATTTCTTAGCTCAGTTTCAGTTTCCTCGTATCTGGAGTTTGACACAATGAAGTAACTTAAATGTCCAGCACATAGCAGGTATGTAGTAACTGACTCTCCTCAATCTCATAGGAGCACAATAAGCAATGACTATATGATACCTCGTTCTCTATGAAATCTTTCTGGAGGAAAGAAATGCCCAGAGGTAGAAAGCACCCCTTACTGATACTAAGTAAGTGTGAAATTGGTGTTCCCTTCTTGTCCTACTATATGCTCTGTGTTCTTATTCTCTCTTACAAACCCTCCTAAGGTCACACACACACACACACAACAGGCTAATAACTTTTGTGCTGACGCAGGATAAAAAGGAGGTAGGAGAGCTAAGGGCAGGTCTTGGGCAGGGTCCTTGAGAGAACCTTCCTGCCTTGGGAAGGACTACCAAAAAGTGATAAACAATGAAGGATTCAATGAATCCCTCATGGTATTCATATACTTGAATTACCATTCAAAGAAGCACATTTCTGTTTATTGAGAAGTTTAATAATTAGGTTTCTTTTAATCTTTGAGCTCACAGATACTAAATAAAAGTGACTAACAGGATATCAGAAGCAACCTACCCCACTTGTGAAATATAAAATGTAAATTAGGAATAATTTAATAATAAATAAAAAGTAAATTAGGAATCCAGCCCATGTACATTTATGGGTCTTGGTCTAAATAGTCACTTTTATCAAATATAGTATTGTTTGCTTACCACAAAAAAGATGTCCACAGTTTGTTTCAACAGGGAAGGAGGCTTGATGTAAACAGATTGGACAATACATGTCAGTGTAGAACTGCTGTCGAGCAGCAGCAGGGGCATCCTGAGGAGAAAACAGGGATTCATAATTACACAATGCACACAGGCTTTCAAAGTTATCTCTTAATTATACTTAAGAACACAGTCAATAGTGTATAATCCTCATCAAGTTTTAGATGTGCATTAGCTTAAAATCTTATAAGTTTGATAAAATTATGAAGCCAAATTGTTGTTTTATTAAGCTCCACGGTCTCTACCTTCCTTCCTGAGCACATTTTAAAGACAAAAACCTACACTGACTCAGGAGTTTCTCTTTCACTGTTAGAATGACTATGTTATTCTGAGAAACACAGGCTGAGCTAATGCAAAAGCTAAAGATATATCAAGCGGTTTCCCAAGTAATAGCTTTTAATCATTTCTTACATCTTTTTCATTCATACATTCCTGGTAAGTGTTGCACGTGTGCCGTGCCTCACAAAGGGACCAGAATTAAACTTGCAAAGAATATTGGTCATTTTGGAAGAAGGAAATTTAATACCATTGGTACCTTGAACTTAATCTTCCACATGGTCAGATTAGTAAAATTTAATGTTCCCCAGTTACATCACTGTTATGAGATTGTAATAGGAATGTTGAATAGAATCATCACTACAAGAAGCATCCAGATATCAAAGAACCCATCAGAATGTAAGTGCTATTGGGGCGCCTGGGTGGCGCAGTCGGCTAAGCGTCCGACTTCAGCCAGGTCACGATCTCGCGGTCTGTGAGTTCGAGCCCCGCGTCGGGCTCTGGGCTGATGGCTCAGAGCCTGGAGCCTGTTTCCGATTCTGTGTCTCCCTCTCTCTCTGCCCCTCCCCCGTTCATGCTCTGTCTCTCTCTGTCCCAAAAATAAATAAACGTTGAAAAAAAATTAAAAAAACAAAAAAAAAAAACATAAAAAAAAAAGAATGTAAGTGCTATGAAGGAGCACTTTACCTATAGGACTCGCTGCAGTGACCCAGGCACTGGAAGGAATCTAGCACAGTATGTAATGTGTACCTTTGAAGATACTTATAAAAAACTATATTCACAGCACCCAGCACACCTCTTATAAAGTAGCCAGCATTAAAAACGTCAAATACCAAAAAAAAAAAAAAAAAAAAAAATTATAGAATTCACTAAATATGAACTATTCTTAGTTGTAAACCAAATCAAAGATTTTTGTCACCTGGGTGCCTGGGTGGCTCAGTCAGTTGAGCATCCGACTTTGGCTCAGGTCATGATCTCACAGTTTGTGAGTTTGAGCCCTGCGTCAGGCTCTGTGCTGACAGCTGGGAGCAGGGAGCCTGCTTCAGATTCTGTGTCTCTTTCTCTCTCTGCCCCTCCCCCACTTGTGCTCTCTCAAAAATAAATAAACGTAAAAAAAAAAAAAAAAAGATTTGTCACCTAAAACTAATAAACATAACCAAAATCTCCTATTTCTTATCAGTCCTAAAATACTAGAATATTCTATAAGCTATGGTCATATCTTGATGTTATAGTCTTTTATATTATTTAAAACAGAAAAACAGAAAAACACATAGCACTTAATTAAGTCTCCCTCTCTACCTTTTATCTTATTATTCTTTGTAAATTAACTAAAACAAAACAAAAACAATTACCAGTTACCAGTGCTGTCCAACAAAACTTTTTGCAGTAATGGATATCTCCTTTATATCTTTGAGTATTGAGTCCTTGAAAGGTGACTAGTGTAATTAAAACATACTGAAATTTAAATTGTATTTAATTTTGGTCAATTTAAAATTAAATGGCTACATATGGGTAGTGGTTACCATACAGACCCGCACAGGAAGGGCTAAGTCACTAGCTTTATTCTAACTAAAGCTACATGCCATGTGTGAGGTAGGTGAACTGGAAAGTGGTGCAAAGAAATCTGGAATATCCAGCTCAGTGTAGGACTTCTGGATAGCCAGATCTATTCATGTAATTCCAGTGTGCATTTAAGTAAATCTTAGTGATCTAACATGTCAGATGGGAATGATACTTGTTGCCTTACTTGCGTTTCCAGATTAAATAAGATAGTTGTAATGTGAAAGCACTCTGTAAATTATAAAACACTATCCCAGTATGAATTATTAATAACAACAGCCCTTGAACAGAGTACTATTAACATGCTTAAGCTATTTTTACATCAGTGAATTGAAATTTTATGAAGGCAGGAATTCTTGTTTGTTTAGCTCACAACTGAATCCTCAAATGCCCACAACAATGTCTGACATATGGTAGATGTTTAATAAATATTTGGTGAATGGATAAATTATAAAACCCTCTTTGGAATTAAAATTTAATTGGTGGGAAATCAATTTTTAAGGGTTGTTTTTTTTTGATATTAGCTATCTTGGCATGCAGGTGTATAATATCCTACTTATTCCAGCCTTCATGAAATACATTTCTGGTTCGTAGAGAGTCCATTTGGTTAAAAGCAAAGAAGAGGCAGAAAAGTTTTCTTTTTTTGCCTAACTAGTTTTATTAACTTTGACCACTGAAGAAAAAGAAGAGGAAAAAAAAAAGCCACCCCTTACAGTCATTTCTTTGTAGGTCTTAGATATTAGAAAAATAGCTTATCTAGGGTGCCTGGGTGGCTCAGTTAAGCGTCTCACTCATTTCAGCTCAGGTCATGATCTGATGGTTTGTGAGACTGAGCCCCTTGTCAGGCTCTGTGCTGACCGCATGGGGCCTCCTTGGGATTCTCTCTCCCTCTCTGACCCTCCTTTGCTTGCATGTGCACATGTGGTCTCTCTCTCAAAATAAATAAATAAACTTAAAAAAGAAAAATAGTTTTTCCATTACATTTCATTAAAGCCCAATTAGATAGTTATTATTTCCTCACAAATAACTAATAGGAAAACTGCCGGGTTTTTTTTTGTTGTTGTTGTTGTTTTTTTTAATGTTTATTTTTGAGAGTGAGAGTGTAAGCAGGGGAGGGGCAGAGACACAGGAAGACAGAGAATCCAAAATGGGCTCCAAGTTGTCAGGGCAAAGACTATGTGGGGCTTGAACCCACAAACCATGAGATCATGACCTGAGGCAATGTCTGATGCCCAATTGAGCCACCCACACACCCCGGAAAACTGCTGTTTTTAAAGCAGTTTTGGGGCGTCTGGGTGGCTCAGTTGGTTAAGTGTCCAAGTCTTGATTTCGGCTCAAGTCATGATCTCACAGGTTCAGGAGTTCAAGCCCCACATCCAGCTCCCGCTGAAAATGTGGAGCCTGCTTGGTATTCCCTCTCTCTCCCTCTCTCAGAATAAACAAACATGCACATGAAAACATTTGAATAGTTAAAACTAGTCATTTGCCTAATCTGAAAATATACAATCAATAGAATCACTTAAATTAGTAAAGCAGGAAAACACCCCATGTTTCCAAACAGTAATTTATTGTTTCATCACCATTTCATATGTAAGGAGAATAGCAACATCTACCCCTTACATAAATACACATATTTATATAATAGCAATAGTACCTGTTCTGTTTGAAGTTGCTCCCGAAGCACCCTTACTAATTCTTGGTTTTCTGGGTGAATGTTTTGATGGGCGTTTCTGTTAAATAAAATATAATAAGCTTTGAATACAAAATATTGCCAGATGAATCCGTTTTCTTTATGGGTCTAATTTTCAACCAAGAACTTCATAAACGTAAATGATGGCACACAACTGTACTCCAATTCCAGGACTGAACATTCCAGGCTACTCTGTGAGGCGTTCTAAGGTTACCGAATACAGCTGATTTCAGGTTCAGCTGGCAAATGATGAAATCCAGAGGCCTAGCACCTTGTAGATTTGATGTAACTGCAGGCTTACAAATCATCTGAAGAACGATTAACACGTTTATTTCTTCTGCAAAATTCCTTCAAAATAAACTATATAATTCTAGATATTATTATGCATTTGAACACTTTTGCATATCTAATTAGATCTTTCTCCCATAGAGCTTTTCACAGATCTTCATAGAGCTTTTATGAGGAAAGGGGGACAAAACAACAGAAAATAAAACTATGTCATACAGGAAAACCCAGACGTAACATACCACTTATACCTTAACATTAACAATTAAAAGGGAGATTCAAAGGCAAGAATTTAGTGGCTGATACACAAGGATGAGATAAGGTATGTGGGTATTGGAAATTGGAAGGGGTGGTTTAGGTTGGCAGGGTGGGGTTTAAGATTTCCATCTGAATCACAGCTTAATTCCATTTGGCTGTAACAGTTTCTTCTAAACTTAAACATTTTTTAACAGCAATATTTTAAGTCCACAAAATACCAGTGTTACTTTATATAAGAGCCTTTATTCCCTGGGTGAGCTAATACCCAACAGTGATAAAAACTCTAAATCAATAACTTAATGGGACATGGAAAACTTTTTAAAATACATCTTACAATTATTCAATTTTTAGTAAAAAATCCAAATTTTAGGAAAAAAGCTGGCAAAAAAGAACCATTAGTTTTGAAGAACATTAAAAAAGTCAAATTTCTTTTTTGTTTTAATTTTTTTAATGTTTATTTATTTTTGAGATAGAGAGACAGAGTGTAAGCAGGGGAGGGACAGAGAGAGAGGGAAACCCAGGATCCGAAGCAGGCTCCAGGCTCTGAGCTGTCAGCACAGGGCCCGATGCGGGCCCCACGAACCACGAGATCAGGACCTGAGCCGAAGTCGGACACTTAACCAACTGAGCCACCCAGGAGCCCCCAAAAAAGTCAAATTTCTAATCAGAAACTAAACATAAATGTAATAAAGCTACTTGAACTGTTTAAACATCTTAAATTCTGGTGGATTATTTATTTTAAATATTACCTTCTTATGACTGAATAACGATCTCTGTGGTGGAAACAATCTATCCGGAACAGCACAAGGAACCATCTCATTTAAGTATCAATAACTACCTACCTAAACAGCATTTCTCTGTTCTTTGACAGTGGAAAACCATTCCCTTCTCCTTGAAAGAAAGACAGTTACTACTTTTCAGAGTACACATATAAACCATGTAACTGGAAGGTCTTTCTTTTGGTTTCTTTCCATAAAAGAAAAGATACAAGATTGTAAAATCTAGTAGTAGAATGTTAGAAAAGTCAAAGTATAACCAAAGAACAAGATAAACAGCCTGAGATGTTGAACGCAGCCTGTAGTTTGGGCAATTAAATGGGATTAGCAACTGTGAGTCCAGAACCAAAAATCTAGAAAATAATGGGATAATTAAGACAGACTGAAAGTGAGATTAGAAAACCTCAAGATGTGATCACTTCAGCGATGAGAAAATGACAGCATTTGACACTAGGTCTAAAGATGCCGAGGAAAACAATGGCTCTAATACAGAAACAAAATATATCATTTACCAATGATTTATGGTCCTTTGTTATTCATGAAAGGAGAAACCAAAATTATCAAACCAGTTATGTGGCTCTGGAAAGAAGTCAGGAATCTCTGATAAGAGGAAATAAATGATATCCAAACTCTGGGTCAAGAAACAAAGTCTGAATCAAAGTTCACAAATGTGCAAGAGCAAATCTGTGGTTTATAGGTTAAACTGCTTACCAAACCCTTTGCACTGGTTTTTAGTATGTCAACTAATGGCAGCTATTCATAACAGCTTAAGAAGGGAGGACAAAAAGATTTAGAAAGAAATATAACTGTAATACACTGCTGAAGGAAATTAAAGAAGACATAAATAAATAGAAAGACATCTGTGTTCATAGACCAGAAGACTTAATATTTTTAAGATGTCAGTACTACCCAAAGTGACCTATTTACAGATTAAGTGCAATCCCTGTCACATCCCAACAGGATTCTTTGCAATATAGAAAAACCCAGATCTCAGGAAGATGGCAGAGTAGGAGGATCCTGAATTCACCTCCTATGGACACATCAAGGCAACAACTACATACAATACAATTCACTCTGGAACTGAAGACTGGCAGAACAGCTCCTCCGCAGCTAAAGATATAAAGAGAAGTCCACATCAAGAAGGGTAAGGGCAGAGATGTGGTCAAGAACCAAACCCTCTACACAGTATCCCACAAGTGGGAGGGATATCACAGGCATGAAGGTCAACTCTGAAAAGGGAGATAAAGCTTAACATTGGGCATCCCCAGCCTTGGGGAACTGCACTGCATTCGGCCTATGTAGCCAGATGCTTATGGGAGACAGTTCTGATACTCTCTTTCTACCTTGCTAACCTTGTTAGTCCTGCTCACCCCATCCCAGCATTCACCTGTGGAACTGCCCCACCCAATCATTCTACCCTGGCAGGCACCCTTTCAAAGTGGTTCCTGCCCTGGTGCACCCAGCAAGCAGTCCTGGTTAGAACTGGCATCTGCTCCAAAGCAATTCCTGCCCCAGAGAGGGAGGAGAGCCAGCCCCGCACACCAGCATGGCTGCAGCAGATGTGGCTAGGACGCTCAGCCGGTGGTGCAGGAACCAGCCCCACCCACCATAGCAGCAGCAACACACATGCCCAGGCACAAGCAGATAGCACCTGCAGCCTACAGAGAGGACACCATTGGAGCACCTGGTTCTAGTGATGGAGGTATGGGGGGTGGGATTGTGCTACTGGGCCCCAAAGCACACTTTCTACAGAAGGCCAATATCTTCAAGACTAGGAGACTTAGCTGACATACCTAATACATAGAAACAAACACAGAGAATCAGAAAAAATGAGAGACGGAAGATTATGTTCCAACCAAAAGAACAAAACCAAACTGGAGAAAAAAAGAATTAAACAAAACAGAGATTAAATAGTCTACACGATGAAGAGTTCAAAATAATGGTCATAAACATTTTCACTGTACTTGAGAGAAGACTAGATGAACTCAGTGAGAACATTACAAAGAGAAAACATAAAAAAAAGAACCAATCAAAGCTGAAAAAAATACAGTAAGTGCAATCAAAAATACACTAGAGGGAATCAACAACAGAAGAGAGGATACAGAAGAACAATTCAACGAATGGAACACAAGGTAGGGGAAAGCATCCAAGCTGAACAGAAAAAAAGGATTTTTTAAAAAATGAGGATAGGTTAAAGGATCTTTATGACAATATCAAGCATACTAATATTCACAATTATGGGGGGATCCAGAGGCAGAAGAAAAATAGAAAGGGGCAGAAAACTTACTTAAGAGATAATAGCTGAAAACTTCCCTAAACTGGGGAAAGAAACAGATATCCAGGTCTAGGAAGCACAGAGAATCCCCAAAAATATGAACCCATAGCAGTCCACACCAAGACACATAATTAAAATGCCAAAAATTGAAGATAAAGAGAGAATCATAGAAACAGCAAGAAAAAATAAAATAGTTATATACAAGGGAAACCCCATAAAGTTATCAGCTGGTTTTTCACAGAAACTTTGCAGGCCAAAAAAGGTCTGGTATGATATATTCAAACTCTAAAAAGAAAACGCCTATAACCAAGATTACTCTATTTGCCAGAGTTGTCATTCAGAATTGAAGGAGATATAAAGAGCTTCCCAGACAAACAAAAGTTAAAGGAGTTCATCACCACTAAACCAGCCTTATAAGAAATGTTAAATGAAACTTTAAGCAGGGGGAAAGAAAAAAGTCAAAACTATAAGTAACAACATTATGAAAGGAAAACATTTCACTGGTAAAAGCAAACATACAGTAAAGTTAGTAGATCGTTCATTTATAAAACTGCTATGAAGGTTAAAATACAAAAGTAGTAAAATCAATTATATCTACAAAAACTAGTTGAGATACGCACGCTCACACACGACAGGGGTGCCTGGCTGACTCAGTTGGTAGAGCATATGAATCTTGATCTAGGGTTGTGAGTTCAAGACCCACATTGGGTGTAGAGCTAACTCAAAAAAAAAAAAAAAAAAGATACACAAAATAGAAAGATGCAAAATATGACATCATATACATAAAACATGCAGGGAAGGAACAAACATGTATTGCTTTCAGAATATTTTCGATCTTAAACAACCTTCCACTTAATGTAGACTGCTATATATACATAGGATATTACATATGAACCTCATGGTAACCACAAACCCAAATCTGACAACAGACACACAAAAAATAAAGAGAAAGTAATACAAGTAAACACTAAAAAAAGTAATCAAATAACAAGGGAAGAGAGCAAAAGAAAAAGAAGGAAAAGAGAACAAAAACCAGAGAATAGCTGACAAAATGGCAATAACTTCATACCTATCAATACTCACTTTTTATTATTTTTTCATCATAGTAAGTACACTCTTTAATCCCTATCAGCTAATTCACCCTTCTCCCCACCAATCTCCCCTCTGATAACCATAAGTGTGTTCTCTATAGTTTTGTCTTTCTCACTCTTTTTTCCTTGCTCATTTGTTCTGTTTCTTAAATTCCATATATGAATGAGACCATATGGTATTTGTCTTTCTCCAACTTATTTCACTCAACATTACACTTTCTAGCTCTCTTCATATTGTTGCAAATGACAAGATTTCATTCTTTTTTATGGCTGAATAATATTCCACTACATTTGTATACCACATCTTTTTACCCATTCATCTATAGATGGACACTTGGTGGGGGCACCTGGGTGGCTCAGTCAGTTGAGCATCCGACTTTGGCTCAGGTCATGATCTCACAGCCTGTGAGTTCGAGCCCCGCGTCGGGCTCTGTGCTGACAGCTCAGAGCCTGGAGCCTGCTTTGGATTCTGTGTCTCCCTCTCTCTCTGCCCCTCCCCTGCTCATGCTCAGTCTCTCTATCAAAAATAAATAAACATTAAAAAAAATTATAGATGGACACTTGGCTGCTTCATAATTTGGCTATTGTAAATAATACTGCAAATAAACACAGGGGTATATGTATCCTGTTCATTAGTGTTTTTGTATTTTGGGGATAAATACCCAGTAGAGTGATTACTGAATCACAGAGTAGTTCTATTTTAAATTTTTTGAGGAACCTCCATACTGTTTCCCATAGTGGCTGCACCAGTTTGCATTCCCACCAACAGTGAACAAAGACCCTTTTTCTCCACATCCTTGCCAGAACTTGTTGTTTCCTATGTTTTTGATTTTAGCCATTCTGACTGGTGTGAGGTGATATCTCATTATAGCTTTGATTTGTATTTCCTTGATGATGAGTGATGTGGATCATCTTTTCATGTGCCTGTTGGTCTCTGGATGTCTTCTTTGGAGTAAATCTATTCATGTCTTCTGCCCATTTTGTAATTGGATTATTTGTTGTTGTTGTTTTTAATTTTTTAATGCTTATTTATTTTTGAGAGAAAGAGACAGAACGTGAGCAGGGGAGGGGCAGAGAGAGGGAGACACAGAATCTGAAAGAGGCTCCAGGATCTGAGGTGTCAGCACAGAGCCTGACGCAGGGCATGAACCCACGAACTGTGAGATCATGACCTGAGCTGAAGTCCGACACTCAACTGAGCCACCCAGGTGCCCCTATTTTTTTGGTATTGAGTTGTATAAGTTCTTTATATATTTTGGATACTAACCCCTTACTGGATATATCATTTGCAAATATCTTCTCCCATTCAATAGGTTGTCTTTTTGTTTTGTTGACTGTTTCCTTTGCTGTACAGAAGCTTTTTATTTTGAGGTAGTCCCAATAGTTTAGTTTTGCTTTTATTTCCCTTGCCTTAGGAGACATATTTAGAAAAATGTTACTACAGCTGTTGTAAGAGAGATAGCTTCCTGTGCTCTCTTCTAGAATTTTTATGGTTTCAGGTCTCACATTCAGTTCTTTAATCCATTTGGAGGAAACTCTCATAAACAAGCTAATGTTACACATACAGAAACTAGAAAAAGAATGAACAAAGTCAAAAATTAGTAGAAGGAGGGAAATAATAAAGATCAAAGTAGAAATAAATGAAATAGAGACTCAAAAAAAAAAATACATCAGTGAACCTAAAAGCTAGTTCTTTCAAAAGATAAACAAAATTAATAAATCTTAGCCAGACTCGTCAAGAAAAAAAGACAGAGAACTCAAATAAATAAAATTAGAAAGAGAAGTTACAACCAACATTACAGAAATACAAAAGACTGTAAAAGACTACTATAAAAAATTATATGCCAACTAAATTGACAACATAGAAGTGGATAAACTGCTTATAAATATACAATTTTCAGGGCACCTGGGTGGCTCAGTCGGTTAAGCGTCCGACTTCAGCTCAGGTCACGATCTCACAGTCCGTGAGTTCGAGCCCCGCGTCGGGCTCTGGGCTGATGGCTCAGAGCCTGGAGGCTGCTTCCGATTCTGTGTCTCCCTCTCTCTCTGCCCCTCCCCCATTCATGCTTTGTCTCTCTTTGTCTCAAAAATAAATAAACGTTAAAAAAAAATAAAATAAAAAATAAATACACAATTTTCCAAAACTGAATCAAGAAAAAAAGGAAAATCTGAACAAACCAATTAATAATAACAAAATTGAATCATAATCAAAAAACAACCAAGAACAAAAGTCCAGGACTAGAAGGTTTCACAGATGAATTCTACCAAACACTTAAAGAAGAGTTAATACTTATCTTTCTTGAACTACTTTAAAAATATAAAAGAGAAAGAAATGCTTCCAAATTTATTCTATGAGGCCATCATTATCCTGATACCAAAACTGAACACAGATACAATAAAAAAAAAGGGAGAGAAATTACAGACCAATACTCAACAAAATATTAGCAAACCATATTCAGCAATACATTAAATGGTTCATTCACCATGATCAAGTTGGATTTATTCCAGGAATACAAGGATAGTTCAATATCCATTACTCCATCAACATGATACACCACATTAACTAAATGAAGGATATAATTCATATGATCACCTCAATAAATGTAGAAAAACATTTGACAAAATTCAATATATATTCATGATAAAAACTTTCAATAAGGTGTGTTTAGAGGACACATACCTCAACATAATAAAGGACATAGATAAAAAACCCATAGTTAACATCATAGTGAATAGTTCAAAGTGGAAAGCTTTCCTTTAAGAGCAGGAACAAAACAAGGATGCCTATCCTTGCCACTTTTATTCAACACATTACTAAAGTCCTAGTCACAGCAATCAAAGAAGAAATGAAAGGCATCCAAATTGGTAAGGAAAAGGTAAAATGGTCACTATCTGCAGATGACATGATACTACATGTTGAAAACCCTAAAGACTCCACCAAAAATTATTAGAATAAGTGAATTCAGTAATGTTGCAGGATACCGAATATACAAAAATCTGTTCCATTTCTATATATTAATAAAGAAATAGCAGAGGGGCACCTGGGTGGCTTAGTTGATTGAGTGTCTGACTTTGGCTCAAGTCATGATCTCCTGGTTCATGAATTTGAGCTCCATATGAGGCTCGCTGCTGTCAGCACAGAGCCCATTTCAGAACCTCTGTCCCCTCTCTCTGCCCCTCCCCTGCTTGTGCCCACTCTCTCTCTCTCAAAAATAAATAAACATTAAAAAAAAAGTAGCAGAAAGAGAAATTAAGAAAACAATCCCATTCACAATTGTACTGAAAAGAATAAAACACCTAGGGATAAATTTAACAAAGGAGATTAAAGACCTGTACTTTGAAAACTATAAAATACCAATGAAATAAACTGAAGACAACACAAACAAATGAAAAGATATAACATGCTCATGGGCTCAAAGAATTCACATTGTTAAAATGTCCATACTACTAAAAGCAATTTACAGACTCAATGTAATCCCTATGAAAATACCAACAGCATTTTTCACAGAACTAGAACAAATAATGTCCATAATTTGTATGGAACCACAAAAGATCCTGAAGAGCCAAAGAAAGAAGAACAAAACTGGAGGTATCACAATCCCAGTTTTCAAGATATACTACATAGCTATAGGAATCAAAGCAGTATAGTACTGGCACAAAAGTAGACACATCAATAGAACAGAGAGCCCAGAAATTAACCCATGCTTATATGGTCAATTAATTTACAACAAAGGAAGCAAGAATATACAATGGGGGAAAAGGCAATCTCTTCATTAATGGTGTTGGGAAAACTGGACACCTGCATGCAAAAGAATGAAACTGGACCACTTTCATATACTATTATACACAATGGTAAATTCAAAATGGATTAAAGACCTAAAGTAGAGCATGAAACTATACAACTCCTAGGAGAAAACACAGGCAGTAAACTCTTGGGCATCAGCCTTAACAATATTTTTTCTGGTCCTCTCTCCTCAAGCAAGGGAAACAAAAGCAAAAATACACTATTGAGACTGAATCAAACTAAAAAGCTTTGGTACAGCAAAGGATACTATCCACAAAGCAATAAGGTGATATATTGAACAGGAGAAGACAATTGCAAATGATAATAGCCACCAAGGGGTTGATATCCAAAATATATAAGGAACTCATACAACTCAGCACCCAAAAAACCCCACAAATAATCCGATTAATAAATGGTAAGAGAACCTGAAAAGACGTTTCCCAAAGAATACATACAGATGGACAACAAACACATGAAAAGATGCTCAGTGTCACTAACCATCAGGGAAATACAAATTAAAACCACAATGAGATATTACCTTACACCTGTCACAATGGCTATTACCAAAAAAAAAACAAGAAATGGTAAGTGTTGGCCAGAATGTAGAGAAAAGCAAACCTTTGTGAACTATTGGTAGGAATGTAAATTGGTACCACTGTGGAAAACCAAGTGGCAATTCCTTAAAAAATTAAAAATAGAAATATCATACAATCTAGTAATTCTACTTCAGGGTATTTACCCAAAGAAAATGAAAACGCTAATTTGAAAAGATATATGCACCCCTATATTTACTGCAGCATTATTTACAATAGACAAGATATGGAAACAACCTAATTGTCCTCTGACAGATGAACTGATAAAGAAGATGTAATATATGTACACAATGTAATATTACTCAGCATAAGCAAGAATGAAATCTAAGGGCACCTGGGTGGCTCAATCGGTTGAGCGTCCAACTTCGGCTTAGGTCATGGTCTCACAGTTTGTGAATCTGAGCCTCACATCGGGCTCATTGCTGTCAATGTGAAGCCCACCTCAGATCCTCTATCCTCCTCTCTCTGCCCCTCCCCCACTTGTGCACGTGCTCTTTCAAAAATAAATAAACATGAAAAAAATATTTTAAAAGAATGAAATCTAGGGGAAGGAGGATGAAAGAATGAAATCTTGCCATTCATGACAACGTGGATGGACCTAGTTGGTATTATGCTAAATGAAGTAAGTCAGATAAAGACAAAAACGCCATATGATTTTATTTATATCTGGAATCTAAAAAACAAAACAAATGAGCAAACGAAAAAACAGAAGCAGACTCATAAATACAGAAAACAAATTGGTGGTTATAAGAGGGGACGGGGATGAGCAAAATAGGTGAAGGGGATTAAAAGGTACAAATGTCCAATTATAAAATAAATAAACCACAAGTGATTAAGTACAAAATAGGAAATACAGTGAATACTTTAATTTTTTATGTTGACAGATGGTAACTATACTCATTGTGGTAAGCATTTGGTAATGTTTATAATTACCTAATTACCATGTTATACACCTGAAACTAACATTGCATGTCAATTATACTGCAATTAAAAATAAAAATTGAGGGGCACCTAGGTGGCTTAGTTGGTTAAACATCTGACTCATGTTTTGGCTCAGGTAATGATCTCACTGTCCGTGAGTTTGAGCCCTGTATCGGGCTCTGTGCTGACACTGCGGAGCCTGCTTTGGATTCTGTCTCCCTCTCTCTGTGCTCCTCCCCCACTAGCTCTCTATCTCTCTCTCAAAATAAATAAAAAATAAACTTACAAAAAAAAAAATTTTAAAATAAAAATTGGAAAAAAAAAATCATCAACTCTAAAAAAAAAAAAAAAGAAAACTCCTAATGGGGCTCCTGGATGGCTCAGTCAGTTAAGTGACCAACTTCCACTCAGGTCATGATCTCGGGGTTAGTGAGTTCAAGCCCCACATTGGGCTCTGTGCTGACAGCTCAGAGCCTGAAGCCTGCTTCAGATTCTGTGTCTCCCTCTCTCTCTGCCCGTGTCCCGCTCCCACTCTGTCTCTCTCTTTCTCAAAAATAAATAAACAATAAAAAAAATTTTTTTAAATAAAAATTTGTATGTTATGTCAATGGATCCCAACTAGCCAAAACAATCTTGAAACAGAGTGAAGTTATAAGACACACACTTTCTGATTTCAAAACTTACTACAAAGCTATAGGAATCAAAATGGTATGGTACTGACATAAGGACAAACATATACTAATGGAATAAAACACAGAGTCCAGAAATAAACTCATATAAATGGTCAAACTATTTTTGGTAAGGATGCCAAGACCCTTCAGTGGGGTAAGGGTGGTCTTTTCAGCAAATGATACTAGGAAAACTGGATATCCACATGCAAAGAATGAAGATGGATCCTTACCTTCTACCATACACAAAAATTAACTCGAAATGAATCAAAGAGCTAAAACTGTAAAAATCTTAGAAGAAAACACAGGAGAAGATCTTTGTGACCTTAGATTTGTCAATAATTACTTAAATATGACACCAACAACACAGGCATCAAGAGAAAAAACAGAAAAATTGGGCTTTACCAAAGTAGTGCACCATAAAGAGAGTAAAGGGGTGCCTGGGTGGCTCAGTTGGCTGAGTGTCCGACCCTTAATTTTGGCTCAGGTCATGATCTCATGGTTCATGGGACTGAGCCCTGCATTGGGCTCTACGCACTGAGAGTGCGGACCCTGCTTGGGATTCTCTGTCTCCCTCTCTCTCTGCCCCACCCTCTGTTCCCACTCTCTCTCTCTCTCAAAATAAATAAACACTTTTTTAAAAAAAGAGAGAGGGACACCTGGGTGGCTCAGTTGGTTGAGCATCTGATTTTGGCCAGGCCATGATCTCAGGGCTCACGAGTTTGGGCGCTGCATCAGGCTTGCTGCTGTTAGCATAGGGCCCACTTCAGATCCTCTGTCACCCTCTCTCTCTGCCCTCACTTACTCTCTCTCTGAAAACTAAAAAAACACTTTAAAGAAGAGTAAAAAGGGGCACCTGGGTGGCTCAGTCGGTTGAGCATCCGACTTTAGCTCAGGCCATGATCTCACAGCTCCTGAGTTTGAGCCCCGTGTCAGGCTCTATGCTGACAGCTCAAAGCCTGGAGCCTGCTTCAGATTCTGTGTCTCCCTCTCTCTCTGCCCCTAACCCACTCACATTCTGCCTCTGTCTCTCTCAAAAATAAACATTAAAAAAAATTTTTTTAATAAAAATAAAAATAAAAAAGAGTAAGACAACACACAGAATAGAAGAAAACATCTGTAAATCATATAGTTGGTAAGTGATTAATGCCATAATATATTAAGAACTCTCACAACTTTTGTGTCAACTATACTTCGATAAAAAAAAAAACAACAACCAACTCTCAGAGGGCACCTGGTTAGCTCAGTTGAGACAGCATAAGACTTGATCTTGGGGTCTTGACTTCAAGCCCCACATTGTGGGGACAGTCTATTAAAAAAGACTCTCATTACTCGAAACAAAAAGCAAGCACCCAATTCAAAGATGAGAAAAGAATCTGAATAGACTTCTCTTCAAAGAAGATACACAAATAGCCAATAAGTAAATGAAATGACGATCAACATCATGAATGAAATGCCAAATCAAAGCTCCAATGAGATACTACTTCATACCCATTCGGATGACAATTATAAAAAAAAAAAATAGAAGGTATCAAGTGTTGGCACAGATATAGAGCAATCAGGGGCACCCGGGTGGCTAAGTCAGTTAGCATCTGACTTCAGCTCAGGTAACGATCTCATGGTTCGTGGGTTTGAGCCCCGTGTTGGGCTCTGCACTGACAGAGCTGAGCCTGCTTGGGATTCTCTCTCCCTCTCTCTCTCTGCCCCTCCCCAACTTGCTCTTTCTCTCTCTCTCAAAATAAATAGACTTAAAACAAAAAAAAAGAGAGAGAGAGATAGAGAAATCAGAACCATTGTGCACGGCTGGTGGGAATGTAAAATGGGCCAGCTAGTGTGAAAAACAGTTTCCTCAAAAAGTTGAAATAGAATTACCATATGATCCAGCAATTCCAATTAAAAGCACTTGACAGACCCAAATGTCTATCAAAAATAAATGGGTAAACAAAATGTGGTATATACATATGGTGGAATATTATTCAGGCATAAAAAGAAATGATATTCTGATACATGCTAGAATGTAGATGGACCTTGAAAGCATCATGCTAAGTGAAATAAGCCAGATACAACTGGGCAATTATTTTATGATTCCACTTTATGAGATTCCTAAAACTGGCTAATTCATTGAGATACAAGGTAGAATAGAGGTTACCAGGGCTTAGGAGGAGGAGGAATGGGCAGTTATTGTTTAATTGGCATAGTTTCCATTTAGGATGATAAGAAAGTTCTGGAAATAGATAGTGGTGATGGTCATGCAACATTGTGAATGTACTTAATGCCACTGAACTGTACACTTAAAGTGGTAAATTTTATGCTGTTTATTTTACCACAATACAAAAAAAATTATGACTCAAAACATCAAAGAAATTACAGAAAAGAGACAAAAGTTTCCTTTGAATTATAAACTACACATGCTACCCCTCTCCCAACTCATCACTAATTGATAACTGCAGTTGAAGTGACAGGATTACAAATGCCAAGTGAATTTGAATCTGAAGAGCTGGACAGAAACTTAAACTGACCTCCCACTCAATCAGATGACAGATTCAAGACAATGTCTAAATAATGGAGCACCTTACATAATTTGAAAAGTGACTCAGGCTGATCCAAAATCTATCATTTATCTTTACTTACTGGCCTTAGTTCTGTCCATGAAGCCACATGGAATAAATCTAATTCTTCTTCAATAAAACAAGCACTGATCAGGGCACTTTGGCGGCTCATTTGGTTAAGTGTCCCACTTTTGGTTTCAGCTCAGGTCAAGATCTCATGCTTTCATGAATTCGGGCCCCATCCCCTACTTGGGATTCTCTCTGCCCCCTCTCTCTCTGCCCCTCCCCCACTTGCACTGTCTTTCTCAAAATAAATAAAAAACTAAAAATAAAAAAAAAAACCACTGATCATTTTTAAAGACAACTTTTATGTCCAACAGTATTTTCCACTAAGCTAGATATCCCCAGTCCCTTCAAGCATTCTATATGGTTTCCACAGCTTTATCCATTCTGAAAACTTCCCCTGAAATGTTTACTGGTTTAAAATTATTCACCCCCCCAAACATAAAATTAAATTAAATTAAAATAAAATAATTCACCCAAGCTGTATATAAGCCAAATGTGACCTCTTCCTGGTTATTTTGATTACTGCAGCCTAATACTGTTAAGTTTTTGACATCTCCAACACACAATTTTATATATTAAATATAAAACTTTTAGTTTGGGCTTCATATCTTCCCAGTCTGTGGGGAAAACACTCTTATTATATAAGTAATAAATACCCATAGTAGGGAAATTAGAAAAAAAAATAAGAGGAAAAGTATTTTAAAATAAAATTAATTTTATCAAAAATAATTTTTAGACAGTATGGTTTACTTGACTTACGGTTTTGTGATGTCTTTTAAATTTTTTTGTTTTTAGAGAGAGCACAAGTGGAAGAGAGGGGCAAAGGGGGAAGGGGAGGGGAGAGACAGAGAAAGAGAGAGAGACAGAGAGAGAGAGAGAGACAGAGAGAGAGAGAGAGAGAGAGAGAATGAATCTTAACCAGCCTCCATGTTCAGTGCAGAGCCCACTGCAGGGCTTAATCCCTCGATCCTGGGATCACAACCTGAACTGAGATCAAGAGTTGGATGCTTAACCAACTGAGCCATCCAGGCATGCCATGATGTATCTTTCAATCAACAATTCTCACTCAACAATTTATCATGAATACTTCAACATGACAAAGTTCTATCTTCATCCCATTCTTAATAAAAAGCAGATACTTCATTTGTATCTGCCAAGTCATGACTCATTTTTAAACAGCTTTATTGAAATATAATTCACATACCATACCACACAATTTACCCATTTAAAATGTACAATTCAATGGTTTTTAGCATATTCACACATATATACAAACATCACTACAGTCGATTTTAGGACATTTCCATTACCTCAAAAAGAAACCCTGTACCCCTTAGCTATCATTCCTCATACCCCCATCTTTCACTCCAGTCCCAAGCAATCACTAATCTATTTCCAATCTCTACAGGTTTCTCTATTTTGGACATTCATATGAACACACTCATATATATGTGGCCTTTGTATCTAGCTTACTTCACTTACTATATGTTTTCAAATTTCGTCTATGATGTAGCATGTATCAGTATATTATTCTTTTTATAGCTGAAAAATATTCTATCGTATGTGTGTGCCACATGTGTTTATCCATTCATCCATTCAGGGACATTTGGTTTTTTTCCTACCTTTTGGCTATTACGAAGAATGCTTCCATGAACATTCTTATAGGAGTTTCTGTGTGCAAAAGTGCTTTCATTTCTCATGGATATATATACACTTAGGAGTGAAATTGCATATTTAATCATTTGAAGAAGTGATAGTTTTCCAAAGAGGTTGAATCATTTTTAGATTTCTACTATCAGTGTATGAGGGTTCCAATTTCTCCACATCCTCAACAATTGTTATTATCTGATTTTGTGATTCTAACCATCCTAGTGGGTGTGAAATTGTCTATCACTGTGATTTTGATTTCTCTGATAATTAACAATGTCAGGCATATGTTCATGTGCTTATTAGCCATTTGTATATCTGCTTTGAAGGAATGTGCATTCACATTCTTTGCCCATTTATTAATTGCATTATTTGCCTTTTTATTATTGAGTTGTAAGTTCCTTATATATTCTAGATCCATGTGACATATGGACATATGATTTGAAATGTTTTCTCCTGGGGTGACTGGGTGGCTCAGTTGGTTAAGCATCTGACTTCAGCTCAGGTCATGATCTCTCAGTTCATGAGTTCAAGCCCCGCATCAGCCTCTGTGCTGACAGCTCAGAGCTCAGAGCATGGAGCTTACTTTGGATTCTGTGTCTCCTGCTCTCTCTGCCCCCACCCCTGCTTACGCGCTCTCTCTCTCTCTCTCAAAAATAAATACGCATTAAAAAAAAATGTTTTCTCCTATTCTATGGGCTTTCCACTTTCTTGATTATGTCCTTTCAAGTACACAATTTGGTAACTTTGATGAAGTCCAGTTTATCTATTTTTTTCTTTTGTTGCCCATATTTTGTGTCATATCTAAGAATCTTGATGTTTAAGAACCTTTTCTATAATTTTTACAACAAACTCATTGATTTGTAATTTTTGAAATTAATCTTTTTTTCTATTTAATACTTTTCTCAAAAACTTTTTAATGTTCATTTATTTTCAAGAGAGAGACAGAGTATGAGCAGGAGAGGGGCAGAGACAGAGGGAGACACAGAATCCAAAGCAGACTCCAGGCTCTAAGCTGTCAGCACAGAGCCTGATGTGGGGCTCCAACTCACGAACCGCGAGATCATGACCTGAGCCGAAGTTGGACACTTAATCGACTGAGCCACCCAGGTGCCTCCGTACCTTTTTTTTTTTTTTTAATGTTTATGTATTTATCTTGAGAAAGAGAAAAAGAGAGCTTGCAAGCAGGGGTGGGGCAGAGAGAAAGAGAGAGAAAGAATCCCAAGCAGGCTCTGCATTTTAAGTGCAGAACCTGATGTAGGGCTCGATCCCAGGAATTGTGAGATCATGACCTGAGCCAAAATCAAGAGTCAGACACTTAACTGACTGAGCCACCCAGATGCACTTCTATTTTATACTTGTATACTTTTTTTCCATTTCTGTTTTCAATTTTATATATATATGTGTGTGTGTGTGTGTATATATACATGTATATATGTGTATATATATAACATATATATATATAATTTTATTTACCTTTGTGTGTTAACACTTAAATTTCTAGTTTATATCCTAGTATGTGTATTGGCATATAAACATCTGAGGCTTTTAAAGATTGTTCCTGATTCTATAGCAGTAACTTTAATCTTTTTTTTTTTTTTTTTAACATTTATTCATTTTTGAAAGACAGAGAGAACGAGTGAGGGAGGAGCAGAGAGAGAGACATAGAATCTGAAGCAGGCTTCAGGCTCTGAGCTGTCAGCACAGAGCCCAATGCCGGGCTCGAACTCACAAACTGCAAGATCATGACCTGAGCCAAAGATGGATGCCAAACCACCTGAGCCACCCAGGCACCCCTAATCTGTTTTTAAGTTTATTTATTTTTGAAAGAGAGAGAGAGAGCACGATTGCGGGGGCGGGGGTCGGGTGGGTGGGCAGAGAGACAGAGAGATCGACAGAGAGGGCTGTCAGCAGAGAGCTGGATGCAGGGCTTGAACTCACAAACCGTAAGATCATGACCTAAACTGAAATTAAGAGTCAGATGCTTAATTGACTGAGTCACCCAGGTGCCCCTAATCTTAATCTTAATTCCCTACATACTGTCCAACTTTTTTTTTTGCCTGTTTTTCCATTTGAAGACTGAAAATATTTTGCACTTATTGTCTGCATCACTTACAAACTGAGGGATTCAATTATGAAAATTATTATCTTAAACTGTGATACTTCCATATAAAATATTAATATTTTATTCAAAATATGGTGATAAGTTTAAATTTTATCTCATAAGACAGCTGAGGACAGGAAAAATATATAGTAGCATTTAGAGCCTAGTGGAAAATAAAATACCTTAGTAAATATATACAATCACTGAGCTCTATTACTCACTTTTTAAATGAAGTATTAAAAATTACTAGAAGCAGTCAGAAGGCAGTGGCCCTTGCAAATATATATTATTTCAACTCTTTTGTCCTTTAGTCTCACCTGAAAAGTGCATATACCAGGGTAGCAATCAAAGCGAAACTGACCACAACTGCCACAAGTACTTGGTCACTTACTCCTTCTATGACTGAATCATCATCCAGTTTCAAACTTTGAACCTCACTGTGATATTTGGCCATTCCAAGTCTAAAATATAAAGAAACAAGACGAAAGTTACGAATGACACAGTAAAAATGAAATATACTAATCAAAACAACATAAATATAACTGACTTCTAAGGTTTTTAAATTTTCAGAGTGCCCACTTAAGGGAGGTTGTTGCATTAACTACAACTCCAGTGAGGATTCTCCCTTTGAGTTCTGTAAAATTTGCCAGACACATTATTTTGAGGAAAAGAAAATTCTACTTCCTTTAAGGTAAACAATTACTCTAATTTGTCATCCATTTACAGTTTTTAAAAACAAATTAAAAAATACCGTTTCTTCTTCAAGCTCAGTTCCTTTAATCTTAAAGGAAAAAAAGACATTCCTCATGCTCAACAGCTCTTCTCATTCTTGAATACCAAATCAATTCTCCAAGTAAATCAGATCCCTCCTCTCCCTTACAGCACTAAATGTGTCCTGGAATGCACCATGTATAGATAAGGAAAGCAATATATTCTCTTCTTATGTAAATATTCTTATATTATCTAGCTTAGTGCTCTGTACACAGTAGGACCTAATAAATACATGTTTAAATAAAAGTGACTTACCTTACTTACAGTGTTAGTAATTTGAAAAGTAAAAGACATTTAGGCTATAGCACATTTATATCTACTAAGATTAGTTGAATTAATGAAAATTCTGGTGCTTGAAAACAATTAGCCTCACCTGGAACTAAACTCAGCTTATGGTTCAGAATTCTTTGAACTGCCTGGAATATGGAATCACTCTGAGGCTGCATTTCCTTATGAAGAGAAGAGGGAGGATATGAAACTCTGCTTCCCATACACTAAGCTAGAGAAAAATGGTAATATTCAATTTCTATAGGTATGAAGGGAAATAATCCTACCACATCAGAGTCCAAGTATCATAGGTAATTCTTATTTTTTATATGGCAAAAGAGAAAAATTTAGTCTCATAAGACACCACAAGGAAAATAAAGGAAATATTCAATTAAATATATATGACTATTCATAATTAAAATAAAATCCTGTAGGGGCAACCGGGTGGCTCAGTTGGTTAAGCATCTGACTTTGGCTCAGGTCATGATCTCGCAGCTCCTGAGTTCAAGCCCCGTGTCGGGCTTTGTGCTGACAGCTAGGTGCCTGGAGACTGTTTCAGATTCTGTGTCTCCCTCTCTCTCTGTCCCTTCCCCCTCATGCTCTGTCTGTCTCTCGCTCTCAAAAATATATACACTTAAAAAAAAAAAGAAAATTAAAAAAAATAAAATAAAATTCTGTATATATGTACCTTATTGCACTGATAAGTTTTATTCATTAATCTAGTGAGTCTCTGTTAAGAGGAAACTGTGAAAGTCTAACACCTTTAAGAGAATCTGAACTAGCAGCTAAAAACGAAATTACCTTATGGAAGCAAACAAACAGATCAAGGTCAGTTTCCATCGGCTTTACACATAATAACAGCCTAATATATCAGGAACTTTCTAATGATAGGTTTCAAATAACCATTATGAAGGCCACACACCAGGAAACTCAGAAAAGCAGCTGTAACTTCATTATTTTCATTCAAAAGAACAGTTAAATGAACTGCCAAATGAAGGTGAAAAAACAGCCTCAAGTAGTGTAGGGGTGGGTCATGTAGTATTTAGATATTTATTTTTTCAGGTTTCCTCTTCTTATAATTTATGTTTTAAAAGATTTAAGTAATCTCTACACCCAACGTGGGCTCAACTCTACAAGCCCAAGATAAAAAGTCACAGGCTCCGGTGACTGAACCAGCCAGGTGTCTGGCTCTTTTTAGAGATGCTATGTACAGCTGTATCAAAAGTCCTAAGAACAGTCAGAACTATTTCTATCTGCAGAAAGATAACCAAAATGCTATCCCCTTGTGTCAAGATTTCCCACCTCTAACTACTGAAAAGTGAAAAGATTTTTCCCTGTGCTATACATTTAGGCAATTCACTACTGAATAGGAGAATTTGTCACCCCAAAATACGACTTTTGGTTTAAGAATTACTTTAGACTGGTTATTAAAAACAAACAGCAAACAAAGGAAAGGCTCTGAAAACTAAGCAGAAGCTATCCTATTTTTAAGAGCCATTTATGAGTAAAATCTCCATTTGTAAGGGTGTCTCTCTCTGTACCGGAAGAGGAGGACTAAATCTCTAGAAATTTTTATGAATGGGGCAGGGACTTAAATCTGCATAACATTACCCTTGTTTGCTGTGCTTCTCCTGGGAATCTCTCATAACTATGCTCCCTCCCTCCCCCAACATCTTTCTTTGGTCTTTAGCTGAAGGTGGTATATAATGTGATGGTTTGGGACATTTTGGAGTTACTCAGTTTTCCTGGGTACCTCCCATGTACGCAGAAGGTTTATAAGTTATTAAACTTCTGGGGTTTTTTCCTGTTGTCTTTTATTACAGAGGAGTCTCTGCCAAGAACCTAGTAGAAAGATAGTTATTTTTTTCTCCCCCACACTCCTTGTATTTTTTTTTTTAAATGGGTTACACTTGTTTTTGTGTTCTTTCAAGTGCAATCAATGGTAATGTGACTAAATTCCACTGTACAAATTATCTATTCTTTTAATCCTACTGTATATTTAACCTCTATGCAACTAAGATATTGCTTATGATATTGCTTCAGGCACATTTCCAAGAGCTCAGAGAGCCAGGATACTCTAACTCTTGCATGGCCATATGAAGTTATTTGCATAATTTTACAGCAAAAGTTCCCAATGTTATTAAAATGAAGACACAATACCACAAATTCTAGTATCTCCAAAGATGTTTGGGCTTAGAGAGGAGAGGTTGGGGGGAGAGTGCTGATAAGTTTCTGAGAGGAACAGAGAGGTCAGCTGCATTTTCTGGTTACATGGAAATCCCAGCTAAACCTAGAGCTTTCATATGGAAAACTACTAATCACTGACCTAATTGTTGCGGGCTGCCAATAGCTCAACTTCCACCAGTAGTTTTTCTTATGATCAGAGTTAAAAAACAAAATAAAACAAAACTGCAGGAGCTAATAGCTCAAAAATGGGGTATTATAACATCACTCTGTTTGGAAAGAGGCTGATCTAAGATTACAGAGGATAAACACTAAAAAGAAAATTTTCTACTTAAGGAGATGACATAATATCTCAATCTCGAAAAGTCAATCTTATCTGAACTTCAGTTCAACTTTTGCTTTTCACAGTCAGGTCTTGTCTAGATCAGAACAGTGCTCCTGGTTTTGTTCAATGGCACTGGCTCTCAACTCAAGCCTAAGCACTGCTACTTGGACATTAACAGTCCTAGATTTTAGTTCCAATTCTACTACCACAAACTGTGCCCTACATAAACTCTAATGACCTCTCATTTTCTGCAAAATGTAAAAACTGCGCTTGAGGATTTCTCAAGTTCCTTCCCGAATTACATCTCTCTGATTCAGGGTTTTTTGAATTAAAACAAAACAAAACAAACAAAAAAACCTCAGAAAGATAAATACAAGTTAAAAGTGGTTACACGTGGGAAATAGACCTGAGAGCCAGCCTTTCACCTTTCCCAGGACACAGTTCTATAGTATTCCTTTAACCATAAAAATAAAAGCCAGTGCCTAACTTCCTCCCTTGAGTGATGAAAATTAGGCTTCAGTGCTCAAAGACAAAATGTCTGTGTCCAGTCCCATTCTTACCTATCACCCTAGTCACTCTATTTCCTGATGGTCGTCTTCCTTCTAAAGGTATCTATCAAGGGCACTCTAAGACACTCACAGAGACATCTTATTCCTTAGAGCAGTGCACAGGGAATATTACATGTGTTAGGGGCCACTAAATGCTGCTTACTTGAAACCCAGAAATAAAGTTTATAAACTTATAGAACATGATTTCTAATGTATTTCAAAGAATCCTATCAAATATGAAGATAAGAGTTACCAGTACTTCATTTTTGTTTGAGATTCACAGAAACAACACACCATAAATCTTGGAGACAGTGTGGTATAATTGATAGAAGCCTGAAGAGGAATGGGTTTCTAGCTTGGGTTTTGCTATTGATTAGCTGAGTCTTATTAAGAAGTGGCTTCATATATTAGAGAAGCATAAGCTTTGGAGTCAGGCAACTGTGTACTCATGTGAAGTCTGCATCTCAACTCCCTCATATGTAAAATATGTAAAAATAATTTTAACCATATCAAATGCCCACTTTTTTAAAAAGCAATTTCCACACCCAATGTAGGGCTCAAACTTACAACCTTGAGATCAAGAGTTGCATGCTCTACCTAGTGTGCCAGCCAGGTGCCCCTCAAATGCCCACTTTTTGACGAAAAAAAAAAGCTCCTTGTTTTATGGAGTTTATAATGAGATAATGAAGGTAAAGCATTTAGCATATCGCTTGTTACACCATACAAACTTTCAGTAAACAGTTGTAATACTTTGATTATTATTATTTTTTAAAAATTTTTTAAAGTAATCTCTACACCTAACGTGGGGCTCCAACTTACAACCCCAAGATCAAGACATGCATTCTCTACAGTTTGAGCCAGCCAGGCAGCCCTTGGTTACTATTATTAACAACTGTCAAGAAGAACCACTCTAAAACTTAGCCATGCATTCCCTATAGCTGCACCATGGTGCATCTCAAACTCTTTAATCAAAGCTCTAAGTATGTATTCCCTGGGAAGACTTGGGAACATGGCCACATAGGACACCCCCATGTTTATCTGAATCTGATAAACAGCTATAGATGACAACTAGTCTCCAACTAACCAAAGTAAGGAGACAGCTAAGGCAAATTATACTCACCTCTCAACTTGGCCTTTTACAAAATTTTCAGAAAAAAATAAGTAAATAAAAATAAGGGAAATACAGGAAATTCCATAACTTCCAAAGGAGAAATCCTTTGTCTTTTTACCCAAGCTCATGTAGAAACATGATAGTCACATGACTTCCACAGTTACATCCAAGAAGCTTTTAATATAATGTCCTTCATCGAGGATAATAGGAGCCACAAATGAAATCTTAAGAACACAGCAGTATCATGCATAAATGCATTATGGGTGAGCAGTCAAGATTGAAAAAGGAGGCTTAGGTCATCTGTGTCAAAGCCTTAAAAACCTGAGCAGCTGGAGTAAAGGTGTTCCCTACACCACAGTCCCTCCAGAAAAAGCTAGAATTTGGTTCTCCACATCAAAACACAAGTTGTGGGTGAGTCAGGCTTAAGTCAATGTAACATATACTTACTGACTTTACATGTCTAAGAAGGCTAATGGTCATTAAAGTGCTGGGGATTCGACAGAAACAACCTAGTATGGAATGTAGGAACTCTGGTTAGACAGAGATCCAGAGGCAACAACAGAAGAAACAAAGGCAGTCAAGATACATATTTATCATTTCTAAAGATTTCTCTGCCCTTGGCATAGGGAAGAACATTTTTTAAAAAGACCATTGAGAAGACTTCAGGTAAGATTTTTTCACATTTGCAAAATGATAAATCATCACGTGTCAACTGTTAACTGGTACTTTGTAAGGCGTCCTTAAAAACTCACTGCAATTCTTAAGGCTCACGGACAAAACCTACTCCTAATGGGAAAAAGGGGGGCTCCAGGAACTGACAAACCAGAGTAAAGATGGGCTCTAGGAAGTTAAGTTTGCTGCACTCCAAATAAAAGTTTGGCATTATCTTATTAAGTTAAGCATATTCTATGACTCAACAATTCTCCTAGGACTCCAAGGCATGTATCCTAAGGAAATCCTTACACATTTGCACTAGTATCCAGGTGTAAGAATGCTTACAGCACTGTTTTTAGTAGCCTCAAACTGGAACAAAAAATGTCCATTAACAGAACGTGTACACTGTTATAATCATGCAACGGGATACTAGACAGCAATGTAAATTACCTACAGATATAAACAAATTTACTATTAATTCAAAGCCACAAAATACACTGATCCCACTCGTTAGAATTCAAAAACACGCAAAGTAAAACTATATTGTTCAGGCATGCATATAGTAAAGCTCTACGGAAAAGCAAGAAAGTGAGTATCCTAAAAGTCAGTCTAGGGAGGGAATTGTTCTCAGGAAGGAACATTATGTGTGGGTAGAACTTCTGAAATATGGGCAGTGTTCTTTTGTTTTTATCTGGGTGTTTATTAAATATTTTTCTTTAACCATGTACATTGTATGCACTTTTCTGCATGTTATGTCGCATAAAAATATACGGTACCCCAGCAGAAATCCACAACTCTAAAAAGGTGAGAGAACTTGAGGACAATCAAGCAAGCCATTAATTAAGACGGCCAACTCCTAGCTCTGCGCTAGGAGAAACAGGCCCTAAAAACTATCGGGGTCCTCACGGACTAACTGGCGCACACCCTCTCCCTAAAGTAGCCTAAGTTTTCAGGGAGTCGAGGCTCACCGCGACCCAAGAAGGAACGGCTGGCTCTCTTCACCCGGCCAAGCACCTAGAACCACCAGACACCCGCCACGTCGGCCCTTCCGCTGTCTCCGGAATTCCGGGCGGGAGCCGGGCGACTCTGGGGTTTAGCCCCGGGCTTCCCGAAGGAAGGCGGAACCCCTGAGTCCGAGGCAGCAACTCCCCCCGCCCCGAAGCCCGAGGCGACCCCTAGGGCAGTCCCGCCCTCGTCCGAGCCCCGCCGGCGGCTCCCGCGGGCCCGGACGCGGGTGGGCGTGGCCGGCCGCGGCCAGGCGGGCCGCCGAGGGGGAGGGGGCGCGTACCTCTCCACCGCAGAGGATACCTCGCCAATTCCCGGTGACTGAGACTAGAGATTATTTCCGGGCACGGCCCCCGCCACCCTCCCAGGCAATCACTAGCTGTCTCTTTTTCAATTTGGAGTGCGGACACTGGCGCACGCGCACTGCCGAGCTTCCGTAAGGGTGCGAGCGGACAGGCGAGGAGGACCCGCCGCCGCCGCCGCCGCCGCCAGGGCCGGGCGCGTGCGCGCCGCGACACGCAGCGGGCCGGCGTCGGGGCGCGCGCGGCGGCGGCGGCAGCGGGGAGGCGGGCCGGCCGGAGCGCGATTGTGCGCAGTGGCTCGTCGGCCGCGGCTCTGGCCTGGGCCGGCGCTCTCCGGAGGAGGGGTGTGGGGGCTGGGGGCGGGGACGCGGGGCTGCGGGCGTGGCCGGGGGCGCGCGCGGCGGGCGCGCGGTCCCGAGTGAAAAGAGAAGGAGGGGCAGCGGGGTGACGGTGCTGGAGCCGCTGGCAGCGCGGGGAAGGTAGTCCGCGGCCCGGGCGGGAGGAGAAGGTGGGCCAGAGGCCAGGCCAACTGCCCGGACCCTCCGACGCAGCCCCAGACCGAGCGGCAGCGGTTTCTGGAGAGGTGGGGAGGCGCTGCCAAGCCCCAGCTGGGGAAGATGTTCAACGTGGAATCGGTGGAGCGGGTGGAGCTGTGCGAGAGCCTTCTCACTTGGGTATGTGATGACTGGCGGGTTGGGGGAAGACCCCCTCCCCCAGGCCTCCTTTCCGGGATCCCCCACGCTTGTCGCGGGGGGCGAGCGCCGAGGGCGGCGGTGCCGTCACATCCGGGGCCTGGGGCGGGCGGAGCCGGGGGACGCCGGTGCGGGCCGCGTCTACCCCGCGGCCGGGTGGGGCTGGGGGCTGCGCGGATCGTCTGGGCGCTGGGGGCTCGGCCCCGGGTCCGAGGGGAAATTTGCCAGGCTTGGGGTTTGAGGTGTTGGCTGCGCTCCGAGAGGAAACCGGCCCTATGGAGGCTAATGATGGGGTGCAGGCGACACTGTGATTAGGATTGTTGTTGTTTGCAGCTGATGAGGCGCTGGTGCTTCCCTCTCGCGCTGCCAGGGACACCGAAGTGTTGGCTGGTCCTGCGCCCCGCGCAGCCGGTAGAGGCACTCGGGACCCTTGGTTACGACGCTCCTCGCCTTTGTTGTAGCGTTCACGGAGGACGGAGGGTTAGCCCCTTGAGGGATGAGCCAGGCCCACTGGAAGAGAAAAGTACTTTGAAGGGAAGATAGGAAAAATATGAAAAGGCACCCCGAGACCGTATTTTAAGTGAGAGATGCGCTTCAGCGATTAGAAAGTAAGCGGTGTGGAGGTACTTGTTAAAGGTATAAATATAAAAACAAATCTGGAAGATATGTGGGGATCAGTAATGGAACTCGACATTTTGGGAGCAACGTTGTGGGATTCTGATTTTAAATTATTAAACTCTTATTAAAATGGTCACGTTTTAAAGTCACTACATGCTCAATCCTGATGCTAACAATTGTGCCTTTAGCAGCTTCTTCGCGAGCTGGACTCAAAACCCATGCTGTGTGTGTCACTAACTCTGGTGTCAGTTTTTGGTGTGTGTGTGTGTGTGTGTGTGTGTGTGTGTAGAGGTCTGCAGACCCACGGGATAAACCTTTTGCTTTTTCCCAGAGTGTTACTCATTGCTAAAAATGTTAAACGTCATTTCTAGAATAGGATGTTGATTGAGGTGACTACAGCATTTGGGTTCATGTTAAAGGTAAGACGCGGATGGCAGAGATTCTGTTCAGCGGTGCCTTGAGTTACAAGTTCAAATCCTTGAAGTATAGATGTCACTCTCCTGTGTGGGAGCACTTCCGTAGAGGGTTTAGAGAAGCATTGCCTTAGGTAGGTTGTAACAAAGGTGGTGAAAATACTCTTAAGGTTTTCATAATGTGTTTTGTGTCAGGATTCAGATTATGTCTTCTGATATAATACATACAATGGTCGGGCTTGATACACTCTGTAATTTTTTTTTATGTTAGGCTATTGGGATTTCAAGGGCTTTGTTTTTGTTTTCTGCAATAATACAGTTAACATACAACTTACAAATGTAATGGGTTCCAGCTTCAAACGAGGATGTGGATTTCACTGCTGTATTTTAGAGGAGAGAAAAACTGATAAACTGCATAATGTGGCCAAGGCAGGGGAGAGATAAAGGAAAGAATGACCACATTCTTTGGTACTGTGGAAGAACTAGATTTGGCAGAGGTTGTAAACAGAAGATTGAGAATCTTAAGGTGTGCTTTTTGAGTCTATACAAGTGCCTCCCTCAATGCTAGAAAAAGAGGCAAGAGGGCAAAGATGAGGAAGCTAACTGAATCTGAAGTAGGGCTACATTGCTTAAAGTCTAGAAAGACAAGTCTTGGAAGTAGAGGTGTATTTGAAGAGCATCCACAAAAAGATGGTAATCGGTGCAATTATTTGAGTGAGAAATGCTAATAAAAATAGAGAGGAAGAATCATAAAGGGAAGTTTGAAGGGATACTAACAGAAGCACACAATATAAGAGCATCTATTTAGAATCTGGTAAATATAAAAAAAAAAACAGGTATCAGATACTAGAGAGGTCAGGGAATATGGTATTGTAGAAAAGGATTAAAATATTTTTTTTCAATGTTTATTCTTGAGAGGGAGACACACACACAGTGCTAGCCAGGGAGAGCAAGAGAGAGAGGAGGACGCAGAATCCGAAGCTGATTCCAGGCTCTGAACTGTCAACACAGAGCGGGAAGTGGGACTCAAACCCGCTAACCGTGAGATTATGACCTGAGCCGAAATCGGACACTTAACCAACTCACTTAAAAGGATTTTTGAAATGTCACTGGAAAGCTCATCAAGGAAAATTTCTGGAGAAAATAAGATTGGAGATTGTCGGGGTACCTAGGTGGCTCAATCAGTCAAGCATCCGACTTTGGCTCAGGTCGTGATCTTCTGGTCTTTGAGTTCAAGCCCCAGATCAGGCTCTGTGCTGTCAGCAGAGAGCCTGGAGCCTGCATCCTGATTCTGTGTCTCCTCCTCTCTCTGCCCCTCCCCTGCTGGCACTCTGTGTGTATCTCTCTCTCTCAAAAATAAACATTAAAAAAAAATTTTTTTTTTAAATTAGAGATTGTCAACAAAACTGGAGAGCATAGTCTACACAAAGATTTACAATTCTGAGATTTTGAAACATTTTAAAACCTTGTGCATTGAAATGTTTTCAAAATAAAGTTGAGTTTAAATGCTGGATTTGTTTTCTTTAACTTGTCATTATAAAAAGTAGAATAAATGTGCAGAAAATGTTTGAGGTAGCTGAAAGTGTACATTTAGTCTAGTAGGTCCCCTCATATCTGGAGGCCAGCTTATGCTGAAAACAATTCCAAAACCAAGTGTAAGAGAAAAAAATGTATGCAGTACACTCCAAAGACAAGACTCCCATTGTAGCACCTAGCAGGCTCAAATCAGTAGACCCATGTGACTCTCAATCTCAGGGTCTTGAGTTCAAGCCCCATGTTTGGCATAGAGCCTACTTAGAAAAGAATAAACTCCCATTTAGACTGATTTGCTCTATTTTACGTAAACTTCTAGCCGCCTTGGTCACGTGGGTTCTGTGCACACAGAAGGTTAGAAGGTAACTGTAATATTAGGCAAGATACAAGACAGCTGCTAGTGACCTAGAAGATCCAAGAACTGAAAGTTCAGTCTGGGTGATTCACCCTTTGAACTGACAGCCTTATAGAATTCAAGAGCCTCCATGCTCAGTTATTGAAGATCATAATTATGATCTTGAATATCAAAAGTTTATTTTCACTACATAGCATTTAGTACTAGATAGGTGGTATATAGTATACTTCAAAAATTCTTCCACTAGGAATAGTTAAAATAATAAAACCTCAGGTGTCTAAAGGGATGTATGTTAGTCGCCTATGCAGAATTCATTTCTGTGGACATGGAATTGCTTTAAATGCTGGATAAATTGTTATTGTATCAAGGAGCCTACTAGCTCAAGAACCAAATGTTCCAAATTTTTGTTGAAAGCGGAATACTTAGGAAAAGACAAGGTATCATCCTACCAATGGAAAATACTTTAAACTTAAATTTCCTATCAGAGTTTATGCAGCAAGCAAGTTCAGCAGGATGTGCTTGAAAATTTCCACTCTACCTCCTCTCCCCACCCTCTGAGTCAAAATGTATTCTTACCTGTTAGAGAAATCTGCCCTGCCTATTACACCTGTCAAGCCTAATTTCTTGAACTTCACATGAAAAGATTGTGCTTTCCTGGGTTTTAGAAACTGAAAAACCAGAAAAAATCTGGAACACTACCAGTTAATGGCAAGAAGCTGAGTGGGAAAAGAATCGTCACATAGGCTCACATTTCTTCTGGGAAACCCAGCAATATTAACATATCCTTGTAATTTTCATATTACTTAGCAGCCAGTGAAATGTGTACTAGTGTGTAGACTTGAGGAAGGTATAATTATTGTGATGGTATCTCCCACATTCCATTCTCTCTGCTCTGCCTAACTCTCTTCTACCAACAATTTTTGTCCTTTGATGGAGGAATAGGAAATCCATGTACAAAAGTTAAAGCACACATTTTTTAAAAGCTTTAATTTTCTTTCTTTTTTAAAACTGAGGGTCAACATAAAATGGTAGGCAAGAGTATAGGTTCTGACATTAGACTACCTGGATTCAAATCCTATCTTTGTCTCATATTAACTGTTGGTGACTTTGGATAAGTTACTTTATCTCTGTGTTTGATCAGCATCATTGGAGTTTCATTAAAACACTGATGGCTAGGCCCCATGTCCAGAGTTTGTAATTCAGTAGGTCTGGGCTGGGACCTGAGATTCTGCATTTCTAACCAGCGTCCAGGAGATGCTATTGTTAGTGACCTGCGGAACCACACTTTGAGAACCACTGCTCTAGAACAGGGATTTTTAACTTTAACATTACTTACATTTGGGGCTGGATAATTCTTTGTTGTGGACAGTACCCTGTTTATTTGAAAGTAGCATCCCTGGCCTCTACCTACAAGATGCCAATGGCACCCACTAATTTGTTAAAAACAAGAATGTCTCATAGGGAGCAAAATCACCTGTGGTTGAGCACTGCGGTTCTAGAGATACTAATTCCAGGTGATTTCATGTTTTACTTTTCTCATGCTTTTGTTGAGGAGGGTGAAGTGGAGGTTGGATAGTGTTAATACAGCTTTTTGGAACTGAGAGAGAGATTATGACCTTTCCCATAGAATTTCACATCTTAATGCTTTTAGGTGTAATTATCTTTAAATTTTACTGTACTGCTATCCCAAAATATGCTGTAGATGTTAACTCAGAGGTTATGAGAACTGGTAGAGGAGAGATTATTTTTTAAAGTACAATTCACATACCATAAAATTCATTCTTTTAAAATGTGCAATTCAGTGGTTTGTAGTATGATGACCAGGTTGTGTAGCTATCACCACTATCTGATTCCAAGAACATTTTCATCATCCTAAAGGAAACTCCATAAAAACAGATTTTCTTTGGGACTTGCTCTACTTTATCTCAGAGCAGAGATGAACATCATCTACCCTCATGATCAATTATTTACCTCAAGACCCAGTACAGAGAAAGCCACATTTAAAAAATCAGGATGAAGATAGTTTTTTCTAAATCCCAAGACAGAAACAGAATTTTAAAACTAAATTATTTTTTTTTTAATTTTTTTTTTTCAACGTTTATTCATTTTTGGGACAGAGAGAGACAGAGCATGAACGGGGGAGGGGCAGAGAGAGAGGGAGACACAGAATCGGAAGCAGGCTCCAGGCTCTGAGCCATCAGCCCAGAGCCCGACGCGGGGCTCGAACTCACGGACCGCGAGATCGTGACCTGGCTGAAGTCGGACGCCCAACCGACTGCGCCACCTAGGCGCCCCAAAACTAAATTATTTAAGAAGAATTATTAAAAAATTGAAGAATTATTGAAGAATTGCCTGCTTTATTGAGTTTTTTCTTCTGATTGGCCAGAGGAAGTTTTTTAATCTGCTTTGGATCAGAAGGATTCAAATGCCCAGTGCCCCACCACATAAGAATTATTTGGTAAGCTTGTTAAAAGTAGATTCCTAGACTTCTGCAACTTCCCAGATGATTCTGATGTATACCAGGTTTGGGAATCACTGCTTATAAGTTTAAAATACCTAATGTGCATTCATTTTCTCATATATTCTTTTAGCAGCACATCTCCCCCTAATGTATTTTTCCCAATTGCTAGATTGAAAAACTCATAATAAGAGAAGTAAAGTAGCACACCCAGGTTCACACAGCAAATTAGGGGCAAAGCTGGGGATAGAATTAGTTTATTACATTCAAAACATACTGAGGGCTTGTTCTGTATCAGACATTGTACTAAGATTAGTGAGAGAGATGAATGAGATGTGGTTCTCACTGCTGCTTTTTCATTCTAAACAAACCTACAGGAAAGATTGATGTATCAACTGTAAAATGAAAGGTGCTTATCTCTTTAAACTACATTGTTGTTACCATATTACCATTGAAGAGGCAACTAGAGATAGTATGGAGTAAACTTTAATCTCAGTTCCTGCAGAGGTATTTATTTGTTCCATTTATTCATCTACTAATTATTTATTGAACCCCTACCATCTACTAATTATTTATTGAACCCCTGGTAGGGGGTTATGTCCGGGAATGACTTTGGGACTTGCGGTTAGTGTCCGGGAATGACTTTTCATTGCTTCTCCCAAATGGATACCTAGATAAAATACACTTGCCGTATGCTTTAAGGTAATTCCCTTAGTTTTTGTCACCATAACCACCACCGCCCACAAGACTCTCCTATATAGAAAATATGGAAAAGCCACTGACTGCACTTGTCAGCCTTTTTATTTTTTAAAGGTTTGATAGATGATACAGTACAAAGAAGTAGACACTCATCTTCTGTTAGCAAGAGACTAAATTACTAGACTATTTGTTAAGGGCAGTTTGTCAATATTTATCAAAAACCTTAAAATGTACATACACTTTGACTAGTAATTTCACTTCTGAGAATGTAACCCAGTAAATAAAAATGTGTGAGAAGAACTGTTATTCCCGGTATTTCCATTGTCACTACTTAGTTTGATCTCATCGGTGTTCATAATGTAAACTTACTAAAATAAGTCTCTGTGCCTGCCTCTTTCCCTCCAATCCTTTCTTCATACTGTAGCCAGTGTGGTTTTTATGCAGTGCAAATCTCATTTCCTGCTTGGGGTCCTTTGCTTACTCCCCATTGTTCTTAGGATAAAGTCCTAACATGGCTTATGAGGTTTTGTACAATAATGCTTCCTTCTTTAGCCCCATCTTTCACCATTATACTCTTTTCCTTGTTCCATCTCTTCCTCCTATTCTTGCCCCCCATCCCATGGTAAGCAAACGTTTTTCATTCCTAGACTGCATCCCACTCTCACTTCTAATCTTTGTGTTGCTCTTTCTTTTTGCTAACCTATAAACTGCAAGAGCATGGCCTACCTCTGTCTTTTCTCAGTGATTTTTTTTTTTTTTTTAAGTCTTGGTTGCACTATTGGGTATAATCATTGTTGGCTTGGCTGTATTATCTTACTCGTGGAAATACTTTCTACTATTTCTCAGCCTTGTCATGTTGACTAGTACAAAGTTAGTTTTTGGGGGTTTTTTTGCAAATTTCTAATTCAGAATACATTTTTTTGAGAGAGAGAGCACGCCTGCGCACATGCACACAAGTGTGGGGGAGAGGGAGAGGGAGGGATAGAGAGAATCCCAAGCAGTCTCCACGCCCAGCAAGGGAATGAGATCTCACAACTGTGAGATCATGACCTGAGCTGAAATCAAGAGTCACTTAGTCAACTTAGCCACCCAGGCGCCCCTAATTCAGAATACATTTAAATTCAAAAGTAATTGAGGGGACAAAACATAAGAGACTTAAATATGGAGAACAAACAGAGGGTTACTGTAGGGGTTGTGGGAGGGGTGATGGGCTAAATGGGTAAGGCGCATTAAGGAATCTACTCCTGAAATCATTGTTGCACTATACACTAACTTGGATGTAACTTTAAAAAAATAAATAAATAAAAATTAATTGAATATTTAACCTACTGCAGTGAATGTAACTTCTACATCTGTATAAAGATATTTTGGTTTTAAGTAAAAGAAGTCTCAACTTGGCAAGGCTTAAACAAATTTATCTCATATGCTTTGAGACTTCAACAGTTTTTAATTCAGTGGCTCAGTTTTGGCCTCAGGGACATAGTTCTTTGTATCCTTCTTCTGTCATACACTGCATTGGCCTCATCGTAAAATGGATTCCATTAAGAGCCAAGATGACTGCTTGTGACCATTGAGTCAACATACGTGTTCACATCAAGAGGAGATTGGCTTTGGGGTTCCTGACTGGCTCAGTCAGTAAAGCATGTGACTCTTGATCTTGGGGTTATAAATTCGAGCCCCCTGTTAGGTGTAGAGATTACTTAATTTAATTTAATTTAATAGATTTAAAAAATAGATAGATTAAAAAACCACTAAATTTAGTTTAATTTAAAAAGAGGAGATTGGCTTTTCTTTCCCAAAAGCTCAAGTAAGCTCTTTGGTTCAAATTGCCTTTGCCCTGTCAATCTCAGAGTCTGTCACTGGTAGAGGAGATGAAGATATCAGGACTTGCTTAGATTGATTATCTGTGGTGAGAATGAATGCTGGGAAGTCACCAAGTGCCCAGCACAATTTCTTTCCTACCCAAGGGAAAAAAATTACAGTAAGAACCTGCAGGAAATTTCCCACAAGGGAAAATGTTTCCAACTCTTCCACTTTTTAAAATTTATTCCTACTCCCAAGGTGAGATAATCACAAAAATAAGCTAAGAAATCTTCTGTGTAGTTAATCATGGAATCCACCGAACTCAACTCCCCCACCTCTCCCTTTTTTTTTTTTTTCCCAGATCCAGACATTTAACGTGGATGCACCATGCCAGACCGTAGAAGATTTAACGAATGGGGTTGTGATGGCCCAGGTTCTTCAAAAAATGTAAGAATAAATTGCTTTGTCTTTTTGTATGTTCTTATATGTGAATATTTATTAGATTGAAAATATGGACAAAAAATAAAGGGTTCATATGAAACGTGTGTTGGATGTAGAATAAGAACTGTGTCGGTGAAAATTTTGATGGCATGTACTCGTTTAGGTACAGATTGACTGGCTGAAAGTTCAATTAGGGCTTTAATTGTTATAACACTCCAGTAGTTTTAGCAGAATTATTTGCTCTTGTGTTTTTCAGCATAAGCTTGGCAGAAATTTTCATGTTAGTGATGAGATTTTCTCATTGTATCAGAATCTAGAGACTTAATCCCTCTAAAGGATTTTGCTCAAATGTTATCAGTGAGGCCTTCTCTGACCGCTCATATAAAATAAGTGACAACCATTCCCTTTTAACCTTTTGTGTTCTTTGAAGTATGTAACACCATCTTATATACCACGCATTCATTTGTTTTATGCTGCTTCCTCTACATCCATGTACACACAGACACACACACACACTCACACACAGTGTAAGCTCCACACAGAGGCAGGGATTTGTTTTGTTCACAGTTGTATCCTAGCACAGTGTTTGGTTTTTGGTTGAATCATATGAAAATGCCCTATGTAGGTCACAAATATCATAAGTTTTTCAAGATTCAGTTTGCATCATGGATACTCATGTCTACTGAATGACTGAAAGAAGGACATACTTGTTTGGGATATACAAAACATACCTGATTCTTTCCTTCTAAGTACTTGAAAACATAGTAGTTGTAAAACTGATGTTGTATGGCTATCTTCAACTTTTGATCTGGGAAATTTTCAAATAAATCATAACATGTAAATTTAAAAAATCATTAGGTTTGATGTGATTTGAGAGAGATACTTTTTTTTAAAATTTTGTTTATTATTGAGAGAGAGTGAGTGAGAGAGTGCACACAAGCGAGCAGGGGAGGGGCAGAAAGAGGGGGAAACACAGAATCTGAACAGACTCCAGGCTCTGAGCTGTCAGCACAGGGCCCGAAGCAGTGCTTGAACTCATGAACTATGCCGAAGTCAGACCTCTACTGACTGAGCCACCCAGGCGCCCCATAGGGAGATACTTTTGTCTTTGAAGCACTGAGCACTTTGAGGCCTCATGATATTAGAGATTTGCATATCAATAAATGGGATTTCCTGCAGTTGTGTTAAGAATTAATATCATCAGTAAATGAATTTTTGCTGTTGTTCACTTTGCAGTGGACTATGTAGAGTTGCCCATCTGAAAAGCAGTTCAGATGCCTGCATTTCAGAGAATCTATCAGTGTGCCTTTAGTACTGGGGACTCATGCTTGAAAACTAGCTTGCTGTCACTTTCTTCCAGAACTACGTGACACATCTCTCCAGATACATAGGCGCATAGACTTCTTGATGGAGTGTGAGAAGGCTCATTTGAAACCTTGGATCAGGCTTGGTTTTAGCACTCTGAGAAGAGTGAGCTTGTGATTTTCATGGTCACCTCTGAGTGATGCCCTAATAAGTTTTAGAAGTTGAATGGTCTAGAGAGTTTCAATGAAGCTAAGCTTTCCAAGTATATGTCACTAAATGGATTTTTTGTTTAAGTTAATTAGGGTAGGATTTCTGTCACTGCAGAAACCAGAAGGGCTGTATGTGTATATTGTTTTGCCAAACCAAGATCATAACATACAGTATTTTAATTTACCAAAGTCTTGTAGGCATATTTTTCATCAGTACTTAGTTTTTTTTTTTTACCTTTTTCCCACAAAATGCCTTCCGTTTTTCCTATTGTTGTGGTATAACATACACAGAAAAGCATAATAAAAAAAGTGAATTTGTGTATGTACATGTTGTATGTATTTGTGTGTGTATACACATCTAAGTAACCACCACCCAGATGGTTCCCTCATGACCCGTCCTAATCAATAACCCTTGCCCCCAAATAGTCATGATTGTGACATCTACACCACTAATTAGTTTTCTCTGTTCTTGGGCATCTTATAAATGGAATCATACAGTATGTACTCTTGTGTCTGACTTCTTTCACTCAACATAATGGCTGAGATTCATTCATATTGTTGCATGTTATTTATTTTTAATAACTGTATAATATGTATGATTTCAAGGAAGTTCAGTTCCTCCTTGTCCCTGTGGTACTTATTGAATGGCTACTTTGTGTCCAGCACTGGTGATACAAGGGTAAGCTACAACCCACAGGGCAGGTACCTTCAGAGAGTTTATAGCCTTAGGAAAAACAGAGTTTAAATAACTATGAAAACAAAATTGCTATTATAACCAGTGCTCCAGGGCAAAAATACACAATGTTATGAAAGTTTGTAAAGAGGCTTATTTAACTTAATCAAAGAAGACGCAAACATTTACCTGAATAAAGAAATTAAATCTGCAAGATGATTGGTAACAGATTTCTTAGCATGTGGAAGAGCATACACTGAGGCCTCATAGGCTGATGGAGCATGGTGAACACCACCACGGAGAGAGGGTTTGAGTGATTAAAGCAGAGACAGGGGAGCATGTTACAAAATGAGATTGGAAGGATAGATATTGCCAGATCACGTAGGGCTTCATGTCTTTATTCCAAGGGCTGTGAAAAGCAATTGAGGGATTTGGGGTCAGGGAAGGGTTAACAGTCAGATTTACATTTTTTAAAACTTTTTAAAAAAAATTATAGTTAACATAGTGTTATATTTGTTTCAGGTGTACAGTATAGTAATTCAGTACTTCTGTACATCATCTGGTGCTCATCACAACTGCACTCCTTAATCCCCATCACCTATTTAACCCATTTCACTCCTCCCCTCTGGTAGCCATCAGTTTGTTCTTTATAGTTAACTCTCTTTTTTTTTTTTTTTTTTTTTTTGGTGCCTTTGCTGGTTTGTTTTGTTTCTTAAATTCCACACATAAGTGAAATCATGTGGTAGTTGTCTTTCTCTGGCTTATTTCTCTTGGCATAATACACTTCAGTTCCATCCATATTGTTGCAGATAATAAGATTTCATAATTTTTTGTGGCTGAGTAATATTCCACTGTGTGTGTGTGTGTGTGTGTGTGTGTGTGTGTGTGTATGTGTATCTCAATGTGCACCATATTGTCTTTATCCATTCAGTGGATATTGGGTTGCTTCCAAGTCTGGGCTATTATAGATAATGCTGCTATAAACATTGAGTGCATGTATCCCTTTGCATTAGTATTTTTGTATTCTTTGGATAAACACCAGTAGTGTGATTGCTAGATCATAGGGTGTTTTGTTGTTGTTTTTTTTAACATTTATTCATTTTTGAAAGAGAGAATGTGAGCGGGAGAGGGGGCAGAGAGAGAGAGAGAAAGAGAGAGACACAGAATCCGAAGCAGGCTCCAGGCTCTGAGCTGCCAGCACAGAGCCCAATGTGGGGCTAGAACTCACGAACCACGAGATCATGACCTAAGCTGAAGTCAGAGTATCAACCAGCTGAGCCACCCAGGCACCCCAGGGTGTTCTATTTTTAACTTTTTGAGGAATCTCCGTATTGTTTTCCAAGAGTGGCTGCACCGGTTTTCTTTCTTTTTTAAAATTTTTATATACTTTAATTTTTTTTTTTTTAGAGAGAGAGAGTGCATGCAAGAAGGGGAGAGGGACACAGAGAGAGAATCAGGCTCAGCATGGAGACTAAGGCAGGGCTCAATCCCACAATCCTGTGATCATGACCTGAGCTGAAATCAAGAGTCAGACACTCAACTGACTGAACTACCCAGGAGCTCCTCTCTTTCTTTCTTTCTTTTTTTTTTAATGTTTATTTTTGAGAGAGAGTGAGAACAAGGGAGAGAGAGAAAGAATGAGTGGGGGGAACAGCAGAGAGAGAGGGAGACATAGAATCTGAAGCAGGCTCTAGGCTCTGAGCTGTCTGCCCAGAGCCCAATGTGGGGCTTGAAACCACGAACCTCAAGATTATGACCTGAACCAAAGTTGGACGCTTAACCAACTGAGCCACCCATATGGCCCTCTTTTTTTTTTTTTTAAGATTTTATTTGAATTCTAGTCAGATTTACATCTTGAAAATATTCTGCAGGTGTAAAATAAATTAGAAGAGGCCATAATGATGAGGGATGATCAATTGGAAAGAAATTTGTAGTAAGTCAGAAGGGAGATTATGGTACTTTGGATTAGAAGGTAGTGAAGGAGATGAAGACAAGTGGGTGAACTCAAAATAGTAGAGAAAGCCAAATGTTGATGATTGGTATGGGAGGTATCAAAATTGACTTTTAAGTTTCTGACTTAAGCAAATACATAGAAGAAGGTGCAAATGACTGATGTGGGAACGTTGAAGGGTGATCTGCTATGGAGGAGTGCTGGATGTATCATGAGTTTAGTTTGGGGGACACTGACTTTGGTGTTGAGACATAAGAGAAAATGCCAAGTTCGCAATAGATCACATAGATCGAGAGGGTAGAAGAGAAGTCCAGAATCAATTTGGCTATCTCTTATTGAAGACATTATTGTGGGTTAAGTCACTTGGGGAATAGTACAGCATAAGAAGAAAATATGTGTAGCCTGAGCCTTGAAGAACTTTGACATTTAATTCTTGGTTGGAACCTCAAACAGCAGAAGTGCCAGAGAGGTATGAGGAAAGCCAAAAAGGTGGGTGCCAGGCAGAGAGTTGCATTGCAAATTGCAAATCTTTTCATTTTATCTGAGCTGGTAAGTGAAAAACTGTATCTTACTGTAGTTTAAGTAGAAATTTTAGCAAATATAAATGGATGTAAGTATGTTTCTTGTTACTGTAATTTTTTTCTCTTTTTAGTCTTTTAAATCATTTCCTATTAATCTGCTTTCCAGCTTCTAAAATTTTGTTGCTGTTGTCTTCTTTCTCTTTTTTTGTCCATATAGGTTCATGTCCCCCTCTTTAAAAGACACGTTTTTTTAAGAAAAGTTTTGGTTTAACAGCAAAATTGAGTGGAAAAGAGTTTCCAAATGGGATGATGAAAAAGTTCTGGGGATGGATGTTAGTGATGGTTGCACAACAATGTGAGTGCACTTGATACCACTGAACCACACACTTTAAATAGTTTACATGACAAATTTTATGTATATTTTACTACTTTAAAAAAAGTTTTTGCAGATTGAGAGAAAAGTATGGCAAATTCCCACATACTCCTTGCCCCACTATACACAGAGCTTCCCCCACTATCAGCATCCCATACCAGAGTGCTACATGTGTTGCAATTGATGATCCTGTGCTGACACATCATTATCACCCAAAGTCCCTAATTTATTTATTTTCTATTTTTTTATTAAAAAAAATTTTTTTTATGTTTGTTTATTTTTGAGAGACAGAGAGACAGACTGTGAGCTGGGGAAGGGCAGAAGAGAGAGGGAGACAGAATCCAAAGCAGGCTCCAGGCTCTGAGCTGTCAGCACAGAGCCTGATGTGGGGCTCAAATTCATGGACTATGAGATCATGACCTGAGCTGAAGTTGGCTGACTGAGCCACCCAGGTGCCCCCAAATTTATTTTAAGTTTTTTAATTTCTTTTATAAATTTATAGTGTGAGCAAGGGAGGGGCAGAGAGAGAGGGAGAGAGAGAATCCCAAGCAGGCTCCAAGGTGTCAGCACAGAGCCCCGATGCAGGGCTTGATCTCACCACCATGAGATCATGACCTGAGCCAATATCAAGAGTTGGTTGCTTAACCAACTGAGCCACCCAGGCACCCCTAAAGTCCCTAATTTACATTAAAGTTCACTGTAGATACGTGTAGATACAGAGGAGTTTTACTGTCCTAAAAATCCCTTTTGCTGCACCTAGATATCCCTCCTTCCCCCTAGACAGACTCCCAGCAACCCCTGATCTTTTTTACTGTCTCCATAGTTTTGCCTGTTCCAGAGTGTCAGGTAATTGGAATCATAATCATATGTAGTCCTTTCAGATTGGCTTCTTTCACGTAGCAATATTGCCTTTAAGATTTCTCCCTGTGACTTGATAGCTCATTTCTTTCTAGTACTTCCCTCCCCTTTTCTGCAGCTTCATTGAGATGAAATTGACATATAGTAAATTGTACATTTTTAAAGTATAGCATTTGTTAAATTTTCACCTAAGTAGATACCTGTGAAACTATCACCACAGTCAAGATAATGAATGTGTCAATCACTCCAAAAAGTTTTTCAGTCCCTCCTTTTTCCACCCCTCTCCCATCTCTAGGCAACCACTGATTTGCTTTCCGTCACTATAGATTAATTAGCAATTTCTAGAAATTTATATACGTGGACTCACAATATATTCTCTTATTTGAGGGAGAAGGTATGGCTTTCATGCAATATAATTATTTTAAAATTCATTCATATTATTGCCTGTAATAGTTCATACATATTTCATTGTATGGATATACCATGATCTGTTCATCCATTCATCTGCTGATGAACATGTGGGTTATTTTAGTTTAGGACTGTTACAAATAAAGCAGCTCTGAACATTAGTGTACAAATCTTTGTATGGAAATATGCTTTCATTTCCCTCAAGTAAAATCCTGCCTAAGAGTGGAATGGCTGGAACATATGGTTAAGTGTGTTTAATATATTTTTTTTTACATGAAATTTATTGTCAAATTGGTTTCCATACAACACCCAGTGCTCATCCCACCAGGTGCCCTCCTCAGTGCCCATCACCTACTTTCCCCTCCCTCCTACCCCCCCATCAACCCTCAGTTTATTCTGTTTTTAAGAGTCTCTTATGGTTTGGCTCCCTCTCTAACTAAGTGTGTGTTTAATATTTAAGAAACTGCCAAAGTGTTTCCAAAGTGGATGTGCCATTTGTGGTCCCACAAGCAGTGTATGAATGTTCCTATTGCACCACAGTTTCACCATCACTTGTAAGGTCAGTGTTTTGTGGGGTGTTTTTTAAGATTTTATTTTTAAGTAATTTCTATAATCACTGATGATGTCGAGCATCATTTCAGGCCATATGTGTATCTTTTTTGGTGAATGGTTTCCCGTAATCTTCTGCCTGTTGTTTATTTAGATTGTTTGTATTACTGAATTTAGAGTTCTTTATATTCTAAATACAAGTCCTTTTTCAGATGTATATTTTAAAATATTTTCTCCCAATTTGTGGCTTCCCTTTTCATTTTCCTAATAGTGTCTTTGAGAGGCAAAAGTTTTCAATTTTGATAAAATCTAATTTATTTTTCTTTCATTTTTTTTTTTTATGTTTTTAAAGGTTTTGTTTTTAAGTAATCTCTATACCCAGTATGGCACCAGAACCCACAACCCTGAAGATCAAGAGTTGTATACTCCACTGACTGAGCCAGCCAGATGCCCTGTTTTTTGTTTTTTGTTTTTTGTTTATTAAGAAATGTTTAGCAAAGCCAGGGTCACTTAAGATTTTCTTCTACATTTTCCTTTAGAAGTTTTATAGTTCCAGTGCTTATATTCAGGTCTATGATGCATTTTGAGTTATTTTTTGTATAGAGGATTGTTTTTTTTTCTTTTTTGCGCTATTTATTAAAAAGATCCCTTTCCCATATTTTCAGGACTTTTGATTATGTTGATTTGCCTAATGACCAGACAGACATCATCCATAGATGATTAAATTCTTGTTTAAATATTTTTTACTAATAGATCAGTCACCAGAAACATTAAGGTGTTCAAAACGAAAACCTATTTTTTCCCTTAAGTCTTGAGGGAACTGTGACTGTTAAATGAATTTTCTATTTTCAACCCACTTCAGAGAGCACAGGATTTAAATTGACTGTGCTGTTAAGCCTGTGATTCTTGGTTAACCTGCAGTATGTGTGCCAAAGAACAATCAGCACTTTTCCTCATCAGCTTTGGCTCTGAAAGAAATCTGGTTCTCCCCTAATGCTACTTGTGCAGGCTTCTCAAGTGATGGCTATTTTTACTCCCACAGGCTTTAGAAGTACACTTAGCCCAGAGGCGGTGCTCCTCAGTGCTGTTCCAGACCATTCTCCTTCATCTTCCCTAAAACCCTAGTTTTGAATCTTATGATATCATCCACTACCCTTCATTGTTGCTATCATTTCTTCTTGTTTCTCAACAGTTTTGGATCCTGGCACACGATTGGCTCTTTTCAATACTACTCTTATCTAAATTCTTGGTGATTTGGATATCCTTGCCTACCAGTTTCTTGAACTCTTCTCCATTGATCTTGTCTTCTGCTAGATTTCAGCCACTCATCCCCATGGTCATACCCCGTACCTTATAATTAGTGATAATGTGTAATCCCTCCATAATCTCAGTTTTCTCATTACCACTGTCTGATTATTGTTTCCTGTCTTTCCACCTCACTTCCTCTGGTATCAAGTGTCCAATAATTCTTTGATTTTCTTCTGCCAGTGGGATCTCAACATTGTCCACCTTCATCTCTTTTTCGTTCCTCTTATTTAGCTGAAATTATATGGTCAATCATAATCACTCCCTTGTGTATACTTTTAGCCTTGCTGCCCCCCTCATATTTGTTTGGCAAAACCACAACTCTGCTTAAATCTACCGTCCCACCAGTTTTACTTCTTACCTATGCAGCCGAACCCAGCTGAAAAATAAAAGCAAACATGCTGATGGATCTCATTTTAAATTTCTCACCACAAAATTGCAAGTGTTACCTTATGGAATCCCACAGTTGTACTGCGTTGCCCTAGTCTTCCCATTCCCCCAACCTTCCAGATGACTGTCTCACACTTTTCTCTCTTCAAACCTCCAGTATCACCTTCTCTCTCATCTGATCCCCTTAACAAGGTAGGATACATCCTACTTCTCAGGAAGTTGAAACAAATATAAAAGAATTTCCGTGGAATCCCATGACGATGTGTACCCACCTACCAGCATCAGTTTGACTTTGCCTTGCAACGTGTTGTCTACACATGAGCTGTGGGGTTGGTAGGGAAGGGTTCTATCTTAAAGTCAGTACCTGTACTTTGTATTTTGCACCCTATTGCCTCTCGCCTACTCAAGATCATCACTTAACCAGTTTGCCTCTCTTTCCTACATCATCACTTTTCCCTTCTCTGCTGGATCGTATCTATTAGCATGTAAGCACACTGTTACTTCTTTTCTCTTTAAAAATACTTCTCATGATCTCACCTCTGTCAATCAATTTCTCCTCCTTTTGTAGGAAAAACTTCTTTAAAGCATAGTCTGTATCCAACCATCTCAGATTCCTTTATTTCTTCTCTCTTTAAATGTACTTTTCAGGCAGGGATTTTTTTTTTCCCAATCATTTTATTAAAATTTCACTTTTTAGGGGCGCCTGCGTGGCTCAATCAGTTAAGTGTCCAACTTCAGCTCAGGTCATGATCTCGCAGTTCATGAGTTCGAGCCCTGCATCGGGTTCTGTGCTGACAGCTCAGAGCCTAGACCCTACTTCAGATTCTGTGTCTCCCTTTCTCTCTGCCCCGCCCTGGCTCATGCTCTGTTTCTCTGTCTCTCAAAAATAAATAAACGTTAAAAAATTCTTTTTAATAAAACGGCACTTTTTAGGACCACCAATTATCTACACATTGCTGATTCTCATGGCCCATTTTCAATCCGTATCTGGACCTGACAGCAGCATTCAAAGTACTTACCTCCTTGTTACCCTCTGGGGTTTTGTTTGTTTGTTTTAATGTTTGTTCATTTTTGAGAGAGAAAGAGAGTCACTCAACTGGCTGAGCCACCCATGCGCCCCAACCTTCAGGGTTTTTCTCCTGTCTCACCAGATGATCTGCATTTCCTCTACTCATTTTCCTTTTCTATCCTACTTCCTCACACTGGAGTGCATAAGAACTCAGGCCTTGCTCCTCTACTCCTTTCTGTGTTCACTTCCTTGATGGTTTCTTTTAGTCTCATGGATTTAAATGTCATCCATGTCTTAATGACTCTCAAGTTTGTGTATCCAGCATCAATCTTTCCTTTAACTTTTAGACTTAGCTCATTTTCTACTCAATGTCTCCATTTTAGTCTAAAAGATATCTCAAAGTTATATATAAAACTAAATTCCCTGTTTGCTACCCAAAAGTCACTCAGCCAAAAATCTCATTTCAGTTGGTATTTCTTGCCTTCCAGTTGCTCAAACCATAAAACTTTCTTTTTCTCCCCATCCCACATCCAACCTATCAAGAATCCTGATAACTGTACTTTTAAAATGTATCTATAAAATATATCTAAATCTAGCCTTTAGCTCTAACTTCCATTTACAGAAAAGTACAGAGGCTAGAGAAACAAGTTAAATTAAATCATGAGGAAACAATTAGGCAAATCCAGAAAGTAAGATATTTCCCAGGGCAATTGACCTAGTCTCCTCAGTAAGTCAGTGTCATGAGAAAAAAGGAAGGAGGTAGACTGTTTTAAATTTTTTTTTTTTTCAACGTTTATTTATTTTCGGGACAGAGAGAGACAGAGCATGAACAGGGGAGGGGCAGAGAGAGAGGGAGACACAGAATCGGAAACAGGCTCCAGGCTCTGAGCCATCAGCCCAGAGCCCGACGCGGGGCTCGAACTCGCGGACCGCGAGATCGTGACCTGGCTGAAGTCGGACGCTTAACCGACTGCGCCACCCAGGCGCCCCTAGACTGTTTTAAATTAAAGAGCCTGAAGAGGTGAGACAGAGACACTAACCAAATGCATTGCATGGTTCTTGGAAATACTGCCATATGCAACAATGTGGATGAACCTGGAAGACATTTATGCTTAGTGAAATAAGCCAATCACAGGACAAATAGTGCAAGACTCCACTTATATGAGGTATCTAAAATCATCAAATGCATTGGAAACAGACATTAGAATGACAGTTGCCAGGAGCTAGCAGATGGGGCAAGTGGCAAGTAAATATACTTGCTGTTCAGTAAGTATAAAGTTTCTGTTATACAAGATGAGTAAGTTCTAGGGTTCTGCTGTACAACATCGTGCCTATACTTAACAGTATTGTGCACTTAAAATTTTGTTGTGAGGGTAGATCTCATGTTAAGTGTTCTTTCCACAATTTTAAAAACACAAACAAATGCAGTGCATGATTTTTCTTGAATCTCATTTGAACAAATCAACTATAGCAGATGTTTTAAGGATAATGTAGGAAATTTGGAAATAGGTTGAATATTGGGTGGTATTTGGAGAGTGTTGTATATTAGGTGTATATCAGAACTATAAGAAAGTGCCTTACTGATTAGAGACGTATAGTGGAGTTTTTAGGAGTAAAATGTCAAATCAAATATGGAGCAAATGTTGGGAGAATGTTAAATCTCTATGATTGGCATATGGTTGTTCACCATGATATTTTCCTTCTCTGAATGTTTGGAGAAGTTTTATATTAAAAATTATTACCTTTACTGCTACCACATTGACCACCATTATCTCTTCCTTTTATCATGTTAATAATTCCTGACTGGGGTGTTCTACACTTGGCTGCCCACAGTCTAATGTGAACCCAGCTACCAGAGTGATTTTTTTAGTTAGCTTAGAATTCTCATTGGCACCCCGTTTCACTCAGGGTAAAAGCCAATGTACTCATAATAGTATATCCTAAGTGATCTGGACGACTTGTTACCATTCTGATGCCTTGTTTACTCGTGTTCTTTCCCACATCAGTTCCCTTGCTCATCCTTATGCACATCAGGCAACTCCTGCCTTAGGACTTTTACATGATCTCTCATAAATCAGATGTCCACACAACACTCTTCTTACCACCTTCCAGCCTTCACCAATATTTGCTGGTTTTTCAATATATCCTGCCTTGACTACCTGTTTAATATCATCAGCGCCCTTACAGTCTAATCCTCTTATCCTGCTCCATAGTAAGTATTTTGGAAATATTTATTGAATGAATGAATATGGACTTACAAATTTTGGCTTTGAAATTAAAGCAGCTTTTATCTTTTGTATCCAAGAAGAGTTTACCACTACTCTGTCATTTTCCATCAACAATTTCCCTGATAACAGCTGGATGTCCTGCATTTCAGTTCTTTTTTTTTTTTTTTTTTAATTTTTTTTTCAACGTTTATTCATTTTTGGGACAGAGAGAGACAGAGCATGAACGGGGGAGGGGCAGAGAGAGAGGGAGACACAGAATCGGAAACAGGCTCCAGGCTCCGAGCCATCAGCCCAGAGCCCGACGCGGGGCTCGAACTCGCGGACCGCGAGATCGTGACCTGGCTGAAGTCGGACGCTTAACCGACTGCGCCACCCAGGCGCCCCTATCAGTTCTGATGCTAACTTCTGAGTTAGCACAGACTCCACAAGTTAAGGCCTCAGTCCCATAAAACTGCCCCCACTTCAGATGCCAGGGGGACATGGGGTCTTCAGTGCATCCATACTTTTTCCTGGCCAACTACAAATTCAGGAGTTCCTGTGAACTCCCCTCCACTGCCACCCCTTTCAGTAATTTTCAAGAATGACACAAAACTCAGGAAAGCTTTATATTTATGATTACAATCTTATCATGAAGGATAAAATCCAAGAATAGCCAAATGAAAGAGATGTATAGGGCAAGGTATGGAGCTGGGGGCAGCGCAGAGCTTGCATGCCCTTTCCAGGCATACTACCCTCCCAGCACACTGATGTGTTCACCAACTTAGAAACTCCCTGAACCCAGTTATTTAGGGGTTTTATTTGGGGTTTCACTCCATAGGTATCATTGAAATTATGAACTCAATCTCCAGTCCCTTCCTGGAGGTCAAAGTGGGGCTGAAAGTTCCAACCCTCTATGTGTTTTGTTCCTTTGGAACAAGCCTCCATCCTGAAGCTGTCTAGGGGTCCATGATGAATTACCTCATTAGCATAAACTCAGTTATGGTCAGAAAGTGCTCATTATAAATTACAAAGGACACACTCCTTCTGAGGACATTTTAAGGGTTTTAGGAACTCAGTGCCAAGAACCAGGGATGAAGACCAAATATATTTTTTATTATACCACAACCACATATTGATTGAAAGAGTAAAATCAGAAGTAGTAAGTTGTGCCTCTGAGTGCCTTTAGTTCTAGTTTTCAGAGTTTTAGAAAGAGGGGAAAGTAAAATAGGAGACCAAAAGAGATAAAATGAAGGTCAAGCTGTGCACAATGGTCGCAAGCCTCTTAAATGGATACTTTTCAAAGAGCCCTGAGTTGTTGGTCCTTGGCTCAGAGCCTATCCCTTATGCGCCTTTATTGCTTATTTTGATACAGTAGGGGCTAAGCATAATTCCCTATATTTTTATTGTTACCATAGATGTGAAATTTAATTACTATAGCTAACTCTTGAATAGACATTTAACGTCAGGGGACCAAAGTGATTGTTTTGGGTAATTAAAACATAGGAAAATAGACCTAAGAATCAACATATCTAAAAAAGTACTAAGGTTTGCTAATAAAAATGCCATATTAAGAGAGAATCAAAATATAGTGTTGGTTTTGGACCCGTCTCGATTTGGCTGAGTTCAGTAAGAATATTATGGTGCTTAAGTAATTTTAGCAGTACAAATGAAATTTAATATGTTTATTTTTGTTAAGGTAATTAACTGCAGGCAGATAATATATTTCTGGAATTTTATTAAGTATTAAAGTCAATGAGCTTTTTTCTTTTTTTTTATTTCTCTGTCTCTCTTTTTTTATTTTTTAGCTTAAGAAGCTATGACTGGTACATAAGTTAAAGTCAAATAGATGTGCTACCGGAAAAATCTAAGGAAATGGTTTTGTACGTTTCATAGGTTCTTGTTTTTTTGTTTTTCTTAGCAAGAGACAGGACATAGTAAGAAGCTAAAGATAGCTTCTTACTCATGAAGAATGCTCCAGTAAGATTATCCGTTGTTGTTTACATGTCTGTGCAGAACTATGATCTATTAAGATCTTGGGGAAAAGTACCTTTATATTGTTTGATCATAACCTGAGAGCATTAATTAAGGGGTATTTAGAAAGCATTGCTGAAATTGTAAGCTACTTACAGAAACAGAGTTATGGCTAGATGCCTGCATATTGAGTCAATATTTATTACTCGGAAAAGTCACATCGGATATAAGAAGACTGGACTACGGTTCTTGCTATGTTCTGTGCAAGTAGTAGATTGGAGGCTTATGGATAGCTTACAAGTTCACTTTCCAAATTTATTTTATTTTTTTTAATTGTCTATTCATTTATTTTGAGAGAGAGATAGAGGGCATTCATGTGTGAGCAGGTGAGGGACAGAGAGAGTGAGGGAGAGAGAGAATCCCAAGCAGGCTCCATGCTGTCAGTGCAAAACCCAACACGGGGCTTAATCCCATAACCACGAGACCATGACCTGAACTGAAATCAAGAGTCAGACTCTTAACCAAGTGAGCCACCCAGGTGCCCCCCCCCCAATGTATTTTAGTCCACAGATATTTAAAAAAAATTTTTTTATGTTTATTTGTTTTCGAGAGAGAGACAAAGAGTGCGAGCAGGGGAAGAACAGAGAGAGAGAGGGAGACACAGAATCCAAAGCAGGCTCCAGGCTCTGAGCTGTCAGCACAGAGCCTGATGTGTGGTTCAAACCCACAAACTGCGAGATCATGACCTGAGCCAAAGTTGGACATTCAACCAACTGAACCACCTAAGCACCCCATATTTTAGTCCACAATATTTATTGAGAACTTGCTATGTGTTAGAAATGAGGTATGGGGAAGGAGTGGGAACAAATACCTACCCTTAATGAATAACATAGAGTGCCATGAACAATATTGGTCTTTCTCTTTGGGATCTAGTTTATTGAGCATGCATGAAGGAGATAATTAGACACAGGACCTTTAGTGTTGTTTGCTGGAACCAGTTTTGTGTTGAACTCTGCTGACTTAAGATAGATAGATAGATAGATAGATAGATAGATAGATAGATAGATAGATTTATTTATTTAGAGAAAGAGAGAGCAGAGGAGGGGCAGAGAGAGAATTCCAAGCAGGCTCTGCACTGTCAGCAGCGCAGAGCCCAATGTAGGGCTCGAACTCATGAACCATGATATCACGACCTGAGCTGAAGTCAAGAGACAGACGCTCAACTGACTGAGCCACCCAGGTGCCCCTCTGCTGATATAATTTTTAACAAAAATTATTCTGTCAACTTTGCTGCTTAATTATCTGATAGAACTTGTGGAAATTATTTAATTTCTGAGTATGATATTCTTCAATGGTAAGAGGGATAATAATACCTTCCTTGCAATGTCATTGCGAATGTAAAGTACCTGATTCAATGACTGGTATGTTTACTAGTCCTTAGCAGTGGTTTTTGTGTTTTCCCTTCCTAACTTAGACATAATCTTTTAAGGAATAAGCAAACTGTATCATAGTGTTTGATTTGCAATATTTTATTCAGATATTCTTTTAGTTACAATAAGTATTGTTCTAAATTGCAAATTAAGTATCCCAGGAGTTCTTAGAGTATATAATTTTCTTACACATTTTTAAAGTTAATTGTTTATGTAAACTATATCCCCCAACACAAGGCTCAAACTCATGACCCCAATATCAAGAGTCATGTGCTCTACTAACTGAAACAGCCAAGCACCCCTTCTTACACATTTTAAAGCATTCTTTTCTATAAGTTTATGAGCTTGCTGGTGAAGTGTATTTTTAAGCAGTGTGACCCTAAATTGCCACTCAGTAAATTCAGCATCTTTGGCTTTGACTAATCATCAGCCAAATAGCACCAAACTCAGATTGTCTTCCTTATGAGTCTTTTTTTGGTTGGGAAGACTAACATTTAATTGGCAATGATTATGCTCTTTAGATTATTCAAGTATCAAAAAATATTGAATATTTTCTAATTTCTGTATTTTTATAATACTTTGGTATTTTAGAACTCAATTGTTGCTTTTCTTTGCATTATCTGTTTTTTTTTAATGTTAATTTTTTGAGGGGGGAGAGTGCACATGGGCGTGAGCAAGGGAGGAGCAGAAAGAGAGGGTACAGAGTATCCAAAGTGGGCTCCGCAATGATAGCAGTGAGCATGCAGGGCTTTAATTCATGGACTGCGAGATCATGACCTCAGCTGAAGTTGGACGGTTAGCTGACTAAGCCACCGAGGCGCCCCGCCTTATCTATTTTTACAAGAGGTTTTAAGGGACAAGGACACTTTTGGGGGTGGTCTGCCCATTTTTCACAATCACTTTCTCTGAAAACTCACTTTTATCCTGCCAGATGTGGTCATTCTTCCCCTTAAAGTTGTGTGTGTCCTAATTGCAGCCCTCAATCCTTTTGGTTACATATAAATCGGATTAGGGATGAAAAAGAGACTCTAGCTGAATTATTTGAAACGATCTGGGAATTTAGAATTGGGACTGAATGATGGCTGGTCTTTAAACTATTTGCTTGAACTGAAGTGGTGAAGACTTGGAACATGTCTGCAGTTATCTTCAGCATTGTATGTGGAGAAACAGAAAAATGTTGGTCTGCAGAGAGAAACGGTATAGATGGACAGAAACAAAGATGAAAGGAGAGTACTGTCTGGATTCCTAACAGCTTTCCAGATCCTTATTCCAGTACTGTGTGAGGCCCAGTTATTTTTCAGTACCGTAACATACCTCAGTGGTCTTCCAGTAAGTTTCCTTTTTTTGTATAAGCTTGCTCAAATTAGTTTCTCTTCATTTTTATTATTCTTTTGTTGAATTCTAAAGAAGATGAAGCTTAAAAATAAAAGGGGTATATGACTATCCACATGCTGAAGAATGCATTTAGACTACTCCCTTACACCATACACAATGGGTCATAGACCTAAGTATAAGAGCTAAAAGACTCTTAGAAAGTGAAAGGACAACTCACGGAATGTGAGAAATTATTTACACATTTTATGACCGAAAAGGGGCTTTTATCTTGAATACTTAAAAACAAAAACAAAACCCCAAAAGCAGCTCTTAGAACTCAATAATAAAAAGTGAACCCAAATTTTATTTTATTTTATTTATCTTACACATTTTTTAAAATTTATTTATTGAGAGAGAGCAAGTGAGGGATGGGCTGAGAGAGGGGGTCAGAGCGTCTGAAGCAGGCTCTGCGTTGACAGGCTGACGGTAGTGAGCCTGATGTGAGCAAAAATTGGATGCTCAACCGACTGAGCCACCCAGGTGCCCCAAAGACAACCCAATAGGCAAAGACTGAATAGATTTTTCCCCAGAGAGAATATACAAACAGCCAGTGCTCAACATGATTAGTCATTAAGGAAATGCAGATCAAAACCACAGTGACCTACCACTTCACATCCACTAGGATGCTATAATTAAAAGGACAGAAAATAACAAGTGTTGGCAAGGCTGTGGAGAAATTGGAACCAACATGCATTGCTGGTGAGAATGTAAAGTGCTGCAGCTTGACCTTGCTTCAAATGTTTGAAGCAACAGTTTGACCTTGCTTCAAATGTTAAACATCGAATTATTACGGGACCCTGCAATTCTACTCCTAGGCATATACCCACATGAAACCTGTCCACACAGAACTAGTACATTCAAAGCATGATTATTCATAATAGCTAAAAAGTAGAGACAACCCAAATGTACAATGGCTGATGCATAGATTACCAAAATGTATTTTATCCATAAATGGGATATTGTTGAGCCATAAAAAGGAATGAAGTGGTGATACATACTGCGATATGAATGAATCCTAAAACCATACTAAAAGAAAGAAGCCAGACACAAAAGACCACACAGTGTATGATTTCATTTATATGAAATGTCCAGAATAGGCAAACCCAAAAAGACAGAAGGGTGAGGAGTAATTCCCAGGGACTGGAGAGAGAGAGAGAGGGAAATAGGGAGTTACAGGTAGCTAAGGATTTCTTTTTGAGAAGATGGAAATGTCCTGACATAAGATTGTGGTTAGGTTGTACAATTCTGTGAATGTACTAAAACCCATTGCATTGTATATTTTAAATGGATGAGTTGTATGGTATATGAATTCTAACTCAAGCTGTTTTTAAAAGTAGGTACAAAGTTAATGTTCACTTTGATACAAGCTTTAAAACAATCATAAAATAATTATAAAAAATAAATAAAAATTTGAAAATAAAAAAATAATAGATTTATACAGAGGTAACTTAGTTGTAACTGTTTTTTCATAAATTTTATACCTAAATAAATATATTTTTCTTTCTTAACAGTAACATTAAACATTATAAATAACATGTGACTTCATGTAAATATATCAACAAAATTTAGCACAGATTGTACTTTCAGCTTGAGTGACAATATAAGTTGAAATGTAGTTTTTTTTTTCCTCTAACATATTTCTTTCATTGCAATTATGTTTTTTGGGTAAATGGAGACAGTTGTGGTGTTATGGAAAGATCTTTGGACTTAGCATTTGCTAAAGCAGGATAAACATAGGTATTCAGTCTCTGGTCTTGAGCAAATAATGTCATAGAGCATTGGTTTCAAAAACCTTAAAATGAGGATCATGCTAGGGTAAAAAAATTTTTTTTTCTACTATTTATCATAGTTTGAGAGATTTTCCTAAGAAAAATAAGTATAGGTATATTCACAGGTGTTTTAAATATGTCCACGTGACACATGTCCACATATGTCCAACATGTCTAATGCTTAGTATTACATTGAGAAAGTGGTTCTCACTCTATACTGTTTAAAGGAATTGAAATTTTAATAGCATTTATTATTTATTGGTGAGCTTCAAATTATTAAGTGATGGAGGTCATTGAAATATTAACTGAAAGGCTAATGTTAACTTTTTTCTTGATATATTTCTTTTGTCTGTTTAAAATTGTGTCATTGATTTTGACTTTTTAGATATTATTGGTATCTAAACATTATGTTAATTCCAAGGTAGCATATTCCTCTATAATTTTTTTTTTTTAAATGTATCAACCGTAGGGGCACCTGGGTGGCTCAGTTGGTTGAGCGCCCAACTTTGGCTCAGGTCATGATCTCACAGTTCGTGGGTTTGAGCCCCGCGTCAAGCTCTGTGCTGACAGCTCAGAGCCTGGAGCGTGCTTTAGATTCTGTGTCTCCCTCCCTCTCTGCCCCTCCCCCACTCATGCTCGCTCGCTCGCTCGCTCTCTCTCTCTCTTTCTCTCTTTGTCTCTCTCTCTCTCTCTCTGTCAAAAATAAACATTAAAAAAAAAATTTTTTTTTTCCCCTGTAGGGGCACCTGGGTGACTCAGTTGAGTGTCTGACTCTTGATTTCGGCTCAGGTCATAATCTCACGGTTTGTTGGGATCAAGTCCCACGCTTTGAGTGTGGAGGTGGCTTGGGATTCTCTGTCTCTGCCTCTCTCAAAATAAGTAATTTATTTTTTTAGTTAAAAAAACAAAATAAATATATCAACTGTATGTTACAACTTTTATTTTTATTTTTTTAATGTTTACCTTTAATTTTTTTTAACGTTTATGCATTTTTTGCGAGACAGAGAGTGAGTGGAGGAGAGGCAGAGAGAGAGGGAGACACAGAATCTGAAGCAGGCTCCAGGCTCCGAGCTGTCAGCACAGACCCCAATGTGGGGCTCAAACTCATGGACCATGAGATCATGACCTGAGCCAAAGTCAGATGCTTCACTGAATGAGCCACCCAGGCATCCCAATTTAATGTTTACCAATGGAGAGAGAGTGTGAGCGTGAGTGGGGGAGGGGCAGAGAGAGAAGAAGACAGAATTTGAAGCAGGCTCCCTGCTGTCAACACAGCCCGACATGGGGCTCGAACCCATGAATGTGAGATCATGACCTGAGCTGAAGTTGGATTCTTAACTGCCTGAGCCACCCAGGCGCCCATTTTTCTAGTTTGTTTTTTTGGGGGAAATGTATGTATATATACATAATATACACTATATATGATGTATATATAAATATATGTGTGTATGTATGTTTGTATATATATGTGTGTGTATGCATATATGTATATATACATGCATATTTTATGATGCTCTGGTAATAGGTTGATTTTAGAGAAATCTGTGAAAATTGCATCCAATCTCCAGACTGAGTTCTTTAATTGCTTGGTATGTGGTAAATAGATTTTTATGTTGCAGTTAAGGGATAGATTTCATTTTTTTTTAAGCTTGATAGCTGCATGATCTTAATATGCTAGCTTTTTCTGATTTGCAGAGATCCTGCATATTTTGATGAAAATTGGCTGAACAGAATCAAAACCGAAGTAGGAGATAATTGGAGGCTAAAGGTATTTTCTTTTTATTTTTCCATCTGTTAAATAGTCTTTTAGTAGTATGTGTGTAATATTTGTTGGAATTTTATCTGATGTGTTCAGTGAGCTTTAGAAACCTAGACAGCCTGTAGTGAAATAATCCAGAATTAAAGATTGGAGGTAACCTGAGGTTGCTCACAAAGATACATAGTGTGAGTTAGTAAAGCACCGTGACTAATGGCATGGACTCTAGAGCCATAGTGCCTGTATTCATATCATAACTTTACATTTACTGTCTGGGGAAGTCCTCCTAACTGTTCTGTTCAGATTCCCCATTTGTAAAATGAGGATAGTAAAGGGATCTACCTCACAGAAATAAATGAGTTGGTATATATAACGTACTTAGGATAGTGCACATGTAATGTTAGTTGTTGGTGTTGTTACTAATAATGAGAAAATACTGATTATAGTTGACTGAGTCCAGAGCACTCACAGAATGAAATATTTTCATTTTTATCCTAGTAGCCTTAAGTTCCATTATTTCTCAAGCTTCTTTGACCAGAACCCACAGTAAGAAATACAGTTTACATTGCAGCCTACTGTCAACTAAATGTATGTGCAGATATAGTTCCCTTAATCTGTGCACTGATGTTTTGATTTTAAAAAACATTATTAGTTGCAACCCACTAAATTATTTTTTTAACTTTATATTTTGAAATAATTCTAGAGTCACAGGGGATGCAAAACAAAATGTGCGGAGAAGTTCTGTGTACCTTTCACCCAGTTTCCCCAGTGGCTACATCTTGCGTAACTATAATACAATATCAAAACTAAGGAACTGACATTGATGCAATCCAGTTCATTCAGCTTTCACCAGATTTATCTATGTTTTTTCGTGTTTTTGTGTACAGTTCTGTGTAGCTCTATCGATATGTGGTTTCCCATAATCACAGTGAAGACACAGAGCTGTTTTATCTCTGCAAGTCTCCACGATGCTGCCCATTTCTCTTTGATATAGACAGGTAGAGACTCAGAAATGCAAATGAGTAAGCATGTGAAGCCCCTGGACTTAAGATATGTTAAGCTTAGGTTGTCATTTTAGTTCTTTTTTTTTTTTTTTTTTTTAAACATTCATTTTTGAGAGAGTGAGACAGGGCGTGAATGGGGGAGGGGCAGAGAGAGAAGGAGACACAGAATCCTAAGCAGGCTTCTGAGCTGTCAGCACAGAGCCCGATGTGGGGCTCGAACTCAAGAACCGCAAGATCATGACCTGAGCTGAAGTTGGACGCTTAACCGACTGAGCCACCCAGGCGTCCCCTTTTTATTTCTTTCATAAAACACATATTTGATGAACAATATTCACTGATTGCTTAAATATTGAGTCTGCCAACATTTAATTCCCTTTTTTATTTTTTTTTTATTTATTTTTTTTTTCTTTCCACGTTTTTTTTTTTTTATTTATTTTTGGGACAGAGAGAGACAGAGCATGAACGGGGGAGGGGCAGAGAGAGAGGGAGACACAGAATCGGAAACAGGCTCCAGGCTCTGAGCCATCAGCCCAGAGCCTGACGCGGGGCTCGAACTCACGGACCGCGAGATCGTGACCTGGCTGAAGTCGGACGCTTAACCGACTGCGCCACCCAGGCGCCCCTAATTCCCTTTTTTAAACTAAGCTAGAGTGAATGAACACTGTTTAAGCCACTGTTTTAATTTCTAAATACTCTTTCAAGAAGAGGCAATTAAATGATTACTTTTATATGGTATAACATGTATAAAACAATTGTGGATGTTTAAAATAATGCTACGAATCATTTTGTATTTGCTTGCTATCTTGACCAAAGAGGGAGTTCTTTACCCAACTTGCATGCACAGAACACACACATAAACATACATCCTGTCTTCATCTTTAGTATCATTAGTGTGGCAGAGACAGTAATATAGAGAAGGGGAAAAACTTTATCATATTCTTAATATTCAGAACTGGGATTAATAGGAAATCAACTACCATTTTATTATTATTTTTTTAATGCTTATTTATTTTGAAAGAGAGAGAGAACAAGTAGGGGAGCAGGAGAGAGAGAGAGAGAGAGAGAGAGAGAGAGAGAGAGAGAATTCCAGCAGGCCCCACACTCAGTGCAGAGCCCGACGTGGGACTCGATCTCATGAACCAGTGAAATCATGACCTGAGAGACCTGAGCCGAAATCAAAAGTTGGACACTTAACCAATTGAGTCACCCAGGCGTCCCTCAACTATCATTTTAAATGAACACATTGATTTTTAAGACGTGTTAATTTTAAATGTTAAAATATGAAAAAAAAACCAAACATTCTAAAATAAAGGAAATAAAGTATATTGTATATTTGCCATGTCCCCAAATCTTTCTAGAAATATGAACATATTCGTTTTCTTTATGAGTTTTTTTTAAATAAGTTTTCAGTTTATATTCTCCCTTAGAAATAAGTACATCCGATTGCACTGGATTGCACTGCCATGATTGAGTGTCTGTTACTTGATAGTCACAGGTTCTACTGTGACTTCTGTCCTACTGTGTACTTCTGTCCTAGGACATCTTCAGCTACTAATGTTGGGTAGGGACAGTTAGGGTCAACAGAATCCTGTCGTATACACATTTAACTTAACACAGTATCAACCGAATGAGATGGGTCAAAAAAAAAGGAAAAAATAACAGCTTAAAATAGTGCAGGTGATCGTGCCTGTCATTTCACTCAGATAACATATAAGCCAGTGAACCCTTACTTTAGAGTGGCTGAGTGATAGGAAACATGTTGGTCCCTCACCCTCTCTTGCTTCTAGAGGATGCTTCTTGTACCACAAGTATCTTGCAGTGCCGAGTGTTGTACTAGCATTTCAACATAGTATATTTTTAACCATATGGCTCCTCAGTATTTACTTTGGTGCTCAACTGAACAATCAGCAGTCTTTTCTGACAGTGAAGAAAATTTGGAGACATTTCCAACCCTGATTTTGACTGTAATTTTCTCTTAATGCTCTAATTTTAGAATTTAACCTCTATGTGAGATGCAACTCCATTTTTCTAGGGAAGACAGTACTAGAGGATGTTTTCAGTAAGGATGGCACATTTTTTTCTTTACTTGCGGAAAATCTGATACTTTTAATCGTACTGTTAAGTGTTGTTCAATTACCCTCCAGTTTCTGTCAGTGTGATCATAACATTGAAAATTTAGCATGTTGGAAACTTAATTTTTTTATTATAATCTCTTGAGATCACATAAATTAAGCCACTGATAGTCCTTTTTTGGTGATTATGGAATTCACATATGCTGTTGAGTTTTATTTTTTATATTTATGATTAACTAGAATGATTAGTTGGTTCAGAAATTTTTTATGTTAAATTATATTTTGATCTATGCTTGACTTTTACCCAGTTGTTTTATCTCTCTCTAAACAGATAAGCAATTTAAAGAAAATTTTAAAAGGAATCCTGGATTACAATCATGAGGTAGGAACTTTTTTCTCACTCTGCTTAGAAGTATTACTATAGGAAATTTAATTTTACAATATTTTACAGTGGTTTCAAGTAAAGGAAAATTTACCTCAAAATTAAAAAGCAGCTTATCTTCCATTGTTTTAGATGTTGGTTCAAACAACTATCTGTTAGGTGGTTACTAAATAGAGGCTCTTTTTCACTGTAACGTGGATAGTGTGTAGATGATTATTAATGTTATACTTTACTTTCTGCCATATATGAACTCTCTCCTCTTCTCCTCTTATGAAGGTAGTTTAGAATCCAGGCATTATAGCCAACTCCCTTGCTTATATTAGTTTTATTCCGTGGCAAACCTCCATCCCTAGATTAACTCAGTTTATCCTCTGAGTCTGCATCAGAACAGTCAAGGTATTAAAAATCAGGCAGTGGAACTAGTTTTACTTTAAATTTCATGATCACAGATAATCAAATGAACACAACAAAGCATAGACGCCTATGTTATTTTCTTAACTGTTTTTACCCCATGAGCTTACCTTCATTTATACCTACGTCTATACTTGTATCATTTATCTTCACAACTTAGTAAGTGGTCCAAAACCTATAAATCATCCTATAGTCCTTCCTTTTTTATAATATTGTCATAAGACCTAAATCTCCAAAATAAAGCTTTTTTCCTTCTTTACTGCCACTACTTTATACCATGCCATCATTAGCTCTTGCTTATATTTCTAGAGTAGTCTGACTGGTAACCCTGATTTCACTCTTGCCCCTCTACAGTCTGTTCTTATTCTTCACTCTAAAACCAAAATGATTTTTAAAAATGAAAATTTGATTGTCATTCTTCTCAAAAGTTTTTCATGGTTTCCTATTGAGAATCAAATTCATAGCTCTTACCGTGAGCCACCAGGTACTGTGCTCCTTGCCCTGCTCACCTGTAACGCTAGTGCCTTATTCATCCTGCTTGTGTGCTTCTAGGATTTTCTTTATTCACTGTAGGGTTATTAGATACGAACCTACCCGTTTGTCTGCATATATTTCATTTCATTTGGGACCAATTTCCCCATAAAGGAATCCTCTGTTTCCTTCCTGATACAGGTATTTGGCTATCAGCATTTTGGAATTAAATGATATTAAATATAGGCATGAATCTATATTGAATCTCTGCTCCTTCTGGTGCTCCCTTGTTCAGAACCTCTCTGGCTCTACTTTGAACTTCAGAGAATTTTTCTTCTGGGAGCTGGTGAAGGAATCAAAATATTCAGTTTCTTTTCTCAGTGTTCATACCATATACCAGATTGGGACTAAATTTGTAAATCAAGATCATTATAATTTAGCTTATAGGAGGTAAAAATAGAAATTGAAAGTGAAATTGACATAATAGCTCTGCCCTTAGCAATGAGTTTCTGGTGCTGATGAGCTAATTTGTATCAAATATTTTATTTGGACATATAAATGTAAATGCAGTTCTAATCCTTTTGTCTCTATTCAGATTTTAGGACAGCAAATTAATGACTTTACCCTTCCTGATGTGAACCTCATTGGGGAACATTCTGATGCTGCAGAGCTCGGAAGGATGCTTCAACTCATCTTAGGCTGTGCTGTGAACTGCGAACAGAAGCAAGGTAATTTATTTGATGTTAGGGTATGCATTTAAAATAATTAAGCAAAGGAATACATATTGTATAGATTATATATAAATCACTAGTACAAACAATAGCATCTTCGCAAGGCCACCCTCAAACAATGTCATTTTCTATGATTTTGCTAGTACTTTGTTTGCAAGCTTAAAAGAGTTTTGCAGCTTAGAATAAATTTGATTATGAGGATTCTCTCCCTATCTGCAGGACTATATAATTCTTTGAGTAGATTAGTTTTAGCTACAGTGAATGTGATGAAATTTACTGTTAATTGGAAAATGTCCAGCTAAATTAATCTCAGTAATAATGGTAATGTTATACTGGATCAGTTTAGCTCTGGGAACTTAAAATTGGATACTTTAGATTGCAAGTATGAAGGATTTATTTCACAAATATTTACCAAACTCCTGCATTATGCTGGGGCTAGGAGCACATTGCCAGACAGCAGACATGGTACCTTCCCTTGTGGAACAGGTTGGTGAGTGGAGGGAGGGCAGGAAGCATTGTCACACATAATAACTGTGTGGTCTGAATGGGAATGAGTGCTGTGAAGGTAAAGTGTAATGGGCCAGGGAAGTTATTTAAGCAAAGATGTGGAGATGGATGAAGAGTAATCTGAGTAGTAGAAACTGAATGTCATAATGACTTAGGTTATCTTTGAGAGACTGAAAAAACCCACCACTATAATTAGAGAGTAGTAAGGAAGGGATGAGGGGTGATGAAATAGAAGAAAGGTACATAGGGACTACTCCAAACAATGAGGGCACAGCGTTTTACTGTTACTGTATGAACTTCGTAGAAGACGGAGGTTTTTATCTTTTTAAACCCAAAGATTTTTTTTCTTATTCCTTCTTCTTCACTCCTGGTAATGCAAAACAGATTTTTATTTAAATTGTCTATACCTTTTCGGTGTTCTAATGTGATAAGTTTAATAGCTGTCAATATTGTTTTCTTGAAACTGTGACTAGTTTTATTGGTGTGTGATCCAGGAATTTTTTTCTAACAATATATTTATTTCTCTTTGTCCTCATTCCTGTTAGATTTTAGTATGCATGCTCTTACAGTAAGTTTTAGTTTTCTTTATTCAGTTTAACAATTAAAATGGAGAACTTTCTACATTTGTGATTTTTATATATTACTAAGATGTCTAAAAGTTTTTTGCCAAAAGTTAGAAGATTGCTATAAATAAGATTCCAGACACATTAAATTTCTAAGTAGATGCTTTGATTTTAAAAGGTGTGTGAAAATTATTTAATGTAGTTGACTGAATTCAGATAATGACCTCGTATGTGCTTATTCTGTTAGGAGATTCACCTACTCTTGGAAGCAGCATACCTGTTAAGAGTTGACCAATTATATTTATCACAGGAAAAGACAAGAATGTTACCTATATCCATAGTCCTATGGAAAGCAATCATAATATTTATCCAGATTCTCACACAGACCAAGAGTCCTGTGTAACACCTAGATTCATTTTTTCCCTTGAAATTGTGTATAAATGCTGAAACCTTTGAACAGGATTTTAACATCTTATTTATCCAGAGGGCATTCCCTGTTTTCAGAAACATAGTTGAGAACCAAGAATCAAGTAAATGAATTCCTGAGTTCAGATTTTCAGTGTAATGTGAGGCTTACTAAAGCGGCGCTGCCATTTACTACCTGACTGACTTTGGACTAGGTACTCAGCCCATTTCCACATCTACAGAATGAGGATACAAAACCTGATAGTCGTGAGGAGTAAATGAAATTGTATATGCGTATTTGCTTTGTAATCCATAAAGTGCTATACGGATAAAAAAGCTTTTATGTTTAGATGAGTTTTTCAGTTACTAAAAGTAAGGAGCAATTGCTCAGAACATTGACTTAACGTACATTTATGTTGGCCATCTGTCTTCCTAAACAGGGCAAATAAATGGTGGTAAAATTGAAAAGGCAAATATTAGTACTATAAAACATACTACTAATCATTTCTAAGTGTCTGTCTTCTGCCTGGTACTTTATTAAGTACTCATAGAACAAAAAAAATACTTTATACACATGAGGAAAACTAAGTATTACGTGATTTGCCCAAGGTTTCTGGTTTGTAAAAGGCTAGGCAAGGACAATAACCCATGTTTCTCCATGTTTAAATCATGCTCCTCATACTCACCTGCTATAAATTTTGGCCTTAAAAAAGCTGTTTTCAGGATGAACTCTGTGACATAGCACACCTCATTCATTGCCTCATAGATCTGCACCAAATAATCATATATATTTATATTTTGGACACAAGATTTGTAAATTTTTTTTCTCTTCAAAAATTGTACATTAACGTAGTTGTCATCATCATTTTATCATGTAGCATTTTACGGTGTTCGCGGGGAAGGGCCTTGACGTGGCAACACCGCTTCTTAACTAACGCTTCCCCTCTCACACCTTACTAACTTCCTTACCTCCCTGTTCCCACTGTTAGTTTCTTCACTTCCAATAGGCTGTCATTAAGTTTCCTTCCCCATTATCAGTGCCACTGCTTTTTCTTTTCCATGTTCACAGTCTTTTATTTTGAAGGCTGTTAGTCATCCTAGCTATGCCATTTTCTCCATAGCCCTGGGATTCTGTGTGTAGTAGCTTTGAACAGAACATCTACAAGCACTCCCTTGCATTCCAACACTTAGAGGATGCTCCTCATTAACAAAACAGAACAGGAAACGGAGCTCAGACTAAAGAATTTTTTTTTCCCCAAATAGTGGTTCTGATACATTCCTACTATTGTCCTAAGAAAATACCTGTGATTAAAGTGTGTTGTGTATGTTTGTGTCACCACACATTTGATTGGGTACAAGTATTCTAAGAACAACACTTGCTTAAAAACATGTTTTTAAAAATCTTTGACATCAATAACCAGGATGTCAGAATGTCACAATTTAGTAGTGTTGTCAAAATACTTTGGTTTTGTTTGTTTGTTTTTAATAAGTTGTCTGTCACACACAGCTTTATACACCTTGGCATTCCAAATACATGAGTCTCGTAAGTTCACTTTAACAATTTCACAGTAAGACTCCCATCATGTAATACTTGAAGTGCAGAGACAAGTTTTTGGTATACATATGGAGAGGATTTTTTGGATGTATGTGGAGAGGCAGGTTGAGACTAAAATTTCCTAATTATTCTTTTAAATGTTTCTTATTAAAATGTATTTACCATGTTTGTTAGAACCCACCTGTTGATTTTATTTTATGCTTAATGCCACTTTTTCCATTCATTGTTGGATTTGCAAATAAGGAAAAGTACTTCTAGGGCTTTGTTTTTAGGAGACAAGAAATAATTTTTTTCAGCTTTTTCATTACTGACAGCTGAGAGATCCTTCTCTTTTTTCGGCAGTGGCGAGGGTAAGATTGATGAAGTTGGTACTTCAGCTTATTAGAGATGTGTGTATTTTAAAGTCCAGGGTTATGCAATATTTATTTTTTTATGGTATCAGTTTCTATCTTAATTTCGTCTTAATTCATTGTCCTAAGCAACTCTCAGGTTTATTAAGATTTTTCTATTCTATAGCAGAAAATATTAAGGTAGAAATTGTACACAGTGCAGTGCTTTGTCACACAAGCATAAGGCACAGACTTCAGAGTTATTTTTTTTTAACTTGTAACAAAGTATAATGTGAAAGACAGATTTCTAAATTTTAGAAATAGCAATAAGGAGTTCTTTCCATCCTGGCTTTAGGCTTTACCAATTCATTGTCTTGCATTCCTGAGATACTGTATTCCTGTGACCTTTAGCTTGTAGCCTCAAACTTTGTAAATTAATGGGGTGGTGGGTGTGGTTTCTTAAAGAAAGAACTACTGTAACTTTCAGCCTGTACTTTACCTGTGGTGCAGATATTTAACCACTTATGAAGAATTCCTGGGAAGAGTCAAAACATGGGAGACTACTTATAAGAATTCATGAAGTGTAAGCCTTTTACTCCCTTGAGTATCTTTAACTTGAACAGTGACATTCCAGATTATTCTTGTTTTCAGAGTACATCCAAGCCATTATGATGATGGAGGAATCTGTTCAACATGTTGTCATGACAGCCATTCAAGAGGTACGTTGGAACTTTATGTGTGAGAAATTAAATGAGCAAATAGGAATATGAATAGCAGAAGTAAACATTTTAAAAAAAGATTCTCCTCATTTTTTTTTGAGAATTTTTTTCTTACACTTACAGTATAGCTTGCCTCATTTTTATTTTAAAAAATCATACATTTTTCTCATTTTTATTTAAAACTTAAACATTTGTCTTTAGGTATATTCAGTAACTATTCCTAATTTTTAAAATCGCTCTACTGAACTAGGAATAGTAGACTAATTCCTAAAGCCATTATAAATACATATCTTTTTTTTTTTTTTTTTTAAATTTTTTTTTCAACGTTTATTTATTTTTGGGACAGAGAGAGACAGAGCATGAACGGGGGAGGGGCAGAGAGAGAGGGAAACACAGAATCGGAAACAGGCTCCAGGCTCTGAGCCATCAGCCCAGAGCCCGACGCGGGGCTCGAACTCATGGACCGCGAGATCGTGACCTGGCTGAAGTCGGACGCTTAACCGACTGCGCCACCCAGGCGCCCCATAAATACATATCTTAAACCAGCAGTGTACCTCACACTTAATTGTTAGTTTCTTGCTTGGCAGAAAATACGCCTTCAACTCCAACCATACCCAGAGCAGTTTCTAGATGAATATTTATACTGAAACTGTGGGGAAGGAAAAATATCTTTTTCCTCTACCCATCCAAATTCGCAGCTGGGACCTCTATTAACAAAAGACAGATTAACAAGAAAAAGGGTACAAATGCATTTAAAGGATGTTTTACATTACACCAGAACCTTCTTAAGGAAATGAAGACTAAAGACGTGTTTAAACCTGAGTGTTTTGATGCTAGGTTTGAAGAGTGGAGAATCATGGAAAAATGTGATAGGGCAAGAAAGGTTTGAGCTAAGGATAGTAACCTGGGGAAAACAGCATATCCTATTCATTCAGAATCCTTTCAAAATCTATCTTTGGAGATAAGGATGCTTCTTTCATCTGAGTATAGGGAGAGCACCTCTCACATGAGGGTCTTATGACCTGCTTCAGGAGAAGGTAGAAAATCTTTCCTGTACCTACTCAGATTCCTTCAGCTTGAAATATTCAGTATGCCAGGATGCCACATTTTGGGATAGCATGTCCTCAACTCCATCATATGTGAAACATAAAACTATAAAAGTAAAAATAAAATGTAGATTAATATAACCAGTTTATCTCAGGATGTGAGAATGTTTTTGATCATAAAAGGGGAACGGATCGTTAGGGGTACTAGAAAACAATATAGGATGTGAATGTGCAACTGACAGAGAAAAAATATAACAAACATGAAAAATGCTAAATGCAAACTAAGTAAAGTTGTGGTTTTTTAAAAATCTGACCAAATGACTATAAATCTGGAGGTTCCCATTACCCCCTCAGGTTGCTGATTCACAGAACTCAGGAATGATGACAGTATTATAGCAGAAGAATACAAACCAGAACCAACTCCCCGTACCCCCAAAATGCATAGAGTGAGGTCTAGGAGAGTCCTATATGCAGAGTTTCTGTTGTTACCTGTCCATAGTATCAAGGCATACCACCACTCCCCCAGCATATTAACATGTACTGCCAACCAGGGAAGCTCACCTGAGTTTTCATGTCCAGAGTTTTCATTGGGGTTTCATTATGAAGGAATGATTGTTTGGATCTGTGACCATGGGGTTGAACACAGTTTCTAGCTCTCCTCCCCATCAGAAGTCAGGCTTATTATCAAGTGATAACCTGATACATCTGGTCTTCCTGGCATGACCAGCCCCCAACTGGAGTCATTCATCTTTTTAGCTTAAGCTACCTAGAGACCCACAGATCATAGATACTCTTTATCAGTTAGGAAATCCCAGAGATTGAGAGGCTACTTGCCAGTAACGGGACAAAGGCCAGCCAAAGTCATTACTACACAGGATGTTTCAAAAAAACAAAGCTTTGAAAAGATCACTTTAGCAGTCAGCTCTGATGGTAGGAAGATAAACTGATACATCTTAAAGTCATGTCATATTCTTTTATATCATGTAAGATATTAAGTCATGAGTATTAAAGTATCAAAACAATGATCTCTTTTAAAAAAAGTTTTTTATGTTTTTCTTTTACTTTTGAGAGAGACAGAGTGTGAGTTGGGGAGGGGCAGAGAGAGAGGGAGACAGAGAATCCAAAGCAGGCTCCAGGCTCTGAGCCCTCAGCCCACAGCCTAACGTGGGGCTCGAACCCACAAACCATGAGATCATGACCCTAACCAAAGTCAGACACTTAACTGACTGAGCCACCCAGGCATCCCTCAAAACGAGTACCTCTTAAGCAAGATAGAAGATTTTGCTCTTAAGTGGTCCTGGACTTTGCTCTATCGTCATGAGGGATCTAGCTTTCTTGTTTCTTATTGTCTGCCATCCTTAATATATGATTCCCAGGTAGTGGGAGCATCTGTGGGAGTGGGAGTCATCTGTGGCTTCTCAAGTTCCATCTATCACATTCACATTTCCAGCCATCAGGAAGGATTGAGGGGATAGTTATTCACTTCCTCTAAGTAAACTTTCAACAATTCTCACTCCTATTAGCCAGATATTACTCACACAGCTACACAGGGAAACTGGGAAATATGGTCTTTTTTAATTTTGAGATAGAGAACAGGAGAGGGACAAAGAGAGGGAGAGAATCCCAAGCAGGCTCCACGCTGTCAGCACGAAGTCCAGCGTGGGATTCAGTCTCTCAAACCATGAGATCATGACCTGAGCTGAAATCAAGAGTCAGTTGCTCAACTGACTGAGCCACCCAGGCACCCCTGAAATGTGGTCTTTATTCCAGGTAGTCATAGCCCAACCACAATTTGAGGAGTCTGTTATTAAGCAAAAATAGGAAAAAGAATAAGGAGCCACTAACAGTTCTGCCTTACAATAATTGATCCTACAATTCTGTTTTTAGGAATTTATCCGAAGGAGATCTGAAATACAGAGGTACATAATAGTAATAGCAAACATTCATCTAGCACCTACTATGTGCAAGATAGTGCTGGTACTTAGTAAATACAATACATCTATTAACTCTTTTAAAATTATAACTAATACTACTGAAATGTACACTTAAAATTTTAAATGGCAAATTTTATGTTCTACATATATGTTCATACATATAGTATGTTCTACATACTACTACATGTAATAGTTCTACAACTACATGTGGTTCTACATACCACAATAAAAAAATGAAAAATTAATTGTAATGTTTTGAGGTATATACTGTTATTATCCCCATTTTATAAAAGGGAAAGTGAAGCATAGAACTCAGCAGTAGGGAGACAGATAAGTAAATTATGGTAGAATAATACTTTGGCATAATATGTAGCATTGAAAACATATAACAACATGGGTCAGACTTGTCTAGGGAAACAGAGCACATGAGCAATAGAATCCCATTTCTGTTAGAGATTAAGATGAGTGAAAACAAACTTGCAAAATGTTAATTATCTCCAAGTGGTTGGATGTTCTATATTCTTTTCTATATTTGCCAGTTTATAATAGGTTTGCATCTATAATCAGAAATATTTTTAAAATTAAAGTCTATGACCAAGCGATTTTTAATTCTACATATCTAGCCCAAGGAATTATTTAGAAATTCAGACCAAGATTGGGTACAACAGTGTTTTTCCAACTATTTTATTTATTTTATTTTTTTAAGGTTTATTTATTTAATATCTACACCCAGCATGGGGATTGAACTCCCAACCCCAAGATCAAGAATCAGTGCTCTTCTGACTGAGCCAGCTAGGCACCCCCAAGCTATTTTATATTAATAGAAATATGAAAATAATGTGCATCCATTAGTAAGCAAGTGTTTAACTTAGGGTACCTCCATCTCATGGAATATTATATAGCTGATAAAATTTTTAAAAAGTATATTATGACAAAGGGAAAACATTTAAAATGTCACGTGAACAAAGTATATAAAATTATACATACAACTAGATTTTAAAAATAGATTATATGTCTTTCTGTGCATATTCCTTTTATCCATTTAACACATACTGTCAAGCCCTTAATATGCACCAGAAGCTACAGATACACCAGAAGCATTCAGGATACAATTGTGAAAAAGACAGACATGGTCTCTTGCCCCAGAAAGTCTAAGTCTCATGGGAGAAATGGCTAACCAAGCAATTCACGTACATTTAAAGCATTCAAAATGAAAAGTACCATGTTGGGGAAAATATTAAGAGGACCTCCAAGAAGTAGCTAACTCAGCTTGGGTACTTAAGGGAAGGCTTCTCAGGGAAGGTGGCATCTCATCTGAGCACAGAAGGATGAGATGACATGAGGAAGGGGTAAAAATTGTTCTAAAGTCCAGGTGGCAAGAGAAGCAAGACCTGCATGGAATGTTGGAGGTATTGAAAGAAGGTGCCTGTAGCAAACATGGTGAGGTAGGAAGTGCTTAGAAATGAAACCAGAGACCTAAGATCATTAGAATATTGAGCAGTTTCATTAGAGATTTGGGACTTTGGAAACCAATGAATAGATTTTAAGGAGAAAATACACTGAAGTCTGTATTTAAGAAAATCCATATGATGAGAAGAATGGTTTGGAGGAAAACCAGGTTAGAAAATGGGAGAGCAGTTGAGAAACCTTGATAATTATCCAGCAAAGAATGACGGAAGCCTGAACTAGGTTATGGCAGGGTGGAGACAGGTGGACAGATTTGAAAATTGTTAGAGCTTGAATCAATAGGCTTGGTGATTGATTGGACCTAGGGGGGAGAAGGTGTAGCTGGATAGAATAATACAGGTAAGAAGGGCTTTTTTTTTTTTTTTTGGCACATTGTATTTGTATTTCTTTATTCAAGTACTAATGACTTAGACTTTTTTTTTTACCATGGTAAAATACATATAACAGAAATTTGCCGTTAGTAACATTTAGTGTGCTCATAATGTTGTGCAAGCATTGTCACTGTTTAGTTCCAGAACTTTTTCCATCAGCACAAAAGGAAACCTTGTACACCCATTACACAGGCAATTCTCATTTCCTCCTTGCTCCAGCCCCCATCAACCAGTAATTTGCTTTCTGTCTCTATAAATTTCCCTATTCTGGATATTTCATATAAATGGAAACATAGGATATGTGACCTTTTGTGTCTAGCATTGTTCATTTAGCATAATATTTTCAAGGTTATTTTATAGCATGTATCAATACATATTCCTTTTTATGCTGAATAATGCATTGTATGGATGTGTAGCATTTCGTTTATCCATTCATCAGTTGATAGACATTTGGGTTGTTCCTACCTTCTGGCTATTGTGAATAATGTTTCTGTGAATGTTAGTATATGGGTTGTTGTTTTTGAGAGGGAAAGAGAGACAGCTGGGGAGGGGCAAAAGGAGAGGGAGAGAGAGAGAGTCTTAAGTGGGCTCTGCGCTGGGCATGGACGTGGATTCAATCTCACAACCATGAGATCATGACCTGAACTGAACTCAAGAGTTGGATGCTTTAGGAACTGAGCCACCCAGGCTCCCCAGGTTTTTGGGTTTTTGTTGTTTTTTTTTTTATAAAACACCTATTCTGCCTGTGTTGAAATTGAATTGCTTGGTCATATGGTAATTCTCTGTTTAACTTTTTGAGGATGCACCAACTTCTTTTGCATGGGTGCTGTAGCATTTTACATTCCCACCACCAGCACTAGGATTCTAGTTTTTCCCCTTTGTCAACCCTTGTTGATGTCCATCTTTTTTATAATAGCCATCCTAGTGGGTGTGAAGTGGTATCTCCTTGTGGCTTATTTGCATTTCCCTAAAGGCAAATGATGTTGAGAATCTTTTCATGGGATCATTCTTTGGAGAAATGTAAATGGTGGTCAAGTAAATGATAAGTCTTTTAATTCTTTGAATGCTAATTGGAAGAAGCCACAAGTAAGAGAAGGACAGATGTTGATTTATAAGAGAGAGGATGATAAATGGTACAGGGTCTGTGAGAAGCTGGGAAGGGACTGGGTCAGGGAGCACAAGTGAAAGGATTAGCCTACTATGGGAAGAACAATACTTGTATTACAAGATTGGAGAAGGAAAGGATGGGCATGAATGTTGCCAATTTTGTGGATTAAGACATGGTAAATTCTTGGGGCGCCTGGGTGGCGCAGTCGGTTAAGCGTCCGACTTCAGCCAGGTCACGATCTCGCGGTCCGTGAGTTCGAGCCCCGCGTCGGGCTCTGGGCTGATGGCTCAGAACCTGGAGCCTGTTTCCGATTCTGTGTCTCCCTCTCTCTCTGCCCCTCCCCCGTTCATGCTCTGTCTCTCTCTGTCCCCAAAAAAATAAACATTGAAAAAAAAAATTTAAAAAAAAATAAAAAAATAAAAAAAAAGACATGGTAAATTTTTATTTGAAGACAAAGATTTTTTTTTTTAACTTGTTTTATTTTTTATTTTACATCCAAATTAGTTAGTATATAGTGCAACAATGATTTCAGGAATAGATTCCTTAGTGCCCTTTACCCATTTAACGCATCCCCTCCCCCCACAGCCCCTCCCGTAACCCTCAGTTTGTTTTCCATATTTATGAGTCTCTTCTGTTTTGTCCCCCTCCCTGTTTTTATATTGTTTTTGTTTCCCTCCCCTTATGCTCATCTTGGAGACAAAGTTTCCTGGTGAAGAGTATGGGGGTGTTGGTGAGGTTTGAGAAGTAGGAAAGGTTTAGAATAATCTCTGAAGGGAATAAAGAGACTGCTGACTGGGGAAGCATAACTATACTTTGGGGACAACTTTGAAGTCCCAGTTGAAATTGGAAACTATGTATTAATAGTGTTTTAGGATTAAAATATTTTTTGTTTACTTTCTCAGTACTTAGCAGTCAGGATTTATGGTCAGAACAGACAGGTATTTGGATTGATTCTAGATTGAGATTTTGCCAGGAAGAAGAAGGAATGGACGTAAGAGAAGTGATGATATTGGCAAGAGTTATCAACATAATAGACCGTGAAAAATCTAGGCTAGAAAGAGAAGGTAGTTGGTTAAACAAATGATGAACCATGGAAGCTAAATCAGTGGAGGAAGATTGCAGAAAATAAGATGATGTTAGCAAAATAAAGAAGAGTAAATGTGAGCAGACAAAAACAAGAATGTTTACTATAAAGTCTAAGCAGAATAAGAAAGTGATGGGTTCCGACTGGAAACCTGGGAGAAAGGAGGGAGGTAGAGGGCCTGGAAACCTCAAGCGGAGAAGCACGTAAACTAAACATAATTGAATGAGAGAGCAGGGATGACAAAAGGTTGTGTTCAGAGTGTAGGACACCTAGGTTTTTATTCAGAAGTGTTGCTGTGTTATGAGGAGGACTTAACTGCAATAATGGGAAAAGGAAAAAGATGGGGAGGAGATCACTCCTAGTATTTCTGCCACCTGCCTCCAAGTCAGATACCATCTCTCTGATAATCTGTCACAGCCCTTATCACACTGTGATGGTTTTTTTCACTTGACCTGTGCTACACCCATGGTTGGTAGCTTCTTAAATATTTCAGAATTATAAAAGGTGATTATTGTAGATGGTAAAATAATGATTTTTCCTTTTTATATTTTTAATGAATTATATCTTCTCTACCATGGGATTATTTTTTCAGTTGGAAGAAGTCTTAAAAATCTTTTGATTAATATTGTCACAATAAAAGCATAAACATTGAAGCCAGTATTTTTTGCTCTTCCTAAGATTTTTCCCCCCTAATTATGCTAAGGGACTTTGAACTCTTCTCATCCCATTAATATAGAGCAGTGATTCTTAAACTTCAGTATGCATCAGAATCAGCTGGAGGACTTTATTAAACATGTTGTTGAACCCTAACCCCAGAGTTTCTGAGTCAGTACATCTGGGCTGGGACCTGGTAATTTGCATTTCTGATGAGTTTCCAGACAATGGTGATGCTGTTGTTTTGAGAACTTCACTTTGAGAACCACTGATAAGAACAAGGTACAGCTGAACATAACATTTCAGGTCACTCCAGATTGGGATTAAAGGCTGAAATTATAAAATCTCTCAACAGAACATCCCCACATTTCTAATTGTCCCCCTTTCTTTTGTCCTTCAGACAGAACATAAGAAGGAAGCAACAGAAAATTGAGACCATTTGGGTCTGCCCCTGACTTTTGTCACAATCAGATTTTATCTTTTTCTCCCCTAGCCCCTCACACTTTATGGATCCTTTCTCTTTGCAACACAAGGGTGAGAGAGGCTAAGACATAGATTTGTGTGTGCATGTGTTATAAACATCAGCCAATTCATTTTGGCTTATATTGATTTATATTGATGTTGACCATATTTATTCTTTAGAAATAGTTACTTGTGTTGCTGCTTTTTTTTTGTTTTTTTTGTTTGTTTTTTTTTAACTGAAAAGTCAGTTTTAAAATATTTAGCCACTTCTTAAACTAAAAGACTTGTCTTTTTAGTGATAAGAATACTTGATTCTTATGACTGGGCCTACAGTGAAAATGAGCACCAGAATTTAGACCTATAATTTTATTTATTTTTAATGTTAATTTATTTATTTTGAGAGAGTGTGAGCGTGCACACGAGCGTGGGGGGAGGGGCAGAGCCCAGCTGTCAGCCCAGAGCCCAACGTAGGGCTTCATCCCACAAACCATGAGGTCATGACCTGAGCTGAAATCAACCAACAGAGCCACCCAAGTGTCCCCTAGACTTGTAATTTTAAATGAAGGCATTATTCTAGAATGAAAAAATATTCCAGACTGAAAAGTTTTAATGTGTAAGAAAATGTTCCTTTTATGTTTGTGTTTTCATTTTCATTTTTATAGTTTTATGGTGATTTGGGTATTCGTGTTGTTATGTAAGTACATTTTATATGATGTCTTTTTTGCCACATAGTTACAATCATTTAAATCTTAATTTCAGCTGATGAGTAAGGAATCTCCTGTCTCTGCTGGAAATGATGCCTATGTTGACCTTGATCGCCAGGTATCTCATTTTGCATTGTTTTTATCCATGCAGAGATTGAAAAGAATAAACCTTATACATTCACAAAAAGAATGTTTCATTTGAAATTGCTTATAGAATATATTGGTTTAATTCGTTGTTTTTTACTAAAATTCAAGAGCTTAAGCTACTTTACTAGTGGATATTACACATTAGTAATTACATTTGTAATTTGTAATTAAAATATTGCATAACCCACTTTAACTTAAAGTCATTGTAATTCGTATTTCCTAGTCATGATTTTTCTTTTTCCATTAGTGATATCTTTCTTCATGCTACATTTAACACACAGCATTTTCTGGAAAATGGCATGCATTTAATCTTATGATTTATTTATAATACAAAATACCTTTTATTTCACATTATTCTTCCTTTATCTTTGTGAGAAAGACCATTTACCCTTTATCTTTGTGACGAACAGTCAACAGATACTTAAATACATTAAGGAATGTACTATATTTTTAAAGGAACTCTGTGGTGTATTCTTGTGGTTTTAACCAAAAGTTATTTTGTAATTTTAATTACTACTTTTCAATAGAATACTCTTAGTTACGTTGTCAGTTTCTATGTTCCAACTATCCTGGGACATCTGTCCCAAAGGGTGAACAGATATCTTCACATTACCCTCTCTCATTTCTTCCCCATGGTTTCTAAATGTTTTGTAGGAAAATCTTTGGACATATAATTTTAACCCAAGTTGTAATTTGCTTCCCTTACTTTGTGATGTTAGGTTTTAAAGGTGTTACTTTTTTTTAAGTTTATTTATTTTGAGAGAGAGAGAAAGAACGCATGTGTGAGCATGTGAGCAGGGGAGGGGCAGAGTGAGAAGGAAAAAGAGAAAATCCCTTAAGGGGGGGGTCCGGGCTGGGGGGGGGAGGCTGGAACCAGAGATCATGGCCTGAGCCTAAATCAAGAGTCTGACTCTTAACGGACTGAGCCACCCAGGCACCCCTAAAGTTTGTTACCTTTATGAATTTTTTTGTATCTATATTACACAGAAGTTTGGTCATGTGAAAGGAAAAGCCACTATAATTTTTTAGCCAATTTTTCTTTTTTTAAATTAAGTAATTAATTTTAATTAATTTTTTCATGCTTTGCTAACTTAGAGTTTATATAATAATGGGACACAACTTAGAAGTGTTTGGTTTGTGTTGAGAATCAGAATAATAATAATTTAAAAACTGTTATGCAAACTAAAGGTTTAATATGACTGAAGAGCTTGGGTTGAAATACATCGGCTATATATTTCAACTATTGAAACCCCTATCCTCTAGCACATGCATATTTTATCAAGGTAAAATTTCTCACTTATTACAGAATCAACATTACCAAGAATCATGTAGCCCAGATAGGCAAATGTAAGAAAACTTGTTAAGAGGAAAGTACCAGATTCAGAGTACAGAAAAAACAAGACTTAGGACTAGAAGATACTCAGTTAGAAATGCCTTCTTTTGACTCTCCAGAAGGATTCTCCATTTCTCCCTGCCCCTCAGAAAGAAATGGGATGGAAATGTTTTAATTCTTTATTGTACCTATGTAATTATTAACTGTTGCTACTTCATATTGAAATGTTTATTGTATCTCTTTGTTTGTAACTAGTTGAAGAAAACTACGGAGGAACTAAATGAAGCTCTGTCAGCAAAGGAAGAAATCGCTCAAAGGTGCCATGAACTGGATATGCAGGTAAGAGATCCGTTCTGTGTACTACCTATTTGAAATGCACCATTATAAGTAACACCAGATATACTGTGTACTACCATGTAGTATAGTTTGGCTGTAACACAACCCTAATTAAAGAGAAAAAAAGGGAAAGCAGGTTTTTGATTAAAAATAGACTAATCAAATATGTTAGTTTTCCTTCCTTCTTGCAACCCTATTAGATTGATAATAACTGAATGAAAATGGCATAAGGACCCAAGAAAAGAAAGGAAGGATATCAGTGCTAGCTTTAGGGAGGAGTGGAGATTTTTTAAAAGCCCTGATTGTAGTGTTTTCCAGTATCCATAGTATAAATACTCTAATTTACATGCAGGCCAGCTTCTTGTAGAGCATGTGACTCTTGATTTCAGGGTTGTGAGTTTGAGTCCCATGTTGGGTACAAAGATTACTTAAAAATCTTAAAAAAAAAAAAAAATTAATAGGGTAGGTAAATTTCAAGAAGTCACCAATAAAAAGACAGAAAGTAAAGTGAAATTAGAGAAAGACAAAAATCATATGACTTCACTCATATGAGGACTTTAAGAGACAAAACAGATGAGCGTAAGGGAAGGGAAACAAAAATAATATAAAAACAGGGAGGGGGACAAAACAAAAGAGACTCATAAATATGGAGAACAAACTGAGGGGTTGTGGGAGGGGGGATGGGCTAAATGGGTAAGGGGCATTAAGGAATCTATTCCTGAAATCATTGTTGCACTATATGCTAACTAATTTGGATGTAAATTTTAAAAAATAAAAAAATAAAATTAAAGAAAAAACAAAAAAGACAGAAAATAAGAAAAAAAATATTTGGGATTTACCTCATAATTAAGGAGGTTGGGGGCATGGAGAGAGGTACAAATAAGACATAACTGACCATGTTTTGATGCTTGTTAAAGCTGGGTTATGAATAATACTTAGTTCATAATATTTTATAATAGAAGCACTTTACTTTGAAAGGCATAGGTGTTGGTCATTGCTTTGGATGCACATAGGAGGAAGTATAATCATAGCACACTTGTTGGGTTCGAAGGTAAATAATATTATCTGGTCACAATAACATTAAAGTTATACACTGGGATTGGTAAACTACACCTTGTCATCTGTTTTTGTAAGTAAAGTTTTATTGTAGCACAGCCTTGCTTTTTCACATCTTGTCTATGACTACTTTCATGCTGTAAGGACAGAGTTCATGCCACAGAGACCTATGGCTCTCAAAGCCTAAAATATTCACTGCTTGATTCTTTACAGAAGAGTTTACCAAACTTGGTATAGACATACTGCAAAGTGAATGGCAGGGTTGCAGACAGGTTATGAGAATAGAAGGGGTTGCCCAATGACACACTTAGTTCTGCAGAAAATAGTAGTAATACACTTGATACTCGGATTTCTAATGTAATAATATAAACCAATTTCAACATTTAGAATTGTCCTAGAGAGAAATGTTATTGTGAAAGTAGAGGTGCAGGTGATAGTAGTTGAGAAGTAAACTAGGATAGGAGCCATGAGGAACACTAATGTTCTTGTCTTACCAAGAAGTCAAGAACCACTTCTGTGGCACAGCAGCTATTACATGGCTGGCTCCTTCTAGTCATCCAGTCTCAGCTCAAAATCACATGATTAATTTGGCATAAAATATGTATTGGGCACTTAAATGTGTGAAGTACTAAATTAGGCCTCCCGGAAAGGCTTTCCATGGTCCTGTGGTCCGTGGTGCATATAGTAGGCAGATGAGTGAGTGCATAAATGGGTGGGGGATTGAGTGGAAGGAGTTAATAAGTAGTTAAGATTGCAGAGGTGACCAATGAAGGAAACAAGAATAGCTGTTTGTGGAAAGGAAGGATGGCACAAGTTGCTATAATTTAACCTGTCAGAGGAGAAAGTCACTAGATAATGTCTGATGTTGATAAATCAAGAAATAGAAGTGTAAAACATTTAGAGATGTAAAATAACAACCCAAGACAGTAAAATTAGGAATAGTTAAAATTAGTTGTCTGTTAGAAGCAGAAGCACTCTGCGGGAAACTATAGCTTTTTTATGATAAACCCCTTTTTTGTCTGATTTTTTTCTTAAATCATGTTTAAGTATCATTTTTTATTACAAGCATACTTAGGAGTTATTGTTCCATACTGCTGCAATAATGCTGGTATCCCAGTAAAATAAGTCAAATGAATTATCTGGCTTCCTAGTGCGTATAAAAGTTATGTTTATCCTTTATTGTAGTCTGTTAAGTATGCAATAGCATTATGTCTAAAAATGTAGGGGCACCTGGGTGGCTTAGTCGGTTAAGCGTCCGACTTCGGCTGAGGTCATGATCTTGTGGTCTGTAAATTCGAGCCCCACATCGGGCTCTGTGCTGACAGCTCAGAGCCTGGAGCCCACTTTAGATTCTGTGTCTCCTTCTCTCTCTGCCCCTCCCCTGCTCACTCTCTCTCTTTGTCTCTCTCTGTCTCTCTCTCTCTAAAAAAAATAAACATTAAAAAAATTTTTTTAAATAAAAACAAATGTATATTCTTTCTTTCTTTTCTTTCTTTCTTTCTTTCTTTCTTTCTTTCTTTTTTTAACAAATGTATACACTTTAGGAAGACTTTATCGCTAAAAATTGCTAACCATCATCTTAGCTTTTAGTGTATCATAATTTCTTTTGCTGGTGGAGTGTTTTGCTTCAGCATTTATGGCTGCTGATAGACTGATCAGGATGGTGGTTGCTGAAGGCTGGTGTGGCTGTGGCAGTTCGTTAAAATGAAATTTGCTCCATCAATTGACTCTTCCTTTCACAGATGATCTCTCTGTAGCATGTTATGCTGTTTGATAACTTTCGCCACAGTATAACTTCTTTCAAAATTGGAGTCAGTCTTTTCAAACACTACTGCTGCTTTCTCAACTGTTTATGTGATACTTTAAATCCTTTGTTGCCATTTCAACAACCTTCACAGCATCTTCACCCCAAGTCACTTTTCTACCCCAAGTCACTTTCTTTGCTTGTCCCTGTGGAGCAGCTACTCATTTATTAAAGTTTTATCTGAGATTGCAGCAGTTCAGTCCCATTTTCAGGCTCAATTTCTTTTTTGGTTGGTTTGTTTGGTTGGTTGGTTTTGTTTTTGTTTTTTTTTTTTAGAGAGAGCGCACATGCCAGGGAGAGGGGCAGAGGGAAAGAGAAAGAGAATTTTTTTTTTTTTTTAATTTTAGAGAAACAGCATGCAAGTGGGGGAGAGGGGCAGAGAGAGAGAGAATCTTAAAGTCTAAGCAGGCTGCATGCTCAGTGAGGAGCTGGACGCAGGCTCCATCCCGTGACCTGGATCATGCCCGGAGCCAAAATCAAGAGCCAGATGCTCAACCCACTGAGCCACCCATGTGCCCCCGAGCTCCATTTCTAATTCTAGTTCTCTTGCTATTTCCACCACATCTGCAGTTACTTTCTCCACTGAAGTCTTGAACTCCAGAATCATCCATGAGGCTTGGGATCAGCTTCCTCCAAACTTCTGTTAATGTTGATTTTTTTTTTTTTTTTAACCTCTTCCCATGAATCATGAATGTTCCTATTGCCATCTGGAATGGTGAATCCTTTCCAAAGGTTTTCAATTCATTTTACCCGGGTCCATTAGAAAAAGTATTATAATCTGTGGCAGCTACAGTTTTACCAAATGTGCTTCTTTTTTTTTTTTTTTTTTGATGTTTATTTATTTATTTTGAGAGAGCCACAAGCACAAGTGGGAGAGGGGCAGAAAGAGGAGGGAGAGAGAGAAAATCCCAGGCAGGCTCCATGCTGTCAGTGCAGAGCCCAACTCAGGGCTCGAATTCACGAACCGCAAGATCATTACCTGAGCTCAAATCACAAGTTGGACGCATAACCAACTGAGCCACCCAGGTGCCCCCCAAATGTGTTGGTTAAATAATAAGACTTGAGAGTCTAAATTATTCCTTGATCCATAGTCTACAGAGTGGATATCGTGTTAGCAGGCTTGAACATTAATCTCATTGTACTTCTCCATCAGAGCTCTTGGGTCACCAGGGGCATTGTCAGTGAGCAGTAATATTTTTGAAGTCATCTTTTTTTCTGAGCAGTAGGTCTCAACAGTAGACTTAAAATATTTAGTAAACCATGTTGTAAGCGGATGTGCTGTCATCAGGACTCTGGCTCCATGGGTAGAGGACAGGCAGGGCAGATTAAGCATTAATTCTTAAGGGCCTTAGGATTTTCAGAATGGTAAATGAACATTGGCTTTAACTTAAACTCACCAGGTGCATCAATGTTTAATAAGAGAGTCGATCTGTCTGTTGAAGCTTTGAAGTCAGGCATTGACTTCTCCTGTCTAGCTGTGAAAATCCTAGATAGCCTCTTCTTCCAATGGAAGAGAATTTCTCATCTACATTGAAAATCTGTTTAGTGTAGCCACCTTCATGAATTATCTCAACTCCTTAATTTCCTGGATAATTTGGTGTCTGTCGCTTCTATATCAGCTCTTGCTACTTCATCTTGCACTTTTTGTTATGGAGGTAGTTTTTCCCTTTTACTTCATGTACCAACCTCTGTTGGCTTCAGACTTTTCTTCCGCAGTTTCCTCACCTCTCTCAGCCCTCATAGAGTTGAAGAGAGTTAGGGCCTTGCTCCGGATTAGGCTTTGCCCTAAGGGAATATTGTGGCTGATCTCTCCAGACCACTAAAACTTTCTCCATGTCAACAATAAGGCTGTTGTTTCACTTTCTTATCATTTGCGTGTTCACTGGAGTAGCTTTAAACCTTTAATTTCTTTCAAGAATTTTTCCTTTGCATTCACAATTTGGCTACACTGTTTAATACAAGAACCCTGGCTTTCAGCCTATCTCGGTTTTCAACGTGCCTTTCTCACTAAGCTTAATCATTTCTGCCTTTTGATTTAAAATGAGAGATGCACAGCCTTTCACTTGAACACTTACAGGGTATAGTAGGCCTAATAATTTCAGTATTTTTGTGTCTCTGAGTATAGGGAGGCCTGAGGAGAGAGATAGACTAGTGGGGGAGGAACAGCTGGTCAGTGGAGCAGTCAGACCACACTCAACAGTTACCAACTAAATTAACCATTTTATATGGGTGTGTTTGGTGGCACCCCAAAGCAATTACAATAGCAACATCGAAGATCACCATAACAAATACAATAATAATGAAGAAGTTTGAAATATTATAAGAATTATCAAAATGTGACAGAGACATGAAGTGAGCAGTGCTGTTGGAAAAATGGTGCCTATAGACTTGAGACTGGATTGCCACAAACCTTCAATGTGTAAAAATGGCAGTACTGAGGAGTACAGCAAAACAAGGTATGCCTGTAGTCTCCGTTTTCCGTGTGTGTGAAAAGGACTTTTGCCAAATACACAGGCATACATCATTTAAAAAAAAAAAAAAAGGAGGAAGGTGCAGAAATGGATGAAATAGTCCAGTGACATAGAATAGAGCCACTGCTCTCTTCTGAGACAAGACTCACGCATTTACAGAAACCTGACAAATTATAGAGCTGGCATTTTAGCTTCATTCATTTATTTAACAAATGTTACTGAGTGCCTTCTGAAGAGAGTGTGTGAAGTGGATATCAGTCTGAAGAGGCCTTAGAAGCCTTTGTAAAGATTTTGACTTTGAATAAGTGGGAAGTCGTTGGAGGATTTTGAGCAAAGTAGTCATGTGAGCTGACTTTGTTTAAATGGATTATTGTGACCGGTGTATGGAGAATAGACTAAAGGGAGGCAAGGGCCAAATTTAGAAGACTAATTAAGAAACCACTGCACAAATCCAGGCAAAAAAAAAAAAATTATGTTAGCTTAGATTGGAATTTAGGGCTTGTTAAGAAGTGGTCAAAATATGTTTGAAGGTATAGCCAATGATATTTTCTTACAAATTGGATGTGAGTATGAAGGAAAGATGTTAAGGATTATGACTGAGCAACTGGAAGGACAGAGTTCCTTTTCACTGAAATAGGAAAGACTGGAGGGAATGAGAGTGAGAAGCGATTAAGAGCTCCACTTGGACAATTTAAATTTGAGATGCCTGTTAGACATCCAAGTGTAAATGATGTCCAGTTTAGGCATGCAGGCTAGAAATAGAAATGTGCAAGTTATCACTGATCAAGGACGTTTATAGCCATGAAACTGGAAGCCATCACTGTATGTAAAGAAGAAAAGCTGTAGGGTAGTCTAATGGCAGGGAAATAAAGAGGAATTGACTAAGGAGACAGGGAAGCCTGGTAGGCTGGTATAGAAACCAGGAGAGTAAGGGGTCCTGGTAGCCAAGTGAAGGAAATGCTTCAAGGAGGAGTATGTGATCAGTTGCTTCAAACATTGATTGATCGCAGTGACATGGAGGTGTCAGTAGTGATCTGATGAGCAGTTTTGTAGAATGGTAGGGCCAATAGCCCAGCTAGAATGAGTTCAAGAGAAAGTGGAGGATGGGGAGCAAGAATTAGAAATGGCAGTTAACTTTTGTTATTACAGCTTTATTGAGATAAAATGAACGTATAATAAACTGCTCATATTTGAAGTGTACATTCAAAACTGTTGACATATGTATGAATGTGTGAAAACATTACCACAATTGATATAATGAACCCATCACCCTCAAACGTTTTCTCATGACTGTATTCCCCCTCCAGTCCCCAGCTCTGCTTTGTCACTATAGATTTGTTTGTATCTTCTTGAATTGTATATAAAAGGAATCATACATTGTATACTTTTTTGTCTGATTTTTTTCATTATTTTGTGATTCGTTTATGTTGATGGTATCCATAGTTAATTCTTTTTCATTGCCAAATAGTATTCTCTTATATGCACATACTAGAATTTATCCATTAACCTGTTGATGAACATTTGTGTTGTTTCTAGTTTTTCTCTATTCCAAATAAAACAGCTGTTAACATTCTTTATAAATCTGTGTGGCCATGTGCTTTAATTTCTCTTGAGTAAGTAAATACTGCCTAGGTCATGTAGTAGTTGCATGTTTAATTTTTTTTGAAAACGCAAAGCTGTTTTCCAAAGTGCTTGAAACATTTTACATTGTCACCAAAAGCGTATGAGACTTCCATTTATTCTACATCTCTGCCAACACTTGGTATAGCCAGTATTTTTTATTTTAGCCTTTCTAGGAGTGTATTGGTAGAACATTGTGGTTGTAATTTACATTTCCTTAATGATTAATCATGAGTATCTTTTTGTGTGCTTAGTTGCCATTTACATATCTTACTTGGTGGACTATCTTTTCAGATGTAAAGAATGAATTCCTGCTTACTCTTATATATTGCTCTGCCTGTGCAGTATTCAAAGGTAGTGTAAATGTTTGCAGTGGAGGTTGATCAAAACAGGCTTTAATTCATAATGGTAATTCACAAGTGATTGTGCTGATGCCAGTGTAATTGGAAGAAATAATTGGTGTCTTCCTATATTCTAACAGGTTGCAGCATTGCAAGAGGAGAAAAGTAGTCTTTTGGCAGAGAATCAGGTATTAATGGAAAGACTTAATCAATCTGATTCTATAGAAGATCCGAACAGTCCTGCAGGAAGAAGGCATCTGCAGCTCCAAACTCAATTAGAACAACTCCAAGAAGAAACATTCAGGTAAAAGACCCCTCACTAAAGTCTATCCGTTAAAACATTTGGTAATTGTCTTTTAAAGTTAAGAATATAGTGTTAGGACTATAACACTAGGTGGCTGCAAACCACAGGAGGATGTAAAATAAACAACTTCCCCAAATCTTCCCATGTGACACGAAGGTAACTTCATACCTAGGTAAAATTCTATCAAAACCACACGCTCAATATTACCTGAAAGACAGTATGCCTCAGCTGTTCTTGTGAGAAAAGCAAACAAGAACCACACATCCCATACACCTGTCCCACCCCATCCTGCTAGGTGCTTTGAGGCAAGTAAAAGGCAGATTAACAAAAAATTAGAGGAAGACAGAAAAATACAGGGCCTGAGGGTAAGGTAAGTTGGAGAGATCATCAGAAAGATTAAACTCACTCAAAATATTAAATCAGTTTTAAGACAAAAAAGAGATTAAACCACAAACTGCAGGGAAAAGATTTCAAAGTCAAGTGAGTTGCCTTAAAGGACCAGATACCCTGAAAACATAGTGGCACTAACATAAAGAGATTGGTGCCCTTTGCAGGTACTTGGTTTAAAGGGACACAATAAAAAGGCCAGGTCCATGATTTATAGAGATAGGCTTATTTAAAGGGCAAGCTAATTTAAAGGGACTGTTTTCTAAACACATCTTCTGGGAGAGGAAAAGGCTAAGAGGAAGGGAGAATCACCCTTTGGCAATTGGATGGTGAAAGGGAAAAGGAGAAAAGGAAAAATTTGGCATCCTGCCAGATAAAACAGACCCACGCAATTGAAGGATTTAGCAGTAAGACATATATTTTGCTTTAACAGGAAAAAACAAAAAACTATATTTAAGTCTTTTCTGAAACCTTAGAAATAGTCCATCCCCTGTGGTCTACATGAGCAATTCAGGATATGGTCTGTGGGCCCCTGCAGGTTTGCAGAGACCCTTTCAGAGAGGCTTCCAGCCCATCCCTTTTCTACCTACATGTCTGTGCAAGGGTGGATTTCCTTCATACATTTCAGCCAAAAAGGTGTCACAACAGGTGAATATAGAAATAGCTGTGACAGCCCAGCTGTCTCCTGTGAGACTGGATTATTTGAATCACAAAAATGTAAAACATCACCACTCTTCTCCCTATTTTTGTGTTTTAAGATATACAGTTATTTTTCATAAATGATGTGTTGTCTATATTGATATAATAGTTTTATTACTGTCCTTTTCAATATATTTAGGTGTTTCTGTTTTAAGTTTTAAATATGATAAGTAAATATCGATAGATAAAACCTACGTAAACAAAAGTTCTTTGAAATGTCAGTAATTTTAAGAGTGTGAAGAGGTCCTGAGACCAAAAAGTTTGAGAACCCTTCATCTTAATCTTGACCTTCTAAGACAGAATTGGTAGATAGTAAAATCTAAGTATGACTGTACCCTTTTGTTTCTAAATTATGGCTAGTTTTTTTTCTGTTTTGTTTTGTTTTGAAAGGGGGTTGAGGGGTGGAAGGGGGGTGGAGAGAGAGAGAGAGAGAGAGAGAGAGAGAGAGAGAGAGAGAGAGAATGAGAATATGAGAATGAGAATGAGAATGAATCCCATGCAGGCTCCGCACTGTCAGTACATGGAGCCCAACGCAGGGCTCTAACTCCTGAACTGTGAGACCATGACCTGAGCTGAAAGAAAGAGTTGGATGCCTAACCAACTGAGCCACCCAGGTGCCCCTAAATTGTGGCTAGTTTTTCAAGTATGGTTTGGGGAAGTGGTATTTAGAATTGTCCTGTGTATTCATTATGAAGGATATAGTGTCTAAGTCTTTTATTTGTTCCAGAATACATGTTGTAGTACATATTGCAATTATTATTTTGAAGCGCTTAAACAATTCAAGTACTTATCAGCACTACATATTTATACCTCTTAGTATTTATTATTCCTTATAGTCAAATATAATTCTTCTGGGTTATCTGTATTATAACCTTGTATCTTTCATATTTTTTCTTTTTTGAGCATTGATACGAGCTTTAAAGTTTTTTTTTTTTTTTTTAATTTTTTTTTCAACGTTTATTTATTTTTGGGACAGAGAGAGACAGAGCATGAACGGGGGAGGGGCAGAGAGAGAGGGAGACACAGAATCGGAAACAGGCTCCAGGCTCTGAGCCATCAGCCCAGAGCCCGACGCGGGGCTCGAACTCACGGACCGCGAGATCGTGACCTGGCTGAAGTCGGACGCCTAACCGACTGCGCCACCCAGGCGCCCTAAAGTTTTAACTCTCATAGATTTTTTTTGAAGAAATTATTAATTTTAATATATGTGATAGTGGTATTGTGCTTTTAATTTTTTTAATGTTTTTATTTATTTTTGAGAGAGAGAGAGACAGAGCATGAGTAGGGGAGGGGAGAGAGTAAAGGAGACACAGAATCAAAAGCAGGCTCCAGGCGGTCAGCACAGAGCCTGATGGGGGGGCTTGAACTCATGAGCCGTGAGATCATGACCTGAGCTGAAGTCAGATACTTAACTGACTGAGCCACCCAGGCGCCCCTCATGGATCTTTTTTTTTAATTTTTTTTTTTTAACGTTTATTTATTTTTGAGACAGAGAGACAAAGCATGAATGGGGGAGGGTCAGAGAGAGGGAGACACAGAATCTGAAACAGGCTCCAGGCTCTGAGCTGTCAGCACAGAGCCCGACGCGGGGCTTGAACTCATGGACTGCGAGATCGTGACCTGAGCCGAAGTCAGCCGCTTAACCGACTGAGCCACCCAGGCTCCCCTCATGGATTATTTTTAATTACAAAAGGGGCAATATATTTTTCTAATGGAGGGATCTGGCAGTTACCATTTAATTAAATCATCAAACTAAGTAGCACCACCCACAGGGTACACAGTGTCACTTGTATAGTATTTTTGCCAGATATTTAACCTGAATGTAATCATGAAGAAATAATCAGAATAAGGAATATCCTTAAAGATGGGTAAGACTACTCAAAAAAGTCAATAAAATAGGAGTTTATTTTTTCTCTTTTTTTTTTATGTTTTTTAAATGTTTGTTTATTTTTAAGAGAGAGACAGATTGCAAGTGGGGGAGGGGCAGAGAGAGAGAGAGGGAGACACAGAATCTGAAACAGGTTCCAGGCTCTGAGCTGTCAGCACAGAGCCCGACCTGGGGCTCAAACCCACAAACTGCGAGATTATGATCTGAGCTGAAGTCCGACACTTTAACTGACTGAGCCACCCAGCCGCCCATCAAAAAAGTCAATATTATAAAAAACAAAAGGAAGGAAATACAAAAGGGATAATAGAACTAAAGATAGTGAAAATTTTTCTTTGGATCCTGGATCAAAGTGGAAAGAGGGAACATTTTTACTACAGTTGGATAAATATGGACTACATATTAAATAAATTAATATTAATTGTCTTAGATATAATGATGGTATTGCGATGATGAATAAGACTATCCTTACTGCTGTAGTATTTAGGGGTGAAGGGTCATGACCTCTGCAGCTTCCTTTATGATAGTTCTCAAAAAAAAATGTACGTGTGTATTTTATGTATGTGTTTACCCATAAAATGAGAGAAAGCATATGAGGCAAAATGTTAACAACAAGTAGATGAATCTAGCAAAGGGTGTGCAGGTATTCATGAACTAGTCTTTCAAATTGTAGATTTCAAATATTTAAAAGTAAATAGTTGGTGGGGCAGTTAAATCCAGTTTTCTAGACAATGATAACATTTGGAGCATAAGAATTTACTTCCACTTTCCTTCCCTTACATCAAACCCAACAAAAATAATTTTAAAAAATACTAACATCTGATATATGAGTATTTTTTAAATAATCCTAAATAAACAACAGCAACTTCAATTGGTACTTTATTACAATAAACTTTATCCCAGGATCGTTAACCTGTTATTAAGTCTATTACAATAACAATTTAACAATATTAAATTTCTTATTTTAGCTCTTTCAATCCATAAGTTAAAGGAGAAGGAATAGTACAAAATAAGGTTGGTGTGTGAAATTCTCAGTAAAGAACAAGATGATAATTTGTATTAATCTAGTATTTGAGTTTTTTTCTAGACATTCCAAAAATCCTGGCTTTGCCACTTAGTAGCTGTGTAACTTTGGGCATGCCTCCATTTCATTCACTGTAAGATGGTCTAATAATTACCTACTTTCTAGAATTTTTGTATTAAATGAGTTAACATGTGAAAAGTACTGAGAATATTGCCTGGCACACAGATACAATTTAGTTATTTCTAGAAAATGAAATAAAAATAAGATAAAATTTTGGAATGACAAAAAGTAAATGATCATTATTTATGGATAATAGGTTGGTCCACCTAGAAAATGTGAAGTGAATCAACCAAAAGTTCTCAGAACCGGTAAACACTTAATGGGAAGAGAGTAACTATAAGACATTTGTATAGGTCATAAGATGTTCTAGTAATAACTAGGTAGGATCATCAGGAAAAACTTGCTTTTGTAAGTTTATAAGTACCCAAGGAATAATAAAATTTAAAAGGAATATGAGGGACTTGTACAACAAAAACTTCTTAGTCGTACATAAAAAGTATTTCAGTATATGGAGAACGATAACATCTGTTTGTTTACTTGGGTTTTTTTACACGTTTTTAACGGCGCATTGTAAGAATGCCATTTTCTCTTAAATTATTATATAATTTGAACTTGATTCCAATTCACATTTTGTGTTCAGCCAGAAGTATTGATGAGCAGGAGATTCCCAGAACATTTACACTCAAAATATAATGAGGGAGTGCTTGCCATGTCCATTGTTGAAATGTTACACACCTGTACTAATTTTGGTATTGGTGCAGCAAAGTAGACAAACCAGTAACAAATGCAGATCCAGAAAACTGACCCAAGTGTATACATAAATTTCTAATATGACAAAGGCGGCATTTTTTAATCAATAGGTAGAGATTAAATTATTTGTTAAATGGTTTTGGGATAGTAGGTAAATATTTTGGCAGGAAAAGTTTGATTCCTGCATTACATCATATACTAAAGTTAATTCCAGGGGAAATTGAGAATTTTAGTTTTAAAAATGAAACCCTGGGGGTGCCTGGGTGGCTCAGTCGGTTGAGCGTCTGACTTCAGGTCAGGTCATGATCTCGCGGTCTGTGAGTTCAAGCCCCACTTCGGGCTTTGTGCTGACAGCTCAGAGCCTGGAGCCTGCTTCGGATTCTGTGTGTCTCTGCCCCTCCCCCGCTCATGCTCTGTCTCTCTCTGTCTCTCAAAAATGAATAAACATTAAAAAAAAATTCAAAAAAAAAAAAAAGAAACCCTGTTAAATACTAACAAGAAATATAAAATATTTTATAATATTTTATTATATATGTGTATATTTAAATTTATTTAAATTTGTATTTATTTATAGTAAATTTATTCATTAAATTATTAAAATTTATTTATTAAATTTATTTATATTTAAATATATTTTAAAATATTTGCAATATTTTTATGTTTTATATAAAAGAAAAAAGCTTTATAATCATACACCAAAAGTGAAAACTATAAGGTAGAAAATGCATCAATAGAATTACCTAGAAATTAAGAATTTCTGTTAAATTGAAATACTTCTATAAATAAAATTGAAAGTAAATAAAGGAACACCTGAGGGGGCGCCTAGGTGGCTCAGTTGGTTAAGCGTCCGACTCCTGATTTCTGTGCCGGTCATGATCTCGTGGTTGGTCAGGCTCCTCACTGGGCATGGAGCCTGCTTAAGATTCTCCCTCTCTCCCTGTCTCCACTCTTTCCCCACTCAGGCTCCCTCTTTCTCTCAAAAAAAATTTTTAAAAGTTGGGGGCACCTGGTGGCTCAGTCAGTTGAGCATCCCACTCTTGGATTTCAGCTCAGGTCCTGATTCTCAGTGTTCAGGGGATCAAACCCCACGTCAGACTGCCCTCTTCTGCCCCTCTCTGCCACTCGTATGCTCACTCACTCTCATTCTCTCTCTCTCTCTCTCTCAAATAAAAAAAATAAATAATCAACAATAAATATTTGTGACATTAGAGACAATCCTGTAAATCAAAAGGAAAGATTTATGTTAAAGCAAAATAAAATAAGAGGTATGAACGGTATTATCCATATTGAGAGGGGAAAAGACCTATGAATAGCAACCAGACTAGAGGATATACTCAAAAATGTTAATTAACAGTATTATCTACTTAGATTAATACATATTTTTTTCTTGCTTTTCTGTATTATAAATTTTCAACAAGGAACATCTGTTAATTTCATGGTCACAAATAAAACTTTAAATAAATTTTATGTTCTGTATTTGGAAAAATATTACGTGATGTCTAACTTTCTGAACAGAGGAGTGATAATCAGTTGTTACGTTTCCATAAGCCTTGGACCAGTAGAATCCATTTTCAGGATAGTTAAAACTTGAAGATAGAGCTTATGGTCACAGAAGTAGGAGACAGGTTCAAGAGTGTATTCTCATGTTTTTTATTTCCTTTTGCTGTCCTAAGGAGAATTATTAGACAATAAATAGTACTTTCTTGGTCTATTTTGATTACAGACTAGAAGCAGCCAAAGATGATTATCGTATACGCTGTGAAGAGTTAGAAAAGGAAATCTCTGAACTCCGGCAACAGAATGATGAACTAACCACTTTGGCAGATGATGCTCAGTCTTTAAAAGATGAAATAGATGTTCTTAGGTAAACAGTTTTCCCATGTTTGTGACCTCTCAGGCCTGTCATCACCCAGAACAGCTCTGCCACTCATGTTATAAACTCTAGGATCTCTGAGCATAGCAGGGTGTTTAACTGGGTTCAGATTCCAGTGCTGTCATTTATTTAACCTCTCATGTAACCATTTTCTCATCTGTAAAATGGAGATAATACACCTCCCACCTCAGATTTAGATGCAGAACTAAGTAAGTTTTTATTTCTAAATCGTTGGAACAGCATCTGTCAAGTAAGTAAGTGCTGTATAAATGTTTGTTAAATAGAAACTAGTCTCTGACCATCACTAAATACTTGTGTAGCTCTGGAGCTTTTCTTATTATGACTCCTTTTCTTTAATTTCAAGTCCTCTGCTCACTCAGTCTTCCTCTTTCTCGGATACTGTCACACCCCATGAGGCATCATTTCCTTGCTGGACCAGTTTACCTGCACCGAGACTCACTTAGTGAGAGAACTAAGTGCCTTCACTCTCTGCCACCTCAATTTGCCACCATTCCACTTGTATAATCTATCTTCTGTCGGATCATTGCAGCCATTTACACTTTTGCTCTTTGAATACTGAGAATGAATAGAGAAAATCACATAGTGATACAGTTTTGTCCTACTACAAAGCCATGATCTTTACTCTTCCTTGGGCTCTTACCTGTGGTCCACCATTCTGCTGCTCATGATAGATAGCTCTGTCTCCCATTTCTCTCATAGCTAGCACCTATTTCCATAACTCTTTTCACCTGGACACCCACCCCCCACCCCACCCCCCCACCTCTCAATGCTTTAGTCTCAGTAGATGACATTGTTTCCTACTGCATCAAGGAAAAACCATGAGCTGTGGAGACTCTCCATGCCCTGTACTTCCTGCACCTCTAACTGTCCTGCATTCCCACCTATCTTTTCATTTTTGCTTTTAGAATGTAGACTTGTCATTCTTTCTCATGTCCAGTGCTGATTCCTTCTTCAGTGCACTGGGTCTCAATACTTCTTGCTTACACAAGGACTGTGTTCCATCTGTTATCATTTCTCTTTGCATTTGGATCTCCCACTTTAGCATATATTTATATGTTTAGGTCTCTCATCTTAGAAAAAAGACTTACTCCTCTCTCCTTCCCTCCAGAACAAATTTAGATTACACAAGGTAAAATTTACATTCTCTCCTTAACTCCTTAAAATGTGCCCTCTCCTACCCCCACTGCTGCACGGAAATGGCTGTTCCTTTGGTCACTAATGTCATTCTAATTGCCAAATCATTTGGACACTGCACAATTTATTTTGCTTCTTTGCTACATGTCACTGTGCTGGCTACCCCCCTACACACACCCCACCACCACCACTTGCTTTCCTGAAATTATATGACATTCTCCATTACAAGTTTTGCTGTAATTTTGGTCATATTTTTTAGCCTGAACAAAACATTAATCTAGAGTCACCTTTGGTCTTATAACTTCATTTGAATGTGTTCTTTTCTGGCAGTCCCTCTTGGTTTAGCACTATTAAAACAGCTTTACAACTCTGGATGTGTTTCTGATTTCTGATTTCCCATCTCATTCTAGACATTCTTCTGATAAAGTGTCTAAACTAGAAGGCCAAGTGGAATCATATAAAAAGAAGCTAGAAGATCTTGGTGATTTGAGGCGTCAGGTTAAACTCTTAGAAGAAAAGAATACTATGTATATGCAGAACACTGTCAGTCTAGAGGAAGAGTTAAGAAAAGCCAATGCAGCTCGAAGTCAACTTGAGACATATAAGAGACAGGTAAAAAGAATAGTAACAAAGTTTCTTAATGATGTTTTCAAGCAAGCTTTCCATTATAATACTGTGGCTTACCAAAAATCCACTGACTTTTGTTTTCACAGTATTCTGTTTTTTACCTATGGAAACTTCGTTCTTTTTTTCTTACTAAGTTCTTAATTTTAATTCCAGTATAGCTAACATTAAAACTTAGTTCTTATCCAGAGGTTACCAACTAGTCTCTATAGCAAATCTTTTTATTGTTTTTTATTTTTAAGTTATTATGTAATACTTAAGAAATACACAAAAGTAAAAGAATAATATAAATATCTATGCTTAAAAAAATAAAACATACTCTTCCCCTCTTCATTATAGTAACCACTATGCTGTTTTGTAGTTTTCTTTCCCGTGCATCTCTTTATTCTTTTGGTGCATATATATTTACTCATGTATGTGTATATGTATGTATGTGTGTGTATATATATATATATATGTGTGTGTGTGTGTGTATATATATATATATATATATAATGTGTAACATTTTTGACATGTTTCAGAACTATATAAATGATATAGTAAAAAGACTCTTCTGTGATTTACTTTGCTCAGTATATTTGTGAAATTTGTTTATGTTGACAGGTATAGCTTTATTCGTTTCATATGTACTGCTATACAGTATCCTGTTGAGTCACGAAACCACAGTTTATCCATTTTCCTATTGAAGGACAACATAGGATGTTTCAACATTTCTTTTAATTACAAGAAATATCACAATGAATAGTATTGAATATGTCCTCTTCTATGCATGTGTGAAAGTTTTACAGGTATAAGGAATTTCTTCCTAGAGTATCTTCATTTAATGAGATACTGCTAAATTGCTCTTCAAAATGATTGTATTACTAACCAGAAGTTTGTATGAATCCCTGTTGTTCCACATCATCACGAACACATAGTATTGTCACACTTGAAATTTTGCCAGTTGGTTGAATATGAAATCGTGTCGCCTCATGATTATACTTTGCATTACCCTAATTACAAATATATTTACTGATTACATTTCTTTTGTGAATTGCCCATTTTTAATCTTCTATTCATTTTTAAAATTGTGTTATTTCTTGCTGATTTCTGAAAGTTCTTTATATGGTCTTGCTATTAATCTTCTGTCAATTACACTTGCTATTTTTATTTCCTACCATTCTGTGACTTTTCTCTTTACCTTTTTTGAGATTAACTTTAAATATCTTTTTATGATATTGTCTTAAATATTTTGTCTTTTGTCTTAAATAATTTCCTACATAAAGATGTAAGACTAACCTCTGTTTTCTTAACAAAGATTTAAAGTTAGTTTTGTGCACAATTAGTTCTTTAAATCACACATAATTAATTTTTGTGTAGGATGCTAGATTAAGGATCCATTTGAATACTTCATTGTCTGTGTAGGCAACCAGTCAACGTAATGGCATTTATTTAGTAGTCCGTTTCTTCCACAATGACCTGCAAGTCCATCTTATCACATACCTAAAGTTTCCATCTTAAATGTGAGTTTGTTTCTGGGTACTCTCTTCTGTTTCATTGGTTTATATGTCTATTCTGACACAATACCCCACTGTCTTATTATTTATAAATTTTTAGTAATTTAATATTTGATAATACACCTTGTTCTTTTTCAAAACTGTCTCTTAGAACTTTTCCTTACCTAAATACCCAAAACTTTTGGGAATTATAATTGCATTGACTCTTGTTGGTTAATTTGGGGAGAATTGACATCTTTATGACAATGAATGTTCCTATTTGATCAATATATCTTTCCATTTATTTAGATCTTCAGTGTCTTTCAGTTTTGTAATTTTCTTCTAAATGTCATGCACATATTACATTTACTCTTAGGTACCTTGTTCAGATTTTGTAACTGCAATTAGCAAAAGAAAGGATACCATTTTTAGTTTGTTGTTTATTTATGCAATTGAAATCGATGTTTATGTCATTTTACAACCATGCCAGATTCTCATATTACTTCTAGTAATGTCTGCAGTATCTCTTGTCAGAAGTCATATAAAATACAAATAAAATAGTTTTGTTTCTCTTTTTCTATTCCATACCATTTTTTTCCTCCTCAGTCAGCATGTTTGACCTGTAATACAACTCAGAATAGAAGTAATCATATTAGGCAACCATTTCTTGTTGATTTTATACAGAATGCTTTAAATGTTTTGCCAGTGTATTAGCATATATTGTTCAGGGTGTCTATTTTAAATGGATATTAAACTTAATCAGCTCCTTTTCCTGCACTATTGAGATACTCCTATTCTGCTCTTCCTTTCTATTAATGTTGATGAATTATATTAATGGATTGTCTCTGCTTAAGCTATCCTTGCATTCCTGAATCAAAACTCATTTAGTCACTGCAGATTTATTGGTTTCACATCATTAGATTTGCTTTGTTCATTTTATTTAGAATATTTTGCCTCTATGATTCACTTGAAGGTTTCTATCTCATACTTTCCTTATCTGATTTTGGCATCAAAACTATACTAGCTTAAAATGAGTTGGAGAAGGGGCGCCTGGGTGGCGCAGTCGGTTAAGCGTCCGACTTCAGCCAGGTCACGATCTCGCGGTCCGTGAGTTCGAGCCCTGCGTCGGGCTCTGGGCTGATGGCTCAGAGCCTGGAGCCTGTTTCCGATTCTGTGTCTCCCTCTCTCTCTGCCCCTCCCCCGTTCATGCTCTGTCTCTCTCTGTCCCAAAAATAAATAAACGTTGAAAAAAAAAAATGAGTTGGAGAAGATTTAGTAGAACAGCTCTGTGCACCGTGAATACTGGCAAGTTTTTTGCTGGGTATATTTCTCTTTATTTTTAAAATTTATTTTTTAATGTTTATTTTTTGAGAGACAGAGAGCGTGAGCAGGGGAAGGGCAGAGAGAGAGGGGGACACAGAATCTGAAGCATGCTCTGGGCTCTGAGCTGCCAGCACAGAGCCCAATGTGGGGCTTGAACTCACAAACTGTGAGATCATGACCTGAACCGAAGTCAGACACTCAACCGCCTGAGCCACCCAGGCGCCCCCTGGGTGTATTTCTTCCCAACATTTTATTACTCAATTTTCAACATACACTAAAGTTGAAAGAATTAGTTAACTTGAATGTGGACTGAGAAACTACCCAAAATAAATGTAGCCCAAAGAAACTATATGTGACATTAAAAGATGTTAAATTAAAATCAGATGATCCAATTAGAGTTCCAGAAAAGAGAACAGCAAGAAATATAAAAAGATGTTATTTGAGGAAAAGGATGCGTGAACATTGTTTTAGAACTAATGAAGGACATCAGAGGTAGTATTTACAGTGAATTCCAAACTAAATAAATAAGGAATCTACAACTAGAAATATTACAGTGAAATTCTGTAATACACTAATTCTCTCCACCTATTTCTGATCTGGAGCTTAATACACTTTGTTTTTCAATAATATTTTTCTTTCCAAAAGTTCTCTTTGAGTGTTCTTTCAAACCTGCCTGATCATCTTCCTTTCTTAATTTAGATTTCCATCTTTATTTTTTTTAAGTATTAAACCTACTATTTTATAACTAATAATTCCAATCTGAAATCCTTTCAGGTCTTATTCTACTAATTTGTTGTTAGTGTTGTTAATGTTAATGGTGTTCATGGTGGCTTCTTTATGGCCTTTGCTCTTTCATTTGGCTCCTCTTTATCTTCAGGAATACTAGGAGGTTTTGGTTGATGTTGTATTCTTCCAAACAATGTTTTGTATATGCCAGATTTGTCACAGCACTACCAACCAGGACAACTTTAAAGTAATTGCCTGGGTTAGGATTTGCTGGATAAAGCCTGTGGTAAAAATGGAAACACAAATCTACATGTTAGTAGGCCATAGTTACAAACTTTCAAGTTATACTTGTTTAAACCCAGAGCACTCACTTTATGACAGGCAAGCTTCCTTACTGATTTTTTCCAGCTAATGGATTTTTTCTTAACCTACCTGTTTACTGACTCAGTACCTTTTAGAGCCCAAGATGGTTAAACAACTGGTCTTCCTTTACATTCAAAGCTCTAGTTTCCTGGTATTAGCAGTTGGTGCTTCCTGGAACCTGTAGCTTCCATACAGACTTCCTACTCATTTCAGGCCCTGTAGCTTTCTCTTACTTTCTTGTAAGCACAGCTGTGCAATCAGGTTTTTTGTTCCCTAGCATTTCTTTTGCTTTGTGCTGAGTTTCAGGCCCCTCTGTTATGTGTAGTACAGGAAATGAAAGTCTATACTGTACATTCTTTGTAATTTTGTACATTGCTACTTTGGATAATCAGATTTTAGAACCCATAATGTCTGAGCAGATTTTTGTTACTTGTTCTCTGTTGGGTTAGGCTGCTATATTGTACACTTTTTTTTTCTTTTTGATATTTGTTGCTGGAGGGGGTAGTTTTCATAGCTCTGTGGAAGAAAATAGTGATAATTTCCAATGTTTCAAATTTTAAAAATTAATGGTACCTTTCTGTATCAGGTAGTAGAACTACAAAATAGATTATCTGAAGAATCGAAGAAAGCAGATAAATTAGATTTTGAATATAAGCGGCTAAAAGAAAAAGTTGACAGTCTTCAAAAAGAAAAAGATGTGAGTATATATGTATTAGGCACTTTGGTTTTGAACATTGCTAAAATTAAGACAATGACATTTAATTCATATTTGGACTATAATAATTCCTTCTATTTATAAATTTAAAAATTAGAGATCCTATTTGTTTTTAAATTATAGAAGATTTACATTTGTGTTTCAGAAATAAATGTAAAATAAAAGATTAAAAGAATGTTTTTACTTCCACTCTAATTTCTTTTGTATACTTTTATGTTTTCTACCACTTTTGTTTCTCATACATTGTTCTGCTCATGACTTTCTATAAATTTGAATAGCTTTTCTGTTTTCTGTATAATTGAGAGGACACAATTCTTTTTGTTGTTGTTCATCATATCTTGAATCTTTTAAAAATATTTTTACTTTGTCATGGTTGATGAATATTTAGTCTTAGCTCTTTGATCTTTTTATGTCTCATGAAAAGAATGTTATAGGGGCGCCTGGGTGGCGCAGTCGGTTAAGCGTCCGACTTCAGCCAGGTCACGATCTCGCGGTCCGTGAGTTCGAGCCCCGCGTCAGGCTCTGGGCTGATGGCTCAGAGCCTGGAGCCTGCTTCCGATTCTGTGTCTCCCTCTCTCTCTGCCCCTCCCCCGTTCATGCTCTGTCTCTCTCTGTCCCAAAAATAAATAAACGTTGAAAAAAAAAAAAAAAAAGAATGTTATATAATGTACTTTATATAATGTACTGGAGTAAATAGTTTTGTTTCTTATGTTTAACTGTGTATAACATATTGCCTTGCAAATAGTAGATATTTAATATTGTTAAATATTAAATTTGTTGTAATTTTGTCCTTTTATGATCTTTCTATGGAAAATCAAAACATGAAACATGTCCACGTTCCCTACTGTTCATCACTCTCTTAGGTAAGGCAAAGACCACTGATGAATAAATTCATAAAACGTAAAGCTAACTTTCCTTATTTTTGATGTCCCTCCAGAGGTTAAGAACAGAAAGGGATTCTCTGAAGGAAACCATTGAAGAGCTTCGTTGTGTACAGGCGCAAGAAGGACAGCTCACAACTCAAGGTAAAAACATTTCAGTAGCTCAAGCAAGATCATTTATTTTTTACAGTATGAGTAGAAATTTTTGATTCATTTTAAGATGCCTGCACCAGTGGATGAAAATGAAAAACTGGTGAAGAGGCATGAAGTTGATATAAACTGTTACCCAGATTTTGTGGCAAATAGGCTATAGTTAATAAGACCAGATTTACTTGGCTTATTTTGTATTTTAATTATATGTAAATATTTGAATTTTATTAGATCAAAAGCATAAACATTTGTTAAATCATCTGTGTTAATAAACCTGGAAAATTTTATTCTGGAAAGTTTCTTATGACCTCTTTTAAAAGTCAGTCAGTGGTTTTTTTTTTTTTTCGCCTGAGATGTGAGGTGGATATCAATGCATTACAGGACTTCTGTACAAAGTAGAACTCTGCTCTTCTCACAGGGAAGGAGCAGCACTTAGCTCGAAGTTAGTCCCTTCCACTTTTGTCATCATGCTGGCAGATGTGGAGCCTGAACGGTGACTTGTACAGCTTCACAGTTTGTTCACCCCTGTTCCAGTAACCTGCCCTTGGCTTTTCAGTTACCCAAAACTGGAATTCTTCCTCTCCTCTGACTACAGCCTCCTTTTTCTCCTCCTCATTCCTTCTGCCTACCGCATTTCACCTTTAACCCCCTCTCTGTTGTTGCTAAAAAAATTTTTTTTTAATGTTTATTTATTTTTGAGACAATGCGAGAGACAGAGTGCAAGCAGACAGAGGGAGACACAGAATCTGAAGCGGGCTCCAGGCTCTGAGCTGTCAGCCCAGAACCCAATGCGGGGCTCGAACTCACGAACCGTGAGATCACGACCTGAGCTGAAGTCGGACGCTTAACTGACTGAGCCACTCAGGCGCCCCCCCGTCTGTGGTTTCTATTTCTGTTGATCAGCTCTCTTCTGGCCTCATTTTCCAGCTTACACAGCCCACCTCACAGCCATTTAACTGTGTTCTGATCACCACCATCTTTCCTTAATGGTGAAAGCTTGTCAAACACCAGTTCAGATTGCCTAAAGTTTTTTTTCTCTGTTCCAAATTAACCAGAGCCAGCTAAAGACAGTTATATATCTTTATCTTTTTTTTTTCCTTTTTTAAATTAAGGTATAATTGACATAACATTGTATTAGTTTCAAGTGTACAACCTAATGATTCAATATTGGTATTTATTGTGAAAGGATCACCACACGAAGTCTAATTAACATTCGTCAACATACACAGTTACAAAATTTGTTTTCTTGTGATGAGAACTTTTAACTTATTCTCAACAACTTTCAGTATGCAATATGGTGTTATTAACTATAGTCACCACGCTATACATTATATCTGTGTGACTTATTTCTTTTATATCTGGAAGTTTGTACCTTTTGACCCCTTCACCCATTTTGCCCACCCCCTCATATGTCACCTCTGGTGATCACCAATCTGTTCTCTGTATCTGTGGCTTGGTTTTTTTGTATTTTTTATTTTGTTTTGTTTTGTTTTTAGATTCCACATATAAATGAAATCACACAATATTGGTCTTTCTGTGTCTGAGTTATTCACTTAGCATATTGCTCTCAAGATGCATCATATCACAAATGGCAAGATTTCCTTCTTATGGAGTTCATATATACATGTGTGTGTGTGTGTATGTATATATATATATAAAATCTCACAATTCGTTTATATATCAATTGATGGAAACTTAAGCTGCTTCCATGTCTTAACTATTGTAAATAATGAGGGCACAGGTATCTTTTCAAGTTAGTATTTTCATTTTCTGTGATTAAATTCTCAGAAGAGGAATTGCTGGATCATATGGTAGTTTTATTTTTAATTTATGTTTTCCACAATGGCTGCACCAACTTACATTCCACCAACAGTGCACAAGGGTTCACTTTTCTCCACATTCTCACCAACGCTTGTTATCTCTTGTCCTTTTGACTGGTGTGAGTTGATAGCTCATGTGGTCTTGATTTGCATTTCCCTCCTGATGAGTGATGTTCAGCATCTTTTCATGTACCTGTTGGCCATCTGGATGTCTTCCTCAGAGAAATGTCTATTCAGATCCTCTGCTCATTTCTTAATTGTTTTTTTTGCAGTTGAGTTGTATGAGCTCTTTAAATGTTTTTATATTAACCCCTTACCAGATGTATTGTTTGCAAATATTTTCTTACATTTAGTGCATTGTCTTTTCATTTTGTTCAGTTTCCTTTGCTATGGAGAGGCTTTTTAGTTTGAAGTAGTCAGTAGTAGATTTTTGCTTTTGAGAAAATTCTATATCTTGCTTGTCTTCACCAAAAATTATTTCTGAACATAATTGGATACTCATTGCTGCTTGGTAATCCTTTCATGTATCTCTAATCTACTGTATAAGTTTTTCCCAAATTTTAAGAATCAGCCTAAACCTTAATTCCTTAACTCTCACCCCTCATATCAAGAGAGGCTATCTCATGTAAACTTACACTTTTGTTTCTTTGCTACCTATAAGCCTATATGTTTTAACCTTATTTATGTATATGTCGTTGACCTAGCAAATTTGCTCAAAAAATTTACCCTAATGAATTAAATCGTCGTTTATAATAGTGAAATTTAGAAACAACCTAAAAGTCTCATTCAACTGTAAACTGTAGAGCCATTTAAAAAAAGAACTATATCTTATATGCCTGACCTGGAGAGATATGTATGTTATGTCATTAAGTTACCGGGCGCCTGGGTGGCGCAGTCGGTTAAGCGTCCGACTTCAGCCAGGTCACGATCTCGCGGTCCGTGAGTTCGAGCCCCGCGTCGGGCTCTGGGCTGATGGCTCAGAGCCTGGAGCCTGTTTCCGATTCTGTGTCTCCCTCTCTCTCTGCCCCTCCCCCGTTCATGCTCTGTCTCTCTCTGTCCCAAAAATAAATAAACGTTGAAAAAAAAAAATTAAAAAAAAAAAATGGTGACACCATTTGTGAGAAACACTCTCAGCAAGCTTCAATAGAAAGAAATTTCCTCAACCTAATAAGGGACATCTATGAAAAACCTACAGCTAACTTTATACTTAATGGTGAATACTAAATGTTTTCCTTAAGATCAGGAACAAGGCAAGGATGATCACTATTTTTTATGTGTTATTATTTATTAAACTCCAGCATAGTTAACATACAGTGTTAAACTAGTTTCAGGTGTACAATATAGTGATTCAACAATACTGCACATTACTCAGTGCTCATTCTAAGTGTACTCCTTAATCCTCTTCACCTATTTCACCCACCCCCCACCCACCTCCCTTCTGGCAACCATCAGTTTGTTCTTCATAGTTAGCAGTTTGTTTTTTGTATTGTTTCTTCTTTTTTTTCCTTTTGTTCATTTGTTTCTTAAATTTCACATATGAATGAAATCATATGATATTTGTCCTTCTCTGACTTATTTCACTTAGAATTATACTATCTCACTCTATGTTGTTACAAATTGCATGGTTTCATTCTTTTTTATGGCTGCATTTTATATATATATATATATATGTATATATATATGTATGTATATGTATATACATATATATATATTGAATATCACATTTTCTTTATCCATTTATCTATCAATGGACACTTGGACTGCTTCCATAATTTGGCTGTTGTAAATAATGCTTCGGTAAACATGGGGGTGCATAAAGGATGTTCACTCTTGCTGCTTCTTTTCATTGTCGTATCAGAGGTTCTTGCAGTCAGGCAAGAAAAAGAAATAAAACACATTCAGATTAGAAAGGAGGACGTAAAAAAAAAAAAAATCACAGAACTAGTAAATGAGTTCAGCAAGGCCTCAATATATAATAAGATCAGTATATAAATACCAATTATATTTTTGTGTACTATGAGTAAATTATCTGGAAATGAAATTACAATAGTAGCATAAAGAATAAAATGCTTAGGAGTAAGTTTAATAAAGAAGCATAACATTTGCAACAATGTGGATAGAACTAGAGTATATTATGCTAAGCAAAATAAGTCAATCAGAGAAACACAAATATATGATTTCACTCGTGGCATTTAAGATACAAAACAGATGAACATAAGGGAAGGGAAGCAAAAATAATATAAAAACAGAGAGAGGCAAACCATAAGAGACTCTTAAATGCAAAGAGCAAACTCTGCATTTGCTCCAGGGTTTGGGTGCGGGGAAGGGCTAAAGGGGTGAAGGGCATTAAGGAGGACACTTGCTGAGATGAGCACTGGGTGTTACATGTAAGTGATGAATCGCTAAATTCTGTTTCTGAAATAATTATTACACTATATGTTAACTAACTTGGATTTGAATTAAAAAAAAAAAATACAAGCAGAAGACCTGTACACTGAAAACTATTAAGTCATTGCCAAGCTAAAGATCTAAATAAATGGAGAGACAATCCATGTTCAGGTATCAGAAAATTCACTCTAGTTAAGACTGCAGTCCTCTTAATATTGACTTTATTGAATAATAAAGATTCAGTGCAATCCCAATCAAATTCTAAGCAGATTTCCTTTGTAGAAATTGACACACTCATTCAATTTATGTGAAAATACAAAGGAACCAGTATAACCAAGAAAAAAAATCTTGGAAAGGAAAAGGTTGGAGAAATCACATTCTGATTTCAAACTTACTATAAAGCTACTGTAATTGAAAAACATGAAATTCACATAAGAGTAGACATACAAAGATCAATGTACTATATCACATTAAGAGAATGAAGGGAGAAAAATCACATAATCATTTCAATTGATGCAGAAAAGGCATTTGACAAAGTCTAACACCATCATTAAAGGAAAGAAAAACATAAAAAACTTCAATAAATTAGGAAGAGTGCTAGAAAGGGAACTTCCACAACATGAAGTCCATATGTGAAAAATCCACAGCTCACATCAACTCAATGATGAAAGACTGAAAGCTTTTCCTCTAAGATCAGAAGCAAGACTACCAACTACCACCACTTCTGCACTTCTATTGAACATAGCCCAGCAAGTTCTAACCAGACCAATTAGACAAAAGAAAAATTTTTTAATGTAAATTGGAAAGAACTAAAACTATCTTTCGAGTTGGCATGATCACAAAAAACAAAAAACACCCGTTAGAACTAGTAAAATGAATTCAACAAAGTTGTAGGATGCAGCTCAGTTACATTAGCAGCAAAAATATATATGCAAACACTAATAATGAAAAATCTAAAAAGGAAATTAAGAAAATAATTTTATATATTACAGGATCAAAGAGAATAAAATACATGGGAATAAATTTAACCAAGGAAGCAAAGACTTGCACCCTGAAAACTACTGTTGCCACTTCTTACAAAAAAATGAAAAACCCATCCTAAAATTAATATAGAATCTCAAGGGATCCTGAATAGCCAAAATAGTCTTAAAAAGGAAAAAAGTTGGAGAACTCACCCTGATTATTTCAAAACTTAATATAATGGTAGCAATCGGAGTAGTGTGGTATAGGCATAAAGACAGTCTCATAAGGCCAGCAGAATAGAACAGAAAGCCCAGAAATAAACCCTTCCTTATGTCGTCAGTCGATTTTCAACAACAGTGTCAAAACCATTCAGTGAGGGAAAGGAAAGTCTTTTCAATATACTGTGCTGGAAAAACTGGATATCTACATCCAAACTCATGTTTTAAAAAATGGACTCAAAATGGGTAAAAGACCTAATGTAAGGGCTAAACCTATAAAACAGAGGAAAATTGTCATGACTTTGGATTTGGCAATGATTTCTTGGAATTGATACCAAAAGCTAAGTCAACAAATGAAGCAAATTGGACTTCATCAAAATTAAAACTTCTGTGCATCGAAGAACACTATTTTTTTTTTAAATTTTTTTTTTAACGTTTATTTATTTTTGAGACAGAGAGAGACAGAGCATGAACGGGGGATGGTCAGAGAGAGGGAGACACAGAATCTGAAACAGGCTCCAGGCTCCAGGCTCTGAGCTGTCAGTACAGAGCCCGACGCGGGGCTCGAACTCACGGACTGGGAGATCACGACCTGAGCCGAAGTCGGACACTTAACCAACTGAGCCACCCAGGCGCCCCTCGAAGAACACTATTGACAGAGTAAAAAGCAACCCATAAAATGGGGAGAAAATATTTGTAAATCATATATATATATATTTGATAAGTGATTGAAATCCAGAATATATAAAGAACTTACACAACTCAACAATAAAAAACAGCTAAGCTTACAAATGGGTGACTTGAATAGATATTTCTCCAAAGAAGATGGCAAAAAAGCATATGAAAAGATGCTCAATATCAAAGTCATTAGAGAAATGCAAATCAAAACCATGAGAGTTCACAGCCATTTAGATGGCTACTACCAAAAAATGAAAGGAAAATAAGTGTTGGGGGCATGTGGAGAAATTGGAACTCTTGTGCATTGCTGTTAGGAATGTAAAATGGGAGGCCACTGGTAGAAGAGTTTGGTGGTTCTTCAAATGGTTAAACATAAAATTACCACATGATCCAGCAATTCCATTCCTACGTAAATATGCAAAATTCAAAGCAAGGACTCAAGCATATACTGGTTTAACAGTGTTGAAAGCAGCATTATCCACAGTAGCCAAAAGATGGAAACAACCTAAATGTTCCTCAATAGAGGAATGGATAAAGAAAATGTGTGTGTGTGTGTGTGTGTGTGTGTGTGTGTGTGTGTGTGTTTGGCTATGAAAAGGAATGAAGTTCTGATAAATTCTACATATGTGAGTTTTCAAAACATTATGCTAAGTGAAGTAATATAGGCACAAAAGGTTAAATATTGGTATGATTCCATGAGGTATGTAGAATAGGCAAATTCATTGAGACAGAAAGTAGAATAAAGGTTATGAGGAGCTAAGGGAGAAGGGAATGAGGAGTTATTGCTTAATGGTTACAAAATTTGTGTTTTTGGGTAAGGAGTTTTGGAAATAGTGTTGATGATTCCACAGCATAGTGAATATAGTTATTGCCACTCAATTGTACACTTAAAAATTGTTAAAATGAGGGGCACCTGGGTGGCTCAGTTGGTTGGGTGTCTGACTTCAGCTCAGGTCATGATCTCACTGCTTGTGAGTTCGGGCCCTGCGTCGGGTTCTGTGCTGACAGCTCAGAGCCTGGAGCCTGCTTCAGAGTCTGTCTCCATCTCTCTGCCCCTCCCCTGCTCGTGCTCTGTCTCTCTCTCTCTCTCTCTCTCTCTCTAATATAAAAAATAAAACATAAAATTTGTTTTAAATTGTTAAAACGATAATAACGTAAGGCAACTGTGATACAGTCTTTTACTTGACTAAAACAAAGATTTTAGATCTTACAATTAATGCTCAAAGTAGTGTTTCATATAGAAACTAAAGATCAATATACTCTCTCTTAAACCTTGCATCCATGTTTGTGTATTTGTAGGGTTAATGCCTTTGGGAAGTCAAGAATCTTCAGATAGTCTGGCAGCAGAGATTGTTACACCTGAGATAAGGTAAGGAGAATATGACATTCAGTCGTATTGAAACTTACTCCTCTACAGTATAAAAAGGAGTTTCTTACTCATTATTACTAATAATTTCAACATGAACTCAGTATTAAATGTCCATGTTTTCAGCCTGTTAGAAGCTTTCTTCATTTGGCCCAAGAGACATTTTCCCACTTGGGTAGGACAGTATTTCACACATTCACAGCAAACTAATATATCTGTGCTTGGGTATTCTTAGCAGACATTTAGCAGTGAAACCACTTGGCCTAAAGATAAAGGTTATGCCTACCCAACAGCCTGCAAAATAATTAGTCACTAAGATTTATCTGTCTGGGAAAGATATATTACAGTAGACAGACGTATCTTCCCCTCTCTAGTATTCTTCCTTCAGTATTAACTTACAGTTTTATTTAGGGATAGCATTTTTATTTATTTATTTATTTATTTTTAAATTTTTTTTTTCAACGTTTATTTATTTTTGGGACAGAGAGAGACAGAGCATGAATGGGGGAGGGGCAGAGAGAGAGGGAGACACAGAATCGGAAACAGGCTCCAGGCTCTGAGCCATCAGCCCAGAGCCTGACGCGGGGCTCGAACTCACGGACCGCGAGATCGTGACCTGGCTGAAGTCGGACGCTTAACCGACTGCGCCACCCAGGCGCCCCGGGATAGCATTTTTAAAATTCCATTTATTTCAATATATGCCTGCCTTGATGTGTAAGAATGAAAAACTAGGGGAGAGGCACCAAGTATCTGACAGAAGGAGAATGATTAACCCTGTATATTGCATTTACCTTCTTGGGGACTATTTGCCCCCTTTTAAAATTGACACACTGGCCCTTGGGAATGCAAGCTGGTGCAGCCACTCTGGAAGAGAGTATGGAGGTTCCTCAAAAAACTAAAAATAGAACTACCCTACAACCTAGCAATTGCATTACTAGGCATTTATCCACGGGATACAGGTGTGCTGTTTTGAAGGGACACATGCACCCCCGTGTTTATAGCAGCAGTGTCAACAATAGCCAAAGTATGGAAAGAGCCCAAATGTCCATCTATGGATGAATGGATAAAGAAGATGTGGTACATATATACAATGGAGTATTACTCGGCAATCAAAAAGAATGAAATCTTGCCATTTGCAACTACGTGGATGGAACTGGAGGGTATTATGCTAAGTGAAATTAGTCAGAGAAAGACAAAAATCATATGACCTCACTCATATGAGGACTTTAAGAGACAAAACAGATAAACATAAGGGAAGGGAAACAAAAATAAGATAAAAACAGGGAGGGGGACAAAACAGAAGAGACTCATAAATATGGAGAACGGAGGGTTACAGGAGGGGTTGTGGGAGGGGGGATGGGCTAAATGGGTAAGGGGCACTAAGGAATCTACTCCTGAAATCATTGTTGCACTATATGCTAACTAATTTGGATGTAAATTTTAAAAAATAAAAAAACAAGTAAAAAAAAATAAAATAAAATTGACACTGGCCTTGATTCTTCATAAAATCTTTGGGAGGGTATTAAATGAAATGATTGTGTAAGGGTTTCATAAACTTTGAAAGTTACAATAGGCATTCAGTTACTTGTTGAATAAATGAAGACAGTATTTATTGTTGGCATTTATTTAAGGAGGATAAAAAGGAGAATAATGTAGCACCAACACAGGAAGCATCTTATATGCCTTTTCCTTTTCTACCTTCTGATGTGGTACTTTATTATTGGACCAATAAAATTTGTAGAATGAATCTAAATACAGGGCTATATCAAAAAAAAAAAAAAGAAAAACCATAGTTTTTAAGGAAGCTTCTAGATTATGCAGTTGGATTTTTAACCTGAAGAAAAGGAACAATGATAAAGATTCAACAAATAAAATGGCTTTTTTGAGTATGACTCATCACAAAGTCAAATATACTCTGTCTCCAGAAGAGCCATCAAGAAAATGAAAAGGTAAAAGAGATGAAATATAACATTGTATTAGTTTCAGGTGTACAGCATAATGATTTGAAATGTCTATATTGTGAAATGAGCACCACAGTAAGTTCAGTTAACATTCATCACCACACATAATTACAACTTTTTTTTTCTTGTGGTGGTACTTTTGTTTTGAGCAACTTGACGGGATTGTCATATTTTTCTAGAAATTAATCCTAAGGAAATAACCAATAAAGCTGATCGCTTTGATCACATCAAAACTCAAAATTGATAACAAATTCCAAATAATTGTGCATTGATTAAATAGCAATTCATCTGCAGTATGTTGTTTAACATGTCATTTAAAGTGTTATATTTATCATTAAGGTATAATATTTAATGATATGAAAAGATTGTGCAAACTTAAGTATGAATAGCAGATGCAGCTCTGAGAACATGGCTTGTTAACAAGAATACAATTTCACATATTTATAGGAATGGGTGGACTGCATATATTGAAGGCTTTCTTTGTTGAATGTTATGTCTTGACACCAAGTGATTGGTAGTTCAAGAGCATAGCATTAGAGATTATGTTTTTTGATGAGAACTGAAAAACAAATACATAAATTCATTCACAGCTTAAATATTTAAACCAAAAAGGAAATAGAATTTTGAAGTATCGTTCATTACAGTCATGATGTTTGGAGATGCTGTTATCTTCAGATTATCCATTCTGAAAAGAAAGTACTGAAGACCTGAATGTAATGTCTTAGCCAATTACAAGAGCTAAATTCTTTGCGGTATTTTGATTTTCATTTCTGTTCTATGCATTAAATCTGTAACTGTGAATAGCTGGATTTTGGTAACAGTATTGCATCAGTGTACTACATAATCAGCTTTTCTTTTGTTCATTCAGGGAGAAACTTATTCGTCTTCAGCATGAGAATAAGATGTTAAAAATTAACCAAGAGGGTTCAGACAATGAAAAAATTGCCTTATTGCAGAGTCTTCTGGATGATGCAAACCTACGCAAGAATGAACTGGAGACAGAGAATAGGTAAGGATGTATGTAGATGACAGCATTTTGACACAGGTTTTCTCTGTTTTCCTTGATTTTGATTCCCTTAAACAAAGATTTGGATTGTATGTTGAGTAGTGATAATGTGTTATTCCATTTCATTTTAAGAGTACCTTAATCCATTTTTCTGCTTACAGATAGACTTGCATAAAAGTGTTGTGCCTCTTTATAATAGCATTCCCCTCTTTATTTCTTCAAGCAAACTGATACCAAACCCCCCCACCCTTTTCCCTTTCTAGTTACTAATTAAAACCAGAAGATTAAAAAAAAGTCTGTATTAATTCAGTCTTTCACAATTTTAGTTCTATTCATTATCAGAATAATACAGTTTACCCTGTTTTTATAAGCTAATGTGTTGAAGGATCAGTTTTGAGAAAAACAGGATCCATCAGAACTGAATTGACAAGAGTTTTTTTTCTTTTTTTTTTTTCAAACCTGTTATTTCTTGTGACCCTGAAAAGAAGTCATTCATTTTATAAACAATTCAATTATGAGAATTCAGAATCTGGAAATTTAACAAGAAAATCATTATGTAGTCATTCAAAGCAACTGTACAGCAGTAGCTTACTCTGGAAAGAATTACATTTATATTTTGTTGTGACAGTCTTTTAGTTCTTTTCCTTTTTGGAAATGTTTCTTAGATACCAAACATGGTGTCTTTTCCTTTTCTTAGTGTTGTGATATTATGTCATTTTTGAGGGATTTGACATTTTCATTAATGGTTTCATAGTTTGCTTGATATTACAGTTTCTTTATTATGCCTGATTGATTGGGCATTTCCCAGGTGTGAGTCAACAATGTTATGACCATTTTACATGTCCTGCCCTTCTTGGCACTTTAATTTTATTTATTTATTTATTTATTTATTTATTTATTTATTTATTTGTCTATTTATTTATTTAAATGTTTATTTATTTTTGAGAGAGAGAGAGACAGCATGAGCAGAGGAGGGGCAGAGAGAGAGGGAGACACAGAATCCGAAGCAGGCTCCAGGCTCTGTCAGCACAGAGCCTAAGTGGGGCTTGAACTCAAGAACCACAAGAGCATGACCTGAGACAAAGTCAGACGCTTAAACGACTGAGCCACCCAGGCACCCCTGCAGTTTGATTTTTAAAGCTGCTATGGTAAAATCAGCAAAAAGCATAAATAACAGAGTGATTATTAGAGCATAATAAAGCATAAAAAGGAGGACAGTTTTATATCAATTCTTAGAGCATAGAGAATGAATACTTTTTTAAAATACTTAGAAAAAGTTTAGAATGAAAAGTGGAGAAAAGGGACTTGCAGAAAGCAGCTTGGCAATCATGCAGCCCCATGGGTGAGAGCACTTGTGTTCATCTCCATCGTCCTTTGCTTCTGGGCTATATTTTAGCCATCTTTAGTCAGGAAGGTCTTCCCTGTACCCTAATTTTTTTCCAGTGAATCAACACCCATAACTTCCTTTATAATGCTTTGCATTGTTTCTCACAGATCTTATGGCCATTGGTCTTCTCTGATCAGAAAAAAGAACAACTACTTGTCATTTACACAGCATTCATGTTGTAGATGACTGATTGCCTCCCAAGTCCCAATGCCATTTACAGCTGTTTACACTTTAGTATTGTGTTTGTTTCTTTTTTTTAAATCATTTTATTTTATTTTTTTCATTATGATCAGTTCACTCCATCCCCACACCCACCTCCCCTCTAGTAACCATCAGTTTGTTCCTTATAGTTAAGAGTCTGTTTCTTGTTTTGTCTCTCTCTTTTTTCCTTTCTTTTGCTCGTTTGTTTCTTAAATTCTTTTTTTTTTAATGTGTATTTATTTTTGAGAGGTAGTGTGTGAGAGTGGGGGAGGGGCAGAGGGAGAGGGAGAGAGGGAATCCCAAGCAGGCTCCATGCTGTCAGCACCAAGCCCGACACAGGGCTTGAACCCATGAACCCACTAACTGTGAGATCATCATCTGAGCCAAAATCAAGTGTTCAGACACCCAACCCACTGAGCCAGCCAGCCAGGCACCTCTTATTTCTTAAATTCTACATATGAATGAGTTCATATGGTATTTGTCTTTCTCTGAGTGACTTATTTTGTTTAATATTATACTCTAGCTCTATCTTGTTGCAAATGGCAAGATTTCATTCTTTTTTATGCTTAAATAATATTCCAGTGTGCGTGTGCATGTGTGTGTGTGTGAATACATCTTCTTTATTCATCTTTTGATGGACACTTGGACTGCTTACATGGTTTGGCTGTTGTAAATAATGCTGCAGTAAACATAAGGATACATGTATCCTGTTAAATTAGTGTTTTTGTATTTTGGGGGTAAATATCTGGTAGAGCGACTACTGGATCATAAGGAAGTTCTATTTTAAAATTTTTGAGGAATCTCCATGCTGTTTTCCACAGTGGCTGTGCCAGTTTGCATTCCCACCAATAGTGCAAGTGTTCCTTTTTTTCCAGCTCCTTGCCAACACTTTTTTCCTGTGTCTTTGATTTTAGCCATTATGATATTGTAGTTTTGATTTGCATTTCCTTAATGATGAGTGATGTTGAACATCTTGTCCTGTGTCTGTTGGCCATCTGTATGTCTTCTTTGGATAAATGTCTATGTTTTCCACCCATTTTTTAGTTGGGCTATTTGGGGTTTTGGTTGTTGAGTTGTGTACGTTCTTTATATATTTTGGATACTAGCCCTTTATTGGATATGGTATCTGAAAATATCTTCTCCCATTCCATAGGTTACCTTTTAGTTTTGTTGATTGTTTGCTTTGCTATGCACAAACTTTCTATTTTGATGTGGTCCCAATAGTTTGTTTTCTTTGCCTCAGGAGACGCATCTACAAAAGTGTTGCTACAGCTAATGTCAGAAAAATTACTGCCTGTGCTCTCTTCAAGGATTTTTATGGTTTCAGGTCTCACAGTTAGGTCTTTAATCCATTTTGAGTTTATTTTTGTGTATGGTATAAGAAAGTGGTCAGGTTTGGGTGCCTGGGTGGCTCAGTCAGTTAAGCGTCTGACTTCAGCTCAGGTTATGATCTCACACTCTGGGAGTTCGAGCCTTGCGTCAGCCTCTGTGCTGACAGCTCAAAGCCTGGATCTCACTTCAGATTGTGTGTCTCCCCCTTTCTCTGCCCCTCCCCTGCTCATGCTCTCTCTGTCTCTCTGTCTCTGTCTCAAATATAAATAAAAACATTTAAAAAAAATTTTTTTTTAAGTGGTCAAGTTTCGTTCTTTTGCATGTGGCTGTCCATTTTTCCCAACACCATTTGTTGAAGATTAAATGACCATATAATTGTGGGTTTATTTCTGAGTTTTCTGATCTATTTTGTGTATTTTTATGCCAGTACCATAAAGTTTTAATTACTGCTGTTTTATAATGTAACTTGAAATCTGGAATTGTGATACCTCCAGATTTTTCTTTTTTAAGATTGCTTTGGCTACTCAAGGTCTTCTGTGGCTCCATACAAATTTTAGGATTTTTTTTTAGTTCTATGAAAAATGCTATTGGCATTTTTTTTTTTTTAATTTTTTTTTTTCAACGTTTATTTATTTTTGGGACAGAGAGAGACAGAGCATGAACGGGGGAGGGGCAGAGAGAGAGGGAGACACAGAATCGGAAACAGGCTCCAGGCTCCGAGCCATCAGCCCAGAGCCTGACGCGGGGCTCGAACTCACGGACCGCGAGATCGTGACCTGGCTGAAGTCGGACGCTTAACCGACTGCGCCACCCAGGCGCCCCACTATTGGCATTTTTGATAGGGATTGCATTAAATATGTAGACTGATTTGGATAATACAGACATTTTAACAATGTTCTTCCTTTTAAAAAAAATTTTTTTTAAACATTTATTCATTTTTGAGAGACAGAGACAGCGTGAGTGTCGGGATGGGGGCAGAGAGAGAGGATGACACAGAATCTGAAGCAGGCTCCAGGCTCTGAGCTGTCAGCACAGAGCCCTACGTGATCTCACAAGATCATGACATGAGCCAAAGTCGGACACTTAACCGACTGAGCCACCCAGGCGCCCCAACAATATTTTTTTTCCCAATCCATGAGCATAAAATGTTTCTCCGTTTCTTTACTTCATATTAAATTTCTTTCATCAGTATTTTACAGGTCTTTCACCTCTGGTTAAGTTTATTCCTAGATATTTTATTGTTTTTGGCGCAGTTGTAAATGAGATTGTTTTCTTAATTTCTTTTTCTGCTGCTCTATTATTACTGTATAGGAATGCAATAGATTTCTGTATCTTGACTTTGTATCCTGCGAATGAATTTTTTTTTATCAGTTCTAGTCATTTTTTGGTGGAGTTTTCTATAAGTGGTACCATGTCAAGTGCAAATAGTGAGAATTTTACCTCTTCCTTACCAATTTGGATGCCTTTTATTTCTTCATGTTGTCTGATTGGTGTGGCTCAGATTTTCAGTACTATATTGAATAAAAGTACTGAGAGTGGACATTCTTGTCTTGTTCCAGACTTTAGGGGAAAAGCTCTGTTTTTCACCATTGAATATGATGTTGGCTGTGGATGTTTCATATAAGGTCTTTATTATCTTGAGGTATGCTCCCTGTGGATCTACTTTGCAGAGGGTTTTTAATGTGTTAATGGATTTAGTTTCCTGATACTTTGTTGAAGATTTTTGCATCTATATTCCTAAGAGATATTGGCCTATGGTTCTCTTTTTTTGTGGTGTCATTATCAGGTTTTGGTATGATCAGGGTGATGCTGGCCTCATGGAATGAATTTGGAAGTTTTCCTTTCTCTTGTATTTTTTGGAATAGTTTGAGAAGGATAGGTATTAATTTCTCTAAATGTTTGGTAAAATTCATCTGTGAAGCCATCTGGTCCTGGACTTGTTTCTTGGGAGTTTTTTGATTACTGATTTAATTTCATTGTTAGTAATTGGTCTGCTCAAATATTCTATTCCTGCTTTAGTTTTGGTAGGTTACATGTTTTCCAGGAATTATCCATTTCTTCCAAGTTGTCCAATTTATTAGCATGTAGCTTCTCGTATAATACTGTTAAAATTGTTTGTATTTCTGTCATGGTCATTATTATTTCTCCTCTTTCATTAGTGATTTTATTTATTTGGATCCTCTCTCTTTTGTAATAAGTGGCTACAGGTTTATCAAATTTGTTGATAGTTTCAAAGAACCAGCTTTTGGCTTCACTGATATGTTCTAATGGATTTTTTTTTTTTTTAAGTTTCTATATAACTTCTATCTGCCCTAATCATTATCATTTCATTCCACTTGCTGAGTTTGGGTTTTGTTTGTTCTTCTTTTTCTACTTCCTTTAGGGATACGATTAGATTGTTTATTTGAGATTTTTCTTCTTGATGTAGGCCTGTATTGCCGTAAACTTCCTTCTTAGAACCACTTTTGCTGCATCCCAAAGATTTTGGACTATTGTGTTTTCATTTTCATTTGTTTCCATGTTAAGTTTTGATTTCTTTGATTTCTTGGTTGACCCATTCATCGTTTAGTAGCATGTATTTATGCTCTTTGCAGATTTTTTTCTTGTGGTTGATTTCTAGTTTCATAGCATTATATTCAGAAAAGATGCATGATATGACTTCGATTTTGTTGAATTGGTTAAGAGATTTGTTTTGTGGCCAAATATGTGATCTGTTCTGGAGAATGTTTCATGTGCACTTGAAAAGAATGTATATTTTACTGTTATTTTGGAATGTTTTGAATATTAAATCTAGTCTAGTATGTCATTCAAGCCACTGTTTCCTTCTTGATTTTCTTTTTTTTAAATTTTTTTTTTTTCAACGTTTATTTATTTTTGGGACAGAGAGAGACAGAACATGAACGGGGGAGGGGCAGAGAGAGAGGGAGACACAGAATCGGAAACAGGCTCCAGGCTCCGAGCCATCAGCCCAGAGCCCGACGCGGGGCTCGAACTCACGGACCGCGAGATCGTGACCTGGCTGAAGTCGGACGCTTAACCGACTGCGCCACCCAGGCGCCCCATCCTTCTTGATTTTCTAAGTGGTTGGTCTGTCCATTGATGGAAGTGAGGTGTTAAAGTCCTCTACTATTATTGTATTACTACAGATTAGTTCCTTTATGTTTGTTAGTAATTGTTTTATGTATTTGGGTGTTCCCATGTTTCATGCATAAATATTTACAGTTGTTATATCCTTTTGTTGGATCATCCCTTTTTTATTATCTTATAGTCTCTCTCTGTCTCTTATTGCAGTCTTTCTTTTAAAGTCTACTTGTGGGGCGCCTGGGTGGCTCAGTTGGTTAAGTGGCCGACTTCGGCTCAGGTCATGATCTTCCAGTCCGTGAGTTCGAGCCCCGCGTCAGGCTCTGTGCTGACAGCTCAGAGCCTGGAGCCTGTTTCAGATTCTGTGTCTCCCTCTCTCTGACCCTCCCCTGTTCATGCTCTGTCTCTCCCTGTCTCAAAATAAATAAAACGTTAAAAAAATAATAATAATAAAGTCTACTTTGTGTTTTAGAAGTATTGCTTCCCTGGCTTTCTTTTGACATCCATTTGCATGATGAATGTTTCTCTGTCCCCTCACTTTCAATCTGCTGGTGTCTTGAGGTGTGAAATGAGTCTCCTATAGGCAGCATATAGATGAGTCTTGTTTTTTTATCCACTCTGTCACCCTGTGTGGTTTGGAGCATTTAGTCCATTTACATTCAACGTAATTATTGATAGATTTGTGTCTGTTGTCATTTTGTTACTTGTTTTGTGGTTGTGTCTATAGTTTTTCTCTGATCCTTGTTCTCTTTCATCATTTATTGGCTTTCTGTAGTGATATACTTGGATTCTTTTCTCTTTATTCTTTGCATATTTATTACTGGTTTTTGATTTGTGGTTACCTTTAAGTTTGTATATAACATCTTCTGTATATAGCAGTCTATCTTAAGTTGATGGTCGCTTAAATTTAAACCCATTCTTTATTCCTCTGCTCCTTGTTTTAGGTATATAGTGTCATATTTTGCATCCTTTTCTTTTATGAATCCCTTCACTGATTTTTATAAAAACATTTATTTTTCCTACTTTTGTGTTTTTTACTTTTCATATTCCTTTATGATCTTTCCTTTCCAAAGAATCCCCTTCAGTATTTCTTATAGGGCTGGTTTAGTGGTCATGAACTCTTTTAGTTTTTGTTTGAGAAACTCTTTCTGTCACCTATTCTGAATGATAGCCTTGCTGGATAGAGTATTCTTGGCTGCAGATTTTTCCCTTTCAGCACTTAAAATATATCATGCCACCCCTTCTAGCCTGCAAAGTTTCTGTTAAAAAATCCACTGATAGCCTTGTGGGGTTTCCTTTATGTAACTGTCTTTTCTCTTACTGCTTTTAAATTTTTTTCTTTATCTCTGCTTTTTGCCATTATATTACTATGCGTCTTGGTGTGAACTTTTTTGGGGTTGAATTTTAGGGGGAATCTCTGTGCTTCCTGGATCTGGATGTTAGTTTCCTTCCCCAGATTGGGGAAGTTTTCAGCTATTATGTCTTCAAATAAATTGTCTGCCCCCTTATCTCTCTCTTCTTCTTCTGAGATCCCTATAATGTGGATGTTATGTTTGATGGAGTCACTGAGTTCCCTGTGACTATTCTCCATTTGCTTAATTTTCTTTCCTCTCGTTTGCTTAGCTTGGTTATTTCCCATTACTGTGTCTTTCAAGTCATCTAGCCTGCTATTTATTCCATCAAGTGTATTTTTAATTTCATTTATTGTATACTTCATCTCTGATTAGTCATTTTTTTAAAAAAAGTTTATTTTGAGAGAGAATCCCAAGCAGGCTCCATGCTGTCAGCACAGAGCCCCGCACAGGGCTCGATCCCACCACCTTCCAGATAATGACCTAACGTGAAATCAAGAGTCAGATACTTAACTGATTGAGCCACCCAGACACCCTTCTGATAAGTCATTTTTTTATCTCTTTGTTAAGGGTCTCACTGATGTCCTCCATGCTTTTCTCAAGTCCAGTGAATATCTTTATGATCATTACCTTAAATTCCCTATCAGGCATATTATATGTGTCTACTTTGCTTTGGTCTCTTGCTGTGGTGTGGTCCTGTTCTTACATTTGGGAAACATTTCTCTGTCTTCTCATTTCATTTTGTTTTCTGTGTCTGTTTTTGTTCAGAAAGTCAGCTACTCCTCTTACTTTTAATGATAATAGCCTTATGAAGAAGAGGTCCTGTGGTGCCTTGCAGTGCAGTGTCCCCTGTTCCCCAGGGCTTGGCACTTCAAGGAGTCTTTTGTGTGTACCCTGCTGTTGTGTCTTGACCTTTTTGTCCTTCAGTCATTTGTCTTGTAGAGGCTCTCTTTGCATATTGTGGGCAGTGTTTGGTCCCCAGCAGGGGTGGGGTGCATTTTAATGTGCAATGGTGTGCTTGGAAAATGAGACCTGCCCCACAAAACATGTGGGTTGGGAGATGTGGTGTTGGCAGGGTTTGCACTATCTTCTGGGGGAAGGGGACCTACAGTGTTGGGAGGGACTAAGGGGAGCATGACTGGGAAGGGCAGAACATCAGGAGCAGTGCTTGGTGCGAAGAAATTAGGTAGGAGTGGTGATGTGTGTTTATGTTCTGGGACAGGGAAAGGGAAATGGTGACTACCAGCTCCTTGTTCCTGGAGGGGTGTCTGCGTGATCCGTGTCTCTCTAGGCCACATTCTGAGATGGACAAATCACTCTCCCTCTCATCTGCCCTCAAACTGCTGGTTCTCTGCTGTATTTACTTACACTGCTGTTGGTCATGCTGTCTGTTTACAGACTGGGGCACCACTTCCTAATGCACTCAGGTCTCTACCAGAACCAAGCTCACCAGTTTTTAAAATTCCAGGCTTTAAGTCCTGCTGGTTTTAAGAACTCATAAAATTTGGCCCCTCTAACTTTCAAAGTCAAATATTTTGAAAGTCTGTTTTCTGCTCTTTCTGGCTCCCTCCCCGCCACAGACAGTCATGGTCTGTTTCACTCCCAGACCGTGGCTTTGCCCTTGCCACCTTCTTCCATGTGGCCTCTTCCCTACCTTTAGTTGTGAAGTTTGTTCTGCCAGTCCTTGGGTCATTTTCTAGGTTATTTACACTGATGTGAATGTTACCTAGTTGTAGCTGTGGGCCACAATGAGCTTAGTCATGGTCCTCCTACTCTGCCATTTTCCTAGCAGAACTATTTCCTGAATTACAGTACTGATAACTTACATTTATAGTATGACCATCTGTAACCTATAACAATAATAATATTAATAATAGCAGTTAATGTTTATTAGCTTTTGTCTGTTCCAAACATTGTGCTATTTATTTTAAATATGTAGTCTTATCTTTATTAAAGTTTTATTGGTGAGGGAATTTGGGCTTAGACCCAGGCTGCCTGAATTCAGAGCCTCTATCTAATCCTGCCTTCCTTCCTTCCTTCCTTCCTTCCTTCCTTCCTTCCTTCCTTCTTTCCTTACTTCCTCTTTCTCTTTCCCTTCCTTTCCCTTCCCCTTCTTCTCCCTCTCCCTTCCTTCCCTTCCTGCCTTTCTTTTTTAAAAGATTTTATTTAAAAAAAATAATAAAAATAAAAGATTTTATTTTTAAGCAATCTCTATACCCACTGTGGGGCTTGAAGTCACAACCCAAGATCAAGAGCTGCAGGCTCCATTGACTGAGCTAGCCAGGCACCCCATCCATACTCTTTCTTGCCAAGTAATCTTTTTCCGTGTTTGCAAAACTTATTTTTTCTTTCTCCTGCAGAGCATTTTTTTCTCTTCAGGATTAGTTAGTTCTTACTGAGTTTAATAAGTAAGTAGATGACCTTGTCTCTAACTTAATCTCTTACAAGCATACAGCATTAGACTAGTACAAAGAAACTTGAGTTCCACGGAATCTTTTAACTTAAACACAATTTGTTCAGCACCGGTACATTGTCTGTCAGAAGGAAAGGTTTATAGTAAACCTCCAAAGTCCTTTCCAATTAGTTTTCTCAGCAAGTTGGCATTTTAAAAATCTGTAATACCTGCTGACCCTCACTCAGGGAGCTTTCTCAAAGCATACGTGACCTTGTTCCCTTCCTGCCCAGAGTATATTGTGATTACAAGCTCATCCTCTTTCTGTACACCCTTGAAAATTATATGTAAATAGATTTTAATTAATATGTTAACTAAACTTCTGAAGGGGGAGAAAATAAGTAGAAGCAATTCACACTTATAGAGTGCCTGCTCTGTACAGGTACTGCACTAGACACTATATAATACCTTACTTTTCTGAACAGCACCATGAAGTAGGTATTAGAGTCCTCATTTATTTTGGCTTTTTGAAGTTTGCATTTTTTTGAAAAAAGGTGAGCTCATATGTTTACATAGCTTCATACTTGTATGTGTGTAAATACTTCACACTTTTGTTTGTTTATTCCCCATTAATGTTTGGGGTATTTGCTTGTCTATTCCCCATTACTGAAAATTTGTGTCAAATACTTCCAAGGAACATCTTGGTAGACTTATTATATATGGCATTTACCAAGGCCTAATAGGCTTACAGTATTTGTTGACTAAATAATTTCAAAAATGGCCAAATGGATGGTTGAAATACTCTAATGGTTTGAAATATATTTCCATATTACTTTCTGAAAAGATTGAACAAAGTTACAGTGTCACTAGTAATGTATTTGTATATCTCCCCATATTGAATATGGATTTTCAGATAATTCCTTCACTATTTAAAAAACACCGAGGGGTGCCGGCGTGGTTCAATTGGTAAAGCATCCAACTCTTGATCTCAGGTCAAGATCTCACGATCTTAGGTTGTGATTGCACAGTTATGGAGCATGGAGCCTGCTTGGGATTCTTCCTCTCCTTCTTGCTCTGCTCCTTCCCCCCCAAAAATAAATAAACTTTAAGAAAATAAATAAAATAAATAGCACCTAGATTTTCTGTTCCTTGATGTGAAAAACATTAGTTATTATCATAGATTTGATTGAATTTTCAATGTGATTGTCACTAATTATAGAACTGTAACATTTATGGGAAGAATTTCTTACAGTTTGTTTAGTAAAAAAAAAAAAATGCTTATTGAATTTTCTGGCTGTTTAGATTCTAAATGTTCATTGCCCTGTTTTGTCCTTAATTTGAGATAGTCTGGCTTCTACCATTCCACTAAAGTATTTCCTACTAAAATAACCAGTCATCTTGTAAATGGCCAATCCAGTGGGAGCATTCAAAATTTTATCTTTCCTCGTGTCTGTTGTATTCATTGCTGTTGATCATCCTCCCCTTCCTTAAACTTTTTAAAGTTTCAGTTAAAATACCTCTCTTATGTTTCTCCTACTTCTCTTCAGGGTGATGTTTCTCTTACTACCCTCTGGTTGGTGATCTGCCATGGACCATCTTTGTTCCTCTTTTCTACTCTTCTTTACATTCTTTCTAATCGATATTATTTTTGTTCAAGGCTTCTGTTAACTCCAAATGGCTCTCACATCTATCTTTTCAAGTCAGATTTCTCTTTGTGCTTCAGATGCAGAGATACAGCTGTTTGACAGATAACTCAAGGTGCTGCATTTTCAACAACTACAAAATGAGCTTACCTTCATTTAGCAACCTGCTTCTCCTATATTCTCCTTCTCAGTAAATGTTTTCCAAAAGCTCAAACCAGAATTCTGAGTGTTATTTTTTAATCCTTGTATTCTTTTGCCTTTTAGATATATTTCATCCTTGTTCCCTCCTCTTTCAGGCATATTTAGTAATAATTGTAGTAGTCTCCTTCCGGTCTTCATGCCTTCACTTTGACCTTTTTAATAACATCTTCCATCCTTAAATCAATGTTATCTTTGTAAACTATTTTTGATTAAGTCTCACCCTCTGGCAATCCTTCAAAGATTCCAAGGAGGAATCCCAAGACCTAGAGAACCAGGCTGGTATACTGAGTGTTGCATCATAATGACTTAGAGGATGTATGAGGTCCAGAATCAACATTCTTAAAGGCGGAGTTATTCAGCCAGATTTTAGGCCAGATCATAGGATAAGTTCTAAATACACATTTCATGTAAGGCTGTACTCAACAACCTCTCCTCTTCTCTGGTTTCATCTAGCCATTGTTCCCCTCATAGATATGCCATTCTTAAGGAATTTTTTTTATTATCTATTTTAATTTTAACTTTACCTATTTTAATTTTAATTTTAATTTTAAGTAGACTCCAGATCTAATGTGGGGCTTAACTCACAACCCTGAGATCAAGAGTCACACACAGTACCAACTGAATGACACCCCCATACTTAAACAATATTGGGGAGGGGGACACCGGGGTGGCTCAGTCAGTTAAGCATCTGACTTTGGCTCAGGTCATGATCATGATCTGATGGTTTGTGAGTTGGAGCCCCACGTCCAGCTCTATGTTGACAGCTCAGAACCTGGAGCCTACTTTGGATTATGTGTCTCCCTTTCTTATGGCCCCTCCCCCTGCTCGCACTCTGTCTCTCTCTCTCTCTCTCAAAAATAAATAAACATTGAAAAAAAATAGAATTTTTTTTTAAATTTTAAGTAGGCTCTAGACATGCCATTTTTGAACTCACTGTGTCCCCTCATATTTCTGTGTGCTTTGGACATGATGAATTCTGTCTTAAATCCCCTTTCCATCCTTAATCACTTAAGTGTTTTATTTATTGTTCTAGTCTCAGTTCAGTCAAGCCTAACTCCCCCATACAATTAGATTTAATTCTTGCTGCTTTGAGCAATCATTATTCTTTTTTGTACCTCTGTGTGATATGTTAAGGTATTTATCTTGTATTTTAACATTTTGCTTCCCCACTAAATTCCTTGAGTACAGGGATCTTTTAACACCATGCTGAGCATGGTGCATGACACATAGTGGGAATAAACATGTATTGAAGTGAATTTCAGATAATTAGATATGCATAAGTATACTGGTATGACAAGATATGTCCACTAAAATACCATATTTGAAATCATCATAGAAATTTCAAGTAAGGGGCACCTGGGTGGCTCAGTCATTAAGTGTCTGAGTTTGTTGCTCAGGTCACAGTCTCATGGTTCATGAGTTTGAGCCCTGCATCAGGCTGTCTGCTGTCAGTGTGGAGCCTGCTTTGGATCCTCTGTACCCCTCTCTCTGCCCCTCCCTCACTTATGCACAAACACTCTTTCTCAAAAATAAACTTTTTTTTTTTAATTTCAAGTAAAACAAAAAATAATCTTAACAGTGAGCTGCACTACTATCTTAGCTTTGTGTTGCTAATTATACTGTGTCTCTAACCAATATGAAAACCAAGGGAGAAGGTATAAGTAAGTCTGAACTTGACAAATTAATATATGTTTGATTTCTAGGCTGGTGAATCAAAGACTTCTGGAAGTACAGTCACAAGTTGAAGAACTGCAAAAATCTTTACAGGATCAAGGCTCAAAAGCAGAAGATGTAAGTTTTAATGTGAACTGAGCATGGTCCAAAAGTTTCACAATGTTAAGAAAAGCTATAACTTTTTTTTTTTTTATGGTCTCTGTCAAAATAATTTATAATTATATTCGTTATAGAAAAAAACAACAACAGTGTTTTCCTTTTACTAATGTTCCTTGTGAAAAGGACCAGACAGTACTTCATTGTCTGTTTTGGAATCCTTCTGCTGGGAATTAGAAGTTTATTTGTAGTTATTAACTAAGGAATTCACTTCGTGGGGTTTTTGTTTGTTTGATTTACAGAGTAGAGAAGCTAGGATTTTTTTTTTTTTAAGTTTTTATTTATTTATTCATTTAAGTTGCCTCTATACCCATCGTGGGGCTCAAACTCACGACTCTGAGAACTAGAGTCACATGCTCTTCCGACTGAGCAAGCCAGGCTCCCTGAGGCTTTGTGTTTTAAATGTACTCCTCTCAGTATTCAGAGTACAGGGTTTTTCCCTCTGGTCAACAACAACAAAAACGCTGTACAAATTTAGTATGTTCAAATAGAAATTTTTTTTTTTAATTTTTTTTTTTAACGTTTATTTATTTTTGAGACAGAGCATGAACAGGGGAGGGGCAGAGAGAGGGAGACACAGAATCTGAAACGGGCTCCAGGCTCTGAGCTGTCAGCACAGAGCCCGATGCGGGGCTCGAACCCACGGACCGTGAAATCATGACCTGAGCCGAAGTCGGACGCTTAACCGACTGAGCCACCCAGATGCCCCAGAAATTTTTATGTATAATTGATATTTTTAAAAATAGTGTTATTCCTAGAAATAACCACCTCTGGATTTCTGAATCCCTCTTACTATCCCCAGCACTGCCCCACTCAATATAAGTTCACTGACCTTCTTTTTATATTCTCTTATGCAGAGTACTGCATGTCTGTCATAGCCTTGCCTGCTTGAATGGCACGCTCACACTAGAATATCGTAAATGCATTAAGCCAGGAACTAGATGGACTTTCATCTTCTCATGCTCACTGTCTATCACAGTGCTTCTGTAGCACATAATAGTCAGTCTCTGATGAAAGTGCAAATAAATTAAATTTTCCACATCTTTTACATTTAATAAGCAGTATACAGTAGAATTACAACAATAAAGTATTCAAAAATAGTTTAATCTTTGCTTCAGTCAGTTCTTTTTTATTATTGCTGGTATAATTTGCTATAAACTCTGGCCTTTGAGTATAAACCTACACAGTTGCTTCCATTGGTAGTCTTTTTGGAGAATGTCAGAACTACCGATCTATCATTTCTTTCCAGCCTTATAAATATAAGAGGGCATAAAAACAAAAGGAACCAAAAAAGGGGTATTAAATCTGTATATTACTCAAAACCTCCAAATATTAGATACAAAAAGCTCATTATTGACCTAATTTTAGGAGTTTCATAAACATGTATCTGTCTTCTATTGACAGTACCCTCTAAGATCGGTGGTTTTAGTTTATCCTTTAATTAATGTGTTGATAGTCTTTCTTAGATCCCAGATTGATTCCTAGTTCCTAAAACTGTAACCAGCATCCAACCTACCTTATTCCCTTATTAAAATAGAACTAGTTTGAAATGTCATAAACATACTTGATTAAACATACTTTTAATCCAGAATGCTAAACCAGGAAGAGGTGAAGCAAAACCACCATTAGTGTATTAAAGTATTAGGAAGCCCAGCTAAGTTCTTAGAGATGAACCAAAGTGATTTCTTCAGTGAAATCACTGGGTCCCTTAAACTGAGGTAAATGTAGACTTTGTTTTGGTCTCTAAAACTTTGAGGAGACTTTTTGTTGATTTGTTATGGTAGAAAGGGGAAGGGCATGTGGTACATAGGAAGTAAGAGTGGCAGAACATCAGTATTAGCTCTACTTTAGTGTTATAGCGATAGCCATTGTACAGGCTTGATTCTCTTACTCAGAGACACAGAGGAAATTCATTCTGTAAAAAATAATTTTGTGTAGCCTGATTTAGATATCACTGTGGTAAGCAAATCTAATTAAATATGCTCTGTGCCATCACTTTAAGAGAACATATTTCAGAAGTGAGATCCTGGCCCTAAAAGTACTATTTGCATAAGTTAGTCCATTTATTTGACTGCCCAGATTCTAAATGTCTTGCTCTAAATTCTTAGATATTTCCTCAGAGTTCCTATTCCAATAGGAACTTTCTCTGATAGGCCTCAAAATGGTGTGGAGAAAGTATGTGGTTCTTTCCCCCAGCAAATGTTTGATGCTTTCATCTTCTCTTTCACTACCTTACGGCATTGCGTCTCCAGAGTATGTAGTATGTAGGACAACCTGCCCAGTGGAACTGGTCCTCTCTGGAGAACATTATAATTCCTGCCTATTTCTGTTATCAAAAGCACAGTCCTTTCATGTGACCTTAAGTCAGAGTAGGATGGTTTACACATTTTTATTATTATTTTTATGTCATTTATTTTTAGCATGGAAGCAGAAAAACATTGTTATATCCAGTCATATGGATAATTTGAGCTAGCCACATTGTATAAAACTCCAGAGAACGAGACAGGATGAGGACACCATAGAAGAAAGAAAACTGTACATTTTTGAAAAAAAAAATGCATAACTTTTACTTCTATTCATGAATTACTAAATCGTTCCTTCTATTGGCTGCTGTGTTTGCTTCATACTAATATGTCCTCTCTGTCTCTTGGCATGGTTTCTGCTCAAAAGGCTATTGTAAGTATGGCTTCCTATTCATTTCTATATATTGAGCAACTTTTTGATTTATGTACATTCTCTTCCATCACAGTTGATGGTATTAAATTTTTAAGTGATGCAAATTTTATGGAAAATGAATATACCAATATTATTGCCTTATAGGTTTATGCCCTTTACACTTAAGATATTTAAGAGGATATTGAAAACAAGTCAAACCAAAAAACCTCTGCTCTTATTTTTTTACCATCCCACTTCTGTTCTACCCCCTTTTATAAATCACATTGAAGCTATTTTCCTATGGCAAATAGTAACTGGCCTCCTGCCACTACTTTAATAGTAACAGTCTTTAGTGGAGAAGTGCTGGAGCATCGAAAACATGGAAGTAAAGACCATGTATAAACTTTGGAGTCTGGCCGACCTGGGTGTTAATTTTGGGTCTGCCACTTGAAATCACTGAATGTCTCCCCAGTCTTACCTCCCTCACCTATAATATGGGGCTAACATTGCTCACATTGTGAGATTAACATGAGACTGCGTGCGACAGTCTGTACACAGTACACACTATACACAGTGTCTAGTATATTAACCATTCATGAGGTAATTATTGTGTATTATCTCAGTTAAAACTAATTTTGCTAAATTCCAGTCAAAACACAAATGCAAAGTTGTAGTTAAAGTATTTAGAAAATATGTTCACTTTACTCTCTGTACTAAAGAAGGAACAAGCAATAATTGAAAGTTAATAGGTTAGTCCCTTTTTTTTATATTTGGGGGAAGCACTGATAGAGGACCTTATAGTCCACTGATCTTGCTCTAGTTAATATACTGAGCAAAGAAGCGAATTGGATAAATTCCAGAGCTGTGTTACAATGGACTTGAATGAATAATTATAGTAATCGTTATTAATTAAGGTGACTGAAAATCAAAGAACTTAATGTGAGGTTTTTTCGCCCCTCACTGCTGCTATTGGCTGATTGGACAGTTTGTTTTATAAGCTGGGTTTGTTTTATTAACTGGGTTTGGCTGAATTTATCTCAAAATGGAATGTTTGATAGAATTCATTAATAATATGTGCCCTACAAGTATAATGAAACCTAGTGGTCCTATGTAGAATGCCATTATTTTTTGTTTTTAGGTCAATTCTGATCTGCTTTTTAGGAGAATTTTTAAAAAATACTCAGCCAAAGCCGTGTTCTTCAGTCCATTAAATTCTGTGCATATGCCATCCTTCACATTCCCATACCATCACATAAATTATTTGTGTGCATATTCAGAAATCTCGGAGTGAGTCAGTATTTATGGAAGTTAATCCCAGTATCTATCATGATACAAGGAAATTATACAGTAGATAAAGAATATGTTAGGGAAAAATCTGTTATTGGGTGTTTTTTTTTAATGTTTATTTATTTTTGAAAGAGAGAGAGAGAGAATGCATGTACGCAGGCAAGGAAGAGGCAGAGAAAGAGGGAGACAGAGGATCCAAAGTAGGCTCTACACTGACAACAGAGAGCCCCATGTGGGGCTTGAACTCATGAACCATGAGATCATGACCTTAGCCAAAGTCAGATACTTAACCGACTTAGCCACATGCCCTGGGAAAAAATCTATTAGAGTTACTAGAGTTCTAGCTACCTGCCTGTTGACTCCAAGAATATTAGGTCTATATATAAATGGTCTTCTCAGTCATTTCCTCCTGACCCTCATGACTATAGAGATTTCAGATATGCAGTTCCTGGGTATTTTATACCAATTGCTATCAATCAGGGGCTGCTCTCTCTCTAACCAAAAAGAAATAGACCTAGGTACATTGTGTGTTTTGAGCTCTTTGACAAGAGAACTTACTGAGAATTTATTCAGAGTTGGTTACTACTGTACTCTTTATTTTAAAAAAATAATTTATTAGTTAAAATGTTAAATAAACTTCTTTATTTTCCATTTTCAGTCAGTTCTTCTAAAAAAGAAGCTTGAAGAACATCTGTAAGTATAAAAGCTGTTGAGTCTCATTATCCTATTTTCTAGTGAAATAGAAGTATTTTGTTAGATGGTTATGGAGTGTCTAGGCCATGGCACAGGTGGCCCCTGAAGATAAGGGAAATTATAAGACATGTTAATAGTGTCTAAAGGGTCATCTCAACCCAAGGTCCTTAAATCAAAGCAATTACTGCTTTAGAACTGTTTTCTCAAATAAGATTCCTGGGTTTTACATCTTTGTGATAGTATTTATAACTAACTATAGTGAGGAGTTTGAGACAGTCTAGATCAGGAGGCAGAAACCTTTTTCTGTGGCCATGGTCTGTGCCACAACCACTTAGCTTTGTAATCTGAAAGCAGCCATAGACTGACTATAAACTGATGTGACTATTCCAATAAAACTTTATACTAAAACAGGCAGCAGGCTGAATTTGGCCCACAGACTGTAGTTTGCCAGCCCTAGAGTATAGCCAGCTGAATCTTTCTTTTGAAGTAAAGTTTTAAAGTAGTGCAAAGCTATCAGTAGCAGATTTGCAAACATATCCTTCAATTGCAAATACATCTGAAAATGACTTTTTAATCTAAAGATGAAATAAATTTTTTCAAAAATGTTTTGTTTATTTATTTATTTTGAGAGAGAGCCAGCGAGCAGGGGAGGGACAGAGAGAGAGGAAGAGAGAGAATCCCAAGCAGGCTCTGCACTGTCAGCGCAGAGCACGATGTGGGGCTTGAACTCACAAACCGTGATATCATAACCTGAGCTGAAATGAAGAATTGGAAGTGTAACCATCTGAGCCACCCAGGCACCTCCAATTTTTTTTTTAACATGTGAAAAGTGAGATAATCCTAGCAATGGACACTTGCTGGCAAGTCTAACAACGGGCAGATTCTTAATGTACTAGTAGACAGAAAATGGTACCTTCTAGCCATTGTGAGGTTACCTAGAGCCTGAATTCTGTCCTTTTCTTATTCCCATTTCTTTATTGCAAAAAAAGTGGAGTACCTGTTGTTTCATAAAACTGACCATTGTTCTGTGTTCATTTACATGGTAAATATCTTCATCTAAAAGAATTTATTAGTGATAATGAGGCCTATGTTAGTTTCCTGTGGCTGCCACAACAAATTACTACAGCCTGGGTGGCTAAAAAAAGCAGAAATTTATCCTCTACCAATTCTTAAGACTAGAAGTCTAAAATCAAGGAAGTGATTCCTTCTGGAGGTTCTAAGAGAGAATCTGTTCCATACCCCTCTTCATGATGGCTGCTAGCAGTCCTTTGTGTTCCCTGGCATATAGACACATCATTCTATCTCCGTCTTCACATGGCATTCTTCTCTCTGTCTGTTTTATCTTCACATGGCCTTCTAATAAGGACATCAGTCATTGGATTTAGGGCCCACCCTGATTCATTATGACCTCATCTTAACTAATTATATCTGCAAAGATGGTATTTTCAAATGATGTTACATTCACAGGTACTGGGAGTTAAGACTTCACTATATCTTTTTTGGGAGATACAATTCATTCCACAACAGGGTCCATAGACATTTCAAATGGTCATTCTCATGCACATTTATACCTGCAATGGAGGCTGATTTACACATACCAAGTTGGTAAAATTTAAAAGTCCGACATACTAAGAATTGCCAAAGCTGTTCGGTAATGGTAGTTCTAATCCACTGATGGTAGGACTATACATTGATTTACTTAGTAAACTGAACATGCACCTATCCTGTGACCCATCAGTTCTGCTCCCTGTATAAGCCCTAGATTCCTAGAAATGCTGTTACCATCTATCAGGAAACATGTAGAAGAACGTAAGAAAGTACGTTGTAATCATAGAAAAGTAGAAACAATACAAATGCCACCAATTGTAAAATGGTAGATAGAATGAAGTATATTCAAACAATGTGGTAAAATATGTAACTTAGGGCCAACACACCAACATACATGAATCTTGAGAGCACAGTGTTAAAGATGGAAGTCACAAGAGCAATACATACAGTATAATGTATAAAGTAAAATCGGGCAAAATTCAGCAGTATATTGTTCAGGAATGCACACAAAGTCTTACACAAAAATCAGGAGAAAGGTGAAAATTCTGGGCTTGGGTTCCCTAAGGTTCTGTGATAATTTGTCTCATAACCTGTTTCTTTACTAGGTTAAATTTTCTTATTCTTTAAACTATATATTTATTATTTATCTAGATATATCACATTCTCAAAGAATTTGTTTAAAAGATACTGATTTATTGAAGTATTATACGTAGGAAAAACAGGAATAGACTTAACATAGTGCTGTTTTCTTCTTAGCTTTTTTTCCCTGTATTTTCCAATTTGTGCAGCCTTTTTTCCCCTCTCATAAAGTGCCAGAATTATGCATATTATATAACTACCAGGAAGAAACTTTCTGTTCACTTTTTACTTTTGTTTTGGAATATAACTTACATAAAGTACACAAGTTCTAAGTTCCTAAGTCTAGAGCTTGATGAATGTTTTCCTACAATATAAAGGTAACCCAAATCAACATGTAGAATACTTCCAGCAACTCCCCGGACTCTTCGTTTTCCCGTCTAATTGATTCCATCCGCAAACTAGCCACTATGCTGCTCTTTTAACACCTTTCATTAGTTTTGACACTTTCTGAACTTCATATAAAAGGAATCCTACAGGGGCTTCTGGGTGGCTCAGTTGGTTAAGCATCCAACTTTGGCTCAGGTTATGATCTTGTGGTTCACAAATTTGAGCCCTGCTTCGGGCTCTGTGCTGACAGCTCAGAGCCTGGAGTCTGCTTCAGATTCTGTGTCTCCCTCTCTCTCTCTGCCCCTCTCTGGCTCTCTGTCTGTCTGTCTCTCTCAAAAATAAACATTAAAAAAAAGGATCCTACAGCACTACCCTTTGTATCTGACTTACTATGGTCACCATTATTCTGTGGAATCTATCCTGGTGGGTGCATGTATCATTAATTCTTTTTTATTGGAGGATTGTGTTCTTTCTGTTAATTTTTATTTTTAGAACTTTACTTTTTAGAATAAGATTTTGCATTGTAAAACCTCTGTAAAGTTTTAAATTAATTTTTATAATATACTTACTCCTAGAAGATGAAGATCACTAAATTCTTTGTACCTTCTTGTGCATGTTTCTGTAAAAGAAATGATAACTTTCAAAGTCTGAGATTTTTGTCTCTATTTTTTTTGCCTATTTTGTGTGTGTGTTTTAATTCGTGTTGGATTACGCTTTTTATCCTTTTTTGTTTCATAGCACTTGTGTGCTATGCAAGTGTATCCCAAGAATAAAGAACTTAAATCTTTCAAGTGGAGAAAAACACGAACCAGTAGTAGGTGACAATGTGTTATATATTTTGTTGCAGGGAGAAGCTGCATGAAGCCAATAATGAATTGCAGAAGAAGAGAGCCATTATTGAAGATCTTGAGCCACGATTTAATAACAGCTGTGAGTTTTTCCTAATTAGCATAGTTGTTTTTAATTGAAGTATAGTTGACATATTACCAATTAGCATAGTTTTAAATTGGTTAGCCAGGCATTACCCTAGTAATAAGTTTATATAAAATTCTTTCAGAAATAGGTCCTGTTACATATCCTAGCAATTAAAAAATTTGTCTTATTTACAGAGTATATAATCATCTTCAGATTATTTCTGATTATACTTTTGAGTTTTTCCTTAACTATGGATGCTAATGAATATTTTATGAATTAGCTATTTTCATAGTAAAGTTGCATGTAAGTCAGCCAGATTTTGACTGCTTTTGATATTTACACATGTAGGTAGCCTATTAATTCTTTTGTGTGGAGCAGGACACAGACTTTTTTCTCCCCACTGTGGTAAAATCTACGTCACATAAAAAAAAATGACGAATTTAACTTTTCTTAATTATATAGTTCAGTGACATTAAGTACATTCACATTGTTGTGCAACCAATATTTCCAGAACTTTTTCATCCTCCCAAACTGAAACTTTGTGCCCATTAAACACTAATTCCCCCCACCCCCCATCTGTAGCCTTAAAAATTGAAGAACTGCAAGAAGCTTTACGAAAGAAAGAAGAGGAAATGAAACAAATGGAAGAACGATATAAAAAATACTTAGAGAAAGCCAAAAGTGTAAGTATGAGTGTCTGGGCATCTCACTCCACTTTCTTCTTTTTTTTAAGTGTTTATTCTTTCTTTATTTTCTTACTGTTTATTTTTGAGAGAGAGATAGAGTGTGACTGGTGGAGGGGCAGAGAGAGACAGGGAGACACAGAATTCCAAGCAGGCTCCAGGCTCCAGGCTCCAGGCTCCAGGCTCTAGGCTCTGAGCTGTCAGCACAGAGCCTGATGTGGAGCTCGAACTCAAGAACCACAAGATCATGACCTGAGCCAAAGTTGGACGCTTAACCGACTGAGCCACCCAGGGGCCCCATAAATATTTTATTTTTGAGAGAGAGAACAAGAAAGAGTGAGTGGGAGAAGGGCAGAGAGAGAGAGAGACAGAAGATCCGAAGCAGCTCTATGCTGACAGCAGCAAACTCATTGTGGGGCCTGAACCCACGAACCCCAAGATCATGACCCGAGCCAAAGTTGGACGTTCAACCGACTGAGCCACCCAGGTGCCCCTCCACTTTCTAATCATGTTTCACTGGTCATCCAGTTTAGTGCATATACAGTGACTTCTCACGCCGAGAGCTATCAGAAGAACAAAAGAAACCTTTGACAAAGAAAAAGCATGAGGTAGAAGCAGTGATCAAAATAGATCATCCCACAGAATAGTTATTAATTACCAAGAGGAAAATGTTCCTTTATGTAGAAAATAAGTGGCAGTCACCTCCTTAAGTAGTAATCAAAATTAGCTACACTAATGGTAGGACAGCCAACATCTTATGCCTCCTGATGGAGTATCATTGTCATAATATTTAACTTGAAGCTAAGCAACCTATTAAACCTAACTCAGTTCCCAGGGAAAATGAGTTTATTGGAACAAATTAAATAACACCTTCAGGAAATCATCAGATAAATCAAGAACTGGGGATAAAAGTTAATGTTACAAAAAACAAAAATAGGCATTTGAGTATGGGGGGAGGACAAGAGGCTGTTCTAATTTAAAAGAGCCCAAAGGGATCTAAGTACCAAATGTAATGCGTTAATCTTTGAGTCCTATATTGGTGGTGGAAGGAGCAGTTATAAAAGACATTTTGGAGACACTTGTGGAAATGTGGATTTGGAACCCATAGTGATGACTTCTAGAATTGTTCATTTTCTTACAGATGATGATGATCTTGTGATTATGTAAGAGAATATCCTTAGTCTAAGAAGTATTAAAGGGTTACATGTCATGAGGTCTGCAGATTATTTTATTCTGTTTTTTTTTTTTAATTTTATTTTAGAGAGAGAGAATCTTAAGCAGGATCAGTACTCGGCACAGAGCCTGACACAGGGGTTGACACATGGCTTGAACCCATGAATTGTGAGGTCATGACCTGAGCCAAAGTTGGATGTTCAACTGACTGAGCCACCTGGGCGCCCCATGCTGATTACTTTAAAATAGGCTCCCAGGGGTGCCGGGGTGGCTCATTCGGTTAAGCATCTGACTTTGGCTCAGGTCATGATCTCACAATTCATGGGTTCAAGCCCCACATTGGGCTTTCTGCTTGCAGCACAGAACCTGCTCTGGATCCTCTTTCTCTCTCTCTTTCTCTCTCTCTCTCTCTCTCTCTCGTAAATAAAATAAACATTTAAAAAAAGGTGATGCGGGGGGAGCTCCCAAACAAGCAAGTTGTCTGTGTGTGTGGAGACAAAATGTGGCAGTGCAGCAGTTGGCGAATTAGGGTTAAAGGAAATGGGTTTTTATTGTTCCTCTCTTTCAAGTTTTCCCTAGGTTTTTTTTTTGTTTGTTTTTTTTTTAACGTTTATTTATTTTTGAGACAGAGCATGAACAGGGGAGGGGCAGAGAGAGAGGGAGACACAGAATCTGAAACAGGCTCCAGGCTCTGAGCTGTCAGCACAGAGCCCAACGCGGGGCTCGAACTCACGGACCGCGAGATCGTGACCTGGGCTGAAGTCGGAAGCTCAACCAACTGAGCCACCCAGGCGCCCCAAGTTCTCCCTAGGTTTGATCAGTTTTGATAGTAAAAGTATTGGGCCAAAAAGCAAAAAGACCTTCCCCAGAAGACTGCTAGTAGGCCAGCTAGAAGTGCATCACATGCCCATGCCTAAACCAAGCCACTGGCAGAGTAGGAGATCGGGTCACAGTGACAACCATCAGGATCAGCTCTCTCAGAGACAGAAGGTAGCTAAGCCACTTTAGAAGAAAGGGAAAGGGAACACAGCTGTCAGTAATGTGTGTTGTAGTATTCTTTATTAATTTTAAGCCAGAATTACTTCTTAAAATTGATTCTTTACATAGATAAAAGTTTTATATAATTGAAAGCTACAATTGAATAGTATTTCATACATTCAAATTTTAAAGTATCCTTGTAAGATAGCTTTATGATTCTCACAAGGTTTGTCCTTGATTTTTTCTTTTATATAACTGCTTCCTTAGATGTTACATTCTTGCAAGTTTGAAACTTCAAATTTTTTTCTCTTATTCCTTTTTGCAGGTTATCCGTACTTTAGATCCTAAGCAGAATCAAGGAGCAGCACCAGAAATACAGGCTCTTAAAAATCAGCTCCAGGAACGGGACCGACTGTTCCATTCTTTAGAGGTAGGTAGTTTGCTATACTATACAATAACAATAAGGTATTCGATTTTTGATTCTTTATTTTCTAGGAGCCTTGCTGTATACAATTGTGTCCATGAATTTAGCTAACTAATTACATTTTATTAATATTGTTTTTCATCTTTACATGTTTACATGTGCTTATTTTTTAGAAAGAATATGAGAAAACAAAGAGTCAAAGAGAAATGGAGGAGAAATATATTGTTAGTGCCTGGTACAATCTGGTAAGGAAATAACACTTCAAAACATATTGCAAAGTTCAATGAATATGTAATAATTATTATAGTACCTTTATTATAGAAATAATTCCACTAAATGAATCTGAAAGTAATTGCTATCCTAACACACACTAACAAAACCTAATGCTGATCTTAGGACTGAAAAGCAGAAATGAGAACCACTATAAGCAGGGTTACAACGTTTTGAACACATCATTATTCCTACAGCATAGAAAGATAAATGATGTTGATTTCTATCTCTCGGAACCATTTTATTCCAGGGGAAGGGGACTTTAATAACATCTAAACACAGATGCAGTAGCTTTTATTTTGTGGAATGATTTCATTGCCTTTGCAGGACAACAACATTCTGGGCTTCAGTAACACTTTCTGGATATAAATAGCTGTGAATTTTGAAGAATGCTGTACTTTTTTTTTCAATATTTTGTCCTAGACTGGTCTTTTTTTCTTCTTTGTATTTCTTCCCAGTAAGACCACTTCTGCCTTGTCAAAATGTTAGTTGCCTAAGACAGGAAATTGAGCCAGATTTTTTTTCATCATCCCCCTGTGACCCTATAGTTATGTTATTGTTGTTTCTGTTTTACAGTTGTACCTGATAGTGTGTGTTCAAGGGTAATGCCCCAGGTTTCCTAATAATGTGATTTTATGTTTGTCAGAAACTCAGACAATTTCATGATTTGTCTATATTTGCCTTGGTTAAAACTACATATTTCAAATCTTATCATAATTTACAAAAACAAAGGAAGAAACCAAATTAGTTTAGAATACTATTATTAACAAATATAGATTTCTTAAAAATTAAAAAATAAAAATAGGGGAAAACTACCTAAGGAAGTTCTCTGGGAATTAGTTCTGAGTCCACCTCTTCTGTGTCCCCTTTGTCCTCTTTAAAGGTTGGTGTTAGTGATCTTGGAACTCTGCCCCTCAATACTTAGTAGTCATTTCTTAAGTTTTGATTGATTTATATGACTTCACATATTGTGGTTATAGAACCAAATTTATTTATTCTTTGACATGGCATTAAAGAACATTTTTAGCTCTCCAGAGAGTAAAGGAGTAACTCCAAATAGTCTCACACAAGTTATGTTCTAGTGAGGTAGCCACACATACATTCAGAAAATTCTACATCTCAGACTACTGAATGGAAGGGGAGGTGACAGGCACTGGGAAAAGGCATTAAGTATCTCAGAGAATTGCCCAGTTGTGGCTATTGAGGTCTTAAAGGTGTCTGAAGAACTTGAATAAGTTGCTTGAAATGTGAAAATGGAAAAAAAAAAAAAAGTTTATTTTAAATAACTTGTTAATATATGTAGCCAAATTAATAAATTAAAGATTACCAATAGATATTTGTTAGTTTTCTTCAGATTCTTAAATGCTTTGATTTCAAATTGAGTAAAAAAACACGTTCTGGGTTTTCTCATTGGGAAAATGGAGAAGTGTTATGTATTTGGGTATACATGACAGATTCTGTTAAAGATACACAGCCATGGCCAGTGTTTTCCCTAGAAGCTAACTAGTGATAGGAAGATTGATTGTTTAGTCTTCTGTCTTCTGTGCCAGTCTTTCCTTTCTCTAGGAAAGCCCTAGGACTTTTCACATTGCTTGGCATATGTACCTGCTCTCCTTTTAGTTCTCAGTTGCTTATTTCTTACTTTCTTCCTTGTTACAGCGTCCACTTCCTCCCATCAGTTTACTTGTAGCCAATCACTAGTGAGATTAAATAGCTCCTCTTGTTTCTTAATGTTTCCCTGGCCAAGGTTCTTTACTGGCTTATGAAATAAGTACCAAAACCACTATTTCCCTGATCTCCTCATAGACTAACAGTTGAAAGGGTGCGCTCCCAGAGGTTTCCTCCCCCCTGGTAAGGTGCTCTGGGCCCAGCAACTCTATATCCTCTCCCTTCTAAGCTAGTAGACCATCCTACTCCAGTATTCAAGAAAGACCCCCAGCTCTGGTTTGGGGCCTCTGTTGTGGGCTGTCAGGAACTTTTCTTAATTTGCTTGAGAATGCAAGCCTGCCTGAAGTGAAGAAAAACACCGTGGAGGTATGTATTATACCTAGTGTGGCTTTCCTCCTTAAGAAACAACCTGTGCTTTTCACTCAAAATAAGTAAGCCATGTGATTTCCACAACCACGTGTGAATCAACTCCTACCAATCAATTGCACTATTTGTTCTTGGGAAATCACTTTATACATTTGATTTGAGAAGGAAGTATATATGATTATGGGTAATCTATTGTTTTGATTATTGTAAATTCAGAAAATTAAGGCTTAATTTTTCCAAGAGAAAGTTTGTACTTAATTATTGGAACAAAATGTCTCTGTAAGATTTTAATCTGAAATGAGCAGAATTAACATTCCTAATTGTGCCTTATGATTCATTGTGACAAATACTGCGTGAAGAAATTTTCTTTAGTGAGAGTATGTTCTACTTTTTTTTATATTGATTTTTTTTTTTTCCTGTGTTATATAGGGAATGACCCTGCATAAAAAGGCGGCTGAAGATAGACTTGCTAGTACAGGTTCAGGGCAGTCATTTCTGGCTAGGCAAAGACAAGCAACCAGCACAAGAAGATCTTATCCGGGCCATGTTCAACCAGCCACAGCAAGGTAGACAAGTCTTACCATCAGAATAAAAAAACATCCTACATTCAAAGCATACTTCTGTTACATATGACAACATTTCAGGAAATTCAGCCAGCTTATTTTTTGTCTCTTTTATGTTGATATTTAGTTGTTTCTCATTTGAGGACTTTCTCTCTCCTATATCTATAATATTTTAGTTTCTTGGTTCTTTATTTTGTAGTCCTTTCAGTTCCTTTTAATGTGCCAAAAATTTTTAAATGCCCAATTAAAAGTGTTGTATAATAGTGTAGTACTTTTCTTTGTATGAAAATGTCCTTTCCCCAATGGTGTAGGCTTTGTAATGAATTAGATTTTCTGCCAATAATTGATATACAATTTATATTCTTTATTGTGCCTCTGTGTTACCATGCTTTATAAGAATGTCTTTGTTTAAAGGGAATTAATCTTTTTATGATGTATTAATCTGTGTTTTCAATTGTTTTCCAAATGCACTTCAAATAACTTGCATATTTACTATATAAAATGGTTGGTAAGTGCACTTTTTGCAAAGACATAAATACATTGGCAGAGGTGCTAATCCGATGTTACCTAAGGCACCTGATAGATTTATTCAGAGGGAAAAAAATAAGTTTTCCACGTTGTTTTATAGGAAATTAAATTTGTCCGAAGATTTGGAAACTATTTTTAAAACATACATAAAATTTCATTATTTCTTGCTATCTTGTTTGCTGACAGAAGATAATGGATTGGTTAGGTTATTTGGGGGGAAATTACAGAAAAAAAAATCAGGCAGTGCATTCATTTTTTTCTTGTTTTGAAATATCATAGTAACTGAGGATCAGATTCTAGCAATGCGGCTGACATTTACAGTTTCAGTTACCCTCCACATCTAAAAGATTTATTTTTCATATACTTACTAGTAACAGGTAGCCTTACCTTTTGGGCAATTTCCTTGTTGCACCTCATTTTACTTATTCTTTAATATAAACCCTTCTATTTCTCAATTCCTATACCTAACATCGTAGTATCAGTCCTTAAGATCAATAAGTGACTTCTTGTATGTGATGTTATGACAGGTCTTTTAACATTTTTTTCTTAATTCTATGTACTAGTCCAAGAATCAGCCACTGAATAGATTCTCTTGGGTATTTGGTTGCCTCAAAGTTCTTAGATTTGTTGACAGATTGTAAAGCACTTTGGCTGTATAAGGTGCTATATAAATGTGAAACAACATTCATTTGAAAATGAAATGCCTCTGCCTGGCTTTCCATATTAAGTATTTGGTCCCAAATTATATCTAAGTTCCCCTCCAGCCTTTTTCTTGCACCATAGCCAATTTTTTTTAAGCATAAAATTATTGAAATTAGGTTGATTGGTTGGTTGGTTGGTTTTGGTTTCAGATACGTCACCTAAAAAGATTTTATTTCATGTACTTGCTATTTGGAAGTTCAGGTTTCATTTAGTCTTGTATATTAAATACAAATGAATAACTCTAAATCAAGTTAAATATAATTAAGAACTTTCAGAAACTATATTCAAGTGTTTGATTTTAAATCCTTACTTTCTTTTTTGTAAGAAAATTGACCTAAAAATTAGTAGCGTTTTCATTTGTCTTCAGAAACCATTCTTGAAGAAAGCTATTAGAGTATACACGGAAATGACTCCATACACTGTGCTAATTTTTTACATTACGTACAGAGGTCTGAGTGCAGTATGATTGCTTCTGCCTGATAAGACTATAAAGCAGGAAGAATTAGTAATAATGGAGAGAACCACGTGAGTAGAATGCATTGTGAGGTTTCAGGAGGCTAAGCAGACCTCATCAACATAGGCAATTTAACAGTACAAGATTAAAAACTAGTTAAGATGGTTCTTACCCCTGCCCCCTTATTTCACAAATAACATAAGGATTTAGCTGTTTTAAAACAGGGCATGAACACTAACCTTGGTAACATTAAAATTGTTTGAAAATTATACTACCTGCAGAATAAGATAGATGAAAATAAAAAAAAAAAAAAGAGTCTATGATCTCTTTATTAGATGGATTATATCCTATGAGACGAGAGGTTTTAATTTTAGTTCTTTGTTTACTGCTCCAGTCCTGGTCTTCTGGTCTACCTGGTAGGTAGGCTACCAGGTGCCAGGCTTTTAGAAGCAAGTTTTACTCATTTTTCTTTGGCATCTGTTGCATGCTATTATTTTGGTGTTTACATTCATAACTTTCATGTTCCTTTACTGTACCTGTATGGGTTTAGTATATTACTTGCATTACATAGCAGAAATTATATTCCTAAACATTCTGATATTTTTTAAAAAAGCAGGAATAAAACTGAGCTGTAGCAGTGACCACCTTGTTTCCCTTGCCCAGCTTTGGGCGAGATTTATAAATCACTATTTCTCCAATAATGATTAATAATTTTTCAGGAGGTTTGTGATGATGCATGGTTTGTCTGGAAGTTAAAAGCCATTAGGCACTTTATCTAGATGTGAGCTATACTGTGCTATATTCTTACAGACTCCCTGTATACAGTAGCTTCAAGAAGCCACAGTTTGCTCGAACAACAACAGAGCTGTAGCCCTGGCCTCCACAATGGAGTAAGTACAGTGTTACTGCATTAGCTTGGGGTGACCCATCCCCGCAGTGTTGAATTCTTATAAACAAAATTTTATTTTCTGTTTTCCTTCTAACCAGGGTAAGAAAATACAAAGTAAATAACTAAAAAAATTTTTAAGAGTAACATTTATGTTCTGCAGTGTGCATTTACAAAGTTTGTAATCAGAAAAAATCCAACAGCTATTGTAGTTTTACCACCTAGAAACAGAGAATAAATAATACAACTGTACATATCTGAAAAGAGCTTCAAAAATTCAATCATATCTTTTTATCATTTGTCTAATTCCTTGATAATAACCAAGAAAAAAAGTCCCTAAATAAAGGACCCATGTTCCAAAATTGATTAAGATTGAATTATTTCTATTTGATAGTCCTAGCCTGGTAAAATTGGCTTGGTGGGATGTGAGATGAGTAGATTATAATAAGGATAATTTTGCATTTGTAATTTTGTTGAAGTTTTATTGTTTTGTTTATACAGTAAAGCTCAATTGTAAAAAATTAAGCTAGATGTTATCCAGTCAGACATTGGCCCTGACATTTCATTAACCCTGCACAGGTGTGAAAATCCACACTATGTAAGCACGTCAGCAGTAAGTGATTGTTCAGTGAGAGATGAGTTAGGCTAAAGAAAAGATCATTTTATTAGCTAGTTTAGTCACGTCTCCTTATAATAGCAGTTTTGTTTATTTTTGTTAGCTAATGATACAAAATATCTTCCAGGGCCTCTTGCTCTCAGACAAGCATTCATCTTTTCAAGCTAACATCATGTTAAAAACTTGAAAATCCCTATCCCAATAATGAGAATTATCTTGAAACCAAAGTCTAAATTTTTAAAATGATCTTAACTCTCTGCATTTAATTTCCAATTGTCCAGATCTGACTCTGGAATGTTATAGTTATTGCCAGTTGAACATGTGAGATTATCTGAAAAAGCACCCACAACCCACAGCTACTGCACACCTAGCTAGTTTCCAGCCCTGTGGGTAAGAACACTGTGACCCTAAAGTGAGAGGAAAGTGCTTGGTGTTTTGCTTTTTGCTAATTGCAGAATAACAACATTAAGGCAAAATGCTTTTTGTTGTCTATTTCTTAAATTATGGAAGGAAGCATTGACTTCTCCCCCTTGTATGATGAAGGGACTCATTGTGCTCATGTAGCATATTGATTATACTTCAAAGTCAAACCTGTGTGATGCCCTGAAGTAGATGAAGGAGTGTGTTAACAAAAGAAATGGGGCATCATAATCTTTGAAAATTATTTTAGCATGCCTTTTATTTTCCCTTTTTCTAAGTTAAGAGGGTCATTCAATAATGATAATCTCTTTTTCTATAGTCCCAACTGTCGAAATGGCAGCTTATTTTGGTACATTTGATTCATTACATTTAGAAAGTGGTTTCAGAGCTTATTCTTTGTAACTATAATGATTCTAATATTTTATATCATGAAGTTTTTATATGAGGAAGGCTATTCTCAATGTGTCTGTCATCCAATTTTTTACTTTCTATAAAGCATATTTAAATAATAATTGGTGTATGTTCCTTTTATTGAAAATGTTTTATTGTCCAGTTTAAGCACAATAATTTTATTCTTCTGAAGTTTTATAGTAAATACTGTTCATTTCTCAGAACCTAAAAAACAAAATAATTTTCTGCTGACACAGCTAATTTCTGCCCTTCCCTATTCCCCCAAATCATAGAAATATTAATATTTAGCTTCCTTTTTATAAAGCGAAGGATAGCACAAACGTGATGATATCCATCTCTTCTAAATCACTGAATATGTTCTGGAGAAGAATTTATTGATTATTTTGTTGCTAAACAGCCCTTTATCAACCCAATCCAACTCATGCGTGTTATCTATGAATGTAAAAACTTATGAAGTTTATTAAATTGATAGAGAAAGGGACATTAGTTTATTTGAGAAACAAGAGACCTGAACCTAATTATGGCAAGTATATGAGTTTGAACAATTGTAGGGGGGGTCTATACATGTTTCCTAATGATTACATATCAACAATTAATGTGATGTCTCTCTTCATTATTTTTCTATTTTCCAATAATATTCTGTAAGATCAGTTTGTCTGCTGTATTTATATGTGAGCATAAAAATGTGAGGAAGTAACAGAAGACTGTGAAGGCAAATCCATTCCTAGAAATTAGAATGTATTATTGGGATAAGAAATGGCCTGATTATAAACAAATATCCAGGCTGATAGAAGTACTAATACAATTAAAAATAACATTGTCTTAACAAATGTTCCTCAAGTGATAGTTTACATAAAATCTTCTGACTCTCTTACATGATCATTAAATAAAGAAGAGTAGACAAAAATGTAATTTAGTTTCTAACTGTCCCTCCCTTCAGTGGGCATTAGCTGGCATACAATATTAACTATACGTTTATCAGTGGAAGGGAAAGCATCTATTTTTATTTTGAAACTGTTAACCCATTACTAAATCTAAGATAGTGATTTGAAGCCATTGAGGATACTTGGATTTGATCAGAAGAACTCTGTGGTGGCTGAAAATTACTACTGACTTCTCTAGATCTGCTGCTTTATCTAGTTTATACACCTTAGGATCAATTTTATGTTCCCCCCTAATTAGACATAGTAGCCCCCCCCCCACAATATTTTGTTTAAATTGAAAGCAGGAGTAGAGATTTTTAAAAATATATTCAAGAGAGTCTTTATGTACCTGATACGTTATCACCAGGCTCTGAATTAGATCTTTAGGATCTGAAGATGAAATCATCAGAAAAAGTGTCCATAGCCTCAAAATTTCAGGCCCAAAGGGCTATCAAATGTCCTAAATTCTACCTACTCAGAGCTTAAAGGAAGAATTAAATACCATGACAAGAATAATCTCAAAATGAGAAAAAGAAAACTACCAAAGCATGTTGAGGCTTTAATGTATGTGGGAGACTTCTGAGCAGGTGTTATCACTTTAGATATCTCTAAGGTGACAAAGGAAAATAATTAGTTTAGCAATTGTTAAAATTAATAAAAGGGATTCATGTTTATTCTTGGTGTATTTGTCAACCTATGGGCAGTGCTTACTGTATACATTCTATAGTGTGTATATGTCATTATTATAGATGAGTGTCTTTTATTTACTGTTCTATCTAATCATTTATTTATACTTTACTGCAAGGTTCACAGCACTTTACTAATATTAGATAATTATTTTTCTTCTACTTTTCTGTGGCATTTTCTATTTATGTCTTTTCTGCTAGGGTCTTTTCCTTATTTTGGAGTACTCACTAAGAAAAATGTAAAAGATCGCCCAAAGAAATGGGCTCTGTACTCTTCCTGAAATGTTTAAAGTGGGATCTGAAAATCCAAGTCTAAAGATCTATTTGAAGCTGGATTGGGGCTATTGGGCATAAATTGCATTTTATATTTCACATTAATAAGACTTGTATAAGTCAGTACTCATGAGGCCAAATTCTCTCAAATGCCAACACCCTTGAAACCTTTTGTTTTCTGGAGTTATATTAGTAAAAAGTAAACAATCTTCTAGTTAATTAGAGAATACCAGAAGGCACCTAGTCCCATGGCCTGTGTGTACCCAATTTTGAGAGACCAGAATAGTCCAGTTCTTGGGCTTAGACGAACCCTTTAAACCCAGCTGAATTGGTCTCAGCAGGCTTCCTGATAAAAGGGGAAGTGTCCACTGGCCTGATAACTAAGTCACTCCTGGTCCTCCCGACTCCCAGAGAGATGGACCATTAGCCATGGGGAGTTCTCACCTTTGTTGTGCTGTTTCCTAAAATACAAACCTACCAGTTGCCCTTAACTCATAGTTTCTTCATCATTGCCTATACCCAAAGACAGGAGAAAGAAAGCCAGGTTCCAGGAGCCATAAAGTTGGAAAATCTGGGAAATGGTGGGAGTTAGTTGATGAGAAAAGGTAGCAGAACGCTCCAGAAATATCCTTCATTCTGCTATAACAGATGCTTAATGAACTTGACTGTTCTTAAGTTCAAAAGTAGCTAAGTTTTCAGCTTGTTCTCTTCAGAGATATTTTTAGAAATCAGGACTCTTCCATTTGTAACTTAAAAAATGTTAATACTCAAATCATAGTCAAAAAGTAGTGAAATATTTGTTGTTATGTAAACATTGACACATGATTACTGCCAAAGAATAGGGAGATTTGCTCATAAGAACATTCTCTTAGAGTTTTGTTTTGTGCTTTCACATGAGAGAAATGCCTTTATATTGTGAAAAGTTTCTGTAGTATTTTCTTCTGTATTACCCCCTGTTCTACTGATGTGCTTTGCTTAAGCAAATCACCTAGAAGAGAGCAACACTGAAATAAGAGAAGTCTAGACCCTGACCTTTGAGAGAAGAGCTGCTTTTGTCCCCCTAAAGTAAAAAATTAAAAAAGAAATATGCTCATACATACACACACACAAAGACAGAATATGATGTTTTGAATATCTATTAATTTAGTTGTTGAGTGAATAAGTTCCCTTCTAAATGTCTTTACCATCCGGTGGCTTTTGCTGATTTAGATAAGAGTAGATCCTGGGCCTACATTGTCCAATTTATTAGCCACTAGCCACATGGTGATTTACATTTAAATTAAATAAAATTCAAACTTTGGTTCTCTCTAATCACCAACCACATTTCAAGTGCTCAGTAGCCGCACATGAATAGTGGTTACCATATTGGACAGCATAAATATAGAACATTTCCATCATTGCAGAAAATGCCTTTTTACAGTGCTGTCATGCCCAAAGAGAAAACAAGGACAAAATGAAAGTTTTCAGTTAACTTATAATAACTATTAGATTTTACTGCCGTAGTTGAAGAAAGCTGTTTTTCATATAAAAATTAATACCAGCCCTTTTTAAAGACACTGGAAAAATCAAAACCCCATTCTTTGAAACTAGTTTTCAATGTATTTTTTTAAACAGGTTCTTAGCACTTTACTTTTCAAGTGATTAAATTAAATCATTTCATAAATCATAACTTAGTATCTTCAGGCTTTTTTCTCCTTGTTTTGTAGTCCTCAAATTGATGATACATAGTTTCTAACACACATAGAACAAAAACCAATGAATGCGTTATTTATTCACAAATAAAAATTGCTAAACATTTATCCTTCTGTTATTTTTAAATCTGTATAGATCTAATGAAAGTGGCAACAGTTTTTGTTTCTGTCCCTTTAAACATTTCTCCCTAACATCACATTTGATTGTTTCCCCCTTAAAGGAATATCAAGATCCAAATAATTCCTTGGTTTTCTTCATACTTTCTTGCTCTTAATAACTTGGATTACGTGAATTAAGTTCAGTTTCATATACGAAGCAAGAATTTTATTCCAGTGACTTAGTTAATGAAACATTTTTTTGTATTTATTAATTTACTTTTTAACATAACGAAAAGGATGCACATGGATGCATCTTTGACTTTTTTAATGAAAATAAGGGACTTAATCATAACTCTTTTCAGTAGGCTTGGTACTTAGTTAAAACCGTCCTGTTAGGAAGTCATGATGCTGATGCTTTCCTCTTCCGTTTTAAATGTTTTAAATCAGGCAACAGACTCAATCCAGTAGGTCAAATTCCAAGCAAATTATGAAATTCTTATCATCATTCAAGTACAGATCGGTAAATGGTGTGATTTGAGTTTGTGTTATTATTTTCTTGTTGGCCTAATTTAATATGTGTTCTACAGAGATTCATGTTAGTTAAGGGAAATTTTCATTATGCTTGAAATACATAGTATTTTAGTATAAATACAGGAAAAGACTGTACACAAATGCCAATCAATGATTTGAGGCCTTTTAATTTTTTTAAATAGTAGCCTTTTGTTTTTTAATAGCCTTAGTTATTTAAAATTTAGATGCACTAAAATGTCATTGCTGTCACTAACTTTGCTGTGAACAGGTTATGTGTAATTCAGAATGCTTTGCACCTAGAATAATTTCCAGATTTATTTTGTTTTGCAGTTTTCATGTTTTGACAATTGCCCCACCATTTATAACACCCAGTTTTTGGTTGTGTAATGAATGGTAAAATTCAAACATATCTAATAATTTAATAATTTGCCTTATTTTGATTAATAAATTCTATCAAAGATTTGAGGATAGAAAAGGCTTTTTTTTTTTTCCTATAGTATTTTTTAAACTTTTCAGATGAGCTGGAAAACACCTTAGTACATTGGAGTTGGAATTGTATTGATTACAGTCCCAGCTCTAAAGCCTTATACTCATGTCTTAAGTATTATTGATTGTTCTATGAATTGTTGTTAGTTTCCTATTTGGCATCACAGTTATCCACCTTGCAGTTAAGCTTTGGCAAAAAGGATATTACTTGGTATATTCTTATTTCTGGTTGACTATTGAATTTATAATTCAACAACTTCATTCTTTGTCATTATAATCCAAAAATGAAACCACATAGAACTCTAAATTTGTCACTTCACAATGGAATCAATACAGATTTAGCAACATAGTACATAACAGCATCCAAGGATTTTTCCACATGTTTACCAAGTTTACCAACCATTTACTGTATATTAGATCGGTGGATTTTCTGTTTTTCTGAGGTGAATGACTTATTAGCCTCAGTAAGAAATTTTCACTAAAGTCACAGAAACATTAAGTCCAATAAACCACCAGAAGACAGATTTTTAATTTTTTTGAAATCTTATATTGTATTTCCTTTTGATATCACTTATTCATTTTAATTTTATGACTGCCAACTTGTTATGGTATTAATTATATGTATATGTTTATATGTATGCATATAATATATGTATATGTATATGAAGAATAAAGTTAAGATTTGGTCAAACTATATTTTCCCATTCAAGTACAAAAATGTTTTCAAGGCTGCAAAAAGTGTACAGTTGTTAAACAAGTTGTAAATAAAGACTTGTATAAAAATTCAGTGTAGATTTTTCTTCTTACTCTTAAACCATGACAAACACATACTTAATAATTATCTAATACTATTCATCCACTTGCCTTTGGCACTTGCCATAGTGTACTATCAATTTAAAGACTATGCCATTGGGGCACCTGGGTGGCTCAGTCGGTTAAGTGTCTGACTTTTGATTTCAAGTCAGATCATGATCTCATGGTTGGTGAGTTCGAGCTCACATCCAGCTCTGCACTAACAGTGCAGAGCCTGCTTGGGATTCTCTCTCATCCTTTCTCTGTCTTCCCTCCCCTGCTTTCTCTCTCTCTCTCTCTCTCTCTCTCTCTCTCTCTCTCTCTCTATCTCTCTGTCTCTATTTATCTCTCTCTCTATCTCTCTTTCTCTCTCTCTCTCAAAAATAAATAAATTTTGGGGTGCCTGGGTGGCTCAGTCAGTTAAGCATCCAATCCTTGATTTCAGCTAGGGTCATGATCTCACAGTTTGTGAGTTCGAGCCCCATGTCGGGCTCTGTACTGACAGTGAAGAGCCTGGCTTGGGATACTCTGTCTCCCTCTCTCTCTGCCCCTCCCCTGCTTGTTCTTTCTTTCTCTCAAAAATAAACATTAAAAATATTTTTTTTAATAAATAATCTTAGACAATAATAAAGTTTATGCCATTGACTTATTGTAAATTACTAAATATTCTTTGAGGGTTTTTTCCAGTACCTATCAGAGATTTTGTTTTGATTTAGTCTGGTTCTTAATAGTTGTAAGCTGATTGTCCAAAGTTCTTAAGGGATAAAAGCTAAACATTACAGCTTCTCCCCTCTCAGAGTTACCACATTAGCACCATCAACCTTACTACCGACAGTACAGCAATAACCAATGGTAGAGTAATTGCATTCTTTAATAATATAAAGCATTATCCTTTTTTTAAAAAAAAGGGTTTTTTTTAATGTTTATTTTTGAGAAACAGTGCATGAGTAGGGGAGGGGCAGAGAGAGAGAGGGAGACACAGAATCGGAAGCAGGCTCCAGGCTCTGAGCTGACAGCACAGAGCCTGATGTAGGACTTGAACCCACGAAATAAGAGATCCTGACCTGAGCTGAAGTCCGACACTTGACCAACTGAGCCACCGAGGTACCCCTAAAGCATTATTCTTGAAGCATCCCATTTAGGTGATTAGAGCTCCTTTTCCTTTCCTTCCTTTTCCTGCTCCTTTTCCACCCTTAAAATTCACCCTTTTTCTCATCTCCACCCTAAACCTTACTGGAATATGACATCTTTAGTGTTGGATAAAGTGGCAGTGGCAGTGTGGAAATTGATTGTATTTACATTAAAATAATCAGCTAATTAATTTCAAAGTGAAGTTAGCACCAAGATAAAAAATAGCTATGTAGTCAAAATAGTGCCCATTTTAATGTCAGATAAGTATAAGTTTTCTTCACTCATTACCATGGAGATACCATATATATTTAACATTTTCTGAGTGTCTCTCCTAATGCTGAAGTGAAGGACAAAGGTAGGTTGAATCAGAAAATAAGCAAAATATTTTTGGCCTTCAAAGATTTGGTTAAATGAAGCACAACACAGAAAAGTTCCCAAATAGAAGCATCACTCAGGTAAAACCTACCAGTTTGCCTTAAATACATTTATATACTGTTCAGGTTATTGCTGCATCACAAACCACTCCAAACCCTAATGGCTTTAACAATATAATCTCTCTCTTGCATCTGGAGACGGGCTCAGCCCCTCATTGAGCTGCAGATAGATGATGGTTGAGGCTGGAGCCATCTGAAGGCTTTCTGTCACACATCTGGTATCCAGACTGATACAGATGGAATACCTGAGGGCTGATCAGGCAACTCCACACACAACCTCCTGACATGACTAGTTTGGACACTCACAAAATGGAGTCTCAGGGTAGATGAACTTACACACAGCTAGCTTCCTCAGAGTGAGTTCTAAGAGACCCAGGTGAAAGAAAGCTTCACAGCTTTTAGGACCTAGGCCTGGAAACTACATAGCATCATTTTTATTTGTCAAAATTGTCACAGACTAGAGTGGGTTCTGAGGGCTGACCAAAAATACACTCCACTTCTCAATGGAGGAATACCAAGTTACCACAGCTGCCATTGGAAGGAAGATTTCTATGAAGATCATACTTCTGAAGCCAGAATCTTTCCATATCTTTTAAACCCTGTGCCAAGCACAATCAAAGTGGTATACAATCAGGTACATAATTTCAGTATGAGCAAAACCTGAGGTAAATACTACATAAAACTCCACTAAATTTGAAGCCACAAATATGCTCATAGTTCTTTTATCCAATTGTATATAAAATGAGCTAAGGGGTGCCTGGGTGGCTCAGTAGGTTGAGCGTCTGACTCTCGACTTCAGCTTAGACCATGATGTCACCGTTAATGGGTTCGAGCCCCATGTTGGGGGATGCACTGACAGTGTGGAGCATGGTTGGGATCCTCTCTCTCTCTCCCTCTCTCTCTCTCTGTCTCTCTCTGCCCCTTTCCCACTCCCCCCCCAAATAAACTTTAAAAATGAGCTAAATGTTTCTACACCTTACTGTAATAGTTAATTTCTATGACTATGTTTTAAGGAAGTTGTTGAGAATATGAATATCTGCGTCTATATTCCTAGCCAAAGTTCACTGCCTTTAAAGAACATGTTTCCAGAGATCCCCACCCCTTGCATAACAGCTGGAAAGGATGAAATGGAAGTACACTATTGAAGGTTCTTATGCTATACTTGTAGGAATATAATATCACTTGAGGGGTGCCTGGGTGGTCAGTCGGTTAAGTGTCCAACTTTGGCTCAGGTCATGTTCTCACAGTTTGTGAGTTTGAGCCCCATGTCAGGCTCTGTGCTGACAGCTCAGAGCCTGGAGCCTGCTTCGGATTCTCTGTCTTCCTCTCTCTCTCTCTCTGCCCCTCCCCTGCTCGCTCTCTCTCTCTCTCTCTCAAATAAATAAATAAACATTAAAAAAAAGGAATATAATATCACTTGAAATTAGACCATGTTAAGAAATGTAGTATAAGTCTTAAAGCATGCACTAACAACACAATAAAGTTACAACAAATAAGTCCACAAAGGAGAGAAAATGGAATAAAAAATACTCAATTATTCCAAAAGAAAACAGAAAAAGAAATGGGAACAAAGACCAAATAGAAGACAGATAACAAGAATGTGATTTACACCTCATCCTATCAGTAATCATATTAAATGTAAATGGCTTAAACACAGAATTAAAAAATAGGATATAGGGGCGCCTGGGTGGCGCAGTCGGTTAAGCGTCCGACTTCAGCCAGGTCACGATCTCGCGGTCCGTGAGTTCGAGCCCCGCGTCGGGCTCTGGGCTGATGGCTCGGAGCCTGGAGCCTGTTTCCGATTCTGTGTCTCCCTCTCTCTCTGCCCCTCCCCCGTTCATGCTCTCTCTCTGTCCCAAAAATAAATAAACGTTGAAAAAATAAAAATAAAAAAAAAGAATAGGATATAAAAGGAAGACCTAACTGTGTACTTTCTACAAGAAACCACTTTATTTTTTTTTAACATTTATTTATTTTTGAGACAGAGAGACAGAGCATGAACAGGGGAGGGGCAGAGGGAGAGGGAGACACAGAATCTGAAACAGGCTGCAGGCTCTGAGCGGTCAGCACAGAGCCTCACGCGGGGCTCGAAATCACGGACAGTGAGATCATGACCTGAGCCGAAGTCAGACGCTTAACCAACCAAGCCACCCAGGCGCCCCGAGAAACCACTTTAAATATGAACACAGAATTACTTAAAAGTAGAAAAGTGGGAAAAAAGTACAAAAAAAAATATAAAGATATATTGGGGCACCTGGCTGGCTGTTGACAACTCTTGATCTCAGGGTCATGACTTCAAGCCCCATGTTGAGCATAGAGGTTACTTAAAAAATATTTTTTAAAAGATGTATCATGTCAACACCAATTAATAGAAAAGTGGAGGGCACCAGGGTGGATCAGTCAGTTGAGTATCTGACTCAATTTTGGCTCAGGTCATGATCCCAGGGTCATGGGATCGAACCCCATGTCAGGCTCTGTGCTGAGCGTGGAGCCTGCTTGAGATTCTGTCTGTCTTCCTCTATCCCTCTCACTCTCTCTCTCTCTCTCTCTCTCTCTCAAATAAGAAATAAGTAAAAAGGTAGAATGTCTACAATAATAACAAAGGGGCTATAGTTATCTCAAAGCTGGACTGGGGAACAATGTACATTCAAGTTTACTTACATAACTGTTAGTAGGTTTTGGGTCTTACTATTGGCCAGCAACATCAGTTTCTTGCCACATGTACCTTTCCATAGCACAGCTCACAACATGGCAGTTTGCTTCCCTCAGAGTGAGGGAGAGCTCTGAGAGACATAAAGGTGCCCACACCTAGTCATGAGGTGCAGCCCACATTCAAAGGGAGGGGATTATACAAAGGCATGAACACCAGGTGGAGTTATTAAGGGCTGTCTTTGAGGCTATCTGCCACACCTTCCAGTAAGAATCTGCTGTCATCCTTGCTTGTTCTGTACATAGTGTATCTTTTTACTGTGGCTGATTTTAAGATAATCTCTGTATCACATTTTAAGCAATTTGATTTTGATTTGCCAGTATATATTTTTCTTCACATTTTTTAAAATGTTTATTTATTATTGAGAGACAGGGAGAGCATCAGCATGGGAGGGGAAGAGAGAGGAGGAGACACAATCTGAAGCAGGCTCCAGACTCTGAGCTGTTAGCACAGAGCCTGATACAGGGCTCAAACTCAGAAACCAAGAGATCATGAATGACCTGAGCCAAAGTTGGACGCTCAACCGACTGAGCCACCCAGGGGCCACTTTTTCTTCACATTTCTAATGCTTGCAGTTCATTGAGATTTGTGGATCCATAGATTTATATTTTTCATCCAATTTATAAAAATTGCAGCCATTGTTTCTTCAAATAACTTTTCTGTCTCTTCTCCTTTGGGAACTCTGGTTACATTATTAGTGAACTGAAGTCCCATAGCTCACTGATTAATCTCTTTTCAGTTTTTTTTCTCTGTTTCATTTTGGATAGTTTCAATTGCTGTCTTCAAATTTACTCCTTTTTTCTTCTGTAATGCCCAATCTGCCTTTAATGCCATTCAGTGTACTCATCACTTCTAGAAGTTCCATATATTTTTGGTGTTTTGGTTTTATGTATATCTTCCACATCTCTACTTAATATGTTTAATCTTTCCTCTAGCTTCTTGACAAATATGGAACACCGTTATAATTGTAGAAATGTCCATGTCTGTTGACTGTACTGTCTTTGTCTGTTCCTGGTCAATTTTGATTCATAGAATTTTTTCCTCTTGATTACCAGTCGAATCTTTCTGCTTCTTTGCATGCCTAATAATTTTTAATTGTATACCATAGATTATGAATTTTATTTTGTTGAGTACTGAATTTTTTCCTATAATAATCCTTAAACTGTTTTTATGGGATATGACTAAATTAACTGGAAACAGTTTTATCCCTTTGCATCTTACCTAAACAGAGCAGTGCTTACTCTAGGATCATTTTGTCCCTCTTTTTCCTGTCTCCATAGTTTACCTTTTCCAGAATGTCATATAGTTGGAATCACACTATACTATACTAATACTATACTGTACTAATACTATACTGTACTGTACTATACTATACTATACTTACTATATGTAATCTTTTCAGATTGGCTTCTTTCACTTAGTATTTGTATTTAAGTTTTCTCCATGTCTTTTTGTGACTTGATAGTTTTTTTTAGTACTGAACAATATTCCATTGTCTGTATGTACCACCATTTATCCATTTGCCTACTGAAGGACATCTTGGTTGGTGGCCAATTTTGTCAATAAAGCTGCTATAAACATCTGTGTGTGTGGAATTTAAAATACAAAACAGATGAACATAAGGGAAGGGAAGCAAAAATAATATAAAAACAGAGAGGGAGGCAAACCATAAGAGACTCTTAAATACAGAGAACAAACTGAGGGTTGTTGGAGGGGCTTGGGTGGGGGGAGGGGCTAAATGGGTGATGGGCATTAAGGAGGGCACTTGTTGGGATGAGCACTGGGTGTTATATGTAAGTGATGAATCACTAAATTCTATTCCCGAAATTAACTAAAAAACAAAACATCTGTGTGCAGGTTTTGTGTAGACATAAGTTTTCACCTCCTTTGGGTAAGTACCTAGGAGCACAATTGCTGGACTGTATGACAAGAATATGTATAGTTTTGTATGAAACCACCAAACCATCTTCCAAAATGGCTGAGCATTGTGCATCCCCACCAGCAGTGAATGAGAGTTCCTGTTTCTCCACATCCCTGTCAACATCTGGTATTGTCAGTGTTCTGGATTTTGACCATTCTAATAGGTGTATGGTGGTGTCTTGTTTTAAGGCAAGACCTTTTTGATTACTCTACCCAATGCCCTGTGGATTATGTGATTTCTCACTTTAGATGGCAGTATTCCTGACCCTGTATGAGCTTTGGGAATTCTATCTAATCCTTTGTGCAATACTTTCTCCAGCCTTGGTTACTTTCCTTACACACATACACTGATCATTATTTAACTGAAACTCATATACTATTCAACTGAAACACATTATTCAACTGAAACTCAACTGAAAACTTCTGCAAATCTTTGGAGTTCCCTCTTGGTAGCTGTCTCTTTTCAGGCATTCTGCCCTTTAAAATATAGCCACTTTGGATTCCTCAGACTTCCAGCTCTGCCTCATTTCAGAAAGACGACTATGCTCTGTGTTTCCCCTCACTACATTATGATGATTTGGATTTTTTTTAATGTTTATTTATATTTGAGAGAGAGACACATACACAGAGCACGAGCAGGGGAGGGACAGAGAGAGAGGGAGACACAGAATCCGAAGCAGGCTCCAGGCTCTGAGCTGTCAGCACAGCACAGAGCCTGATGAGGGGCTCGAACTCACAAACCGTGAGATCATGACCTGAGCCAAAGTCAGCACTTAACCAACTGAGCCACCCAGCAGCCCTGATTTGGAAATTTTTTATAGGCTGTTAAAACAATTATAGGATTCACCTTACTTGTTTCCCACTGCTCCAGGATCAGTTTCATTTTTCTGATGTCCAGTGATCTGAGAACTGTTGTCTCATTTTTAAAAAATGTTTTTATTATTTTGAGAGAGAGAGAGAGAGAGCACAAGCAGGGGAGGGGCAGAGAAAGGGAGACACAGATTCCGAAGCAGGCTCCAGGCTCCATGCTGTCAGCACAGAGCCTGATGTGGGGCTTGAACCCACGAGCTGTGAGATCATGACTTGAGCCTAACTGAGACGCTTAACCAACTGAGTCACCGAGGCGCCCCTGTTGTCTCATTTTTTGATCCAGTTTTTCAGTTGTTCCAGTCCCTGATACTCCATATTGGCAGTAACAGAAGTCTTTATTATTATAAATGTAGGCAGGATAATGGTAGTAGAATTATACTCTTTGTATTGTAGTAAAATTATATGATGTTTTAGATTTCCTTCAAAAGGATCCAGTAGGTTGGGAGATCAAGTAAGGGATATTGATGAAATGAGTATCCATAAATTGATGATGATTACAGTATTTGACTGACAGGTGAATGATAGTTCATTGTATTATTTTCCCCATATTTGGGTGTATTTGAAATTTTCCATTATAAAAAATAAATATAGAGTATTTATACAAATCTATAGTAATCAAGCTAGTGTGATACTTATATAGGGATACACATAGATTAATGGAATAGAAGTGATAACCCAGAAATAACCTTTACTTTTATGGTCAATTGCTTTTTGAAAAGAGTACCAAGACCATACAATGGGGAAAGCATTCTTTTCAACAAATCATGCTGGGACAAGTAGATAGCCATATGCAAAAGAATGAAGTTAGACCCCTATGTCTCACACCACATACAAAAATTAACTCAAATTAATGATAGACCTAACTGTAAACGCTACAATTTATAAAACTCTCAGGGAAAAAAAAAATGTACATCTTGAGGTTGATCCCTCTCACCTTTGTCAAACTCTTTATTTGACTTCCAGGGCACTACATCTGTCTTCATTATTCTACTATTACCATCGCTACAGCTATTCTTTTTTTTTTTTTTTTTTTTTTTTTTTTTTTTTGGTGACTTTTGCTGGATCTGCCTTTTCTCTCCAACTTCTAATGTTTGAAATGCCACCAGAGTTCAACCCTTCCTCCTCTACTCTTTTCTATCTACACTCACTACATTAATAATCTCATTCAGTCTTTCATTTTTATATAACAGCTTTGGGCTAAAGACTCCCATATTGGAGTCTCCAGTACAGACCTGACTGAACTCCAGACTCATATATTCAAATGTTTACTCAATTTATATTATTGAATATGTAAAAGGTAGCTCAATCCTAACATGTCCAAAATAACTCCTAAATGCCCTCCCAATCACACACACACACACACACACACACACACACACGCACACTTTCTCCTATTGCAACAGAATTCCCTATATGTGCACATGTCAACATCACTGCCCAAGCCTAAAGTCTTGGAGTCATCCTTGACCCTCCCTTTCTCTCACCCAAACCCAATATCCAATAGCTTAGCAATTCCTGACAAGTCAATCTTCAAAATTTAGCCAGAATTTGGCCTCTTCTCACCACTCTCACTATTCCTACCCTAGTCTAAGTCACTATCTCTCCTGGATTACTGCAGTAGGCTGTCTGGTCCTCCTCATTTTTACTTTGCCCTTCCATGCTACTGTATTTTGAATGGATGAAAGACAATCCATTCTCAACACAGAAGACACTGACCTGTAAATGCATAAATCACATCACTCCACTACTCAAAATCCTTCAATGACTCCCCATCTAACTCAAGAGTAAAAGCCAAAATGCTGTAAGGCCCTATGTTATCTGCTCTGCCTTAACTCTCTGACCTCATCACCTCGTACCCTACCCTTCAACCACTCCATTGCACCTACACTCCCACACTAGCCTCCGAGATCATGAACACTTTCCTCAGTGTTTTTGGACTTCTGCCAGAAATGATCTTCTGGAAAGATATTTACATTGATGCACTCAAATCTGTATTCAAATGTCACCTACAAAATGAAGGCCTCCCTATCGACATCAGTAGTAACCCACCTCTACACTTTCTCTCTTTCCTGCCTATTCTCCTTAGTATTTGTTACTGTCAGCATTCAATAAATACAACATGTTTATCTTCTTTATCTCCCTCACTATAGTGAAAGTACCATAAGCACAGATGTTTTTTGTTGTTGATTTCTTTTCATTGCTGTTGAGAACAGTAACTGGTCCACACTGGTCACAAAATGAATCCTTATTAAATCATGGATCATGTTTATTAATATGAAGATAGTCATTGAATGAAATGTAACAGTGAAAAATTATAAATGTTAAATATTGAATGATGTATGAATGATTAAGTACTATATAAAGTACAGTATATAAAAGGAATATCATGCAGTCATTAAAAACTATCTGTTTCTAAGAGGAAGCCAGCCTACACATTATATTTGGCAATATATTTTAACAGTTGCTTCAGAGTGTTCAGACAGAAGCAAGCTGCCTTGATAAAACTGAAATTGTCTTTCTTTTTTACAAAATTTCACACGGCCTTTATAGAAAGATGAGCTACAGCTTTCGTTAGTCTTGATGGTGGAGTTAAGCAGCCAAAAGACAAACATAGGTTCCTCGTTCTGGCAACCAGAATTAACCAGTAATCATCTACTTTACCCCTCTTATTCCTCCTCCCTTTTTCCTCCCCCCTTTCTACCAGGTACTAGCTCATGGAGTGCAATCAATGTCCTGAAGCAGTGTAGGTATCATCCTTTCTGACTGTAGCCAAAGAGAAAATGGTGAAGCCTAGAGAGCACTGGGGGGGAACTGGAAGCCCAGGCATTTAACACAATCTCTAGGCACCTAATAACTACCAAACTTCTGGGGAAGACTCTGGAAGAGTGCAATCAAATTAGTAGTATCATGTGGTAATAACAGCTATACCAATGAAAAACTCTTATCCCTAATTCCTGAAAATAAAAAATTAATTGATGATGAACTATACTTATGAAAGAGGTAGATTTTGTGATATTTAAAATATACAACAATAAAGCTGTTAAAAATTGATGAATAATTTGCACTACAACTTCTATCTTATTTTATTTATACACACATTGTGATTTATTTATATTTTAAAAAGTAATATATTTTAACATTTTTTTATTGATTGGTTTATTTGTATTTACCATGACATAGTGGTTGCTTTTCAACTCTACCTAGGCCTGTCTCCCCAGCAGTTGTGACACCTTGATATCCTTAGGAGACTTAATGACTTAATGCACCATGGACTGAAAGAGTAGAGATTCTCAACCTGGGCTGCATGTTAGAATTATAAGGGGAGCTTTTAAAATATACTGTTGCTGGGGCGCCTGGGTGGCTCAGTCAGTTTAGTATCCAACTCTTGATTTTGGCTCAGGTCATGAACTCACTGTTATGAGAATGAGTACTGAATTGGGCTTTGCACTAAGTATGGAGCTGCTTGAGATTCTGTCTCTCTGATTCTACTGCTCACCATCTCCCTCTCTCAAAACAAACAAACAAAAAGACAAAAAACAAAAACAAAAACAAAAACCAACCCACAATAAAACATGATGCCAGGGCCTCACTCTAAACCAATGAAATTAGAACCTCTGGGGGTTGGGGGAAAGTTCCTCAAAAAATTAAACATAGCAGGGCATCTGGGTGGCTCAGTCGGTGAAGCAACCACCTCAATTTTGGCTCAGATCATGATCTCACAGTTCATGAATTTGAGCCCCACGTCGGGCTCTGCGCCGACAGTATGGAGCCTGCTTGGCATTCTCTCCCACTCTCTCTGCTCCTCCCCCTCTCACTCTATATCTGTCTCAAAAATAAAGAAACATTAAAAAAAATAAATATAGAATTACCATATGATCAAGCAATCCCACTTCTGGGTATGTCCAAAAGAAGTGAAAGCCAGGGACTCTAAGAGATATTTCATTATTCACAACAGCCAAAAGGTCAAAACAACCCAAGTTGTTATCCATTAACAGATGGATAACAAAATGTGGTATATACATACAATGGAATATTATTCAGCCTTAAAAATGGATATTCTGCTACATGCAACAACATGGATGAACCTGGGGGCCATTATGTGAAGCAAAATAAGCCAATTACAAAAGGACAAATACTATTATGATTCTTCTATGAGGATTACTCTTTGATTAGAGTAATCAAATTCATAGAGACATGAAGTAAAAGCTGATTATTAGGGGTTAAAGGGAAAAGGTGTTCAGTGACAAATATTCAACCAAGTAAATTTTAAAAATAGAATTGGCTTTATTAATTGAGTCATGAATTGGGCAGCATCCCACATACCAAATAGAGTGGTGCTCCATCAAGTTGCAGAAAAGGAAAGATTTTTAAAGGTAGAGAAGGAGGATAAAAAAGGAATTTAGCAAAGAATCCATTGTGTAAGGCATGGTCACCCTCCTGATGGTAACAGAAGGGGTCTATCAGTGAATTTCCTCGTACTGACCAGTAAATTCCATGTTGGCTAGTTAAAGGTTACATTCCTGGGGGTAGGGATGGGCAGAGAGGTTGAAACTGCAGTCAGGTTAGGTATTAAGTCTTGGCTTGCTGATGTGGGGCTCTTAATATAGTGGTTCCATTTGAGGTCTGTGGTTTTCTTTTTAACAGGGAATGGGGAGTTATTTAATGGGTATAAGAGTTTCAGTTTGGGAAGATGAAAAATTCTAGAGATGGATGGTGGTGATGGTTGTACAACAATGTGAATGTACTTAATGCCATTGAACAAGTACACTTAAAAATGATTACAAAGAGGAGTGCCTGGGTGGCTCAGTCAGTTAAGTGCCTGACTTCAGATCAGGTCATGATCACATGGTTCATGAGTTCAAGCCCCACATTGGGCTGGCAGCTCAGAGCCTGGACACTGCTTTGAATTCTGTCTCCCTCTCTCTCTGCCTCTCTCCCACTTGTGCGTATGCTCTCTTTCTCTCTCAAAAATAAATAAACATTAAGAAAATGATTACAAAGATAAATTTTATGTTATGACTATTTTACCATGTACACTCACACACACTTCAAATTCTTACCATGGCCCCTGGCTTCTTCTTTAATCTTATCACTTACCAATTCCTTCCCCTCATTAACAGGACTTCAGTGATATTAGCATCCTTGCTGAGCCGAGAACACACTAAGCATGTACTCCCTATCTGCTCTACATGGCATGCATTTTCCTGTTTCAGGCCTTTGCTCAAATGGGCTCCAGAAAAAATCTAGAGGGTGAAAAATAATCTTCCCTCTACTGTTCTGAGTCCTGGCTGTGAACCCTGCAATAAAAGATTAACAAGAGAAAAACAGATTTATTAACATGTATGCCTCATGTATACATGGAGGATATTTAGAAAAAATTAGTAATTCACTGAGGTTGCTTAGAATTCAGGCTTAAATATCATCTTAATAGGGAAAGGGAAGTGGGAATGTAGGCCTCTCAGGGAAGAATGATTTTTAGGAAAGATGAATGAGCCCTTAGAAGAGTAGATGGGATATGATATTTTGACAAAATTTGTCTGGATGTGGTCTCCACTTCTACTCTGGAAACCCCAGTGTTGGGGTTTATGACAACAGAGATTTTTTTTAGATTTTTTTTTGTCTTTAGGCAAATAAAGGGAGCTCAGAGAAAGCTTCTGACCGCATTTGCTGTTTTTCAAGTGCCTACAGCTCAGAAATAATTAGTATACCAAAGCAGCAGATTTTGAAATGGCATGTCCTGAATACCTACATATTTTAGGGTGGTATATTGTTACCGTTCATTACAATGTAAACTTCATGACTACAGAGACTTTATTTACTGCTGTGAAAAAGCCACATAAAACAGTTGTTCAATGAATGTTCACCTTTTCTATATCATATACACAGTACCTGTATAATTAAGATTTTAATTTCGAAAGACAGAAAACCCTGTATTACTTAAATTCTTCGATATCAACACTTAACATTCAAAAGAAAAAAAATGTGCACAAGAAACATGAAGCTTAATAGGGAGCACTGGAGGCCAGTTACCTAGATATGGGTGAGAGGTGTTGGGTTTTCAGCTGCCCTTATCTACTGCTTCTAAGATACTCTGTCCAAAACAAGAGAGAGCCACCTCCCATACGAAGGGGAGCTAACAAAACCAACACCTTCCTAAGTATCAACTACAAGCATTCAGAAAGGCCTACAGACAGGATGACGTGTGTTTCTGGTGTCCCTAGAAACAGTGCAGTTTCCTCACTTGTGGCCAAGTGCCCATCTCAGACCTCCAGGGCTGGAGCGCAACCCGGGTCTCTCTGGTCCGCATCTCTATGGTTGGGAAGCGAGAAAGCCGGAAGTGGGCCGCCGGTGGGGGAAGGGAGCGAGGGGCGGGGCCGCGAGGGGCGGGGCCGCTGCCACCACCTCCGCTGCGGACCGAAACGAGATGGCGGCCACTGAGGGGGTCGGGGAGGCTGCGCGGGGCAGCGCGTCCGGTCAGCCGGAGCCGCCGCCGCCCCAGCCGCACCCTCCGCCGCCCCAGCAGCAGCAGCAGCCCCAGGAAGAAGCTATGGCGGCTGAGTCCGGAGAAGCGGTGGCGTCCCCTATGGACGACGGGTTCCTGAGCCTGGACTCGCCCACCTATGTCCTGTACAGGTAACGCCCCACAGCAGGGCCGCCGCGGCGGAGGCCCTTCCCTTGAAGGCGTGTGCTCAACCCGGCCGCCGGTTCCGGGTAGGCTCCTCTGGCCTCAGCGTGTCCGTCCGAAGTTTCCGCCGCTTCCCTGGCCGGCCGGCCGGCCGGGGTAGGGGGGCGCGCTCGCGGCCCTCGCGCTCTTTTCGGGGTTGCTTTTTCCCGGAGTCAACGTTGTCACCTAGAGACAGAGGGGAGACCAGAGAGCAAACAGCGTAGAAACTGCAACACACTGGACAACACTCTTTCTTAGGCTGTTTGGGTGTGATTCAGGAATTCAAGAAATATCCCGCTCTCTTGCATGCTCCCACAACGCTAGCCTGATAATCTGAGTACCGAAGGGTTTGAGTGCTGTTTAATAGCCGGGCAGGAAATAATTATTTAAATATAAATAAGGTCCGGATTTGCTCACTTTAAAAACAAGGTGTAAGGGCTTCCCAGAAGTTTGTACTGTTAAAGTGGAGACAGCTAGTGTAAGGTCTTTAAGGTCTGGGACATTTTCGTTCAACATTTTCTTTAATATTTTAGCGCCTACCATCAGGCACCGAGTTTAGGCTATAAGACTGAAAAGGTATTTGTTCTTAAGCTGTGTAATACATCCCTACATCACCTCCTACATAATACAAGAGGTGTGCAGTAGCCAGTATAGGGTACTTTGTAACTTTCTTGCTTTTTCTCCCCAGTCTCATCCCTGTCAGTTCTTTGCTTTCTGGTAATGCCAGTTCCCTAGCTGCAATGAACTTGCAAAGACAATGGAGAAATCCTTGTGACTTATTTTTCTTTTGTCTTGTTTTTTTTCTTATGCAGTTCTAGGTAAACCCATTAGATAGCTTATTTGCCTAGGTTTTATGAATGAGTGAAAGTCACTATCCAGATTTTGTTATTGGAGTTTTACTCATTTAATTTGGCTGTGGTAGCCCCATAATCCTCACACCTCCTCTCTGAATTGTAAAATATTCAGCTGCTTCACTTGGCTGTGTCTGATTTTTCAGTGACTAAATGATAGCCTTACCTTTCTCGTGCCACTCCCCCAGTCTCTAGGTCTCACTTCACAACTTCAAGATTGAGTAGATGCCACAGAATCTTTGCTGCCAGTAGCTGATCAGTATAGAGAAGTAAAAGATGAGTGGAAGGAAAAGAATATAAGCAAAAAAGTGGTTAAGACAAGTTTGGGCAGTTTGTACAGAAATATCTATAGGCACCCTTTGGTGCCGCTAAAATGTTCTTTTAGCATTTATAATGAGAAGTAGGTTTCAGTGAATGCTTATGTATGTATTAGTTACTATATATATATTAGTATATATACGGAATATATTTACTAGCCATGTGCTTACTGTTAAACACATTTAAGTGCTTAACGTGTTATCTCATTTAGTCCTCCAAACAGTCTTCTAAGGCTGGGTAGTGATAGCATCTCCATTTTATTAGTGAAGAAACTGAGGCCCAGAGAGATTAAGTAAGTTTCTCAAGGTCACACAGCTGGCAAGTGGTAGAGCCTACATTCTAAATCAGACAGTTGTCAGGTTCCAGAGCCTGCTCTGTAAAGACCAACTGGACCCCCTCGCAGTATACAGTAAACTAATAGTGTTTACTTTGATTTTAAAATGTGAGTTCCTAGCAAATTGTTATTCAATGTTTATAAATGCTGACTAACTGCAAAAAGTCTCATTAAACCAATGAACTGAATTGATTTCTAGGGTAAAACTACTGTGTACCTACTGCAAAAAAACATGTTTTTCCACTTCTATAAAAACTTTAAATTTGGGAACTATTGTTTGATTAATTTCAGTGACAGATTTTCATTTTTCTTTATGTTACTTTGAAAGTTTAATATGTAAAGCAAAATGGCAAAACTTGGTAATGAAGAATCCAACCACAATTACATTAATGTATTTATAATTGACTAATATGGATGCAAGTGTAATTGTTGCTATTGTTAAAAACACCAGAGTTGTTCTTTCTTCTTATGTGTTTGAATACAATCACTGAAAAAATATATTTATTTCAGGGACAGAGCAGAATGGGCTGATATAGATCCAGTGCCGCAGAATGATGGCCCCAATCCAGTGGTCCAGATCATTTATAGTGAAAAATGTAAGTTTATTTTTATTAGGAAAAAGTCTATAAGTCAAACTTAGTAGCAGAGTTGAAATTGACAACTATATGGCTAGGTAGATGACAGGTTTTTGTCTAATAAAGATTTAAATGACTTAAGCTAATACTGTTTTTTATAATTCATTTTCATGGTTAAAACTTTCATTTTGTCCAAAGAATGGACATATCCTAAGTATAAATAATGAATAATACATTATAATATGTAATAGCTACAATATGGTTATGCTCGTCATTTACTGTGTAATCTGCACACAGGATACAGCATAAATGAGTTATTGTTTTATGTAGAATAAACTTAGGTTGCTGAAACTTGCGCATTTTGAAATATATTTCAGCAGTGAAGTGCTAGGCTCAGTTGGAATACATTTACTGACATTAAAATGAGTGGATTATTTTCTTTGACAAAGTATCATTCTTTCATAATGAATGTGAATGAAAATGCTTTGTAAATTGAAGGTCATGCAAATGTTAATTGTTAGTTGTTCTTCTAAGAAAGGATAGATGAATAAAATGGAATGCTAGTTTTGTATTTTTGTATGCGCGTATAATTCTGATTTAAATTAGTTCTGCCCCCCACCCCAAACCTCATACCTTTTCTGTGTGCGTATATATGTACATGTTTCAGTTAAAGCTCTGTTATCCAAGATCATTCCTTTTTTAGGAAAAGCATTTATTGTACTTTTCTGACTATGAAGTAATGCCAAGAAATGTTTGAAAAGCAAGAATAATGGTCTGAAGGTTTGACCTATCAAATATGAAAATGTAGTACTAAAAATAACGTGTGGAACTAGTGCAGAAATAAATAGATTTGGTAAGAAATCTAAAAATAGATGAGCATAGATGGGAACTTAATATTTGATAAAAAGAACATCTTATAACTGTATGAAAAGATGGATTAATCAGATTGGTTTTGCAGCAGTTGTCTATGCATTTGGATATAAGCAAAATTATATCCTTGTTTCATGTCTTAATTGGAAATAAATTACAGATGAATTAAACTTCTAAAACAAGACTAAACATACTAGGAGCAAACAAAAGAATAATCTTTTGTTCTTTTGGTGAAGAAGGTATTATTAGGCAAGATGTAAAACTCAGAATTGAGGAAAAGATCAGAAGATGTAACTGCATAAATGCAAAACTTTCACATGATGAAGAGAGATGATACAAAGATAGAATTCGTGAGAAGAGATCTGTGAAGAAATGTTAACCTCACTAGTAATCAGAGAAGTGAAAACCACAACTTTTTCAGATTCATGAGGTCACTAACAAAGATGTTGGAAAAATAAACTGATACAATCATACATTTCTCATTATGTTAAAAATTATTTAATAAAACCGTTTTTTGCAGGCTGAAAAAATTAACGTTTAAAATTCTTACATATATCATGATTAGAAACTACAAAGGAAAAGATAGAGAAATATGAGTTGTCAATCAAAAATTGATAGGTATATATATCAAAATTTAAAATCTGTACAAGTGAAGACACCCTGAATAAGTTAAAAGGGAAACAGCAGTATGAGAAAAGATACACCATATGAAACAGAATTGATATTCAGAACTTCGTAAGGAATTCTTACAAAAGGTTAAGGAAATAGGCAACTTAATAAAAAAATAGACAAAGGGTATATGAACTGGTAGTTTACAGAAGAGAAAATTTCGTTGGCTTTGAATTTTTTTTTTTAATGTTTTTACTTAATTTTGAGACAGAGAGAGACAGAGCATGAGCAGGGGAGAGGCAGACACAGAATCCGAAGCAGGCTCCAGGCTCTGAGCTGTCAGCACAGAGCCCAATGCAGGGCTTGAACTCCCAGACTATGAGATCATTACCTGAGCTGACGTCGGACACTTAACCAACTGAACCACCCAGGCGCCCCAAATTCCATTGGCTTTTAAAGAGGAGGAAAAGTCCATTATCATTAGGAATGGAAGATACACAAAATAAAATGGGCATGTTATTTCCCGAACACACATTAAAAGGCAAAAAATTAAAACTGTCTTATGATATCAGGTATTAGGACATATGAATGGATGCATATATTTCAGATGATAATTTTCATGTTTAGCCATTTTGGGGTTTGGTTTGTCTAGTAAAACTGGAAAATGCTCATATCATAACCTTGAAATATTGCTTCTAATGATACATTCTGGTACACTCTGACATAGGACATCAGAAGATGTACTAGGAGGTTAAGAATACAAACATTAGAGACAGAACAACTGGTTTAAAAAAAAAATTCTTTTTTTTTTTTAGAGAGAGGGTACAAGTGAGCCAGGGCAGAGAGAGTGAGGGGGGGAGAGAGAGAGAGTCGCACCAGGGGCAGAGGTGGCGGTGGGAAAAGAGAGGGAAGGAGCTCACGGCGGGGGGTGGGAGGGGTGGGGGTGTTGCTCATGTTCACCAGAGGCATAGCAGAAGCTCATCGGAAGCAGGGCTCATGCTCACCTGAAGTGGGACTCAAACTCGCTAACTGTGAGATTATGACCTGAGCTGAAGTCAGATGCTTAACTGACTGAGCTATCCAGATGCCCAAACTGGTTTAAATTCTAACTTCACCATTTTATTGGCTCTATAACTTTGGACAAATTATTTAACCTCTCTTTACCATTATTTCCTCCTAGGTAAAATGAGGATAATAATAACTGCAGTTGACTCTTGAATACATGAGAGTTAGGGGTGCTGACCCCCCCCAACTCAGTTGAAAATCCACATATAACTTTGGACTCCTCAGAAGCCTAGCCTACTGTTGCTGGCAGTCTTTCTTTAATAACATAAATAGTCGACTAACACATATTTTGTACGTTAAATGTATTATATACTGTATTCTTACAATAGAGTATGCTAGAGAAAAAATGTTATTAAGAAAATCATAAAGAGGGATGCCTAGCTGGCTCAGTCTGTAGAGCATGTGACTCTTGATCTAGGGGTCATGAGTTCAAGCTTCACGTAGGGGTATAGTTTACTTAAAAAAGAATTCATAAAAGAAAATGCAGTACTGTATTTATTGAAAAAGTCTGTGTATAAGTAGACCTGTGCTGTCCAAACCCATGTCGTTCAAGGGCCAGTACTTTATTGAGTAAGTTATACACATAAAATAATAAAACCTCTCTGGCTCAGAGTAAGTACTATATGGTTTATTTAAATCTGTAACATTTTTTGAGGAAGCATAATCTTGGAAGCCACTTATATATGTGTGTTTTGGAAAGTGGATAAATAAAATGTATCATTGTCATACAGTTGAGTACTAGATAACCATTAACAGGATCTAGATTATTTATAACATGGACAGATCTCAGAAACAGTGTTGAGTGAAAAAAGCCACGTAAGTTTTAGAAGCTTTGGATAGGACATTATATTAAGTGTGTAATTTTTATTTTATATTTTTTAATGTTTATTTTTGAGATACAGAGTGCCAGTGGGGGAGGGGCAGAGAGAGAAGGAGACAGAGGATCCAAAGTGGGCTCTGTGCTGACTGTAGCAAACCTGATGTGGGGTTCAAACTCACAAACTGAGATCATGACCTGAGCTCAACTACCTGAACCATCCAGGTGCCCCTTAAATGTGTAATTTTTAGTTTAGAGAATACTTTAATATTGAAGACTACAGGAAAAACAATCTAATGAATATAAAATTCTATTTATATAACCCCAGATTCATTTATAAGCCTATCGGTTTGGCATATATAGTTGTTTTTTTTTTTAATTTTTTTTTAATGTTTATTTATTTTTGGGACAGAGAGAGACAGAGCATGAACGGGGGAGGGGCAGAGAGAGAGGGAGACACAGAATCGGAAACAGGCTCCAGGCTCTGAGCCATCAGCCCAGAGCCTGACGCGGGGCTCGAACTCACGGACCGCGAGATCGTGACCTGGCTGAAGTCGGACGCCCAACCGACTGCGCCACCCAGGCGCCCCTGGCATATATAGTTGTAAGGCTGAATATTCTACTTCTACTTGTAGAATTCTGCCCCCAAAAAAGGCATTCATATGTAAATTATGCCATGGCCTTTGTATGGAATGAATAGTGGACAAAGAGTGTTGTAGATGTGTATATGGAAGAACATATAATTGAGGAGGAGAATGGCAAAATGAAAAGCAGTGTGAATAATAATATAACAATTTCATTAAAAATAAGTAACTGGGGTGCCTGGCTGGCTTAGTCTATAGAGCATGTGACTCTTGACGGGGTCATGAGTTCAAGACCCACGTTGGTCATAAAGATTACTTAATTAAAAAGAAGAATTAAAAAAAAACAACTATGTTTATATGCTTAGAAAAATGTCTGGTAACAACCAGTACCCTTGAAAGAAATCCAGTGCATTGGAGAGTGGCATTGAAGTGGGGGAAACTTCATGTACTTTTATATTGTTTACAATGTTTGCATGGAATATGTATTCTTTCTAGTTAGAAATGTTTTTTAAAGTAAAACGTGCTCATTGTAGAAAATTTTGAGTATTAAAAATCAAAAGAAGAGTCTCATCATCAAGAAATAACTACTGTTGGGTCCCCTGGGTGGCTCAGTTGGTTAAGCGTCCGACTTCAGCCCAAGTCATGATCTCCTCTGTGGGTTCAAGCCCTGTGTTGGGCTCTGTGCTGACAGCTCAGAGCCTGGGTCCTGCTTCGGATTCTGTATCTCCCTCTCTCTCTGCCCCTCGCCACTCACACTCTCTCTCTCTCTCTCAAAAATATTAAAAAAAAAAAAAAAAAAAAAAAAGAAAGAACCACTGTTGGGCTCTCAGTCGGTTAAGCATCCGACTCTTGATTTCAGCACAGGTCATTATCTCACGGTTTGTGAGTTCGAGCCCTGCATCAGGCTCTGCACTGGTGGAGCAGATACTGCTTGGGATTCTCTCTCTCTGCCCCTCCCCCATGCACTCTCTGTTTCTTTTTCTGTCTCTAGAATAAGTGAATAAACTTCAAAACAAAACAAAACACTGTTACCCTCAACAAAGTAGGTTTAGAGGGAACATACCTGAACATAATAAAGCCCATATATGAAAAACCCATACCTAGTGTCATCCTCAATGTGGAAAAACAGGGCTTTTCCTGTATGGTCAAGAACAAAACAGGGATGTCCACTCACCACTTCTATTCAACATGGTACTGGAAGTCCTAGCGACAGACAACAAAAAGAAATAAAAGGCATCCACATTGGTAGGGAAGAAGTAAAACTTTCACTATTTGTGGATGCCATGATGCTATATATAGAAAACCTGATCATCAAAAAACTGTTAGAACTGATAAACAAATTCAGCAAAGTCACAGGATACAAAATCGATGTACAGAAATTGCATTACAATACACCAGTGATGAAGCTGCAGAAAGAGAAATTAAGGAATCACTCCCCTTTACAATTGCACCAAAAACAATAAGATACCTAGGAATAGACATAACCAAAGAGGTGAAAGACCTGTACTCTGAAAAACTATAGAACACTGATGAAAGAAATTGAAGATGACACAAAGAAATGGAAATATTGTTAAAATGTCTGTTCTTCCCAAATACCCAGAACAATCTATATATTTAATGTAATCCCTATCAAAATGCCAACAGCATTTTTCACAGAGCTAAAATAATCCTAAAGTGTGTATGGAACAACAAAAGATGCCAAATAGCCAAAGCAGTCATGAAAAAGAAAAGCAAACCTGGAGGCATCACAATTCCATACTTCAAATTCTATTACAAAGCTGTTGTAATCAAAATAGTATGGTACTGGCACAACAGTAGACACACAGATTGGGGCACCTGTGTGGCTCAGTCAGGTAAGCGTCTGACTCTTGATCTCAACTCAGGTCTTGATCTCAGGGTAGTGAGTTCAAGCCCTGTGTTGGCTCCGTCCTTGACGTGCAGCCTACTTAAAAAAAAAAACACACACACACACAGATCAGTGGAACAGAATAGAAAACTCAGAAACGAATCTGCAGTTATATGGTAAATTAATCTTCAACAAAGCAGGAAAGAATATCCAATGGGAAAAAGACTTGTCTTTTCAACAAATGGTGGGAAAACTAGACAGCTACATGAGAAAGAATGAAATGACTACTTTCTTACACCCTTCACAAAAATAAATTCAGAATGAATTATAGACCTACATGTGAGACCTGAAACCATAAAAATCCTAGAACATAGGCAATAACTTCTTTGACATTGGCTGTAGCAACTTGTTTTTAGATGTCTCTTGAGGCAAGGGAAACAAAGGCAAAAATAAACTATTGGGACTTCATCAAAATCCAAAGCTTCTGCACAGTGAAGGAAACAATAAAATTAAAAGGCAACCTATGGAATGGGAGGAAATATTTGCAAATGACATGTCTGATACAGGGTTAGTATCCAAAATATATAAATAACTAAACCAAAAAAGTGAATAATCCATTAAAAAATGGACAGAAGACAAGTAGAGATTTTTTCAAAGAAGACAAACAAATGGCCAACAGACACATGAAAAGATACTCAATATCACTTATCAGGGAAATGCAAATCAAAACTATAATGAGATATCACCTCACAATAGTCAGAATGGCTAAAATCAACACAAGAAACAGCAGGTGTTGGCGAGGATGGGGAGCAAGTGGAACCTTCTTGCACTGTTGATGGGAATGCAAACCAGTACAGCTACTCTGGAAAACAGCATGGAAGTTCCTCAGAAAATTAAAAATAGAATCACCCTACAGTCCAGTGGTCATACTACTAGGTATTTATCCAGAGAATACAAAATACTAATCATAGGGTTACATGCATCCTGATGTCTGTCGCAGCATTATTTACAATAGTCAAATTGTGGAAGCAGCCCAAGTGCCCATCAATCGATGAGTGGATAAAGAAGATGTGGTAAAGGGCACCTGGGTGGCTCAGTCAGTTAAGCATCTGACTTTGGCTCAGGTCATGATTTCACAGTTTAGGAGTTCGAGCCCCACCTTGGGCTTTGCGCTGATAGTGCAGAGCCTGCTTTGGATTCTCTTTCTCCCTCTCTCTCTGTCCCTTCCCTGCTCATGCTCTCTCAGAAATAAACATTAAAAAGAATAAAGAAAAAGATGTAAATATACACAACAGAATATTACTGAGCCACATTTGCAATGACATGGATGGAGCTAGAGAGTATTATGCTAAGCAAACTAAGTCAAAGAAAGATACCATATGATTTCAGTCATAATTGGTATTTAAGAAACAAATGAGCAAAGGAAAAAAAAAAAAAAGAGAGGCAAACCAAGAAGCAGACTCTTAACTGTAGAAAACAAACTGACAGTTTACCAGAGGGGAGGTGGGTAAAGGGATAGGTTAAGTAGGTGATGGGGATTAAGGAGTGCACTTGTGATGAGTACTAGCTGATGTCTGGAAGTATTGAGTCATCATATTGTACACCTGAAATTAATATTATACGGTGTGTTAACTAACTGGAATTTAAAAACTTAAAAAAAAAGAATGTTCTTGATGACACAGTAAGTTACCAGTTTAAAAAAAAAAAAAAAAGATGGGCACCTGGATGGCTCAGTAGTTAAGCTTCTGACTTCAGCTCACGTCATGATCTTGAGGTTCATGAGTTCAAGCCCCACATCAGGCTCTCTGCTGTCAGCACAGAGCCCGCTTTGGATCTTCTGTCCCTCTGTCTCTCTGCCCCTGCCCCACCTGTGCACACTGACATGCTCTCTCAAAAATAAATAGACATTTTAAAAAAAGAACCACCGTTAATATTTGGTATATAGCCTTGTACTCATCTGTGAATGTTTCTGCAAAGTTGGTTTCATATTGCATATATGTGCATGTGTGTATGTTTTATATGTGTAGATATGTGTGTACATAAAATAATGTATATATACATTGTATATAGAGTTAATGTGTTATAAGCATTTTGTTATAACTTGAAAATTATTTGGGAGCTTGGTTCTTAGTGCATAATATTTCATAGTTATTTGCCACTTATGTTTCTAAATTTTATTCTGGTATGATTTAAATTCAACTTTTTAAGGATAGTGTTTAGGGGCGCCTAGGTGGCTCAGTCAGTTAAGCATCTGCCTTCAGCTCAGGTCATGGTCTCGTGGTCTGTGGGTTCGAGCCCCGCGTTGGGCTCTGTGCTGACAGCTCAGAGCCTGGAGCCTGTTTCAGATTCTGTGTCTCTCTGTCTCTCTGCCCTCCCCTGTTCATGCTCTGCCTCTCTCTGTCTCAAAAATAAATGTTAAAAAAAAAAAAAGATTAAAAAAAAAAAAGGATAGTGTTTAGAAGTAGGTAACCTTTTTATGTCTCAGAATTTTTTTTTCAATATTTATTTATTTTGAGAGAGAGAGCACAATCAGGGGAGAGGCAGAGAGAAGAAGAAGAGAGAGAATCCCAAGCAGGGTCCACACCAACCGCCAGTGCAGAGCCCGATGCAGCACTTGAACCCTTGTGAACTGTGAGATCTGACCTGAGCCGAAACCAAGAGTCGGATGCTTAACCAACACAGCCACCCAGGCACCCCATGTCTCAGAATTTGTAAAGAGCTGTAATTGTTTAATATACATATATAGTATGTATTTAATATATATATGTATATTGTAATTGTTTAATATATATTTAAATGTTTATTATTTAAAAAAAATTTTTTTTAAGTTTATTTTTGAGAGAGAGAGTGAGACAGAGCACGAGTGGGGAAGGAGCCAAAAGAGAGAGGGAGACAAAGAATCTGAAGCATGCTCCAGGCTCTGAGCTGTCAGCACAGAGTCCGACACGGAGGCTTGAACCCACAAACCCCAAGATCATGACCTGAGCCGAAGTCGGACACTTAACTGACTGAGCCACCCAGGCACCCCTATTTTTTTATTTTTGAGAGATAGGGTCTGAGCAGGGGAGGGGCAGAGAGAGGGAGAGACAGAATCCGAAGCAGGCTCCAGGCTGTGAGCTGTCAGCACAGAGCCTGACGTGGGTCTTGAACTCACAGACTGTGAGATCATGACCTGAGCTGAAGTCAGATGCTTAACTGACTGAGCCACCCAGGTGCCCCAGATCTGTAATTGTTCATGTTCTTCTCTGATAATTTCACTTTGGGGGCTTTAGTCTAAGGAAACAGTATGCGCACGTATGCATTATATATGTAACTTAAAAAAATTTTTAGTGAAAAGTCATTGGAAGCTTAAAACAGTGATTTTTATAAAACAAAATTGTAAATGATCCACATTGCCAATATTAACAGACTGGTTAGGCAAACGAGGATATATAGATACGGTTTTTATACATAATCTGTTAAAAGTTTTTGAATTACCAGTAGCTGGAAAATTATACAGTATTAAGAAAAATAGCATATCATGTCCACATACGTTTTTAATTGTGGAAAAAAGTATTTAGGAGTGTTTACCACATTTTTTTTTTTTAATAACGTGTGTTGAGCTATCATCTATTCTGTGCCATAGCACAAACTATGTTATGAGGGCATTTCAGCTGCAGTATCTACTGGTTCATTTTGATTAGTGGCATGGCCTTTGGCATCAGTCTAGATTTGGGTTTAACTTCTGTCTGCAAGATACACTGACCCATTGTGAACTTGTTGATCTCTCTGAGCCTCAGTTTCTCTTGTGGAAAATGGGAATACATCAGGTTAATATTTGTCAAAGTCTAAGTTTCTTCAGTTAAGAGATTGGCGAAGATGAGAAGTTTTAATATATTAGTGAGGATATGGAAAAAAATAGGCTATTCATACATTCTTGGAGGGAATATATATATATTGATCAGATCTTTTTTAGAGCTTAATTTTGCAATACCTGTGAGCATCAACAGTGCACATCACCTTGATGCAGTAATTCTACTTGTAGGAATTTATCTTAACAGATGTGCTGAATTTGCACATGCACACAAAAGCATACAGTGGTACTCAGGACAGCAAAAGAATGAGATATTCATTGATAGGGGATGAGTTAAGTAGAATTTGAGTACCATACAGTGAAATGCTCTGCAGCATATGGTGAACTTTGTTTTTTTTTTTTTTAATGTTTTTTTTTTAATGTTCATTTATTTTTGAGACAGAGAGAGACAGAGCATGAATGGGGGAGGGTCAGAGAGAGAGGGAGATACAGAATCTGAAACGGGCTCCAGGCTCTGAGCTGTCAGCACAGAGCCCGACGCGGGGCTCAAACTCACGGACCGCAAGATCATGACCCAAGCCGAAGTCGGACGCCCAACCGACTGAGCCACCCAGGCGCCCCAACATATGGTGAACTTTGTAATGGAATATTATGTCTTCCCATCTCTGTTCCTCAGTGTATTCATAAATAAGCATATATTTTTAACTAAATGAGTAGCATGCTGCTCCATTTCTTCCTGTTTTCACCTAATAGTCATAGCAGTTATTCCGTACGTGTATGTACCAGAGCAGCCTCATTACTAATGACTGTCGTTGTATGAGTGTAATGACATGTAATGTATGAGTGTAATGACATGTCGTTGTATGTCGTTGTATGAGTGTGCCATAATGGACTTAGCCCATTGTTTACTAATGGAAAGATTGTTTCCAATTTTCATTGCCTTTTTTTTTTGAAGCCAGTCAGATTTATCAGTGGGTGGTTATATACCAACTTTAGTAAGTTCTCATTAACCTATTACCATCAGACCAGCCTTTTAAATTTTTCTTATGTATGTAATCAAATACTCCAGTAAATTTCCTTGGATGCTTTGGGTGTGTATGGGAGTATATTTGTAAGAAAACTTCCTAGAACTGGAACAATAGTTCCAATTGATTCAATGAGTATGTAAATTTTACACTACCTTTAATAATGTGTGAATGAAAAAAGCAAGGCCCAGAACATAGAGTGTGATGTGATCTCATTTATTTTTTTATTTTTTTTAAGATTTTATTTTCAAGTAATCTCTGTACCCAACACTGGGCTCGAACTACAACCCCAAGATCAAGAGAGCTAGCCATGTTCCCCACTGTGATCATTTGTATTAAAAAATGGGAGGATGGATTTAGAACATATATTTGTATATCCATAGAATGTATTTGGAAGGCTACAGTAGAATCAGTTAACAGTGGTTGCTTCTGTGGAGAAGGACTGGGAATTTAGTCAAATTTAGTGTGAACTTTTTTATACTGTTTGAATTTTCTACTATCATGTACATTGCTTTTTTCACTTATAAAACTGACAAAATGTGAGAAAAGTAGTAACTGAATATATTTGAATATATGCACTTTAATTTTACTTTAATGCATTAGGTCTTTTGGAGATTTGGAGTCTGGCATTAACCCCTGTACATACACACGAGCAGGAGGCACAGTTACACATATATTATGGCTGTGACACTAAAGCATTCTCAAGGTGGCATTCACATAGTCATTTGACTTTCTTTTGTTTATTGTTATAAATGATACACATGCAGTATCTTTCCTCATAAGATAGAACAGCATTTTGTATTATAGTGCTAAGTTTAAACAAGAAAGATAGTCCTAATGCAACGGTGTGCTCTCTCCCCAGTTAGAGATGTTTATGATTATTTCCGGGCTGTTCTGCAGCGTGATGAAAGAAGTGAAAGAGCTTTTAAACTAACCAGAGATGCTATTGAGTTAAATGCAGCAAATTATACAGTGTGGTAAGTAAAACTCATCATTAATATTTCCCACGTAAATGTCTCATGTATTAGTTCAGATGGCTCTTTTTTTTCCTTAACTAAACTTCAGTTGTTATCAAAATAGTAATTCATGCTATGAGTTTAAAAGTCAGAGACTGAATGAAAAATGACATCCTCTGCCCCCTTCCTTCTCACTACCAGGGTCCCACTCCCCAGAGGCAAGAACTCTTGGCTGTTTTTTCTTAAGCTAACCTGTATATTCTAAATATGCTGACCCACATTTTATAGTATTTCAGAGTATTCCTTTTAACAGATTGCTTTTTTTTGTTTAGTTTCATTTTCTTTGTGCCAGTAAGTAATTTGTCTCCCATGTGCTCTGATATGTATAAAATGTGTCATTTCTGCTGAACACAACAGGTAATCCTTCAGCTCCTTTTTTGCTTCTTCACCTGTACATCTAGTTTGGGCACTGTACATCTAGTCTTCAGCTCTTTCGTGCGTTCATGATCCCGTTTCCAGACCTGACCCTCTTTCTCTTTATTGATTTACTCTCATTTTACTGACCACATTCTTGAATAGAAGAGAACTTGTAAAAGGGTATGTGGAAAAACATTTTTGAGATTTTGTACATTGAAAAGTGTCTTAATAGAGGCTCTTCTCGATTTTATTAGTAGAATTCTAGATTAGAAATATTTTCCTTCAGAATTTTAAAGATGTTTTTCTATTTCCTTTAGCCTCTATTGAGAAGACTCATTACTTCACGTTTAAACCTTTTTAGTAGGTCCAGGGAATTTTTTTTTTATGTTCGTTTGGTAATTCCCTCTCTCTTTCCTCTGTTTTCTCTTTCTGGAATGTTTTTTTAAGTCACATGTGGTATCTTTTTTATTGCTTTTTCTTATTTTCATTTCTTTGTCTTTTCATTTACATTTGTGATATTTCTTCAACATTATCTTCTGACTGTGTCTGTGCTCAAAAATTTCTTAATATCCAAAAGCTCTTTTTTGTTCTCTGAATTTTTTTTAATAGCATCTTATCTTTTCATTGATGTGTGACATATTTTCATTTTTTTGTGTTTGTTTTGGTCTCTTTCTTTCATGCAAATATTTTTTTCAAATCCTTGACTCTCCTTTCAAACTTATAATGGAGGCAGGACAAATCCTGATTGGAAGCTCTGTGTGTGGCAGGACTTGTCGACGGGCGGGCTTCACTGTGAGGTTAGTGAGTAGAGATGTGGCTGTTTTGTGTGAAATCTTTACATGTCAGCAGTTCTCCATCTTTTCTTGTGGCTAGTTTTTTCCTCCAGAGAAGAGTCGTCTGGTTATTGCTTCAGGAGTATGTGTTTGGCTGCCACAGTTCTGGGGGTCAGGCAGGGGAAGATGGGTTGGGTGGGGGTTCTCAAATGTTTAGTATATCAACATATTACGTTTCCTTGTTTCACCCTATATTCCTTTTCCTCACCCTATATTCCTCTGTGTCTGTTATTCCTTTCTGCTTCAGATTTTTCCAGAGAATAAAGCGACTTATGTCTTGCCAGGTTTAAAAAAACGAAACAAAACATGGTTTCTTCTCCTGTGTGTCTCCTTTACATTCACACAAAACCCTTCACTTCTGACATTTCTAGTCAACAATGGCTATGGGTGTTTCCCCTACCAAGCAATTTTCTCTGATACCAGTTGTGTATCCTACAATTTAACTCAGTTCTGACATTGTCTACCTGACATTGTGTACATACCTGAGATTCAGATAGCATCAGATCCCCCAGGTTTAAGGGCTCAGTCCCACAAGACTGCCCCCTATTTCAGATACTTAGTGCAAGTCCATTTGTCACCTGTGCTTCTAACTGATGGGCTATAAATCAGAGGTTCCCATGACCCCTTCTTAGGGTTCAGTTAATTTGCTACAGTGGCTCATAGAACTCAGGAAAACAGTTACTTATGTTTAACAGTTTATTAAAGGATGTGATAAAAGATACAGATGAACAGCCAGATGAACAGATACATAGGGCAAGGTCTGGGAGGGTCCCAAGCTGAGGATCTTTTGTCCTTGTGGAGGGTATGTCCTTCCTAGAACATGAATGTGTTCACCCACCTAGAAGCTCTTCAAACCCCCTAGTATTGGGATTTTATAGAGGTTCCCTCATATAAGCATGGTCATTTAACTCTATTTCTAGCCCTTCTACTCTATCCAGACACTGGGAGGTGGGGCTGATAATTCCAAGGTTTGGTCTTCCTGGTGACTAGGAGCCACCTAAGCACCCCACCCAGAGTTGCCTCAATAGGATGCTTCTAGTACACTTATCACTTAGGAATTTTTAAATGTTCAGGAACTCTGTGCCAGGAACCAGGGGCAGAGACATACACATATTTTTTTTTATCTCATACCAACTTAGTAGATGTTGTCACTTCTGTGCTCAAGGTTGGGGGAGGGGTCTTGGCTGTGTTAAGGGCTATTTCCAGATTTTATACTGTTTCTAGCCCCATCCTTGATTCCTGGTTTTGGGAATACCTGACACCTCTGATTTCCAAACCTTTTTCCCTCTGTTGACAGTTAGGTTTTTAGCACTTTCTGTTTTTCAAAGTCAGTTAAAACTTACCTGTCAGCTTACCATTTTCCATAATTCTGACCTTTCCCAATTGCTGTGGTATCCCCTTGTCCCTAATTCTCTTTGTCCTGTGGATTTATACTGTTTTCATTCCTTTACTGTCATTTTATGGGGTTTTATTAGGGTAGGAGGATAAACTTATTTACTTAATCTACCATGTTCACTGGGATTCTTAGTATGATATTCCATCATTTTGGAATGAATCACGTCTAATATGCACTTTCTTATCTTTTAAGAAATTCCTGACTGTACATAACACAAAGTAACTTAGAATGCATTTAAAAATCTCCTAAGTTTATTTGCTGTTTTTTTAAAAGGCAGTACGTCTGATAACTTTACCCATGTAAACCAAGATGCTTATGTCCATGCTTTATGAAGCCTAATTTTCTTCAATAATAATAGAGAAATACTGTTATAGTCATATTTAGCATTTCATTTTAAAAGATAACTTTCAAAGCAGCTGTTTTTCTTTTAGTATATATTGAGTTGGAAATTTTGAATTAAAAATAGACCAGAACTAATAATCATGTCTTTAGAGAAAAGTTTTTTTTTTTTTAATGATTTGATTCTACCTATGAAGAAATTAAAAAAAAAAAAAAGAAATTAAAGAGAAACGTGTTTCATTTATAAGTAGGATATTTGTGGTGGCTCTAAAAATACAATATATGCTGATGTTTGCAATGGAATTAATTATATGAATAATATATCTAAACAAGCTGTATCATGTAGGGAAATATTATAGGTAAAGAGATGTCTTTGATTTGCCTGCAATAGAATAGTGGTAACCAGTGTTAACTGAAAATAATCATTAGTTAACTGAAAAAAATCATTTGTTGCCTTTCACCAGTTTTAGTTCAAAATGCTGATTCTTCCAATCACCAGATAGTTGTAGGAGTTGGGACAACCCCATGCAGTTCCATTGCTAAATTATTGGTTATATGGAATACCTACCAAAAAAAGAAGCGTGTCTAACTGTATTGTTAAAGCTTTATCTGATCCTGTGGCTAGTCAGTTTATGTGGAGTAATGAAACAATGCTTAATGTTTGCTACAGGCATTTTCGGAGAGTTCTCTTAAAGTCACTTCAAAAGGATCTACACGAGGAAATGAACTATATCACTGCAATAATTGAGGAACAGCCCAAAAACTACCAAGTTTGGTAAGATGAAAATAGGAAGGAAACATGTCACTATGCTAATATTACCTTCCCAGTGATGAGATTATAGGGAATTTATTTCTTTATAATTTAAGTACTTTGCATTGGAGCTAATATTACCTGTCTCATAGGGTTTTTAAGAGAATTAAATGAGATAATTTTATGTTTAGTGCTTAAAGTGGTACCTAACATTTAGTTAACACTCAAGTGTGTGTACTGCTATTATTATTTAAAATTTTGACATTAGCATATAATACTGCTAGAAAATTTTTGAGTGAAGAATCTGAAAAAATGTTTTCTATCCTGTGTGTTATAAAATGACTTGACTGGTATTTTGATCTTTCATTCGTTTATGTATTCAAAAAATTTATATTGATGCTGGGGATACAAAGGTGAACCACACAGTTTAACAAGGAAAGCAAATAATACAGCCAGTTATTTCACAGTGCAGTGTGAAAACCACAGTGTTTTACAGAGTATATTTGTTGTAGAAACTAAGCCCTAAGGTAGCATGGACAAAACCATAGGGATTATTATGGGCGAGGGGAATAGAATACAATGAGAAAAAAGAGAGGCATTTTGGAGCAGGAGGACAGAGAGCAAATAGGAAAGAAATAGAGTTTGAACAGTACCCATCGTATACTGAGCACCCCTTGAATTAAAGCCACTGTGGTTGCTGTTATTGTGAAGATGGAGGAGGAGGTAGTGGTGAAGGTTCAACTTTCATGCGGAAGGATTTCTTTCTTTTTTTTTTGTTTAAGGTTTATTTATTTATTTTTGAGAGAGAGAGAGTGCGAGCAGGGGAAGGGCAGAGAGAGAGAGAATCCAAAGCAGGCTCTGGAATTTTGATGCGGGGCTTGAACTCACAAACTGCAAGATCATGACTTGAGCCAAAGTCCAATGCTTAACCAGCTGAGCCACCCAGGCACCCCAGGACCTAATTCTTAAGTTTGTCCTAAATCACAAAATTAGTAGGAATCTAGAAAAATAAATTACTAGTGTTCACTGTATTGGAATTTTTCTGAAATAAATTTAAAAGCCTTTACCTCTTGAATTTTCCTCTTGGGTAGTATCTTGCCTTCTTGATATTCTGTAAGATGAATTTTTATTTATTTTTTTAAATTATTTTTTTAAAATGTTTATTTTGAGAGAGGGAGAGAGTGTGAGTTGGGGAGGGACAGAGAAAGAAAAATCCCAAGCAGGCTCAACACTGCCAGTACAGAGCTGGATGCGAGGTTCAGACCATGAACTGTGAGATCATAACTTGAGCCTAATTGATTCAGATGCTCAGCCGACTGAGTCACCTAGGCACCCCTATAAGATGAGATTTTAAATTTTCCATGCATGCAAATAAGTCATTTATTAAGCATTAAATCTTTTTCCTTTTCCCTGTCACTCCTACTCACTTTTATATTTTTATTTATTTTTTTAGAGAGAGAGAATGCAAGCAGGGGAGAGGGATAGAAGGAAAGAGAGAATCCCAAGCAGGCTCCACACTCAGAACAGAGCTGGATATGGGGACTCAATCCCAGACCCTGGGATCATGGCCTGAGCTGAAATCAAGAGTCCCACCCTTAACCAGCTGAGCCACCCAGGTGCCCCCCTACTCACTTTTAGTATATTGAATACTAATGGGTTTTTTTAAAAAGCAGCTTTGTTGAGATATAACTCACATATTACACTATTTACTGATTTATTTTATTTGTTTGTTTGTTTGTTTATTTATTTTTAAGTAAGTTCTACACCCAATGCCAGGCTTGAACTCATGACCCCAAGATCAGGAGTCTCATGCTTTACCAAGTGAGCCAGCCAGGTACCCCTACTGTTTACCTACTTAAAGTGTACAGTTCAGGGAATCTGGGTGGCTCAGTCCATCAAGCATCTGACTTCAGCTCAGGTCATGATCTCATGGTTTGTGAGTTCAGGCCCGGCATCGGGCTCTCTGCTGTTAGCACAGAATCCAATTCAGATCCCTCTCTCTCTGCCCTTCCCCGCTTGTGCTCTCTATGTCTCTCTCAGAATAAATAAACTTAACTGAATGAGCCATCCAGGAGCCCCTATTTATTTCTTTAAGTTTGTTTATTTATTTATTTAAGTTTGTTTGTTTGTTTATTTATTTATTTAAGTTTATTAAGTGTTGGACTCTTGGTTTGGGCCCAGGTCATGATCTCATGGTTCGTGAGTTTGAGCCCCACATCCAGCTCTGCGCTGACAGTGTGGAGTCAGTTTAGAATTCTCCCTCTCTCCCTCCCTCCCTTCCTCTCTTTCTCTGCCACCGCCCCCCTCAAAAATAAACTTAAAAAAAAAAAAATGTGTACAGTTCAGTGGTTTTAGTATAGTTACAAATATGTACAACCATCACCACAGTGACTTTTAGAATATTTTTACTAATAAATTTTTATAAATATTTTAGCTAAAAAAATTTAAAAAATAGACTCCAACAGAAAACCTAAGCATTTTTCTAGTACAGAAACAACTCTTGACAAACTTGGCAGCTTGTCATAGCTAATTACCAGAGTAGAAGTGAATTCAGTTCTGCCCATGAACTAGTGGAATGAGCAGTTGCTTGTATGGTGATGCTGTGGACTTCAGAAAAACTGAGAGCCTGTTTATAACCAGAGGATCTTCTATACTGGATTAAGTAGTATCACATTTCCTGTAGTCTCATTATGCCATCTGGGAATGTTTCAGAATTCTTAGACAGGATTTTGTGGTTGTCAAAAGATTACTGAACTTCCAGATTTAGCTTTAAATAAACATTCTTTAAACCCTGAGTATTTTATTTCATTTTACACACAAATTACTGTTTTGTTTCTTCAGCTCTTACTTACTGTTCTGGAACTTTTCCCTCTTAGTGTTTCTTCTGTGTTACCTTTTCTCTCCAGTAGAATCTTGAGAATTAAAGGTGAATTTCTGTTTTTTTGAGTGTCCCTCCACATTGCCTAATACAATACGTGCAGTTGGTACCTTAGTTCTTGGATATATTAACACAAAACCTCTTTCTTTTCCCGGCCTTAGGCATCATAGGCGAGTATTAGTGGAATGGCTAAAAGATCCATCTCAGGAGCTAGAGTTTATTGCTGATATTCTTAATCAGGATGCGAAGAATTATCATGCCTGGCAACATCGACAGTGGGTTATTCAGGTATTGCCTTTCTTGTTACAGTGTTTTTCAGATTATGTTTTACCTGAATTAAATAATTAAAATTACTGTTGAATGTAAGTATACTCCTGAACTGAAACACACATATAGATCATTACCCACAATTACAATGACTAAGAATTATTAAGATACTTAATTAAACCTGACATCCTTCATGTTGATTAATTTTATAACCTTTCAAGATATGTTGGTAAGTAGCTTCATATTAAAGAAGAGTAATAGTAATTTTTGTATTTTTTAGATTGAATTTGCATCCCATTTTATATTTGCTAGCAAGTTGAATAGAAAATGTAGTTGTAATTTTTTAATATAACTGTATTATTTTAATTAACAAGGGCATTGTACCTACTGGGGGTTTTGCATACATACAGTTTGGAATATGATGTTACAATAATAGTATTTTATTTCTGCCCACTTGTTAAAATTTTATGCTAAATCCTGAATAGTAGAGAATAGTTAAAACTCCCACTCTGGGCATTTTATTTATTCTATCAAACAATTCTAGTGTTGTTTCCTATGAATTTTTTCCAGTGATTGCTACTTTGTGCACTATTCATTATACCAAGAGGATTTCACAAAATTCTTTTTTTTACTTAAAAATTTAAACTTTTCTAAATTTGTTTAAAGGGATAAATTTTCTAAAGATTTTTGGTATTTTTATTTTTTATGAAATTCTACCTTTTTGCCAGTATCAAATAAGAAGTATAACTCCATTGGCTTTTTTCATAATTATCCCCAATTTTTGCCACATTTGTAAATTTTGACCATTTCATTTCTTTTCTTAATTATCTTTATTGTTTCTCTTCTCCCTATGATCTTTTTTTTACTAAAACAGCTCCATAATGTAAAAGTTTATATCTAAATCCAGTTTTGTATATTTCTCCACATGTATTTTAATGTAGTTTTATCATATATAAGCATTTTTAATATTCCCTTTTACTTAATATTATATATTCATATCAAATCCATCAAATTAATACACTTTACTATAGTTTATCATTTTATTATTACTGAGTTTGGGTTTTTTCCCTCTAAATTTTCATCTTAAACAATGCGTAAGCATTTAGTTACATAATGCCTTTTTTTTTTGCCTGTGATTTAGTCCTTTAGAGTAATTCTTGGGTCTATTTAAATAGTATAAACATGCCTCTTGGTATCTAAATTGTTCTCAAGAAGATGGTACTGAAGTACAGGACACTTTGCTTTGTCTTCCTAAAATTTCTTTCCTTCCTTGTGACCGTTCCCTTGTCTTTGATGACTTTTCTTTCCCCCCTTCATTTCCTTGACCTGCAACTAGCACTTTCCTCCAACTATGTGATGAGTCCCACCCACATCTTCAGTTCTAGCTCTGCTGAAATTTTATTTTTTATTAATAATGGGACATTTCTAGGGGTGCCTGGCTGGCTCAGTCGGTAGAGCATGTGACTCTTGATCTTGGGATTGTGAGTTCGAGCCCCACTTTGAGTGTGGAGATAACTTGAAAATAAAATCTTAAAAAATAATGGGACATTTCTAATTGGATATTCTGTATTTTCTCTTAGGAATTTAAACTTTGGGATAATGAACTGCAGTATGTAGACCAACTTCTCAAAGAGGATGTGAGAAATAACTCTGTCTGGAACCAAAGATACTTCGTAATTTCTAACACCACTGGCTACAATGATCGTGCTGTATTGGAGAGAGAAGTCCAGTTAGTAATCTTCACTTGCTCACTCATTAAAAGAACATTTGTGTACCTGTCAGGTCTCAAGCATTGGGGTTACAGCAAAGAGCAAGACTGCTCGTCGGGCACCTGGGTGGCTCAGTTGGTTAAGCGTCCGACTTCGGCCCAGGTCATGATCTCACAGATCATGGGTTCAAGCCCCACATCAGGCTCTATGCTGACAGCTCAAAGCCTGGAGCCTGCTTTGGATTCTGTGTCTCCCTCTCTGTTCCTCCCTAGCTTGTGCTCTGTCTCTCTGTCTCTCTAAAAATATAAACATTGAAAAAAAATTAAAATAAAAAAAGACTGCTCCTGATCCTGCCCTCATGGAACTAGTAGGACAGAATACATGGATGAAGTCTATAATGACAAATTTACAGATACTCTAGTATACATCTACTTTGTAGTGTCTTACATTTCTTGAAATATCGTTAACTATTAGAGATTGAGAAGAAGTCAGATTTCATAGTGTCTAGGAAGCTTTATTTTAAAACGATCTCAGAGACTCTTAATGATATAGAACACACTGAGGGTTGATGGAGGGAGGTAGGTAGGAGATGGGCTAGATGGGTGTTGGGCATTAAGGAAGGCACTTGTGATGAGCACTGGGTATTATATGTAAGTGATGAGTCACTGAATTCTACTTCTGAAACCAATATTGCAATGTAAAAAAAAAAAAATGTATTTTATTAAATTCTGGTGACCTTTAGATAATAGTCCCTATAGGCCATGTTACTCTACTGTGCAGAGTTTAGAGCAGGATAAGTCTTTGTTGTAGGGAGCTGTCCTGTATGTTGTAGGGTTTTTATAGCATTCCTGGCCTTTATGCCTTTTTTTTCCCCAATGTTTGTTTATTTTTGAGACAGAGAGAGAGAGAGAGGGAGACACAGAATCTGAAGCTGGCTCCAGGCTCTGAGCTGTCAGCGCAGAGCCCAATGTGGGGCTCGAACTCATGAACAGCAAGATCATGACCTGAACTGAAGTCAGATGCTCAACCGACTGAGCCACCCAGGCACTATGCCCTATTATATCAGTAGAAAACCCCTGCCCCAAGCTGTGACAAAAATGTCCGCAGACGTTGCTAAATGTCCCCTGTGGGGCAAAACCATCTGCAGTTGAGAACTACTGCTTTAGCATACAAAAAGCTGTTAAAAGAGAATTTATGAATTGGCATGAATATTAATATCCATAAACATTAATAGCCACCTCTTTTCTGACTTTGTCTATTTTGTCTTAATGTCTGGTTTTTTTGTGGTTTTTTTTTTTTTTTTTTCCAACGTTTATTTATTTTTGGGACAGAGAGAGACAGAGCATGAACGGGGGAGGGGCAGAGAGAGAGGGAGACACAGAATCGGAAACAGGCTCCAGGCTCTGAGCCATCAGCCCAGAGCCCGATGCGGGGCTCGAACTCATGGACCGCGAGATCATGACCTGGCTGAAGTCCGACGCTTAACCGACTGCGCCACCCAGGCGCCCCCTTAATGTCTGTTTTAAATTTGAATATATTTATTGTTTTTATAGCCTGATGAGAACATACTTACCATTTTAATTATAAAAGTTGTTTTAGGGGCACCTGGCTGGATCAATTAGTAGAGCGTGTGACTCTTGTTTTTTTAATGTTTATTTATTTTTGAGAGAGCACAAGCAGAGGAGAGAGGGAGACAGAGGATCCCAAGCAGGCTCTGCACTAAGAGCAGCAAGCCTGATGTGGGGTCCGAACTCAGGAACTGCAAGATCATGACCTGAGCTGAAATTGGATCCTCAACTGACCTAGCCACCCAGGGACTCAGAGCATGTGACTCTTGCTCTCAGGGTTGTGAGTTCAAGCCCCACGTTAGCCTAGAGTTCACTTTAAAAAAACAAAAGAAAAAAAAGGTAAAAGTTGTTTTAACAGCTCCTGGGAAGAGCTGATTTTTATGACCATCTGCTTTTATCTCCTTTGCTATTACTTCTCTTTGGATCAGGGCCGCTGGCTTTTCTTTTATGTGTTCTATATAAGGTTCTGGTGATTTAAATTAAAAAAAAAGAAAGGTTTATAATTAAGTGTCCTGCATTAACTCTCTGTTTCAGGCGTCTTTCTGGAGCAGCCACATACCCCTCAAAAACATCTTACACTTTCTTTTTACTGTTCTGTTCTCCAAAGCTGCACTGTCCAATATGGTAGTCACTAGCCACATATGGCTGCTTAAATTCAAATTAATTAAAATCACATAATTCAGTTCCTCAGTTGTATGAATCACATCTCAGGGGTTCCGGATCCATATGTGGCTAATGATTACTAACTATATTGGAGAGCACATATAAAGAACATTTTCATCTCTGTTGAATAGTATTGATCTAAGGGATCAATGAACTTACTGAACAGTGAACTTACTGAAATAATTATATTATTCTTAAATGTAAATACTGGGACTTGCGTAGAGAAAATTCGGACTCATCATCCAGCCCTTAATATATTACTTTTTTTTCTTTTAGAGTTGATACTCTGTTGTGAGGATTAGGACAAAAGTACTGTAAAGGACAGCAAAGTGTCATCTTTTTTGTAGAGTTCAGTAGCTTTCTTGCCAAAAGGTAGAATGCTTCAGGTTATTCTTCCTTAAATTAATCCAATTAATAATTAGGAATTTCATATTCCTTATTTATCATAGTGTACTTCATTAGGCTAGATGTAATAAGATACTTAAAAACTGAGTATGAAGAGTGGAAAGTGGGAACTTCTCATAGCCTTCAAAGGTAGGTTACTGGGTTTCTATTACCAAATAGAAATAATCAGTCAAGAATCTATGAGATTTCCAGGGGGTTTGCCCGGTTGGCTCGGTAGGTAGAGCATGTGACTCTTGATTGTGGGGTTGTGGGTGTAGTGATTATTTAAAAATAAAATCTTTAGGGGCACTTGGGTGGCTCAGTCAGTTAAGCATCTGACTCTTGATTTTGGCCCAGGTCATGATCTCACAATGGTGAGATCAAGCCCTGCATCAGGCATGGAGCCTACTTAAAGATTCTCTCTCTCCCTCTTCCTCTGCTCCTCCCTCACTTGTACATGTGCTCTGTCTCAAAAAAAAAAAAAAAAAAAAAAAATCTTTAAAAAATTGTTTAAAAAAATAATCTAAAAATTTTCAATATTTAAGGTGTTACCATTAATACAGATAAAAGAAAGTGCTTAAAGAGCTGTAGTTATCTAGAATTAGTTGTGTTAACTAAATTTTTTAACTCTAAAGAATATAGGTGTACCTGATGATTTGTTCTTTTCCTTTTATAAAAGGAATGCAGTCTAGTTGTAGGGGGAAATTGTACTGGATTACATAAAGTAAAATATCAAAATCTCTTATTCTCTCTCTTCTCATACCCCATTGTTTAGAGTGAGCTACAATTAGTGTGAATCCTTCCAAACCTTATTAAATATATTTGCAAACATGTATTACAGCAATATAGGCAATGGTATTATACACATTGCTCTTTTTTATTTAATATATCCTGGCCATATTTCTAGGAGTACACAGTCTACTAGTACTATTAATAATAGTTACCATTTATTAAGCATTTACTACATGCAGGAATTTTTATTTAATTTTCATAATTACACTGTGAGATATCTGATGAAGAACTTGAAGTTCACAATAGTTCTATAATGTGCCTAAGAGCACCTGGATAATAATTGATGGGGCTATTAGAAGCTAGGCTTTCTGACCTCAAAGCCCATGTTTTAACCATTAAAATAGATAATAGTTTAGTGCATGTATATATAAATAAAATCCTTCAGGTATTGCCAAAGTGAAATTAATAGTCTACAATGACTAGTGAAGACATGGTTTTAAAAATAACTGGAAACATTAGGTCATGTAAAAATGTTGGGAAAAAACCTTTTCATAGTGCTGAGTGAGTTTATTATTACAATAGTCCCTCGCCACCCCCTTTACATGTGGTTTCACTTTCCATGGTTTTAGTTACTTGTAGTCAGCCATCAGATCCAGAAACATGATCTTCCTGATGACATATGTATGGTGAGACATTAGGTAGTATAGTCTACTGCTCTGTCACAATGCCTATCCTTTACCTTCATCTTATCATGTAGCATTTAAAAAAATTTTTCTTTTATGTCTTTTTTTGAGAGAGAGACAGAGTGTGAGTAGGGGGAGGAACAGAGAGAGGGAGACACAGAACCTGAAGCAGGCTCGAGGCTCTGAGCTGTCAGCACAGAGTCCGACGTGGAGCTCGAACTCACAGACTGTGAGATCATGACCTGAGCTGAAGTCGGACGCTTAACCGACTGAGCCACCCAGGTGCCCCATCATGTAGCATTTTATTATCTTACATCATCACAAGAAGGATGAGTACAGTCTAATAAGATATTTTGAGTGAGACCACATTCATATAACTTTTATTACAGTGAGTATATAATTGTTCTGTTTTATTGTTAATCTCTTGGTGTCTATAAACTAAACCTTATCATAGGTATGTATGTATAGGAAAAAACCTAGTATAAAGGATTTGATACTTTATAAAGGATTTGTGGTTCAGGCATCTACTGAGAGTTTGGGAGCCTATCCTCTGCAGATAAAGGGGGACTCCTGTACTTGCTGTGAAAAAAAAAATGCTATCCTAATGGCATTGCAATAAAACCAAGATTACTAAATTTTGGTAACTTATTTGAGCAAGTGTATAGTGAAGCTAGGTTCTGTAACTCTTGGAATTTGTTGTAATTGGATCCGAATTATATTTAATAACCTGGTTAAAGGGAAGAGAATTACCATTCTGACTGGTAATCACATCATGGTTAGAATATAAGATATATAATCACATCTTTTAGAATATAAGAAACATACATTTGTGTTGGTTTCTCATTTTTATTCTGTCTATATAATTTCCATGCTGTCTTATTTTTTATTACAGCTCCTGAGATTATGTAGTTCTTCTTTTTGAATGACTTATGATTTGTTGGGCATATATAGATCTTAGACTTCTCGAGATTTCTTTACTGATAAGAGGAAAACCTGTTTTAGCTGACATTTTCTTCAAAGGGAAAGCCTATATTAAAGGAAATCTTCCACATCAATTTCTTTTCCTATTGTGAGTTGAGCCTTCATATTAGTTAGGCGTCCCTTCCTAGAACTGGGTACAGACTTCCAGGAGGGAGGAACTACGTAAATATGAATTGATTCCTGCAGACTTGAGGGATTCTGTCTAATGTAGATATAAGTCCTAGACCTAGTCACAGCCCACTAAGATAAATGAAAGCACATATCCAAGCTCTGCTACAATCTTAGAAAACTGTTTCTAATTATTGCACTGCTTTTCAAATTATACGCGTATTTATTTTCTTCTAGGTACACGTTGGAAATGATCAAACTAGTACCACATAATGAAAGTGCTTGGAACTATTTGAAAGGGTAAGAGGTTGTTTTGGATTGTTTTGTATTAAAACAACTGCTAATATGATGTATCATGTAATATGTTCCATTAATCAGATTCTAAAGGATACTAAAGAATTTTCCATTTTTCTGGATCTAAGGGAAGTGTAACTGTTAGACAGTAACACCAAACAGTGCCTTTTATCCTTCTCTTCACCTCCCAAGCACATACCATCATAGTTTTTAGAATAGTCCATGACTAGGGTTCAGAATAGTTCTATAATGTGCCTAAGAACACCTGGATAAATAATTGAGCCTGGGTAGCTCAGTCGGTTGAGCATCTGACTTCGGCTCAGGTCACGATCCCACAGTTCGTGAGTCCAAGCCCCACATTAGGCTCTGTGCTGACAGCTCAGAGCTTGCTTTGGATCCTCTGTCTCCCCTCTCTCTCTGCCCTTTCCCTGCTCATGCTCTCTCTCTCAAAAAATAAACATTAAAAAAATATATATATAGTCCATGACTAAACAATAATACAATTTTAATTGTATTTATGAGTCCTGTAGTCTTTATGTCAAAGAATGGGATATACACACCTAGACACCTAGTTTCTGTTTGGCTCAGGAATATAATAAAGGCAAAGCAAACTATTTATAAGCACATTGCACAGATGGATAGCCAGCATTTCTGTTTTCATTTCTAAAGATCTGTTAGAAGTCTTATTCCTTAAATTGACAAGATTTCACTTGCCTGGCCACTGACATAAGCAGGCTGCTTATTGAGCTTAGAGGTCTCCCTGGAAACTAGGCCCAAAGAGCATAAAGTACAGAGCCCAGTCACATTTGTTGATGTGTCCAGGGTTGGGGCCTATAATATCTGGATAGCTAAAAGAATAAGGAAACTTCTTTAAAAAAATTTTTTTTATTTACATTTATTTTTGATAGACAAGAAAGAGACAGCATAAGTGGGGGAGGATCAGAGATAGATAGAAGGAGACACAGAATCTGAAGCAGGCTCTAGGCTCTGAGCTGTCAGCACAGAGCCCAACACGGGACTCGAACCCACAAACCAGAAGATCATGACCTGAGCCGAAGTCGGATGCATAACCAACTGAGCCACCCAGGTGCCCCTGAATAAGGAACCTTCTTAAGAAGAAATAGAAACATCTCTGTTGTTTTCTTCCTTCACTTCTTAATGTTAAGAAGGTGTTTATTTTCTGATTTAATTGTGTAGCAGTTTGAGTTAATAAATGATCCTTTTTAAGTTTCATTATTGTTTTTAACTAATTGTACTCAACTTGTAATTATCCATGATAAAATTCACACATAATTTAAAAATTTCATTTAGTTTCAGCTTCATTCAAAATAAGTTTCCTCTTGTGCATGTTACAGAGGTCATTTTCTCTTGAACTTTCTGTTACTTTTGTTCTTTTGTCAGAATTGAGGATTAATTTTTCTTTTAGAATTTTACAGGATCGTGGTCTTTCCAAATATCCCAATCTGTTAAATCAGTTACTTGATTTACAACCAAGTCACAGTTCCCCCTACCTAATTGCCTTTCTCGTGGATATCTATGAAGACATGCTAGAAAACCAATGTGACAACAAGGAGGACATTCTTAATAAAGCATTAGAGGTAAGCCAGTGGGGACTCTGCTTTTCTTCTTGGTGTCTCAGAATTCACCCAGTGTGGCTATATTCATGACCTTTTCAATGTGTTCACTCAGGAGTTCAGTGCAGGGCTATTTCTGCTGTTTAGGGCAAAACCCAGGTCACTAGTGAACAGAGTGTATAATTATAGTGGTGTAGGTCATTTGAACATGATCTGAGTTTAACTGTATTGGCTCGAAAGCATTTGCTCTAGAGATTGATTTCCATTATCTTTAAAGAATTTTTGTTTTTCGTTTTCAGTTGTGTGAAATCCTAGCTAAAGAAAAGGACACTATAAGAAAGGAATATTGGAGATACATCGGAAGATCCCTTCAAAGCAAACACAGCACGGAGAGTGACCCGCCAACAAATGTACAGCAATAACACCATCTAAAAGAACTCGATGGAATGATTTTATTTTTTTAAGAGACTCTAATGCAGGAGTTTAAAACTAAAGTGATCATTCCCTTTGCCTGTGGTATAAAACATGCACAGGTATTGCTTTTTAACAAGAACTAAGTGTGATGCTCCTTGGGTGCTGCTGCTATTCAGACTAGTAACTTGATTCTTCTTAAGCAAAGTGATTTGGTGGGGGAAGGAGAAGAAACAAAGTCCCGTTCAGGAACTTTTGTAGTCTTATCAACATTTGTTCTAATCCCTTAGCATCAGCTCTTCCCTACAGGGTATATGCGTCAGAATTTGCAGCATTAATGAGTGCAGGTAACTTGTATGTAATGCATATAAGGTAATTTAAATTTTGGTTCAGGAAGCAGGGAATGCAGTTGTTACATTAGAGCTGCTATGCCACACTCACAGTATCTTGCTATCACTGTAACCAACTAATGCCAAAAGAATGGTTTTATAATAAAATGATAGATGTATCCTAAAACAATGACAAAGTACTTTGATTTTTTTAAATAGCATTTAAGTATGTACAAGGGACATTGTCTCAGCTTAGAAAAGCCACTGAGAAAGAAAATTCTGCCATAGAACTATAGAAACCAGAAACATGATTATGTTAAAGGAAACGTTATTAGAATGTGAATTGGTCAGTTCTTTAAATTATTTTTTTCACCGTTTATTTATTTTTGAGAGACAGAGAGACACTGAACATGAGTGGGGGAGGGGCAGAGAGAGGGAGACACAGAATCTGAAGCAGGATCCAGGCTCTGAGCTGACAGCACCAGAGCCCGACGTGGGGCTTGAACCCACAAACTGAGATCATGACCCGAGCCGAAGTCAGATGCTTAACTGACTGAGTCACCCAGGTGCCCTGAATTGTCAATTCTTGACATCAACAAAATCTACTCAAGACAGTTTAGTCCTATAGGGTTTATTAAGGTATATAGTAACTCACAGAATGATTACCTGATCTTCCATAAATACATGGCCCAGCCACACTGTAGCACTGGGCCATCGAATTGCTGTTGCCTGTGCCGGGATCAGGAAACTGCTGACAGGCTGCCACTCCAGGACTGTGCACCCCTGCCCCATTGCGTGCGGGCACATCTGCTTCCCTTCCCACATGGTGCAGCTCCCAATTACAGGCTCACTCACTTTGGTGGGTCAGATTAGAAAGAACCTGAATGACATCTAAAACTCTGAACTGCAAAGGAATCTGGCAAATGTAGTTTATAGCTTTCCAGCCTCTACAGTTCAGGAAGACATGCCAGAGTAGAGTAAAGTGTTGAACAGGTTAGTTCTCTGTACCTGTGCATAATTAAATCTCACTTTCTGAATAAAGAGTTCTTGTTCAGTGTTCAAAGCACCAAACTACAACTAAAGGAATTTATATACAGTAGGATAGTCTTCTGAAGAATTTAGGAAATAATATTTTTAACATTTCATATCTTTTTGCTGTTTTAGACTCAAAAATCTGATTTGATATTTTAAATTGTCATATGAAGTCTCATTCTTAATGTAGACCATTTCAAGCGTTAATACGGAACAAAAACCTTACAGAGAAGTTGCAAGATAGCATTTACTCTCAGAAGCTATCTCATCGGTGTCCCAAAATTGATTGGATTCTGAGTTATAGGCTGAACAAAGTTCATCAAGACTGTTTAATAAGAAGCAGAATTTACACTGAGAAATGTAAGTGAAGCAGACCAGACACAGTTGAATTAGCCTGGTTACTTGGCATTTTATTTTCTGCCTGAGGTGGCAATTCATTTATTAAAACATTGCTTTGTGGGCATGGGATCAGGTGAGGAGGCTCTATGATTTAAATGTATAATGATTTTAGGCTCTGCTAATCCTGACGAGGACCATCTCCTTAATGGACAACTGGACACATAAACCTGGCAGCACACTCCTTTCACTGGACCAGCAATTAACATGTCTGTGGAGGGGGCGCCTGGGTGGCTCAGTTAGTTAAACGTCCGATTTCAGGTCAGGTCATGATCTCGCAGTTCGCAAGTTCGGGCCCCTCCTCAGGCTCTGTGCCAACAGCTCAGACCCTGGAGTCTGCTTCGTATTCTGTGTCTCCCTCTCTCTCTGCCCCTTCCCTGTTCACACTCTGTTTTTCTCTCTCTCAAAAATAAACATTTAAAAAAAAAAAGAAAAAACACGTCTGTGGAGGAGTCTGCTAGTTCAGAACTACTTGCTTAATAACACTGTCACTGTGTTGCTGATTTGCACTGTTGGTGCAAAAACAATGGTGGGTAAAACTGCTGGTGCCTTACTACGAAACAAGGCAGTGGTACTCAGTAGTTGCTGTATTCTTCACTGCCACATATTCACTGAAACATGTCTTTGATGAGTCAGTAATTATATATTTTATTCACAATACTCTGTCTTTTCAGTACTTTGTGTGACCAAATGAGTTTGTCCATAAAGCATATCTTTCTGGTTGTCTTGAAGAAAAGCATTTGTACAATTGTGAAGTGGGCCAAACAGGCCACTTCTCATGAACACCACTTTTACTTGAAAGAACAATTGATAAACTGGTTACTCATACTTGGGTGGCTGGCATAGATTTTCTCCAAAATGAAGAGTTTGTCACTTCAGTTTGTCATAGGAAACAACTGAGTGTTTATTGCCAATGATAAAATTTGAGTTTTCAAATGAAAATTTTAATCTACCGCGGTAAGGCTGGCAACTTCCCAATACCTATTACAGACCTTGCAAATGAAATCAACATGTTATTAATTAAAGTGAATAATTTTTAAGAATTTTGATACTGTTTAAATGTGTCAACAATTGGGAGAGATACATAACTGAAAGAACCATTGTTTTCCAAATGACCAATCCATGATGTTATCATGCACAGATAAACAATCCATTCAGATTATAAATCATAGAGAAGGTTGCAGATTCCACATTGCAACTGACCTTTGAAAAACCACCCCTTGTCAGATTTTGGTGTAGTATCAGAGTATCAGAGGTATCACAACTTCTGAAAAGGCTATTAAAATACTCCCTTTCCAACTATATATGTGTGTATGAGTCTGGATTTTCTTCATAGACTTCAACCAACACATTATATTGCAACAAATTGAATGTAGAAGTAGATAACAAAGACCTAGATATCTCTTATTAAGTTAGACTAAAGAGATTTGCAAAAATGCAAACTGCCACTTTTCTGTTTAATTTGGAAAATGCAGGTTTTATAAAATGTTATTTTTGTTAACATGTAATAGGTTTATTGTTTTAATAAATTAATAAAAAATTTAAATTTCAAATATGGTAAATGTCAATAGATATTAGCCACATTAAGAAAAGCTGGACTTAGAAAAGATTAAGACACCACTATGTCCTCTGGGACATCAATTTTGAGAGAGACCAGCAGCATGCTCTGCACCATGGTACCTTGAAAATGTTTATTGGCTATTGAAATACTATTTGGGGACAAAGAAGCAGAAGAGATTATCTGCCTGATGGAGTCAAGAAGGATTCACAAAGGAGAACAAATTTGTCTAGTTACATCCTTTAATAAGGCTGTAAACTTTACAATTGGTTATATCCCAAATACTAACTTATAAATTAACAGGACAGTCCAGAACATTTCCCTGGATCATTTCCATCTGGAGAAATCAATGTTTTTCAAACTGGATTGTAACTCATTAATGGGCAATTACATCAAGTCAGTGGGTCTGAACCAGCTTAAAAAAAAAAAGATATAGAAAATGTTTAATTTCACTGAATTCTCTCACATTATTTCTTTCATTCTACTTGATTTGGTGTATTCTAATATTTTCCCCAGCATTAATGAGTAATATTGTGTGTTAAGGTATACAACATAATGATTTGATAAATGTATATATTGTGGGATGAACTACCACATTTAAGGTTAGTTAACAAATCCATCATGTCACATACCACTTTTTTTGTGGTGAGAACATTTAAGATCTACTTTCAGCAAATTTCTCTAGTTTTTTAAGGAAGAAGGATAGATGACTGATACAAGACCCTTCTTTCACAGTTTACGCCTTTAATGCTATACATTTTCCTCAAGCAACTGCATTAACTGTTCTTGGAAATTTTGATATTTTGTATTTCTGTTTTCATTCAGCTCAAATATTTTCTGATTTCTCTTCTTGAGACAGCATCTTTGACCCATGGATTGTATAGAAATGTGTTTAATTGCTAAGTGTTAGAGGAGACTTTCCTGCTATCCTCTGTTACTGATTGAGTTGTTTGGTTTTATTTTGTTTTCAGTGGCGACTCTAGAAACCTTTCCACCATATAGGTCTCCTTACCCTCCACCATTTATAGTGTAATTATCTTTTGTACTATAGCCACTTACATTAAGAAGCTCATCAGACAGTTTTACATTTTGTGCATTCAACCGCCAAACATTTTAAGGAATTCAAGAAAAGAATAGTCTGTTACATTTACCCAGCTATTTACCATTTCTTTTACTCTTCTTTCATTTCTGATGTTCCAAGTTTCCTTCTGCTGTCATTTCCCTTTTGTGTGAAGACATTTCTTTAAGCAATTCTTTTAAAAAAATAATTTTTAAAAGTTTATTTATTTTGAGAGAGATAAAAAACATGAGCAGGAGAGGGGCAGAGAGAGAATCCCAAGCAGGTTCTGTACTGTCAGCATGGAGCCAAACTTGGCGCTTGATCTCACGAACCATGAGATCATGACCTGAGCTGAAACCAAGAGTCAGACACTTAACTGAGCGACCCAGATGCCCCTGTTTAATTCTTTTAGAGTAGGTCTTCTGATTGCAAATTTTATTATTTTTTCTTAATCTAAAAATATATTTAACCTTCATTCTTGAAGGACATTTTCACTGGATGGAATTCTGGGTTTATAATTCTTGCAGCACTTGAAAAAATATGCCACTTCCTCTGGCCTTCATGAATTCAGATGAGAAATCTGTCATTAGGATGGTTGTTTGTCCATAGGTTTCTCTCTTTCTCTCTGGCTGCTTTATAATTTTTTAATTTGTCTCTTGTTTTCAGTAATTTGATTTTGATGTATCTGGGCATGGGTGTCTTTGGATTTATCTTTCTTGCTTAGCTTCTTAGATCTTGAATTTTTTACCAAACTTGGTATGTTTTCAGCCATTATTTCCAAATATTTTTTCAGCACTTTCTCTTTTCCTGTGGGACTCTGATGACAAGAATGTTAGACCTTTTATGTTTGTCCCACAGGTGCCTGAGGTCCTCATTTTTTTTTCTTTTTCTCTTTGTTGTTGGTCAGATTAAACGATTTCTATTAATCTGTCTCCAAGTTTAATGACTTTTTCTCTGTCATCTCCATTCTGCTATTGGATCTATAAAGTGAATTTGTTTAGTTATATGTTTTTCAGTTATAAAATGTTTATTTAATTCTTCCTAAGTTCTATTTCTTTACCAATACTTTTTTTTTAATGTTTATTTTTGAGAGAGGTGGGGGTGGGGTGGGGCTGGGGGGACAGAGGATCCAAAGCAGGCTCCATGCTGACAGCAGAGAGCCTGATGTGGGGCTCGAATTCACCATTCATTTAGATCATGACCTGAGCCGAAGTCAGCCGCTTAACTGACTGAGCCATTCGGGTGCCCATCTTTACCAATACTTTCTATTTCTTAAAATTCATTTGAGAGAGAGAGAGCGAGAGAGAGCATGAGCAGGGAGGAGAGGAGACAGAGGGAAAAGAGAACCTTAAGCAGGCTCCATGCTCAGTGTAGAACCTGACACGGGTCAATCCCACAATCCTGGGATCATGACCTGAACTGAGATTGAGAGTTGAATGGTCAACCAACTGAGCCACCCAGATGCTCTGTAATACTTTCTATTTTAACTTTTGTTTCTAGAGTGCCCATGATTGTTTCAGCATGTGTATAACTGTTTTAATGTCTTTGTCAGATAATATCTGTATCATCTCATCATTGGTAACTGTCAATGGTTTTTCCCCATGCAAATTGAGATTTTTGGATACTTCGTACACCTAGTAATTTTCTATATTATGGGCGTTTTGAATGTTATGAGACTCTAATTCTTATTTAAATCCTGTGGAGAATGTCAATGTTTTTATTTTAGCAAGCATTTGCTATAGTTAGGTATGGGTCACAAGTTACAACACTCTGTCTGTGGCTACATTCCAAAATCAGTTCAGTTTTCAAATATTTTGCAGTGCTATTTTTTAAATAAAATTTTTAAAGTTTATTTATTTTGAGAGAAAGCACAAATGGGGATGAGGCAGAGAGAGAGAATCCTAAGTAGGCTCTGCACTACCAGCACAGAGCCCAATGGGAGGCTCAAACTCATGAACCATGAGATCATGATTTGAGCTCAAGTCGGACACTTAACTGTGCCACCCAAGCACCCCATTGCACTGCTCTTTATTTCTTTAAATTTACATCCAAATTAGCATATAGTGCAACAATGATTTCAAGAGTAGATTCCTTAGTGCCCTTACCCATTTAGCCTATCCCCCTTCCCACAACCCCTCCAGTACCCCTCAGTTTGTTCTCCATATTTATGAGTCTCTTATGTTTTGTCCCCCTCCCTGTTTTTATATTATTTTTGTTTCCCTTCCATTATTTTCATCTGTTTTGTCTCTTAAAGTCGTCACATGAGTGAAGTCATATGATTTTTGTCTTTCTCTAATTTCACTTAGCATAATACTATCCAGTTCCAACCACATAGTTGCGAATAGCAAGATTTCATTCTTTTTGATTGCCGAGTAATACTCCATTGTATATATATCACATCTTCTTTATCCATTCATCCATTGATGGACATTTGGGCTCTTTCCATATGTTGGCTATTGTCGATAGTGCTGCTATAAACATGGGGGTGCATGTGTCGCCTCAAAACAGCACACCTGTAGCCCTTGGATAAATGCCTAGTAGTGCAATTGCTGGGTCTAGGGTTGTTCTATTTTTAGTTTTTTGAGGAACCTCCATAATGTTTTCCAGATTGGCTGCACCAGCTTGCATTCCCAACAATGCTATTTTTTTTAATGGTTATTTTACTTATTTTGAGAGAGAGAGCGAGAGCACACATGTGGGAGGGACAGAGTGAGAGGGAGAGAGAGAATCCCAAACAGGCTCCACGCTATTAGCGCAGAACCCAACACAGGGTTTGAACCCACAAAATGTGAGATTATGACCCAAGCCAAAGTCAGATGTTTAACCAACTGAGCCACCCAGGCATCCCTACCATTTTAACTGTTTTTAAGTGGTATTATGTACCTTCGTCTTGTGCAACCACCACTACCATTCATCTTCTGAATTTTTCTACCTTCTCAAATTGAAACTCTGTACCCATTATACAGCATCATTTTTAACAGCTGCATAGATATAATCTCTTTCAGAAAGCCCTATTGTTAAATATTTAGGTTTGTTTCTACAGTAAACATTCCTTATCCACAACACTTCATACAGTACATCTTGCGCATGTATTCAATTATTTCTGCACGATAAACTCCTAGAAATGGGATTTGCTAGAGCCCTTTATATATAGGAGGAATTGATAAGGGTTATACAAATTTACACTAATATATGGCTGTGGGGAAACTTTTAGATTCTGTACATCAACAGTAGGTATTACCATTCTCTTTCCTATTTGCCAATCTGAAAGCAAGTTGCTTCTAGTTATTTTACTTTTCGTTGTTCGGATTCCCAGTACAGGTTCAGTTTTTAACCTGCATCGAATTACACTCTTGATTCTGAACTTGGAAAATATGTCCGTGTAGAAGTAAATAGCACTTCTAGTTTAACCAACAAAAAGTTATATAGTCTAACTTTCAATGTTGAAACTTTCCATCAGGTACAGATGCCAGTGCGATGCATTGAGACCTTCCAGCTTCCCTCCCCCTTTCCAGACAGTACTGTACACCTCCTTTGGCGTTTGTCAAAGTTCTTGCCTGCCACCCTTTGAATGCGTGAAACTCAGCTTTCCTGCGCAGGCTAAGCCCCTGAGTTTCCCCTCCACCAGTGGTTCTCAACCTTCAGAGTCTTCAGCATCACCCAGAAGCACAGATTGCTGGACCCCACCCACCGCCAGGTCTGGGATGGAGCCAAGAATTTGCACTTTTAACAATTTCCCTGGAGACGTGAAGCATCTGCTTCTGGTCTGAGGACCACCCTTCGGGACCACCGCTTTGCAATGATCAGGAGCTTTTTGAAGGGTTTAGATCTTATAGCTCCACTCCACTGTACGCAACTCCAGGCTGGGCGTCCAGACTAAAGCAAGAATAGGTCAACACATCATTGTCCTCAAGGACTCAGAGAGAAGCCAAGGAGAGGAGACCGGTGGGGCGCACCGGGGCTGGAATCCTGTCTGTGAGGGCCTCCAGGTGCGCGGCGGGAGGCGGACGCCAGGGGGCAGCCTCGCGCTCTCTCTGCCCCCTCTGGTTTCCGGCCGCGCAGGCGCAGGAGGCCGCGTGCCGGAGTGGGGGCCGCAGGTAGGCGCGGCGAGCGGGAGGTGGGGAGACGGGGAGGCGGGCGAGAGAGCGCGGGGAAGCCACGGGCCCGGGCGCGGCGTCCCGCTCGGACTCTAGAGAGACATGGGGCTGCGGGGCGGGCAGGCGCGGAGGGCAGAAGAGCTTCCTGCGGGGCCTGCCCTTGGCCGGCGGCGGCCGCGGCCTCAGCAGCGAGCGACTACCCTGCGGCCGAAAGTGGCACCTTTACGTGACGGACGCCTCCGCCCGGGTCGGGCTTGGGCTCCCGCTTGCGGGCTCCTGTGCTGCCTGGGGTCTTTCGTGCCGCCACTCCCTGGGGGCGGGGCTCCGTGTTAAGGGTATAGTCCAGTGCCGCCCGGTTTTTAAAGGCCGGCCCAGCCCTTTTGTTAGTAGTCTTGTCTTCTCCATCCTTTACCTTGGCTGTAGCACCTTTAGGTTAAGAAAGCACCCGGAACATTTAAAATAATTATTTTAAGGTGCCTCGTGTTCTACCGGCAAACTGAGATTCTATTCTCAATTTTTTTGGGTAACGCCAATTCGTTTTTCCTCTGGTTGAATTCAGTATTCAATCAATTGGTAAAAACTAATTTTGTTCCATTGCCTTCTTTTAAATAAGCTGTGATTGTAGAGCAGTGGTTTCCAGTTTTTTCTGTTACCAGCTTTTTCCTATCAATGTCAGAAATCCTTTGTGTCTAAACATTGCCTGAATTTCTCTTACCCAGCCGGCCCCACAATCTTTATTCCCTAACTTGCAAAACCAGCAGCAACTTTCAGTGTCATTTTGCTTATTTCAGGACAAAATTCCTTCAGCCATACAGCCTATCTACAGCCCTTGGCAGCCTACTCCAGAAATACTCCTTTCAAAGAAAAAAGGCCTATCAGGTGTTGGGGTGGGCTAAAGCTTTCTTTAAGAAATGGGCAGTCTTGGGGCACCTGGGTGACTCAGTCTGTTAAGTCAGTCTCTTGATTTTGGCTGGGGTCATGCTCTCTCGGTTCTCGGGTTTGGGCCCCGCATTGGGCTCTGCACGGACAGCAGGAGCCTGCTTAGGATTCTCTCTCTCCCTCTCTCTGCCCCTCCCCCCATCTCTCTCTCTCTCTCTCTCTCTCTCTCTCTCCAAAAAAAAAAAAAAAAGTTTAAAAAAATACTAGAATATTTAAAAAAAAAAAAAAAAGGAGAGAGATGGATAGGCAGCTTCACAGCATCCACCCTCAACCCCTGCAGTGACCATGCTATGTTCAATTCCTGAACCTTCAACACCTGAAGGTTGAAGGATTTAGGGGAAGAATGTGAGGCTGGAAAACTTGGCTCCTCCATGTACAGTTTAGTGACCTTGGCTAAGTCACTTCACCTCTGACTCAGTTCTCTTATCTGTTAAATGGGAATAGTAACAATTATATATGCCTCACAGAATTAGTGTGAGGTTGACATTGTGTAAAAGTTGAGTTTTTGGATGAGTCTTTTTGAGCATTCGGAAGTGGATGTGAGGACTTAGGGATAATTGAAAGACTATTGAAGCATATAACTAACTGCAGGGCCCATAAGAAATGCATTAAATGGTAACTGGGTAATGGTGATCTAAGGTAGATTAGAAAATATGAATTTCTACAGAATTTGTACCTGATGTTGGCACCCTTTGCATGGAAGTGAAGAAAGTGGTATGCCTCCAAAAGAAAAAATATGGTATAAGCTTCAGGCCCTATACAACTGAATCTACTACCAGTGGCGAGGTGGAATCAGTGGAAGGTTGTCGGCAAGGGGGTTTGCGAATTAAAAAGATTGTGAGTTCAAATTGGAGTTGGTGCTGGATGAGAGCATCAGAGGACAGGCACAAGAAGAGATGAAGAGCAGATTTGGTGGGACTGAGAAAGCAAAGAGGAGTCAGTGTGTGAGGCCGTGAAGACAAGGAATCCTGGGTGATCAGGTAGTCAGTGCATTTTTACTGAGTTCTTGGCTATTTTCCAGCTGCTGAGGATACGGGGGTGTGCAAAGCAGGCAGATAGTCCTCCGGGAACTCACAGTTGAGGAAAAAGGAACCCACATACTGGAGCCTGGACTTCTCAAGAGGGGCGCCTTCAAGGGTGGAGGAAAGCTCAGGGCCTGGAATGTGGGGTGCAAGGAGGGGTCTGGAAAGGCAGACAGGCTGGATCTCAGGGGACCTTATAGGAGTTTGGACTTTATCATGAGGACAGAGGAGGACTGTTAGATGGTTTTAAGCAAGGGGTGATCAGATTTGTGCTTTAGAAAGACCGCCCTGTGGGGGCGCCTGGGTGGCGCAGTCGGTTAAGCGTCCGACTTCAGCCAGGTCACGATCTCGCGGTCCGTGAGTTCGAGCCCCGCATCAGGCTCTGGGCTGATGGCTCGGAGCCTGGAGCCTGTTTCCGATTCTGTGTCTCCCTCTCTCTCTGCCCCTCCCCCGTTCATGCTCTGTCTCTCTCTGTCCCAAAAATAAATAAAAACGTTGAAAAAAAAATTAAAAAAAAAAAAAAAAAAAAGAAAGACCGCCCTGTGTATAACAGCAAGAAACTTCTGCACATGCAGGAGTGTGTACAACACTTGCTTTGCTAGTTGTGGAGTTGAATGTGGCAAACTCGAGCTTCACGTGTCTGTGTGGATAAACCTCATAAACTTAATACTGAGCTTTTAAAAGAGCAAGTTGCAAAGGGTATAGACAGTACAATACTACTTGTATGAAGCTCGTGAAAACATCCATATATTATGTTATTGTTTATAGGCACACTGGTGGTGAAAATAAAAAGCATGTGTGGGAATTATATATGTCAGTGGTTCTTGGACTCGAGCATGCCTCTGAATCACCTGGAAGACTTGTTAAAACACAGATTTCTGGGCTTCACTTCAGTTTCTGATGCAATCGGTCTGGAGTGAGGACTCAAGGACTCACATTTCTAGGTGATGCTGCTGCAGGTCCTGGGACCACAGTTTGAGAACTCTGATGTACATCAACTTGTGGATGGTGATTACTTCTTGGGAGGGAGAAGAATAGGACTGGGAGGGGTCCAAAGAGGCCTCAACTGTATTTCTTTTTAAAAGATCTTCAAAAAAAAATATGATGCACTGTTACTTGACAAAGCTTGATGGGTGTTCATGAAATTATTTTTTAGATTTTTGATGCTTTAAACATTTCAGGAAAGAAAAAATCCTGTTTGCTGTTTGGAAAATGGACTGGAAAAGAGAAAGAAGTGGGAGTCCATGTAGAAAACTGTTGGCAGAAGCCCAGGTAAGAGATACTAGAGGCTTAGACCAGGGTGGCGGTAATAAGAAGGGATTTGAGAGAGGTTTGGGTGATAGAACTGACTGTATGTGGTGACTGGTTGATTTAGAGGTCGGGGAAAGAGGGGACCAAGTCACTTGCTTTGTGACTGGAGCAAGTAGGTGGATTATGTGTCTGGCACTGTAAGGGAATCCTGGAGGAGGGGCATGCTGGTGACAAGAAAGAGATAGCTCAGTTATGGACATCCCCGGCCTTGAGGAGCCAGCTGAGTGAAGTGTAGGAGAAAGACCTAGGCCACAGTGGAGACTTGGCAACCAACGGCATCACCATGTCTGTGAATGAGATTACGTGGAGGGAATGTGTAGGATGGAAAGATGGTCTGTGACAGACCCAGAGGAATAGTGTCAGCTAGGGTAGGGCCCAGCCAGCTTCTGGTTGCCATTTGTATTTGTATGACCTGCAAGCTAAGAATGCTTTTTACCTAAAAATGTTGGGGGGAAAGGTCAAGAGAGGAATAATCTTTTGTGACACAACTATATGAAAACTACATGAAATTCAAACTTCATTGTCCATAAATGAAGTTTTATTCAAACACAGCCACACTCACTTGTTTATGTACTGTTGCAGGCTGCTTTCATACCCTGGTGACAGAGTTGAATGGCACGATAGAGAGCTTGTGGCCTCTTATCACTTTACACTGCTGCTTGGTGGGTCATAAGTCATGTGATGCCGTTGTCACTGGATTTCAACTTTTCGCTCCTAAACCTAAATATTTACTGTGTGGCCTTTTATAGAAAAAAGTGCTGATTCTTGACCTAAGGTCTAAGTTAAGGCACACTTGGTCATTTTTTGAATGTTGTAAAAGAGAGATGGCAGCCGTTTTATCCATTTCTTTAAGAGCACCTTGTGAGAATCAGGTACTGGTGGAAGAAGCTCAAGAGACTGTGAGGCCTGAGTGGTCAAAGTCGTCATAGTTCCAGTTGAAATCCATGAAGACAGGAGGGGATGGGCCAGGGGGAAAGATGCGGGCCTGGAGTCTTTATGAGAAAGGTAAGCGAACATCCATCAGAACGCTGATGGGTGTAGCTGGAAAGACTGAGGGCAGGTTGAGCAGGTGGCATTGTTTCAAGAAAAGAAAGAGATTTGAGGCTGGAGCAATTCAGTAGAGCCGGTGTTTACTGGACACCTCTTAGTGACAACCAGGACATGCAAAGCAGCATTTTTTAAAATTATTATTAATTAGAAAGAACTACACTGGGTGGTAGAAGAGTCCCCTACTTCTAAGATTTTTTGCTTAGAGGAAGCAGTGTTGCTGTGCTGACCCTTGACATGCAGCCTCATGGGCTGGGTCACTGGAAGAATAAAGTTGTCATTTACTGAGATTCTGACCGCTAGAAACAGCGGATTTGTGGGGAAAGAGCAGACGTTGAGTTTGGGAAGTATTTCTGTTATCTTTTTTTTTTTTTAATAAATTATTATTTTTTTAATGTTTATTTTTGAGAGAGTGCAAGCAGGGGAGGGGCAGAGAGAGAGGGAGACAAAGGATCTGAAACTGATGTGGGGCTCAATATCATGAACGGAGAGATCATGACCTGAGCTGCAGTCAGACCCTTAACCGACTGAGCTATCCAGGCGCCCCGTTTTGTTATCTTTTTAAGTTGAAATATAATTCATATGCCATAAGTTGTTTTTAATTAATTAATTAATTTTTATTTTTAAATCTTTATTTTTGAAAGAGAGAGCATGAGTGGGGGGAGGGGCAGAGAGAGAAGGAGACGCAGAATCTGAAGCCAACTCCAGGCTCTGAGCCATCAGCACAGAGCCTGACGTGGGGCTCGAACCTATGGACTTGTGAGATCATGACCTGAGCCAAAGTTGGACGCTTAAGCGACTGAACCACCCAACTGCCCCTAAAGTTTGCTTTTTAAAGTGTGTGGTTCAGTGATTTTTAGTATATTCACAAGGTTTTGCGACCATCACCACTAATTCCACAACATTTTCATCCACAAAAGTAATCCAGTGCCCATTAGCAGCCATTCCCCTTCCCCTTTCACTCAGCCCCTAGCGGTCACTAATCCACTTTCTGTCTCTATGGATGTGCCTGTTCTAGATATTTCATATCAGTAGAATCCTATGATATGTGATCTTTTGTGTCTGCATGTTTCATTTAGGATAAAGTTTTCCAGTTTTATCCATGTTGCAGCATGTATTAGTGCTTGATTTCTTTTTGTGGGTGAATCCTATTCCATGTTTGGATATATCAGCTTTTTGTCCATTTATCATGAGGGACTTTGGGTTATTTCCACTGTTTGGCTGTTATGAATAATGCTGCTGTGAACATTCACCTACAAGTGTTGGCATAAACGTATGTTTTCAGTTCTCTTGGGCATATACCGAGCAGCAGATTTGCATGGGGAACTCTATGTTTAACCTTTCAAGGAACTTCCAGACTATTTTCCACAGTGGCTGCATCATTTTATATTGCCACCATCACTGTAGGAGGGCTCCTATTTTCTCACAGCCTCCTCTGCACTCGTTCTTGTCTCTTTGATGACAGCCATTCTAGTGGATATGAGGTGGGTCTCATTGTGGTTTTGACTTGCATTTTCCTGAGGACTGTTACAGTTGAGCATCCTTTTGTGTGCCTATTTGCCATCTGATATCTCCTTTGGATAAATGTCTGTTCGAGTCCTTTGCCCGTTTCTAAATTGAGTCATTTATCTTTTTATTGTTGAGAAGAAATATTATTTTTGAATTGTCTGTCAGATGTTTAAGTGATGTCAAGGAGCCAAGGGTGGTGTTCTGAGAACGCTGGGACTAGGGCTTTACAACTGGGAGCTGTCAGCAGGTGGGGACAGAGAGCCAGAGTCTGGATGAGGTCACAGAGCTTGAGGGAGAGGTCTGTCTGAGCCCTGAGCACTACAGCAGCTTAGAGTCAGAGGCAAAAAGAGCCCCCAGAGTGCACCTTCCTGGGAACCAAATAATAAAGGCATTTCAAGAAGGAGAGAGTGATCAGCCATTCCAGATGCCACTGAGCAGTCAAGAGAAAGAAGAGAAAGGGCTGAGGCCATAGGAATGAACTTGTCAGGTGTATTGACCCATTTCAGTGGATGTGACTGTGGAGCAGTGGAACATGGCATCTCAATCACAGGAAAAGAGAGTTATTTTTATAGAATTTTGGGGGTGAGGCGCCTGGGTGGCTCAGTCAGTTAAGCGTCTGACTTCGGCTCGGGTCATGATCTCACAGTTTGTGAGTTCGAGCCCCGGGTCTGGCTCTGTCCTGACAGCTCGGAGCCTGGAGCCTGCATCGGATTCTGTGTCTCCGTCTCTCTCTGTCCCTCCCCCAATTGTGCTCTGTCTCTATCAAAAATAAATTTTAAAAAATGTAAAAAAAAAAAATTTAGAATTTGGGGGGTGGGTGGAGTTTAGGCAAAATTTAAAGGAAATAATGTTTTGATGGACTCAAAGTTAAGCAGGGCTGCCTGTAAAGATGTCAAGATCTGGTCCGGACTGCAAAGTGGACCCCAGAGTCTGGTTCCTGGGAGACCACAGGGTTCACATAGATGTTGAATGCCTTCTCCAGAAACTGCTCATGTGCAGTTCTGCACCCAGTTGGAAGCAGAGGTGGCTTCTCTGTATCAGAGAGACTTAGCTCCTCCAGGCAAGAGTGGGATGTTTCCCTGTTCAAGGTAGGACTTTGAGTGGCAAAATTTTTGATAGTGTGTGACTTTAGAGAGCAGAGTTTCTCAGTGAGTAAGAAAGCAGTCTTCATTCAAAGAAGGGAGTTGTTGATACTTTATACCTGTAGTGTGTCCTTAGGAGAAATGCTGCTTTCTATGAATTTTGCAGTTGGCTTGATCCATGTCTGGTGTTCCAGCTCTATGAATGGCAAGTGGATTTTACTTTCTCCAGGAGAAGGTATGAGAGAGCTGTCCCCTCTCAAGCTTCTGTTCTCAGTGTGAATCCTCAGAGGTCTTCTGGCCCGGCATCATCCAGGGAATTTCTTCTGTTATTCTCTGTCCTTGAAAGCTTATCACAATATCTGAGAAGCTTTTTTGTTTACTTGTTTATTGTCTGCCTTCTCCACTGGCTTCCCCCTAAGGTCCTAGAAGATAAGAACCACATCTGTTTTATTTACTCACAGATCCCCAGTGCCTAGAGTTGAGCTTATGGAAACGGCTTAATACATGTTGAGTGAATGAGAGGGCTGGAATTTAGTGATGGAGTAGAGGGAGTGGATTATTGGAACCAGATGCAGGACTCTGAGCTCACACCAGCTGGCAGGGCTTCACGATGGAAGCCAGGCTGTCGCAGGATTTCCCACGGCTGCCACTCCATCCTGGAGTTCAAGGGCCTGAGGGATACCTGGACCCTAGGAGGGCCCCTGAAGAAGGTGGACCATTTGAATTATTGCCATTTGTCTATGTGCAGAGTTGAAGTTTTTATTCAGCAAACCTCCTTTTTGGTACTTTGTGACAGAGTATTTTCAAACCAGTGCCTGGGGCCAACCAGAACGCTGAGTGACCCAGGTGTCTGGGTGGAAACCTGAGCTGGAGAAGGAAGACGCCTGTGGAAGGTAACTGTTCATGTCACAGTCATTTCAGACATAGGAAGCACGGAGTCAATTCTGTCACTAGTGTTCCCCATGCATCCCAGTACTGATTTTTTTTTTTAAGTTTATTTATTTTTGAGAGAGAGAGACAGACAGACAGACAGAACGTGAGCTGGGGAGGGGCAGAGAGGGAGGGAGACACAGAATCCAAAGCAGGCTCCAGGCTCTGAGCTCTCAACACAGAGCCTGACATGGGGCCCGAACTCACAAACCATGAGATCATGACCTGAGCTGAAGTTGGACGCTCTACCAACTGAGCCACCCAGGTACCCCTTTCCCAGTACTGATATTAAGCGAGCACACTGTTATGGCCATCTCCTGTGTCAGAGTACTGACATGCTTCCGCTCTGATTCTGAAACAGCTTCTGCCTCAAGTATTCTTGAGTGCCAAGCATCTGATGTCCAGGGTCCTTCCATCCCTCTCCCTTGCCAACCCCTCTGCCATCCAACAACTAGGCAGTAATGCTCCACTGCGGGCCTCACACCAGCTCTGATGCTAGAGCTGAATTGGTGAGTGTCCAGCCTTCCTGGCAGTTACTTGGTGCAAGGATCACCACCATCATTCCAGCTCGTGTGCTCATCAGCTCTTACCCCGCAGCACTGCCAGAGCCTTTTACCTGGTCTCCCAGCCTCCATCTGTTCCACCCCAAACACATCTTTCACACCTAGCCTTGCTTGTTAAAGACGCTAGGGAGCAGGACACCTGGGTGGCTCACTCATTTAAGCATCCGACTCTTGGTTTTGGCTCAGGTCATGATCTTATGGTTTGTGAGTTTGAGCCCCGTGTCTGGCTCTGCACTGACAGCATGGAACCTGCTTGGGATTCTCTCTCTCTCTGCCCCTCCCTTGCTCTCTCTCATAAATAAATAAACTTTAATTAAAAAAAAATCCTTAAAAAAAATTTTAAGGAGCTTTCTAGCACCTTCCAGGGAATATCCCAGCTCTTTAGCTGGGTTCAGGAGACCCTCAGCATCCAGCCCCTACCCCTACCCCTACCCCATCTCCTCTCTGGCTCCTCTCCTTTGTCCATCTTCTGCCCTGGCCCCGCTAGACTAACAAAAGCAGTTTTCTTTCATTTTACTAATTATTCATTAAATATCTATTTAGTGCAAATTGCTGTGGGAGAAACAAAGACACCTTCCTTTTAGTTGAATCTAGAGTGGATGAACCCAGACGTTAGTTTGTAATAAAAAGACAGTGATCTTGAAAACAGCTGACATTGAGCATTCTGTACCTTCTTTAATCCTCACAAAGATGATAAAGCATGCAAGATCCTTGGGCATAAGAGGCATGAGAGGCTGTGTTGTCCTTAACCCCTTGTCACCCAAACACCTTAATGGACGTAAAAATTGACTGGTATTATTTCTTGTTTCATTTTATAATTCAGGAAATTACAGGGGATAACAGTATGGAAAAGAAAGCCCAGGACAGCAGAAAAGGTGCCCCCCACAGAGCAGTGCCCCCAGCTGTGGGGCTGCTCTTCTCCATGGCCCTCATGAACACGCTTCTCTACCTCTGCCTTGATTGGTTTTTCATCTCCCGTCCACGCTCTGCTCCCAGCTCTGCTCACTGTCCCCACGGACACTTCAGAATGGGACAGATGAAAAACTGTTCACCGTGGCTGTCCTGCGAGGAGCTGAGGACCGAAGTGAGGCAGTTGAAGCGTGTTGGAGAAGGAGCTGTGAAGAGAGTGAGTTCTGGGTTACAGCTGAGTGTTATTGGGGTGGTGTTTCGGGATAGCAGCTTGACACGATGTGTTAAGAGCCATCAAAATACCTTTGGCTCAGTGATCTTGCATCTGGGACTTTATCCAAATAATCCATTGGAAGGAAAAAAGCTAAATGCATAAAGGAGATTTTGCTTTGTTATTTATAGCAATAGAAAACCAGAAATAATAACTGTAAGGGACTAGTTAATTATGGTCCATCCACTTGATAGAATGTTCTGCAGCCATTAAGTGTAGTTAGGAATCTCGTGTGAAAAAAACATATGATGAGAAGGAAAAAAATGCAACATGCAAAATTGCACAATACATGATTTTCAACTGCAAAATTAATGTATTTATGTAGAAAATATAGAAATTACAGAAATTGTGCTATAGTGAAGGATTATGAGCAATTTTTTTCATTCTACTTTTCAAACTCTGTCATGGTACTATATTGATGTTTTAAAAATTTTTTGTTTATTTTTTTTAAGTTTATTTATTTTGAGAGAGAGAGCAAGAGAGCAGGGGTGGGGCAGAGAGGGAGGGAGAGAAAGATTCCCAAGTGGGCTCCATGCTCATTGTGGAGTCCCACACGGGGCTTGAACTCAAGAACCATGAGATCATGACTTGAGCTGAGATCAAGAGTCAGACACTTAACCAACTGAGCCAGCAAGGTACCCCTAAAGTTTTTTTATTAAAAAAAATTTTTTTTGTTTGTTTTTAATGTTTATTTATTTTTGAGAGAAAGAGAAAGAGCACGCGCATGAGCGGGGAAGGGGCAGAGAGAGAAGGAGACACAGAATCCAAAGCAGGCTCCAGGCTCTGAGCTCTCAGCACAGAGCTCGACATGGGGCCTGAACTCACAAACTATGAGATCATGACCTGAGCTGAAGTCGGACACAGCCTGCCAGCTGATGTCTGGGGTACATAGGGTTTGGTGGGACTGGGAGGACTGTTGGAGCAGTTTGAATAGAGGGACAAGGTGGTGTGTGTGTGTGTGTGTGTGCGTGCGTGCGTGCGTGTGCATGCACACTTTCACACGTGAGTACAGAAGAGACCAAGGTGTGGGCTAGGGTGGAAGATTGGCTAGGTCTTGCAGGGGAGAGATGTCACTGCTTGACAAGGGTGTTAGCAGTGAATGTAGTGAAAAATCTGTGGATTCTGGTCATGTTTGAAAAGTAGAGCCGGTAGAATTTCCCAGTAGATCAGTTGTGGAGTGTAAGAGAGGGGGACTTTGTGTGCTGTCTCCCTTCTCATCCTGCGTTCTGCTCACACTGGCTCATTCCTGGTCTCCAAACAACCAGGCGTGTTCCGTCTTGGGGCCTCTGCTGGTACCCACCTTTTTTACTGTGACACGTTTTTCTCAAATATCCATACAGCTCACTCTCAGATCATTCTGAACACCCAGAGTAACGAGCCTCTGGCCCTCTTCCCTTGCCCTGCTCTGTCTTCATAGCACATGACAAGGATCTTGGCTCAGGCAACAGGAAGAAGAGGGTTACCGTTACCTGAAAGGGGAGGGCCGGAAGAACAGAGTTTCTGTGTGTGTGAGGTGAACATGTTAAGGCCCTCTAGATGCCCACGTGGAGACACAGATGGTTGGAAGAACAAGTCTCGCATTTGGGTCAGGGACAGGGGGTGGGAATATAAATTTGGGATGGTGCTGAAAGGATGTGAAGAAACCACCAGGGAGGGATGTGTGTAGAGAAGAGGACTTACAGCCAGTTGATTTTTGTCTCCTTCAAAGAGGTGACTTTGAGGGGCTGGCTGCCCACTTGTTTCCATGTTACTGCTCAGACCATTTTTTGTATCTTTTTCAGAATTGCTCTTGGCCTTGAAGGATATATTTCTGGGTAGGTAGCTTTGATGGTGGCAAATCGTTGTTTGAGGACGGATTGGAGTTTAGGGAACCTCTACAAATCATGCCCATCCAAGTATGGGGTTTAATAATAAGGACAGTAACTCTGATTAATGCAGTTTTGTTTATTAAAGTGAAGTATGATGGGGGCATCTGGGTGGCTCAGTCAGTTAAGCATCCAACTCTTTATTTCAGCTCAGGTCATCATCTCAGTTTGTGGGTTTGAGCCCTGTGTGGGGCTCTGTGCTGACAGCGCAGAGCCTGCTTGGGATTCTCTCTCTCCCTTTCTCTCTGCCCCTCCCCAGCTTGTGTTCTCTCTCTCTCTCTCTCAAAGTAAATAAACATTAAAAAAAAAAATGAGGTATGACTGAAAGGCAATTACATTGTTTTTGTGTGTCTTTGGCTGAAATTTGCCCTCAGGGCAAAAGTATTTTGTGCGCTGGATGTTAGCTCCATCAGTGAGGAGTCTTGTCTGTCTTGTGCCCTTGAACCCCAGGGTCTTTATGAGTCCCAGCACAGGTCGGCCTTTCACTGCCACCACAGGGGCACTGAATTGAACGACTCCTTGCACTAATGTGTTTCCCATCGCTGCTACCAGCTCCTTTCCATGTGGGCACCCCTCCTCACTGACACCCCAAGCTGGGAGGCGTAAGCTTCTCAAATAGGAATTTCTGTAACCAGAGTTCTTGCATCGCGCTCGCTGACCTCCTCCTCCTCTCCTAGCACCCTTGCTTCAGTAATTCTTCAGTATCATCAGGACCTCCAGGGTGTTGATCCCATGACAGTTTCACTTTCTGTCTTCACTCCCCTATGTCACCCAGCAGCAGAGCCTCTGTGGCTGTTACCCTCAGTGTCACTCTCATGCAGACTCATGCAACAGCCCCTCCACCTCTCTCTCCGTTGTGCCTGGTGGAAGAGTCCCAAACCCAGTGACCCCAGCTGTGCACCTGCATCTGAGCAGTTGCCCTGGACAAAGTCGCACAGCCTTGGGATTTAATGCATGACCACAAACCTCAGCCGTGCAGTCAGCACAGCCCAGCAGCCCTACTCTGTTCCCTCGGCAACTTTTCCTTCCCCTGCCTCAACTAATGATCTTGCTGCATGAGTTGTTATGAAAACAGAATCTTCCCAAAGGGAATTTCTTCATCCTCTACCACCAGACCTGTAAGCCCTCCAGCTCAGGTGTTGTGACTTCCGTGACTTCTTATGACGTCCTTCACTGGAGCTCTCCACTCTTTCCTGCTCCCTCAGTCTTCTCCACTCTGAGGGTCATCCTGGCTGGCCTGCAGACACGCACGCTTTGGCAACGGAAATCCCTTTCCCAGATTCCCTGTTCCTTGGAAGCGCCGTGCATGCTCTCCTTCCTCTGTAGCGAAAATGCTAGAGCTCTGGCCCCACTTCTCTTCTTGTCCTCTGCCAGGATGGCTTCCAAACACCCCTTCTCCAGGGAACTGCCCTTATCCCGACACCTGCAAACCCCAGGTTGGACATTTCTCTGTCTTCTCTCGCTTTATTTTTTGTGCAGCCTTTGATCCAGTTGACTCCTCTGTCCTTGCAACCCTGGCTGTCTGTGCTACCACCTCTTCATGGTTTTCCTGCTCTCTCACTGGCCATTCCTAATGACTTCCCTTTGCTGGTTTCTGTTCCCTGTCTTTCCCCCTGGTTCTCAATCAGAAGCGATTTTGTTCCTCCAGGGGACATTAGGCAACAGGTAGAGACACGTTTGTGGTTGTCACATCCTGGGAGGAAGGGGGAGTGGTGCTCCTGGCATCCAGCGGGTAGAGGCCAGGGAGGCTGCTAAACTTTCCACAACGCACAGGACAGCCTCACCCTAACAAATAATTAATTACCTGGCCCAACTGTCTGTAGTGCTGAGGTTAACAAACATCGTTCCTCTTAGTTGCTTCCTGGATCCTCTTCTTTTGCCTTCTTTAGATATAGTCTTAAGTGATTGAATCTAGTGCCATTGCTTAAAGACATTTTGTGTTCTTGGGACTCCCAAATTTTTATCTCTAGCCTGTAGCTCTCCCTAAGCCACATTTGTATATCCAACTACTTACTTATTTGATATCTCTGCTTGGTGGTCTGTTGAGCATCTAAGTGTCCTGAGGATGGAACTCTTGATAATTTCCCCTCTGAGTCCCGCTCTCCCAGCCTCCCCTATGTAGGTCAACACCACCACTTCCTTCCCACCTCCTTGCTGGAGCCCAAACCTGGAAGTCATCTTGGATCCTCTCCATCACTCCCCCTCAACTAAGCCAAGAGCAAGTTCCATCAGTTATGTTTTCAAAACAGGCCCCAAACTTGTTTGATGATCTCCCTGGCCCCTGACCCATTCTAGCTGTCACCATTAGTTGTTGCCTTGGCCCGACCTGCTTTTGCCGGTCATGATGCCCCAAGCATACTTGTCTTCCTTGTTTTGAGAAAGAGAGTGATGCAAGTGAGTGAGGAGCAGAGAGAGAGAATCCCATGAGGGGCAGAGAGAGAGAGAGAGAGGGAGAGAGAAGCAGGGCTCACCTGAAGTGGGGCTTGTGTTTTGCCCGAAGTGGTGCTGTTGTTCACCCCACGCGGGGCTCAAGCTCACCCAGAGTGGGGCTCCACTGTGTGCCTAACGACTGAGCCACCCAGGTGGCAGGCATAGTTGTCTTCTAAACACAGCTCAGATCATGCTACACTTGCAGGGCTTCCCTTTCCCCTTAGGGGGAAAAGCCGCACCTCTTACCACAATCTGCCACCTTCTTCCTCATCTGGACCCAGCTCACCTCCTAAACTCACCCCAGATGGGTCCCTCACCCTGCCTTACAGTCACCTTTGCCCTTTCTTTTGTCCCTTGATCACACATGCCCTTTCTCATCTCAGGGCCTCTGCAGTGCCTTCCTCTACGTCAGACACAGTGAGCTCCCCCTCTATCATCCAGTTATCAGCTTCTGGGTCACACAGGGGTCACTTCTCAAGAGGGGTTCCCAACACCCGTCTTCAACCCCCCCCCCCATTACTCATCTGGCTTCCATTTTGTTGTCTCGTAAACGTAAGCTCCTTGCAGGCATGAAGGTGTGTCCTCTGCCTCTAGCGCAGGGCTTGCTTTATAGAACACATTTTAGGAGCTAGAAGACAAAGGCTCTTTAGCTGATTCCTCATAAAATAAAACACTGGTTTAGCTTTGATGGTTTCCTCAATATACAGACATGCAGCCAACCTCGTCTTTCCCCAGACTGTGTTTTTGGTTTGTGTTTGGGATTGCCTGGAGCAGTGTGCAACTTTGCCCCTGAAAGGCAGATTGACTTGTTGCTTTTTCTTCTCTGATTTTCTTTAATTATAAAAGCAGTACATTCAAATATTCAGAAGGAGGTGAAGCACAAAGTAAATTTCCCTTCTACGTCTTGGATTCCCCATCTCTGATCTTATTCTCTGGAGATAACAGTGAGAGATTCATCTCTTTTAGATTTTTTTTTTTTTTTGGTAAATTTTATTTCATGTGTATTTTTTAAGTTTTTACTTTTTTATTAAATTTTTTTAAATTTTTATTTGAGAGAGAAAGAGAGCGCCCAGAAGCAGGGGAGACAGGCAGAGGGAGGGAGAGACAGAAACAGAGAGAGATCTCAAGAGAGAGAATCGCAAACAGGCTCCACTCTCAGTGCAGAGCCCAACTTGGAGCTTGATCCTATGACCCTGGGATCATGATCTGAGCTGAAATCAAGATTTGGACACAGGCCCCCCTTCAATTAAGTTTTTAATTTTAATTCTAGTACAGTTACCATACTATCCCTTTTAGATTTTTTTTTTTTAATTTACGAGAGAAAGAAAACATGAGTTGTGGAGAGGGGGCAGAGAGAGAGAGAGAGAGAGAGAGAGAATCTTAAGCAGGCTTCATGATGAACACAGAGCCTGACATGGGGCTCGATCCTACAACCTGAGGGCATGACCTGAGCCAAAATCAAGAGTCGGACACTCAACCAACTGAGCCACCCAGGCACCTCTCCCTTCTAGATTTTTATTTATTTGTTTGCTTATTTTTAAATAAATTTTAAGACATATTTTATTTTTGAGAGAGAGTGTGCAAGTGTGCTCTATGAAGGGCAGAGGGGGAGACAGAGAATCTCCAGCAGGCTCCATGCTGTTAGCACAGAGCCCTGGGCAGGGCTTGAACTCACGAACCATGAGATCATGACCTGAACTGAAATCAAGAATCGAGTGTTTAACCAACTGAGCCATCCAGTGCCTGCATTTTTGATTTTTAAACCCAAGATTACATTAAAAGAATGAGATACATACTCTGTCAGCCATCTCAAAGACAGAAATACCCACATCTTAAGGGCCTGTGCATTTTCTGAAACAGATTTGGTGCAACAGTACTCGTGAGAGAGAAGAAAGATTACAGTGGAACCAATTCTTCCAGAAGGCAGAAGGTCCTGCCATATTGCTGTGGATAACGAAAGCATGATTCAGGTCACACCCTGTTTTGAACAGGGGTGAGCAGAAGGTGGTATAACCTCATGTGTCATTCCGTGTGCCCAGCCCATGATGTTGACTTTATGAGATCACAGATCACTGTTAGAGTCTTTACAGCTGCATGTTTTTCCTTTAAAATTAAAATATAGTACAGGGATGCCTGGGTGACTCGCTTAAGTGTCCAATGCTTGATTTCAGCTCAGGTCATGATCTCATGGGTTCTGACAGCATAGAGCCTGCTTGGGATTCTGTCTCTCTTACTCTCTCTCTCTGCTCCTCCCTGACTCATTCTCTCTTTCAAAATAAATTTTAAAAATATAATACATTAAAAAGCCATAAAATTTGGGTTGGATCCTTTTAGAAGAAAGAATTTGATTCTCTTAAAATTACTCTGTAGTCCTCTAGTTTTCTGTAACATTTAGAAGGATGTTATGTGATCTATTTTTAATACTTCAGGCTGAAAAACAGGTGTTACATGAATTGTATACTTAAAAGTATGAAATAACAGTGTCCACTTCTCAGTCCCTTTTGCAGGGTCCACCTCCTCATCCCCCTTAACCTAGATTTTTCTATACAGCTGCCTACCCCACATCCATCTCCACTTGGATGTTAGAAAGGCTTCTCACATTGACTGTGTCCCAGACCATCCCCCCAGCCTGCTTTTCCTTTATTCTTCCCCAATGTGGTTAATGACAACTCCGTTAGCCCAGTTGCTCAGGACACACACCTGGGAAGAAGCATCCTTCACATGTTTCTTTCTCTCACATCCGTGTTTAGTCCATCAGCAAGTCCTATTGTCTCTGCACTCAGAAGAGATCCAGAATTTGGCCAGTCTTCAGACTTCTCTGCCTGTCTCCCTCCCCCCATTCAAGCCATCATCATCTTGTACCTGGATTATTTCAGTAGCCTCTCAAGTGGGCTCTGTGCTTCCACACTTGTCCGTCTCTCAGCCCTTCACAACCAGAATACTGCCATTAAATTCTAAGTAGCATCTCTCCTCTGCTCAGAATTCTCCAATGGCTCTCTCTCTCATTTAAGTAAAAGCCAGAGTCCTTTCACCAAGTTAAGGGTTTTATGAGGTCTGCACCCTTTTTCAACCTTATTCCTACTCCGTTCCCCTTTGCTTATTCCTCTCCAGCCACTCTGGCCTTGCTGATATGGCAGCCTGTGGGCATGCTGCCACCCCAGGGCTTTTGCCTTTGCTGTTCTTTCTGTCTGGGCCATGGTTACCCCAGATAGCACATGGCTCATGCCTCTACCTCCTTCAGGTTCTTGCTCAAATGTCACCCCAGTGAGAGCTTCTCTAACCCTATTTAAAATTGAAAACCTTCCCTGCTTAATTTTTCTTCAGAGCACATTTTACCCTCCAGTATACTTTATACATGTCCTGTTTATTTTCTTTATTATCTGCCTCCTACATTAGAATGTGAATTTCATAGAGGCAGGGATTTATATCAGTTTTTTTATTAACCCAAATATTTGTTAAATTTACAAAGACACAATAGTTATTTTTTTACTACAAAAGACCACATAAAGTAAACTAATTATTTTCTAAAATTTATCCTTTACATTTGTAATAAAGGATCACAAGAGCTCCTAGAAATTAATAAGCACAAAACAACCCCATAGAAAATTGGATATAGGACAATGAACATACTTTCTGCAGAAGACCTACAGAAATGTCAACAATGATTAAAAAGTGCTCAGTCTCATTAGTAATCAGGGAGATATAAATTGGGACAGTAAAATGTTTTTCATTTTTCAGATTGGTACATGTTAGCAAGATTGATAATATCTAGTGTGATTAAGGCCGTAGAACCTAAGATTCACTCATACACAACGAGAGTGCCTGCTGGCACAGACTTTGGAGGGTCGTGTTGGCCATCCATATTCCTCATTCAGTCACCTGTCTACTTACCCAGCTTATAGAAATGCTTGAGACATGCACAGAGTTATGAATATAGGGCTATTTATTGTAGAATTGTTGTTAATAAGAAAAAAAGGGAAATAATTTAAATGCCCATCAAGTCTTTAAAATAGATCACATAAAACCATGTTAAAGATTATAGAGCTGCATGGAAGAAGGAACTAATTCATCTGACTACATCCATTACAGATTTCATGAGTCTTTATTGTATTACACTTTAGTTTTAAAGAAATGATCATCTGAAAAATCTCACTGAAAATACACTAGCATAGGTAGTGTACCCATACTGTGAAATATTGTGCAGCTTTAAAAAGAATGACCTTTAGGGGAAACTGGGTGGCTCTGTCAGATAAGTGTCTGACTTTGGTTCAGGTCATGATCTCATGGTTTGTGAGTTTGAGCCCCATGTTGGGCTCTGTGCTAACAGCTCAGAGTCTGGAGCCTACTTCATCATCTGTGTCTCTCTCTTTTCTCTGTCCCTCCCCTTCTCATGCTCTGTCCCTCTCTCTCTCTCAGAAGTAAACATTAAAAAAAAAAATGACCTTTAGAAAGAATATATATACAGGAAAGTGTAAGGTATTAGTTATGTGAAAAAAAACAAGTTGCAATATGACATGTATGTTATACTCTTATTTTGTGTCACTGTAAACTCAAATGCTATTTATAAAGTATGCATTAACACGTATACACACATAAAGAAATGGCTGTGAGGTTACCAGCCAACCAGTTAACAAGTTTCCTTTGGGTGAGTAATAGTAGGGTAAGGAAATCTCCTTCTGTTTTTGAATTTTTACCAAGAAGAGTATTCTTGATTAATTTTATAATTTAAAAAAAAGGTAAAACTGCTCTCTCTAAATAAGAGAATTTTAGAAAGTGTAATAAAGCAACTCAATTAGATATTGCTAAGAAATGATTTTTTTTATATAAAATTTTTTTAGTGTTTATTTTTGAGAGAGAGAAACAGCACAAAGGGGGGAACAGGCAGAGAGAAAGAGAGGGAGACGCAGAATCTGAAGCAGGCTCCAGGCTCCAAGCTGTCAGCACAGAGTCTGACACAGGGCTCCAACCCATGAACTGCAAGATTATGACCTAGGCCGAAGTCGGCAGTCAACCGAGTGAGCCACCCAGGCGCCCTGCTAAGAAATGATTCTTAAACAATCCCTGACCTGCAGATATTTAACTTGGAAGGCTTCAGATATTTGTGAGTGATTCCAAAGACTTTCATTTATCTGAGGCACAAAAATTCAATGTAAACAAGGGTTTAGGAGGAAGTCATAAGGCCTGTGTTTGAGCTTCTTCCAACATTTATTTATTTATTTACTTATTTAATGTTTATTTTTGAGAGAGGGAGAGAGCATGAGCAGGGTAGGGGCAGAGAGAGAGGGAGACACAGAATCCAAAGCAGGCTCCAGGCTCTGAACTGTCAGCACAGAGCCCATTGTGGGGCTCAAACTCATGAACCGTGAGATCATGACCTGAGCTGAAGTTGGACACTCAACTGACTGAGCCACCCAAGCACCCTACCATTTATTATTGAATAATGTATGAATAAATTGTAGCAGCTTCCCTAAAGTGATCACTGTTTTTATGTGAAAAATGAGCCTAAGATACCAAGGCGTCTGCTGGAGTTGGTGGTCACCATGAGGAGATAGGTCTAAGGAACTGAAGGCCCTCAACAAAAAATAAGATTTTTATATTGGAGTCAAGTGTCGAGTTCAGTGTTGATGCAGGTCTATGGAGAGAATGTGTTCCATGTCAAAATATATATATGAATAAAATATATATATGAATAAATATATGTATTCATGAAACTTTTAGTGAATTTAGCAGCCAGAGCAAAATAGCTTTTGAAAAATTCAAATATAGTTAACATATGGTGTTATACTAGTTTTCAGTATACAAGTAAAATGGCTTTTTAATAGAAATTATGATCCAGGGGCACCTGGGTGCCTCAGTCGGTTAAGTGTCCAGCTGTGGCTCAGGGCATGATCTTGTAGTTTGCAGGTTCCAGCCTGGCATCAGGCTCTCTGCTGTCAGCATAGAGCCCACTTCGGATCTTCTGTCCCCCTCTTTCTCTGCTTCTTCCCCACTCAACACTGTCTTTCCCAGAAATAAATGAACATTAAAAAAAAAAAAAACTGTGGGGGCATCTGGGGAACTCAGTCGGTTAAGCGTCCAACTTCAGCTCAGGTCATGATCTCGTGGTCTGTTGAGTTCGAGCCCTGTGTTGGGCTCTGTGCTGACAGCTTGGAGCCTGGAACCTGCTTTGGATTCTGTGTCTCCCTCCCCCTCTTCCCTTCCCCCACACACTCTCTGTTCTCTCTCTGTCTCTCAGAGATGAATAAATGTTAAAAATAATAATAATAAGAAGAAGAAATAATAAAAATTGTGATCCATAGTGAAATTTCTCAATTTTGAGTTTTTGAAAAGGTCTTGAAAGATTTCTTTTTATTTATTTATTTTTTAAGTTTTATTTATTTTGAGAGAGAGAGAATCCCAGGTAGGTTCTGTGCTGTCAGTGCAGAGCCCGATGCAGGCTTGAACTCTCAAACCGTGAGATCATTACCTGTGCTGAAATCAATAGTAGGGCGCTTAACTGACTGAGCCACCCAGGCGCATTGAAAGATTTCTCTGTAAATATTAAGGGTCAACTGTCGGTACCTGGGTTTTTCCATTAATGAACCTCTCTTTTCAGATCCCAAAGAAATCTTCACAGGTCTCTAACTCACCTCCATTTGATATATTTTTGAGTTCTTTTTAAAAATGTTGTTAAATATGAAAGTCATGTATATTCATTCTAGAAAAGTTGGAAAATACTGTGACTCATAAAGGAAAAAAATCGCCCAGGATCTTAGCATGTGAAGAGAACTGAAACAGCCTATTTCCTTTGATTTCCATGTAATTTTGACTTGTTTTATGCAGTTAAAACATAAATGAAATTTTGTATCCTTTTTCATTTGTGACATTACTTTTATCTGTGAAAACTCTCACAGTATGTGCATTTTGCTGACCCCATCGTCTTTTGAGTGGTCTACCATTACTGAACTACTCCCCATTTTTTGATGGACGGATAAGTTCCAGTTTATGCTTTTATAAGTAGTGCCAGATTTTTATTCCTAGAGATTTGTTCTATCTCAGATTACTTCCTTAGATAGATTTTAGATTTGATGTTAAAGGCACTTGGTAAATCATGCTCCAGATTGGTTTCGAAAACCGTAAGCTTTGTTTTAAAGAGTAAGTAGAAGCACAGAGAAACAGCCCGCTAGCAGCAGAAGCAGCCTGGGGCAGCCATCTCCCTACTTCTGAGCCCGTTTTCTCTTGTGCAGGCTTCTGCCTTCCCTTTGGGGATTTAAGCAGAAGATCAGAGGTTCTTAATGACAGTACTTCCCACAAGCCTTTCCTGGCTAATAAAATGGAGAACCGAGGCTTCCTGTGCAGTTGTTTCCCTGTTGGCCACACCAGGATGGGCAGCTCTAGTGTCTGCATGTGTTTCAGCTTCTGCTGTTACAGTTGAAGTAACAAAACCACACGCCACGTAAAATTGTTTTCCTTACCTAAAACTGTTTCTGTGGTTTGCTATACTACCTTGAAAAATGAACAAGTAATATTGTGATGCGTGAGGTGCTGGCCAGGTGGACTCCCCACTTTTCCAGTCTTCTCCCCTGGTCCTCCCCATCTTCAGCCCTTTCTGCTGCAGGAATTTGGACCTGGTCATTTTGCCACTCCGTGCCTTTATACAGCAGCCCCCTCTTCTGGGAGTGCACTTCCCATTCTCCACATCCACCCTGCAAGCCCCAGTCATCCTTCAGCCCAACTCCCAGGAACCTTCCAACACCCTCTCCAGATGGCCCTCAGCACCCTAAGCAGAGTCCCTCCTGGGCCTGCCCTAGGCCTTCTGCACTGGGTGCCTGTGTTTGCTTAGCAGTGAGTCTTTGTGACCAGGCTGAGAGCCACTCTAGGACTGGGTTTGTCTGCCTAGTTTCTACCTTCTCTGCACCTGTGGGGTTGGTTTCCTGCTCACTAACACAGGTGACGGTTTCAGGTTTGATTGTCTCTGGCTTGGTTTCAGGTCTTTCTGTCTGAGTGGAAGGAACGAAAAGTCGCGCTCTCACGGCTCACCAGTCTGGAGATGAAAGATGATTTCCTGCATGGGCTGCGGATGCTGAAAACCCTGCAGAGTAAACATGTTGTCACCTTGCTTGGATACTGTGAGGAGGACAACACTATTCTTACCGAATATCACCCCTTAGGTTCCTTGAGCAATCTGGAAGAAACGCTCAACCTTTCCAAGTACCACAGTGTGAACACGTGGCAGCACAGGCTGCAGCTGGCCATGAATTACGTGGCCATCATCCACTACCTGCACCACAGCCCCCTGGGTACCCTGGTCATGTGCGATTCCAGTGACCTGCCCAAGACCTTGTCCCAGTATCTGCTGACAAGCAACTTCAGCATTGTGGTAAACGACCTGGACGCCTTGCCCCTGGTGAACCACAGCTCAAGGACGTTTGTGAAGTGTGGCCACAGGGAGCTTCACGGGGACTTTGTGGCTCCAGAGCAGCTGTGGCCCTATGGAGAAGACATGCCTTTTGACGATGATCTCATGCCGTCATATGATGAGAAGATCGACATCTGGAAGATTCCAGATGTCTCTAGTTTCCTTTTGGGGCACGTTGAAGGAAGTGATATGGTCCGATTTCATTTGTTTGATATTCATAAGGCGTGTAAGAGCCAGACTCCTGCAGAAAGACCCACTGCTCGGGAAATTCTAGACACTTATGAGAAGGTTTTGAATCTGCTCAGAGAAACTGTGATGTCCCAGACAAGAGAAATGCTATGAAAACCATTCAGTCAGTGAAGAATGGGTTTCAAAGAATAAATGGAATCATTATAGCAATTCTTACTCTAATGGTGAGTTTTTTGCTGTTCAGTGTGTGGTTCTTCCTCTGTATCCACATCCACATGCACGTGTGAGCGTTGCTTATCCCCTGGTGGGACCTGGGCAGATGCCTCACCTTCTCACACTGATCACTCCTGCTGAACTTGAGAAGCAGTGGATCTAGCCATATCTGAAGGAGGTAACAAAAATGTCACCACATAGGGGCTTCACCTGCCCTAATTACTGAATTTGTAAACTTGTAAGAAACATATAAAGAAAAGATCCGTAAACGGCAGGATATGAAAGAAATGTACAGTGGTTTTCCAAAGAAGTTTTTTTCCTCATTTTTTTAGATAACAGTCAACATTACCAGGGTCATGGGAGTATTTGTGGCCTGTCAACATCACATGGTGTTGATGAGGCCATCTTTACTGTTTTAAATGATTGTTTAAATGTTTAATGAATGTGAAGCTCTTGTGCCATCCTCTTTCCAAAAATCTAAAGGAGAACTATGATAGCTTGCTCTTTGAAATTTTGAATGGACAAGGAATATTTAGAACAGCAAGTATGAGGGAAATTGTATTTATGTTACTGCCTTGGATGGTGTTTGTGAAATTCCTATTTACCTTCCAGCTAGGTTTTCTGTGTCCAAAATAAATTATTGTGAACAGTTTACATCAACAGTGTCACTCATTACTGGAAAGTGTCAAATCCTTCCACTTGAGTTGCATGATGGAATCCTTTAGAAAGTTCTTTCTTCGTCACTGTCATCTTCCTTTGTAGGGGATAATGGATTTGGTGTGTATTAATCATCACTAATAAGATGGTTAAAGCTGACATTGAGGGACAAAGATGCCCTGCAGCAGATGCTGCTTTCCCTTGAACTTGAGCAGGTGTCAGGATCACTAGACTCACAGGAAGCTGTGTCTCACCCTAGAGTCTCTGACTCAGTAGGTCTGGGGCAGAGTCTGAGACTCTGCATTTCTAACTGGTTCCCAGATGATGCTGGTGCTGCTGGTCTTGGGACTACATTTTGAGAACCACTGCCCTTAATTGTTAGGGAGGGCACCACAGCAGTAGGATAGGGTAGTACAATCAGTATTATGTCCTGTTCTACCACCTGTGGGGCTCAGTGGGTCATGTGCTTGATCAGAGAATGTGCTTGCCTAGAAGATTTTAACTGTCACTTTTTGTTATGAAGACTCTGCCACAACCAACTAGAATGGCTGTGATCGAGGGGATGGACAATAACAAGTGTCGACGAGGCTGTGGAGAATTAGAACACTCGTACGCTGCTGGTAGAAGTGTAATGTGGTGCAGCTGCCTGCAGAACAGTCTGGCAGTTCCTATGACCCAGCAATTCCACTCAAGACAATTGAAAATATGTCTACAAAAAATATTGTACATGAACATTCATAGCAATGCTCATAATAGACAAAAGATGGAAATAACCCAAATGTTCATCCACTGGTGCATGGATAAAGATGTTACCAGGACACCTGGGTGGCTCAGTCAATTAAGTGTCTGACTCTTGATTTCGGCTCAGGTCATGATTTCACTTTGTGAGTTTGGGACCTGCAGCGGGCTCTGTGTTGACAGCACGGAGGCTGCTTGGGATTCTCTCTCTCTCCCTCTCTGCCCTTCCTCTGCTCGCTTTCTACCGCTCTCTTTCAAAAATAAATAAAGCAACCTTAAAAAAGAAGAAGATGATACCATACAATAAGATATTATTCAGCCATAAAAAGGAATGAAGTATTTACTGATATATGTTCCAACATGGATGAACCTTGGAAACATTTTAATTGAAAGAAGCTGGTCACAAAAGACCACATGTTGTATGCTTCCATTTATATGAAATGTCCAGAGCAGACACATGCATACAAATAGAAAGTAGATTAGTGGTTGCCAGGAGCTGGCAGGGTTTGGGATGAAGAATGGGGAACACTTGCTATTGGGTACAGAGTTTCTTTTTGGGGTGATGAAAATGTTTTGAAATTATATAGTAATGGTCATATAACTGAATATACTAAGTAACACTAAATTGTATAAAATGAAAAATCTTATGGTATGTGAATTCTATCTCAGTAAAGCTGAGGAAAAAGAACCCCACCTCTCTGACAAGGCTATGTATCCTTTATGACTCTTTTCACTTGATGTAGGTGGTTATTGTGTGGAGTTGTTGGTTTGGTATTGCCCTGTTCATGATGCAATTCTTGTTTGGGGGTTTTCTTAGCTTTTGGACTTTGTGTTGGAGCAAACTATCAGTTTAAACAAATTTGTTTTGAAATATTGACAGTAGAGCTAAAATAAACAGCATGGTGTTGGGGAAGGGACACTGTGCTAAGGCAGAAGACCCGAGTTCTAATCCCAGCTCTGCCTCTGATTCATTGGCCTCAGACCAACTGATTTCTAAAAAGAGAGGGGCATTTGGTTGGCTCAGTTGGTAGGATGTGGTTCTTCGATCTCAAGGTTGTGAGTTCAAGCTCCCACACTGGGAGCCATTTCCTCCACTGTGCCTCTCTTAAGTTCTCTCTGATGCCTTGTAATGCCAGTGCCAGATGCCAAACAGGACCTTGCTGTCAGGGTTCAGTCATTAGCTTGTGCTCAGATATAATTCAGTACCCAAAGAACTGCAAAATCCTGAGAACAAGTTACATCCTGGCTGAAGCCTAGATGGGGAGTTCACTGCCCATTTAGCTTGCTGCCTTGGCCTTCAGCTAAAGTCTAATCATAAGAGGAGGTCAAGAAGGTAAGCCATTCTCAAAGCACAGCCAAGGATTCAGTGCTCTTTCCCTGTTCACCTTATTCCAAGTGTTAAAAAAAAATCATCAGGGGCGCCTGGGTGGCTCAGTCAGTTGAGCGTCCGACTTCGGCTCAGGTCATGATCTCACAGTTTGTGAGTTCGAGCCCCCACATCGGGCTCTGTGCTGACAGCTCAGAGCCTGGAGCCTGCTTCAGATTCTGTGTCTCCCTCTCTCTCTGCCCCTTCCCTGCTCATACTCTGTCTCTCAAAAATGAATAAACGTTAAAAAAAAAAAATCACCACCACCCTATGGTTTCTAATGGGCTTTCTCAGTTATCTCATGTGGTGTTACAAACACCCCAAGCCTCTGGGGGCACCCAGTGATTATTAAGGATTCAGCAGAGACAGAATACAGGCTGTTTCCAAAAGGAGACACATGAGTGCAGATAGGAGTGAGGCGGAAAGCTCATCTGTGGTTCTCTGTAGAAAGTTCTTCTTTCTATCCCCCCCTTTATGTATTTTAAAAATAAACTCCCGGGGGCGCCTGGGTGGCGCAGTCGGTTAAGCGTCCGACTTCAGCCAGGTCACGATCTCGCGGTCCGTGAGTTCGAGCCCCGCGTCAGGCTCTGGGCTGATGGCTCAGAGCCTGGAGCCTGTTTCTGATTCTGTGTCTCCCTCTCTCTCTGCCCCTCCCACGTTCATGCTCTGTCTCTCTCTGTCCCAAAAAAAATAAATAAACGTTGGAAAAAAAAAAAAATTTAAAAATAAACTCCCTCAATTTCAGTAATTACTATTCTATGAGTTTTGATCACTTAAGGGTAATTTTAAATGTGAAATTTTGCTTTTCTACACCCTTTGTAATATTTTGTGAGGACAAACAGAATGAAGGAAATAACTTAGATTCTTTGGAGCTCTACAATGTAGTTTGGGATCAAAACTCCAGTATCAGCAGGAGTATTGCATCCAAGTTTAATGTTTTTATTTATACCTTAGGCCCTGGTCAGAGTTCTACCTAGAATTAACTCCTCTGGAAAGAAAATTTGGTTCATTCACTCCTAATTCCATGTGATTGATTGTGTAGTATTTCACATGGATAAGGTACAGTACTCATTTTTAACTTCAGAAGGACCTGGTGCCTGTGAAAAACTGCACAGTTCAGCTGACTTTTTGATTATAGCCATCCTAATGAGTGTGATGTGGGCATTCCATTGTGGTTTTTCTTTTGGGTGGGTTTACTTTACTATATTTTTAGATGTGGCTTCTGAAACTTGGAATTTGAATGTCTTCAACCATTAAAATTGTCTCACAAATCCTCATTTCTTATATACCAAGTAGAAATGATAATAACTTTCTTCCAGGATGGTTCACTTCCCCACTTTTTGTAGTAATGTATACATAAAATTTAGCGTTTTAACCATTTTTAAATACGTACTTTTGTTGAATCAAGTATATTCACGTTGTTCAACCATCACCACCACCCATCTTCAGAACTTTTTCATCTCAACTGAAACTCTGTATACATTGAGCACTGATTCTGCATTCATCACCCACCTCTCCCTACACCAACATATTGCTGTTGTAAACATGAGCGTACAGATAATTGTTTAGAGTCTGCTTTTATTTCTTCCAGCTATATACCCCAAAATGGAATTCTGGATCATATGGTAGTTCTATACGTTTAATTTTTTTAGGAACTGCCATACTGTTTTCCATAGAGCTATTCCACTGTACATTCCCACCAGCAATATACACAAGTGTTACAGTTTCTCCACATCTTTGTCAGCACTTGTTATTTTCTGGGTTTCGTTGTTGTTTTTATTTTTTTTTATTTTTTTAATGTTTATTTTTGAGAGAGAGACAGAGCATGAGCAGGGGTGGGGAAGAGAGAGAGACACACACAGAGTCCTCAGCAGGCTCCAGGCTCTGAGCTATCAATAGCGCAGAGCTCAAACTCAAAAACCGCAAGACCATGACCTGAGCCAAAGTTGGACGCTTAACTGACTGAGCCACCCTGGCACCCCTATTGTTTTTAATAGCCATCCTAATGGATATGAAGAGCTATCTCATGGTTTTCATTTGCATTTCCCTCATGATTAGTGATGTTGAACACCTTTTCATTGAACTTATTGGCCATTTGTTTATCTTTGGAGAAATGCCTATTCAAGTTCCTAGCCCATCTTAAAATTGGATTGCTTGTGCTTTCAACAATAGCCAAATTATGGAAAGAGCCCAAATGTCCATCAACTGATTACAAAGAAGATGTGGTTTATGTATACAATGGAATACTACTTGGGAATGAGAAAGAATGAAATCCTGCCATTTACATCAATGTGGATGGAACGAGAGGGTATCATGCTAAGTGAAATAAGTCAGAGAAAGACAGATATCATATGTTTTCACTCATATGTGGAACTTGAGAAACTTAACAGAAGACTATGGGGGAAGGGAAGGGGAAAAAAAGTTTCAAACAGAGAGGGAGGCAAACCATAACTAGACTCTTAAATACAGAGAACTGAGGGTTGATGAGGGGGAAGGGGGAGGGGAAAATGGATGATGGGCATTGAGGAAGGCACTTGTTGAGATGAGCACTGGGTATTGTATGTAAGTGATGAATAACATGCACCAAACCAAGAGCACACTTTATACACTGAATGTTAGCTAACTTGACAATAAATTCTAAAATAAATAAGTAAAATTGGATTGCTTGTTTTTGTTGTTTTTGAGTTGTAGGGGTTCTTTATATATACTGGATATCAGTCCGTTATCAGACATGATTTGCAAATATTTTCTCCCATCCAATGGTGGTCATTTCACTGTTGATCATGTGCTTCAATGTACAAAAGTTTTAAATTTTGATGAAGTCCAATTTATCTTTTTGTTGTCTTTGCTCTTGGTGTCATATCTAAGAAATCATTGCTAAATTTAATGTCATGAAGCTATTCCCCTATATTTTCTTCTAAGAATTTTATAGTTTTAGCTCTTACATTTAGGTCGTAGATCCATTTTGAGTTAACTTTTTTATATAGTGTAAGTTAGGGTCCAACTTCTAGTTTTTTGCATGTAGCTATCCATTTTCCCAACATCATTTGTTGAAAACATTGTTATTTCATGTTGACAATTATTTGATCATATATGTGAGTTTATTTCTAGGCTCTCTATTCCATTGCTTGGTCTATATCTCTGTCTTCATGCCAGTATCACACTGTTTTAATTACCATAGCTTTGTAGTTTTGAAATCCAAAAATGCAAGACCTCCAACTTTGTTCTTTTAATTTTTTTCCCCAAGATTACTCTGGCTATTTGGTGTCCCTAATGATTCCATCTAAGTTTTAGACAGCTTTTTCCATTTCTGCAAAAAATGCCATTGGGATTTTGATAGATATTGAATTGAACCTATAGATAGCCTTGCGTAGCATTGACATCTTAATAATACTGCCTTCCAATCCATTAATAGGGCTCATTGGGGCTTTGATTTGCATTTTCCTGATGATCAAGGATGTTGGGCATTTTTTTCATGTGCTTACTGGCTATTTGTGTATCTTTCATGGAGAAATATCTATTCAGACCCTTTGCCCCATTTGTTTTCTTTGCCTATTTTAAACTTAGGTTGTTTTGTGGTGATGGTGGTAGTGGTAGTGGTTGTTGAGTTGTAGTTCATTATATATTTTGTGTACAAGTCCCTTATCAGATACATTATTTGCAAATATTGTCTCACATTTGATGGGTTGTCTTTTTACTTTCTTGAAAGTGTCTTTTGAAGCATAAAAGCTTTAAATTAAAACAAATTATTTTTTATTTTAGAATGGGAGCATGGAGGGGAGGGTCAGAGGGAGAGAGAAAGAGAATCTTAAGTAGGCTTCATGCTCAGTGTGGAGCCCGATGCTGGGCTTGATCCCACAACCTGGGATCATGATCTGAGCCAAAATCAAGAGTTGGATGTTCAACCACCTGACCTACCCAGGCACCCCCCCAAAACTTTAAATTTTGATAAAGTCCAATTTATCTATATTTTTCCTTTTGTTGCTCATGCTTTTGGTGACTAAGAATCCATTATCAAATCCAAATTCATAAAGACTTATCCCTATGTTTTCTTCTAAAAGTTTTATAATTTTTACTCTAATGTTAAGATCCTTGATCAATTTTTGTTTAATTTTTATATATGGTGTACAGTAAGGGTCCAACTTCATTCTTTTGCATTTGGCTATTTAGTTGTCTCAGTACCATTTTATTGAAGTGTCTATGCTTCTTTATATTCCTTTGACTCCTCCACTCACTGCAGTCTGATCTTTGCTGCTACCCCTGTACAGAAACTGCTGTCACCACATCACTAATGTCCTCGTAGCTAAACTGAGTAGATAATTTTTGGTCCTTTCCTTCTTGAAATACCTCTTGACTTCTGTGATGTCACACCCTCCTAGATTTCTTCCTACCACTCTGGCTTCTTTTTCCTAGTCTCTCACCATCCCAAGTATTCCTGAATGTTCTGTTGTCAGCCCTACACACATTATTTGGGTGATCTCGTCCTCTTACATGACTTCACTTGCCATCTCTGTACTGATTTTTTCCAAAACTTAACTCTCCTGACCTTTGTATCAATTTTATTTGCAAATCATATATTTGATAAGAGAAGTTTAATCCAGTATATATAAAGAACCCCTATAACTGAACAATAACAATACAGCCATCCAATTTAAAAATGAGACTTGAATAGATAGACATTTCTCCAAAGAAGAGCATCTCAGACTCAACATTTCCCAAATAACTTTATTCCTCCAAATCTGCTTCTTCAATGTTTCTTACATCTATAAATGGCATACAATCCATTTGATTTCCCAAGGCAGAAATCTGGTTTATATACTATCAAATGCAACCATTTTGTACATCTCAGTGAGTTTTGATGCATTTCTGTACTCCTGTCACCACTGCTACAGATGAAATACAAAACATTTCTATCCCCTGTAATTTCCTGTGTCCCTTCATGTTCAATCTTTCCCCCACTACTGGCCCCATGAGAGAACTCTGCTTTCTTCCTAGAAAGATTAGAATTTATGTTCCAGAGTTTCATATAAATGGAACCATATAATATAGTATATTCCTTTTTTTTTAAGATTTTATTTTTTAAAAAAATTTTTAACATTTATTATTTTTGAGAGACAGAGCACAAGTGGGGGTGGGAGCAGAGACAGAGTGGGAGACACAGAATCTGAAGCCTGCTCCAGGCTCGGAGGTGTCCCCTCAGAGCCTGATGCGGAGGCTCCAACTCACGAACTGTGAGCTCATGACCTGAGCCGAAGTTGGCCACTTAACCCACTGAGCCACACAGGCGCCCCAAGATTTTATTTTTAAGTAATCTCTACACCCAACATGGAGCTTGAACTCAACAGCCCCGAGATCAAGAGCTGTATGCTCTACCGACTGAACCAGCCGGGCACTCCAGTATATACCTTCTTGTGTCTGTCTTTTTTCATTAAGTGTAATGCTCTTGAGATCTATTCCTGTTGTATGTATTAGTAGCTTATCCCTTTTTATTGGTGAGTAGTATTCCATTGTTTGTATATACCATAATCTGTTCATCCATTCATCTGCTGATGGACATGGGTGTTTTCCAGTTTGGCGATATCATGAATAAAATTGTTGTAACATTCAAATACAAGTCTTTGTGTAGACTTTGCATATTTACCCATTTGTCTTGGGTAAATACCTAGGAGTGTTCATATGTAAGTATATGTTTCACTTTACAAGAAACTTCTGAGCTGTTTTCCAAAGCAATTGTACCATTTTACATTTATATTAGCAATGGATTCTAATAGCAATCTTTTTTTTTTTTTGCCAACCTTTTTATTATTATCAACCCATTTAATTTTAGCTATTCCAGTGGATGTGAGGTAGTATCTCATTGTAGTTTTAATTTTCATTTCCCTGAAGACAAATGATGCTAAGCACATTTTCATATGTTTATTGGCCATTCATATACCCTCTTTGATGGAGAGTTTAAATCTTTTGCCCATTTTTAATTTTTTAAAGTTTATTTATTTATTTTGAGAGAGAGAGAAAGAGCACAAGCCAGGGAGGGGCAGAGAGAAGGAGAGACAGAATCCCAAGCAGGCTCCACACCATCAGTGCAGAGCCCAATGTTGGGCTCACCTATGACAATGAGGTCATGATCTGATCCAAGATCAGGAGTTGAATGCTTAACCAACTGAACCTACCGAGACACCCCTGCCCATTTTAAATAGTCATTTGCTTATTACTGAATTGGAATTGGAATTAAGAGCCTGTTATCAAATATGTTTTCCAAATCTTTTCTCACAGTCAGTGGCTTTCCTTTTCTTTTTCTTAAGTGTCTTTGTCTTTTTTTTTTTTTTGTAGTGTCTTTAATTTTTAAAAAAATGGTTTATGTGGGGTGCCTGGGTGGCTCAGTCGGTTGAGCATCTGACTTCGGCTCAGGTCGTGATCTCACAGTTTGTGAGTTCGAACCCCACGTCAGGCTCTGGTGCTGACAGCTCAGAGCCTGGAGACTGCTTCAGATTCTGTGTCCCCCTTTCTTTCCACCCCACCCCTGCTTGTGCTTTGTCTCTCTCTTTCAAAAATGAATAAACATTAAAAAAAATTTTAATCAAAAAATGGTTTATGTACTATTTAAGAAGTCTTTTACCCAACACCTAACTGATTTGCCTTTTAATAAACACTATACGGGAGTGGGGTTGGGTGGATAGGAAAGAAAAGTAAATCCATGCTTAATCCAAGGTCATAAATATTTTCTCCTATTTTTTTTCCAGAAGTTTTATACTTTATATATAGTTTAATAGCTTTTATATTAATCTAGTTTTGTGTCTTTGGGTTTGTTGTTGTCGTTTGTTTTGGTATATGGTATGAGGTAGGGGTCAAGTTTCATTTTCTCCCCATGTGAATCATTTAATTGTGGCATCATTTGTTGAAAAGAATATCCTTTCCCCTATTAAGTTCCTTTGGTACCATGGTGAAAACCCAGTTTTATGTGTTTATTTCTAGGCTGTCTATGCTCTTCTTTGATCTGTATTATCCTTATGCCAAAAACAAACACTATCTTGATTACTATAATTTTATAATAAGTCTTGAAATCAGATTATGTAATTCCTACAAATTTGTATTCAAAATAATTTTGGCTATTCTAGGTCCTTTGGATTTCCCTATAAATTTTGGAATCATTTGTCAATTTCTACACACATGCAAAACAAAAACAAAAACAAAGAAACAACCCTGCTAGAATTTTGATTGTGATTGATCAGTTTGGGGAGAATTGCATCTTAACAGTAAAGATACTTTATTTATTTTAAAAAGTTTATTATCTGAGAGAGTTTTTTTTTTCTTTGCACATGTTTCCTTCACATGTAAAATGTGAATGCAAATCACAGGCATCTCTTCTGCAAAGGGGCTTTAAGAGCATTTGTTACATTATCTTCCCAATGCTTCAGTAATGGTAGAAACTCTTATTGAGGTGAAGCATTGGACATAAGTGTGAGCAAGAAATGAACTTTTGTTGAGATAAGTCCAGGGATTTGGGGGCTGTTCATTATAGCCTAACCGAGAAAGGTCTTAGCCTCAGGACAAACTCTTTGCCTTTAAGGAGTTTACATTTTGGTGCAAGAGAAACAGATAAATCCACATTATAATGTCAGGTAGAGATGAGCACAACACAGAAAACAAAGCAGATACAGTGACATAGAGGGTTAGAGAATGGTTTAGCTTTAATGGGGAAGGCTTCCTTGAAAATAGAACAGTTGAGCTGAGACCTGAAGTGAGGGAAGGAACCACGAGGTGGGTGCCTGGTGGAAGGGTAGACAGGTAGATAGGTAGACAGTCATGCACTAAGACGGGAACTCCAGACTCTCCTGGGCATGGGAGATTAGGACAAAGCTGAAAGAGCAGTCCTCAAGGTGAGAAGAGAGAAGGGCACATCTACCCAATGGCCCCTGTGGGCCATTCTGGTTCTGTGGGAACCAGAAGCAGCTGCTGGACAGTAGACAACTTGTCAGCAATGGTCTTGCCAGACTGCTTAGACACCACTGTCCCATGACTTGAGATTTTGAACAGTGGGACAAAGAACAAAGAGGGAGTAACTGAACTTTTTCCTGACATTCAGGCAGGTTTGTTTTCTCTGAGAAAAATAATGTCCCTGACCTTTGTGAGACTTCATGACCATTATTTTCTTGAAAGTTATTCTCCACCTTTAAAATTCATCAACAGCTTGCTACCATCCTTAGGAAGGAAGCCAAACTCAACTCTGTTGTCTAGCTCTGTCACAGAATTCTGCTTCAGTCACACTAGGTTTCTTTTAGTTCCTGCACTGGGCCCTCCTTTCTCAGAGCCTTTGCAAAAGCTGTTCCTTCTGTTAGGAACATTCTTCATCCCCTGTCCTGGCTAACATCCCTCAAACGCAGTTTAAAGGTCAGTCCTCCTGGGAGTCTTCCCAGACTAGTTTCGGTGCTTCTGTCAAATGTTATCTTAGCATCTTGTTCTTCTACCAACATAGCACTCATCATACTGTATTGTAGCTTTAAAACTTGTCAGGTAAGTCAGACATACAGAGAAGTATAAAAAATAACAGAGAGAGCACCCATATATGCCTGTCACCTTAGTTAAGCAAGGGAACATTGCCAGCTGAAGCCCATCGTGATAACATTTTGCTCTCTCCCTACTCCCAACCATTACTTGAATTTAGTGTTTATCTTTCCATATGTCTCTATACTTTTATTACTTAGGCAAATAATCTAAAGAACACATAGTACTTTTTTCTTGGCTTTACACTTTACATATAAATTATTACAAAGGTATTTCTGCAACTCGCATTTACTCCTCAGCCTTATTTTTGTGATTCAACCATGTTGATACTTGTAACTCTAGGTCATTTCTACAGCTGTATATATTATACAATTTGCCCGTTTTCTCCTCTGATTGACATTTATTTATTTAAAAAAAAAACTTTGTGCTTTAAATTTATTTTAACGTTTATTCATTCTTGAGAGACAGAGAGCAAGCTCAGGAAGGGGAGAGAAAGAGAGAGACACAGAATCTGAAGCAGGCACCGGGCACTGAGCTGTCAGCACAGAGCCTGATGTGGAGCTGGAACTCACAAACTGTGAGATCATGACCTGAGCTGAGGTCGGATGCTTAACCGACTGAGCCACCCAGGCGTCCCCCCCCCCCCACTGTTAGACATTTAGAGTGTTTATAGATTTTTGCAATTTCAAACCACTCTGCTACAAGCATTATTGTACCTGTCCCCTTATATGAACGACAGTTTCTCCGGACATATTGCTAGGAGTGCAACTGCGGAGTCATAGTACCTGCGAGCCTCTTTGTATCAGAGACTCTTCAAAGTGGTGGTACCACATAGTGGCTTCGAAAGCGCATCTCTCTGCACGGTGAACGCCTTGGGGTCTGGGACTCCGCCTGTCTTACTCACCATGGCATTTCCAGAACTGTGAGCAGCGGACACTAACAGCCGTTTGTGTGGTGAATGACTGGACCCAGGAACTGAGCAGAATGTTGCTCAGGGGGGTGGCCAGAGACTGGGGAGCAATGGCTCGAAGCCTGCAGGAGGTCTCTCCCCCGCGACAAAGAACACTGCGCGAAGGGTGCGAATGTGGACTCCTTCTCGGTGAGCGCGTCCCCCAGCCCCTGCAGCGACCGGCCCCGCCCCCCGCAGCGACCGGCCCCGCCCCAAGCCGGGACAGGCCCTCGGTCCCTCCCGCGCGGGCCGTCCCGCCCCCAGCTCCGGCTTTGCCCCCGCCCCCGCGGGTGACTCAGGCGGTGACGGCAGCCGGGAAGGAGGCGATGACGGGCGCGCGGCCGTGCGCCGCGGAGGAGCGCAGGTCCCGGGAGCGCGGCAGCTGCGGAGGAGCGGCGGCTGAGGCGGCGGCGGGCGGCATGGACGGGGCGCGGGGCGCTGGCCGGGCGCTGGCCGCGCTGCTTCTGGCCGCGTCGGTGCTGAGCGCCGCGCTGCTGGCCCCCGGAGGCTCCCCGGAGCACGGTGCCGAGGTCGCCCCGCCGCGAGGTGAGTGCGCGCCGCGGCTCCGGCCCGGCCGGCTCGGCGGACCACGCGCCGCTGCGCCCCCTCCCGCCGCCCGTTCCGCGGGGGGCGCGCCGCAGGCGAGCGCTTGGAAAAAGCAAGTCTCCGGAACTAGTTGTTTCCTCTGCGTTGTAGTGAGCGTCCCCGGACCAGGATTCTCTCGGTGTAACCGTGTTTGGCCGTTGTCGCAGGCACCGCGCGGGGCGGCGTCGCGGGCCCAGGGGAGTAGTGCAGTGTGTGTGTGTGTGTGTGTGTGTGTGTGTGTGTGTGTGTGTGTGTTGGGGGGGCCCACCCGGAGTAGTGCAGTGTGTGTGTGTGTGTGTGTGTGTGTGTGTGTGTGTGTGTGTGTGTGTGTTGGGGGGGCCCATCCGGAAGGGAAAGACGCGGGAGCGCTGCAGGCCGCGGGGAGAGCCGCGGAGCTTGACCAGCCCTGCGCTCCCTCACGCACGCCCCGAGGCTGCGGGGCGCCGAGGTCTCCGGACGATTTTTGTCTAAATAGTAAAATGTCTGTGATTGGGAGACCTGTTACTCCCCAAATGCAAAGCTAAATAAGAGATGCACTGTCAAAGAAGCTGGTGTATCCGGCATTCAGTCCTCATCTAGCCTATGGTTTGCAGGGACTTCTGCGCAAATGAAGTCCGTTCCTCGAAGAGGACGGAGAACTTGGCGGGTGGCGTCCTGCGCGGTGGGATGGCAGGAGCGCGGGCCGCTGCCCTGCCAGGCCGCTGGAATTGCGGGGCACCAGAGCACGGCAGCCACAGTCCGCAGCCGGATGGCGAAAAGCCTCCCGCCGTGCTGGGATTAAACTCCCGAGTAAATGTCCGACATAGAGTAAAAACTCATAGCGGCGCGGGGAGGGTGTTGACTGCCGGAGCTGGTTGTCCAAACTCGAAGCCAATCTCGAGGGCCCTTAGGGAGATTTTACAGCTACGGGGATGCCAGGGACAGTTGATGTCGCGGTTTGCAGGAGCCCTGCGGTTTTGCTGGGAAGCCGCGGAACCAGGTCTTTGGCCTGGGAGGGGCTGGACGGGGTATTTTGCTGGGGGTGATTTTACTGTGTGGCTGGGAGTAGAAGCATCAGCTCCTCTAGTGTTTTCCTAATTTGCCTGGTCTGGGGGCGGGGTGGGGAGGATGGTGAAAAATAAAGTCCACGGCTTCCCCTAGACCCCCTGAAAGGAGAATCCCAGGGCCCCAGAAGATGATGGTCTCCAGCCCCTCCCCAGGGGATTCAGGGATTGTGGGGAGCAGTCAACTGCAGCAAACACTATTTGGTCAGGGTTTGGGGAAAGGTCTGCCTGTAACCTGCCTGTCTTCCCCGTCATCCCACCCCCTTTTCTGTATCCGAATAGGGGGGTCTTGGTGTCAGTGTGTGTAGTTCAGACTACCTTTCCTCCCCAATCAGAATCTTGTAGGACAAAGACAGAATGCATTTTGGAAAAGCATTTTAGCTGATTACATTTTGTATTACTGCTTCCCCCATCCCTGACCTCAAGTCTCGGTACTCCCCTTCTTTGATAATGGAGGAAAGGGACCCTTAGAGATTACATAATCAGTCCATTCATAAGTTGTCAGGGAAAGATCCTGTGCAAGGCTTTTTCTTTGTGCTTTAGCACCAGTTAATAACCATAATTATTTTAGGAAAAAGGTGGTTTGTAAATAGTAACTCTATGTAGTGAGGGAGAACATATGAATATTCTTTTTTTTTTTAAGTTTATTTATTGATTTTGAGAGGGGAGAGGAGCAGAGAGAATCCCAAACAGGCTCTGCACTCTCAAAGCAGAGTTCCATGCAGGATCCAAAGTCACAGATGGTTAGATTGTGACCTGAGCTAAAGTCGGTCCAACTGACTAAACCACCCAGGGGCTCCACATATTAATATTCTTAGGTGATCCACTCCAGAACCTTCATGAAGCTGTGTTGAGAGGACAGCTAGGCTTTTAGTGCCACCTGGAGTCCAGGTTTGGGTTGGACAGCTTCCTACTAAGAACTCCATCTTCATATGATTTGAGGACTCAAGTTTACTTTGGAAGAAAAAAATAAATAAATAGAGTATGTCTTTTTTTTTTTTAATTTTTTTTTTCAACGTTTATTTATTTTTTGGGACAGAGAGAGACAGAGCATGAACGGGGGAGGGGCAGAGAGAGAGGGAGACACAGAATCGGAAACAGGCTCCAGGCTCCGAGCCATCAGCCCAGAGCCTGACGCGGGGCTTGAACTCACGGACCGCGAGATCGTGACCTGGCTGAAGTCCGACGCTTAACCGACTGCGCCACCCAGGCGCCCCTAAATAGAGTATGTCTTCAAAAATTTGCCCCGCAGGGGTGGCTTAGTCAGTTAAGCATCCAGCTTGGGCTCCGTTCATGATCTCGTGGTTTGTGGGTTTGGCCCCTGCATCCTGCTCTGCACTAACAGTGTGGAGCCTGCTTGGGATTCTCTCTCTCCCTCTCTCTCTGCCCCTCCCCCACTCACACTTCTGCTCTCTCTCAAAATAAATAAATAAACTTAAAAAAAAAAAAAAAATTCCCCCCCCCCCCCCCCACTTGAGCAGAGAGCTAGAACCATAAATTAAATATTTAGAAACAAAAGTCTCCTATACAAACAGCACAGTTACTTGGGTACCTATTGAAGGATGACCTTATTTGGTGTATGTCCTCACCAAGACATTGTGGACAGGAGAGGAGGAGAGAATTGTTCTTTTGTATATAAAGCTTCTTATGTGTTGTCCTGGTATTTCTAAGGTCAGCAGTATCACAAGTTGGCAGCTTTTTCTTGAAACTGAGCATTTAAATTCAATTTAGATGTCATATTGGATGGTTTGGGTGTTGCATCCTTATGATGACAATTAAGAACAGTCAGAGTCTGAAATTCATATGGAAAATTGAAGCATAAAACAAGAACCTTACTCTGACTGTCTACTAAGGACTCATAGGAAACTGAGTGAAAGCATTAGTTATTCCAACTATGAAGGGATGATGATATGTAAAACAATTATAAAGGAAAAGGTCAGTGGATAGTGACTATAAATTTGAAAATGAAAACTATCAAAATTGAACCAGGGAAGCTAAAGAGAAGTATTTGAAAACATGGTATGATGTGTTTGTATGACAGGTATGACAGAGGATTTAATATCTGTGCTATGTAAAGAAATGATACAAATCCCAAGAAGAGTGCCAAGATGGAAGGGGTGTTAAATAATAAAAACCCACCTGAGTAAATATAAAGAGCAAATTGTCTTTATTTAATAATTCATGACTGGGAGGGGGGATGGGCTAAATGGGTAAGGGACATTAAGGAATCTACTCCTGAAATCATTGTTGCACTATGTGATAACTAATTTGAATGTGAATTTAAATAAATGAATAAATACATAATTCATGGTATCCTGTCTAACAAATAGAAAGGAGCTCCCTCAAGCTGCAGGAAAGGAAAGGGTTTTAAAGGGAGAGAGAGAGAGGAAAAAAGGAAATCATTAGCAAAGAATGCATGTTAGGCCAGGATGCTCTCCCAGGGGTAATGCAAAGGGACCCTCAGTGGATTGATTACCCTTGGGTGCTGACCAGGAAATTCCAAGTTGCCTGCCTAAAGGTCACTTTTCTGGGAGAGGGTGAAGCTGCAGGTAGTTCAGGTATTAAGTCTTGGTGGGGTGTAGCATAAGTGACTCCATTTTGGGCTTGCTATCTCTTTTCTAACAATTTTCACTGTTTGATCAGACTCTCAACTAAGAGATGTGATCAAAGCATAAGGCGCTAATGCCATGCTCAGCTCTGCAGTTCTTGCAGCTTTTTATGAAGTTTTGTTGCTACTTTCGGTGGTATCCATAGGTCATGACTGATTTTTTGTTTTTGTTTTAATTTCTGTGATGTTCATAGGCCACATCTTCAAGGTTTACAATCTTTAAGTTGGTCATTCTCTTCACTCCTTTTCTGATGTTCTTATATTAAGGAGATCATTTTCTTGCTGCTTAGTGGCTGCAAACATGTATTGAGAGCTTTTAAGAGTATATAATGTGCCAGGGAAATTACTAAGATTATTATAAGCAGGGTAATTCTCAATGTCTGGAGTGCATTTCAGACCCAAACCAGTTGAAATCAAAATCAAATAAGTCAGAGAAAGACCCTGTTGAAGGAGTCACCTTTGTAAGCCAAGTCGCTTGCTTAGTGATCTTATGTAATTGAGTTTCAACTTCCCCAAAAGTATTAATTCAGGTGCAGTAGGTGGTTTTGGCCACAGTACAGACAACTCTTTTCTTGGCTAAAATATAACTAAGGGCTATCCTATTATCAAGTACAACTTTGGCCAAAGAGGCTAAAGACCTTTATTGGGCAGCTATTGTCTTGGCAATAAATTCTGCACAAACCTTAACCATTAAGGAGAGGCTTCTGATCATATTCTCATTTACACTTACTCCTACCCAGGGAAGTATGACCCTGCCAAAGGAAGTGAGTGTGAGTCATGAATGCCTCCTGGTAATTCCTTTCTAACTTGACAATGTAAATCCAGGGGTGTGGACCATTGAGGTGTGGTAGTTCATTTGTGGTAAGTTCAGTAAGCTAAACTAAGAGTCGTTGACCAGCTTTGTAGGCATTCATAATGATAACCACAACAGACGAAGACAAACTCTGTTGGGGCACATATCACTTCCCACTATGGTGGCACTGTTAATGGGTTCATTCACAGGGATTGTTTGTATGTGCCTGTTCAAGTCAAAGAGTCAACTAGGTTTCCTCCTTAGACTAAAATATAAAGTTATTCTCAATTCTTAGAGTTACCCACCTTAGCAATGGCCTGGGAGATACAGATAATGGCCTTCTTTCCAGGCCAGTGCCAGAGTAAAAGACAGTAAAGGGAAGACGGGAGGGTTTCATGTTTAGTTAAAGTATGAAGTCTTGATCTGGCATCTTGGGAGGAAGCAGTCTGCTTTGATGTCAGCTCCTTCTCTTTCTGTTCAATTTGATTTGGAGGTCTCCAGTGCTTGAGAAGGACCATGTGTCAGGTGGAGCCTACTTCCTCAGTGAGATGTGTATCTAAGGTCTAAGTCCCTGCAGTCTGGCTGCCATCTGGGTGGTGAGGAGGACCTGGTGTAGTCCCTTCCAAGGAGGCTCAAGGGCAGTCTTTTTTCTTGGTGATTCCAAATCAGAAGGGTGAGGGAAAATTGCAAACATTAGTTTGGAGGGTTGAGCCAAATTATTGAGGAAACTAGAAGAATTCAGGATCTAGTCCACTTTATAACAGAACCTCAAAGACAATTAACAGAATTAAGCTCTAATATAGACAAAGGTGTAAACATAATTTCTTCTCTCTACAATTACCTTATTTATTTATTTATTTATTTATTTATTTTTATTTTATTTTATTTTTTATTTTAAGTTGCTTTATTTTTTATATATTTTTAAATTTACATCCAAATTAGTTAGCATATAGTGCAACAATCATTTCAGGAGTAGATTCCTTAGTGCTCCTGTCCCATTTAGCCCATCCCCCCTCCCACAACCCCTCCAGTGACCCTCAGTTTGTTCTCCATATTTATGCGTCTCTTATGTTTTGTCCCCCTCCCTGTTTTTATCTTATTTTTGTTTCCCTTCCCTTATGTTCATCTGTTTTGTCTCTTAAAGTCCTCATATGAGTGAAGTCATATGATCTTTGTCTTTCTCTAATTTCACTTAGCATAATGCCCTCCAGTTCCATCCACGTAGTTGCAAATGGCAAGATTTCATTCTTTTTGATTGCTGAGTTATACTCCATTGTATATATATATACCACATCTTTATCCATTCATCCATAGCTGGACATTTGGGCTCTTTCCATACTTTGGCTATTGTTGACACTGCTGCTATAAACATGGGGGTGCATGTGTCCCTTCAAAACAGCACACCTGTATCCCTTGGATAAATGCCTAATAGTGCAATTGCTGGGTCATAGGGCACTTCTATTTTTAGTTTTTTGAGGAACCTCCATACTGTTTTCCAGAGTGGCTGCACCAGCTTGCATTCCCACCAACAATGCAAAAGAGATCCTCTTTCTCTGTATCCTTGCCAACATCTGTTGTTGCCTGAGTTGTTAATGTTAGGCATTCTGACAGGTGTCAGGTGGTATCTCATTGTGGTTTTTTATTTGTATTTCCCTGACGATGAGTGATGTTGAGCATTTTTTCATGTGTCAGTTGGCCATCTGGATGTCTTCTTTGGAGAAGTGTCTATTCATGTCTTTTGCCCATTTCTTCACTGGATTCTTTGTTTTTTGGGTATTGAGTTTGATAAGTTCTTTATAGATACTGGATACTAAGCCTTTATCTGATATGTCACTTGCAAATATCTTCTCCCATTCTGTCAGTTGCCTTTTAATTTTGCTGATTGTTTCTTTCACTGTGCAGAAGCTTTTTATTTTGATGAGGTCCCAATAGTTCCTGTTTGCTTTTGTTTCCCTTGCCTCCAGAGAGACAAGTGTTGAGTAAGAAGTTGCTGCGGCCGAGGTCAAAGAGGTTTTTGCCTGCTTTCTCCTCGAGGATTTTGATGGCTTCCTGCCTTAAATTGAGGTCTTTCATCCATTTTGAGTTTATTTTTGTGTATGGTGTAACAAAGTGGTCCAGATTGATTTTTCTGCATGTTGCTGTCCAGTTTTCCCAGCACCACTTGCTGAAGAGACTGTCTTGATTCCATTGGATATTCTTTCCTGCTTTGTCAAAGATTAGTTGGCCATACGTTTGTGGGTCCATTTCTGGGTGCTCTATTCTGTTCCACTGATCTGAGTGTCTGTTCTTGTGCCAACCCTCATTTTTTATAATAAAACTAATTTGTTTGCATTAAACTTTGCCTGATTATTTTCTTTCTTTTTTTAGTTTTTTAAAATATTTTTTTTGGGGCGCCTGGGTGGCACAGTCGGTTGGGCGTCCGACTTCAGCCAGGTCACGATCTCGCGGTCCGTGAGTTCGAGCCCCGCGTCAGGCTCTGGGCTGATGGCTCAGAGCCTGGAGCCTGTTTCTGATTCTGTGTCTCCCTCTCTCTCTGCCCCTCCCCCGTTCATGGTCTGTCTCTCTGTGTCCCCAAAAAATAAATAAACGTTGAAAAAAAAATTTTTTTTAAATATTTTTTTTTATTTTTGAGAGAGTGAGACAGAGCATGAGCAGGGGAGGGGCAGAGAGAGACGGAGACACAGAATCTGAAGCAGGCTCCAGGTTCTGAGCTGTTAGCACAGGGCCTGATGACAGGGCTTGAACTCACGAACTGTAAGATCATGACCTGAGCCGAAGTCAGATGCTTAACGGACTTGAGCCACCCAGGCACACCACCTGATTATTTTCTTAAGTGCAGCAAGATAATTGACCATATAGGGGCACTTAGGTGGCTCAGTCAGGTACGCGTCTGACTCTTGGTTTTGGCTCAGGTCATGATTTTGAGGCTTACGAGTTTGAGCCCACTGTCTGGCTCTGTGCTGACAGTGTAGAGCCTGCTTGGGATTCTCTCTCTCTGCCTTTTCAGCCCCTCTCCTGCTCTCTCTCTCAAATATAAATAAATAAACTTTAAAAAAAAGTTAGATATAGCATTTTTTCTTTTTTTAAAAAAATATTTATTTAGGTAAGCTCTATGCCAAGTGTGGGGCTTGAACTCATAACCCTGAGATCTAGAGTTGCATGCTCTACCAACTGAGGCAGCCAGGTGCCCTCCCCTCTTAAAAAAATTTTTTTTTTGGACCATATAAGCTCTTTTTAAATATATTTTTTTAATGTTTATTTTTGAGGTGGGGGGAGGGGCAGTGAGAGGGGGACAGAGGATCCGAGGTGGGCTCTGGGCCTATAGCAGACAGCCTGATGTGGGGCTTGAACTCATGAACCACGAGATCATTACCTGAATGGAAGTCCAACACTTAACTGACTTAGCCACCCAGGCGCCCTCATGTAAGCTCTTTTTATTACTACTTTGCTGGAACCTTGTAAGCAAGGTTAGGGCAACTTTTCCAAGAGGCTTTATTGGCTCTGCAAAGTCAACCTTAGTTCTTTAAAGCTACTTGGTCATATCTAAGTCTATGCATATCTCTTTCAAATATGACATGCTGGTCAAAGCTTTAATTACATGGCCAGTATTTCCAATGGTATCTGGTTATAAGGATTAGACTCTTGTTGAATCTATGTAAATAACTAACTATATTGCCATGAAAAGAATACTCAAGAACTTTCCAATTCTGGAGGAATCAGGTAGGGAGAAAAAGTCAGTGTTTCATCTTTGTTCACAAAGGTATATCTTATCAAATTATTGATACTTTAAGAGAAAAAAGAAAAAGGTTTCCTAAAATCTGGAAAAGCAAAATGTTAGAAAACCAGCAGCTTTAAACAAGATGTCATAAAAATTAAAATATCCTCCTTGGTGCATTCAGTCCTATGTTACTCTTTTTTGCTTGAATACTGTTTTTCCACTAATTCTGGAAATTCTTACCCAGTTCAGTTGCATGATCTGAAAGTTATTAGAAACCTGTATTTTACAGCACTTGTCAGATTCTTTTCCATGAATTTCTCTGAAAATGAAACTCATTTGCAGGAAGCTTTTGTAGAAGCATTTCAATAAAACAGTAACTCTGTAAATGACAAAAGATTTTAAAATGTCTATTGTTAGAGAGCTGATGAAAGTTCATTACAATGGAATTGACAAGGAAATTCGGTTATTTTTGTGAATACATTTTAAGATAGTAACTAGAATTACAAATGTTAACATTATATCAATACCTCTTAGATCTTCAGGAATTTCATACAGTTTTTGGAACACTTATATTAATAACATATGCACACAAATATAACCTAAGAAGACTTAACATCACCTGTTTGGCAATACCTCCCATGTAATTTAACATACCAGATAAGCCTATTTAGTTCACATCTTCCCTTTTATAAAGAGAAAACAAATCCTTTGAGATGTTCCAGGGACCATCTGGAAAACCCAAAGTGGGTTCAAGGTCAAAAAGACTTCATTTAGAATTTGATTTTGTGGAAGTTTGTTAAAAATATCAAAAGGTTTAGGGGTGCCTGGGTGGCTCAGTCAGTTAAGCATCCAACTTCAGCTCAGGTCATGATCTAGTGATTCATGAGTTCCAGCCCTGCATTGGGCTCCGTGCTCATACCTCAGAGCCTGGGGCCTGTTTCTGATTCTGTGTACCTACCCCCCCCCCGCCCTTCCCCCACTTGCACTCTGTCTCTCAAAAATAAATAAACATTAAAAAATTTTTTTTGTTTAAATATCAAAAGGCTCGGGGACACCTGTGTGGCTCAGTTGGTTAAGCGTCTGACTTTTGATTTCAGCTCAGGTCATGATCTCACCGTTTGTGAATTCAAGCGTTGCATCGGGCTCTGCACTGACAGTGTGGATCCTGCTTGGGATTCTCCTTCTCGCTCTCTCTCTCTCTCTCTCTCTCTCTGCTCCTTCCCAACTCATGCACTTTGTCTCTCTCTCTGTCTCTCTCACTCAAAATAAATAAATAAACTTAAAAAAATATCAGAAGTTTTAGATATGTCATCAACTGATGGAGGAGTTTCTTAGAGCCAGATCAATAGCTAAGAGGGATGTGCAGTGATGGGGTTGGGGTTGTGTGGTGTTTTCATGGTGCACCTCATTGTGCAGAATTTTTCTTGTGGTTGGTGGGTGATGTAGTGTCAACCTAACTGGTTCTGTGACCAGCTCATCCTAACACAGGTGTCTTTGGGCTAAGTGGTAAGTGTTCTAACAGCTCTTAAATGCTTGACTTGTGCTCACCAATTTTTGTGACTCTTTTGGCCTGCAAGATTCCCATTAGCAATTAATCTTTATGTCATGTACATATTAACAGAAAGCAGTAGTATCTGAGGAACTGAAAGTGGACATCAGCATAACCAAAGATCTGGGGACTGGGGAAAGTGTCCAACCACCAGACCTCAAAGAATGGGGACCGCGGACTGATTCTAAACAAATGGAGAACTGCAGCTGTGGCTGAGTCTGAAAACAGAACCAAAACCTGGGGAGTGGAAGTTTCTGCGAAATGGCTAATACAAGGCCCTGTGTTTTACTAGCAGCAGTCCCCGAGGATCCTCGAGCTGGGGAAAGGGTTGAATGAGCAAACCCCAACAAATGGGGATTACAGGCTGGGGGCTCCCCGTGGTGGGGAACTGTGGGTAGTGGTGTGCAGTTACTGCTGTTAACTGTGCACCACTGCCCACAGTTCCCACATAGATCGTGGGCTAGGATTAAGGGCTGGGGTTTTCCACTCAAAAACTCTGGAATTGTGGACTGAAGAGCCAATTAGATTGAGAGCTTGATGCAGAGAGCAGAGCACAGAACCAAAAGAGAAGTTACCCATGGCTCTTGGACATGGTGAGGAAGAACGTGAGTTCAGAGTGTATGTGGGGTACCATGCTCGTGTTTCTCAGTTTCCTCGAAGCCGTCGAAGTCTCCTTCAGTCCCCACTGCCACGAAATCTGTTAAATAACAGAAATTCAGCTGAGTAAATTTCAATATCATCTAGCAAATAATGTAGAAAGGAACTTCACTGACCTGCAGAAAAGGAAAGTTTTTAAAGGTGGAGAGGGAGAGGAAAAAGGAAATTATTCATAAAAATGAATTATTTTAGGCCAGGTCACCTTCCTAAGGGCAACAGAAGGGGTCTATCAGCAGATTACCTCGTGGTGCTGACTGGGAAGTTCCAGATTGCCTGGTTGAAAGTCCCATTTCTGGCAGAAGCTGAAGCTGCAGTTACGTTAGGTTAGATATGTCTTGGTGGGGTTTAGCATGAGTGACTCCATCTTGGGCCTGCTGTCTCCTTTCTAATGTGGGTTAAGTGGTTAAATAAATGAACATTCCAACAATTCACATGAAAGGAAAGTACATAAACATTTGGAAAACATTTCAGAGTTGTTAATCGTTATTTCAAAACTATTTTTAAAATAATAAGAAAATTAGATTTTCTATACATCAGGCTAAAAAGTGAGGGAAAAAATTAAAAGGCTAGAAATCCCTGGCCCAGCTTCGAGGGAACAGATATGTTTACTCTCAGGAGACTGGTAACAGAGGTCAGGTGCTGGTCAGACTGAAGCTTAAGTCCTGGTGGCTGGTGGGTGTCTTTGGGCAAGTTGCTTGACCTCTGCAGGCCTCAGATTCCTCATCCAGAAAATGGAGACCTCAAAAGCTGTTCACAGGGCTGTTGGGGCCTGGCATACATTGAGTGTGTAGTTATTTGTATCACCTGGGAGCCCACGGTCACCACAGTTGTCATTATAAATCACAACTAGAGGATCCTGGGAAGATGGTGGCGTAGGAGGACGCTGGGCTCACCGCGCGTCCTGCTGATCACTTAGATTCCACATACACCTGCCCAAATAACCTAGAAAACCGCCAGAAGACTAGCAGAACGGAGTCTCCCGAGCCAAGCGCAGACGAGAGGCCCATGGAAGAGGGTAGGAAGGGCGGCGAGGTGGTGCGTGCTCCACGGACTGGCGGGAGGGAGCTGGGGCAGAGGGGAGGCCCGCCGGCCAAGCAGAGCCCCCGAGTCTGGCTTGCAAAAGCGGAGGGGCTGGACAGAGTGTGTTCTGACAGCAAGCCGGACTTGACATCTGGAAGGTTATAAGCTAATAGCGCTGCTCGGAGGGCTGGAGGACAACAGGAGGGAGAGTTGTTGAGACCCGGACGACAGAGCTCATCTTGGCGGGGAACAAAGGTGCTTGCCAGCGCCATCTCCCTCGCCCATCCCCCAGCCAAAATCCCAAAGGGAACCAGTTCCTGCCAGGGAACTTGCCTGCACCGCGAAACACCCAAAGCTGTGCTTCTGCAGATCCATCCCTCCGGCGGGTCTGACTCTCTCCCGGGGCCACAGAGCCCCTCCCGAAGCAGATCTCCGAAGCAAAAGTGAGCTGAGCCTGCCCCTCCTGCCCCTGTGCACCTTGCCAATCCACCCCAGCTAATATGCCAGATCCCCAGCACCACAAGCTTGGCAGTGTGCAAGTAGCCCAGATGGGCCATGCCACCCCACAGTGAATCCCGCCCCTAGGAGAGGGGAAGAGAAGGCACACACCAGTCTGACTGTGGCCCCAGCGGTGGGCTGGGGGCAGACATCAGGTCTGACTCTGGCCCCGCCCACCAACGCAAGTTATTCAAGACAGCACAGGGGAAGTGCGCCGCAGTCCCGCACCACTCCAGGGACTATCCAAAATGACGAAAGGGAAGAATTCCCTTCAGAAAAACGTCCAGGAAATAACAACAGCTAACGAACTGATCAAAAATGATTTAAACAATATAACAGAAAGTGAATTTAGAATAATAGTCATAAAATTAATCGCTGGGCTTGAAAACAGTATAAAGGACAGCAGAGAATCTCTTGTTACAGAGATCAAGGGACTAAGGAACAGCCAGGAGGAGCTAAAAATGCTATCAACGAGTTGCAAAATAAAATGGAGACAACTATGGCTCGGATTGAAGAGGCAGAGGAGAGAATAGGTGAACTAGAAGATAAAATTATGGAAAAAGAAGAAGCTGAGAAAAAGAGACATAAAAAAATCCAGGAGTATGAGGGGAAAATTAGAGAACTAAGTGATGCACTAAAGAGAAATAATCTACGCATAATTGGTATTCCAGAGGAGGAAGAGAGAGGGAAAGGTGCTGAAGGTGTACTTGAAGAAATAATAGCTGAGAACTTCCCTGATCTGGGGAAGGAAAAAGGCATTGAAATCCAAGAGGCACAGAGAACTCCCTTCAGACGTAACTTGAATCGGTCTTCTGCAGACATATCATAGTGAAACTGGCAAAATACAAGGATAAAGAGAAAATTCTGAAAGCAGCTAGAGATAAACGTGCTCTAACATATAAAGGGAGACCTATGAGACTCGTGACCGATCTCTCTACTGAAACTTGGCAGGCCAGAAAGGAATAGCAGGAGATCTTCAATGTGATAAACAGAAAAAATATGCAGCCAAGAATCCTTTATCCAGCAAGTCTGTCATTTAGAATAGAAGGAGAGATAAAGGTCTTCCCAAACAAACAAAAACTGAAGGAATTCGTCACCACTAAACCAGCCCTACAAGAGATCCTAAGGGGGATCCTGTGAGACAAAGTACCAGAGACATCGCTATAAGCATGAAACCTACGGACATCACAATGACTCTAAACCCATATCTTTCTATAATAACACTGAATGTAAATGGACTAAATGCATCAACCAAAAGACAGGGTATCAGAATGGATAAAAAAAACAAGACCCATCTATTTGCTGTCTACAAGAGACTCATTTTAGACCTGAGGACACCTTCAGATTGAGAGAGAGGGGATGGAGAACTATTTATCATGCCACTGGAAGTCAAAAGAAAGCTGGAGTAGCCATACTTAAATCAGACAAACTAGACTTTAATTTTTTTTTTTAACGTTTATTTATTTTTGAGACAGAGAGAGACACAGCATGAACGGGGGAGGGGCAAAGGGAGAGGGAGACACAGAATCGGAAGCAGGCTCCAGGCTCTGAGCCATCAGCCCAGAGCCCGATGCGGGGCTCGAACTCGCAGACCGCGAGATCGTGACCTGAGCTGAAGTCGGACGCTTAACTGACTGAGCCACCCAGGCGCCCCAGACAAACTAGACTTTAAATTAAAGGCTGTAACAAGAGATGAAGAAGGGCATTATATAATAATCACAGGGTCTATCCATCAGGAAGAGCTAACAATTATAAATGTCTATGTGCCGAATACAGGAACCCCCAAATATAGAAAACAATTACTCACAAACATAAGCAACCTTATTGATAAGAATGTGGTAATTGCAGGGAACTTTAACACTCCACTTACAGAAATGGATAGATCATCTAGACACACGGTCAATAAAGAAACAAGGGCCCTGAATGATACATTGGATCAGATGGACTTGATAGATATATTTAGAACTCTGCATCCCAAAGCAACAGAATATACTTTCTTCTCGAGTGCACATGGAACATTCTCCAAGATAGATCACATACTGGGTCACAAAACAGCCCTTCATAAGTATACAAGAATTGAAATCATAGCATGCATACTTTTAGACCACAATGCTATGAAGCTTGAAATCAACCACAGGAAAAAGTCTGGAAAACCTCCAAAAGCATGGAGGTTAAAGAACACCCTACTAAAGACTGAATGGGTCAACCAGGCAATTAGAGAAGAAATTAAAAAATATATGGAAACAAATGAAAATGAAAGTACAACAATCCAAATGCTTGGGGATGCAGCGAAGGCAGTCCTGAGAGGAAACTACATTGCAATCCAGGCCTATCTCAAGAAACAAGAAAAATCCTAAATACAAAATCTAACAGCACACCTAAAGGAAATAGAAGCAGAACAGCAAAGACAGCCTAAATCCAGCAGAAGAGGAGAAATAATAAACATCAGAGCAGAAATAAACAATATAGAATCTAAAAAAACTGTAGAACAGATCAACGAAACCAAGAGTTGGTTTTTTGAAAAAATAAACAACATTGATAAACCTCTAGCCAGGCTTCTCAAAAAGAAAAGGGAGATGACCCAAACAGATAAAATCATGAATGAAAATGGAATTATTACAACCAATCCCTCAGAGATACAAGCAATTATCAGGGAATACTATGAAAAATTATATGCCAACAAACTGGACAACCTGGAAGAAATGGACAAATTCCTAAACACCCACACCCTTCCAAAACTCATTCAGGAGGAAATAGAAAGCTTGAACAGACCCATAACCAGCGAAGAAATTGAATCAGTTATCAAAAATCTCCCAACAAATAAAGAGTCCAGGACCAGATGGCTTCCCAGGGGAGTTCTACCAGACGTTTAAAGCAGAGATAATACCTATCCTTCTCAAGCTATTCCAAAAAATAGAAAGGGAAGGAAAACTTCCAGACTCATTTTATGAAGCCAGTATTACTTTGATTCCTAAACCAGACAGAGACCCAGTCAAAAAAGAGAACTACAGGCCAATATCCCTGATGAATATGGATGCAAAAATTCTCAATAAGATACTAGCAAATAGAATTCAACAGCATATAAAAAGAATTATTCACCATGATCAAGTGGGATTCATTCCTGGGATGCAGGGCTGGTTCAACATTCGCAAATCAATCAACGTGATACATCACATTAATAAAAGAAAAGATAACCATATGATCCTGTCAATCGATGCAGAAAAGGCATTTGACAAAATTCAGCAACGTTTCTTAATAAAAACCCTTGAGAAAGTCGGGATAGAAGGAACATACTTAAAGATCATAAAAGCCATTTATGAAAAGCCCACAGCTAACATCATCCGCAATGGGGAAAAACTGAGAGCTTTTTCCCTGAGATCAGGAACACGACAGGGATGCCCACTCTCGCCGCTGTTGTTTAACATAGTGTTGGAAGTTCTAGCATCAGCAATCAGACAACAAAAGGAAATCAAAGGCATCAAAATTGGCAAAGATGAAGTTAAGCTTTCACTTTTTGCAGATGACATGATACTCTACATGGAAAATCCGATAGCCTCCACCAGAAGTCTGCTAGAACTGATACATGAATTTAGCAAAGTTGCAGGATATAAAATCAATGTACAGAAATCAGTTGCATTCTTATACACTAATAATGAAGCAACAGAAAGACAAATAAAGAAACTGATCCCATTCACAATTGCACCAAGAAGCATAAAATACCTAGGAATAAATCTAACCAAAAATGTAAAAGATCTGTATGCTGAAAACTATAGAAAGCTTATGAAGGAAATTGAAGAAGATATAAAGAAATGGAAAAGCATTCCATGCTCATGGATTGGAAGAATAAATATTGTCAAAATGTCAATACTACCCAAAGCTATCTACACATTCAGTGCAATCGCAATCAAAATTGCACCAGCATTCTTCTCGAAACTAGAACAAGCAATCCTAAAATTCATATGGAACCACAAAAGGCCCCAAATAGCCAAAGGAATTTTGAAGAAGACCAAAGCAGGAGGCATCACAATCCCAGACTTTAGCCTCTACTACAAAGTTGTAGTATGGCATTGGCACAAAAACAGACACAGACCAATGGAATAGAATAGAAACCCCAGAACTAGTCCCACAAACGTATGGCCAACTCATCTTTGACAAAGCAGGAAAGAATATCCAATGGAAAAAAGACAGTCTCTTTAACAAATGGTGCTGGGAGAACTGGACAGCAACATGCAGAAGAATGAAACTAGACCACTTTCTCACACCATTCACAAAAATAAACTCAAAATGGATAAAGGACCTGAATGTGAGACAGGAAACCATCCAAACCCTGGAGGAGAAAGCAGGAAAAGACCTCTCTGACCTCAGCCGTAGCAATCTCTTACTCGACACATCCCCAAAGGCAAGGGAATTAAAAGCAAAAATGAACTACTGGGACCTTATGAAGATAAAAAGCTTCTGCACAGCAAAGGAAACAGCCAACAAAAGTAAAAGGCAACCAATGGAATGGGAAAAGATATTTGCAAATGACATATCGGACAAAGGGCTAGTATCCAAAATCTATAAAGAACTCACCAAACTCCACACCTGAAAAACAAATAACCCAGTGAAGAAATGGGCAGAAAACATGAATAGACACTTCTCTAAAGAAGACATCTGGATGGCCAACAGGCACATGAAAAGATGCTCAGCGTCCCTCCTCATCAGGGAGATACAAATCAAAACCACACTCAGATATCACCTCACGCCAGTCAGAGTGGCCAAAATGAACAAATCAGGAGACTATAGATGCTGGAGAGGATGTGGAGAAACGGGAACCTTCTTGCACTGTTGGTGGGAATGCAAATTGGTGCAGCCGCTCTGGAAAACAGTGTGGAGGTTCCTCAGAAAATTAAAAATAGACCTACCCTATGACCCAGCAATAGCACTGCTAGGACTTTACCCAAGGGAGTACTGATGCATAGGGGCACTTGTACCCCAATGTTTATAGCAGCACTCTCAACAATAGCCAAATTATGGAAAGAGCCTAAATGTCCATCAACTGATGAATGGATAAAGAAATTGTGGTTTATATACACAGTGGAGTACTACGTGGCAATGAGAAAGAATGAAATATGGCCCTTTGTAGCAACATGGATGGAACTGGAGAGTGTTATGCTAAGTGAAATAAGCCATACAGAGAAAGACAGATACCATATGGTTTCACTCTTATGTGGATCCTGAGAAACTTAACAGAAACCCATGGGGGAGGGGAAGGAAAAAAAAAAAGAGGTTAGTGTGGAAGAGAGCCAAAGCATAAGAGACTCTTAAAAACTGAGAACAAACTGAGGGTTGATGGGGGGTGGGAGTGAGGGGAGGGTGGGTCATGGGTATTGAGGAAGGTACCTTTTGGGATGAGCACTGGGTGTTGTATGGAAACCAATTTGACAATAAACTTCATATATTGAAAAAAAAATCACAACTAAAATGGAGAGGATTTTGGCAATGCAGAGCAAAAGCTATTTAAAAAGCTGTAAAATTTTGCTCCTGGAAGTTAGGGAATTATGTCGAAAGGAGAACAGGTTAATTTTCAGATGTATGTAGTATCATTTCTTACAACAGGAAAAAACAGGAAATGGGAAGAAATCGGAAATGAAGTTAAATGAAAAAAGAAGAAACAACCAAAAAATATTCATATGTTCGTAACCCTAATGAAGCTCTGTGTTGCTTAGATGTGGCCTGGACATTGTAATTATCATGTGTTGAATACCTGCTTTGTTTCAGATTCTGTGGCAACACATTACATATATTATTAACTTTAGCCTTCCCAGCAGTACTGTGAAGGACATGCTGTTACAAGTGTGGTTTTTTTTTTTTTTTTTTTTTAATTTTTTTTTTCAACGTTTTTTATTTATTTTTGGGACAGAGAGAGACAGAGCATGAACGGGGGAGGGGCAGAGAGAGAGGAGACACAGAATCGGAAACAGGCTCCAGGCTCTGAGCCATCAGCCCAGAGCCTGACGCGGGGCTCGAACTCCCGGACCGCGAGATCGTGACCTGGCTGAAGTCGGACGCTTAACCGACTGCGCCACCCAGGCGCCCCACAAGTGTGGTTTTTATCAAGAAATGTATGTATTTGGTTTTCATCTTGCACAGGGGCTTCTAAAACACTTGTAATTTCCTCAGTGGAGAGAGCTGCCAAAGTGTTCCTTGTTATGTTAATTAGGCGATCTTTGGCCTCTACTGAAGGGTGGGACTGGTGACCTGGAGAACCCACCCTGTGATTTGAATGTTGGAACTCTCAGTCCCACAGCCAGCATCTGGGGAAGGGAGAGGGGCTGGAGGTTGAATCAGTCATAAACGACCAATGGTTTAATCAATTGCCTTGGTAATGAAGTCTCCATAGAAACTCAAAGGATGGGGTTCAGAGAGCTTCTGGGTTGGTGAACACCTGGAGATTTGGGGAGAGTGGCAGCCTGGGAGAGGACATGGGAGCTCCATACCCTTTCCCTGTGTCTTGCCTTGTGCATCTCTGCCATCTGGCTGTTCCTCAGTTATACCCTCTAATAATACACCAGTAATCTAGTAGTAAAATGTTTCTCTGAGTTCTGTGAGCTGCTCTAGTAAATTAATCAAACGTGAGAAGGGGGCCTTGGGAACCTCCAATCCATAGCTGGTCGGTCTGAAGCACAGGTGGTACCTTGTGCTGGTGACTGACATCTGAAAGGCAGAGTCAGTCTTGTGGGACTGAGCCCCTATCTGTGGCATCTGACACTGTCTCCAGGTACATAGTGTCAGAATTGAGTTGAATTGTAGGACACCCAGCTGGTGTCTGAGAATTGCTTGGTAGTGTGGGAACCTTCACCCAACAATGGAAATTGAGTGTAGAACCTTTGGACTCTTAATTTATTGATGAGGAAGCTGAGAAAGGGTGTGATTCAAATTCCAGTTGGTCTAACTTGGAGTCCAGACACTTAACCCACCATGTTACACCCTTGGTCCCAAACACTGCTTCCACTAGAAGACACTCTTCAGAAGGAAAGGACAGAAAAAGTGAGTATAACTTTCTTTAGTGTAGAGGGGGGACAACTTTCAATAGATTATTAAGAGTGATATATTGTGGGTTTTGTATTTACCAAGAGCTAACTAAATAAGGGTACATTAGGGTAAACCTTAAAATGAGGGATTTAGGGGCATCTGGGTGGCTCAGTTAGTTAAGTGTCTGACTCTGACTGTTGATTTCAACTCAGGTCATGATCTCATGGTTCTTGAGCCCATGTTGGGCTCTGTGCTGACAGAGTGGAGCCTGCTTGGGATTCTCTCTCCCCCTCTCTCTGCCCCTCCCCTGCTTGTGTGTGCACACACTCTCTCTAAATAAATATCTTTTAAAAATAATAAAATGAGGGATTTAGGCTGGCTACAGTGAAAAATTTCCTGAATTAACCATTCACATGAGTTCCTGGGGAGCCCTAAAGTAAGCTTTCATATTACAAAATAAAAGAGGCTAGATTATTATCTTTCTCATTGTGTTATTAAATAGTTTCTCTCTCTCTCGCTCTCTCTCTCTCTCTCTCTCGCCTAGAAGCTAGAGGGCAAATTAATTTCTCTTTTGTACCATATAATAGTATAAATGAGGAGGTTGGTCTAAATGAAACATTTTGCTTTCACTTTAACCAATAATAGTTCTCTTTGTTTGCCTACCATATTGGCAGGTGTAAATGTAGAATGTGCATCGTCTTTAGATTGTCCTAAGAGCATCTAGTAAAGTAGTAAGCTCTAAGCTTAGGTACTCTGGAGTGGTGGGACTTCTCCCTTCAGACTGAGGCTCATCTGTCTTCTGCTGGAAGCCAGAAGGAGATTCAGAAGTCCAAACCAAAGTGATAGAAGGCAGAGCATCTCAAACTTTAAAGGGCATGCAAATCCCCACAGAGCCTTGCTCACCCCGTGTCCTGACTTCTCCCAAGCTGCACTCGTAGGGGGGTGGGATTAACATGATTGAAAAAAGTTTGGACTTTGGAATCACACAAATTGATTGGGTTCACACAGTGATTTTGCAGAACCCTGGCCATGCACAATTATCTAATGCTTGTGAGCCTCCATTTTTTCATGTGCTAAATGGAGAAAATACCCAGATTGTGAGGTTGACATATTGTCAAATGGAAGATATGTGAAACTAGTAAATTCAGGGCCTGCCACACCTTAGCACGTGATGAATGTAAGGTCCTACGTAGTCCAGGTACACACAGGACGTGAATGATGTTAGCCAAATTCTGTTTTATAGTAGAGGCACATGTACAAAAGGGCAACGCTTTGTGTGTGTGTGTGTGTGTGTGTGTGTGTGTGTGTGAGCGTGCGCACGTGTTCAGGCACGCATGTGTGTGCAAGCACAGTTATGTGTTCACAGAGTAAGGAATGAGACACCCTAGAACCTTAGAGGGCAGGCATTCGAGAAGCACTCCTGTGAAGTTTCCACAGGTGCACTTCGTCTCTTATGTAGTCTTTCAGATGCTTTGTTTTTCTGCTTTTTAAAACTTTTTTTCTAATTCTTAGCAGACTTAGATAAAAAAAGGCATGTAGAGCTGAAGATGGACCAGGCGTTGCTGCTCATCCATAACGAACTACATGGAACAAACCTGACTGTCTACTGGAATTCTGAACGCTGTTATCATGTAGGTATTATGTTCATGCTCACAGTTTTGTTTGCTTTGGGCTGTTTGATATGATCCTCAGTGCTCTCACAGTTGTTTTCTTGTTAACTTCAGTTCTATAGGTAAGGAAACGTACAGGCTGTATACCAGAAGATGTATAATCAGGGAGAATGCCTAGCAGTGAACAATGCCAGTCTCTTAACTTTCCCCCCACCCATCTTTTGAAAACTCAGTTCTCAGTGATGAGAAAAAGGGATAGACCATATTTTATTTTACTCCTCTAACACATAACCCTCTTGTTGGACCAGAGAAGAAAGGAGTGGGACACCTGGGTATTCTCCAGGGGCAAAGGTCGTGAGGACAATGGGGAAGCTCAGGTTGAGGCATGGCAGTTATTCCAGGGATCTGCCCTCCTGATGATAAAGGATTTATTTTTATTAAGTTCTTTATTTTAATTCCAGTACAGTTAACATACAGTATTATATTAGTTTCAAGTGTACAATATAATGATTCAACAGTTCTGTACATTGCTTAGTGCTTATCAAGATCTGTGTATTCTTTTTAAAAAAATTTTTTTAATGTTTATTTATTTTTGAGAGAGAGGGAAGAGAGAAGTTTTGAGAGACTAGCAGGGAAGGGGCAGACAGAGAAGGAGACAGAGAATCTGAAGCAGGCTCTGCGCTGTCAGTTGAAAGCCTGACATGGGGCTCGAACCCGTGAACCGAGAGATCGTGACCTGAGCTGAAGTTGGACACTCAACTGACTGACCCACCCAGGCACCCCAAGATCAGTGTACTCTTATCCCTTCACCTATTTCACCCATCTCCCACCCACCTCCCCTCTGATAACCATCAGTTTGTTCTCTGTGGTTAAGAGTCTGTTTCTTGGTTTGTCAATCTCTCCTGTTTTTTTTTTTTTTTCAATTGTTGATAAAGGGTTTATTTTATCTCAAGTTATAATTACTAGACCTTGCTGCTTTTTAAGTACAAGACTGTTCTTCCAGGTAAAAGAAAATCATCTTCATTTCCAAATTGAGCACTTCAGTGTACCACCTTCAGAGGAGGAATTTTAATGTACAGATTTTCCTCCCATGGATTGCATCCCCCTGTAAATTGAAAATACTTTAAGACAAAAATGCATTGAATACACGTAACTTACTGGACATCATAGTGTAGTCCAGCCTTCCTCACACATGCTCAGAGCACTTACACTAGCCCACAGCTTCTCATTCACTGACCCCCAGGGTTGCATGGCTGACTGGGCTTTGTTTTGCAGCTGCTGACTTCCATCATTACAGAGGGTCCTACTGCATAGTGCTAGCCCAGGAAAAGATGAAAATTCAAAATTCCAAGTACAGTTTCTACTGAATGCATATTGCTTTCATACTATGATAAAGTTGAATAACCATAAATCGAACTACAGTAAGTCAGAGACTGTTTAGGGACCTGTTTACCATAAATAGCTTTTAAAAAACAAACAAACAAACAAACAAACAAACAAAAAAATCCCCAGTGTGCATACCAGCTGAAGAGGTGATGGATGGTCCCCCCTCTGTTTGATTAAACTCACTGAGACCTCTACAAAGTTATATGAAGCAAAGAAAATGTATAGTGTTAAAAAATATATATAGCAAAGACAAAGGAAAGCTTTATCTGTCTATGTGAAGGACCTAAAAGAAACTTGAAAAAAATATCAATAATAGCTGAATTTCAAAGCCACAAGAATCATAGATAATTCAGAGAATGAGCAAAATGTCTTCTAAACAGACAATAAAGGCCTAAAATTTACAGAAAAACAATGTGAGGGGGAAAAAAAGAGTGCATTGCCAGGGTATTAGCCATAGGACAACTAAAGCATCTTTAGAATAAAAACAGTAGAATAACTGATACAAAACAGTGATGCTGGTGACAGTAAAGAATCAAAAAACAGAATTAGCTACCTGAGACCAGGTCGGGGAAAAAAACTGCTAATTTATTTACAAGAGCGTGGAGATAATTTTGTTTTAGGAAAATGTGTAAAGGGGTGGTAGAGTTTTCATTGAAACATAGTTGTAGAAAATGTCCCATAATTCCAGAGAAGACTTTATAGTCTGGAAATTGGAAAGACACTTTATGAGCCTGTAATGGTTAACCAGAAAATAGAATTGAGACATAACCTGTTTTAAATTTGGAACATTAATGATAATTTTTAAATCTTTAAGCAAATATAGAAATACATATTCAAAGGAATACAAATTTTAATAATTTGTTCCATAAGCCAGATAATAAATACCTGGGAATGGTGGGCTTACCAGTTGAAGATATGTCCTCAAGATAAGTTATCTGGCTAAATGAGAATTTCCTTTCCTTAAAGTAGAAACACTTAAGAGACATACACATTAAAAAACACATAAACATTAAAAAAAATGTGTCGACTAGATTTCATAGCTTCAAGACAGCTTAAGATCCCATGTGTCAGCAAGTGATTTGTGTGTGTGTGTGCTTTAAAAGAGAACAAAAATGGGAAGAAGGTTAGTATTGTAATGTTAAATATGAGTAATTATTATAGTTGACTTAAAGTAAGGTGTAAATGACAAAAAAAGAAAACAAAAATTGTTTTTTAGCATCATAAACAGTATTCCTCAGCAGATCTGGAGGTGGTGAGAAGGGAGAAGCAGTGAGTGGGAGACAGAAATCCTGGGCTTTCATTGCAGTGAAGGAATCCAAAGTGGTGATCTGTTACTTTTGACTGTTAATTATTTTCAGACGTAAATTAGTATAAGCAAGGCCATTTAGTTTTCTTTTTTTCCCTTAGGTAGATATGTTCTAAGTATGATAAATATAATAATGTTACTGTATCTTTAAAATATTATTAAAAAAGAAGAATATACAGGGGCGTCTGGGTGGCTCAGTTGGTTCAGCAACCGACTTCAGCTTAGGTCATAATCTCATGGCTTGTGAGTTCAAGCCCTGAATTGGGCCCTGTGGTGACAGCTCAGAGCCTAGAGCCTGCTTTGGATTCTGTGTCTCCCTCTCTCTCTCTCTGCCCCTCCCCTGCTCACACTCTGTGTCTCTCTCTTTCAAAAAATAAATAAACATTAAAAAAAAAAAAAAAAAAGGAACAACATCAGAATCATAGGGGTCCCAGAAGATGAAGAGAGAGAAAAAGGGGTAGAAGGGTTATGTGAGCAAATCACAGCAGAAAACGTTCCTGACTTGGGGAAAGATACAGGCATCAAAACCCAGGAAGCACAGAGGACTCCCATTAGATTTAACAAAAATCAACCATCGACAAGGCATATCATAGTCAAATTCACAAAATACTCAGGCAAGTAGAGAATCATGAAAGCAGCAAGGGAAAAAAAAGTCCTTAACCTACAAGGAAACACAGAAGCAGACCTATTTGCAGCAGACCAGGTTTGCAGCAGACCTATCTACAGAAACTTGGCAGGCCAGAAAGGAGTGGCAGGATATATTCAATGTACTGAATTAGAAAAATATGCAAACAAGAATTCTTTATCCAGCAAGGCTGTCATTAAAAATAGAAGGAGAGATTAAAAGTTTCCCAGACAAACACAAATTAAAGGAGTTTGTCACCACTAAACCAGCCCTGCAAGAAATTTTAAGGGGGACTCTCTGAGGGGAGAAAAGAAAAAAAAAAAAAAAAAAAAAAAAACCCAAATCAACAAAGACTAGAAAGGACCAGAGAACACCACCAGAAACTCCCAACTCTACAAGAAACATAATGGCAATAAATTCATATCTTTCAGTAGTCACTTTAAATGTCAGTGGACTAAATGCTCCAATCAAAAGACATAGGGTAATAGAATGGATAAGAAAACAAGATCCATCTATATGCTGTTTACAAGAGACCCACTTTAGACCTAAAGACACTTTCAGATTGAAAGTAAAGGGATGGAGAACCATCTATCATGTTAATGGTCAACAAAAGAAAGCGGGAGTAGCCATACTTACATCAGACAATCTAGACTTTAAAATAAAGACTGTAACAAGAGATGAAGAAGGACATTATATCATAATTAAGGGGTCTATCCATCAGGAAGACTTAACAATTGTAAACATTTATCTGCCAAATGTGGAATCACCCAAATATATAAGTCAATTAATCACAGACATAAAGAAACTCATTGATAATAATACCATAATAGTAGGGGACTTCAACACCCTACTCACAGCAATGGACAGATCATCTAAACAGAAAATCAACAAGGAAACAATGGCTTTGAATGACACGCTGGACCAGATGGACTTAACAGATATATTCAGAACATTTCATCCTAAAGCAGCGGAATACACATTCTTCTCCAGTGCACATGGAATGTTTTCCAGAATAGGTCATTACTGGGACGTAAATCATCGCTCAACAAGTACAAAAAGATCGAGATCATACTGTGCATATTTTCAGACCACAACGTTATGAAACTTGAAATCAACCACAAGAAAAAATTTGGAAAGGTAACACATACTTGGAGACTAAAGAAAGTCTTACTAAAGAATGGATGGGCTAACCAAGATGTTAAAGAGGAAATTAAAAAGTACTTGGAAGCCAATGGAAATGATAACACCACAGCCTAAAACCTCTGGGATGCAGCAAAGGCGGTCATAAGAGGAAAGTATATAGCAATCCATGCCTTCCTAAAGAAGGAAGATAGGTCACAGATACATCAACCTAACCTTACACCTTAAAGAGCTGGAAAAAGAACAGCAAATAAAACCCCAAACCAGCAGCAAACAGGAAATAATAAAGATTAGAGCAGAAATCAATGCTATTGAAACCAAAAAAAAAAAAAAAAAAGCAACAACAACAACAACAAAAACAGTAGAACGATCAATAAAACCAGAAGCTGGTTCTTTGCAAGAATTAACAAAATTGATAAACCACTAGCCAGTTTTACCAAAAAGAAAAAGGAAAGGACCCAAATACATAAAATCAAGAATGAAAGAGATCACAACCAACACAGCAGAAATACAAACAATAATGAGAGAATATTATGAGCAATTACACACCAATAAAATGGGCAATCTGGAAGAAATGGACAAATTCCTAGAAACATATAAACTACCAAACTGAGACAGGAAGAAATAGAAAATTTGAACAGACCCATAGCCAGTGAAGAAATTGAATTAGTAATCAAAAATCTCTCAACAAACAAGAGTCCAGGGCCAGATGGCTTTCCAGGGGAATTCTACCAAACATTTAAGGAAGAGTTAACACCTATTCTCTTGGAGCTTTTCCAAAAAAATAGAAGTGGAAGGAAAACTTCCAAACTCTTTCTATGAAGCCAGCATTACCTTGATTCCAAAACCAAAGACCCCACTAAAAAGGAGAACTGTAGACCAGTTTCCCTGATGAACATGGATGCAAAAATCCTCAACAAGATATTAGCCAACCATACACAACAATACATTAAAAAAATTATTCCCCATGACCAAGTGGGATTTATATCTGGAACGCAGGGCTGGCTCAATATCTGCAAAACAATCAATGTGAATCACATTGATTGATTTTCACATCAATAAAAGAAAGGACAAGAGCCACACGATCCTCTCAACAGATGCAGAAAAAGCATTTGACAAAATACAGCATCCTTTCTTGATAAAAACCCTCAAGAAAGTAGGAATAGAAGGATCATACCTCGAGATCATAAAAGCCATATATGAAAGACCCAATGCTAATATCATCCTCAATGGGGAAAAAATGAGAGCTTTCCCCCTAAGGTCTGGAACAAGACAGGGATGTCCACTTTCGCCACTGTTATTCAACATAGGATTGGAAGTCTTAGCCTCAGCAATCAGACAACACAAAGAAATAAAAGGCATCCAGATCAGCCAGGAGGAGGTCAAACTTTCAGTCTTTGCAGATGACATGATACTTTATATGGAAAACCCAAAAGATTCTGCCAAAAAACTGCTAGAACTGATCCATGAATTCAGCAAAGTTGCAGATTATAAAATCAATGCACAGAAATCAGTTGCATTCTTATACATCAACAGTGAAGCAACAGAAAGAGAAATCAAGGAATCGATCCCATTTATAGTAGCACCAAAAACCATAAAATACCTAGGAATAAATCTAACCAAAGAGGTGAAAAATCTATACACTGAAAACTATAGAAAGCTTATGAAAGAAATTGAAGACACAAAAAAATGGAAAAAGATTCCATGCTCCTGGATAGGAAGAACAAATATTGTTCAAATGTCAATACTACCCAAAGCACTCTACATATTCAATGCAATAGCTATCAAAATAACACCAGCATTCTTCACAGAGCTAGAACAAACAATCCTAAAATTTGTATGAAACCAGAAAAGACCCCGAATAGCCAAAGCAGTCTTGAAAAAGAAAACCAAATCAGGAGGCATCACAATCCCGGACTTCAAGCTGTGTTTGTTACAAAGCTGTAATCATCAAGACAGTATGGTACTGGCACAAAAACAGACACTCAGGTCAATGGAACAGAATAGAGCACTCAGAAATGGACCCACAAACGAATGGCCAACTAATCTTTGACAAAGCAGGAAAGAATATCCAATGGAATCAAGACAGTCTCTTCAGCAAGTGGTGCTGGGAAAACTGGACAGCGACATGCAGAAGAATGAACCTGGACCACTTTCTTACACCATACACAAAAATAAACTCAAAATGGATGAAAGACCTCCATGTAAGACAGGAAGCCATCAAAATCCTCAAGGAGAAAGCAGGCAAAAACCTATTTGACCTCAGCTGCAGCAACTTCTTACTCAACACGTCTCTCTCTGGAGGCAAGGGAAACAAAAGCAAACATGAACTATTGGGACCTCATCAAAATAAAAAGCTTCTGCACACTGAAGGAAATAATCAGCAAAACTAAAAGGCAACTGACAGAATGGGAGAAGCTATTTGCAAATGGCATATCAGATAAAGGGTTAGTATACAAAATTTATAAAGAACTTATCAAACTCCCCACTCAAAAAACAGAATCCAGAGAAGAAATGGACAAAAGACATGAATAGACCCTTCCCCAAAGAAGACATCCAGATGGCCAACTGACACATGAGAAAACGCTCAACATCACTCATCAGGGAAATACAAATCAAACCCACGATGAGATACCACCTCACTCCTGTCAAAAGGGTTGACATTATCAACTTAGGCAACGATAGATGTTGGGAAGGATGCAGAGAAAGAGGATCTCTTTTGTACTGCTGGTGGGAATGCAAACTTGTGCAGCCACTCTGGAAAACAGTATGGAGGTTCCTCAAAAAATTAAAAATAGAACTACCCTATGACCCAGCAATTGCACTACTAGGTATTTATCCAAGGGATACAGGTATGCTGTTTCAAAGGGGCATATGCACCCCAATGTTTATAGCAGCACTATCAACAATAGCCAAAGTATGGAAAGAGCCCAAATGCCCATCGATGGATTCATGGATAAAGAAGTGGCATAAGTATACAATGGAGTATTACTCAGCAATCAAAAAGAATGAAATCTTGCCATTTGCAACTACCTGGATGGAACTAGTGGTTATTATGCTAAGCAAAATTAGTCAGAGAAAGACAAATATCATATGACTTCACTCATATGAGGACTTTAAGAGACAAAACAGATGAACATAAGGGAAGAGAAGCAAAAATAATATAAAACAGGGAGGGGGACAAAACTATAGGAACAAACAGAGGGTTACTGGAGGGGGTGTGTGAGGGGGGATGGGCTAAATGGGTAAGGGGCGTTAAGAAATAAACTCCTGAAATCATTGTTGCACTATATGCTAACTTGGTTGTAAATTAAAAAAATAAATAAAATGGTAAAAAAAAGAAACATAAAAGAATATTGAATTATTTAATAGCTTAAAATGTAATCTTAATGCTGTGATGTCATAAATATTTGGTACATGAACAAAAAGAAAGATTTTTAAATCTTGGTAAGGCTAATGAGGAACTAATATATTGTAATTTTTCTTATTTGACTACTGTTTGGGCACATATGAAAAGAACCATTAAAATGATTATTTTTTATCCAATAATGTAATTTTTGGAAATTTATTTTAGGGAAAGAATTTAAAGGAATAAGAATATCATGTGTAGGAATGCCTGGGTGACTCAGTTGGTTAAGTGTCCAACTCTTGATGTCCACCCAGGTCATGATCTCATGATTCATAAGATGGAGCCTTGAGTCAGGCTTCACGCTGACAGTGCAGAGCTTGTTTGGGATTCTCTCTGCCCCTCACCTACATGTACATGTGCATGCACATGCTCTCTCTCTCTCAAAATAAATTAATTAAAAAAAAAAAAAAAAGCACAGGGACGCCTGGGTGGCTTAGTCAGTTGAGCATCCGACTTCAGCTCAGGTCATGATCTCGCCATTCATGAGCTCGAGCCCCACGTGGGGCTCTGCGCTGACAGCTCAGAGCCTGGAGCCTGCTTCAGATTCTGTGTCTCCTCCTCTCTCTGCCCCTCCCCTGCTCATGCTCTGCCTCTCTCTGTCTCTCAATAATAAATAAATGTTAAAAAAAATTTTAAAAAAAGCACATCATGTACAGATCTTTAGAAGCAATATGTTACATAAATTATGTATAACAAATTAAAAATGTAATTACATATACTGTATATTTATCTTTTTTTTTATATTTATGTATTTATTTTGGGAGAGAAAGAGCATGAACGGGGAAGGTATGGGCAGAGAGAGAATCCCAAGCAGCTCCATGTTGTAAGCTCAGAGCCCAACATGGGGCTTGATATCATGAAGCCTGTGAGATCATGACGTGAGCCGAAATCAGGAGTTGGTTGCTTAACTCAGTGAGTTACCCAGATGCCCCTATATTTATCTTTCAGAACATAATTTATATAAATTACACATAAGAAGATTAAAAAAGTTTTGAAAGCAGCCTAAATACATTTTTAGTATGTAATGGACTATAAAGCAATCATTAAAAATTTTAAATATGCAAATTAGGTAGAATGATGGAAATTTACTCATTAAACAATATGTAACACAATGGAATGCAAGGCAATATATGCTCTATTTATTAATTGTATGAAAAATCTACCCATGAGTAAAGATTGTATGGCAACACATAGTTATATAGGCAAATTTTATCTAAATTATTGGAATTTAAAAGTTTTTTTGTAAGTATGAAGGAAAATGGGTGCCTGGTTGGCTTAGTCACTTAAAGCATCCAACTCTTGGTTTCGACTCAGGTCATGACCTCGTGGTTTCGTGGTTTTGAGCCCCACATCGGGCTGACAGCATGGAACCTGGTTGGGATTATCTGTCTCCCTGTCTCTCTGCCCCTCCCCCTCTTGTGCTGTCTCTGTGTCTCTCAAAAATAAATAAACTTAAAAAAAATTACAAGTATGAAGGAAAACTCACCTCAGGATTTCATTTTTTTTTTTTTAATTTTTTTTTTCAACGTTTTTATTTATTTTTGGGACAGAGAGAGACAGAGCATGAACGGGGGAGGGGCAGAGAGAGAGGGAGACACAGAATCGAAACAGGCTCCAGGCTCCGAGCCATCCGCCCAGAGCCTGACGCGGGGCTCGAACTCACGGACCGCGAGATCGTGACCCGGCTGAAGTCGGACGCTTAACCGACTGCGCCACCCAGGCGCCCCTCACCTCAGGATTTCAGATGGGTGGGTGTTCATGTGCTCCAACAGCCACCTGACTTTCAAACACCTCTCACAGTGGCTTGTGTTTCTGTTTTACAGTGCTCATTTCAGGTTCTAGTAAATGTTTCCTGGAGTGGAAAACCTGGGAAGCCTAGCACTGCGGCGGTTGCTGTGAGCACCCAGCATGGATCTATCCTGCAACTTAATGACACTGTGGAAGAGAAGGAAGTTTGTAGGTTCGTATCTGCTTTAATGTGATCTGCTGACACCTGCATTTTCTATTTTTTCATCCCTATTTGGTTTTCAGCTTTTCCTTCCTTCAAAATACAGTATTTTTAAATATCTTTCCTGGTCTGTCACTGCCTTGATGACATTACCATAATCCACTCCTTATTTCCTAATCTAACCATTTTTCTTAAATTTACCAAATTTTTGTAGGCTGGAATATAAATTTGGAGAATTTGGAAACTATTCACTCTTGGTAAAGCACGTCCATAATGGAGTCAATGAAATTGCTTGTGACGTAGTTGTCAATAAGAATCCAATTGACAGTAACCTTCGTACGTATATGCTGTTTGTTAATTTTTTAAAATTTGTATTTCAAAGATTTTAGTTTTTGAGTACAGCTTGTGACACTTTGTGTACTTTAAAACCTGAATTATAGGTTATCTGTCTTATTTAGTTATTTATAATGTATTTATTGTATTTATTTATATTTATTGTACAGTTGTATTATAAGTACATTATATTTATTGTATACTTATGTATTTATTATATTGTTAGTGTATGCTAAGAAAATTATGTGATATTTAAGAAAATTATATGACCAGCATATTCTCATAGGTGTTATTTAGTTTAATTATGAAGATAAATAACCAAAAAAAAGTTAATGCAATGGGAACAAACTGGAAATAGGGAAAATGACTGTCAAGTATCTTCCTTGTTTTAGGATATAGGCACAGTATTCTCTGTATGTGTTTTACATGGACCATCCAGAAGTCCCTTAGATTAAGGAGGGACTGTTCATTCTCTAATAACTCCACTGAAGAAAATCTGTCAGTCTGAGCCCCCATTAGATAATATAATAACCCCCAGGAGCATTAATAAGTACTTGTCTACAGTGAAGCTTTTGAAGACCATAGGGTCAGGTCAAAAGAATGTAAGAACCCCCCCCAAAAGAATGAAAGGACCAACATGGGACAGTTGAAGCATTAAAAAGAATAAGGAATGTCATTGATGGAAACACATTGTATGTACAAAAATCAAAGTTTGTTATGAAAAAAAAAAACAAAGCTGAGGGTGCCTGGGTGGCTCAGTCGGTTAAGTATCCTACTCTTGGTTTCAGCTCAGGTCATGATCTAATCATTCATGAGATTAAGCCCCCAGTTGGGTGACTATGTGCTGACAGCATGGAACCTGCTTGGGACTCTCTCTCTCTCTCTCTCTCTCTCTCTCTCTCTCTCTCTCTCTCTCTCTCTCTCTCCCCCTCCCCTACGCACTCTCTCTCTCTCAAAATAAATAAGTAAATTTAAAAACAACAACAACCAATAAACAAAGCCCCTTCCCTACACAAAAACAATACTTTGGTTGCCTTCGGAGATAACAAGGACCACCTGATGTTAACTGGAGTGACTTAAAATTATCAATTGAAAGGAAGGATCTAAGCATTTATCCTGCCTTTCCCGTTTTTGTTTGTTTGTTTTGTTTTGTTTTTGTTTTATTTTTATTTTAGAGCAAGGGAAAGGGGGCAGAGGGAGAGAGAGAAAGAATTATAAGCAAGCTTCTTGCTCAGCACAGAGCCTGATGCATGGCTCAATCCCACAACCCTGGGATCATGACCCAAGCTAAAATCAAGTCAGATGCTCAACCGACTGAGCCACCAAGGGAATAATTCCAGCTAATGCATGTGACAGAATGGCAGAATATATGGTAATCCTTAATGAAGGAATTGATGTACACAAAAGTCATGAGTGGATGAAACCATCACATGAAAGGGGAACTTGAGGCTTCCCCCAGCTGACACGTGCATTGGGCACATGGGCATTTGCAGCAGGTGCTCCTGATGTGCAGTGGGAAAGACACAGCTCCATCTGTGAAGCATTCTTGCCAAAAAAAGTTGAACTTTTTTTAGTCAAGTCTTTACAGCTAATTTCCCCTTTATAGAACCTTTGGAGGATAGAAGAACAAGTCCAGTGACACCATGAGGAAATATACTGACAGATCTAGAAAAGGAGACGTACTAATAGACGACTTATTTCAAAAAGGTCAATGGCTACTTATGCTTAGCCATAACATAAGCTGACTGAAGAGCCATAACAAGCAAATACAAAATGGGAACCATGTTTGGGTCCTGATCTGAACACAGTAACTACAAAAAACCTTTTTGAGATAACTAGAGAAATTGGAATATGGTCGCAGTGTTAGCCAGAGAATTGTTAATGACATTGTGATTATATAACAAAGGGTCCATTTTTAAGAAACTTTTAATTTTGAAGTAATTTTAGAAACATTGCAAAAAGGAGTTCCCACTTACTTTTCTCCTAGCTTCCCCTAAACTATGTAATCATAGTACAGTTATCCCATATATACGATCGAAACAAGGACGTTAACATCGGTATAGTGCTATTAACTGATGTATAGGCTTTTCAGATTTCTCCAGTTGTCCCTTCTAAGGCTCCCCCCTTTTGGTCCAGGATGCAGTTCAGGATCCCACAGCCCATTTAGTTGTTGGGTCTCTGCAGCCTTTTTTTTCTTTCATGATCTTGACACTTTTGAAGAGGACTGGTCAGTTATTTTGTTATTTGCACTTGCTTGCAAAGTGCAACATGTTTTCTCTTAACTAGGTAGAGGGCGTGCATTTTTGGTAGATTAAGCCTTCTCAGTGTGCCATGTCAGGAGTTGCATGATGCTGACATGTCTTTTATGAGGTCTGTGCTTTAGAGATACATATGGAAGATGGATGGAGGAGATGACATGATGTCTGGGATTTGCTTAAAAATACTATAGGCAAGGGGTGCTTCTGGATGGCTCAGTCGGTTAAGTGTCTGGCTCTTGATTTCGGCTCAGGTCATGATCTCACGGTTTGTGGGATCAAGCTCCACATCGGGCTCTGAGCTGACAGTGTGGAGCCTGCTTGGGATTCTCTCTCCCCACCTCTTTGCCCCTCCCCCACTCATGCTCTCTCTCTCAAAAAAAATAAATAAATAAAAAGCAGAGGGAGAGTAGCAGTAGATGAAGCAAGAGTGACAGTATGTTGATAATACTAGATAATACTACGCATCTAGGGATGCGTATATGTGGGCGTATTATACAAATCTCTGTTCTTTTGTAGATGTTTTATATTTTTCATAATGAAAATTAGCATTCACCTAATGATGAGTGTTCTCAATTGTTTATAGGAATATAGGAAAGTTAGCATGAGAATATAGGCTTTTCCCTCACTTGTTTCCATTTTTGTTTGCTTTTTTGACTTACAGATGAAATGTAGTGACGTGACAGCTTCAATGCTTATGATGACGTTTTGGTGATACCGTGTTTTCTTTGATTTTTCTAGCTGTGTGTGTCGCTTTCCTTATTGGTGTGGCAATCATCATTGCAGTCTCATTTCTCAGGTTTTTACTGAGGTAAGCAGATGTTAGGGGAGGACACAGTTGGGGGGAATAGAATATAGAAAAAGGATATTCAGGATAGTTTGACTCTTTAAATGACTGTTATTCTTTGATTAAATGAATGCTTATGTGTCCTCCATGGCCAGGCCAGTCCTGGGTATTAGGGACCATTGTAGAATAAGCGATGGTCCCTGACTTCAGGGAAATGATAACTAGTTTGAATGGATCTTTGCCTTCAATCCTCCCAAATGGCTAAAAATTAGAAGAAAATGCTTGAGAAGGCATTATTTCCAGAAAGAATCTTGCAGCTTGCTTTTGTAGTGAGTGGGAGAAGCCTGGGCTGATTTCAGGAAGCGGCTGCCCCACTGTGTTCTTCGTCCCCCTCTCTGGCTCTGAGCCTCGAGGCCGCCCTCTGGGCCAGCATCCCAACTCCTGCCAGCTGGGCATCCAGCGCAGAGATGGAAGATGGGGGGCTGGACCTTTACACCTCGGCATGGACTCGCTTTGCCCTGGTTAGGACGGGCAGGCAGCTTGGCGAGGGGATTCCTTCTCCCCTGTCTGTCTGGTTAACAGTGAGTTGGGTGAGAGTGAATTAGTAGACTGGAAAAATAAAAAAAAAAGAAAGTAAAATAGATCCAGGCCTGTGGTGCCTGGGTGGTTCAGTGGGTTTAGAGTCCAACTTCGGTTCAGGTCATGATCTTGCGGTTTGTGTGTTTGAGCCCCACGTCAGGCTCTGTGCTGACAGCTTGGAGCCTGGAGCTACTTTGGGCTTTGTGTGTGTCTCTCTCTCTGCCCCTTCCCTGCTCACACTGTGTCTCTCTCTCTCTCTCAAAAATAAATATTAAGAATAGATCTAGGCCTGGCAGATCACCGTTCAAAGGAAAGTTCTTTCATGTTTTTAAAGAAATAAGATTGATTGGAATGCTCCACCTGTTAGAGTCTCATAAATCACAAGGTGTTATGGGTGAGCCATATCTAAACTACAAGAAAGAAAACCTAGTCTAAGTCTGCCTGCCACCTTGGGGAAACCCAGCAGCTTTGGCAAGTCTATGAAGTCTGGCCCTCTTCCCTTTGTGCATCCCAGAAATATAAGGGTCTGGAAGGGTAAAAGGACTACTTCTTGCTCAGAAGCATATTTTTCACTTAACTGCTTTTTAGGGGCAGAGTGTAATTTTAGCAGAGGGGTTTCATTTCTTTGAATTAAGCCATTGTCTTGTCAATCTTTTGATAAGATGCAGATACTGTTCCAGTTTATTACAGTGTATTCATTTGGTGCTTTCAATGTGAATGGCTCTATGACATCACTTTCTAAGGTAATTGGTCTCTGATCTTGAGCTCTTGCACAGGGAAGAAATCGCACCTCACTCCACTGTGGAATTGAAATTGCATGTGATTCTGCCTCTGCAGCCTTGTAGGCAGAATGCTCTGCTGGCAAGCGAGAGTCCCTTGTCCCTTGCTTATTACTTTTCAGTGTGCCCGTGGGAGTCCCGGAATGCTTAGGTTTGTCTGAACCAGAAGAATCTGAGGCAATAGTAAGAATACAGGGTCTCTCGCCTTTCACTGGGAAGACAAGAAAATACAAGAAAATTAAGGGCGTTTTAAAAATTCTAATTTTTAAATATCTTAAGTTCTCCTTTCGGCCTTCCTTAGATGTCTCTGTTTTAATATTTTCATGTGGTGGTGATGTTACCCATGCTGAATGAGGTAGAAAGAAGAGTATGTTGTAGGGAAAAAAGAGAAGAAATAAGAATATGTGCATTAAATATATGGTTCATGTTTAGAAACTGATCTGAACAAATAAACTGGAGAAAAAAACTTATGAGACAAATTGAACCAGCTATTTGGTGATACTAGGAATTATTGATAATATTTTAAAATGTAATAATGGAACTGTAGTTCTGTTTTTAAAAAAAGAGTCTTTTATTTATTAGAGATCCACACTAAAATGATAAAATGATACCATGTCTGGGATTCTTTAAAATAATCAATCTAAGGCAGGAAAGGGGGCGGTGGGTGGGAGTGTGGATGAAGTAAGATCGACCACACATAATGATACTTTAAAATGTTTATTTCTTTGACTCGTATAGAATATGAACTTCAAATTAATTTTCTTTTAATATGCTATCCAATCGTTTTGAAAAATTTGCCAAAGGGAATAAATTAACAGACTTTTTTATTTATTTACAGTTTGGATGACTTTCATAATTGGATTTCTAAAGCAATAAATTCACGGGAAACTGATCGCCTGATCAATTCTGTGAGTTATTAGAATGCATCATGTGTGGTCTGGGTGGTTTTCTAGATTTGGAATTTATAATTCTATGTTTAATAATACTTATTGTCTGGCTTAATTAATGTTATTTATATTGTAGAGGGCCAGGTCATGTGTTCTGTATTCTTAATAAAGAGCAAGCAGCCTTCTCTTCGGCTCTGGTGAAGGGCAGGATCCCCTTCTCTTTTCTAGTGAGTTGGAACTTTGGGCTGCATTGTATGCACGATGTGGAGACATTTTTTCACTCTGCAGGCAGCACTGTTGAGTCAATACAGTTAGGTAGAGGGTGTCAAAAATAAGAGACATCCATATGAAATCTATAAATCAGTGGCCTCCTATGATGGCTAAACATATTGTGTTAAATTCATTATGGACATACTGCTGTCCATTTATGGACATACTTATTTGTAGCCTTGTACCAGATGCACTCATGGACCAGTTTTTTGTGGTCATTGATCAACATGGCAGCTGCAGGCTCAGCAGATAGCACAAAAACCAAATAACGTGGAAAACTAAACCTCTGGGTGGAATCTTTACAAAAGCAAATTAAAGGATTGTTCAGGACGAGTTTTACTCTCTATTCTGTTAATTTCTTCCCTAAAAAACAGATAACTGAAATTTACTTGCCAGCATTACGAACCGGCATGTTTCTCTCCCCGTTTTTCTGAAGGAGCTGGGGTCTCCAAGCAGGGCAGACTCACTCGGTGGCGATACTCAACCAGGAGGATGGTGTCCACCTGCCTCACCTCCGCGCCTCCGCTGTGTAGACACATTCAGGGGGTATGTGGGGCTCCCTTGGGACACGGTGGGCACAGGTATTCCAGGATCACATGTTTGCACATAAACACACTTCTAACTTAAGGTGTTTTTACATATCATTTACCTTGTAGGGTAGGCAGGACTTCTTGCTGTAAAAATAAATCAGTGGTCTCTCCCTTCTCAAAAACTGTCGTGATAGCAAATATAATAGTTGCAAGAGAGGAGTCGAGGGGTACAGCCAGAACGTTTCCACTGGTATGTAGATTCTTCTGAGTTAAGGTCATTCACCTGTGGGCAGGCAGCTGCACACGGGGCCTCTATGACCATCTGCACCCCTGTGTCCGGTGAGCAGCTTGCCAAATGGGAGGCTGTGCCGGTCTGGAAGTGAAGCACCAGCCGTTGCTGGTGTCTGTCCTGGCCCTTCCCCACTGCTAGCAGAACAGCTAGAATATCAGGCCCTTTTGGTAGCAAATCCACAGAGTCATATAAGAAGTTGTTTTTCTTTTAGAGTTCAGGTAGAAGAGTGAGGGCTAGGACCCAACTCTGAAAATAAAGTGTAAAACTGTATAGCTTGAGCCATTTGCAATGACCTGGATGGGGCCAGAGAGTATGATGTTAAGTGAAATAAGCCAGTCAGAGAAACACAAATACCATATGATTTCACCCATATGTGGAATTTAAGAAGCGATACTAATGAGCAAAGGGATAAAAAAAGAGAGAGAGTGAGGCAAATGGAGAAACAGACTCTTAACTATAGCGGACAAACTGATGGTTACCTGAGGGGAGGAGGGTGGGGGATGGAAGAAATAGGTGATGGGGATTGAGGAGTGCACTTGTGATGAGCACCAGGTGTTGTATGGAAGTATTGAATCACTGTATTGTACACCTGAAACTAATATTACACTGTATGATAACTGGAATAAAAGTAAAACCTTAAAAAGAAAAACCTATATAGCTGAAAATAAACATCTAGGTGTCAGGCCTTCCATTTCTGCCCATGGAGGGCTTTTAAACTCCAGTGATAACCTTATAATTCTGTCCCAGCCTCCCCAGATGCGGAGTGCTCCTGGGGTGTATATTTGAAGCCAGGCAATAATGAGAGTAATGAACATTGGTAACAATTTTTGAATTCTTGCCCTGTGCCAGGCACTTCCTTGTCATAATTTATTCAGTCTCTCCACCACCCTATGAGGTATAAACTTTTAATATGCCTGTTGTACTGATGAAGAGTTAGGTAATTTGCCCGAGGTCGCCTGGGGACTAAGTGGGACAGCCAGGCAATAACCTCACTGACACACTAAAGTCTTCATTCTTCAGTATCCTGCAGAATTAGCATCAAACAGTCATGTATTCAGTCTATTTTATCATATTCCTCTTTCTTTTTTTAATTCTGATTTTGCCGCTTTTAGAAATAAGATGTTCTCAGGTAGACTAACATTTATTAAGTGCCTAAAATATGCCAAGCACTGGTTAGGCACCAGGATATACATTATTCTCCTCAGTAGTCCCAGTGGCCCCTGTGGGTGTGTTTCCTCTCTTACAGAGAAGCACATTGAGGTAACTGATAAGAGTCTTGCCCTCGTAAGAGAGGAGGGCCCATGATTTGAGCCCTCAGCTCTAACAACTGTATGCCTTCTATTACAGTTCTTTAACCTGAGACTTCTAAGTGATTAGTGTGAAACTGAGTGATGGGAAATGTTTGCTTTGTTTTCAAGTTACACAGTTTAGCGCCAGTGTAACTTTCTTTTAAGAAATCACGTTGGAGGGGCGCCTGGGTGGCTCAGTTGGCTAAGCGTCCGACTCTTGGTTTCAGCTCAGGTCATGATCTCAGGGTTCATTAGATCAAACCCCATATTAGGCTCTGTGCTTACAGTGTGGAGCTGCTTGGGATTCTCTCTCTCTTCCTCTCCGCCCCTCCCCCACTCATGCTGTCTTTTGTCTCTCTAAAATTAAGAAAAAAAAATCATGTTGGCAACAGAAGGGTTTTGTGTTAGGGCCTTAATTACAGTAATTAGAAAGAATGGCTTCCTGCTCTGTAAGTGTCCTCTGTGTTGTGACTGCCCCTTGTGAGTATAAATGTGTCTCTTACAGTTGGGCCATTCCTTGTCACGTGTGCAAGCTCTGAAGTGTGCCCTTTGCTGCTTTACAGGATAGCTCTCATCCTTATGGTCTTCGTTAATTATGGAGGAGGAAAATATTGGTACTTCAAACACTCAAGTTGGAATGGTAAGATATTTCCTTATGGTAGCATTGCTTGTGTAGAACCCCTCAAAGAAGCGTGGGCAAGAGAACCTCTCGGCATCCCCTCAGGAGCTCAGAGATGATGCCCCACCAGCCTCCTTTGAGTGCTGAGCTCCTGCCCCATAGGATGATCTTTGGATGATTCCATTAACCCTTTTTGTTTTGTTCTTGTTTTTGTGTGCTGTGGCCTTGCATTGGTTCACTGTGGTAACATGTAGACGTCTGAGCTCTGCTGCAGGACCATGGGCCTCTGCAGAAGCTGTTAAGAATTTAGTTGTAAACGATTTTTGTCATATTGTAGATATGTCTTTTTTAAAAAAATATTCTTAAAAAAATTTGTTTTAATGTTTATTTATTTTTGAGAGAGAGAGAGAGAGCACGAGCAGGGGAGGGGCAGAGGGAGAGGGAGACATAGAATCCAAAGCAGGTTCCAGGCTCTGAGCTGTCAGCACAGAGCCTGACGTGGGGCTCGAACTCATGAACTATGAGATCATTACCTGAGCCAAAGTTGGACACTTAACCGACTGAGCCACCCAAGCGCCCAGATATGCTTTTATTCCAGCCACATGGGCGCTCTATCTTCTATGACTCATGGTCCTCCTCAGGGGTGCCATTGAACTCAGGTTGGTCCTGAGTGGTGGTTAGTAATGTCTGTGAATCTGGCTCAGTAGTTGGTTTAAGAATGGATTTTGAGTAACACTGCTCGAAGATAACAGACTTGTCTACACACTGCTACTTTGGCTCTCCCATGCCCAGTTATGTTCTTAGGAAATGTCTCAGGCCTAGTGACCGGTTGCAGAGTCTCCAGGGAGTATCTGTGCATGTTACTTCCCAGTGTTTTCCTGTGAACTCTTTGCGTGAGTTTACTTTCCATATATATCAGTATATAATGGTGCCAATCTAGATTTAGGATGTATTTATATTCTAGAGTCCTTTTCCTTACTCTTGTTCTTGTGTTATTCTCCAGGACTGACGGTGGCCGACCTCGTATTCCCATGGTGAGTTGCAGTCTCCCACCAGCTCTTCCATAGGTCATCCAGGTTTTTGTTTTTTCAGTGGATGCTGGAGCCTTTCTCTGAGACCAGCCTTGAGTTCTGGGCCACAGGCCTATGTTACTCACAGGTGTCTGCCCTCATGAGGTCCTTCTGTAAATTGTGTTACTGGATAGTTCCTATACTTGGCACAGGGCTTGCATAAGGCCTGCTTATAAAAGATGAGTGATTTCACAGGGAACATTTTGTTACTGTAGATATGGTATTCAAGATCCTGGAATCTTGTAGGAAATCATAAATTCTGAATATGTAGTTAAATCCCATTCATCCTGAAAATAAATATAAAAATCAGTTCCTGAAAGAAATGTAGTGTATTGGCATCAGGAAATTCTGATAAGGTATGTAACAGGGTAATGATAGTAATAAATTAAAATGTAAAATAATGCTGGAGTGAGTGACCCACTCTATCACTGATCATCTGTGGTTTGTTCACCTTGTTAAGGGACCTTGACTTCCTGTACAATGTGGAATTTGTGTCTTTGCTTGTGACTCTTGGAGCAACTTTGTTCCATCTTTAGGAGGTAGTACTGGCTGTTGGTTTAGGTCTTTGATCCCTTGGGTTCCATCACTAATATGTGTTCAGGGTTTTTTGCAGGAGAGCTAGGGTTCTTTTTTGAGATGGGTTTGGGGAGGAGGAAGTTTTATATGTCTGAAGACTGGGTAATTACTTATGTATATTCTTTACAAGGTTCCCTATAGGTTTCTGTTCCTGTTACTAGACACTTTTATCTAATTAGGTGACCCCAAGAAAGGAAGCTGGGGGAACCAAAGAGCAAACTCTCATCTTCTGTTAACCCCACACCCAGTAATTAGAAAGACTGCTATTCTGGCTTTTTTTTTTTTTTAAAGGATTAGTATAGTAAAAAGGAAGGAAAAGAGGTGGGTGGCTCAGACAAAATTAGAAAAAAATAAAACTTCCTTTTTTTTTTTTCCAGGCAAAAGAGTGAATTTAGAAATGATTGAAATGCATTGTTTCTCAAGGACTTTGAGGGTGTGCTAGTGAATGTCAGGTTCTGCAGATTGTAGCATCTTCTTCATCATTGTTGTCTTTGACAACTAAAAGGGAGTCTTGTCCTTGGAAACTGCACTCAGCCCTGAAGAATTTTCCTTCTAGGATAGGACTTGATGGTGCACAAACCTTATAGTCCAACAGGGTTACCTTCTGATTCCTCCTCCAATGTTACTTCAATAATTAGCCACTTTAGAAAATCAGGTGTTGCTTCTTGTATGTAGTAGATTATAAAATAGTGATGACATATAGATAAAAAAGTAAAACCACCCTAGAAATGGCCACCTTTTAATAGCTGTCTTTTTTTTTAGGTTTGTATTTATTATGGGATCTTCGATTTTTCTGTCAATGACTTCCATATTGCAGCGAGGATGTTCAAAACTCAAATTGATGGGGAAAATTGGATGGAGGAGTTTCTTGTTAATCTGTATAGGAATGTTCATTGTGAACCCCAATTACTGCCTTGGTCCATGTAAGTATTTTTTCCCCTGTTTTTGTATATATTTGGGTTGAAATAGGAAAACTATGTATCAGAATTAAAAAGAAATATAATTCCTTCATCTCAGGTTCCTGCAAAAAGAACAGTTATTAGAAAAGTGTAAACATGCTTATATAGCATCGGGTATTATTATTATTATCTTGGGACTTCAGACCTGGGAGGAGCTTCCAAGACTACTCAAATCCTTCTGCTGTCCAAAGGAAGACTCTGAGTCCCAGAGAGATTAAAGTGCTTTCTGTGGATCTTCCAAGTGCAGGGACAGAGTAGAGCCAGATCAGGTCACCTGGTTCTCAGACCCTGCCCTCCTGCCTCTTTGGATTCATCAGCTTTCATAATAAGGCTGTTGTGTGGTAGTTCAACAATCCACCTTGGTTATCACCTGTATGCCTGCTGGGTTGCTGGGAAGGAATATCTTTGTTGTTGTTTAGCAGTGTGAGCGACACGGGAAGCTTGAGGGAAGGACACACACCCTGTGCCTGGGACCAGCGTCAGAGTCAGGGAAATTGGTGGTTGCTGTACTCAAGGTTGCTGTACTCAGTGTCATTAGTAAAACAGGACATAGTTACCTGGACAAGAGTCATGTGGTCCCTTCAGCTCAGAAGCACATTAGGAGGAGGTAGAGGTCACTTCCATTTGGGGTCATAAGGAAAGGTGTCACGTAATAGTTGATTCAGTGGATCTTCAAAAAGTGAACCACTGCTCCCAGGAGGATACATTGTAGGGCTCATTACATGGTCACACTCTTCCAGTGAGTAGTCACGTAGCCTATAGGACAGGGAGAATCTATTTGTGGCCTGTGCTGGCTCTGCAAGTTGATGGTGGATGTGAGAGCTGGTTGAACCCATGCCCAGTGTGACAAAGGGCCAGGGGAGGAACCCCAGGGCCCAGGTAGTCCTTGCTTTGTCCCACACCCAAGGAAGACACGTATTCTTGTCCCCATGTCCCAGCTGGCCACTTCCAGCTGTGAGGTTGAGCCGAATCCCATATGTATTACTATCTCCAAGAGCTTCAAAGTGTACTTAAGTACAATAGAGGTATGCTTTCCCCCTTAGAAAAAAATAATGTTGTCTTGGGCAGGAAGAGGAATTCTGGCTAACACTTTACTTAACTTGTGCCTTCTATAGTGTCTTGGGATAAGGTGCGAATCCCTGGTGTGCTCCAGCGGCTGGGGGTGACCTACTTTGTGGTTGCCGTGTTAGAGCTCATCTTTGCCAAACCTGTGCCTGAAAGCTGTGCCTCGGTGAGAAAACCTACTTTTAAACATGGTGGGGCTGGGGGTGCAGAAATCACTGTATGATTTTCAGAACCTTCTTTAGTGCTGAGCACAGTACTGTATGTCAGTAGACTCAGAGTCAGTAGACTCTGTTAGTCAAATGCATTATTTTTTTCCTTCAATTAGTTATTTTTATTTAGTCTTTACATCAATCGTTTTTCTTTATTATGGGGAAAAAACACATAACATGAGATGTCCCCTCCTAATAAATTTTTAAGTGTCCAGTGATCAGATGCATTTTGACGGCATTAAATAATATCACCATCATCCAGTTTGCTAGTTTAGTCTTTTGGGGCATTACTGCCAATTTTTTAATTCCTTGCAGTATAAGGTATATAGAAACTCATGAAACATTTCAGTGTCTATATACATGCTGTGAAGATTCAACTTGGAGGAAAAATGCCAAGGTAGGGTGGAGGAGAATGACACTATTGTCTTTGGCTAGTTAGTATTTATTTGTAGGAAGTATGTGAGAGTTTCATTTCTTTCATGATTGCTTTCTTTCTTTTTTTTTTTTTTAATGTTTATTTTTGAGAGAGGCAGAGAGACAGAGTGCGAGTGGAGGAAGGGCAGACAGAGGGAGACCTAGAATCCAAAGCAGGCTCCAGCTCTGAGCTGTCAGCACAGAGCCCGATGTGGGGCTCGAACCTCGAACCGCAAGATCATGACCTGAGCTGAAGTTGGATGCTTAACCAACTGAGCCACCCAGGCGCCCTTGTGATTGCTTTCTGTCTTAATATAAATTGCTCAGTGAGTTTACCCAGGTGGAGCTTTTTTTTTCCCTGGTAGAGGTAAAAATTTAGGAAGAAGTGTTAAAGTTCTTCCACTTGGGATCCTACTTAATTTATAAAGTTGTCTTTGCTTTCTAGCTCCTTTCTGTATATGTAACTAGCATATTCATCACTGAACCCCACACTCACTTGGCCTTCCCTGCATTGATTGTTCAGTTATATGTCCTTGGAGGGGATTGGATCATTGTTCCTTCACCTGTTCTGCCCACTCTGTTGTTGTATGTGTCCCCTCTGCTATGGCTTTTCTTGAGGTGAAGCGAGAGTAGACATGAACATGGGCTTGGTTAGCCATGTGTGGGACCTAAGGTCTGTGGAGGCTCCTCCACAGCCACCATGATAGAGTAAGGGGTGGGGTGTGACACCAGGAATAGGTGGGCTAGGGGTGCCTGGGTGGCTCCGTTGGTTGGGCATCCAACTCTTGGTTTTGGCTCCAGTCATGATCTCATGGGTTTCGTGGGTTTGAGCCCCATGTGGGATTCGTGGGATTCTCTCTCCCTCTTTCTCTATCTCTCTGTCCCTCCCCCACTCATGCTGTCTGTCTCTCAAAAATAAATAAACTTAAAAAAAAAAAGAGGATAGGTGGGCTATACTCCTTCTTTCAACCAGGACAGCTTCAAAAGTTTAAATTTCATTTTCCTTTTTAAAAATGTATTTTTAATTGCTTTTTAATGACACCTTTATTGAGATATGTTTCACATACTGTAAAAGTCACAAGTTTGAAATGTGCAATTCAGTGACATGTAGTATATTCACAGAGTTGTGCAGTCATCCCCCCTATCCAGTTCTAGAACATTTTCGTTATTCCATAAGAAACCCTGTACTCACTACCAGCCACTTGCCGTTTCTCCACAACTCCCCCAGCCCTAAGCAACTCCTCATCTATTTTCTGTTTCTGTAGATTTACCTGTTACGGACATTTCATATAAGTGGAATTTTATAATATGTGCCTTTTTTGTTTGGTGGCTTTCACTTAGCATATTTTTCAAGGTTTATCCATGTTGTGCCATGTTTTAGTTCTTCATTCGTTTTTACTGCTGAATAATACTCCGTTTTATGAATGTCCCACCTTTTGGATACATTCATCAATTGATGGGCATATGACTTATTCCCATTCTTTGCCTAGTATGAATAAAGATTCCATGTGTATTTGTGTATAAGTTTTTGTGTGAACATCTGTTCTCAATTTTCTTGGGTATAGGAGTGGAATTACCCAGTGCTGTCTTTTTAACTAATGTTTTATTATGATATTTCATGGAGAGGGGCAGCTAGACCATATGATACATATGAAATAAACGTTCATCTAGTTTTATATTACTACCATCAAGGCCAGAGAGGAATCACACAGAATTTCCCCAATACATATATGCATCTTTTTTTTCCTATTCTACTTGCATGTAGTTCATATATGTGTTTTTATGCCCCTCACTCAGGAGAGAAGCTGCTTTTCCCTTCGAGACATCATCTTCAGCTGGCCCCAGTGGCTCTTCATTCTGATGCTGGAAAGCATTTGGCTGGGCTTGACATTCTTCTTGCCTGTTCCTGGATGTCCTACGTAAGTGAGCCCATGTACGTAATCCCTTTTTGCATGTCATTTTCTGCCAGGTCAGAGCTTCTGGGGTGATAGCTTGCAAATTTCCCAAGAGGAATTCTCTTTTACTCTTTCTTCTTTGAGGCATAGTGTGTATTGGGAGAGGAGTTGGGTGGATGTCCAGAGGAATGTCTCCGTGAGGCTTTTTCAGGGTCAGTTTGAACGCAGGCTGGCCTCCCACCTTAGCACGCAGGGAGCAGTCAAGTCCAAAAAGCATTGCTGTAGGGTAACATGGCTCCGAGGGGTTGCATTGTGTGAAGCCACTTGTTGGGCTGCAACAATTGCCAGTATATACCCTGAGCCCCTCTGAAGTCTTGTCAGTGAAGTACATGTTCTCTTTCCCAGTGGTTATCTTGGACCTGGTGGCATTGGAGATTTGGGGAAGTATCCAAATTGTACTGGAGGAGCTGCTGGCTACATTGACCGCTTGCTTCTGGGCGATGACCATATTTACCAGCATCCTTCTTCGGCCGTGAGTGAGCCTAGTTGCACTTAGAACTAGACATTTGGGGGGTTTGAAGTGAGAGAAAACGGAAGGGGCTGGTCAACTGGAAACTGTCCGTTTAGCAAACTGTGATGGGAACTAATTTTTAGTTGAACAGTTTGCTGATTTTGGAAATTTAATGTTCATTAAATGTGTGTATTCATTAATTTGGATTGGAAAGTGTGAATGCACTGTGTCAAGCATGCGGCAGCGTGCTTTTCCCTGTAGCTCAGTTGGGCTTCCTGGCAGCCGAGTCTGAGTCTGAGATTCGTATGCAGGGAGCCTATCAGGCCGTACTTTTGGGATTGACACCTGCTAGGGATCAAAGGGATCAGGAACTCGTAGAAGGGGCAGTTGGACTGCCTCATAGTCATACCGCCTTAGTTAATCTCCTGGGGGGGCTGTGCTGGTGCTTTACAGTTGTTCTGGAGTGAGAGATCGGGCCCTTGTTAACCCTGGTTGGATACAGACTACCCCCAGCAAGGGAGTGTGGCTCCTGGAGAGGCAGCTCTCTTCAGTCAGGGACAGATCCAGAAAAGGGACTTGGCTGAGAGCTTTCTGGCCATGAATATTTCTACCAGCTCAGGAAACAAATGCTTTAGTCCTGAGAGAAGTGGGGCAGGGGGATATCTATGTGAGGCACTGTGGCATCCACTACACTGTATATTTCCAAATTTCTGCAATTTCTATAATAACATTTGTTTTATAATAAAATAATACATACACACACACATATTTAAATATTTATTTTGAGAAAGAGAGAGAGAGAGAGAGAGAGAGAGAGAGAGAGAACATGAGCAGGGGAGGGGCAGAGAGAGGGAGAGAGAGAATCCCAGGCAGGTTCCGCACTGTCAGCACAGAGCCTGACACAGGGCTCGAACTCACAAACCATGAGATCACGACCTGAGCCAAAATCAAGAGTCAGATGCTTAACTGAATGAGCCACCCAGGTGCCCTAGTACAGGTATGTTTTTAAATGTTAATTTGCCATAAGAGAAGTTAGGAAAGAACATCTTTTTGATGTTACAGTAGGGTTGACCAGGTTGAATAAGCCTAACAGTTATGAAGGTATTATGCACAGTTTTGGAACTGGGCGGGGAAGCATTGTGTCCCAGGGCACTTGAGGTTGAAGTGGCTGCTCTGGACCACGGCTTGTCCCTGGGCTCTGTGTTCCTTCTGGTGTCACACACCCCACACTTTGTCACCCAGAAGTATTCTGCCTGTAATCCCTACAAATTGGCAGTGAATTTCTGCAGCAAAAACAAAAAACATTGAATTCTGGAGTGTACTCAAGTTTGTATTTAGTCTCTGAGTTGTTTGTGTGCGTTTCATGGTCAGTGGGTTCTGCCTTCTTTTTCTGCTCTGTGAAGGTGCTTTATCACACCGAGGTGGCCTACGATCCAGAGGGAATCTTAGGGACCATCAACTCCATTGTGATGGCATTTTTAGGAGTTCAGGTATTTGTTTATTTTATATAGCTTATGATTATTGATTCATCACTAATTGAAAAACTATTTCATTAAGTAACTGGAAGCATATCTTCTGTGGTATAATACATTCTGTTTATATGTGACAAATGGTCAAAACTAGAATTTGCTAAAATTTAGCACATTGAAATAATTCCGTATAATTCCTATATGCTTCCCCAGATTCTCATTATTTATTTATGTGGCTTATCTTAGCAATAGAAGCACAGCAGTTTGTGGGCAAAAAGGTTTCCCTGCTGGAGTGTACTGGTGATGTTGGGAAGCCTCAGTGTCACTTGGCACATTTCTTTCATATACACTTTGTATGGTTTCAGGTTATGCATATTTTATGCCAGAGTCAATATAGGTGGTTCTTGGTGTATCTTATGTGCAATTTTGTTAAAATTCTGAACAGCCTAGACTTTTATCCCCTAATGTTCTCCTTATTGATGTTTGAAACTATTGTTTGAGCAGAACTAACTGGAAGAGGAAGAAGCCTGTAAAGCAGCACTAATGGAATGTTCCGTGACAATGAAAATGTTTTTTATGTCCATATGGCTTTTAACTTGAAATGTGGTATACGAGCATGACTGAGGAACTGAATTTTTAATTATATTAAATTAAGTTTTATTATTAAATTTTTAAAATGTTTACTTTGACAGAGAGAGAGAGAAAGCATGAGCAGGGGAGGGGCAGAGAGACAGGGAGAGAGGGAGAATCCCAGCAGGCTCTGTGCTGTTAGCTGTCAGCATGAAGCCTGATGTGGGGCTCAAACTCATGAGTGAGATCGTGACTTGAGCCAAAATCAAGAGTCGGATGCTTAACTGACTGAGCCACCCAGACATCCCATGTTTTATTCTTTTTTTAAATGTTTATTTATTTTGAGAGAGAGAGAGGAAGGGAGTGAGCACACATGAGTGGGGGAGGAACAGAGAGAGGGAGGAAGAGAGAGAATCCCAAGCAGGCTCCGTGTTGCCAGCACAGAGCCTGATGTGGGGCTTGATTCCACGAACTGCAAGATCATGACCTGATGAGCCGAAATCAAGAGTACGATGCTCAACCGACTGAGCCACCTAGGCGCCCCTAAATTTCATTTAATTTTAATTAATTTAAATTTAATTTCAAATAGGCTCATGAGGCTAGTGGCTCCCATATTGGATGGTGCAGGTCTAAAGCATATACATTTTGGTGATTTCATATTTAGAAATACTGCTTTATACTTATCTCTGTTGTACTTTGTGGTTCACAGTGGGTACTTTTACATACGTTCATTTAATCCCTGTGTTTGCTCTTGAGGTAAGTCTGTGCCTGTGGGAGCAGCCTAGGATAGGGTTCAGAGCGCAGACCTGGGTCCACACCGCCTGGGTCTGAACCACATTCCACCACTTTCCAGCTGGGTAGCCTTCAGCACGTCCATCCGTCTGTGCTCCAGCAGCATCTACCTCATGACGGTGTTGAGAGGATTAAATAAGCTAATTTATGTACAATTCTAAGAACTGGCATATAGAAAACATTCATAAATTTTAGCTTAATTACAAATTATTATGAATATTTTCTCATCCTTTTATGCTTTCAGAAGTTATTTCCTAATTTCAGGGAGTTTTTATGCAAAGTCCAGATTGTACTGTTTCTAAAGTGTTTCTCTGCCTCTAGTTCCACCCTGTCCCCTTCTGTACTGCTGCCAGAATGGGCCATCTGGCAGGCCGTCAGAGCTCGTCCCTTGTTACTAGTTTTTTGGGGGCGGGAGGGGGGGTAGGGGAGTGACTTTTCTCAGCTCCCTCTCACCTATGGGAGAAAGCCTGTGCCTCACGGAGAGACCCACAAGCCCACCTGCCTACCATCTTCCTGCCCATCCCAACCCTCTAGCCTTTGACAATTACCTGCAGCTCAGGGACACATGCTCTTTCAGCCATTTGACATGCTTCTGTGCATGCTGTTCCATTCTGCCCAGATGCCCTTCCTGCTCTGCAGTCGTAGCCTCAACCTGATGGCACTTCCTCTCTGGCGTTTCCTCCCCTCCTGAGTTGTCCCCTGTGCCTTGGTGTCTAGTTGTCTAGGGCAGGGGTGACGTTCCATCCCAGCATCTAGCAGCGTGCTTGGCAGACGAGTGATTAGGACACTGGATGAACATGAAATACAAATACACCTTAAGCAGGTCTCTTGGTCATCTGTGTTTTCCTCTCCAGGCAGGAAAAATACTCTTGTATTACAAGGACCAGACCAAAGACATACTGATCAGATTCACTGCCTGGTGTTGTTTTCTAGTAAGTAACCTATGTTCCTCACTGAAATTCCTTCCACACGTATATTTCAAAGAAATAAAATGTTTAGCAGCAGCGGATAGCAGCTATCACCACATCACAGTAGCTGCGTTCTTCACTGGAGTAATGGAGAGAAACAAATCTTTATACCTAAACTCTCAGGTTAGTTTTCTTAGCCAAATGTCTTTATAAATAAGAGTGTTTGCTGTCAACCAGCTGGCCAGGAATGCCTGAGGAAGTGGTGTGGGTTCTGGTGGGGAGCCAGACCAGAAAGACCAGGCAGACAGCACATTTCCAAAGGTCCGCTTCCAGATCTCCAGGTGGCAGAGTTGAAAGTTTGGCTGTTTGTTTTATCCCTCATGTTTCCTCTCTAATTTATCAATTACTTTACCTTCAACTCAGAAGAATGCTTTGGAGATGTTTTTAAGAATATTTTTTTGAGAATATCTTTAGTTATGCATCTTGAAAATATTTTTCCAGTTAAAAGAATAAAATATAAAACACAATTTTCAGCCCTCCTTAAGCAATTAATGTATTTTCCAGTTTTGAAACACAGTGGTTTTTTTGAGATAATATAAAAAACTAACGTTCTCCCTCCCCCCCCCCCCATTTCAGGGGCTTATTTCTATTGCTTTGACGAAAATTTCTGAAAATGAAGGCTTTATTCCAATAAACAAAAATCTGTGGTAGGTACAGAAAACCATGTCATTTTCATGTGGGTTGGTCCTGCTGATACTGGATGCGTTCCTCGGGAGCCTGAAACACCCTGTTCACCTCGTAGGTCCATTTCCTATGTCACCACACTGAGCTCCTTTGCCTTCTTCATCCTGCTTATCCTGTACCCTATTGTGGACGTGAAGGGACTGTGGACAGGGACCCCGTTCTTCTACCCAGGTAAGTCACCCAGAGTCGATGATGGCGAACAAGTGGGTCAGCCCAGAGACGCTGAGCACGCCCAGTGCTATGTCCCTGGGCCCCCGGCCTCAGTGGCAGATTTCCAAGATGCAGGCTGAGGGAGAAAGCAGCCGGGGCCACACTGTCCCAGGCCATGTGCAGTACGTCCGTGGCCTGTTCTGATGCCGTCCACCCATTTTATCTGTTTAGATTGTGGGGTCATAACCAAGCTCCACTTGTTTCTTCAGGAAATGCCGAGTTACAGAGCATCAGAAACCATCCAGGGCATATTAGCCAGCTTCTGATGCTTCAGCAATGGGGCCATGCTTGCCTTCTGAGTGTAAATGTACTACCTTACAGATTACGCATAAGAAATATCAAGAGATAAACAGAATGGTTTCCATGCAGTTCTACTTGAAGACTCAGTTTAGCCCTTTGATTCTTGTAATAGTTACATTTTTCTAACCCTAGAAAATAGAAGTTCATAATTTTGGCTCTCCTGGCAGATTTAGTATTCACGGATTACACTGTCATAAATATTTTCTGTTTTTGATCGAGCTTACATGTCATAGTATCTAAGATACACATCATGTATTTTTGGCAGTAGCCAATAATGTAGGTGCAAGCTTTTTGGTTTTTTTCACTGAACCCAAGTCAAATTTCCAGAATTAAGTAGATGATCAGATGTGGCTCAGGAAAGCCTTACCTTGTGCATCTCTCCTCCAGGAATGAATTCTATTCTGGTGTACGTTGGCCACGAGGTGTTTGAGAACTACTTCCCCTTCCAGTGGAAGCTGGGGGACAACCAGTCGCACAAAGAGCATCTAACTCAGAACATAGTCGCCTCTGCACTTTGGGTGCTCATTGCCTACATTCTCTATAAAAAGAAGGTTTTTTGGAAAATCTGACAGCTCCCACCCAGATGTGTTGCTGGCAGACTCTAGTGGGCCTGGGGGATGTGTTGAAGCAGCCTTTATTAGAGGGAACCATTAATTAAAAATCGATAGGATGTGTGTTTCCACATGATGGGGAAGAACCCGATGTACTCTGGCTGGTTTACTGTGACACAGCTATTCATCAGAACCCTGCCTGGATATTTGGGACTTCTGTATTTGCAATGGAGTTGTCTTTTTTTCTCCATCTTCTATGTAAATGTATTTAGAACCTCATTCTGAGGATTTCTCATATAACTTTCCAACAGGGAATTACCGTGGGCATTTTGCGTCTGTGACGGATAAAACAACGTAAAGTCTAATTTGTATTGACCTTGTTTTCCTGCAAACGGCCTTTCCACATGCACACGTGCCAACCAAGAATACCATCATTTCTGTTGCGGCTGACTGTGAGGCTTATCGAATATAAGGTGTAGTAATGTAGCCTAATATTTTCTGGTTAAGTGCACTTTAATATTTCAAGAGAGTCAGAGTAATTTCCTTTTCAGATCTGCAAGGCATTGCTGGGTCCAAAAAATGCCTTTCTATCAGAAGCCATTCTCTCCTGTTCCCCACTTGAAAAAGAAGTTAAAATATAAATGTGTTATTCCCAGTCACTCTAGCTCCTCGTTCCCTACTTACGTACCTGTTTGTTTGTCTGTCTACCCATCTATCTGTCTTCCTGTGTGTCAGATGGTAGCTGGCACCCAGGGTACAGTCGTGGCAGAGAGAAAACACACTGTCTTACATGTGGTGCCAGTTCCACCATCCTTGCCATGTGAGATGCCAGCAAGTCTTGTGGCCTCTCAGGGCCTCGGTTTCCTCATTTGTGAAATGAGGGAGAAAGTGATGACCTCTCTGGTCCCTTCCAGCTCTTAGGCTCAGTGAGGCAGGATGATACATCGATCGTTTTTCTGAAATCCTTAGGAAAATAATTTTATTACAGAAAACTTCAAAATAAGTGATAATGAAAAGGTTAAAAAACTCTCATTGGAGTAAATCTTTTCAGAATGACCCTCCACAGTGGAGGCAAGCAACTTTCCCGCTTGGAATCCTAACACCGAAGACATGGTTTCTCAGGAGTGAAGACAGGAGAGCACGCAAAGGGAAACAGCACATTTCATATGATGCATCATCATGCTTCTGACTTTTCTGGGAGAGTTCCGTATAGAAGGAAAGGTGGAACAGGTTGTACTTCGCGTGGTGACCGGGGCCACCTCCACGGGGCTGTGGCTGTTGCCACTGACAGACAGCTGTCTGGCTGGTGTTCCAGCTTGGACCTCTACCCCGGACCCTCAACTCCACTGTAACGGCCCGCTGGACCCTCCGCCCAGACGCCCGCCAGCACCCATCCTCCCTTCTTCCCGCCTCTCTTCCCACATTCAGACTTTTCATCTGGATTTTCCTAGCTCGTGGATGGGTCTCTTTGTCTCTAGGTATGAAACTCCGTCACATTTCACCCCCCTTTACCTCCTCTATCCCCCTGTTTTCCCTATTTAGCCATTCCCCTCTCTTGTCACTTCCATCCCATCTTCCATCCGAAAAGCCTGCATTCTCACTGTGGCTGCCTTGTTACTCTAATCCGGGCTCTTGTAATCATTTGTTTTTAAACCTCTTTTTATATATTTTGAGAAAGCATGTGAGCGGGGGAGGGGCAGAGAGAGAGGGAGACACAGAATCCAAAGCAGGCTCCAGGCTCTGAGCTGTCAGCACAGAGCCCCATGTGGGGCTCAAACCCATGAATCGCAAGCTCATGACCTGAGCTGAAGTTGGACATTTAACCAATTGAGCCACCCAGTTGCCCCTATAATTATTTTTAAACGGGCCTCCTCCCTCAGCCCTTCCCTCTGTAAAGTCGCTATCCATTGCCTCTAAATTAAGCTTTATAAAGCAGAACTTGAGTAAGATCACCTCTGCAACAGCTTTGCCTGGCATTATGTATAGAACCACCCTCAGGGGAGCCTACACAGCTTCCAGACACATCTTCCAGCCACCTGTCCCATGCCGGGCCCACCTTCCTCCTCCCGCCTCAGCACTTAGCACCTCCCGCTTCTGACTTTGGAGTCTTCTGGTTTATTTTTTCCCCTTAATTTGCTCCCGTGTACACCTGACCTGTAGACCCCCTACTTCTAAGGCAACTTCTCTAATCTCGTATTTTCATCCAAAAGTAGTATTTTCTTCCTCTCATAATACTCTACTGGGATCAATCCCATGGCATTTTACCGCTTTCTGCCTCGTATGATGGTTCCTTGTGTACATGTCTGATTTCCCGCACTAGACTGTGAGCTTAAGGGCAAGAATTATGCCTTGTTCATCTGCGTATTCCTCCTGGTGCAAACACAGTGCCTCGTACTTAGGCGCTAAATAAACATTTATTAAAGCAAAGCAATGGTGGTGGTTTTTTTGACAGTATTTTAAATGCTGATAAAATGAGTGTGTGTGGTGTGCCCCATGAAAATGTGCATGGAGCTAATGCGTACAGGGACAGGTACTGAGGAAAGCTGCCGCTCCCCTTCTCTTGCAGTGAGCCACCGCACATGGTTACGGTGTGTCATCATCCCAAATCGCAGCAGGCAGAGCTAGTTGGGCCTCTCCAGATGAGTTATCCAGAAGCATTTCTCGAATGGGGGAGTATTTCAGGGTGTATGGAACTGGAAGGACCAGGTAGTCCTGATTCAGCCTGCTTGCAAGGAAAACTTACCTCACGGAAGGCCTGAGGTGGGCTGGCTCCTGCACACCTCCCGGGGCTCAGCCAGCTCTCTTCACTGTGAGGGAAGTCACAGCATGACTCCTAAGATACCTGACGCCTTGCTCTTGTCAAGCTAAGGTTGTTTTCCCTCTGGTAAGGCATTAACATTATGACTGAAGGGGGTTCCTGGAGAAATGGTAAACTCTGTATTTGCCTCAGTTATTTGTCAGTGGGCTGCAGGTTATGATGAAATTTAATTTTACCTGTCATTTCCTTCTTGCCTTTGTTCCCCACATCACTATGGAGGGGTGAAGTTGAGGCTCCAGGAAACTGAGTCGATAGGTTTCTGGAGGTGGCTGTTGATAAAATTGCCTTTTAAATCTTGTAATTTACCAAGCAAGATATTTGTAAACTGGGACTCATGTCCTGTAAGACTGTGATCCCTATCAGTTGGCCATTTGTTTTCTTTCCTCTCCTTTGTCCTGGGGCAGCCAGAAGTGCCTGAGGAGTTATCACACACATCCCACCTGGCAGGGGGGACGGGGCAGTGTGCTAGCCTGCACTTTGTCCTTAGCCCACCCCTTGCTCCCTCATTATCTAATTGTGTATGTCAAAACACTGCCGTTGACAAAAGATGCCATTATCTTGCTGGCTTTCCTTTGCCAGCAAAGAATTCCATCCAAAGTGCGGGCTGTGAGGACAGCTGGCCTCACTCCCAGCTAGTGGTGAGCACACGGCTTCCCAGTGTCCCATTACCATTTTGGGTTCTGGTGGAATTCTGTCCTATTGGAGCTTTCTGTATAGAAATCAGTGGGTTTCCCACCTTTTATGGCTGTTCTTAAATTTGCTGTGGTTTGTAGCCACGCCCTTCTACTTCGATACAGGAGGTAGTTTTCCTTCTGATATTTGAACTCCAAAGGTGGTTCAGCTTGTGAACTAGTCCCTCCGTCTAAAATCCGGCCTGTGTCAGCTCTGCACAGGGACAGTTTGTATCAGTTTAACATATCCCAGGTGATGCCCGTCCCAGGTCAAAGAGAAAGCCAGCTAATGAAGAGCTGAGGGCAGACTAATACTACTGCAGTGGGGGCTGGTGTGAACGGAAATCGTTTCCTGGAAAAAAAGTCTGGAGACTTTAAAGGCTGGGTGTGTGGGAAAGCCACCGAGGGCATGATGGGGTCGGTCTGTGTGACTGGATTTGAGTTGGCGCTTCTCCTTGTGATGGGAGGTGGTGGTGCCAAGTGCAAAGTGCCCGCCTAAGTGAGGCCCTTTTTCTCCTGGATATTTACATTTCAGAGACCGCTCTGGGTGGTAGTTTTACATCTCAAAGGGCAGGGAAGGATTTATAATTGCCAGCTTTCTAAAAATAACTGCTCTGGGGAGGGGGGTTTTTCAGAGACCTGTTCACCTAGTTTTGGCTGGAACATGTTTTGGCTGCAGCTTTCTCAGGCAGACATTTTAAGGGGGGGCCTACGTTACCCTGGGTCCATGGACTTATGGACCAGCTGCTAGAAGCTGTCCTGGAGTTGGGTTTGGATGACTCCTCATGTGCCAGAGGTCTGTAGCCTCCTCCTGGCCCCTGCCTTGTCTGCAAACTTGATCTGTTTCGTTTTACTCTATGGCATTTCCCCTGCAATTCACACAGGAGGGGCACCACTGAATTATAAAAGATGATTGGTTCTTTTTTATACCTACAGATTTGGGTATCAGAAAGTCTTGTTTTCATGTATACTGCCCCCAAACACTGATCTGAGGAAGGATTATAAAACCAAAAGGTAAGAGTGTTTAATTTGAAAGCTGTTTTGGGTCCAACACACTCCTCGATAAAAACAGGATGGTTTATATATTTGTAATCAACTTATATTAAATTGGCAAAAACTTTTAAAACGAGCTGGGGGGAATATTTTCTGAAAGCAGATGTCTATTAAACCACTTTACTGATTTTAATACAGTTGACCTGTAGCAGGATTCTTGCACAGGGAGTCGTGACACGGAGGTTTTTCTTTCCAGGAAGCAACTTTACTCCTGCCAGCACCATTCAGTTGGGTTCCTACCCAAAGAACTGAGTCCCGAACACCACATGGCATAGTTTTTATGTATTTTTTACTTGTCTCCCATATTTGGTAACACAAAAACATATAGTCTGATTAAGTGGTCTCATGTTACAAGGCCCCCGAGGGATGTGGTCAAGTACTAGAATAGCAAGGTTGTCTTGAGGTGTTTTTTTTTTTCTTTCTTTAGGGAGGGGACCCTACCACAGACCCTTGAACAACAAAGGTTTGAAAAGCACGGGTCCATTTATACATGGACTTTTTACAGCACAGTACTGTAAATGTATTTTTTTATGATTTCCTTAATAACATTTTCTTTAGCCTCTTTTATCTTAGAGAATGAGCGAGAGAGAGCGCGTGCAAGCAAGGGTGAACAGGGGAGGGGCAGAGAGAGAGGGAGAGAAAGAATCCCAAGCAGGCTCCCAGATGCAGGGCTTGAACTTACGAACCATGAGACAGATTATGACCTGGGCTGAAATCAAGAGTCAGACGCTTAACAGACTGAGCCACCCAGGCGCCCCTCTAGCATACTTTTAAGAATATAGTATGTAGTACATATAATATACAAAATACGTGCTAACGGTTTATGTTATCAGTAAGGCTTCTAGTCAACAGTTAGGCTATTAGATAAGTTTTGGAGGAGTCAAAAGTTGTATGTGGATTTCGACTGTGCAGTGAGTGGGGGGCATGCCAGCACCCTCAGGAGCCCCTACATCGATCAAGGGTCAACTGTGTATCTAAAATTTTTAATGCACATAACTGAATAACTTCTTAGCCTTTCATTCTTAGCCCCTAGAAACAATATTTGTCTGATGTTTACCTGACATACTTCAGGACAGCAAAAGAAGGAGATAAACCTGAGAGCTAACACTGCTGAGCACTTGGGACAGTTGTTCATCCACAGATTTCACAAGAGGTAACACTTCTTCACAGCTGTGAGGGGAGTCCCAGTGTGGGGGGTGGGGGGGTTGGGGAAGGGCAGGAAAGGGCTGGGAGTCAGGGGCTAGGTGAAGGGAGGAGGTGCCTCACCCCCCCACTGGCTGCTCCTTCACTGGAAGTTTACTCAGGTTCATTTTGGCACAAAAGTTTTCGGTATTAAAACTTCCTGAATGAAAAGGTCTGAAAAGTATTTTGATATGTAATACCTACCAGAGCCTACTACGGAAAAGAAAACCTTGAGGTCATGAATACTATCTCTTTAAGTAAAGTACACTCTTGTTCAGAATCTCACAAGAACTGAAATAAATTTTTAAAAGCCCCAAATTTAGAATGACTTTTATTTACAAAACAGGTTCTTTTGTTTTACAAAACTTACAAAAATGACTTAAAAATAGAAATAGCTTCTCAGGCTCTTGGGAACTACTTTTAAGCAACAAGGAGTCAGAACTCAGATGGTTTTCTTCTTTCTAAGAGTTGTAACAGCAACATTTATGAATGCTTTATCGCTTCACAAAAAAATCACACGGCTCTGAGCTGCCTTCCTCTGGTGGAAAGGGCTCTGGTCAGGCCAGAGTCTGAAGGAGCAAGATCTTCTCGTTGATGCAGAACCTGTGTAGCACCACCATCAAGTTCTCGCCACAGCGGGACACCTGACGCTCCATGGCCAGGCGGAAGTCCTCCTTCACGCCCTTGGTGATGCCCCGAGTGACTGTGTGGTGCCTGAGGGCAGCGACAGGGAAACAGGTGGACACCACAGTTAGTGCCGGCATCACCGGTCAGTGTTTCTGGGGCAGGAGTAAAACCTGACTGAAATCTACGTATAAGTAAAACATTTAAAAAAGGAAGAAAAGCCCTAACCAAACAACCCCCCCTGCCCATTCCTTCTCAGAAAGTTAAAACTAGACAGACATTTCCCCATTCCATTAAAGTCTCTTTTAAACACCCAAACATCCAGGAAAGTGCCACCCGCTTTGCTTCTGAACTCTTGCAGGTCTGATGCTAACGCATCCCTGTGCTGACTTGTGCACAGTTCTGTTACTCTGGGCCACCTGGGTCCAGTCCACGTGGCCACACAGCTCCCGTCCGGACAGGCCAGCCGAGTGCGGAGGCAGCAGCAGGGAGAAGGGAGAGCAGAATGAGCCAGTCACCACACTGAGCTCGGGCCTGGGGCGCTGTGATAAGGCTCAGAGAGGCCAGGGGCTTGTACACAGCCACTGTGGTTCCAAGCGGGTCTCTCTCCCGGTGATGCCAGAACAGGACAGCTCTGCTAAGTGCTGAGCCCACCCAGACTCGGTCTGTGTGAGAAGCAGCGGGAGGAGCTGGAGGTCCCAAGACAAGAGTCTGGCAGGGGTGGGAAGAGAGAAGCAAAACCGCCGAAGAACAGCCAGTGGCCTGCAAAAGCCTACTGGGGACCAGATGCGGTCCACGCGCTCAGGAGGCGTGCACCTTTGTGGGAGGCTCAGTGGGAGCGCACGCAAAGTGTCTAGCTACGCCCGGAAGTTGTGCTGCAGAGAAGGAGCTCACAAAGGAAATCCCACGAAATCCCAGAAAACTTAAGGCACCAAAATGAAGAAAGGAAAAGAAAACTCTAGCAAAACTCAATGGGTTCAGTTAAGAGGAGAGGAGTTTTAACTACCAGGTGAGTAATGTAGTAGGTGTAGACCAATAGAAGGCACCTCCATTCCCCGTGTCTCTACTGCCTCACTTCCCTCAGACACGCTAACAGGGATTTTAACTTAGCTTTTTATATACTGGCCAAAATAAAACTGTTGAAACCACTCTAAAATGTTCCTGATTTTTTAAAACTTGTATTATTATATAAAATAAAATACAACAGAAGTCAAAAAGTTACAATGCAACAGAAGTAAAAACAAAACTAGGCTCTGTCAGGCTAGCAAAGATATTACAGGACACTCTACAATGCCCACGGGCATTTTAAAGAACTATACAGTAAAACAGCAGCAGTGCCATGGAGAAAACACAGGGTCCTTTGTGGACATTTTCAGTGAAGTTGGCTGGTTCACTCAGTATTAAGGGCACAGTGTCAGTGAGGCTGAGGCCATGAGTCACACTGGGAATAGACATGGACCCATTTCAGCAGCCCTGAGATCCTCTTTTCTGCATCTCAGACTGCAACCCCAAATGGGAGCCAACCCACTGACCACCCGGAAGTTACTGGTATTTGCAGACAGCAAACTAACAGACAGGCTTTGAAAGCTCAAAGCAAATTCTTCCCTTAACACCAGTAAAAATATAATAAAATGTGTATCCTGCTGATGGCTCAATGGCATTGTTTCTACATATAAAGCAGTGCAACTCAATTATATTTCTATCAGAGTCTCTATTCCTCTGGTAAGTTTGGATGAAGATGAGAATTAGTTAGCTTTTGTAGTTTAAGGGCCAGATAAATCAGCTAATAAAGGCAGCATTCCAAATATTTTCAATTTAGAAAGGGAAGGTCTGAAAATCAGTATCAGTGGCAGGGAAATAGTGTGCTAAGGCCCAGTTAGACCAGAACATCAACACTGGTCACTAAGATGAAAAATCCACAAATAAAAATTTATTTAAAATAAGCTTCAGCATCCTTACATATTTATGAATGAATGCCTTATGTTTTATCAAAAGAGATAACACAGTCTAGTGCCTAACCTAATGTGCACTTTAACACAGTTTTTTAATATAACTTCCATTTTTTTCCAGATCCATAATGATTTTTAAATTGAACACAAAAACACTGGCAACTTATGGAAAAAAATAAGAAATGTTACAATATTACAACCAGATGGTTTGCCAAGGAATGCAGAACAAATTAAAAAAATAAATAAAGCATGAAAAAGAGCACTGAGGCACAGAGAGCTGAAAACCATGGGCAGTACAACATGTGGACAAAACGCACACTATGAGCAGGTGTTTTCCACTTGGTACCTGTCAGCAGTCTGTATGCTGGGCTGAAGCACAGGTAAGAATTCCTGCTGCAGTAACCCCATGGGAGGGCTAGAAGGCCTTTAAAAAACAGCAAACAGCAGCATTCAAACACCCACACCGACTCACCCTGCACTGCAAAAACAACACGCCAGAGAAAATGCACAAGACTGGAACAGACTATGCAGAAACCCTTGAACTTCCAGAGGGCCCCTGGCAACAGTGGTGACTTGGGGGAGGACGGGAGAAGCTAGCAGCCTTCTCCCTGCACCTGCTGCTGGGGCATGTCCAGAGCATCTTGTTCCGGGGCCCCAAGCTCAGCCCACTCAACATCTGGTGTAAAAGCCACCGAGGAAGAGGATGGCGGGATGCAACTGAACAGCAGTGGGGCTAACACGTGAGAAGACACATTTCAAATCCAGCCTCCTTCACTCTCCACTCTGCTCAGGCCCCCGCCAATCCCATTGATAAACCTGGGGATTGCTGGTAACCATCGTTGCCAGGACTGAAGCCTCCAACTGAAGAGGCACTTCCAAGAGGCCTAGAGGGGCTGGCAACGTGTTTGATAAAGAAAGGTTGAGCCTGAATTTCAAAAAGTATTGAGAAAAGGAATAGATGGGGGCAAAAAAAGTCTGGGACCCATGGCTTTGCAGAATTTCATAACAAAGATTTAGTGCACAGGACACTGTTTTTCCATTTTCATCTAGTCTAATGCCAGCTAAGAGACTGCAAATATCAGCATAGAAATAGTTCTCTACTTTAAAATATGTAACGACAGAATGTCTATGTAATGAATAAAGAGCTTATTCCTTCTGTTGGTCAGGCCCTGGGTGCCCTCAGCATCGGTACTGTCCCCACTTGGCATCTGAGCAGGCCAGGATGGACTCACAACCTTACCCAAGGGGAGGGCTGTATACTGCTCTCAACACCTCTGCTACTCAGCTGGAGGCACCCCCCAAAGATCTGCGATGGCTTCAGAGAATTTGTTTGGAACCCAAAGGGAAAAGGAATATAGATAGTTTTACTCAAGATTCAAATCCTAGCCCCCTTAGACGAGCTCTCTGGCTTTCACAGCATGCGTCTCCTGATGTAGTTTATGGGTAATTTGAAATGCAGGTTTCAAATGAACTTTGAGATTCACCCAGCAAAGACTGGGCAAATTCCTACAAGAAATACAGCTAAGTAACAATCCCTATTCCTGCTTCCATGATGATAGAACAGCAGGCTTACCAAGAGGCTTAATGGTCTTCGACAGGGAGTTAGAAGAAATTGAAGTTTATAGTGACCAAGGTGGGGGAGCACGGAATTATCTCTCAAAGCCTAGACACGCAGGCTGCGCATCCCTACCTTACTCTAAACAACCCTTTACAATGAGATCATCTGGGCGCTGAAAAGCCCCTGCTTTCGCTCCTTGTCCTAGGGGTTTCTGCAGGTAACCAGGTCACTGTTCAGCACCATACAAACTGCCTACAGAAGAAAGGTTCAGTATAATGAAATCTGAGATCCAACTGTTGATTTTTTAACAGCCCGTTCCCTCACATCTCCACAAATGGTTAAGCATTATCTGAAGTGAGAGATCACCTGTAAGTATAACCCTAAGTAAATGGAGTTGATGCTACTAAGGCTGTCTCCAGATTACGGTGATTTGGATGGTGAGTGTTACTGTGAATTAACTAAAAAGCTATTAATAATAGATATGTTTTGTATATCCAGCCTCAAAACCTAGGAATCTTTTAAGCCCACAAAAGGGGTTACCTAAGCTCCCATATCAAAAAAGTCATCTTTATTCTCAAACACTGTTAAGAGTATTTTAATGATGCAATTATTTTCCCCATAATTCTTAGTTGTAGTCTTGCAGAAGAGAATGGAGAGAGGAAGAGGAGCATGTCCAGACCGGCTCGCCTAAGCATCCTACTGTATAAAGGTCTTGTGTTTTTAAAAAAGAGCATTTTGTTCTGTTATTTTAGATATTTAGAATATTTATTAATAATATTTACAAGATGAAGGACAAAAACCCCATTTAATCTCCTCTCATTCTTTAGAATGGATTCCACAAGACCCTTTTCTCAACAGGAGTAATGTTTGCTATGCCCCAAATTACTGAGGTGATACATATCCAGAATGAGCATCTCATACTTCCCTCTCAACATCTCTAAGGCTCTACAAATATAGAACGAGATGTGAATTTTTGCTCTCAATAACTGAAAACTTGTTCATGTCACAATTGAAAGAAAAAGGAAAATGTTTTCAGCCTTAGTAACACTCCCTTCTCACTCAGGGCTCAGTCTCTTGCAGTGACTCTGACAATGACTCACAGCCATGCTGAGTATGCAGGACGCAAAGGAGGAAGTATGAAAATAAAACTACACGTGGCATTTACAGCACAGAGGATATATTATCCAAACTACAATGAGTATTGAAGGATAGAAGCAAGATTTATGAGCTATTTAAAAATCATAAATGGTCACTAACTTTATCTAGGGGTGGGAGGGCATGCCTGAGACCAGGCACCCCACCATTATTTCTTGGGGCAGGTGTGTTTTGCACGGGGGCACTAGACCCAGCTACTGACCCTTGTGCAATGTAAGCAATTACTGCTTAGAAAGGCTTCAAATAAACACTGAAATCCAAGTATAGTTTCTAAATAAAGTCTGTAGTTTTCCCTAATCCAATACAACTTTAATTACACATGACTCTTCTTAATTAAAAACATTCTATGTCTAACCAGAAATTTATAGGGTTACCCTGTCAATTTTGGAAAGGAAAAGATAATCATGAATGAGACTTCTGTTTAGTGAAAAGGTTTCAAAAGTGACAGAGGTACCCCAATTTGAACAACGTTTTACTGGAAATGTACTTAAGGAAACACCAAGTTTCAGAAGGTACCCAGAATCAACTCTACTCTCAAAAACAGAGACCAGGTTTGGATTCCTTTCTATTACATTTCTGAAAGACACAGGAACTTATAAATACTTCCTACAAGCACACAAAAGGTGAGCACTTAGCACAGAAGAGCAAGACAGCATGCTTACTTGATCAGCATTCCTTGATTGGGTAGTAATTCCAGATGGATTTTCCCACCTTCTTGAGTTCTTAAGTAGGCGAATTCCTCCAGCATATCAATATCTGCAGGCCAGATTCAGGTTAACCACATGTAGAAACAAGGTGCCCTGCTCTCTGAGATGTGGAACAGGCTTGCAGTGACTGCGTAACTTGCCCATGGCCAGCCCGCTAACTAGAGTCAGTACTGGAACCCGGGTCTGTCTTGTTGCCAAATTAGTGATTCTTATACTAACCAAACCACCTCATTAAGATAAATTTATTTCTCATACAGATGCTAATAAAGACATTCTGTATGGTCATAACAGCAAAACCTGTTTTTGTTTTTTTTTTTTAAGTAGGCTTCACGCTCAGCACGGAGCCCCACATAGGGCTTGAACTCACAATCCTGAGATGAAGACCTGGGCTGAAATCAACAGTGGGACGCTTAACTAACTGAGCCACCCAGGCACCCCAGCAAAATCTTTTGTTTTCTTAGTAAGAAATGAAAGTGGCAGTGGTGTTGTATCCCCGAAAACAGTTAAGAAATCCTGCTCTAGGCGCTTGGACAAAGACAGCACATTCCTCACACCACAGGTGGTCTTTCCCTAGGAAGAGTATGAAATACAACACTTCCTCCCTATTGTCAAAAACAACTGCTGGGCTACACGCATGTTTGGTGGGGACTCAGTGGCAGCTGTAACAGCTGTGACATGGTGCTCTAACAGCTGACCCCGGGGGGACAGTCAGGGCCCTAAGAGAGGCCCCAGGAGGCCCTCTGCCAGTAGATGAAGGCCAATGAACTGCTATATTCTATGGCCTCACAGCCAATCTGGGCCTGTCAGGAACTTGCAGGCTATTAATTTAGGCATCTTGGGTATCTTCCCAGAAGTCGCTGCAAGTGGAAAATGTACTTGGGCTACTAATATTCCTGATTCATTGCACCACCTCTGTGAAGCCTTTTATGACTCTCATGAGACCAACTGCCACAGTCCCATTTTTAATCACCATTCTGTCTTTCTTTCCCCCAGAGAAAACCATTATTTCTACCTAGAATGGTTGATTTCTTGTACCATGTGTTCATTCTATAAAAAAAAAAGTCAGAATTTCTTATGCTTAAATAAGAAAAAGGATACTTGTAACATAATTGAAAAAATTCTCATATTGGAAATTTCCTTGTTGGCAAATCTTATTGACAGCTTTCAAGAAGAGATTCTCTCCCCGTGGCCACTCTTGCTGAAGCAAGACGATCACATGCCCCAGTGCCATGTCGTCCCTGCTGTCTGTGAAAGCTCGCAGCTGCAAGACAAGGATTTGTGCAGACACAGAAGGAAAAGGAAATCATGGGGTGATCTTAAATATATCAAATATCATTTCCTTAAAAAATGCTGCTATATGGGGCACCTGGGTGGGTCAGTTGGTAGAGTGTCTGACTTTGGCTCAGGTCATGATCTTGTAGTTTGTGGGTTTGAGCCCCGCGCTGGGTTCTGTGCTGACAGCTCAGAGGCTGCAGCCTGCTTTGGATTCTGTGTCTCCCTCTCTCTCTGCCCCTCCCCTGCTTGCACTCTGTCTCTCTCTCAAAATAAAGATTAAAAAAAAATGCTGCTGTATGAAAATGTGTGATATCAAGAACAAAACAGAATACCTGCTTGCTATGCAAACATCACAACTGCCTTCTGATGGGGGTGGGTCCTAACCAAAGAAACCTCGGTTCCCTCTGTGCTGTGAACAAGGTCTCTGGCAGCGCACTCTGTGAGAATTGTGATGGGAGCTGGAAGCTCTGACTTTGGGAAAAGGGCAACAGAAGTTGAGTCGTTCTGTATATCAGAGAGAGGAATTTGGGGATTTCTTTTAAGGGGACGGTTGTGGGCCAGGGTGGGCAAGAAGCCTTGTAGGAGAGGAGGGTGTGAGGAGAACATGGACTGGGGAGAAGAAAGGCACTGAGCAACAAAGAAGGAAGCAGGAGTGTGAACTGGAGAAACGGCAAAAGAACTTTTTGTTCTAAATGAGCAACGAGGCTTCAAATCACACTTCAAATGGTTTCTGTCTCCCTAGGTGATTCTGACCATGAGTTAAGTCTGGGAATTATGGCCCTAAAGCAGAGACCCAATACTGCTGTTCTCCTGCTTACAAGCCTTGGTGAAATGCAGGCCGAGGCTCCGCTCCACCTGCAGCCACAGGCCTGGCGTTCTTCTGACAATCTTTAAACTGGCCCAGTGGTCATCTGGTGGTGGTCATCCTAATGCCTGGAATGCTTTTACCCCCCACATCTTTAGGATAATAAACTCACATCCCTCTACGAACCCAATGGCATTTGTATTCTCTTCTTCTAGCCAATACATTCTGACATACGTTAATGCATAAAGTATTTACTGAACATCACTATGGGCAAGGATATTTGCATAACTGTCCCACTATTCTTTGTAAACTGCTCAAGGATGGGGGTCATTTCCTACTCATTAGTGCCTAGTACAGTTCACAACTAGTATTTGTCAATTCCTAGCTCATGACATCTCCCCACTACACCAAGTCACTCTAGATCATCACAGCAATGTTCCAAATTAAATTTCTTTAATGCCAATCAACTTTCAGCTTACCTTAAAACAAGCTAACATTAAATGCAGGCAGTACGGCATGATGGCCTTACTGGTACAAGGCAGAAGCTTCAGGTCTGAACCTAATAAAAAGTCGACAATATGTTTGTTATTATTGAAGAAAACAGCTTTGAAAAGCAAATGTTTAAGACTTTTTCCAGAAAAAAAGATAAGCAACAGTCATATGACTTCAAATATAGTTAAACCATGATTATATGTAGTGATGATGAAATTGGTTTTTTGAAGGGTCTCTGGATTTCACTTATCAATCTTCTTTCCTAACCCTGCTTAAATACTTTTTATAAAACATTTCAAATGTATAGAAAATTACACAAAGAATATTACAAATACCACTGTGATCAACACTCAGCTCTATAAAATGTTAACATTTTGCTTTAAAGATTTTATATAAAATATCACAAATTCAGTTGAAGCCTCCTGTGTACCTTATCAGACCATGTCCTCTTCCATCACCCTAATGTAACTATTATCCTGAATGTGATGTTTTTCATTTCTATGCAACAACAAAGAAGAAAGTTTTGCAAGTTCTCAGTTTACTAAATAAATGGCATCATATTATATGCATCCTTCTGAAAACGGTTTTTGGTACTAATACCTATAGTTCTAGCTGACAGTTTTTACTCTTTATGTATTATTCTGCTATTTACATATGCCACAATTCATTTATCCATTCTTTTATGGGGGACACTGAGCTATCCAGTTTTTCACTATTACAAACAATGCTGAAATAAACATTCTTATATACATTTTCTTGCGCACTTGTGGAAAAAAAACTTCAGGCAATAATTTTCCAACCAAGACCTTAATCCTTTCCTTTATGGTGTATGCTCTTTATATCCTAAATCCTTCTCTACCCTGAGGACAAAAGTAGCAAGAAATAATGGAGATGTTATGCACACATATTTACACATGTTTATGTATCTAAAACAAAAGGTTCATTGAACAAAAGGTTCAATTTAGCCTTTGTACAGGAGATGCACTCATTTTAATCATACTATTAGACTCTACGTCATGAAAAAAGAAAACATCTGGTTGAAATTCATGACCCAGTGGGTAAGGACCCAAGTTGGAAAGGCACTGATCTAAGAAATTTAACTAGAAGAGGTATACAACTAGGTAATGAGATGTTCAACTGCAACAGCTAAATTGGTCTCCAAAGTGTTGGTGTGAGTTTATATACCTTCCAGAAGCAGACAGGCAATGTGTGTCTTCATATCCTGGTAACCAGGGTTGCTACTCTCTAATCCCTGCATTCTGATGTGTGTGAAATGGTAGCTTACTGTTTTAATCTGAAGTCCCCATATTGCTAATAGGTTAAAAGTTTTCTTTTTTTTTTTTTAAAGTTGAACCTATGAACCCACAAGATCATGACCCGAGCCAAAATCAAGGGTCGGATGTTTAAATGACTGAGCCACCGAGGGGCTCTGAGCGTTTTTTCAAATAGTTTGTGGCCATTTGGATTTCTGCTTCTGTGAATCTGTTCGTATTCTTTGCCTGTTTTTCTGTGAGGGGTTGGTTGGTTGTTTCTCACTGGTTTGAAGGAGCTGTCTCAAAATTCTGGAAGCTCACTTTTTGTTGATTCTGTGTGCTGGACAATTTTCTTACAGTCCATGGCTTAGCCTTTCACTTTGATGACACTATCTTTCATTGGTATTTTAATTTTACTGGGACTAAATTTATGTTGTATGCTTTCTGTAGCCTAAATCCTTCTCCACCTAGAAGGCACAAAGAATCTTTTCTGTATTTTCTTCTAGAAGTTTAGAAGTTTTAGTTTCCATTTTTAAATCTTAAAATTTAAAGAATTTTTGTGTAGTGTGAAGAAGGGATCACATTTCTGTTGTTTTTACATTTGGATCAATTATCCCAGCACCACTGATTAGATAAATTCACTCTTCCTCCACTTAATTGCAGTACCACGTGCTTCTCGGTTCTCTATTCCATCAGTCAATTTGTATGCCAATACTACACTATCTTTATTACTATAGCTTTAAAATAAGTCTTGATGTCAGCTAGGTCCAGTCTTACCCACTAGACCTGCTTCTGTTTCACAGAGATACTTAATTTTCAAGGGGTCTGGGCTATTTCTTTCTTTCTTTTTTTTTAAGTCTCCCAAGTACCTTAGAGAGCATCAATAATGATCAAAACTGTCATGCTTTTGTCTTCTAGGAAATTTTTAGTGTCTTAATAAATCTACCTACTAGTTGCAAAGACCTTTTCTTATAAAAAATGTTATTGTTTTAACTTTTCCATTTAGTCTCAGCCCCATCTCAGCTTTCCTTTCTCCAAAGAATTACTCTGGTGTCTTCACTAAAAATCACCTGACCATATTTGTGTGGGTCTCTCTGGGTTCTCCATTCTTCTGCCCATACTGTTTGGATAACTGTAGCTTTACTTAAAAGTCTTGCTATCAGGGGGCGCCTGGGTGGCTCAGTCAGTTGAGTGGCTGACTTTAGCTCAGGTCATGATCTCACAGCTCATGAGTTTGAGCCCCACATTGGGCTCTGTGCTGACAGCTCAGAGCCTAGGGCCTGCTTTGCATTCCGTGTCTCCCTCTCTCTCTGCCCCTCTCTTGCTCGCACTCTTTCTCTCTCTCAAAAATAAATAAACATTAAAAAAAAAAAAAGTCTTGCTATCAGGTAGGGTAAGTTGCCCAGTTTTGTTAGTCTTTTTCAAAACTGTTTTGGCTATTCTAGGTTGCACTTCTATATAGATTTTAGAATCAAGCTTGTCTGGGGGCACCTAGGTGGCTCAGTCAGTTGAGCATCTAGCTCTTGGTTTTGGCTCAGGTCATGATCTCATGGTTCTTAAGTTCAAGCCCCGCGTCAGGCTCTGTGCTAACAGTGCAGAGCCTACTTGGAATTCTCTCTCTCTCTGCCCCTCCCCTTCTCTCAAAAAAAAGAAATAAAAAAAAAAAAGTCTGATGGGATTTTAATTGGGATTGCATTGAATCTGTACACACATTTGAGGAGGACCAGAACCCTAAAACATTGGAGTCTTCTGATCTATGAACATGACTTTGCATACTTTTCAATACATTTATCCCTAAGTATTTTATGTTTTTTGATATTATTCTATTTGGAGATTCCTTAGACTTTTCTTTTTTTTTTTTGTTTTAAGTTTAGCTATTTTGAGAGAGAGAGAGAGAGAGAGAGAGAGAGAGAGAGAGAGAGATATCACACGTGAGTAGGAGAGTGGCAGAGAGGGAGAGACAGAATCCCAAGCAGGCTCTGTGCTATTAGTGCAAGGCCTGATTCAGGGCTCAGTCTCACCAACTTAAGATCACGACCTGAGCCGAAATCTAGAGTCAGACACTTAACTGACTGAGCCACCCAGGCACCCCCCTTAGGTTTTTCTAACATAGCCACGTACGTTGCTGCAAATAAAGGCAGTCATATCTGTGAATGAAGGTAACTATTTTTCAACCTTTATACCTTTCCTTTTCTGCCTATTGTACTGGCTAGAATCTCTAGTATGTTTAATTGAAGTGGTAAGAGGAGATAGATACTCTTATTAAATTGTTGCTGATCTTGGGGAAAGCATTTGATATTTCATAGTTAAGTACGATGTTGAGAAACATGTTTCTAGTTTGCTAAGATTTTTTAATAATCATGAATAAATGCAAACATAACTGCATAAATGCATATAGATGCATTTCTATCTGCATCTATTAAGAAAATTATGATTTTTCTCCTTTAATATATTAAAGTGGTAATATTACAGGAACTGATTTTCCTATGTTAAACCACTTTTGCATTTCCAGTATACTTGGATATGTATTACCCTTCTTATATACTGCTGTATTCTATTTGCTAAGACTTTGAGGATTTTAGAATCTATGTTTATGATGGATACTGGCCTTTAATGTTCTCTTCTGGTAATGCTCTTACACGATTTTGCTGTTAGGGTTATGTTGGCCTTAAAAACTGAATTGGGAAGTGTTCTCTTTTACTCTATTTTCTCAAAGAGTATGTGTAAGATTGGTGTTACTTCTTCCTAAGTGCTTGACAGAATTCATCAGTGAAGCCAATTCATCAGTGAAGCCATTCAGATCTGCAGTCTTGTGGGAAGGTTTTTGATAACAAATATAATTTCTTTGATAGATGCAGGAACATTTATATTTTCTATTTCATCTGTGTCAGTTTTGATTAGTTGTGTTTTTCAAGGAATTTTTCCATTTCATTAAGTTGTTGAATTTATTGGCATAAAGTCATTAATAATTTATTCTCCTAGTGTCCTTTTGATTTCAGTAGGATCTGTAGTGACATTCCTGCTATTGGTAATTTGTGCTTTATTCCTGATCAATCTTGTTAGGAGTTTATCAATTTTATTTTTTTTTCAAAAAACCCAACTTTTAGCTTCATTAATTTCCTCTATTTCATTTTCTATTACATTGATTTCTACCATTACAATTATTTCCTGTCTTCTATTTTCTTTGGGTTTAACTTGCTTATCTTTTTCTAACTTCTTTTTTTTTAATTTAAGTTTATTTATTTTTGAGAGAGACAGAGAGAGAGAGAGAATGAGAGAGAATGAGAACACAAGTGGGGGAGGGGCAGAGAGAGAGAATCCCAAGCAGGCTCTGTTCTGTCAATGCAGAACCTGATGTGGGGCTCTAACTCACAAACGGTAAGATTATGACCTGAGCTGAAATCAAAAGTTGGACGCTTAACTGTCTGAGCCACCCAAGCGCCCCTCTTTTTCTAATTTCTAAGTATTACAACTAAATTTACATAGTTTTACAATCAATGTGCTACTTGAGGTGAAGCTCAAAATAGCCTACAAGCGATATGCCAGGAAACACTTCTTAACAAATCATCTGCAAATTTTCCGAGAATTGATAAAGATAGGAAAAGGAATTATCAGATATTCTTCAGAGATAACAAACTCAGGAAGTGAAGAGAATTTTGGAAGAAAGACAGATTTGCAGCTGCTTATGAAATCAGTGCCAAGGACAAGCTTGGCAAGGGATTAACTTTTTCTATAGTCTGTCAAACCCTGCAGATCATGTATCATCTCATCAGGAATTGTAAAGCCAAAATGGTAAAGCCATTTTTACAAAATAAGAATAAAACTTGTCACTGTACCTTTTCTAAACTTGGGCTTTATTTTTGAGGGTTCTTCCTGTGATTTGCCTCCATCTTGAATGGGGAGTACCATGTAGCACATCAAATCAAGGACTTTTTCACATGTCATCTAAAGAAGATCAGATGAAAAGGTACTAATCTGAAATTTTCTCACTGGAAGTAAATCAACATAACAACTAACATACTTATAGCATACAACAGGGCAACGTGTGTACATGTAGGTCTACAGTGCGGCCTCAAATTTTTAAATTTTTTTTTAAAGTTTTATTTTTATTTCTGAGAGAGAGAAAGAGCACAAGTGGGGCAGGGTCAGAGAGAGAGAGAGAGACAGAATCTGAAGCAGGCTCCAGGCTCTGAGCTGTCAGCACAGAGCCTGATGCAGAGTTTGAACTCATAAACCACAAGATCATGACCCGAGCTGAAGTCAGACGCTTAACTGACTGAGCAACCCAGGCACCCCTCAAGACTATTTATGGGACCATCACTGTTTGCTCAACAGCAAACGTAGAAAAAGTAAGATTAAATATAGGTACTAGACTTTTGAGGGAATAATAACTCCTTCTTTGCTGTTAAAACAAAAGAACAAAAATTAAAAATTAGTCAAGTATTACCTAAACTACCTATGTGTTTAACAGCACAGTGGCATCCAAAGGAAGAATATCCCAGTCTTAAAGACATTTACTACCTCAATGAAGAGAAAAGTCAACAAAATGGGACACAGAGTAGTGGATTAAATGGTATGATCTAGAGCATAATTTAAAATGAAGGAGAAATATATATAAGCTAAACTAGCTGGAAACAGTTTATGTAGGAAGGTTACCTTCACCAAGTCTTAAAGGGGGGCAATGATTTGAAATGTGGAAAAGAGAAAAAAGCAGTTTCAGAGGAGAGAAAGATGTGGGGAAGGGCTGGGTATTGTTTAAGTGAAAGGAGGGCGTGGTTTAGGAAATACACAAAACTGGTCAGAAGCTGCACTGGTGCTGAGGGAAGCCTCAAGTGCCACACTGAGCAGGCTGGTCTCCATCCACAGACAGTAAGCCATCACCTACGGTCTACCTGTCCAATTCTAATGTTAACAACTAGATTCCATTTAGGGAGCATGTTCTATGTGTCAGGCACAACCCTCTCATTATCCTCATTCTACAGATGAGGAAGTGCAGTGTTAAACCCATGCCTCTTAACCTTTTTCATGTCTTGGCACATTCAGAAAATATCTGTAAGGCTGCTCAGAGCTGGCAGTACTAACCTGGAGGCTCCAGCTGCCTTAAGCCACTAACTAAAAGGGTCAGTATCTTGGCACATCCAGAACTCACCCATGGCCACAAGGGTGTGAAGCTCTAGCTTCAAGAGCTCAACAGCTCGGTAGTTAAAAACTTGAACACTGGAATTAGAAAGCTTGGTGAGGTAACTTGGCCCAGGTTACAGAGCTGGCAAGTGGGAAGGCCAGGATGTGTACTCCAGAGACATATGCTACCATCCTTCAATGCCCACCTCCAGCCAATCTTTTTTGTAAATCCCTCCTTGACTACATGGACCCTGGTGAAAACTCCCTTCCCTGAATGCCTACTGTGCATATGTCAGGGGCATACCACTTAATATCTGACTTTTAACTGTCTTATATAAATACTTGCACTTTTCTCTGTAACTCAAATTATATGTCCTGAATGCAGGGATCCCACATTCCCCACACTCTGCTTATATTTTCCACCCCAGCACGTGGCTCAACTCTGGGCACTTTGGAAGTCAATATTTCAATTAAGTGGAATGATGACAGCAATAGGAAGCAACGACCGTTAACGTAGAGATAAAAAAAAATTACAGGCAAAAAACTCAGTTCAGAGCCATTGATTAGGATGGTAGCAAAGGAAATAAAAGGCACTACACCAAAGACATTAGCTTCATACTGGAAGAATCAAAAAGATTAGCTAGAGTAAGAGGCAACCACGATCTGAGAGTTTCGCATCTACGGGCCAGAGAACGAGGGAAACTCACATCTGGATGTGATGGGTCTGAGCTGAAGACAGACAGCTGAAGGCAGCTGAGATTCAGGAATAAATTATAAACCAAAGAGGTAGGCCTAACTGCGATCAGCTTTAATGGAAGTCCTCAAAGAGAATGAATTTGCCTACCTTACTTAAATCTACCCGTTTTATATTCCTTAATACAATGCTGAACAGCAGTGCCTTGTGTAACTGTCTAATTCTGTATGATATATGAATATCTATGTGAGTAAATAATATGTTTATTGTAAATCTCAGAAGGAATTTACTAAAACTTACAATTAGGTACCTAATAATTACATAAATGATGGCAGAAAAGTATTTTCAATTTTCAATGCACATACTTTACATACTAATTGTTTCTTCCTACATGATGAATTATAAATTGTGTTTCAAAGTTTAAGTTTAAAAACCTAATTTGGGGTTACTAATCACAAAGTAATCAACTTAACATATAGAGAGATGAGAAGAAATCAGAGTTTGTGTGTTAAGTTGTGGTCCTGAATTTATACAGTACCCATGTTTATATAAAGAATGTGCTTATCACTCAGTTCAAACATTTATTAAGTATCAAAGCTGTGCAAACCACTGTGGCAGGTGTTATGAGGGACTCAAATGTAAAGAACAGGGTCCCCACCCTGTGGTAGCAGGGGCTCACAATCATGAAGGAAACAGACCTGGAATACCCCATGAGGTATAATCATCATGTAAAAAGCAAATTTGAGGCTCAGATAAGCTATGGAAATCCTCCCTTTCCTACTTAGTATATGCCTCTTCTGTCAGAGTACAATAGGACTGATTCTGCTCTAAAGGGATTCCAGATAAGAAAGTAAAGAAAAAAAAAATCATCCTCCAATAAAATGGAATCTGAAAAGTACTGAAGTCTATTTCAGGAAAGCTGTAGGTAAACAGAAAATGGAGTAAAACAAAATCATCAAGATTTTCATCAGCAGATTAGTTGATTAAAATCTAGGCAGAAAGACCCTTTTTCAAATAAACATGCGCTGTATTAAAAGCCCACTATAGGAAAAAGAGGAAGCCCCAGGGAAGCTTAGTGAATGAGGGTCCCCGTGCAAGGCACACACTACTCACTCTGTACTCTCCTAGAGCAAAGTGGCAAGTCGCTAGCTGGATGAGTGCTCGCTGATGCTCCAGGGTCCCCTGTCCCGTGATCTGTGGCTGAGGAAGTGATCCCTGGAGAGCTGCTAAATGATGCAGGCTGGCTATTGCTTTTTTATATTGACCCTAAAAAAGACATAACAGCGAGGAGGTGAAAAACACTGCCATTTAAATAAATCTCCAGAGTTAATTAAGCAAGCAGCAAGCAACTCCAAATAAGGTAGCTCTGCTTGATCATCAGAGGAGGAAAGAGGAGACTTAGCAATAATCAAACCAACTTACTTAAAGAAAGATGGGGGGTTCTCAATGGAGGTACTTTACACATACAAAGAGTTTTCTCTCTGGTCTTAATTCCTTTTTTTTTTTTTAATGTTTATTTATTTTGAGAGAGCGAGATAGTGCGTGAGCAGGGGAGGGGCAGAGAGAGGGAGACACAGAATCTGAAGCAGACTCCAGGTTCCGAGCTGCCAGCACAGAGCCCGACGCGGGGCTTGAGCTCATGAACCACGAGATCATGACCCGAGCCAAAGTCGGACCCTTAACTGACCGAGCCACCCAGGTGCCTCCCCACCGCCCACTGCTTTCAGTTTATTTAATGATTTTTTAGTACCCTCTACACTCAAAGTGGGGATTGAACTCATGACTCCAAGATCCAGAATCACATGCTCTACTGACTGGGTCAGCCAGGCACCCTTGGTCTTAATTCTTAATACTAAATAAAATAACACCAACTTTTGGATAACGTACATTTTGGATATACCATTTCTTATAAATATTTTACTACTAATACCATCTCTCCTTTACGTAGGATGGAAGCAGCACCCTGTCCATTTCAACAATGGAGGCTGGGAGCTCTGTACCCCCTTAGGGAATTTGCTCTCTCCCTTCCAGGCATAAGGAGAGCCAGGCAGAAGGCCTCCATCACAGTGCAGACAAGGAGGGGTGGGAAGTATTCATTTTTTATTGAAAAGTAAAAATCTTACTTTTACAGAGGGTGGACATCACAAAAGTAACACAGAAGATGCAGCCTTGTCATTTTGGGGTTATTTTGAAATGAAAAACACAACATGTCTTCAGAGCATGACTAGTCTACAGAAGAAACACGCACACCTCGCATGCTACAGTCGGTTCACAGTAATAGTCATTCTATACAAACACAGGAACTTAAATCATACATCACATTACCTGATAGATGATCATATCAGTGAGGAAGATTCTTAACCAAAGCCAAGTATCTGTCTTCCATGCCAAACAAATTCTTGTAAATTCTGAGAATTCAGAAGAAAATTTACCAAAAACATGTTAACAGAGAAGCAAAAAACAAAACAAACCCAGCAAAACAACAGAGAAAAACTACCAAAAAATGGATAGCAACTATAGACTTTGATTTCTAAAACAATGGTCTAGAATTTCGGGTGCCTGAGTGGCTCAGTCAGTTGAGCTTCTGACTTCCCCTCAAGTCATGATCTCACAGCTGGTGAGTTCAAGCCGCTCCTCGGGCTCTGTGCTGACAGCTCAGAGCCTGGAGCCTGCTTCAGATTCTGTGTCCCACTCTCTCTTTGTCCCTCCCCCAATCACGTTCTGTTTCTCTCTCTCTCAAAAATAAATAAACAAACAAACAATGGCCTATAATTTCAATTAGACAGTGAAGTTAGAATATAATACACAAGCAGTATTTTCACTAGGCACCAACAATTATTAAGCACATACAATGTCCCAAGAGCTGTTCAAAATACAGTTCACATATTATCTCATTTATCTTGTAAATAACTTTGCTCACCTCAGAAAAAGGTATTGTTTTATTTTCACCCAGTTAAGATAACAAAGATATAACACTAAGAGTTCTACTCATTTTTTAAAAAGTCAATTTACAAATAAAGAAAAATCCCCTCCAAAGGTCAAGGTACATACATGTTTATAATTCTAGAGGCAACCGAAGAAACCAAGTGATGCTATATTTACTCAGAAAAAATGAAAATGACATGACACATCTGATCATGGGTTCTGTACAGGTATGTGATGCAAGTGGGCCAAGGGATGAAGGTCCACTGGCCAGAAGGAAAGTAAAAAGCCTTGGTTCCAAATTACAGTAAAAATACATTGGTTAGCAAAGTGCTACTGATTTCTAAGTAATGTTGAAATACTTTTTAAAAAACACGTCTATTTGTTTGACACAGAGAAAAAGAGCACATGCATATGTTGGGGAGGGACAGGGAGACAGTGAGAGAATTCCAAGCAGACTCCATGCTGTCAGTGCAGAGCCCAGTTTGGGGCTTGAACTCAGGAACCATGAGATCATGACCTGGGAATAAATCAAAGAATCCAGGGCTTAACTGACTGAGAGCCATCCAACTGCTCCTGAAATACTTAATAACTGTAAAACTTCCCCTAGTTTTAGGTCTATTCTCAAAGGAAAACAATCTTTCTGTAGTGTGAGTTTTTCAGGTAATAGAGTTAATGCAGATAAAAATAGCATTACCTTTTGTATGCTTGGCTACACTACATAAGGAAGATACAAGGCAGTAGGTCAGAAGAACCAAAAGCACAAAACAAACCCAGCAAGAAAAAGAGGCCAGCAATACAAATGTTAAAAGACCTAAAACTCTCCCTGACACTCCACCCCAACCCTAATTATAATTATACTCAGAGTAGGGGCACCTGGGTGGCTCAGTCAGTTAAGCCTCCGGCTCTTGATTTTGGTTCAGGTCATGATCTCACGGTTCCGGAGTTCGAGCCCCTCACAGGGCTCTACCCTAACTGCACGGAACCTGTTTGGGATTCCTCTCTCTCTCTCTCTCTGTGCCCCTCCCCTGTGTGTTCACAGGCTCTCTTTCTCTCTCAAAATAAGTAAACTTAAAAAAAAAACCACTCATAGTAAAAGCTAAGAGGTAAATGGTTATTTGATTAATAACTGATTAGATGTCCTACTCAAAAAGAATCCTATAAAACATGTCAACTACTGTAATCAATTTAGTTAGCCATGTCTTATTTCAAGCAGAATAATGTTTTTATTAGCACACTCACCTTATATAAAAATTAAACAGCACCAATACAACAGCATGTTCTTACCCTTGTCAAGGAATTCTAGGGAGTAGAGCAACTCCCAGCTCTCCCTGGCCAGCTTAAAGCTTTCTAGAACTTCAATGGAGTTAGCAAGCTCTGCTTTATTGACTACAATGTGACGATTCCTTCCTTTTGCCGAATAGTCTTCATCATCCGAACTCTGTTTAGAGAAGGTGAAGAATAGGACTAACTTACAGTTATGTATGCGTGACCCTTCAACAGCATGGGTTTGAATGACACAGATCCATGTATACACAGATTTTTTTACAGTACAGCAGTGTAAATGTTTTTTCTCCTCATGATTTCCTTAATAACATTTTTTTCTCCAGCTTACTTTATTGTAAGAATACAGTATATAATACATAACACATAACAAATACAGAATAACCAACTACTTATGTTGTTGGTAAGGCTTCTGGTCAATAGTAGGCTGTTAGTAGTTAAGTTCTGGAGGGAGTCAAAAGTTATACACAGATCTGTGACTGTGTAGGGTGCATAGGGCTGGCGCCCCTAACCCCCTTGTTCAAGGGTCAGCTGCACTGGTGTGTTATTATATTTGTTGCCACCAATTCTGATTACCATATGGACTTTATCAAAGGATAAATTATCCTGAGTATAATTTTTGAATTTAACAATTTAGCTTTAAAAATTAATGTAAATTTTCCATCTTTTCACTCTTACACATTCAATTTTTACCTTAAAAATTAAGCTTATTTTTAAAAAAATTTTTTTTTACATTTTTATTTATTTTTGAGAGACAGAGACAGAGCGCAAATGGGGGAGGGGCAGAGAGAGAATGAGACACAGAATCCAAAGCAGGCCCCAGGCGCTGAGCTGTCAGCACAGAGCCCGATGCCGGGCTTGAACCCACGAACCGTGAGATCATGACCTGAGCTGAAGTCAGACACCCAACTGACTGAGCCACTCAGGTGCCCCTAAGCTTATGTTTTTCTCATGATAAATTCTAAGCTTATGTTGCTTTCAAGTAAAGCTCCCATAGTTTAAAAACATTATCAGTGTTATAAAAGCCCCAAATCAGATTTTTATATTCAGAGATAAAGCTTAAGTAGCATCTGTTTTATAGTTTACTTTCCCCCCCAATAAGTGACATCATTTAATTTGCTTCCAAATAAGTTTGTCACGTCGTGGAATAAAATTAAAGCCCAAATGCCCTAAGAATTGAGAGAAATGAGTTACTTATTTTTTTGTTCCCTAGATATATCTTCTCCTGTGGCCACCCCTCTCTTTGGCTCTGCTCCCCCAATGCAAGGTGTCGGCCAGGAATTACTTATGCTTAACAATAATACTTATCTATTAATGCCTTCTGTATTTTACAAAAGAGTTCTACGTTTCTTGTTCTTCATCTCAAGAAATATAAGAGAGGTCTCAGAGAATTGCTTGTTCTAAGTGTTGTAAGTGTTGTAAGTGCCAGTGAGCATGGTTAGACATTTTGCCAAAAAACAGTAAAGGTAGAACAGCTCCATTTAATTTTATTTTGCTGAGAATTTCTTGACTCTTTTATTCTATCTAGGTTATTTTGCCAACTTAATGACCCAAATTAAGTTCTCCCTGCAAATTTTTACATCACTAAGATCATTTAAAAATATGTACAAATATTTTAGCTAAAAACTCAATTCCTCAAGCTAATCTCAGAAAAAACAAGTCCTTCACTCCCACCTTTCTTCCCCTCAGACTTAGTATCCTCCTGCTACTCCTGATGCTTGGGGACCCTCCCTACCCACTCTATTTAGCTGCCACATTCTTATCCTCCCTCAGTAATGACACATACCCCATCCCTTTCACAATCAAAACCTGCTAGGCATCTTATTTTTTCAGGGTCCAGCTCCTTGCCACATGTTGCCAATCTAATAAGATACACTGATATGAATGGGGTAGGCACTGGTGTTGCAACTTAGAGAAAACATTCCTGCCTCAAAATGAGATTGGGAGTTTATGGAAGGGACCTCAGATGTGGTGGGAATAGTATGGAGTTCTAAACAGTTTCTAGAATTTAGAGAAATTACTTTCGAAATGCAAAAGTAGCCTCTGAAGTTCCGAGGGAATGCTGTAAGCAAGAATCCTGACTACAGGGAACACACACAAATGTGTGCGGGTGGAGAACTTATTGCCCGTGGGAGAGGACAGCCCCCAGCTCCAGCCACCTGACATGTCACATGAGCTAAGGAATTCAGCTGGGTGGAGAATGCACACCCATCTCAGGTGGGCAGCCTCTGCCCCGCTCCAAATATGTGCCAGCATTAGGGGCCAGCATATCAGATACTGTTGTGAGAAATCTCCCAATTTTTTACGGTTATTAAAAGAAACAAAACACTACAACAAGATGAGCTGATAAGCTGAACTTTGGGCCATCAGATATGTCCTCTGCTGTGATGGCACACACAGACCTGGCAGGGAAGGAGGGGGGTTGGGGGGGGGTGCAGACTGTGGCACAGAATGAAAACCAGGAAGAAATCAGGAGAGTAAAAACAAAAATAGATGGAAACACAGATTGGCTGGAGAGCCACAGTATGAGAGCAGGGCCTGCCAGGTGACACATGACAGGTGAAAAACAGGAGGAACCAGAGGGCCAGAGGGTTTAAGGAGGCTGCAGAGGGACAAAAGTCTGGGCCTACAGCTAAGAGACTAGCACACAGCCTGCCAGAGAGAAGTACTCCAACCCTAGAGCACAGCCCAGGGGCAGAGGTCCAGGGGTAGGAAGGGGCTCAGAGCACTGGAGGATGCAAAGGCCTGATCAGTAACTGCCTTAAAGGCAAAGTGAAGAGTTTGGCTTTTATTCTGAGCATGATGGGAAGCCACTAGAGGTGGTAAAGAAAAGGAGTGATGTCTGCTTCATGTCTTTAAAACGTCACTAAGCCTGCTGGGTAGAGAAGAGAGTTGGCAGGGAGCAAGAGGACAAGCAGGAAGAGGATGATCCTGATGATATACGAAAGACTGGGATGCCTTGGACAGGGAGGAAGTGGTGGAGATGGAGAAACAGACTGAGAGCCATGTTATTTATACTGATTTATATGGGACATGTCATTGCTTTTAGCTAAAACCAGTATTATTACAACCTATTATTACATGGCAGGTATCTGTGGTCTTAACGTGACACACCTGGATAAACCACGCACTCATGGAAACCAAAAGGGAGAGTGAACGAGTTATCCCTCCTGGGAATGTCAGCAAAGAAGGAAAGAGTAGGTACCTAGCAGCCTTAGGAATCTTTTTAAAGCATGACTCAGAGGGCATCCAGGAAAGTCTGATTGGCACAGAGTTCTCAAAATGGGGTTCAGGGTTGGATTTCAAAGCATCTCTCAACCTCTGAAATTATTTGTAGAACAGTAAATGTGTGCATTTTTCTGTGGGAGGAAACAAATGAATTTACCATAAGGTTTAATAACCTTAAAAGCCTTCAGAAGGCTTGGTCTTCCCTGCTCCATTCTATCTCATACAATCTATAAAAACATCAGATTAAACTGACATTTTTTTAAAAATTAAAAAAAAATTTCTTGAGAGAGAGACAGTGTCAGAGTGTGAGCAGAGAAGGGGTGGAGAGAAAGGGAAACACAGAATCCAAAGCAAGCTCTAGGCTCTGTCAGCGCAGAGCCCAACGTGGGGCTCGAACTCACAAACTGAGATTGTGACCTAAACTGAAGTCAGACGCTCAACTAACTGATCCACCCAGGCACCCAGATTAAACTGATCTTAAGGCACATTATCTCCTCATGCCCCGGTCTAGTAAATGTTACTTAGGGGCTGAAGAAGTAGTGAGGGGACTGAAAGGAGGAGAGGGGACAGGAAGTAGGTGAAACTCTGGGCTCCCCTGAGGTATCCACCTGGAGCAGGGATTAGCAAACTGTGACCTGCAGGTCAAATGCTCCTTTAGTAAATAAAGTTTTATTAGAACACGGCCACTTCATTTGTTTACTATTGTCTATCGCTGTTTTTTTGTATTGTAACAGCAGAGCTGAGTAGCTAGCTGCAGTAGAGACCGTTGAGCCTCTAAGCCTAACCTACTTATTACCTGGCCCTTTACAGAGAAAGTTCGCTGACTCCTGACCTAAAGCATCTCCACTGGGCCTCCACTAAAGCTTTTCTTGAAAGGATTCCTCTGCATTAAAATTAAATTTAGAAATCACTGTCCCGTCCAGGCCTGCTGCCTGGCCTAATCAGAAGACCAGTGGTTCTTCATATTCTCCGGCCTCTTGCATCTTGTGCAAACTGTCTACTCTTCACAAATTTCACCCCCCAATTGCAAATGACAAAATGCTATACATCCTTCAAGGCTGATTTCAAATGTTGACCTCCTTCATGAAAACTTTCTGACATGTCCCCTTGGGTTGTAATTACTTCCTAGCTGGAACACCTCAGCACTTTCCATTCTGAGGCCAGGACTCAGCATAGCACTCTGTCTAGACGTTCAATGCAGTTCATTTGCCTTTGCTTTTTACATTTGATGTCATGCCGTCAAAAGAGGTAGAATTAACTTATACCAGGGTTTCTCAACATTTGCCTTTTAGGCTGGACAACTCTTTGTCGTGGGCCTGTCCTGGTCACTCTGGCATGGTTAGCGGCATCTCTGGCCTCTACATGGTAGATATTAATAGCAATTCCCCCACACCAAGCCGTGGAAATAAAAAAATGTCCCCAGACACTGCCATATGTCCGGGGGGGAGGGGGAGGGTGGCAAAATCACTTTAGTTGAGAACCGCTGATTTATACGGTAATTATGACGAAAAGCCCCAACAAATTTATCAATTCAGCTCCAAAGCTATATTTTACAAAGACTCATTTCCAGCAAACCATAAACATATAATCTGTTAATAATCATATCTGAAAGGATTACCATGGTTTTTTCTCTTCCCTCAGCTAGTTTCCTCTTTTTATGTATATGTTTGTTACGATCAATTTCTACATCACCATACACATTTGATACATCCTCAAGAAGAACCAGTGGAACTTGGCTTGGGGCATTAGGACCTATGGATGGGGGGAAACACCAACACTTAAAAATGCGGCAAGGAAAAGAAAACAATATCAGGTAGAAGTTTACTCAGCTGTAAATACAGGTCATTAAAAAGTATGTTCAGTGTGATCCCAGTTAGGTAGACAAACAAGTGTGCAAGAATAAGAAAAAAGACTATACAGATATACACCAAATAGTTAATAAAGGTTCTCTCTCAATGACAGATTATAAATCAAAGTTCCTTCTTTGTTATTTGTTCTTACTTATCTAGAAATTTTTTATAGCTATCATGAATCATAAAATTAGCAAAAAACACTAAGAGTGTATTATATGTACAATACATTATAGCTACAAATTCCAAACAATATCTAAATATATGAAAGGCTATAAGGCAATACACAAAAATGAGAGTAGTTATATTGGATGGGTAGGTGATTTCATGCTCTTATTTTTCTATTTTTCATGTTTTATATGAATTTATATGCAAATATATTACTTAAAAAATCTCTGTCTACTGCAAAGTCTTTGTGAAATCTACTTTAACACTTTGCTACATCTGCTGCTTTTTAAAAACAGAGGCACTGAGTATCTGTATTTAGTTTCACGGTACCACTATATCCTTTAATATAGAAACTGTAAATGAAAACATACTTACATAAAAACTACCAACAACTAAAAGAAAGCCCTGGTGTTACCCCGCAGTTATTTGCATCTAAGAACAATGTTAAGGTTAACATTTTCATCTTTCATCATCCTAGCCAAAGTCAGTATTTTGGGAGACTCTAAAATTCTTAAACCAACCTTGGAACAGAGATGGTTGTATGCTGTTGACATACTGGAATGCATTCTTAAAGAAGACCAACATAGTGGAATAAACCACTTGGTTTTTATATTTTGCATGAGCTTCATTATCAAAGTTGGTCATGTATCTGCAGAGATCCTTCATTCTATGCAAAATATCACCATAGCTTCTGAAAGATGAAGGATGACAAAAATTAATTACTCTGGGCTTGACAGCAAAAGGTCTAGAGAAAAGCCCTAACAGAAGCATTACATTTGCCAAATGTAGCAGCAGGCATTTGAAATTCCCCTTCTGAATTAGAGCAATAATCAGATCACTATTTCAGGACACAGACACAACAAAATAGCTATTGTTTCCTCTGAATGCGAAGGAATGCTTCAACCTCAACATCTTCTTAAGAGTTCATACTTTCATTGCGAATCTTTTAATAAAGTGAAAAACCACCCTCTTTTGCATAAATACCATGGTTACAGAATTTGCCCAAACAAAAGTATACCTATGCATTATATGCTTTTTAAGAATGTGACTTTGTTTTTAAAGATCTTGAGAACATGGTATCAGAAGACTTGCTAAGCAATTCTAGAAATGAACAATGTTTTACCGTCTTCCTTTATCCATCTGCCATTCACATCTCATTCCAACAACATTTAAAATCTTAAACAACCTCTCCCAAGGGTCCACAATCTGGGATGATTTTTCAGTCAGCCCTTCTATTATGTACTTCTGAGAGCTCCGTTTGCTAGGTGACATTAAATCAGATGATTCTTGGGCACCTGAGAAATGAGAAGAGTAGTCTACAATTAATCTTACTACTTACTATGTATGTGATACCTGACAGAGAAAGAAAAATAATCCCCATTCAAAAGACAAGAGCACAGAATCCAAACACATTATGTGCTTTGTTTAAAGACCCACAACTGGCCACGGGTATAGCAGAAAATGACTTTCAAGCTGTGGTATATGTATGAAGCTTGGTGCACTCACATCATAGTTCAGCAAGTTGACTGTTTCAGTCAAATGGTAAAACTGGTTCCAGAAAAGTTTCTTCTCTTACCTGTAGTATTTTTTTTCCAGGAACCATCTTTTAGAAACACTATCAAACTGGTGTGTATCCAGAGAATAATCAGAATGATGAGGGATTTCTGAGTTTGCAATTTACTAAAGTCTGTATAAATAAAACTGCAGGATATTTTCACTTACCTTGGTGCTGACTCTCTATCTGAGTAGACCTAGTGACGTAATTAATATAAAATTCAGCTGCTTTGTTCAAGTACTTATATAATAAATTGGCAGGCAATCGAACATCATGGTTGTTAATTATTAGTGGAAGAACATCACAAACTGTTGAAGGGGAAAAATACGAAAAAACGATTAAGTTGTCTGTCTATCCTACAATTGTGAGAAAAACAGAATTTGTTTTAGACTTCACTTAATGTAATTACTTAAAATATATAGGGGGACAACCCCCTTATGGCACATTTATTTAAAATTTACAGTGCACAGGGTACTAGTGGCTGGAGCTAGCAAGGAAACACACAGGCAGATTCTACATTATGGGTACTGGCCTAGTTCTTGAACTAGTGACAATTCAGATGTTTATTATTATGCTTCATACTTGAATATATGGTTGTACATATTCTTTTCGAGGTATCAAATATGACAATAAAAATTTAGAAGTTGTTTAAAATGCTTTCTGGACTAAAAAAATAAACCAGGATTTAAATTTCATAATATGAAAAGTTCTTTTGCTTTCCACAAATGACCTTATCACTAAAATGATACTTACTCCAGCATATTCTACTCACTGCAAAGAATTAGTACAAAATACAATTTTTCTTACCAAATAATTTTCTAAAGCAGTTAACAGGAGATTCTTGTTCTTCAATAGTTTCAGCCTCTAATAGTGCTTCCCCAAGGCCAACCTGTTTCAAAATACAATTAGTCATTTAAATGCGCTACAGTTTAAGATGTCAGAATTACATAAAGAAATGGCTTTTAAAATTTACCACGCAGTCTGTATATGCAAACTTCCCCAGGAAACAAATATTCTCATTTTAAAGACTAGAAAACAAAAGGATACATCAGCAACACAGCCCAGAAGGAAACCCTAAATTCACCTGATCAACAACTACTTTGGCTTGGTTATGCTCCTCTGAACTAGCAAAATTAAAATGAAAATTAAATGTCTACAGAAACTTAAAGGAAGGGTTGGAACTGATTAGAATAATAGATTTTGTACCAAACATAGAAACTATTCTCTGCATCAAGATATATTATGTTGGCAAACCTTATCACTTTCAAGAGTTGTCACAAGTAGGCGATCATACAGCCTAGGCTAGGCTAGACACAACTGTTTGACTTTTTTTTAAAATTTTTGACAGAGATAAAGAAACAGTGTGAGCAGGGGAGGGCCGGAGACAGGGAAAGAGACAGAATCCCAAGCAGACTCCACATCATCAGCACAGAGCCTGATACAGGGCTCAAACCCACAAGAACCACGAGATCATGACCCCAGCCACAATTAAGAGTCAGATGCCTAATGGAATGAGCACCCAGGTGTCCCACAACTGTCTGACTTTTAAGGCCACCTTTCCATTACTTTCTACTATGTATTTCCTAGCATAGTAGAAAGTTAGCTTATCAAAACCCATCAGGGTGTCTGTGTTATCTCCTTGGGGTCACTTGGGGATGCTTGGGGTAGGGGTAGAACAATGTAAAAGATAATATAATACAAACAGTTAAAAGTTGAGTAATGATTAAAGAATGTATTGGGTTGAATAGCATCCTCCCAAAATTCATGTCCACCTCCACTCAGCATGCGACCTTACATATATTTTATGCTATAAAAAAAAATAAGGTCTTTGTAGATGCAATTAGTTAAGATGAAGGCATACTAGGTTAGGAAAGGCCCTAAATCCAATGACTACAATCTTTACAAGGTCATGTGAAGACATAGGAACACAGGGAAGACACACAGGGAAGGAGGCCATATGACAACAGAGGCAGACACTGAAATGATGTAGCTGCAAGCCAAGAAATGACAGACTGCTGGTGACCACCAGAAGCTAGGAAGAGTAGGAAGCATTCTTCCCTAGAGCCTTTAGAGGGAGCATGGCCCTGCCCACACCTTGCTTTTTTGAACTTTCAGCTTCCAGAACTGTGAGAGAATAAATTTCTGTTGTCTTAAGCCACTCAGTTTTCTGGTACTTTGTTATAGCAGCCCTAGGCAACTAATATAGGGAGGTACAGAAAAGGTTAACTGGGGCCAAAGCTTGAAAAATGGTGTGGGAAAGAATAAGCAACAGAGCTGGAATTAAGAGTTAGTGATTTGAATCCTGACTCTTCCATTTGATGGCTATGGAAATTACTAACATATTTAAGATTCAGTTTCTTCATCTGTACAGTCGGATACTATCTACCTCAAAGGGTCTGGGAAGTACAGGAGATACCGAACACTTACCAATGCCTGCCAATAGCATTCAATAATTATTACAGATATAAGTAATTGAGGGAAAAGTACATGAGAAACATGCCTGTTAAGACTACAGACTATGGCTCTCATTTAAATTCAAACATGTTCTTGACTACAACGGAGTAGGATTTTTAAAATAATTTTACTGTACTTTACAGACTGCAAATAAACAGCACTGTCAAAGCTGGCTGTTTCCTTACACCGACAGGACAACTTCTACTGGAAATTTATAAAGTTTGATAACAGTGACATACTTTTAGCTTTACTGACAAAGATTTCTTATATTCAATCTTACCTAGTGCTCTTCAAAATTTCTGCTCTAAAATAATACACACTATTGCTTTTAACCCAACTGATGAATGTGTTGATCAATTTTATTTTCTCTTAAGAAAAAGGAAATGATCAAATCATACCCCATGCTGTACCACTGTTTCAGGGAAGCGTCTCAAAAGCAGAAGCAACATTTCTGATCGTTCCAATGTGTTGAAGCATTGTTCTGTTACCTTTAGTAACATTTCGCACTGGACTCGACCAGGGAGAGTTTCAAACAAACCTGTGCATAACACATTTTACTTTAAAAAGTTTCTTTCAGAAAGAAAATCTTGAAACTAATATGGAAGTAAGGCATTTTCATGTACAGAACAATAAATACTACATTTAGAATAACTGAGTTTCACCTACAACCTAGAAGGCTTTTGGGTTACATGGTAATGGACACAGATGTTTGCTGAATGACCCTAAAACCCTTGGAGGCCTTATTGGATCCAGGAGACAAGAATGGCTTATGTGAAGGGTCACAATAGTGCTTGCTGTTGGCTGAGATAAAGAGGATACACTTGTTTATGCTGAAATGACCTTAACTACCTACTTTCTATTTTATCCAGAATTTGAAATCTTTGGCTATAGCAATCAACACAAAGTGAGGGTTAACAAGAAAGGCCATAAATTGCTAAAAGTTTCTCTCCCATTTTGTGGAGATATGCTTAATCTATAGATGCTTTCTGATCACTGCAAAACCTGTTAAAAATATATTCAATTCCCTGGGCTAACTGATAAATTTGCACCCTTTAAGGAAGCTTATGGGTTTCTAAGCAAATGCTCAAGAGACCAAGTGATACCATTTGTACAAACTTCAGTTGTCAAGAGCAAAATATACATGTGGATACCAATACTACAGATGTGAGTTACCATATATAACTTAGTAGTCCAGAAATGGTAATTTATACACCCATTAAGTTATCACTCCATTCTTACTTCTTAAAAATTGGGTTTGTTTATCCTGTGAATCATTCCTTAATGCTGATGTTATAATGCTGATTTCTCTCCACACCACCGGCTGATCTGGGAAATTCACAAACCTATTTTTAAAATGAATGCATTAAATTAAAATGTCAGATTCTATATAGTATTCAAAAAAGAAAATAAGATTAGCATATAGAGAAAAACACATTTTTCTTTATTCCAAGTAAATATGTAGATGTAACAAAACAAAGCAAAATAAAAATATAAAATAAAAACTAAGGAAAATGAAGTTAATCACAACAGTCTTTAGAGTTTTTATAAGTGAAAAGACAAACGACCATAATATATAAAGCATTTGTAAACATCAACAAGAAAAAGGGACTAAAAAAAAAAACCCCAAAACCAAAAACAAACAACTACCCAAAAGTGGGCAAAGGCAAATCACAGAAAGAATGCAAAGAGAACACTTAAAAAGCTACTCAGTCTTATTAGTAATACAATGAACACAATTTTTTAAAAAAAGCAACATACCACTTTCCATCACAATGGCAAAAATTAAAATCTGAAAGACTGATAACATACAATGTTGGCAAATGTGTGGGAAAATGGGCACTCTTATACATTGTTGGTAGAAATGTAAAGTGGAATAGTATTTTTTGGAGAGTGATTTGATAGTGTATCAACATATAAAATACTACACCCTTGACTGTGAAAATCAATGTTTAAGAATCTACTCTATAGAAAAACACCACAATATGGGTACAAAATTCCTTACTGACACTGAATACAATCTCAAATAATTGGAAAGTATCTAAATGCCCACCAATGTTATGAAACCTTATGAAAATATGAAAAAGAGCTCTACATCCTGAGAAAGCATCCCTCCATTAAAGTGGGTGAAGAAAGCAAGCTGCAGCATGATATAAGTAGTATGATCTCACTTTTGTAACCCTTCCCCACAAATACTTTTATGTCTTCTGTACTGTATATGCATGTATACAGAGACACCCAAAACTTAACTCAGGTTGAGTTGTAGGGACTTTCACTTGTCATTCTCTATACTTCAGTATTGTCTGAACTTCTGCAAAGAGCATGTATTATTTCCAAAATAAAATGAATTATAGAAAGAAAAGTTTTAACAAGAATAAAACGGAAGATTTCTCTGCAGAAAGCATGTCAGCAGTTAACTGAAGGCCTAGACTCACGACTACGTAAGCTTTAGATACCAGAGACATAGATGAACTTGAAGATCTTCCCCCAACTCCCACTTTCACACACAAAACCTCCGTGAAAGATCCAGGGCAGTGCAAGCTTGAAGTCCAGCATCCCCACTCACATGTCGTACAGCAGTCTCCCGGCGGTGGCAGTCCTCTCCGCATTCCGCTCGATGGTGTACATCTCATACTGCAACACAGATCAGACTCAGAGGTCACAACCTCCGCCCGGGGCCGGTCCTGGCTCACCGCGCGCAGCGCTAGTTGGCCTTCACTGGGCACCCCCAACTCGGGACGGCCTGATAGTAAAGCATCACGTGGTGACGCAGGGCCACGGCGCTTAGGAGTGCGACCCTAGGGCCCTTCGGCTCCCAAGATTGGGGAATAATGTCTCAAAAGTAGCAGGCACTAAACAAATGGCTGCCATGATGATGAGCGAGGGAGCGAAAGGCCTCTCCCAAGGCCGAGGCCACCGTTCGGGCCACCGAGCAGCACAGCACCCCCACACTTCCAGTCACTCCGACCTCGAGCGGGGTCCCCGGTGTCTCCAGGTGCTGGCCTCGAAGGGGAGGAGGCGTGTGAGGGCGTCGGAGGGCAGGGCGGGGGAGGTGGAGAGAAGTGGGACGAGAGGGAGCGGGGCGGTCCGGCCCCCGAGGCGGGCGGGAGCAGCTCGCGGCCAGGGCAGCCCCGGCGCGGCGAAGCACTCACACCTTCACGGATGCTGCCGCATGCACGGGCCTGACCTCACCTGGATGTTAAAGTCGGCGGGGTAGAGGCTGCGGGCTGTGATCAGCCAAGCCTTGGCTGCCCACAGGTCCTGCTGCACCAGTTCCCGGGCTCGCTGCACCAGGAACTCGCAGTCCCCCTGGGCCGACATGACCCAGGAGGCGTCAGGCAGCCGGCCGCTCAGGCCGTACCTTCCGGCTCTGGAGACGCCGCCGCCGCCGCCGCCGTCGCAGGGGAGGCTTCTGCGCATGTCGGGGTTGGCGTATCCGGAATTATTTCCCGGGTTTTGCGAGCACCCTCTTCCGGTCCGCTCTCATTGACCTTCCAGCCCCTTCGTTCTTTGAGGACCCAGTGTTTTGGTACAGACTTTTCCAGGTCACCTCCAAAATGTGGAGAAGTGGATTCCCACGCTTGCGGGCTCTAGCGTGACTCTTGTTAAGCTAGGGGGCATGCGCTAGAGCCTCTAGTTGCTGAGTTACGGAACGGTGTTCTTCCGTTCCTCTCCCGGAGACCTGCGGGTGGGCGGTATCTGGGTGTCTCGAGGTCTGGTACCCGAACCTGGCTGACAAACTTATATGTACAAGAAGTTTGAGAGGAACAGGCAGAGGGGGGCCTAGAAGGCGGCGGGAAAGAGCGCGCGGGGAGCTCCCTTGGCCAGGGCAGAGTCGAGGAACCTGCCCCTGGCTCATTGCCCGGCTTTAAGTTTACGAGAAAAAGTCTGAGGCCAGACTAGTGTCCAAGATCGCTCTGGTGCATTTTATCTTTTCAAAGTATGTCCACATTACATCGTTATGCCTTTATTTGCTGATTTCTGAAACAAGCATTGAGCTCTTGCAGTAATTAGTACTTGGAAAGTGCTTTGCTGCATGCGGTGGGAGCTACAAAGATGATTCTTGTCCCAGCAGAAGTTTTACAATGATGTGGGCATGTGACCTACAGAAAAATAGGCCGTTTTAATGATCTCTTTCCACCCAATCACTGTCATTTTCACCAAAATTCCAGATTTGTTTTCCATTTGAGAGAAGGAAAGAGAAATAATCTCCCTGCTCTGGAGAAGGGAGGCCGCATTTCAGAGCTGGAGAAGCACTATTTACCTGACTAATAGGAAGAATGTACCAAAATGTGGATTCATTAGTTTTCAATCCAAGTTCTATATACAGAAAGTTTTAGCAAGTTCTGTTTACATCTGGTATCTTCAATTTATTCAATTTAAAGCCAAGAAATTAAGGATTCAAAGCTGATTTGTTTTAAAAATAGAAGTTACTATGTGTTTCTATACATGAAAATTTATATTTTTAATAAACATGGGTATATACGTTACTATTCATGGTTATATGTAAGGTTTAATATATGCCAACTAATTGTGATAATTTATGAATAAACGATCTTAAAGTTAATGATGAGCTAATTTTAGAGATAAGTATAGAAAGGGCAGACACAAAGCAGCAGTATAAAGCCCCAGTGCTTTCAAATCTATTAATGTCCAGGCTCTTTTATTTTGCTATTTTGCTTATGATACCATTCTAAAAATAACACTTTTAAATATCTTCCCCTTTCTCAAAATTCTGAAAATTTGATTTTGTTTCATTAGTATCCCCAATGATGTCTTTAGCTAAGAGTCCCTGCATTAACATCAGTCGTTCTGTGATCTATTGATTGAATGCTCCAGGAAACATTCAGGTTCCGAAGGTGCTATTTAATGTGCCCTTATTATGCACAACCAGAGCCTAATTGTGCCATCACTTTAGGCCAGAATTGCTCAGTGACAGAATGTTTTTGGCTTTGTAGAAAATACAAAATTGAACAAATAGCTCAGTGTCATTTTTACCTTATAATGTATAGGTTATAAAAATGGGTGGCTAACTTAAATTTTTTTCATTATTTAATTGATTTTAATACATAAAGTGTTATGCTAGGATTTACGAGTGGCAAAATGACTAATTTGGGTTTTTTTCTATTTATTTATTTATTTTAAATTAAATCCAAATTAGTTAACATATAGTGTAATGATAATTTCCGGAATAGAATTTTTGTGATTCATCCTCTACATATAACACCCAGTGCTCATCCCAACAAGTGTTCCCCTTAATGCTCCTTACCCCTTTAGCCCTTCCCCTCATGCAGCATCCCACCAGCAACCCTCTGGTTGTTCTCTGTATTTAAGAGTCTCTTATGCTTTGTCTCCCTCTCTATTTTTATATTATTTTTGCTTCCCTTCCTTTATGTTCATCTGTTTTGTATCTTAAATTGTACTTAAGAGTGAAATCATATATTTGTCTTTCTCTGACTTATTTCACTTAGCATAATATACTCTAGTTCCATCCAGTTGTTGCAAATGGCAAGATTTCATATTTCATTGTGTGTGTGTGTATATATATACTATATCTTCTTTATCCACTCATGAGTTAATGGACATTTGGGCTCTTTCCATACTTTGGCTATTGTTGATAGTGCTGCTATAAACATTGGGGTGCATGTGACCCTTCGAATCAGCACTCCTCTATCCTTTGGATAAGTACCTAGTAATGTAATTGGTGGGTCGTAGAGTAGTTCTATTTTTAATTTTTTAAGGAACCTCCATACTGTTTTCCAGAGTGGCTGTGCCAGTTTGGGTTCCCACCAACAGTGCAAAAGAGTTCCTCTTTCTCCGCATCCTCGCCAACATATGTTGTTGCCTGAGTTGTTAATTTTAGCCATTCTGACAGGTGTGAGGTGGTATCTCATTGTGGTTTTGATTATATACACTGATGTATATTGATTATATTCCCTGATGATGAGTGATGTTGAACATCTTTTCATGTGTCCATTAGCCATCCAGATGTCTTCTTTGGAAAAGTGTCTATTCATGTCTTTTGCCCATCTCGTCACTGGATTATTTGTTTTATGGATGTTGAGTTTGATAAATTCTTTACAGATTTTGGATACTAACCCTTTATCTGATAGGTCATTTGCAAATATCTTCTCCCATTACATTGGTTGCCTTTTAGTTTTGCTGATTGTTCCCTTGGCTGTGCAAAAGCTTTTTATCTTAATGAGGTTCCAATGGTTCATTTTTGCTTTTGTTTCCCTTGCCTCCAGAGACATGTCAAATAAGAAGTTGCTGTGGCTGAGGTCAAAGAGGTTGTTGCCTGTTTTCTCCTATAGGATTTTGATGGCCTCCTGTCTTACATTTAGGTCTTTTATCCATTTTGAGTTTATTTTTGTGTGTGGTGTAAGAAAGTGGTCCAGGTTCATTCTTCTGCATGTCACTGTCCAGTTTTCCCAGCACCATTTGCTGAAGAGACTTTTTTCCATTGGATATTCTTTCCTGTTTTGTCAAAGATTAGTTGGCCATATATTTGTAGGTCCATTTCTGGGTTCTCTATTCTGTTCCATTGATCTATGTGTCCATTTTTATCCCAGTACCATACTGTCTTGATGATTGCAGCTTTGTAATACAGCTTGAAGTCCAAAATTGTGATGCCTACAGCTTTAGTTTTTGTTTTTCAGGATTGCTTTGGCCATTCGGGGTCTTTTATAGTTTTGTATGAAACTATAAATTTGTATGAAACTATAAATTTGTATGCCCCTGGGTAGTATCAACATTTTAACAATATTTGTTTTTCCAATCCATGAACGTGGAATTTTTTTTCCATTTTTTTTGTGTGTCTTCTTCAATTTCTTTCATCAGCTTTCTATCATTTTTAGTGTATAGATTTTTCACCTCTTTGGTTAGGTTTATTCCTATGTATTTTATGGGTTTTGGTGCAATTATAAATGGGATTGATTCCTTGATTTCTCTTTCTCCTGCTTCATTATTGGGGTATAGAAATGCAGCTGATTTCTGTACATTGATTTTATAACCTGCAAGTTTGTTGAATTCAAGTATCAGTTCAGTTTTTTGGTGGAGTCTTTTAGTATCATGTCATCTACGAAGAGTGAAAGTTTGACTTCCTCCTTGTTGATCCGGATGCCTTTTATTTATTCCTTTGTGTTGTCTAATTGCTGAGGCCAGGGCTTGCAACACTATGTTGAATAACACTTGTGAGAATGGACATCCCTGTTGTGTTTCTGACCTTTGGGGGAAAGCTCTCAGTTTTTCCTCATTGAAGATGACATTAGCTGTGAGTCTTTCATATATGGCCTTTATGATCTTGAGGTATGATCCTTCTATCCCTACTTTCTTGAAGGTGTTTATCAAGAAAGGATGCTGTATTTTGTCAAATGCTTTTTCAGCATCTATTGAGAGGATTATATGTTCTTATCCTTTCTTTTATTAATGTGATGTGTCACATTGATTTGTGGATATTGAACCAGCCCTGCATCCCAGGAATAAATCCCACTTGATTGTGGGGAATAATTCTTTCAATGTAGTTGGATCCAGTTGGCTAGTATCTTGTTGAGAATTTTTGCATTCATGTTCATCAGGGAAGTTGGTTTGTAGTTCTCCTTTTTAGTGGGGTCTTTGTCCGGTTTTGGAATCAAGGTAATGCTGGCCTTGTAGAATGAGTTTGGAAGTTTTCCTTCCATTTCTATTTTTTGGAACAGCTTCAAAAGAATAGGTGTTAACTGTTTTTAAATGTATGGTAGAATTCCCCTGGAAGGCCATCCAGCCCTGGACTCTTTGTTGGGAGACTTTTGATTACTGATTCAATTTCTTTACTGGTTATGAAAATTCTATTCAAATTTTCTATTTCTTCCCATTTCAGTTTTGATAGTTTATATGTTTCTAGGAATTTGTCCATTTCTTCCAGATTGCCCAATTTGTTGGCATATAATTGTTCATAATATTCTTTTATTATTGTTTGTATTTCTGCAGTGTTGGTTGTGATCTCTCCTCTTTCATTATTTTATTTATTTGGGTCCTTTCCTTTTTCTTTTTGATCATTCTGGCTAGGGGTTTATCAGTTTTGTTAATTCCTTCAAAGAACCAGCTTCTGGTGTCACTGATCTGTTCTACTGTTTTTTTAATTTCGTTGTCATTGATTTTTGCTCTAATCTCTATTATTTCCCTTATTCTGCTGGTTTGGGGCTTTATTTGCTGTTTTTTTCCAGCTCTTTTAGGTGTAAAGTTAGGTTGTGTATTTGAGACCTTTCTTCCTTCTTTAGGAAGGCCTCGATTGCTATATACTTCCCTCTTATGGCCACCTTTTGCTGCATCCCAGAGGTTTTGGCCTGTGGTGTTATCATTTCATTAGCTTCCGTGTACTTTTTAATTTCCTCTTTAATTTCTTGGTTAACCCATTCATTCTTTAGTAGGATATTCTTTAATCTCCAAGTATTCATGGTCTTTCCAATTTTTTCCTTGTGTTTTATTCTGAGTTTCATAGCGTTGTGGTCTGAAAATATGCACGGTATGATCTTGATCTTTTTGTACTTGTTAAGGGCTGATTTGTGACTCGCTATGTGATCTATTTTGGGGAGTGTTACATGTGCACTGGAGAAGAATGTGATTCTGCTGCTTTAGGATGAAATGTTCTGAATGTATCTGTTAAGTCCATCTGGTTCAATGTGTCATTCAAAGTCATTGTTTCCTTGTTGATTTTCTGCTTAGATGATCTGTCCATTGTTGTAAGTGGGATGTTGAAGTCCCCTACTATTATGGTATTATTATCAATGAGTTTCTTTATGTTTGTGATTAATTGATTTATATATTTGGGTTATTTCACGTTGGGGGCATAAATGTTTACAATTGTTAGATCTTCTTGGTGGATAGACCCCTTAATTATGATATAATGCCCTTCTTCATCTCTTGTTACAGTCTATTTTATAGTCTAGTTTGTCTGATATAAGTATGGCTATACCAGCTTTCTTTTGACAACCATTAGCATGATAGATGGATCTCCACTATCTATCTATGGATTGACCCTTACTTTCAATCTGCAGGTGTCTTTAAGTCTAAAATGAGTCTCTGATAAGCAGCATATAGATGGCTCTTGTTTTCTTATCTGTTCTGATACCCTATATCTTTTGATTGGAGCATTTAGTCCATTGACATTTGGAATGAGTACTGAAATTTAGTGCCATTGTGTTGCCTGTAGAGTTGGAGTTTCTGGTGGTATTCTCTGGTCCTTTCTAGTCTTTGTTGCTTTTGCTCGCTCTCTCTCTCTCTCTCTCTGTGTGTGTATGTGTGTCTTTTTTCCACTCAAAGGGTCCCCTTAAAATTTCTTGTGGGGCTGGTTTAGCGGTCACGAACTCCTTTAGTTTTTGTTTGTCTGGGAAACTCTTTATTTCTCCTTCTATTTTGAGTGACAGCCTTGCTGGATAGTGAATTCTCGTTTACATATTTTTCCAATTCAGCACATTGAATACATCCTGCCACTCCTTTCTGGTCTTCCAAGTGTCTGTGGATGGTTCTGTTGGAGAATAACACACAAACATGCCAATTGATGCTGTACCAAATTCTAGGCTTTAGTATCAATTTGGGCTCTTAACCATTCCAACTCCCATTCTTTCACCAGCTGTTCTAACTGTTTTCCCAACTGTATGTATTCTCTTCATCTCGAACAGATGATTTTGCCTTTAACTGAGAAGATTGAGGCCAACAGGCCTTACTTAACCTCCTTCAGTTTTGGACACCATGGCCCTATTTATCTTTCAAGACCAAACATCTGTTGGTGTACATATTCTTAAACCACTTTGGTGATTTCCAAGTGTACTGATATCTGGCTGAGAGCCAAGGCTCTGCCTTATCTTTTGCTACCACCCCAACCCAGAACTTCTTTCAGTTCTTCCTTGTGGTGTGTTCTCTGTCATCTTAAGGCATTCACATGGGCTATCATTTCTACTCTGCTTAGAACACTCTCCACTGCTAGCCTCTGAGGACTAATCCTTTGTGTCTCAGATAGCACTTCCCCAGGGAAAGCTTCCTTGACCTTCCTTCTTTGTTCCTTGGTTCCATTGTCCTTATACTGTTTTATAATTGATGGTTTATGAGACATTAAGCTCCATTAGATCAGGGACCTATCTTTTATGCTATTACTGTCTCAGCCCCTCAGATATGTATTAATAGTAAGCTTTCAATAAAATTTAGGTGAATTTTGAATTTTTTTATACTTCACTTATAAATTTGCATAAAACCTTTCTTTTTCCATAGATTTCGTTCCCTCTGGTTTCAGAAGATAGAGGGTCCTTTTTGTTCAAGGCCAAAATCTTCACTTGTTCTCTGAATCCTCTGAAGCCCTGGCTTCCTCAGAGAATCTGCCTTATCAGTTATTCTCACATCTACAGTGTCAATATATTTCTACTGGTTCCTTCCAGAAGAGGACATGATTTGGGGGCATTGCTACAGATTCCTATTCTGCACAGTTCCCCTTTACCAGGCAGCACACCCATCCCCTACTGCTATATTGGCCACTAACTGCTCAGCTGCTCCCTTCTCTAGAGAATTGCCTTCAGCTTCCTTCAAAAGTTGGCCATTCCCAAAGGAGTAATACATGGTACAAGTAATACAGGTAATACAAGGTAGTGCCCTTGCCTCAAAGGGAAGAAATCTGTGGAATAGTTAATGTTCAGAGCAAGTTTGTCTGAGACCACATCCACATTCAGATCTTTATCCTTCTCTATCCTGCTTCCCTCCTTTATAGGCTTTTCTAGAAGAGCACTCCCTCAGTAAGTTATGTGTTCCCAAATCTCTGTCTCAGGCATTTCTAGGTAACCCAGCCTCAGACAATAATTATTACTGGACACGGGAATACTATGAGGTACCTGATGAATCCTCTGGATTCTAGACGTAGTCCTTTTGCATTGTTTGTGTAGTAGCAACCATTTTCCTTTGGGAATTAGGACCAATCATCTGAGTAATAAAGTAGCCCCTTTCTTTTCTGCCTGTTGGTTCAGTGGTACAAGGAGCACCAAATGGTCAGGGGGAAGTCTTGCTTCCAATTCAATGGAACCCTGACTACGTTCCCTGGTGGTTACCCTCCTTTCTTCAGAATTAGGACTTCCAAATTCTCAGAGCACAAGATTGAGGGGGACAGTTAGGAAAAATTCCATTAGTGGATTATTAGGTGTATTTTGAGGGGTCACTCTATCCTCCTACCCTTGGTTGGTTTAAAGCATTTCCTGCATCGATAGAACACTTCCCAACTTTGCAGAATGCGGTTTAGCTGGCACCCTAATTAAGACTCCAGTAGACCATATTCCACCATTCTATCAGGCCACCTACTTCTGGATGATAGGAACAGAGTAAGACCAGTAAGACCAGTGAATGTATTGAGCCTGTTCCCTCTGCCATATTTTTTTTTGTCATAAAATGAGTTATTGGTTCTGAAATGATATTGTATGGGATACAATGGTGAATAAGGTGTTCTATTAGTGCATGAATGGTGGAACAGGAAGTATGTTATGGGGGCAAATTCTAACAGTATGAATTCCCATGAAGACAAATCACTCCCTTCTCCATGAAGAATAGGTCCAATGTCAAATAATCAGCTTTCCACTAGGTAGCTGGCTGGGCCCCCTGAGGAAATGGTGCCATATTGGAGGTCTTGTTTTGGCTTCTGTCCTTGGCCATTTGGTCACCCAGTAGTAGCTTTATTCATGTCATCCTTGGTGAGAGTAAGTTCATGTTGAGCTCACACATAGCATCCCTGCTGCCATGGCCACTTTGTCCATGGATCCACTGAGCAAACACTGGGTGACTGGGGAGAGAGGTTGACTGACATCCACAGGATGAGTCATCTTGTTTCCACCTAATTAGGGAGAGTCTTCTTTGCTGTGGATGTCCTCTGGGGAGCATTTATGTAAAACCCAGCTGCCTTTACATTTTGTACCCATTCTGAGAGTCCACATACTTCTCTCCCAGACCTCTTTGTCACCAATCTTACAATTTTGCTCTTTCCAAGTTCTTGATCTGTCAGTCTATCAGTGACTTCTTATGTCAGTAGAGATTCATACCTCAGGCTGTCTTTCCAGAGTGGACCATTTTCTATCTGCTGGAGATATTTCCCTTTACCGTGTTTTAGGGCTAACCCTGCATCTGACTGTCATTTGGTGGTCACCTACTTCCAGATGCCATGCACACCCTTTTTACACTAGGTACTCTCTCTCATGAGGCCACTGATGTCAGCTCAGGGAAAGGTAGTAAGGCAGTAGACATATCTACACGGGACTCTGAATCATGCTTATGAAAATTTCTTGTGATTTTCAGACCTTCTCAGGCCTCTTTTATCTATTATATTTCCACTAAATAGTAAAATGATTGTACACACTCTCAACTTAATCATGGGATCATAAATGATGTTTTAGATAATACCAAGTTCACGATGTGCACCTCAGATCACAGGTCAGTTGATATCCCATAGGTCAGGGGTCAATGTCCACCAGGCTCCAGTAGCAATCTAGGAGCTTCTTTTCAAATGGTCTTGCACCGTGGTTCCTTTTGTTAGCCCTTGTCAGATGCTCCACACAATATCCCTATATCATAGGCATAGGATTCTATTAGAATCTCTGCTGCATTGGGCCCCCCTCAACTGACATTGCCTAGAGGAGTAGCTGCTTACCAAGTTCAGGAATTATGCCAATTTGCTTTATTACAAAGTAAAGGACATGTCTGGAATAGCAGCTGCGGTTAACACCAATACCTGATTAAGTTCATGACAACTAGTCGTTCTCCAAGACTTATCTTGCTTCTTTAAGGATGAACCATTAGGTGAGTTAAATGGGATGTAATGGGAATTCCCTACCATGCCACCTTTCGAGTAACAGAGACTTTCACTTTACCCTTCCTACACAATGGCTCCTACTCTGCTAAAAAACCAATTAGAAGATTCTTTCTGTTAGTTGCTAAGCATGTCTGTGGGGAAATAATTACAGGATTAATTCTTGTGATCTTTGTTGGACACACTGCAACCTACCTGACTGGTAGGTTAATGTGGTACTGTGGGCCCTCAGGCATCCCATAAAGTCCTTTTACAAAGGGATGTGGCCTCTACCTCAGTCACGGAATCCTGGATCTGGGAACTGACCCGGATCTGGGAATTGTGTACTTTCCCCTACAGTCACTAAAGTCAGATATCTGCTCACTTGATTTAGATTTCCTCTGATTTTATGAATCAGTAGGCTGCCCATCTACCTTATTCTTGGCAACTTTATGGTCAGTTAACTACTGCCATAGACCCCTGAGGGCCAAAATGCTCTTATTGCCTCTCTGTCTTTGAGGCTTATTATGATCATTGTCTTCACTTTGTCTCTGAAGGTCAAGTGTTACCACCTGACATTTACTATGCAGGAATCCCACAATTCCTATTGAAATAGGGAAGCCCAATTCTTTTTTTTTTTTTCAGGCATAATTAACATATAACATTATGTTAGGGGCGCCTGGGTGGCTCAGCCGGTTGAGCGACCAACTTCGGCTCAGGTTGTGATCTCACAGCTTGTGAGTTCAAGCCCCGCGTCGGGCTCTGTGCTGACAGCTCAGAGCCTGGAGCCTGCTTCGGATTCTGTGTCTCTCTCTATCTCTGCCCCTAACCCACTCGCATTCTGTCTCTGTCTCTCTCAAAAATAAATAAACATCAAACAAATTTTTTTTAAAAACATATAACATTATGTTGGTTTTAGGTGTTGCAACATAGTGATTAGACATTTGTATATATTATGAAATGACCACCACAATAAGTCTAGTTAACCTCTATCTGTATATAGTTATCATTCACTGTTACAAAAAACTTTTTTTCTTGTGGTGAAGACTTAAGATTACTATCTTAGCAACTTTTCAAATATGCAAAACAGTATTAACTATAGTCACCATGCTGTACATTACATCCCCATGACTTCCTTATTTTACAGTGGAAATTTTGCACCTTTTGACCTTCTTCCCATTTTGTACACCCTCCTCCCCCCCCCCCCCAGTCCTGCCAGCATCCACCAGTCTGTTCTCTGTATCTATGAGCTTGGTTTTTTGGTTTTAGGGTTTTTGTTTGTTTGTCTGCTTTGGTTTTTAGATTCTACATCTAAGTAAGATTGTATGGTATTTACCTTTCTCTGACTTATTTCACTTAGCATAATGCTCTCAAGGACCATTCATGTTGTCACAAATGGCAAAATTCCATTTTTTTATGGCTAAATAGTATTCCATTCCATTACATAATATATGTATATATATATGTATATATATATATATATGTGTATATGTGTATATATATATGTAGTATTGGCTTCAGGGGTAGAAACCAGTGATTCATCACTTTCGTATAACACCCAGTGCTCATCCAACAAGTGCCCTTCTTAATGCCCATCACCCATTTAGCCCATCCCCCCACCCACCTCACCTCCCCTCCAGCAACCCTCAGTTTGTTCTCTGTATTTAAGAGTCTCTTATGGTTTGCCTCCCTCTCTCTTTTTATCTTATTTTTCCTTCCCTTCCCCTATGTTCATCTGTTGTGTTTCTTAAATTCCACATGTGAGTGAAATCATATGATATTTGTCTTTCTGTGCCTGACTTACTTTGTTTAGGATAATACTCACTAGTTCCATGCACATTATTGAGAATCATCTGCCCATTTTTTTTTATATATGAAATTTATTGACAAATTGGTTTCCATACAACACCCAGTGCTCATCCCAAAAGGTGCCCTCTTCAATACCCATCATCCACCCTCCCCTCCCTCCCACCCCCCATCAACCCTCAGTTTGTTCTCAGTTTTTAACAGTCTCTTATGCTTTGGCTCTCTCCCACTCTAACCTCTTTTTTTTTTTTTCCTTCCCCTTCCCCATGGGTTCCTGTTAAGTCTCTCAGGATCCACATAAGAGTGAAACCATATGGTATCTGTCTTTCTCTGTATGGCTTATTTCACTTAGCATTACACTCTCCAGTTCCATCCACGTTGCTACAAAAGGCCATATTTCATTTTTTCTCATTGCCACGTAGTATTCCATTGTGTATATATACCACAATTTCTTTATCCATTCATCAGTTGATGGACATTTAGGCTCTTTCCATAATTTGGCTATTGTTGAGAGTGCTGCTATGAACATTGGGGTACAAGTGCCCCTATGCATCAGTACTCCTGTATCCCTTGGATAAATTCCTAGAAGTGCTATTGCTGGGTCATAGGGTAGGTCTATTTTTAATTTTCTGAGGAACCTCCACACTGCTTTCCAGAGCGGCTGCACCAATTTGCATTCCCACCAACAGTGCAAGAGGGTTCCCGTTTCTCCACACCCTCTCCAGCATCTATAGTCTCCTGATTTGTTCATTTTGGCCACTCTGACTGGCGTGAGGTGATACCTGAGTGTGGTTTTGATTTGTATTTCCCTGATAAGGAGCGACGCTGAACATCTTTTCATGTGCCTGTTGGCCATCTGGATGTCTTCTTTAGAGAAGTGTCTATTCATGTTTTCTGCCCATTTCTTCACTGGGTTATTTGTTTTTCGGGTGTGGAGTTTGGTGAGCTCTTTATAGATTTTAGATACTAGCCCTTTGTCCAATATGTCATTTGCAAATATCTTTTCCCATTCCGTTCGTTGCCTTTTAGTTTTGTTGGCTGTTTCCTTTGCTGTGCAGAAGCTTTTTATCTTCATGAGGTCCCAGTAATTCACTTTTGCTTTTAATTCCCTTGCCTTTGGGGATGTGTCGAGTAAGAGATTGCTACGGCTGAGGTCAGAGAGGTCTTTTCCTGCTTTCTCCTCTAAGGTTCTGATGGTTTCCTGTCTCACATTTAGGTCCTTTATCCATTTTGAGTTTATTTTTGTAAATGGTGTGAGAAAGTGGTCTAGTTTCATTCTTCTGCATGTTGCTGTCCAGTTCTCCCAGCACCATTTGTTAAAGAGGCTGTCTTTTTTCCATTGGATGTTCTTTCCTGCTTTGTCAAAGATGAGTTGGCCATACGTTTGTGGGTCTAGTTCTGGGGTTTCTATTCTATTCCATTGGTCTGTGTGTCTGTTTTTGTGCCAATACCATGCTGTCTTGATGATGACAGCTTTGTAGTAGAGGCTAAAGTCTGGGATTGTGATGCCTCCTGCTTTGGTCTTCTTCTTCAAAATTCCTTTGGCTATTTGGGGCCTTTTGTGGTTCCATATGAATTTTAGGATTGCTTGTTCTAGTTTCGAGAAGAATGCTGGTGCAATTTTGATTGGGATTGCATTGAATGTGTAGATAGCTTTGGGTAGTATTGACATTTTGACAATATTTATTTTTCCAATCCATGAGCAGGGAATGTCTTTCCATTTCTTTAAATCTTCTTCAATTACCTTCATAAGCTTTCTATAGTTTTCAGCATACAGATCCTTTACATCTTTGGTTAGATTTATTCCTAGGTATTTTATGCTTCTTGGTGCAATTGTGAATGGGATCATTTTCTTTATTTGTCTTTCTGTTGCTTCATTGTTAGTGTATAAGAATGCAACTGATTTCTGTACACTGATTTTGTATCCTGCAACTTTGCTGAATTCATGTATCAGTTCTAGCAGACTTTTGGTGGAGTCTATCGGATTTTCCATGTATAATATCATGTCATCTGCAAAAAGTGAAAGCTTGACTTCATCTTTGCCAATTTTGATGCCTTTGATTTCCTTTTGTTGTCTGATTGCTGATGCTAGAACTTCCAGCACTATGTTAAACAACAGCGGTGAGAGTGGGCATCCCTGTCGTGTTCCTGATCTCAGGGAAAAAGCTCTCAGTTTTTCCCCGTTGAGGATGATGTTAGCTGTGGGCTTTTCATAAATGGCTTTTATGATCTTTAAGTATGTTCCTTCTATCCCGACTTTCTCAAGGGTTTTTATTAAGAAAGGGTGCTGGATTTTGTCAAAGGCCTTTTCTGCATCGATTGACAGGATCATATGGTTCTTCTCTTTTTTTTTGTTAATGTGATGTATCACGTTGATTGATTTGCGAATGTTGAACCAGCCCTGCATCCTAGGAATGAATCCCACTTGATCATGGTGAATAATTCTTTTTATATGCTGTTGAATTCGATTTGCTAGTATCTTATTGAGAATTTTTGCATCCATATTCATCAGGGATATTGGCCTGTAGTTCTCTTTTTTTACTGGGTCTCTGTCTGGTTTAGGAATCAAAGTAATACTGGCTTCATAGAATGAGTCTGGAAGTTTTCCTTCCCTTTCTATTTCTTGGAATAGCTTGAGAAGGATAGGTATTATCTCTGCTTTAAACGTCTGGTAGAACTCCCCTGGGAAGCCATCTGGTCCTGGACTCTTATTTGTTGGGAGATTTTTGATAACCGATTCAATTTCTTCGCTGGTTATGGGTCTGTTCAAGCTTTCTATTTCCTCCTGATTGAGTTTTGGAAGAGTGTGGGTGTTCAGGAATTTGTCCATTTCTTCCAGGTTGTCCAATTTGTTGGCATATAATTTTTCATAGTATTCCCTGATAATTGTTTGTATCTCTGAGGGATTGGTTGTAATAATTCCATTTTCATTCATGATTTTATCTATTTGGGTCATCTCCCTTTTCTTTTTGAGAAGCCTGGCTAGCGGTTTGTCAATTTTGTTTATTTTTTCAAAAAACCAACTCTTGGTTTCGTTGATCTGCTCTACAGTTTTTTTAGATTCTATATTGTTTATTTCTGCTCTGATCTTTATTATTTCTCTTCTTCTGCTGGGTTTAGGCTGCCTTTGCTGTTCTGCTTCTATTTCCTTTAGGTGTGCTGTTAGATTTTGTATTTGGGATTTTTCTTGTTTCTTGAGATAGGCCTGGATTGCAATGTATTTTCCTCTCAGGACTGCCTTCGCTGCGTCCCAAAGCGTTTGGATTGTTGTATTTTCATTTTCGTTTGTTTCCATATATTTTTTGATTTCTTCTCTAATTGCCTGGTTGACCCACTCATTCGTTAGTAGGGTGTTCTTTAACCTCCATGCTTTTGGAGGCTTTCCAGACTTTTTCCTGTGGTTGATTTCAAGCTTCATAGCATTGTGGTCTGAAAGTATGCATGGTATAATTTCAATTCTTGTAAACTTATTGAGGGCTGTTTTGTGACCCAGTATGTGATCTATCTTGGAGAATGTTCCATGTGCACTCGAGAAGAAAGTATATTCTGTTGCTTTGGGATGCAGAGTTCTAAATATATCTGTCAAGTCCATCTGATCCAATGTCTCATTCAGGGCCCTTGTTTCTTTATTGACCGTGTGTCTAGATGATCTATCCATTTCTGTAAGTGGGGTGTTAAAGTCCCCTGCAATTACCACATTCTTATCAATAAGGTTGCTTATGTTTATGAGTAATTGTTTTATATATTTGGGGGCTCCGGTATTCGGCGCATAGACATTTATAATTGTTAGCTCTTCCTGATGGATAGACCCTGTAACTATTATATAATGTCCTTCTTCATCTCTTGTTACAGCCTTTAATTTAAAGTCTAGTTTGTCTGATATAAGTATGGCTACTCCAGCTTTCTTTTGGCTTCCAGTAGCATGATAAATAGTTCTCCATCCCCTCACTCTGAATCTAAAGGTGTCCTCAGGTCTAAAATGAGTCTCTTGTAGACAGCAAATAGATGGGTCTTGTTTTTTTATCCATTCTGATACCCTATGTCTTTTGGTTGGCGCATTTAATCCATTTACATTCAGTGTTATTATAGAAAGATACGGGTTTAGAGTCATTGTGATGTCTGTATGTTTTATGCTTGTAGTGATGTCTCTGGTACTTTGTCTCACAGGGTCCCCCTTAGGATCTCTTGTAGGGCTGGTTTAGTGGTGACAAATTCCTTCAGTTTTTGTTTGTTTGGGAAGACCTTTATCTCTCCTTCTATTCTAAATGACAGACTTGCTGGATAAAGGATTCTCGGCTGCATATTTTTTCTGTCTAGCACATTGAAAATCTCGTGCCAATTCTTTCTGGCCTGCCAAGTTTCAAAAGAGAGATCAGTCACGAGTCTTATAGGTCTCCCTTTATATGTGAGGGCACGTTTACCCCTTGCTGCTTTCAGAATTTTCTCTTTATCCTTGTATTTTGCCAGTTTCACTATGATATGTCGTGCAGAAGATCGATTCAAGTTACGTCTGAAGGGAGTTCTCTGTGCCTCTTGGATTTCAATGCCTTTTTCCTTCCCCAGTTCAGGGAAGTTCTCAGCTATTATTTCTTCAAGTACCCCTTCAGCACCTTTCCCTCTCTCTTCCTCCTCTGGGATACCAATTATGCGTATATTATTTCTTTTTAGTGTATCACTTAGTTCTCTAATTTTCCCCTCATACTCCTGGATTTTTTTATGTCTCTTTTTCTCAGCTTCCTCTTTTTCCATAACTTTATCTTCTAGTTCACCTATTCTCTCCTCTGCCTCTTCCATCCGAGCTGTGGTGGTTTGCATTTTGTTTTGCATTTCCTTTAAAGCGTTTTTCAGCTCCTCGTGACTGTTCCTTAGTCCCTTGATCTCTGTAGCAAGAGATTCTCTGCTGTCCTGTATACTGTTTTCCAGCCCAGCGATTAATTTTATGACTATTATTCTAAATTCACTTTCTGTTATATTATTTAAATCCTTTTTGATCAGCTCATTAGCTGTTGTTATTTCCTGGAGATTCTTCTGAGGGGAATTCTTCCGCTTGGTCATTTTGGATAGTCCCTGGTGTGGTGAGGACCTGCAGGGCACTTCCCCTGTGCTGTGGTGTATAACTGGGGTTGGTGGGCGGGGCCGCAGTCAGTCCTGATGTCTGCCCCCAGCCCACCGCTGGGGCCACAGTCAGACCGGTGTGTGCCTTCTCTTCCCCTCTCCTAGGGGCGGGATTCCCTGTGGGGTGGTGTGGCCCGTCTGGGCTACTTGCACACTGCCAGGCTTGTGGTGCTGGGGATCTGGCGTATTAGCTGGGGTGGGTAGGCAAGGTGCACGGCGGCGTGGGGGCAGGCTTAGCTCGCTTCTCCTTAGGTGATCCACTTCAGGAGGGGCCCTGTGGCAGCCGGAGGGAGTCAGATCCGCTGCCGGAGGTTTGGCTCCGCAGAAGCACAGAGTTGGGTGTTTGCGCGGAGCGAGCAATTTCCCTGGCCGGAATCGGTTCCCTTTGGGATTTTGGCTGGGGGATGGGCGGGGGAGATGGCGCTGGCGAGCGCCTTTGTTCCCCGCCAAACTGAGCTCTGTCCTCCGGGGGCTCCGCAGCTCACCCTCCCTTTGTCCTCCAGCCTTCCCGCTTTCCGAGCAGAGCTGTTAACTTATGACCTCCCAGACGCTAAGTCGCGCTTGCTGTTGGAACACAGTCCGTCAGGCCCCTCCGCTTTTGCAAGCCGGACCCGGGGGCTCTGCTTGGCTGGCGAGCCGCCCCTCCGCCCCGGCTCCCTCCCGCCAGTCCGTGGAGCGCGCACCGCCTCGCCGCCTTTCCTACCCTCTTCCGTGGGCCTCTCGTCTGCACTTGGGTCCGGTGACTCCGTTCTGCTAATCCTCTGGCGGTTTTCTGGGTTATTTAGGCAGGTGTAGGTGGAATCTAAGTGATCAGCAGGACGCGCGTACGCCGCCATCTTCCTGTCTCTCCTCATCTGCCCATTTTTAAATAGATTGTTTTGGTTTTTTGTTATGAGGATGTAAGCATTTTTTGTATATTTTAGATATTAATCCTTTCTCACATATATGATTGCAAATATTTTCTCCCACTCAGTAGGTTGCCCTTTCATTTTATTGATAATTTTCTTTGCTGTGCAGGAAGCCCAATTCTACGGCAGTATCTCCCACCAGCATCTCTGGCCTACAGTGAATGGTTAATATAAAGATTTTTATGGATGCTGGTACTCCCTTCACTAATGTATTTTTGGACCATCTTGGGTTGTATGGTAGGGGTTGGCTAAGCAAGCTGCACGTAATGAATTAAATTCAACATTCCCATTTTATTAAATCATCACACTCTTTTCTCTAAAGTATTCTAGGAAAATTCCAGCATCTCAATCTAGGCCATCTTTCTTCTTCTTTTCTTCTTCTTCTTCTTCTTCTTCTTCTTCTTCTTCTTCTTCTTCTTCTTTTGAGAGAGAGAAGAGTGAGTGGGGGAGAGAGAGAGAGAGAGAAAGAGAGAGAGAGAATCTTAAGCAGGCTCCATACTCAGCACAGAGCCTGATATGGGGCTAAATCCCACGACCCTGGGTTCATGACCTGCACCAAAATCAAGAGTCAGATGCCTAACCAACTGAGCCACTCATGTGCCCTAGGTCATCTTTGAATCAGGCTGTACAAGCAAATTCTTAGAGCCATTTGGTACTCTAACAGCCATTTCAGGAGCAAAGCGGAAGACAGATCTGAAACTATTGCAACAGATCCAATAGAATTCAAAATGTGAGAGATAGTGAGGCTGTATGGAACTCTGGCAAGGCCTATTGGACCAAAAAAATGTGCATTTGAATAGCAGTCCTAGATTGGTACTGGACATATTGAATCTAGAATTCTTGGTAAGTGCACTCCTATTGATAAATTTGGCCCTATCTAATTTTACAATTTGTCCTTTTTTGGTCAATGTCCTTATTCCAAGGGTCTTGTGATTATTAATTCCAAGATCCATGCCAAGGTCCTGTGATCATGAATTGGTAGAATCCTACAATTCATTTGGGATATATTCCTTTATCTATTCCTGGAATAGGTTTTGTAATTCACTCTTTTTGGCATATAGGAATTTCTTTTTCTTTTAACAAAATGTTTTACTTGGAAATAATTTCAAACTTACAGAAAAGTTACAAGAATAAAAATAGTATAAAAATTATTTGTGTATCTGTTATGGGTTGAATTGCGTTCTCCCCAAATGGATATGTGGAAGTCCTAACTCCTAGTACCTTAGAATTTAATCTTATTTGGAAACAGGATCTTTACATAGGTAATCAAATTTTATTATTATTATTATTATTATTATTATTATTTTAAGTTTATTCATTTATTTGAGAGAGACAGAGACAGCACAAGTGGGGAAGAGGCAGAGAGAGAAAGGGAGAGAGAATCCCAAATGGTCTCCATGCTGCCAGCGCAGAGCCCAACCCAGGGCTCATACTCATGAAACCATGAGATCATAACCTGAGCTGAAGAGTTGGATGCTCAAGAGTTGGATGCTCAACTGACTGACCCACCCAGGTGCCCCAGAGGTAATTAGGTTTTAAAGTTAAGGTCAGTACTTTAGCTTAGGCCCTCATCCAGTATGCAAAAGGGGAAGGACATGGAGACATATGTGCACATGGGGAGAATGCTATGTGAACATAAGGGCAGAAGTCATGGGACTGTATATACAAGCCAAGGAATGCCAAAGATTGTGAGCAACCCTCCAGAAGCCAGGAGATAAGCCTGGAATAGATTCCCCCCTCACAGTCTTTAGAAGGAACCAACCCTATTGACACCTTGATCTCAGATTTCCAGCCTCCAGAACTGCGAGACAACATTTCTGTTGTGTAAGTCAATAGTAGTACTAATACTACAGAGTTTGTAGTACTTTGTTTATGGCAGCTCTAGCAAACTAATATGTACCCGTTACCCAGTTTCACTTATTGTTTACATTTTACTCCATTTGCTATAACATGTACATGAATTTTCTTTTTCCCTCTCTATATGTATATATATATATATATATATATATATATATATATATATATATATATATATATAGTATGCATTTTTACTGAACAATTTGAGAACAAACTGTATGTCATGGTCTTTTACTCCTAAATATTTCAGTATGTGTTTTCTAAGAATATGGCTATTCTCTCACATTAGCCACTGTACAGTTATCAACTTCAGTAAATTTTAGCTTAACAAAATTATTTTTTTTAAATTTTGTACACGTTTATTTATTTTTGAGAGAGAGAGAGAGAGAGAGAGAGACAGAGAGAGAGAGAGAGAGAGCGAGCAGGGGATGGGCAGAGAAAGAGGGAGACAAAGAATCTGAAGCAGTCTCCAGGCTCTGAGCTGTCAGCACAGAACCTGACGTGGCACTCAAACTCATGAATTGTGAGATCATGACCTGAGCCGAAGTCCGATACTTAACCAACTGAGCCACTCAGGCACCCATAAGCTTAATAAAATTGTTTTATCCAAGCTACCAACTCTATGACAATTTTTAATATGTTATTTTGTAGCATTTCTCCCCCCTAGTGAGGAATCCAGTCTTGGATCAGGTATTGCATTTACTTATCATTTAGTGTTCTTCATCTAGAATATTTCCACAGTCTTTCTTTGTCTTTTATGGTATTGACATTTTTGAACAATATAACTCCCCTGCATTTTTGTTTTCTTTTTAAAAAATATTTATTTATTTTGAGAGAGAGAGGGAGAGAGAGCAAGAGAAAGAGCACCCTCCATTTTCTTTAAATAGAAAGATCCTCATTCTGGGCTCATCTGATCCTTCCTTAGATTCATGTATGCATTCCCAGGTGGAATGAATACTACATATGTGATATATCCTTCTCAATGTATCACATCTGGAAGTGTACAATGTCCATCTGTCCCTCATTGGTGATGTTTATTTTGATCACTTATTCAAGGTGTTATCTGATTTCTCCAGTTATTATTCCCCCCCCCGCCCTTGCAACAATGAGCAAACTGTAGAAAGATACTTCAAGGCCATACCTTTCTGAAATTTAACTCTTTTTATATGCCTGGAGACAATGAGGGATAATGGGGTAACTCTTGCAGAATAGGCACCCCGTCTGTAGTCATTATAGCCTAGCAGCAAAGAGATAACAAACTCCTTGGAGGCCATCACAGGCCATCTGACTTCAACCCATGCCTTAATTTGAAAGTTCAAGACACCAGACTTCTCTTTTTCAAAGTTGCCAACCCACTTATTATCGCCACAGTAATCCAGTGATTTTCTGAGTCTTTTCTCCTCACTGTACTCCATCCCATAATTTGCATGTCATAATTTGAGTAAGCCTGATGCCAGAGCATGCTATTGTTTTCTAGTGTTCCATTTCCCTGTGTGTATTTAATGAAGGGGCCATTTACAGCAGTGTGCACAGAGTTAAGAGAACCAACAGGGTATGTTGAGTGACCAGGAACTAGTGACAGCAGGATTACAACCTTTCTACCTGAAGGATGAATGCTGAAGTCATGGAGAAGGGGCATTGTAGCAGAAGCTGATGCTATAGAGGGACATAGCCACTGCCAAACCTCTTGTGCTGATACAGAAAGAGAGAGTGGACAAGAAATACTTTACTTCTCTTTCCTTCTGCCCTCCAAGATCCCATGGTACTTCCCATTGGATGAACCTAACCAGAAGCTAGAGGGAACTCAGCTAACAATCTCTAGGGTTCAGCCATTTGGAGAATAGAGGGCAAAAAAGAGCAGAGAATGAGGAATAAACAGCACTCAACCCTTCACTACGTACTGTGAGGAATTGACTATTGTCCTTTGCTGTGCTCTTGCTGCATGCAAATCCATTCTAAAAATACTTCCGGGGCGCCTGGGTGGCTCAGTTGAATGGGCGTCCAACTTCGGCTCAGGTCATGATCTCACAGTTTGTGAGTTCCAGCCCCACGTTGTCAGGCTCTGCGCTGACAGCTCAGAGCCTGGGGCCTGCTTCAGATTCTGTCTCTGTCTCTCTCTGCCCCTCCCCCGCTCTCACTATGTATCTCTCTCTCTCTCAAAAATAAAATAAAAACATAAAAAATCAATCAATCAATAAAATAAAAATGCTTCTAACACATCATTGCAGTTTTTCTTTGTTATACCAGTTCTTGAAGAGAAAACAGCAAAATCCTCTTAACTCTTTCCTACTCTTTGTGCTATTATTGTGGTATATATTACCTCTGCATGTGTTATAAATGGTATAATATACTGTTAATTATTTTGTTAATTAATTATAGACCATATGATACTGTTCCACAGGTCATTCAGTTTGAATAATCTCTCTTTAAATCTTTGACCTTTAAAGCATTTCCAGTGCTCATTTTGCCTTCTTACAAATATGAATTTCTGTATGGTATTATTTTCCTGCAGCCTAAAGAATTTTCTTTCATATTTCTTGTAGTATAGATTTGTGGGCAACAAATTATTTAAATTTTCATTTATGTGAACAGGTCTCTATTTTGCTTTCTTACTTATTTATTAAAATAGTTTTGTTTTGTTTTTTGTTTTTTGTTTTCGAGAGATAGAGATCAATGTGAGCAGTAGAGGGAGATCTTAAGCAGATCTTAGAGAGAATCTTAAACAGGCCTCATGCCCAGCATGGAGCCCGACCGCAGGCTCTATCTCACGACCCTGAGATCATGACCTGAGCCGAAATCAAGAGTCAGATACTTACATAACTGAGCCACCCAGGAGTTCCTGCATTCATTTTTGAAGGATATTTTCACTTAATATATAGAATTTTAGGTTGATAGTTTTAATTTTGTTTTGGCACTTTAAAGATGCCCTTACTTTTTTCTGCCCTCTACTAATGAGAAGTCAGCTTCATTTTTTTTTATTGCTTTTCATTTGCATTTACTATCTCTTTTTTTCCATTTACTTTTTTTTTTAAAAAAATGCTTATTTATTTTAAGAGAGAGAGAGAGAGAGAGAGAGAGAGAGAGAGAGAGAATGAGTGGGGGAGAAGCAGAAAGCAAGAGGGAGAGAGAATCCTAAGCAGGCAGGGCTTGATCCCACAACCGCAAGATCTGACCTGAGCTGATATCAAAAGTTGGATGCTTAACCAACTGAGCCACCCAACTGCCCCTTTCTGTTTACTTTTTGAATTCTTCAAAAAGAGTTTTGATATAAACTATCCATAACACAGGATTTACCATTTTAATGACTTTTAAGCATACGGTTCTTTAGTGTTAAGTATATTCACATTGTGTGTTACCAACCTCCAAAACTTTAATCTTGTAAAATTATGCCCATTGAACAACTCTCCTTCTCCTATCCCCCTAGCCTCTGACAACCAATATTCTACTCTAGATAACTTACATACGTGGAATCATACAGTATTTATTTTTTCATGACTGGATTATTTCATGGTTCATCCACGTTGTAGCATGTATCATAACTTCCTTCCTTTATAAGACTAAATAATATTCCATTGTATATATATACCATATTTACTTTATCCGTTTATCTGTTAATGGATACTTGGGTTGTTTCCACCTTTTGGTTATTGTGAATAATGGCACTATAGAACACAGATAGCTCTTCAAGTCCCTACATCTGCTTGCTTTTAACATTTTTATCTTTAACTTTGGTTTTCAGCAATTTGACTATGGTGTACTTAGGTGTGATTTTCTTTGCAGTTTGTATTTCTTTCTAGGTGTAATTTTTTTTTTTTTTTTTCTGGTTGGGGTTCATTGATTTTTCCTGTGTGTGGGTTTCTTTTTTGATCAAATTTGGAATTGTGATAAAAAAATCCCTCAAATATTATTCTTGCTTTATTTCTGTCTCCTTTCCTTCTGGAATTCTAACTACACTTAATGTTAGTGTAAATAATATGTAAAATATGATATTTTCCACAGGTCATTGAGGCTTTGTTCTTTGTTTCTATCCTAACATTTTATGCTTTGTGTTTCAATTTATTTCTTTTGAGTTATCTTAAAATTCACTAATCCTTTCTTCTGTTGTGTCCAATCTTTAGTTAATCCCATCCAATGAATATTTGATTCCAGATATTGTTTTTTCAGTTTTGGTGTTTCCATTTGTTTCTTTTTTCATATGTATAGATTTTTAGAACTCTCCTAAAATTCCTTATCTCTTTACGCTTTATATTCGACCTTTCCCTTGGATTCTTTTACTTAGTATTATAGTTATTTTTAAGTCCTCATTACTGCTAATTTCAACATCTGAGGTATCTGTGTGTCTGTTTCTATTGACTGACATTCCTTTTACTCTCGATCACTTTTTTTTCCTTTGAATTTCTAGTAATTTTTGACTGTATACTAGACAGTTGATGACTCATTTTGGAGGCTTTGGATTCTTATCTTTTTTAAAAAAATTTTTAATGTTTATTTTTGAGAGAGAGAGAGAGAGAGAGAGACAGAGAGAGACAGAGGGAGGCAGAAAGAGATGGGGGACAAAGAATCTGAAGCAAGCTCTGAGCTGACAGCAGAGGGCCCAATGTGGGGCTTGAACTCATGAACCATGAATTCATGACCTGAGCCAAAGTTGGGTGCTTAACCAGTTGAGCCACCCAGAGGCCCTTGGATTATTGTATTTTCTTTAAAACAGTGTTGAACTTTATTTTTGCAGGTAGCTAAATTAATGTGGACCATCTTTAACTTATTAAGGCTTAGTTTGAGGCTTTTAGGTGTTGGTTATTTCAATTTTGTCTTCAATTCTAGGTAACGGTCTTCTAAGAAATGGGCATTCCGGTGTCAAAACTGAATAGCAAAGATATTGACCAATGTCTCTCCTTTCAGGCTGGGTCAGTGTCTTCCTGGCCCCGTGAAATCCCTGATATTTCTTTTCAGTTTTCAATCCCTTAACAGCTTTTCTCTGCTAGACTTCTCAGAGCCTCATCCTTTACATACATAGCTTAGGATTTATAAAAACCTCCAGGGGAACTCTAGGCAGATTTTGGAGATTCTTTCTCTGTAGCCCCTTCCTTTCTAATAACCTGCCCCTCAAATTTCACATACCTTAGCAACTCTGAATTCCAACCTCAGTTTCTTTGCCTAGAGACAGTTCTCTGCCTGGCCTTCCTTTTCCTATACTGTTTTTGAAAATGCCTCCAGAGAGAAAGCCCAGGTGGATTTGAATCTCACCTGCTGTGCCTCCTTTTTTTTTTTTTCAGGATTGTAGCCCTAAGCTGAATATTGCCCAGTGCTTGAACACAGTTGTTTTATATGTTTTCTAGTTTGTTAGTTGTTTATAGAAGTGCAATTTGAACCAACCCTTCAAGACCAGAACCAGAACTCACTCCAGAAAATTACTGTGACTATTTTGTCATTATAACTTTTTTTTTCAGTTTGAAATAAATCCCACCTATTATATCAGGTCTTCCTCAGGGATAGTTTCTGTTTTATTTCTTTATTTTTTTAATGTGCCACACTTTCTTGTTTCTCTGTATTCCTTGTGATTTTTAATTGAAAATTGAACATTTAAATCTTATAATATGGCAATTCTGGACATCAGATTCCCCCCTTCCCCAGGGTTTGCTGTTTTGCTTTGTTTCTTTAAAAAATTTTGTAAGGTGTCTCTGTGTCAGGGATCACCCTGAGGTGTAACTTAAGGCCTTCTCAGGTCTTTTCTGAGCCTGCATCTTGGGCATGTATGGTGACCTTCTAACTTTCCCTGTATGTATAATTAATCTTGAAATGTTTGGCTTCCTAAAAGGAGCAAAAGGGAAACATGAAGAAAATAAAATACCTATTGTTTCTTTAAACCTCCTGGAAGCTGCTTCAGTTGGAGGAGCATAAAACAATGGCAGTGGGAGATACAACAGTGGCTGCCTACCTCTGTGTCTACCTCTTCATGATCAGATGCAGCAATTGGTGGTCAGAACACAGATCCCTGGTGTTTGGGGGACCAAGTCCTTTTGCCCCTCTGGCTTTTGCGGGCCAGTCTAGGAACGTTGGTATAGCTGCCTACCATGGGGCTGGGAGTGGGAAGATGTGTAGCTACTACCCTACTAGAGTGAAATTTATGAAAATGAATCACAATTTACCAGGCAGTTTGTCCCCAGGAAGCTGCAAGTCTTTAAATAGACTGTAGAATTTTATCATGGTTACACAAGACAGTTTTTGCCAATGCAAAGTTGTCCAACTGGAGAGCAAATTTCTGGAACTTCGTACATTGCTATCTTCCCTGACAGCCCAGGCTTAGTTAGTCTTACTTTCTGGAACAGTTCATTTTAAAATTCTCGGTGTCAAAATTCCACTTTAACTGACTGCAAAACTGACTGCAAATTGCTGTGTGGAATTTAGAATTATTGAGTGATAGCTGGAAATTAATTTTTAATAACATTTTACAGACTTCTTCAAATTATATTCCAGGTTATATAAGGGCACACTTGGAACCTTGGCTGAAAGAAAGCACATTTGTTTGTATACACAAGATGTAGAGCATAACAAAGCAACAGAGGTTGGGATCCTGGAGAGTTGTAGCTTAGAGACCATCATAAAACCATTTATTTGCCACTATAACAGTTAAGAAGGTAGCATAAATTTAGACAAAAATTCTTATATTGTTGTATGGTAGCTTCTACTGTGGGACAGAGTGCTCAGGTAGAGTCCCAATTATAAGGAGAGAATACTTACCCAAAGTTTATATTCCCCTTGTATTAGGCATTCTCTTAAGGCTTTGTCCTACCTCTAAATCTGCTTTCCTGGACTCCTTACATCATTTATACACTACCATGCAATTTGTTACTTTCATAAGGGCTTGATTTATTTCTCCAATGAGATGGCAAGCTTTTTGAGGTCATGCATCTAAATCTTTTTTATGTTACACACTATTGGGAACAGTTTTAGTCAACTAATATTTGATACTTAATTTTACAGAGTATAAGAAATCTAAAACCTTTTAATTTATGATTTGTCAGGATGCAAATATTTTTATTTTAGAAACTACATTAATAGGAGCTCTGATGGAAGTGAAAACAGAAATTCTTCTTGATACAAGAGTATGAATGTCCTAACTATGGTAAACTTCTCCCATAATTTTTGTTTCTGCTGGATCCTATTTGGCATATTAATAATTCATTGATGCATGTATAGTTTGGTAACTTAATGTATTAAATTTGGTTCTAAGGCATTAAACAACATAAAGCAAACCACTGAAAATTGGAAAGGGGTGCTATTATTCAATTTTAGCTATAGAACACTTTGGCATCATTTGAAAATCACTACCATAAATCATCTAAATATCTCATAAATTTACCAGGTCAGCATTCAGTCTTTATTCCCTAGATGGTATCCTTTGAAAAAACCCATTGTTTTTATTCATTAGAATGATGCAACACTTAATGTTCTGAAAATAATACATAATCAGTTTAGGAAATTAGAAAAGTGCAGAAAAGCATAAGGAAGAAAATATAAATCACTCATTATTCCATCACTAAGAAATAACTATTATTACCATGATTGAATATCTATGTGTTTTTTTTAAATATAGATTTGTGTCTCTCTTTTTTTGATGTTTATTTATTTATTTTTGAGAGAGAGAGAGAGAAAGAGAGAGAGAGAGAGCACGCATGAGCAGGGCAGGGGCAGAGAGAGAGGGAGAGAGAATTCCAAGCAGGCTCTGTCTGCACTGTCAGTGTGCAGTCTGATGCAAGACTTGATCCCACTTACCAGGAGATCATGACCTGAGCCAAGATCAAGAGTCAGATACTCAACCAACTGAACCACCCAGGGGCTCCTATGCAGTTGTTTTTTTAAAAATCTTTTTCCCCCCACTTATATTCTATACTTTTAAAGAAAAAGAGAAACAATCCAACAGGAAAAAAGTGGACAAGAGATTAGAACAGACAATTCATAAAGGATTATGCCTAAATGACCAATAAATCCATTAGAAATAAGGAAGATACATACAAATTAAAATCATACGACATCGCTACATAACCATACGATTATTAAAATTAAGAAAGGCTGATAATAATAACCAATATTATTAAGGATGTGGATATTATGACACTCTGCTGGTGAGAGTGTCAATTGGTTGCAGGTAATTTGGGAAACTGACATATCTACTAAAACTGAAGATCCATCTATCATTTCATCTAGCAGTTTCACTCCTAAATATTTACTCAATAGTATGTGTGCTCCTGTGCAATAAAGACATACAGAAGAATGTTCGTAGTAGCATTACACATAATGGCTCCAAATATCCTTCAAGAGCAGAATGAATAAAAAAATTGTGGTATATTCATGCAACCAATTAGAAAAGCTTTCCCCATTTCAATATATAACAAGGAACAATGACTTCAATGTGCAACAAGAAGGAGTGGAAGAGGCCAAATGTAAAAGTGCACATGCCATATCATTCCATTTATGTAAAGCTTGCAAGTAGATAAAACTAAACTATAGCATGTTACCGATATATACACAAGTGGTAAAACCATAAGGAAAAGGTAAGGAAATAATCACAATTACATCAGGAATGTGGGTGATTTGGGAAGAAGGGACATGGCAGGAGCGCACTTCTGGAATGCTTGAATCCTATTTTTGGAACTGGCTGGTTACAAGATATTCATTTTGTGATAAATCAGCTGTACTTGTTTCTTTTCTTTTTTTAAAGTTTATTTATTTTGAGAGAGAGAGAGCACACACATGTGCATAAATGGGAGAGGGACAGATAGAGAGGGAGAGAGAATCCCAAGCAGGCTCCATGTTGCCAGTGCAGAGCCTGACATGGGGCTCCATCCCACAACCTATGAGATCATGACCTGAGCCAAGATCAAGAGTTGGGTGCTTAACTGACTGAGCCACCCAGGCGCCCCCAGCTCTACCTGTTTCTTTTGCACACTATTATTAATATATGTTATACTGAACAACAAAAATGTTTGAAAGGAAACAAAAGTATTCTAGGAGACACTGCTTTTAAATTTACTTTTTACAAACAATATCTTTTTTTTAATTAAAATTTTTTTAATGTTTATTTTTAACAGAGAATGAGACAGAGCATGAGCAGAGGAGGGGCAGAGAGAGAGGGAGACACAGATTCCAAAGCAGGTTCCAGGCTCTGAGCTGTCAGCACAGAACCCGACATGGGGCTCGAACTCACAGACCATGAGATCATTTCCTGAGCCGGTCGGAAGTTCAACCGACTGAGCCACCCAGGTGCTCCTGAAAACAATATCTTATAAACATTTCTAGTTTTTATGGCAGCAAGTATTCCCTTAACTTGCTTATTTAACAAGTTCCTTAACATTGGACATTTAGTTGTTTCTAATTTTTTTCAATATATACAATAGTTTGCTAAACATCTTTGTAAGTATACCTTTTCAGTCACTCATGATAGTTTCTTTGAGCTAAATTCTTTTTTCTTTTTAATGTTTATTGTATTTGAGAGAGAGCGAGAGCGAGAGCATGAACAGGGGAGGAGCAGAGAGAGAGAGTGAGACACAGAATCCAAAGCAGGCTTCAGGGTCTGAGCTGTCAGCACAGAGCCTGATGCCAAGCTGGAACTCATGAACTGCAAGATGGTGCCTGAGCCAAAGTCAGACACTTAACTGACTAAGCCACCCAGGCACACCTCTTTGGGTAAATTCTTGACAGTGGAATTATTTAAATAAAGTGCATGCATTTTTTTAAGATTAAATGTTGCCAAATTATTTTGTAAAAAAGTTATGACAAACCAGATTCCAACCAGCATCATAGGAGAATACTAATTCTCTGCATCCTTCACATTAGGCATTGTCATTTTGTTAATTTTTTCCAATTTGATCAATGTCCTTATTTTTTTTTTTAATTTTTTTTAACGTTTATTTATTTTTGAGACAGAGAGAGACAGAGCATGAAGGGGGGAGGGGCAGAGAGAGAAGGAGACACAGAATCGGAAGTAGGCTCCAGGCTCTGAGCCATCAGCCCAGAGCCTGACGCCGGGCTCGAACTCACGGACCGCAAGATCCTGACCTGAGCTGAAGTCGGACGCTTGACCAACCGCGCCACCCAGGCGCCCCTCAATGTCCTTATTTTTGCTTGAATTTACATTTCTTGGATAATTATCAAGGCTGAACACTTTAATATATGTTTATTAGGGGCACCTGGGTGGATCAGTCGAAGTGTTCGACTTTGGCTCAGGTCATGAGCTCACAGTTTTTGGGTTGGAGCCCCGCATCAGAATCTGTGCTGACAGCTCAGGACCTGAAGCCTGCTTTAGATTCTGTGTCTCCCTCTCTCTGTGTTCCTTGCCCATTTGTGCTCTGTCTCTCTCTCTCAAAAATAAATAAACATTAAAAATTTTTTTAATATATGCTTACTGACCATTGTAGGTCTTCTATGAAGTACTTTTCTTCATTGCTTATTAAAGACATTATTTTTTTCCTTATAAATTTAAAAAAGATTATTGTAAAGTAAAAATATTAATCCTTTGCTGTCATATATATACTTTTCCCAGTGTGCCTTTTAACTTTGTTCATGATGTTTTTTAAAAAGAGTATTTTTATTGTAAAATAGAACATGGATATAGAAGACCGCATAAAACAAATGTATCGCTTAGTGAATTATTCTAAGGCAAATATGGGATGAAGAAATAGAACTTTTGTCTCCCCAGAGACCCCTTCATTGTTCATCCATATCTCCCTCCCCTCACAAGTAACCACTATCCTGACTTCTAACATCACTCCCTGCATATCTGCTGTAGACTGAATGTTTGTGTACAAAATTCATATATTAAAACCTAATCCCCAATGTGATGATACTTGGTTGTGGGGCCTTTGCAAGATGGTTAGGTCATGAGAACAGAGCCCTTGTGAGTAGGATTAGTGCCCTTAAAAAAAGATCACAGAGAGCTCTCTCATTTCCCCCACTATGTGAGGACATGGTAAGAAGACAGCTGTCTGTAACCAGGAGGTAGGTCCTCACCAGACACCGAATCTGTTCGCACCTTGGTCTTGGACTTCCCAGCCTCTGGAACTATGAGAAATAAATTTCTGTTGTTTATCAGCTACCCAGTCTATAGTATTTTATTTAAAAAACTTTTTAATGTTATTTGTGAAAGACAGAGACAGAGTGTGAGTGGGGGAGGAGCAGAGAGAGAGGGAGACACAGAATGTGAAGCAGGCTCCAGGCTCTGAAGTGTCAGCATAGAGCCCAATGTGGGGCTCAAACTCATGAACAGCATTTTAAAAATCAGTTGTTCTATTACTTTTCAGGTTTTTTGAGATAAAATTGACAAAATTGTAAGATATTAAAAGTGTACACCATGATGATTACATCATGTGTACATCATGATACATATACATTTAACCCTTGAACAACATGGAAGTTAGGGGTGCCAACACCCTACACAGTTGAAAATCCATGTATAAATTTTGGCTCCCCCACCAAACTTCACTACTAGCCTACTGTTGAGTGGAAGCCTTACTAATAACATAAACAATTGATTAACACATATTTTGTATGTTATATGTATTATATACTGTATTCTTAAAATAAGCTAAAAATGTTATTAAGAAATCATGAGGAAGAGAATAGATATACAGTACTGTAGAGTATTTTTTGAAAAGAATGTGCATACAAGTGAACCCTCACAGTTCAAACCCGTGCTGTTCAAGTGCCAACTGTACATTTTAAATATTTTTTTTAAATATTTATTTATTTTTGGAAGATACAGTGACAGAGTGGGGGAGGGGCAGAGAGAAAGGGAGACACAGAATCTGAAGCAGGCTCCAGGCTCTGAGCTGTCAGCACAGAGCCCGATGTGGGACTTGAACCCACAAAGTGTAGGATCATGACCTGGGCCAAAGTCAGACACTCAACCAACTGAGCCACCCAGGTGCCCCTCAACATTACACATTGTACATTTTAAAGGAATTCTCATAACTAGTTAATACATTCATCACTCTTCTCTCATCTTATTTGGAACTCTGGGCTTCCTGGATCTGGATTTCAGTTTCTTCCCCTGTGTCAGAGAAGCTTTCAGCCATTATATCTTTGAATAAACTTTTTGCCCCTTTCTTTCTCCCCTTTTACTGAGGACCCTATAATGCAAAGTTGGTCTACTTGATGGTTTCCTATGAGTTCCTTAAACTACTTTTTTTCATTTTTTTTAACTTAAAAAAAAATGGGATATAGTTGACATACAATGTTACACTAGTTTCAGGTATACAACATATTGATCCAACATCACTGTACATTATGTGTGCTCACCACAAGTGTAGCTACCATTTGTCACTATACAATGCTATTTACAATACCATTGACTATATTCCTTATGTTGTGCCTTTTATTCCTGTAACTTATTCATTCCATAACTGGACGCCTGTGTCCTGTGTCTCCTACTCCCCTTCACCCATTTTGCCCTATCTTTTTCATTCTTTCTTTTTCTTTTTGTTCTTCTGGTTGGATGAGTTCCACTGCTCTATTTTCTAATTTGATGATCCTTTCTTTCATTTCATCTAGTTTGCTGTTGAGCTCCTCTGTAGAATTTTTCAGTTCAGTTATTGTATTCTTCAGCCCTGTGATTTCTGTTTGATACTTTCTTATGTTTTCTGTTTTTTGAACTTCTCTTTCTTCATGCATTGTTCTCTTGTCCTTGGTGAGCATCTTTGTAATCAATACTTTGAACTCTTTGTCAGATAAACCACTTACTTCTGTTTCATTAAAGTTTTTTTTTTTTTTTCCTGAGGTTTTCTCCTGTTCTTTCATTTGGAACATATTCCTCTGTTTCTTCATTTTCCTTGACTCTGTGTATTGGTCTCTATGCATTAGATAAAACAGCCCCTTCTCCCAGGCTTGAGCGAGCAGTCTTGCATAGGAGATGAACCTTAAACCTGGCTCTTGGGTATCTCTTAAACTTTTGTGATTGTCGAAACCACCTTCTTCATTTTTAGTGACTCCCAGTAGGTGAGGGTGAGCCTAGAACTGTCAGTGTCCCAAAGGGAAGGATCTTGGTCAGCACCTACATGTAGGCTAACTTGAAGCCAGGCCCTCAGGCAGCAGCTCTTAAAGAATGCAAATAGACCTTTTTCAGGGAAAGATTGGGAGATGAGCATTTCTCTCTCCTCCTTCTGCTATAAGCTCTGTGGGCATAGCCAGTTAAGAAATGTTTCTTTGTTGGCTACAGTTCCATTGAACCTCTAAACACAGGTCCTGCTAGTCACCAAAGCCAGGCTATCAAGGCATGTGTCCTCTGGATGCAGCTACAAAACCTGGGGTATCAGATGTATGCACAAACTCCTTTCACAGAGACCCTGGTAACTTGGAAGGGACAGAGGGAGAATATGAAAACTGCTCCTGCTGGCCTCCCCAGTCTATGGAAAGGATTGAAGTCACCCCCTAGATATGTATTAAATTAGAAGCCTGACTCTCAGGCTGTAGCTTTTAAGATAAGCAAATAGACCTCTTTCAGGGAAAGACTGGGAGTTGGGTATTTCTGACTGATGTCTTGGCACTCAGCCTTTGGATGATAGCTGGTTAACAACATTTTCTCTGTTATAGTCCTATGGGACCTAGGAGCATAAGCCCTGCTGGCCACCAAGACCAAGCAATCAAGGGGTAGATCCTCTGGGCAGCAGAGGGCAGGACACCAGAAGCCAGGGCACCAGATATATGCACAAGCTCTTTTCAGGGAGGTACCTGGAGCCTGGAGTGGGGCAGAGAAAGAATGCAGAGATGGCACCCATCAGTCTCCCTGGTCTCTGGAGAGGACTGCAGTTGGTCCCTACTTTTGTGTTAAATTAAAAGCCTGGCTCTCAGGCTGCAGCTTTTAAGATATGCAAATAGGCCTCTTTCAGGAAAAGACTAGGTGTTACCGTGTGCTGCCTCTGCTCTGAGGCCTGATAGGATAGCCGAGGTGAATAGTCTTGTGCAATTCATGGATGCTAGCCCCACTGGCTTCCAGAGTGAGGTGTTTTGGGGATCCATCTCTTAGGTATAAGTCTTAAAAGTCAGGGCATTAGGTGTTAGGTCCAGAAGCTGGGATTTGTGAGTTTCCTCTTGACTTTATGTCATTGTAGAGGGGATGGGGTTTATGGCAAGATCATATCTCAGTCTCTTCTGCCTGTTTTGATGTGGGTATTTTCTCATTTATCCAATGTGTAGGAGTCAATTTTCAGGTTTCTTTCAGAAGGAAAAGCTTCTAGCTTAGATTTAATTTAATCTAGTTGTAGATTTAATGTGTCTGTGGGAGGAGTTGAATTTAGGAGCTTACTATGTTGCCATCCTGAACTGGAACCTTCTTGTATAATATTTTGTGTTGTAACAGATTCCCTTTTACCTGGTGTGACAAGATGTTCCAGGTTTATCTTCTACATCTTCTGTTGAGATCTGTTATTAGCCATCACTTCAATAACACCATTTTTAAAAATTAATTTGTTTTGTTTCATTTTGTGACTTAATGGGAAATGGTATTTTAGGTCACTATCTGGGTTTGGTGGATGCCCATTGCTACTTGGATGGTTATTGTTTATAAGCCTTTTGAGTGGGCAGATCTAGGAATTACATCTCTATCTATCTATCTATCTATCTATCATCTATCTAGCTACTTATCTTATACTTGAAATTTAGTATTTACAAAATTAGAATTTTAAATTCCTTCTACATTACTGTACTTTTTTCCTTCCATACTGAGTATTCTGATTCTGAAGGACACAGGGAATGATGGAATTAGAATATCTGATACTGCACTTTTGTTTTATCTACAGCAATCTGAGAATAACAGTGCTAATAGTCCTGTCACGAAAATGACTACTGAAAGTATATTTAAAATTTTTTGCTTGTGCTCTCCCCAGTCTTCCCCATTTTTAATGGTTGTATATTATTCATCTTGTTAGCATATATAGCTATTAAACACTATAACCTTTGTCTTTATCCTGACTTAGATTTAGTTTTATTTTATTATTTTTTTTGTTTTTAGATTTTCTTAATGTTTGTTTATTTTTGAGAGAAAGAGAGAGAGAGAGAGCGAGTAGGGGAGGGGCAGAGAGAAAGAGGGAGACACAGAATCTGAAGCAGGCTCCAGGCTCCGAGCTGTCAACACAGAGCCCGTGCGGAGCTCGAACTCACAAACTGTGAGATCATGACCTGAGCCATAGTCGGATGCTTAACTGACTGAGCCACCCAGATGCCCCAGACTTAGTTTTAAAGTAACCATATATTTAATGCTCATGACCAATATTTATGTCAATGTCTCTAATAATTTTGATTGTCTGAAACTTCTTTTCTAGAAGATATTTCTGAGAGAGTTCATGAGAAAATTATTTCTGAGTCCTGTTTTGATAATAGTCTTTTTAGCTTTTTGTACATAAAAGTTAGTTTTCTGGATATAAAGTCTTTGGCTTACATTTTCTTTCTTTTTTTGTTTCTTTCTCTCTTTGTTTCTTTCTTTCTTTCTTTCATCTTAAATTTACTTCCAGCATAAAATGTTGCTTTCAAAAAGTTTGATGATCATCTAATTTTCTTGCCCTTATAAGTCAGATGCTCAATTGCCTATATTTCCAAAGAGTTTCAAAATTTTTGGATGATGAAATAACAGGTAAAAGTATGTTTTGTGGGTGTATCTTTCTGGAGTATTTTCATTGATCACAGGGATGTTACTCTGCTCCTTATTTTCATTTGGGATTTTTTTCTTGGGCTTTAACCCTGATCATTGTCAACTGCTCATTTTTGGATGAAATTAGTTTTTTTGAATTTTCTGAAGGAAGAGCGGTTCAGTCATGCTTTTCTGACTTCACAGGTCTCCTCTTCCGTTGTTTTTGTGTAAGTTGAAAAATATGGCAACTTGTTTTCAGAAATGTCCTGGCTCAGTTCTCCCTCCCATTTTATTTGTGCCTCATTTTTCCTTTGCCTCTGTTGGCAGAGGGAGGGAAAATTTAAAAACAAAACAAAAAAAAAACAATAAAATAAAACTAAATCTAAGTCAGGATAAAGACAAAGGTTATAGTGTTTAATAGCTATCCTGCTCAATTTTGATCCCATTTCTAATAATTTCTCATTTGTGTGAAGTTCAGTTCTGGAAAGGAATGCTAGCTCGTCAGTTTTGAGAATGTAGGGGCTCTAGATGGTTGGAGCCCTTTCAGGCCTAAACATGGGTTTTTGCTGTCACTTCCTATTGGATTACAATTTCAGCTTTTGCTCTTAAGGTGATCTACTATGCTTAATAGGGAACATCTATTTGCTGTTTTATGGTGTTATTATTCTCAGATCTGAAAAATGCCTTATTCTTGCTTCTGTCTGCTTCCTCCTACAAAGATGGCAATACATTGCAGAAATTGTGACTGGTGCTGGTTTGCCCCTACCGGTTTGTATTTGGGATTTGGGGAAGATATCCTGTCACCCAGACTTATTGTGAATGTTGACTATGTCATCTAGTTTATTATTTACTCTTTTTTAAACTTTATTTATTTTGAGAGAGAGAGAAAAAGAAAGTGTGCATGAACCAGCAAGGGAGGGGCAGAGAGGGGGGAGAGAGAGAGAATCCCAAGCAGGCTCCATGCTGACAGCATGGGAGGGTGAGGGTGAGGGCTCAATATTACCAACCATGGGATCATGACCTGAGCCAAAATCAAGAGTTGGACATTAACCTATTGACCCACCCAGGTGCCCCTCTAGTTTATTATTATGTGGGGATTCAAGAAGTCCCCCAAACTATATCATCTCTCCCATCACTATCCTCCCAGAATCATTTCTGGTGTTTTTTTGACTTGCAGATGTTTTAAATTTTGGTGTAGTCAAATTTGTAAATCTTTTTTATAAAAATTTAAAAAATGTTTATTTATTTTTGAGTGGGGGGAGGGACAGAGAGAGAGGGAAACAGGATCCAAAGTGGGCTCTGTGCTGACAGCAGAGAGCCCAATGCAGGGCTCGAACTTATGAACCATGAGATCATGACCTGAGCTGAAGTCAGATGCTTAACTGACTGAACCACCCAGGCACCCCTAAATTTGTCAACTTTTAATGTTAGTTTATGACTCTTTACGTATGCTTAAAAGAGCTTTATTAATTCTGAACTCAGATAAGTATTTTCTCATATATATTTTAGTATTTTATTATTCTTTTTTGGGTACATTAAAAAATGTAAACCATCTGTAATTTATTTTGGTGTTTGGTGACATTTAATGACCTGCTTTTATTTGTCCAAATAGCCACCTTTAAAACCATTTAGTCATTTGTATCAGTGCTGGTTTAAAAGGCCCCATTCACCACAGACTAAATATTCTTTGCATTTAGATCTGTTGCTGAGAACTCTAATAATTTCCGCCTGTTTGCCTATTTCCATGCCCACCATCACACTGTTTTAATAACTAAATTTTATAATTTTCCTTATCTGGTAAGTGTAGAGCCTTTCTTTGGTATCCATTTTTTCAATGTTTTCTTAACTATTCCTTCCCATTTATGCTTTAAGATGACTATTAGGACAAGTTCATCAATTTTATGGGTATTTTGATTGGAATGGCAAATAATTTGGAAGAAATGATATTTTCATAACATAGGAACCTTTCCATTTAGGAAACAGTATATTTATTCATTTTTTTCTAGTATTTCATGGCCCTCAGAAGTTCTATCAATATCTTCCTATAGGTCCTCCAAATCTTTTCCTGATTAGAAGAATAGAATTCCTGATCTCCTTCTTTCAAGAGACAGAATTGGTTTTCAAGAAGGGGCTGCTGATTCCCTAGATGGGGTTAAATATTGTCCTACTCCCAGCTGGAAACTTCCAGGCACAGGGATGCACGTGGTGGCCATGGGCATGTGACTTGTCACCCTCTACCTTCAGGGAGCATAACAGCATGAGGGCCAGAGCTGTGCTGTCATATCCATTGCTGCTCCAAGCCAATGACTCAAAGTGCCTTGGTGAAAGGTTAGGCACCCAAATCCAAAATGGGGTGTGGGGATTCCCCACATCAACCAACAAGTCTCCAACACCAGCTGGGTGTCCTATAATTCAATTCAATTCTGACACTATTTACCCAGGATAACATCAGATTCTACAGGTTAAGGGCTCAGTCCCACAAGATTGCCCTCCACCTCAGATACCAATTGCAAGTCCAGGTTGTTACTTGTACTTCTGACTAAATGGCTGTAAATTGGAGGCTTGCACAACCTCCTTATTGGGCTCAGTTAATTTGCTAGGGTGGCTGACAGAACTCAGGAAACTCATTTACTGACTAGATACCAGTTTATTACAAAGGATATTAAAGGGTATGAATCAACAGTCAGATGAAGAGATATGTCCTGAACAAAGGAGCTTCTGTCCTCCTGGGGTTTGGGTCCCAGCATGGTGGCACATGGAAGCATTCTGCTTCACCAAACTGGAAGTTCTCTAAACCTTCTCTTTTTGAGTTTTTGTGAAGTATTCATTATATAAGCATACTTGATTAAATCATTGGCTGTTGGTGATTGATTTAACCTGCTGCCTCTCTCCTGTCTCCAAAGATCAGAAGGTGGGACTGAAAGTTCCGACCCTCTATTCATAGTTGGTTCCCTGGCAACTGGCCCCCATCTTTGGGGGATGTCCAAGAGTCACTTCTTTAACATAAACACATTAGAGTGTTGAAAGGGGCTTGTTTTGAGTAACAAGACACCCATTTTACCTTTATGGCTCTGAAGCATTTTCAGGAACTGAGGACAAGAGACCAAATACTGTAACACACTATGCTCCCATTGCTATTATCACTCAGAAAAGTCCAAGAATTTTGGGAACTGTGAGCCAACATCTATGGATGAAGACCAAGTATACATTTCTTATAAATCACAATATTTCACTGGGATATGGAGGTATCCCATTCTTGGGAGACACTGGCCCCCCTGTCAACTGACTTTGGGTCGATGTCAAAGGCCTTGATGCACGGCCATTTGCTGTAAGATGTTTGCATACCACTTTCCTTCCTTCTTCCTTCGCTCGGGTGCTCCTTCCTTGCATTCCAGTCTGATGGATCCCTCAACCTTCCTGGCTCCCTCTCCATTTTCCCCACAGTTTTCCTTAATACAATCCTCACCTATTAATAGCATTTTGGTATTTACTTTTCAGAGGACCCGGATTAACACACAGGCATTGCCATCTCATATTTAAAAATTATTTTGATCTTAAAATTTTGAAAAAAAAAAAAGCATATAATATGGTTAAATTATGTACCGGATGAGTAGTTTTTCCAAAGTAGACTAGCTGGTTCTAATAAGGGGTTGAACTGGTACTCTAATACAGTTCTGATTCCAAAGCCCACATGTGTGGTTTATGCTTTGGAGGATTTTGAATATCAATACCATCTGTCTGGCATGGCAGCTCCACGTTAATAAGATGTCTTTAAGGTGGGAAAGAGAAGTGGGAGTTGGAATCTGGATACTTTGAGAGCTAGGCTAGGGCATTTAAGGAATTGTGAGTCTTGGCTGAGCAGGGACCTATAATTTTACTTAAAGTAATATTGTAGGTTTGTTGGAGGCAGAGGAATTTGGTGTTTCAGAAGGCCATTTGGTAATATATGTATACAAAAGGTTCAAATGAAGTCCTTTGACCCAGAAATTCCACTTCTGGAAATTTGAGTTAAGGAAATAATTAAGAATATACTCAGATACATCACTACAATCATGTTGAAATAATGCAAAGTTGGAAAGAATGTAAATGCCTAACAATAGAAGATTTGGTTAAATAAGTAATGATATATACATCCAGTGTATAAAATCATTTATTAAAATGATGTTACATGAATGTAGCTGCTGATATGAAAATTGTTTACAATATACTTTTTAAAAACTGAACTGTTGAATTAAAAGTTTTCATTTTGAGGGGAACCTGGGTGGCTCAGTCGGTTGTGCATCCGACTTCGGTTCAGGTTATGATCTCGCGGTTTGTGAGTTGGAGTCCTGTGTTGGGCTCTGTGCTGGTAGCTGGGAGCCTGGAGACTGCTTCAGATTCTGTGTCTCCCTCTCTCTCTGGCCCTCCCCTGCTTGTGCTCTGTCTCTCAAAAATGAATAAATGTAAAAATATAAAATAAAAAAATTTTTTTTCATTTTGAAATAATCTCAAACTTATAGAAAATTTATAGGAACGATAAATATTTTTTTCCTTATAAGTTGCTATCATAATGTCACCTCATCCCCTGAATATTTGATTACTATGGTTAAGTATGGGTCATTCTCTTGTATAACCGCAATACAACCATCAAAATCAGTAAATTAACATTGATTGCATTAGTGAGGACTCTTCAGAGAAACAGAACCAATAGGATGTGTATATATATAGAGAGAGAGAGAGAGAAAGAGAGAGCGAGAGAGATAGAAATGTATTTTAAGGAATTGGCTTACACAATTGTGCAGGGTAAGCTAGTAGGCTAGAGACCCAAGGAAGAGTGTAAGTCCAATTCAAATCCAAAGGTCATCTGCTGGCAGAATTCATTTTTGCCCAAGGAAAGCCTTCAATTGATTGCATGAGGCCCACCCAAATTATGGAGAGTAATCCGCTTTACTCAAAGTCCACCAACTTAAATGTTAATCTCATTCAAAAAGCAGAAACATTAAATATAATATTTGACCAAATATTTGGGCAAAGTGGCCCATGCAAGTTGACCATAAAATTATGATTGTCCCAATAATGGTCCTTTCTTGCAAAAGGATCCAGTTCAGAACAATGGGTTGCATTTAGTTGTCATGTCTCTTTAGTCTCCCTAAAGTCCCTCAGGGGGAAAAAAATAAAATGAATAGTCCCTCAGTCTTTCTTTGATCTCATGACACTTTTGCAGATGTTTTGTAGAATGTTCCTTATTTGGGATCTGCTTGATTAGATTTGGGTGATATGTCTTTGGCAAGAAAGTCTCACAGAAAGTGATGCTTACCATTGCATTCTATATCAAGTGGTATAGCTTACAACTTTAAATGTCTCATTATTGGGACACTTGATTCAGGTGGAGTCTGTCAGCTTTCTTCAACTGTAAAATTACTCTTTTTTCACTTCGTAATTAGTATTTTGTGGAGAGATACTTGGCACTATGTAAACTTTTATTCTTCAGCAAACTCTCCATTAACTAATTAATTAATGTACATATTTATTTATTATTATTGTTATTTGATGTTCAGTTTGTTTCATATTTGCTCATTGGGAGCCCTTTCAAGATGTCTCCTATGTTCTTTTGACATGTCCCCATCATTCTTTGAACTCTTCCTTACTTTCTGGCACAAGTTATTCCAGAATCATTGTGAGTGGTTCTGCAAGTTGAGTGGTAGCCTCCCAAAAGATATGTCCATGTCCAAATCCCCAGAGCTGGTGAATGTTAACTGATTTGTACAAAGGGTCTTTGCAGATATAATCAAGTGAAAGATCTTGAGATAAGGAGATCATCCTGGGTTATCTGGTGGGCCCTAAATCCAATGGCTGGTGTCCTTAGATGAGACAGAAGAGGGAAAAACAGAGACACAGAGAAGGCCATGTGAAGACAGAGGCCGTGATTGGAGGTATGCCCCACGAGGAACGCCCGGAGCCACCAGAGTTGGAAGCGGGAAGGGAAGATTCTTTCCGAAAGCCTCCGAAGGAGCACAGCCCTACCAACACCTTGATTTTGGACTTCTGGCCTCCAGTAACTGTGAGAGGATAAATTTCTGTTGTTTCAAGCCACTGAGTGTGTGGTCGTTTCTTACGGCAGTCTCAGAAATGAATACAGTGTTTTCCCTTTGCTCTAGTCCTATAATTAGCCATTTCTCAAGGAGCCCTGGTTCATTTAGAGTGTAGAATGGTATTTAAAAATCAAGATCCAAGTGCTGAGTATGCTTACTATTTTTTGGAGGCCCCAGTTACTAGAGCTAGGAAGTATAAATTTATACACATGCATTTATAAATAAGCATATATATTAAAACCATGAATTCACACTGATCTCTCCAACTTCAGTTTACAACCACAAGCTTCATTCTACTCTTCTCCCTTTCCACATTAGTACCTCTTTTCTCTAACAGTGAGAAAGCTGGTTCCCATTAGCCTCAGTATATTTGTTAGTTTAATTCCCCATAGGTATGCAGACCAGCCCCCACACCCTTGCTGCCCTGCCCTCTCACAGATGCCCTCCTCATCCTGGGAGGGGTCACTGTGTGTCAGGCTGTCTCTCATGCTGATGTCCTCCTCACCTACTTGGCTTCCCACACTTCCCATCAGGTTGCTTCCCAAGCCCTCATCCTCCCACTGTCCTCCCAGGACTCTGACATCTGCATTCTGGGGCGCCTTACCCTTGTCCCCCTCAGATTCAACCACACCTGTGCCTGTCTTGCTGGGCCCCACATAATGATCTCATGACTCATGGACCAAATTGCTCAATAAGGCAAAGGAAGGGAAAGAGGAAGACACAATATACATTATTTTAAGTTTATTTATTTATTTTGAGAAAGAGAAAGCAGGGAAGGGGCAAAGAGAGAGAGGGAGAGAGACAGAATTCCAAGCAGGCTTCCACTGTCAGCACAGAGCCTGATGCAGGGCTTGAACTCACAAACTGTGAGATCATGACCTCAGCTGGAACCAAGAGTTGGACTCTCAACTGACTGAACCACCCAGGTGCCCCCAATATATATTTTTATGTAAAAAAATATATTATAAAATAATATATTTGGTGGGGGGGAAATTTGTACATGCAAAGAAGAGAGTCTGGAAACACGTATGTCGAGATGGTCCACAGTGGTCTCTGGGAAACTTGACCTCATTGTGTTTGTTTTCTTTTCTTCTTTCACTTATTTCAATGTTTTTTCTTTGCCCTCCTCTGCTTTCTCCAAGTCTTTCTCCTCTTTCTTTATGAGGGAATACCAACGAGCATAATTTATTTTTGTAGTAAAAATAACTGAAAACTTTATTTTTAAATATTAAAAAAAAAAAGGCCTATGAACTCAAAGTTTTTTCTTCCTGTGTAAAGGGTAACTCAAAATGTATGGTTCTTGGGATGACCTGAGGTTTTTTGTTGTTTTTTTTTTTTTAAACTTAGAAAAACATTTTTTTGAAGCTAGCTTACCCAGAAAATAATGCTGCTTATTTTATGTATCAATTAATTGAATCTGAGGATATTTCTCTTTGAATTGCTAACCAATATCTCTGACATTTTCCCAGCTGGTTTATTGATTCACTAAAAGAGAAATCATCCATCTTTCCTGGGCATTGTGGAGAGTGAAAAACAAACAAACAAATAAACAAACAATCCCACAATGGTAGAAAACAAAATCCCTGATCTATTTTACCTCCTCAAAGCCTAGTAAAAAGTTGTTAGCATTTCCAGTTGCATCAAGTTTGGCCGACTTGAAACTAGCCAAGGGGCAGTCTGAGAGCAGTCTGTCTCTATTTGTATTCCCACCTCACAGACATTGGTGGAATCTATGTGCTCAATTGTAACTGACCTGTTTTGGAAAGCTCTGTATGTGGAAGTGCTCAGTGACGGGTCCCTCTATAGGAACACAACCCTGTAATGGCGGCTGCATACAATGATTCGTTTTCCTAACTTCAAGTAGAACTGATCGCTCATTTTACACATGGCTGTTGAAAACAGGCTCCATTTAGAGGGATTTATCCCATGAAGTCATCCTCTTTCCTCTTTGGAGCTTTTACCAGTGGGAGTTTTATTCATTTATATTAGTGATTTTGGCCCCAGGAAGCTTTTTCCCACTCTGTTTTCTGGGTAAGCTCGGCTAGGCCTTCTTAGATTCCAGCCCTAGAGATTTTTGGCCTGTCGCAACATCTCTTATATTACTGTGTAAAGGGAACCAAATGTGTGACTCTGGTTGGCTTTGGGCTTGTATTTTTCTAGTTCTTTTCTTTGGATTCATTTTCGTCCTATGTCCACTGACACTATTTTAATGGGCCATTTGCAGGGAGATTAATTATACCCTTGGCACATCTGCTTTCCCATTTGAAAATTTTCTTTCTGTGACAGAATTGGAAAATAATAGAAAACAGTTCATACAGCTGCCTTAGTTACCAAGACAACAAAACGAAGAAATAACTGGCTACTTGGCTTTTTCTTTTTCTGAGCTACCTTCTAAACACAGTAAACTCCATCCTAAAAGCTATGTAACGGTTTGAGATTACCAGTTTGAGTTGACTGGTTGAGTAGTTACTGAATTAATTTTTTTAGCAAGAATATTGTGTGCTCTGATTATAGTCTGAGAACAAAGCAGGTTTTCTTTTCTTCAAATTTTCTTTTAAATTATTTAAAAAATTACACAGGTAATATATTTACACATGTTCAGTATTAAATGTAAAGCTTTACAGAAGTGTGTGGGGTAAAAAGTGTATGTCTCATTTTCCAGAACACTTAATCTTGACCAATATCAACATACTGTAATGAATACAATTTGGTAAATTGGCTCAGGGTGCTTTTAAGAACAGCAATGTTTTCAGATCAGTAAAAACGCCATATTAAATATATGTGTTAAAAAATTTAAAACTTTAAAGCCCTTTAAAATGTATATGAGCAATGCATGTTTCTTGTTTGAAATTCAGAAAAGACAAACAAACGAGAGTATATAAATTATCCACAATTCTACTACCCAGAAGTCACCACCACTGATATTTAGTTTTTGATGCTTTTCGAAAGAATTAGTTTTTATCTTAAAGTAATGCATGCTCTTTAAAAATAAAAACAAACTGTATGTAGTCCCATCAATAATCAGAACAATACTAATGGCTACTCTATTGAATACTGCCTATGTACTTGCCTGTGGTAAGCGCTTACTTGCATGAAGACACAATCATTTTTTGGGTAACATAGGTAATATTGATTTCTGTTCTGGGGTCCCTGGGTGGCTCAGTCAGTTAAGCATCCGACTTCGGCTCAGGTCATGATCTCACAGTTCGTGAGTTCGAGCCTCGTGTTGGGCTCTGTGCTGATAGCTGGGAGCCTGCTTCAGATTCTGTCTTCCTCTCTCTCTGCTCTTCTCCTGCTCATGCTCTGTCTCTCTCCTTCAAAAATAAATAAACATTAAAAAAAATTTAAAAAATTATTAGTTTCTGTTCTTTTTCTTTTGTGTATAGGTATTTTTTAAACTATGTAGTTATGATTGTATAAGTATATAAATAGTTTTGAATTCTGATTTTTTTGTAAAAATTTTTCTGTGATGCTACATATTCTTTGATGTCATTTTTTTAAGTTTGTTTATTTATTTTGAGAGAGAGAGAGAGAGAGAGGAAGGGGCAGAGAAAGAGGGAGAGAAAGACTCCCAGGCAGGCTCTGTGCTGTCAGCCAAAACCAAGAGTCTGACGCTTAACGGACTGACCCACCCAGGCACCCCAGAACGAATTATTTCTTAGAATAGGTTTGTCGGAAAGGAGATTATTGGCTCAAGCTAATGAATAGTTTCAGAAATCTTGAATGTATTTTCAACTTGCTTTACTAATGGCAATTCATACTGCTGGCATTGTTGCCTAATGTGCTGGGAATCATGTTTCATACTCTTTCCTAATTTGATAGAAGCAAAATCATTGTGTGTATTTCATTAGTTTCTTTTTAAAGTTTATTTATTTATTTATTTTAAGTAATCTCCATATCCAACATGTGCTTCGAACTCTGAGATCAAGAGTCACATGCTCTTCTGACTGAGCCAGCCAGGTGCCCTTTATTAGTTTTTTTTATTAAGACTGAATTTAATCATTTACTCATGTTTACTACTATTATTTCCTTTTTTAATGAATTATTTATCTGTTGTGATGTTGCATTTTATCCTTAAAAATGTATGTCTATTTATTTATTTATTTAACATTTATTTTTGAGAGAGAGAGAGTGCATGTGAGTGGGGAAGGGGCAGAGAGAGGGAGTCAGAGAATCCAAAGCAGTTCTGCGCTGTCAGTGCAAAGCCCATTGTGGGGCTGGAACCCATGAACCCTGAGATCATGACCTGGGCCGAAGTTGGGTGCTCAACTCACTGAGCCATCCAGGCACCCCAAATGGATGTCTTTTTAAATTACAAGAGTAATGCACTCTTATCGTAAAATTAAAACAATATAGAATGCATCTCCTTAATCTTACTCCCCCAGGGCTAGTTTGGTATATACATATCCAGACCTTTCTCTAAGATTTAGGAGTTAGGCTTTTTTTTTTTTTTTTTTTTTTTTTTAATTTGGTGGCAGTTGAGGGAGGGAGGGGGGATGAGTTTGATATTCTTTATGAAGAAAAGGTATTTACTTTTGTCTTTTGTGCTTGCTAGAAATATATATATGTGTGTATATATATATATATATATATATTTTTCCTGTTTATTGTTAGGCTTTAATTTTGCCTTTGTTGTGGTTGCAGTACAATTTGCTGATGTTTTCCTTTGTGATTTAAAGAAAATTCTTTTCAGTTTGGAAAGGCCTTTCATTTAAAGGCCTAATAAATACTATTTTTTTTTTGCTAGTTTTTACTATAGTTTTTATTTTGGCATATATTATAAAGTGATGCCATGTGTATAATTTAGTTTTTCAAGAAATTAATTTTGGAATGTATATTGTGAGCTGATGATCTAAATGCAATTTTCCCCCTAAATGGTGACCCAGGCACCCCCAAACCATGGGTTCTATAATCCCAGGCTTTCCCAGGGATTCACAGGGTCTCCATTATCATGTTTTAAATCCTGAAGTTTAAGAGGGCCTCTTTTTGGTGTGTCTTGTTCTATTGATTTGTGTATAATTCAATGTTATTTTTAAAAAGTGTTACATAAAAATAGATGTTATATTTCGGTAAGACTTCATACAAAACACAAAAAAGTTTATGTGTGTGCATCCCTGGGAAAAGTTTTTTTTTCCCTTAGAATTTGCTTAATTAAAACAAGAAAGTACTATATATCATTTAAGATATATATTAAGGATGGAGTAAAAATTTTTTTTTTCAACGTTTATTTATTTTTGGGACAGAGAGAGAGAGAGCATGAACGGGGGAGGGGCAGAGAGAGAGGGAGACACAGAATCGGAAACAGGCTCCAGGCTCTGAGCCATCAGCCCAGAGCCCGACGCCGGGCTCGAACTCACGGACCGCGAGATCGTGACCTGGCTGAAGTCGGACGCTTAACCGACTGCGCCACCCAGGCGCCCCTGGAGAGTAAAATTTTTAAAAATAAGATTATCTGGGGCATCTGGGTGGTTCAGTTGGGTAAGTGCCAACTCTGGATTTCCGTTCAGGTTATGATCTCATGGTTTGTGAGTTCAAGGCCCGAGTTGGGCTCTGCACTAAGAGCCTGTTTGGGATTCTCTTTCTCTATCTCCCTTTCTCTGCCTCTCCCCTGCTCATTCTCTCTCTTTCTAAATAAATAAATGAATACACTTAATAAAAGAAGATTATCCATTTTCTTGTGTTCAGTTTAGAGCCTGAATTCTGGTCAGGTGTTTAGCTGTTAGTGATGGTTGAGGGGAAGGGCAAGGCAGATAAAGTGGTACACAGCAGGTAATGCTAACCCCATTTTACAGTTGAAGAAAGTCAGGACTTGCCTGCTGTTTCCTATACATGGCTGAGTGTTGTTATTAAAGAAAGTTGTACCTTTTTTTTTAAACCTGATTTTTGCAAATGCTCTTTTTAAGTATCAGAAATAGGTTCTCTTGGTTCCTAATTAAAAACCACATTTTTTTTTCTTTCAAAAATTGGTAAGTGGCTAACTTTTCCCATGTAAAGGGTTTAAAAGAATGTAGTGTGATGGAGTATCTAGCTAAATCATGTAAGACTACATATTTAACCACAGTCAACTGAACTATGGGTGAGCAGATTTTCAAATTTTGATTTATCAATTAAAAGCTTGATTTTAACATTTCACCTCAATTCCAATTTTACCTAGTTGTGCAGTTGATATCTCAAACTATCTGTTCATTTTTCTGTGCATAAATATATATTTTTAACCATTTTAAGTGTGCAAAACGGTGGCATTAAGTACATTTACAATGTTGTACAACCATTACTATATCCGATTCCAGAACTTTTTCATCATTCTGAAGAGAAACTCTGGACCCATTAAACAGTAACTCTCCCTTCTCTCTCTTCCTAGCCTCTAATACTTCTGTTCTACTTTCTGTTTCTCCAAATTTCCCTATTCTACAAATCTCATATAAGTGGAATCACATAATATTTTCTCTTTAGTGTCTGGCATAGCATTATGTTTTCAAGGTTCATCCAAGTAGTAGCATGTATCACAAGTTCATTTTTTAAATGCCTGAATAATATCCCTTTGTATGTATAGACTACATTTCAATTATCTATATCTTTTGTTGGACACAAAATATGTTTCTACCTTTTGGCCATTGTGAATAGTGCTGCAATGATGGATAGGTATCTGTATCTGTTTGAATCTCTGCTTTAGTTCTTTGGGAGTAGGATTCCTAAATCATATGACAATTTTGTTTAACTTTTTGAGGAACGGCTAAAATGTTTTCTACAACAGCTGCACTACTTAAAATTCCTACCAGCAATGCACAAAGGTCCAATCTCTTCATATCCTGGCAAATATGTGTTCTTTTCTTTTCTTTTTTTATAATAACCACCGTAATGGGTATGAAGTGGTATGGTACCTCATTGTGATTTTGATTTGCATTTCCCTAATGACTAATCATGTTGAGTATCCTTTCATGTGTTTACTCACCATTGTTTATCTTCCTTAGAGAAATATCTATTCAAATCCTTGCCCTTTCATGAATTAAATTGTTTGGTTTTTGTTGTTGTTGAGTTCTAGGAGTTCTTTATATATTCTGGATATTAATATCAGATATATGATTTGCAAATATACTTATACTCTATTGATTGTCTTTTTACCTTTTATGAACAAAAGTTTTAAATGTTGATGACATCAAATTTATTTTTTCTTTTGGTGCCTGTGCTTTTGGTGTCATATCCAAGCAATCATCACCAGACCCAGACTTATGAAGATTTTTCTTCTTTTTTTTTTTAAGTTTTATAGTTTTACCTTTTAAGTTTAGGTCTTTGATGAAATTTTTGTTGATTTTTTAATTTTTGTATACGGTATGAAGATATCCATTTTTTCCAGCACCACTTGTTGAAAAGAGTCCTTTCCTCATCGAATGGTCTTGACACCCTTGTCAAAAATCAATTGACCATATATGTGAGGGTTTATTTTGGGGCTCTATGTCCTATTCCATTGGTTTATATGTCTGTTCTTATGCCAGTATCACACTGTTTTGATTACTGAAGTCTCATAGTAAGTTTTGACATCAGTGTCAAAGTGTGATACTTCCAACTTTGTTGTTGTCTTACAGATTGTTTTGACTATTTGAGATGCTATATAAATTTAAGTTGGATTTTTCTTGTTTTTTGCAAAAAGAAATCGTTGGGATTTTTTAAAAAAGTTATTATTTTTTTATTTAAGTAAACTCTACACCCCATGGGGGGCTTGAACTCACAACCTCCAAGATCAAGAGCTCCACACTCCATCAACTGAGCCAGCCAGGCCCCCTCATTGGGATTTTGATAAGGATTATACTGAATCTGTAGAGCACTTTGGATGATATTGTCATCTTAACAATATTAAACTATCCCATTCCATGACTACAAGATGTCTTTCTATTTTTTTATACCTTCTTTAATTTCCTTCAGGAGTGTTTTATAGTTTCAGTGTAGAAGTGTTTTGCCTCCTTAGTTAAATTTATTTGTAAGTGTTCATTCTTTGGATCCTATTATAAATGGAATTGTTTTCTTAGTTTCCTTTTGGAAAAGTTCATTGCTTGTATACAGAAACTGAATGGATTTTCATGTGTTGCTTTTGTATTCTGTAACTTTATTGAATTCATTTATAAGTTCTAACAGGTTTTTTGGTGCAGGATCTTCAGAGTTTTTAACATATAAAATCATGTCATCAGAAAACAGATTATTTTACTTCTTCCTTTCCACTTCAGATGCCTTTACTTCTTTTTCTTGCCTAATTGCAAGAAAGTTGCAAAGTGGACATACTTGTCTTGTTCCTGATTGGGAGAAAAGCTTTCACTATTAAACCAAACCCGAGTTGGTTTCTTTTGTGTTTTTGTTTTGTTTTTTGTATATTGCCTTTATCGTGTTGAAGAAATTTCCTTTTAGAAATTGAATTTCTAGAATTGAGTTTTTAGAAACTGGAAAACATTCCAAAGAACTGAGAAAGTCAGTATCTTCAAGGTGAATGGAAAAAGTCTTATTGTTTTAGTAGTGTTTTCTAGTAAGTGGTATTATTTCAAATCAGAGATGGTAGATGGTACAACCCCTTGGTATAGCAATTTGGCAACACAGTTAGGAGCTCTAAAACTTCATAACCTTGAAGCAATAATTTCATTTCTGATAAATTCATTCTAATAAATATTCTTAAATATATAAGGAGGTTTATATGAGAAAGTAGAAAGAAAAATTTCTGTGTAGTATTTTACAGTTCCATGACATAACGGGGAAAGTTTAAGTAAAAGCATGGATTTCCACGGCTGTGGGAGACTGAAGTTAAAGTTTACTACCAGTACAGCCCAGTTGTTCAGGAGCCTTGACTCTACATGCACAGCTCTTTTGTGAAATTAAATATTAAAAAAAAATCAAGTTCGTTGATCATTAGTGTTTCAATGTCACAGTGTGGTCAATGCTGTTTTGGTGGCTAAGATCTTACATTAATGAACAAAATAGGGATTTATTTGGAAAGATAGGAAAGTGGAATAAAATAGAAAAAAAAAAAAAGGAATTCCAGTGTGAGGTATTCTAGTTTCATCTGCATTAGGAATGCTCTAGAATATTCGTTCTGAAACAGTGGTGATTTTGTCCCAAGGGTCATTTGGCAACTGCTACACATATTTTGATTGCCAGGACTGGGGGTGAGGGGTAGGGGTGTGCTACTGACATCTAGCGGTAAAGGCCAGGGATGCTGCTAAACATCTTAAATCAGCACAGGACAGTTTCCCACAGCAAGGAATTATCTGGTCCAAATTGTCAGTAGTGCTGAGGTTGAAAAACAACTCTAAAGAAAGTCGTATGATTATACAATTACACTCACTAATTTTCAAGGATAAGGAGATTGAAAGAAGTAGGTGTATTTTGACTGTGCTGTTGCTGTGATCGTGGGGTAAAATCACAACTGTAATGTATTTGTTTTTTGTTGTTTTAAAAGTTTATTTATTTTGAGAGACAGAAAGAGAGAGAGAGAGAGAGAGTGAGTGGGGGAGGGACAGAGAGAGAGGGACAAAGAATCTTAAGCAGGCTCTGCACTATCAGTGGAGAGCCTGACATGGGGCTTGAACCTACAAACCATGAGATCATGACCTGAGCTGAAGTCTGATGCCAACCAACTAAGCCACCTAAGCACCCCTCAACTGTACTGTATTTGAACCACAAAAGAAGGCAAGAGAGTCTAAATATATAGATAATCATGTGCTTGAGACATGTTCTATTCTCTACAAAGACATTATAATTAAAAAAAAATTTTTTTAACGTTTATTTATTTTTTTGAGACAGAGAGAGACAGAGCATGAACAGGGGAGGGTCAGAGAGAGGGAGACACAGAATCTGAAACAGGCTCCAGGCTCTGAGCTGTCAGCACAGAGCCCGACGCGGGGCTCGAACTCACGGACCGCGAGATCATGACCTGAGCCGAAGTCGGCCGCCCAACCGACTGAGCCGCCCAGGCGCCCCAAAGACATTATAATTTAATACCCTCTGCTAAATTATTCTAAGGATATAATGAGAAATTAAGACAAATATGAAATAGTATAAATGGGTTAACATCCATTCCCAAATAGGTCTATATGAAAATATGTTATCGCAATAGGTATTTTTAATATCTAATGTTGAGTAATATTGATCCATATAAAAATATGTATAAGTAATTATATATATGTGCATATATTGCATATATACATGTACATAAAGTATGCTAAACAAATACTCCTAAGCCCACCACCCAGCTTATGAATTAGGATATTATCAATACTGGGAGCTCCTCCTGAGCTCCATTCCCCTGCTTCTCCTCAAGACGTAACCACTATGTTGACTTTTATCTTTATCATTCCTTTGCCTTTTAAAAATTAAATTATATACTTTTTAGTTTTGCTTTTATTTCCAATACAAAAAGGATACCATAATGGAGGTAGTCTTTTGTGACTTACTTTTTCTACTCAACACTATCCACCTTTTCACATGTTGTTGTTCATTATGTTACTGCTGTATGATATTTCTTTGGGTGATTATTACAGAATTTATCTATTCTCTTGTTGATATACATTTGGGTTTGTTATGGGTTGAACTGTGTTCCCTCAAATTCATATTTTGAAGCCCTAACCCCCAATACCTAAGAATGTGACTGGATTTGGAGATAGTGTCTTTAAAGAGATGGTTAAGTTAAAATGAGGCCCATAGGATGGGCTCTAATCCGATCTGACTTGTGTCCTATAAGAGGAAATTCAGGGATGTGCATGTACAGAGGAAAGACCATGTGAGGACATAGCAAGAAGGCAGCCATCTGCAAGCCAAGAAGAAAGAGGCCTCAGAAGAAACCTAGCCTGCAGACACCTTCAGTTCTGACATCTAGCCTCTAAAACTGTAGGAATATAAATTTCTGATGTTTAAGTATTTAGTTATAACAGCCCTAACCCTAGTTCCTAGTTTTTAATACTATGAATGTGCTGCTTGCTAAAAATACTATTATTTCTCTGCATATGTGTGTGAGTTTTTCTACTATGCACATTGGAATGGAACTGCTGGGTTGTACAGTATACACTTCTCACTTTGCCAAGATAATGCCAAATAGTTTGCCAAAGCACGTATAAAAATTCCCATAACTCATAGCCTTGCCAATACTTGCTATTGTCAGATTTTTTTTAAAGTTTTTATTTATTTTGAGAGGGAGAGAGAGAACAAGCAGGGGAGGGGCAGAGAGAGAGGGAGACAGAGGATCTAGAGGATCTGAAGCAGGCTCTATGCTGACAGCAGAGATCCCAATGTGGGGCTTGAACGCAAGAACTGTGAGATCATGACCTGAGCCACAGTCAGATGCTTAACCAACTGAACCACCCAGGTGCCCCTGTTGTCAGACTTCTTAGTTGTTGCTCTTAGGGTTTTTGCTTTTGTTTTTTAATTTTTAATGTTTATTTAATTTTGAGAGAGAGAGAGAGAGAGAGAGAGAGAGAGAAATAAAATACTCTGTTGACCTGCATTCCAACCTGTCTTTGTGATGTTCCTTCTGAAATGATCAGTGAATTAGGAGTGATATAAGCAGTTTCTCAACAGCCCAGAGCTTGCTTACAGGATTCTCTGTGACTGGCTTTTTAATTGCCTGTCGTAATGTTTGCCCCCAGTTTTGCACGTAATTAGAAGCAGGGTGTATTTTGAATAAAATATTGATGCTTGACTTGGAAGATCCACCCTCTTTCTCATCTCCACATTCCTATTTGATGCTGTCGTGGCACAGCAGCACAGTTAGGTGTTTGGTGTAACTGAAAAAGCCACATGGCTTTGGAGCCCAGATGACTGCTGTTAGAATCCTGGCTCAGCCATTGGTTTGCTCTGAGATTCCTAAGTGGATTCAAGTTCCTAAGCATCAAATACGTAGTAGATGCTAATCTCTGACCTCTGTCCCATTAAATAATTTAGAGCCCCAAGGATGATGTGAAACATATTTTTAAAGATAAAAGGGATCTTGGAAAGTTATTAGTGACTTTCCAGGAAATTTTTATTATGGAAAATTTCAAAATACTCCCAAGTAGAATAGTATAATAAATCCTCATGTTCTCATTACCAAAGCAGTTTGCCAATCTTATTTTACCTACCTCCTAGCTCAACATTTTTCTCTGTTTCCTGAAGTATTTCAAAGCAAATCATAGATATCAGATTATGAAATCCATAAATACTACGGCATGCAAGTAAATCTTTTTAAAATTACATCGGGGCGCCTGGGTGGCGCAGTCGGTTAAGCGTCCGACTTCAGCCAGGTCACGATCTCGCGGTCCGTGAGTTCGAGCCCCGCGTCAGGCTCTGGGCTGATGGCCCAGAGCCTGGAGCCTGTTTCCGATTCTGTGTCTCCCTCTCTCTCTGCCCCTCCCCCGTTCATGCTCTGTCTCTCGCTGTCCCAAAAATAAATAAACGTTGAAAAAAAAAAATAAAATTACATCTACCAATCCTTTCTCAGTCCCATTCCCTCCTTATTAGATTAGGAAACTTAGAGGGTTAGTGATTTGCCCATATAATTAATGGCAGAACCAGAGTGAGAACTTTAGTGCTCCTAATACTTAATTCTGTATTCTCTCCCCATAACATGTTGTCTCTGAAGATTACCTACTTACCAGCTAAACGGAAGAAAAATGCAGTTACATTTTCTACAATCTCTTACATCAGAATCACTTGGAAATACTAAAAATGCAAATTCCTGGGGCACCTGGGTGGCCCTGTTGGTTGGACGTCCCACTCTTGATTTTCTCTCAGGTTGTGATCCCAGGGTCTTGGGATTGAGCCCCGTGTCGGGCTCTGTGTTGAGGATGGAGTCTGCATAAGATTCTCTCTCTCTCTCTCTCTCTCTCTCTACCTCTGTCCCTTCCCACTCTCTCTCTCTCTCTCTCTCAAAAAAAAAAAAAAAAAAAAAAAAAAAAGCAAATTCCTTAACCTTAGTCCCAGAGGATCTAATTCCTTGGGGCTGAGGTGAATCCAGAGGTTTGCTGGAGCCAATTTATACTGGCTCTTTAGAACCAACTGTTAAATTTTAAGGAATTTTATAAGCCAATTACTAAAAATCATTAAAAATTAAATTATAGAAACTTACTATTAAGTAAATTATGTTAAAAACAAAGGTAATATATACTCAAAATTCATTGCTTTCTACATACTTTACCATGCTTTACCATTATCTACACTCTTGAAGTTTTGTCCATTATATTTGTGTGGTGGAAATGCTGTATAATGGTGCACCACACGCATCTTTCCTCAACTGTACATTCAGTGGCAGCTTGAAATGGGTCACGTGGGACATTTATACCGGGAAATTGGCGAATTTCACTCAGTAACCAGAGTTAGCTGTTGTTTTGTTTATTGTCTAGACTTCAGAAAGTGATGGAGACAATGTTAATGCAGGTTAAATTTGAGCAAGTCATGTCTATGGCTATTGCATTGTGAATAGTACAGAGTTATACAAAAACTGTTATACAATTCAGCAAATAAATCTCTCACATTATTTTTGTTAAATTTTTTTTTAATGTTTATTTTATTTTTGACAGAGAAAGACAGAGCATGAGCTGGGGAGGGGCAGAGAGAGAGGGAGACACAGAATCCGAAGCAGGCTCCAGGCTCCAAGCTGTTAGCACAGAGCCTGACTCGGGGCTCGAACTCACAGACCGCGAGATCATGACCTGAGCCTAAGTCTGATGCTCAACTGACTGAGCCACCCAAGCGCCCCTCTCACATTATTAAAAAATGTTATTCCATTTCAGTTTTATTCATTCATGTAAATGAAAATATTAACCAACACTCATGTCACTTGTTTGTCAACTGCAACCATTGGCCAGCTGTAGATCGAGTTTGGCAAAAATCAACCAAGCATTCTCTAAGAATGAATTAGATTTATGAAATTTACAAAAAAATAAAAAACATTGAATATATTATTATCTGTATATTGTGTACTACACATCTATTTTATTAACAGAGTATATTATTTATGCATGTATAAAATGGCTATATTGCTTTGTTTTTTGGCTATTTGGAAAACTAGTTGTTAAACATTTTCCAGCACACCTCTGGGTGAAACACAAGAATCTGCATTTAAAGGATCATTTCAGGTATTCTTATGTCTACCAAATTTGGAGAACCAATGTTTTAGCCATTGAACAAAAAGATCAGGATCATTTAATTGGTCTCCAAAAGTTCTTCCTGATTCTTAACTAAAAGCAAGATACAGAATGTGTTCTTTCAAATACAGATGCCTATTTACCAAGTTATTAAATTAATTTTAAAAAGTTTTATAGAGGTATAATTAATATACAACAAACAACACATATTTGGAGTGTACAATTTAAGTTTTGACATTACCAAGTTCTGACAAAACCATTACTACAATCAAGATTGTGAGCATATCTATCACCCTCCATTGTTTTCTCATGTCCTTTTACAATTCTTCCCTCTACTCCTTTCTGCCCATTCCATATACAAGCAATCACCAATCTTCTTTTTGTCACTACAGAACAGTTTGCATTTTCTAGAATTTTATATAAATGAAATCATACAATGTTCTCTTTTTGGTCTGGCTTTTTTTCACTGGACATAAGTGAAATTTATTTTGAGATTTATCTATGTTGTTCAGTGAATAGTTCATTCTTCTTTATTCTGAGTAGTATTCCATTGTATGGATATACCACAATTTCTTTTATTTTGGAAGAATGAATTTCTTTATAACCTGGGAGTAGGGAATGAATGAGTTCCTTTATAGTATGAATGAATTTCTTTATAACCTGGGAGTAGGGAAAAACTGCAATTTCTTTATTCATTCAGCTGTTGGTAGACATTTGGGTTGTTTCCAACGTTTGCCTATTACAAATAATGCTATGAATATTTGTGTACTAATCTTTGTTTGGACGTGCATTTCCCTTTCTTTTGGGTAAATACCTAGGAGTGAAATGGTTGGATCACATGGATGATATGTGTGTAACTTTTAAAGAAACTGCCAAACTGTTTTCCAAAGTGACAGAGGCCTTTTTTTTTTTTCTCTTTGTTTGATGGTGAAAAAGTATGAGTACTTTTGACATTGGGTCAACATTTTTTTGTGAGCACTTCAAGCAAGCCAGTAATGCAACACAACTCAGATTATATTCTTAAAATAATTACTTAGCCTTTAGTTAGTGGGAGTGGGAGGAAACTAGTTTATAGTAATGAACTTTGTATAGAGTAAGAGTCATTTAATTGACGTCACTGGTTGGTGATAAATTTTGTTTGAGCTTATTTTCCATTTTTCTATAATTCTTGTTTGCACTTCTGTTTCCTTTGGTGGTTTTCTGAACCCGAGAACATCTTAGGAGGTATATTAAAAGGTTTAAAATTTTAGGTAATAAACAACTCATTCACTTTAGTAAACATTATGCCATATATTATTTGGTTTCAGAAAATCAGCTGAAGGCAACTAGTTACTATTTAGCACATATGCATTAACAAAATCCTCAACAGAGAAAAGTGTGTGTGTGTGTGTGTGTGTGTGTGTGTGTGTGCGCGCGCGCGCGCGCACGAGCGCACGCATGGTGTTTATTTTCCCATTCCAGAAAGTTGTCTGTTTCAAGACTAGTCAGACCAATTACATTTTACTCAGGCTAACTGGGGCCATCGTTCTGATTTATTTTGGTGATATGTTTGTCTCCTCTTATGGATTGTTCCTCTAAAAAGCTGCCTGGCTGGCCTCTTGATTTATCTGTCTCTGAGTGATCCCTTTGGAGAAAGAAATCCAAAAACTAAGGCTGGTATGCTATTATTATACAAATGGGGTTTACAACCCCCCACATCTGAAATGGCATAGCCACAATTAATGTCCAGTTGAGCATAACTAGAAATTCAGAATTGCATCAGGCTTCTTCGAGGAGATGACCACAGGAACCCTAACTAGGAAACACTTTGTCATGTAAGTGTGGCAGCTCCTTAATGCTTCAAAATATGGTATTATTTCCCAATTTTTCTCAGAGTGGGTTGCTTGGTGGCAGGCTTGGAAGGGGATGAGCCTTGCCAGGGATGATGCTAGCTCAAGCTGTAGAGAGATTTCCAGGGAAATAGGTGCCAACAGTCTCTTCCTTCCCTAGAGAAAGAGGTGACAGGTACGAATCACCCAAGAGTTGATGGACGAATGCCCAATTTTAGATTCAACTGTGATGTCGTATTGTCAAATTATTTGCTTTCTTATTTTATCTGTAATCACTGTATTACTCTAAAAGAAAATAGAAATGTACAATCAACAATAAGCAATATTTCCCCCTTTCCTGGGAATTATCCTCCAGTGCATAGCAGAGGTTATATACAGTAAACGTCTTCAAAAAGCTCTTTATCAGTGAGGGAGCAATTTATCTCTCTCTTCCCAATCAAGATAAAAGCTCTATCTGGAGGGAAGCACTGTTTACAGATTTTGGGACTGGTAGTCTTCCAAGATGCTAGTACAAAAAAATTAGGAACGAGAAGTATCTGTTCTATGAGAAGGGAAAGAAACAAAAAAGCTTCTTTATTTCGTTAGGTAAACACTTTTAGTCTGACTCCAGTTGTTGGCTTAATGAATTGAGAATACATAAATGACGTTGATTATCACCTCAGAGTACAAAACATGTTATCATGTGACTAAAGAATAAAGCAAATGACTGAAGAAGCCGATCCATGAATTCAAATCCTGTTTAACTTTCCATTGTAATCCTTTGTCACACTTCCTGACAAATGTAATCAGTTATATTTAGAACATTAGAAGAACACATGGAGCACAGCAGAGGAGCACTAGACTCGGAGTCAGGTGGCCTAGATTCTGATTCTGGATTTATCTTGTTCTCAGAGGAGAGTATTGGAGAGATAAGTGGCTCCCAACTTTTCTACCACAAAGAATCAATTTTATTATTTTTTCCCTGTCCATGATGTTTTGAAAGATTTTATTAGTTATCTAGAGTTCTTTATCTCAGGCCAACACACAGGAACCCAGGGGTGTGTCCATGGGGAAAGGAAACTAATCTGGATGTGAATCCTGGCTCCCTGGGTTACCAGCTATATGACCTTGGGAAAACTATATAAACTTTCTAAGCTTTGGGTTATTCATAGGGCATGGCCAGTATAAAATATTTATGGCTTACAGCAGTATCTGAAATATGATAAAAACCAAAATCTTAACAATTGTAATATTATTGTTGTTGTTGATATTATTATTATTATTTGGACTAACGAGATAGAAGAATTGGTTCTTCTGAGAGTTGACTAACTGTCCCATTCACAGTGCCCAAAGGCATCCAGCAGACCTTGGTCTGAGTGGTGTTACTGTACCTTTAAGAGGGTGTGGGAGTGCACAACAGGAGTTTGGGTGTAGAGATGGTACTCTTTTTCAGGTGCAGAATTCTAGCTAATTTTGCTCCAGTTGTTAAGGTTGGAACAAGATTCAGTTAGGAAGTGGAGGTGGATGGAAGTGAAACTGAAAAGAAACCAATGAAAAACCAAACTAAGAAGCAATCAAGGCCCGGGTCAGATAGACAGGCTTGAGAGCAGAGGTTGTTCTTAGAGGACTTAGACCTCCCTAAAACCAAGCCCAATCCTTCAAACTGCCTGTAAAAGGAAGATGCTAAGGGTGCAGCTGATGGCAGACGGATGCTCACAGAGGACACGGAGTGAGGGCAGCAAGGCCAATGGCATCCCTGCTCTATGTTGGGCTGTGGTTCTTAAATATGGTGAGGCCATATTTGTTTATGACAAAACTCAGGGTTGAACACAGCTAGGTCTGCAGATTAAAGGTCTTGAGAGCCGATAGTAAAAATGACTTTTTCCATTTGTAGTTACATTATTTATTTTATTCCATCTCTGATCCATCCCTACTTGAACCAAAGATTCACTGTTATTAAGAGGATATGATAAATTTGCCTTATTGATTGAATTAATGCTATGATTGTAATGGTCAAAAACAATCAGGATAAGTGAACATATAGGCACTTACGCACTGTTCATGGTTTCTGGCTATTGCTTCCTAGGCTGAGATTGATGATACGCTAGATACTCTGTGCGTAGGGACAGGGTCACCATTCACATCCCAGAAAGTCCTATAATGTCATCAACAGCGAAGCAACTTAGGTCCATTGTAAAATGTCAGTGTAACTGCACGGATTTTATATGATTCTAGGGGCGCCTAGGTGGCGCAGTCGGTTAGGCGTCCGACTTCAGCCAGGTCACGATCTCGCGGTCCGTGAGTTCGAGCCCCGCGTCGGGCTCTGGGCTGATGGCTCAGAGCCTGGAGCCTGTTTCCGATTCTGTGTTTCCCTCTCTCTCTGCCCCTCCCCCGTTCATGCTCTGTCTCTCTCTGTCCCAAAAATAAAAATAAGCGCTGAAAAAAAAAAAAAGAAAAAAATATATGATTCTAGTAAAAAACAGGGAAACTTAATATTTGGTTAGCTGATGCTGTCCTATTGTGGACAAATATACCTTTTTCTTATTTTTATTTTAAATACTTTTAAATGTTTATTTATTTTTGAGAGAGAAAGAGAGAGAACGTGGGGGAGGGGCTGAAAGAGAGGGAGACAGAGGATCTGAAGCGGGCTCTGTGCCAACAGCAGAGAGCCCGATGCGAGGCTTGAACTCACGGATTATGAGATCATGACCTGGGCTGAAGTTGGACGCTTAACCTTTTGAGCCACCCAGGTGCCCCTCAATATGCCTTTTCTTTTTCTTTTCCTTAAAAAAAATTTTTTTTTTTAACATTTACTTATTTTTGAGAGAGAGAGAGAGACAGAGTGTGAGCAGGGGAAGGGCAGAGAGAGACGGAGACACAGAATCCGAAACAGGCTATAGGCTCTGAGCTGGCAGCACAGACTCTGATGTTGGGCTCGAACTTATACACCGCAAGATCATGAACTGAGCCAAGTCAGAGGCTTAACCGACTGAGCCACCCAGGCACCCCAATATGCCTTTTCTGTTGGGTTTTTGAAATGATGATAATGGCTCATCTATAGCTAAAGTAACTTATTTTTAAAAAAATATTTATTTATCTTGAGAGAGAGAGAGAGCACAAGCAAGTGCCGGGAGAGAGGAGGGAGAGAGAGAATCCCAAGCAGGCTCCACACTGTCAGCACAGAGCCCGATGTGGGGCTCCATCCCAAGAATCGTGAGATCATTATATGAACTGAAACTGAGTAGGATGCTTAACTGACTGAGCCACCCAGGAGCCCCTAAAGTAACTTAACAAACCTAGTAGAGGCTATGGAACTTTATGCTTGTAACCATCACCTACCTCTTGAAGCTCTCTGGCTCCTAGGGCACCTCATAGTTCTCCTTCTTGTGAGGAGAACCTTCCCAGTTTCCTTTACAGAACCTCCTTTCTTGGCCCATTAATTCTAACATTTCCCTCATCGTGCTCTCAGCACCTTCTTTCATTTTATGTACTTTCAATTGTGCTTTTCATTCTCACTTAGATGATTATATTTTGAATGTGGAAGACCCACCATTCCCTCTATTATCTCTGGTCTTAGCCTATCCTAAGTTCTAGATCTCTATTACTGATTTATAACCATACCTCTCCTCTGGGATCTCCCACAGATACAATAAGCTTAGCCATTTTTCACACTAATTTTCCTGTTGGCTTAAACCAACCATAATCATCCTCACACCCTCATCCAGAGCTGGGGGGCATGCTGACCTCCCTTTAGGGCCTCACAGAGGACTTCTCAGAGGTGGACTCTGAGTAATTAGAGTTCTTCCAGCAAGCAGGAGAGGCTGTTGATTCTGTAACTAACAGTGTCTGCTCACATACACACATTCCCATTTCACTAAAATTCATATGATAAATTCCTTATCTGGCATTCAAAGTCCCCCATAATCTAGACTCAGGCCACTTTTGGACTTTGACCTTTCTCCCCAAATGTCCCCTTTGTTCTGGCCATTGCGGACTACCATTTTTAGGACATGTACATTGCTTTCCCCTCTCTGCTTCACTGGTCAGGCATTACTTCTTGATGTTCTCCTATTTCTCTGTCCATCAAAATACTACTCATCTTTCAAGATGTATCTGAAAAGCTACTTCTAACATGAAGTCATCCATGGGCACCTCAGGGATCTCTCTTTCTTTTTCTCTCCTTGAATTCCTGTAATACTCTGTTTGGCCTTTCCTACTCGATTTTGGTTTCCTTGAGGTTAAGGACCATACTTAATCATTTTTGGAGTTTCTGTGGTGCCTGGCACACCCTAACTGCCTAACTTACTGTTATTGGATGAATAATGGTTTGACTAAACCATTTTCTGGTCGTGTTTACAATAGAGCCAAATATGTCTCATAGAGCAGGGGAAGTGATATTGGCATCATCTAGCTGAAAGCAAAGCTTTCCCTCAGATGCACATGTCTGTGGCCATACAAAATGAATCCTTTGTGTGCATAGGTTTTAGACACATGTGAAAAAAGAAAAGGAAATATCCTTGTTTCTGAAGTTGGTAAAGCTTGTTTTCCACATCATCTTTGCCTTTCTATGTCTTTTTCGCTTTTTGGTGGGTATCCTACTTGTTTCTCTTTTAGGCATTTCTTATATTTGGACCTATTGATTTAACTATCCTTGCCCTTCCTGTCACCAGGCCATATTCCTGTACAGTGTTAACATTTTATACAATAGCTTTGCTCTTCTTATATCCTCGAGTACATTTTCGTACATCCTATTTCTAGTGTGGGCAAAAGAGATTCTTATAACAGTGTGTATTGTTGGAACATATTCTCTTACTTATTATTAAAAAAAAACTTTTTTAATGTGTATTTATTTTTGAGAGAGAGAGAGAGAGAGAGAGCACGAGTGGGGAGGGGTAGAGAGAGAGGGAGACAGAATCTGAAGCAGCTCCAGGCTCTGAGTTGTCAGCACAGAACCTGACGTGGGGCTTGAACTCATGAACCATGAGATCATGACCCGAGCTGAAGTCAGACGTTCAACTGACTGAGCCACTCAGGTGCCCCGAAACATATTCTCTTATTAATGGAAATCTTGTCAAAATGTGTATTTGTAGCAGTGAAAGGGCACAGAGTGAAGCCTGCATGTGGGACAGGACTTTGCAGATGTTGACTTAAACGATAAATGATCTATTTTTAAAAAGATTTTATTTATTTGTTTTTATTTTAGAGGGAGAGAGCAAGTGGAGAAGAGGCAGAGGGAGAGAGAGAGAGAATCTTAAGCAGGCTCTCCACTCAGTGCAGAGCCTGACCCGGGGCTTGATTCCACATTCCTGGGATCATGATGTGAGCCAAAATCAAGAGTCTGATGCTTAACTGACTGACCCACCCAGTACCCCAAGGTTTTATTTTTTTAAAGTAATCTCTACATATAACATGGGGCTCGAACTCAACCATGAGATCCAGAGTGGCATGCTCTGCTGACTGAGCCAGCCAGGCACCCCATAAAGGATCTGTTTTTTTTTTTTTAATGCTAATAATGCTTGGAAAGAAATCCAATAATAATTAAAAATAGTATATCCACCAGGGTGACAAAATTGAAACTGTAGTGAAAACCAGAGATCTGAGTCATCTGAGGGACATGTTGGAGTATTCCTGGTTTTCAAAAAGAAAGGCCTGTGTGAGCTTGATCTGCACATGGGTGAACTAGTGTGACTACTGTAGACATAAAGGACTGTTTTGAGCTGATCTCGTTTAGATATCTGGATTTTATGTCAGGCGGACGTAGACAGGTGTGGCTGAGTCTCTGGTGCTTCCCTACTTGTGTTTTTCCACAGTTCCCTCTGTAACCCTTTTGTTTTCTTCTAGAGATGGGGAGCAGCAAAGCTGAATGCACAGTAGAATGGAAAGTCAACCTGTGAAGCACCTGGTGTAGTAGACGACTCTCATGTGAGCCCTGTTCTGCTGTCCATAGCATTTCCCTGGGAGCTGGCCTGGTCAGCCTGCCATTTGGAGAAGACAGCTTGGTAGGGGCACCATGAGGAAAGCAGAGCTTCTAGGTCTGCTTCTGCACTGACCCCTAGAGAAACGGCATGGATAACGGAGAGCATAAGATTGAAAATACTATGAACCAACTCACTCACTGATTTTGATGTGTATAACTAAAGATGTGAATGTAAAATACGCAAAATAAGTGAAAGTCATCCCTTATTCAGTCAACAGGTTTTAATTGAGCCCCACTGTGTTTGAAGAATAGTGTTTATGGAATGAGGTCTTCAAGACGTGGGATTTTTTCCCCTTAGGAAAAAAAATTTGCCTTTTTGGGTCACACATTATTTATTTTACTCATTTTAAGTGAAAAAGTATCTGGAAATATATTGCGTATTTCCAAGATTTCTGAAGTCGACTCTAGAATATAATTAGATCCCATCTCAATGACTCACCACTCCCAATAGTGCCATCTGGCTAGTCTTTACCCTTGCGTACAACACACCTCTTCCATCTAATGAGCTACCTCAGACTACATAGCACATTTGCTGTGATCTAAGAAATCAGATAACCCTGATTATTGGAGCTATTTAAAGTAGGAGTCAACATGGCTTGAGTGACTGCCTGAGAGTGTCTCTTAGCAAATAAAGTAAGTGAGTTTTACTTTGAGCATAACATAAACTTTACAACTGCAATTTCAGCTCTTGGATGGCTCTGGGTCAAACTTCTCAAGGATCCTGGTGAGGCTGAAAAGTCTGACTTTGAACTGTGAAATATGTTTGCACTTAAAATTTAATATCTATGCAGGATACATTTAAAATAAATTATTAAACAAATGACATACTATTGTGTATATATTTTGCATTTTATAAATGTAACAGTTTGACACCTTATGTATTGTTTTAGAATATATTTTTATATGGACTGGTTTTTACCTCAAGTAGATAAAATCAATCCAGCATCTTACTTATTACCAGAACTTTCTATGTATTTCTGTACTGTTACCACATTACTAGCACAATATGAAGGTGGAAGCACCTTTATAACACGCTTGGAAATTCAAATAATATATTCTGATTCCTAAATCATTATGCTTATGAAAAATGTTTCCATAAGAACACCACAGCTGAAACCTAAATCCATGTAGAAACCTTTTTTTTTTTTTTAATTAAATCTTAAAAATTGGCTTTTAACATCTGGGCTTGGTGTTCAACCTGCTTATTCTGGTCCTTTCGTCTTGGAAGTCTAAAGGAACCCATTTTTCAACCGGTTTCACTGTCAATTCTGCTAGGTGTCATTACAAGCCGGAAGCTGCAGAGGCAAATTGGTTGGCCTTTTCCCTCATACAGTGCTGCTTCTGCTAATGATGAGCACTAAGGGTGACTGATACTGCTTCATAATAGTGTCTCCCAAAATAATAATCCAAATAATATCTACTAAGTAATAATTGAATAATGCATATATTTTCATTTTCTTTAACATTTATTTATTTTTGAGACAGAGACGGAGCATGAGTGGTGGAGGGACAGAGAGAGGGAGACACAGAATCCAAAGCAGGCTTTGAGCTGTCAGCACAGAGCCCGATGTGGGGCTTGAACTCACAGACTGAGAGATTATGACCTGAGCTGAAGTCGGATGCTTAACCGACTGAGCCACCCAGGCACCCCTAATTGAAATAATATTTACTTTTCTAGTACCTAGAGGTACTAGATACAAAAATGTGTCTTTTCTCACATATGCTCTTGGTTTTGTAGTTTTACTGCTTTTTCTTTTTTTAATGTTTATTTATTTATTTTGAGAGAGAGAGAGAGATCATGAGCTGGGGAGAGAAGGAGGAGAGGGAGAATCCCAAGCAGGATCCTAGCTCAGCGAGGAGGCTTGATCTCACTACCCTGAGATCATGACCTGAGCTGAAACCAAGAGTCTAATGCTTAACCGACTGAGTAACTCAGGTGCCCCAATTTTTATCGCTTTTTCAATCACCTTATTTTTCATGTACTGATTATTGTTAAAATGTACCTATAGGCACCAAACCCTTAGCTAGCATTGGCTTTATGACTTTTGATATAGAAATGTATACTGGTACATATTGATGTGTACATTGTTGTGCTGATATATGGGGAAAACTTCTTCAGGTACCTTTACAAGTATGTTATGGTCCCCTAAAGGAAACGTAATTAATCCTGAAGTGACCTCCCTTTTTCTTCTAGATGACAAGAATAGAGACAGTTGCAGCGATGGGATTCCTCTTCCACTTTCCACAAGCCAGTCCACGTGAACCTAGAATCTGAGTCCACAAGTGTGCCAGCATAGGAGTCCTTGGCCCATCTTCCAAACCAGATTCCTCCCATTCACCCTATTATATAGAAATTCTGGAGACATCACTGAACAGAGAGATGGAAGAAAAGGAGGAAAGAAAATCAATGCTTTAACAACCCATCTATCAATACATGAAGGTATAGGAATGTTTTCATGACAGTTGGAAAGGCTCTGAAGGGGTTACTTGATTACCCAGAATACTTGACTGTGCAGGCTCTAACCTTTACACAACTCACCTTTATACAAACTGCAACCTCCATGGGCCCTTCTGCACAAGGGGATCGTCATATGATTTGTCTCACCAGGTTGCTGTGAGACAATATAGGAGGATGCTTGGCCAATGACTTGTAACTCCATATATATGGATGCTAAGTTAACTATTTATGACCTCCGTAACCTTGCCACATTTTAGGGGCAACAGCACAACAGACATTGTGTTTTTCATTAATTTGATAAACACCTGCTTCTTCCCTCTTCGTGAAATCCCAGTCGAGTTGCTGTTGGGGGCCTTATGTTACAAGGGGATTAACTCACTCAAGGGGTGTGGGGTGGCTACAGAGCCATCTGAAGTCCCAGGGCAGCGTGGCTTGGAAGAAGGATGATCCTGGGTGTGTTAGGGAGTCCTAGTAGGAATCAAGGCTTGTTTCAAGGATGCTTCTTGCCGGTACATACGTGCTTGCTAGCTGCTTGAGGACTGCCTGCTGACCACAGGACTCCTCCCCTGTGCCCACATAAAGTCTGGTGTCTGGAAATCTCCCATATGGAGTCTTTGAGCATTCTGCTGGTCAGATAGTAGAAAGGAGCACCACACTAGGACTAGCTTCTAGCTCTGGTTCTTCAAAGCCTCAGCCATGGTGACTCTACAAGGTGCATCTGTAAGTGGAGAGGTGACCTCTTTCGGCTGATTACCTCCTTCATCGTACTGAGAATTGGGGAACATAATACCCCAAAGTCCCTCTCCCTCAGAGTCGTGCTGGAGCACTTAAAAATAAAAGGCACCCATGGCCCCAGGGAGTGTTTGCGTGTGCGCGTGAGGGGCTTTTACTACTCAATAGTCCACTTGCCGACTTCCATCCTTCTCCACCCTCCCCTCCTAGGCCTCCTCAGTGGCCATCAGGGATCCCTACAGACATCACTTCTCCACAGGAGTGGGGTCTCAGAGCCAAAGGGTTTCTGACCTTCGCTGTAAATAGAGGTTCCTTAATGAAGATGTTACAAGTGACCAGGGCCGCAAAGGATTAACTCTCCGAAATCCAATTTACAAAGTTTTTGTAAGTAAGTCGGCCCATGGAGGGGAAGGCAGACCACTGGGTGCGGGAGGGAGTGGGCCTGGGAAACTCTGTCCAGAAAGAGGATCACACCCCACCGCCTCTCTCCCGGGGTACCGGCCGTGCCGCAGTGTCCCAGCCCCTTCTCTCCATTTCTCCACATCTCGGCGCCAGTCATTGCAGGGGACCCCTGGACTCCGGGCGTGCCCCCTGCAGATACCGGGCAGGCTTCGGCCAGGGCGCCCCGCTCCGACGGGGCAGAGGGACGCACTGCAGAGGGACTGCTGGGGAAGCGGGTGGGCGCAGCCAAGCGCGACCCCCGCCCTGCCGCTGCAGCGCGGGCTCACGGCCGCCGGGCTCCCACCCGGCGGTGGGGCGCCGGGGCTTGGCCGCGGTTCAGCCCGCCCGCCGCCGCCGCCGCCGCTCCCCGCCCCCCGGGTCCCTGGAGGCTCCGCGGCTGCCGGAGCGGGAGGTGGAGCCGAGCCCGCGGCAGCCGCGCAGGAGGGAAAGTTCGGCGGCGGCAGGAGCAGCAGGGGCCGGCCCGGCAGCCCGGAGGGCGCCTCGGGGTGAGTCGGGTCCCCCTCCCGGGGCCGCCAGGCATGGTGCGCCGCGCGGGGGCGTCGGTGCGGCTCGCGGGTCCGCACAGCTCTGCGCGGCTTCCTCGCGCTGCCCAGCCCGCGACCCCGGGTGGCTCGTGCTGCGGGGGGGAGACTGAGCCGCGCCCGGCCTCCAGCCGTTCCCGGCTGCGGGGGTGCTGCGGGCGCCGGCGGGGGAGGGGGTTCCTCGCCGCGGCGGGGGGCTGGGGCCCGGGCGGCTCGGCCCCGCGGAGGGCGCGGCGCCTTCAGGTGGACGCGCGAGGACGCGGAGCTGGCTACCAGGGAGGGTCCGCGGCCGCCGCGCGCGGGCGGTCACTTCGGCTTCGCCACCCTCTCTTGTGGCCTTTGGCTGTTTAATTGCTTTCTCGGGCATCTGCTAAAAAAGTATCCTCACACGTGCCCGCGGGACTACTTTGCTGGTGTCGGTGTATTATTTTTGCGGTGATGGAGAGGGTGGAGGGGGCGTGCCGAGGGCGGCCGGTGGGCAGCGTGGTCTGCTGCCTGGGAGCGGGGCGGTGGGGAATGTGTTCGAGGGTTACCGCGACCCGCAGGATGCCCCGAGCAAGTGTTTCGTGCGGTCAGGGGAGAGAAGCTTTTCGAGGACGTGGTCTGGGGGGAGGTGAGAGTTTTAAAGGTCCGGGAGGAGGAGGAGGAAAGCTGTACAAAGAGAAGGCAAAGTTGTTGTTTCCGCGACACTTCCTGCACCTGCACTACCGTCAATGATTTTGAAGTTATCTTTACATCGATGAGCGAAGAAAGAGCGATGGGAGAGGAAGAGATTTTCACAGCACTGTACATGCCGAAACAGTGAGGCTTGGGAAACACTAATGAATACTGGAGTGCTTATTTCGCAAACTCCACTCTTATTCTGATTTCAAAGCCTCGGACTAGTTTTTACTTAAATGTCGTTAGAGAGGTCTAGATAAAATAAAGATAATGAACTCCTCTTTCACATCGTTTTACTAGAATTTTAAACTTAATCCCACCGGATTCCTTGGATTTTGTTAACATAGTTCATACAAGAAAGCCATAATTACTGTAGTGTTACTTGCACAATGAGGATTAATAAGCCCTGTGCAGGATTAATAAACCCTGTGCTGTCATGTTGCTAATGGGAAGGAGGGAAATCTTTCAAACTTGGAAATAGAAGCATAAAGGAAAAAAATAAAGCCTTAGTCATAAAACAGTGACTCGAATACGTGTAATAGTGCATAATACGATATGGGATCCTGTGTTGTGTTCCCAGAGAATGTCAGTTCCTGGAAAGCAAGAGATGGGACATTATTTAATAATTTCTTTGCATTGAATTACCATACTATATGTTCTCTAAATTATACAGTATTGAAATGCTTTAATTCTGTTCATCTTTGTGTTCCAAATCTCATATGTCTGCTTACAGGCAGTATTAATGGAGTTCAAAGCAAACTCTCAAACTTTGGGATTCACCAATTTATAGTGAAGTGAACATTTGCTTTGGTATCCCAGGTACCTACCTGGGCTCCAAACAGCCTCTCCCATTTATTAACTGTATAACCTTGGGCAAGTCACTTACTCTTTCCCAGCCGTGCTTTCCTATTTTGTAAAATGCCAGCAATATTCCTCACCTTATGGAGGTGTTAGGCAGAGTGAAATAACATTTAGGATCTTATCCCTATGCCTGGAGCACAGTAAGTACTTTGTAAATGTTGTCTGTCCTTTGTCTTCCTTTATTTTCAGGAATCCTCAACTCTGGTATGTTTTCAACTTTTTTTTTTTTTTAATTTAAAAACCTTTCTGTGCAATCTTATTTTTCCATTCGTTCATGCATTCAACCTCATTTTGCTGAACAACTTCAGATGCTCCCCTTTGTGGGTGTTTGAAAATGAAGAGAACACTTTGAGGGTGGGGTGGGCAGTACTTCAGGTTTTTACTGTTGGTAAGAACCCATTGTAAGGTCGTAATATGGTGAGTTGTACTTCTCAGTCTTCATATTATTCTAGCTGTCCTCAGTGTAACATGATTACATTGAAGAGGAAGCCCTGTGCGGACGCTCATCTCTCCTGTTTACCCTGTCTCCGTGCCTGGCTCAGTGCCTAGCAGGGTGTAGGGGCTTAATAAACATCTGTCAATTTGGACACTGAATGTAATGAAGTTAGTCTTCAGGTCACATCCTTTTTTTTTTTTTAATATATATTCCTGATGAAAGGACCTTGGGATTCTAAATGATAGCCCTACTATATTTTAAGGCTAATAGAGGTTATTAAAGAAGCAAAGCTCAGGTAGACTTTATTACCTATTGATTTTGCCCTCATGATGAAGCAGTCTTAGAAAATGGATAAAGCCAAGTTCAAGCAGCAGCTTCACCACTAGGGGCCTCCTCTGCCTAGTGTATCACCTTGGGTGGGCGTTTATTGCCATTATTCTGTCCTTTAAGATAGCAAAGGAATTTAACTAACTTGGTTTTTGACATGGAGTACTTTATTAGAAAAGGGCAACCTTGTGTGAAAAGCATTACCAAAGTCCTGAAAAGAAATGAAAGCTATCTTAAATGATGGATTCGGTACTATGTTAGAAAAACTTTAAAGGTTTAAAGGAGATTTGAGAATTGGGCTTTTTACTTTGTACATCCTTATATTCAAACTTTTAAGAAAATTGTCTAAATAAATATATGATTTTGTTAGAGCATTTTCAAGTTTTTTTAGGTATGTCTTTGATGAAGCTTATTTTTACCTTTTAATGTGTTAAATTTCTTTTTAAATGTTTTTATTCATTTTTGAGACAGAGAGAGACAGGGCATGAGCAGGGGAGGGGAAGAGAGAGAGGGTGACACAGAATCTGAAGCAGGCTCCAGGCTCTGAGGTGTCAGCACAAAGCCCGACTCGGGGCTCAAACTCACAGACTGCGAGATCATGACCTGAGTCGAAGTCAGACACTCAACTGTCTGAGCCACCCAGGCTCCCCTTTTAATGTGTTTAAAATTGCTTTATTTCCTAAACAGGTACTTGTAGCACTAATAATAATACAAGTTTATCTTCAGGAATGTTATCCTGCTAGTAGGAGCTTCTCGTCTCTCTCTCTTTTATTTTTAAAGAGGCCACATTAAGTTCCACCTTTAAAAAATATGTTTCATTACATTCCAAGACACATTATTGAAAGGCATTTTTCTTCTGTGAGGTTTTGAAAAGAGCTCTTATTTCAAAATTCTAATCTGAATGAAGTTAGTCATTGAGACTGTTGAACAACTCAAAGGTGTGTTGGTGTTTTTGTCAGATGTAATTTGCTATTTGGTAGAAAAAATACTGACAATGTATGTAAGCAAACATTATTACTGAAAATATTGCCATATTGTTTGCAAGTGAATAAGAGAATATTATATTCCAGGTTTTCTGTGAAATTTAATTACAATGGCAAACTAAACACTGTTAGTCTGTAAAGTAAAATTAACAACAGTTAGAGAAGAGTTCAGAGCATTGCATTGTAGGCCCAACCTCTTGCCAAGGGATTTCTTCTCTTAGCAGGAAGTCTCTGAGTTCAAAAAATTATCAGATATCCAATTCTTTATTTTTTAAAAATTTTTCTTATTTTTAAAAATGTTTATTCACTTCTGAGAGAGAGAGAGAGAGAGAGAGAGAGAGAGAGATGGAGAGAACATGAGTGGGGGAGGGGCAGAGAGAGAGAGGGAGACAGAACCCGAAGCAGGCTCCAGGCTCCAGAGCTGTCGACACAGAGCCCAATGTGCGGCTCGAATTCATGCACTGAGAGATCATGACCTGAGCCGAAGTCGGATGCTTAACCGACTAAGCCACCCAAGTGTCCCAGACATCAAATTCTGATTTTTATATGGTGGGATTTTAAAACAAGACAATCTGATTTTCACTGTTTTTCCACCAAGGTCTAGATCTGGACTCTTTAGGGAATAACTTTTAGGAATAACTTTTGTGTAAAGGTCATAGATAATTTATATTATCACTTTTCTTTAAGTGAAACACGTTTGGATTATTTTTAGGATTCTGAGCACATCAAAAAGTTACACAGATCTCATTTGCATAAACTAATGCTTCTCCAGAACTGCAAGAGTATTGTTTTTACCCTCATACATCCAGCTGGTAAAGGTGTGGCGTCCCCCTGTCTCTCCTTCCCCAGCTGAAGCTGGGTCTAAGCCACAATGATAGGTATAGAGCCAGATCCAGGATGAATTTTCATTTGGGCAAGAGCCCCTGACCTGACCAAGATTGCAGATGCTTGAGGAAATGAACATCTTTATACCTGGGAGTATTTTTAGCAACCTGCACTGGGGAGGTGCCTCCTGGAGGGACGGAAACGGCAACTGTGTGCTAGAGTTTGCAGTGGCGTATTTGGAACCCATTACTTAGTGAAACATTACTTTGCCACACAGATAATTTTTGTTGTTGTTTTTAGACAATGCAGAACCTAACATTTGGGTATCCTGGGGCCAGATATGGTACTTTCATTATCAGACACAGAGACATTTGAGTTGATGGAGAAAGAGGGAAACAGGAAGCAGGGAAGAGGTAGGTAGGAATTGTCTATTTATACCCAACAAGAGAGTCTACCTTCTTTTCATGTTCCCACGTGGTCCATGGCTGCGCAGCTTAATAAGAAGTGTTGTTCACTGGTGATTTTGAGGTTTACTCATCTACTGTGTTGAGGCAGTTACTGAAATGATGATCTTCAGCTTCAGGTCCTGGGTACTCCCCAAAGTGACTTTCTACTCCTGTCTCCCATTTGTTAGAAACTTGCTAACTTTAGTGTATCAGTTAATACATGTAAACACAGCTGCTGCTAGCCCGCGAGGTACCTCCTTATGGTGGACGACCCATGCCAGTGGATTGGGCTTCAGCCCCATTCACTTGCGGCTGGGCTCTCTTGTGCGGCACAGTGTATACAACTGTGTGTGATGCTCTTGTCTGGAGAAGTGGTTAGACCAGTGCCTGGCACATAGTTCATACCACTGTTGGTGGTGGTTGTTACTATTTTAGTATTATTACCCATGGTATTGCTTGATGATCATTGTAGTTCCACGGTAATCTGGAATAGATGATTCAGGTGAATTTAGTGCTTATAACATTTGCAGAGGTAAGTGATTCATGTCGGGTTTCTTGTTGCACTTCTGTTAGAGTTCTCCTCAGGGGATAAAATGGCTACCACTTAGGGCCACTGAACCACACGGCAGCTGCTCTGCTAAGTGTGGGCCACGAGCCTCTCATTTAATCAGCATAATCACCTTAGGAAACAGGCACTATGAGTGTTTGCATCTTACAGGTGAGGAAACTAGGGTTTGGAGAGGTGTGTTACTTGTCCTAGGTCAGTTTGTAAGTTCTCTGCCTGGGCCGGGAGTTCACATCTGCCAGGTCTGACTCTAGGACTTGAGCTCATAACCTCTGTGCCATCTTCGAGGATGTGGAGAAAGAAGAACCCTCTTGCACTGTTGGTGGGAATCCAAACTGGTGCAGCCACTCAGGAAACAGGGAGTTTCCTCAAAAAGTTAAAAATAGAAGTATCCTACAATCCAGCAATCACCCTACTAGTTATTTACCCAAAGGATACAAAAATACTGATTCAAAGGGACACATGTACCCTAATGTTTATAGCAGCATTGTCTACAATAGTCAAAGTATGGAAACACCCCAAGATTGATGAATGGATAAAGAAGATGTATATGATGGAATATTACTCAACCATAAAAAAGAATGAAAGAATGAAATCTTGCCATTTGCAACAACATGGATGGATGTAGAGAATATAATGCTACGTGAAATAAATCAGAAAAAGGCAAATACCAGCTGATTTCACTCATATGTGGCATTTAAGAAACAAAACAAATGAGCAAAGGGAAAAAAAAAGAGAGGAAAACCAAGTGACAGTTTATTAACTATAGAGAACAAATTGATGGTTAACAGAGGGGAGGTGGGTGGGCAGAGATGGGTGAATAGGCAATGGAGATTAAGTAGTACACTGTGATGGGCACTGGGTGATGTAAGGGAGTGTTGAATCACTGTACACCCGAAACTAATATTACACTGTATGTTAACTAACTGGAATTTAAGTAGAAGCTTAGAAAACCTCTGTGCCGTCTTTTCTGACATGAGTACTCAGTGAATTGGCAGTCCAGAAAACATCTTAGTGTTCTGAGGGTTAACAAAACATGAAAACTTTGATTTTCCTTAGATTGTTGTACTTATATCTACTTCTGGGCATGACAGAGCAAGATGACAAGTGAATTTTTATCGGGAAGTCTACTTCAGCACTTTTTATTTATAGATTTTTATGTGTAGCTTTTTCTTGGAGCTCAAAATACAGTACAATGTGGTGCAACTTATTTCTGTACGACATTTAACTTCTTATCAAGGCACTTTGTGGGCTTCTTGTAAGCAGAATATATGAATAAAATCAAGTGTGTGGGTTGCAGAATATTAAAGTGTGAAGGCTGGAATCAACCATTCATGCATTCATCCAACACATATTTATTATTCCCCTCTTAGCTGAAGGCACTCTGCTGGACACTACAGAAATGGCAAGTTGTGGAAGATCTCAGTAGGGAGGAAAGCATTTGAGCCTTGGGAGCTGGGCAATCCCGGGCTTTGAATCCCAGCTCCACCACTGACTGACTGGGGCTCCTGGTCCCATCATTGAACATCTCTGAGGTTTAGTTTGTTTGTGTGCCTAGTGAGGTTAATAATAATATCTTCTAGGCTGTTGCAAGAATAAAAGGAGCTGTAAAGGGAAAGAGCAAAGCCACCAGACATAGTAGGTGCTACGGATAACGGCACTCTTCTCCTCCTTCCTTCATATATGTCTCTTTTTGCCCTCTCCCTTCTCTCTCCTCCTGCCTCCTGCCTTAGAGGGCGTGTGGAAGAGATGAAAATATCTACATTCAAGGTAGGCTGTGATGAATTCTTCTAAAATGTCAATTTCTGGTTCTCCCTCTTGAGGCCTGGGACAGACCTGGTGTTGGGTGATCCGTGAGCTGGTGCCAGTGTAGGATTTGTGTCATCCTGGATTGCCACCCAGGCTGGCCAGAAGGGTATGAATTCAGGAGGCAAAGGCAGCTCAGAGCCCAGGATAAGGGCCTATGGTTTAGAATACGGTTGGGATCCAAGGAGTGTGTGTGAGGCTATTTTGAGGAGTAGCTGAGAACTCAGGTCTCATGAAAACTGGAACAAAACAGAAATGAAATTGGAGGTGGGCTGCATAGAAAGGGTCTGGGATCTAGATAGAGAGCAAGGCAAAAACATGAGCAGCTTATTCTTGAGGGACACATGGTTGAGTCACGTGGCTTTAGGCTGGGTGGGCTCTGATGAGGAGCTAGGAAGAGGTCTGCAGCCTGTCTGCATCCCCACGTTGGTGCATTGCCTATTAGATGCCTCTAGCTCCTTGGTCTCCTACTGCAGGGTTTTTCCAAAAGCAGTGCATCCTCTTTTAGCAAGGAGCTAAGTAAAAATTATTAGTTGTTGCCAGTTCTCCTCCAGGTCTTTGAGAGGTAGCTGGAACCACAGGAAAATAAGCTGTTCTTTTGGTTCCCAGTCAGAGATTTGGTTACATACACCCAGATCTGTTTCACAGAAAGGCAGGGAGCCAGGTCCATGGGGCCCAGGATAGAGTCCTGTTGGCATTTCTGTAGAGTGGGCTGTATTGTAAGATCAGGGAGTGTTTTTAGAGAGATGTTCCTAGTGGTTTTATGGTAATGAGCCACCTTGTTTGGTGTCCAGGGCAGATGCTGTGTGCGGTAGGGAGGGAATGCGGGTTTTACAAAATCATTACAGTTCACAATGTCTGCCTCAGCCAGGGAGCAGGAGGCCTTGACTCATTATTTATTATGTGTTGGCACATAAGCATAAACCAGTCCTTCTGTGAATAAGCAAACAGAACCTGCCCAGGTGCAAAAGAAGCTTGATTCAGGGTTTTTTAAAAATGCAAAACATTTAGAAACAGTATTGAATTGGGGAACAGTTTGTTAAAAGCAAGTTACTGTAACTTTCAAAAGCCCATTTTATAGAATTAATAGAGCGTCTTGAAATGAAATGACCAAGCAAACTTAAAAAAAAAAAACAAGTGGGGCGCCTGGGTGGCGCAGTCAGTTCAACTTCCGACTTTGGCTCAGATCATGATATCCTGGTTTGTGAGTCGAGCCCCACGTAGGGCTCTGTGCTGACAGCTCAGAGCCTGGAGCCTGCTTCGGATTCTGTGTCTCATTCTCTCTCTGCGCACCCCCCCCCCCCCGCTTGTGCTCTGTCTGTTTCTCTTAAAAATAAATAAATGTAAAAAAAAGTATTAAAAAAACAAGAGAAGGATAGCTTGGTGGGAAGAAGAATAGTACCTGAAATGAAATCCAAGTTAGTTCATATGGTTCTTGGGAAGATTAGGGGAATGAATGTGTACACTGAGCCCTTGAATAAGTGAGAAAATGCAGGAAACAGTGAACTGCATAAGGAAGCAACACTTCAACGAATGGGTTTGGCCATTGGAGTCCATTCACCCAGCCTCACAGCTCCACTCTCTCTTAACTATGTGATCTTGGGCAACTTACTTAATTCTTTTTTTTTTAATATTTATTTTTGAGAGAGAGAGGGGGCGGGGGGAGACACAGAGTCTGGAGTGGGCTCCAGGCTCTGAGCTGTCAGCCCAGAGCCCGATGCGGGGCTTGAACTCACAACTGCCAGATCATGACCTGAGCCGAAGTCAGATGCTTAACCGAGCCACCCAGGTGCCCCAATTTACTTAATTCTTTAGATCCCACTTTTCTCATCTATAAAATAAGGGTAATAGTTCTTATCTTACTGGATGGTGTGCTTATTGGATTGATTTAGATAACGTATGTAAACTGCTTAGCATATGGTAATAAATCATACACATCAGCTGTTATTACTACACGAACACACAGGAAGGAAGCACGGAAGAGAAAACAAGGATCAAGGAGCATTTGGAAGGCTAGAAGGAGCATTCTTTATTTGCCATGGACCCTGAATTTCTAATTCTACTCTTGGAAAGTTCTAATGTCTTAAGTTCTAGATGATTATAATCAAATATGTCTTGAACACCTACTGTGTATATGTCACTGTGATAAGATGATTGGGGGTGGCCACTAATCCCAGAAAACCACCTTTGATATCCTTATGTAACTTACAGTTTTTGACTGAGAGGAGCAAGATGGTGACTGAGACTTAATGTTGAAATAATGGATTCCTAGTGTTCCTTGGCTACTTTATTATTATTTTTATTATTTTTTTGATTTTTTAAAATATAATTTATTATCAAATTGGCTAACATACAGTGTGTACAGTGTGCTCTTGGTTTTGGGGGTAGATTCCCGTGGTTCATCACTTACATGCAACACCCAGTGCTCATCCCAACAAGTGCCCTCCTCAATGCCCATCACCCATTTCCCCCTCCCCCCCCCCCAATTAACTCTCAGTTTGTTCTCTATATTTAGGAGTATCTTATGGTTTGCCCCCCTCCTTCTCTGTAACTATTTTTTTCCCCTTCCCTTCCCCCATGGTCTTCTGTTAAGTTTCTCAAGTTTCACATGTGAGTGAAAACATATATCTGTCCTTCTCTGACTGACTTATTTCACTTAACATAATACTTTCCAGTTCCATCCACGTTGCTACAAATAGCATGATTTCATTTTTTTTCGTTGTCCCTTGGCTATTTTAATTAGCTGTCCAAAAGAGAATAGCTGTCCTTTTCTTATTTCCCATCTCTTCTGTATACAAATGGATAGGAAATAAGTACTTCTTCTTGGGCCATCATAGATGTGACTCAAAACACCCAGGATACCTTTGGATATCTTATTTGCATAGACATAAGATTTATTTAAATATTATCTGTAGTTACATAATGAGGAACCAAGGGAGGAGACTTGTGTTTTGTTGGGGGGTGGGAGGGAGGGAGGAGTTTCTTTGGATGTACCTATGCCCTGCACGCTCGGGCTTTAATCGAAAGTATGTTCTTTGGTGGGAGATTCCTTTTGTTTTTTCACTAAATTCATGGCCCATACATTTCTGGGCCTGAATAACTGGAGTGAGCTCAGTTTGAGGAATGTGTGTGTGTATGTATCTCTCTTCCAGATGGAGGTGTCGACAAGTTGCTCCAGAAGGAGACTAGATTAGTGGAGGAAGGGTTCCAGAACTGACTCACTCTGTGGCCACGAACACATTCTTAATCCCTAAAGTAGGAATTTACTCATTGAGGCCCAGGGGCCATTTGAATGCAAAGCAATGAAATTTATGGACTGTGAATGGATTCATCAATCCAAATGGTGGTTGAAGCCAAAATCTGAACATGAAACTAGTAATTCTGTTGGATCAAGTAAGCTGATCCAACATCTTGGGTCTTGAGTTGTCTCAAAATGTTTTTTATGTGTTTTCTTTCTTTTCTTTTTTTTTTTTTTTTAAGAGAGTATATATTGTCCACTTAAGTAATTAAAAATCCTGAGGATGTTTTCTATGCGTATCCTTGGGAATACAAGAAAATTTATCCAATTGCACTGGAATTACCTTTTTGTCTGCCTCTGAGAATGAGTCTGGACCAATCCCTGGGTCATTATTAGTGTGGATAATACAGGCCATGAGAATATTTGTTTAGACCCTTTATGCAGGGCAGGTATTTTCATGCTCATGTTCTGGGGGAAATGAGGTAGGAGTAGTTGCAGGAACTGTAAGCTTTTTAGGTTCTCTCCCACTCAAGACAGTGGCTTCAGAACCCAACTGTAGAAATTATTTGCTCACTGACTGCCTGGACTGTGCTTTCTTTTCCATCCTTTGAAGATGGTGAATTTCATTGATGGCCAAAGGGTGACCAGTGAGTGTTTATACTTTTCACCGGAGTGGGGGCAGGTGGGTGGGTGCTGGTCCTTTATAGAACCTTCTGATTGCCTGAAAGCATGAAGGGTTGTTTATTCGGCTTGTGGAGATGGTCCAGCTTAGGGTGAAGATGCATGGGAGGCACCTGCTTCTTTAGATTCCTTTCCCTGGTCTCCATAATTGACTGTTTGCTTATTCTTGGGGCAAATGTTATGCCAGTGTGAAATGGACAGGTATTACTGCTATTCTTTTTTTTTTTTTTAACGTTTATTTATTTTTTCGACAGAGAGAGACAGACCATGAACGGGGGAGGGTCAGAGAGAGGGAGACACAGAATCTGAAACAGGCTCCAGGCTCTGAGCTGTCAGCACAGAGCCCGACGTGGGGCTCGAACTCACGGACGGACCGTGAGATCATGACCTGAGCCGAAGTCGGCCGCTTAACCGACTGAGCCACCCAGGCGCCCCTTCTGCTATTCTTAATCACGTAGGAATGAGAGTCAGAGAATGAATGGAGAAGCTTTTAATAAAGCTGGCCAGGTTAATTTATTTTATCTAGATGAATTAGAAATCTTTGAAATGGCAATACTGTATATTTGAAAGGGACACATGGACCCTGGAGGATTTGAAGACTTCATTTAATAGTCTTGTTCATGACTTGCTGGGGTTAGAAGTAATGGGGGAACCATTGGTTAACAAAAATCCATTACCAGAAATAATGTCATCTCTGAAATTGCTTGGTTTAATATCAGTATTTTGCAGAAATAATAGCATCTTAGGTACCATGGCCATCTGGTTGGTAATTTTAGGTGCCCCTACAATGATACACCACTGCCCATTCTCAGATTTAGAATCTGCTTATGGAACTCCTTCTGTGTGCTTGGTACTGTGCTCAGGGCTAGAGATAGAGATGAAAAGATGGGTTTCTGACCTCAAGGAGCTCACAGGACAGTGTAATACAAAGAAGGGAATATATCCTCAAGCTATGGCTTAATGACATGTGGAACATCTTCCCTGGGGCTAGTAAGCTCTTAGTGCCCACTGCAAGTCCAAGGGGATTGTTTTTTATTTCCTGTTGACTCTACAACATCACAAATGGAAATAACATCAAAAGCTTCATGAATCAAATTGCTTCTAAATGTTCCAGCTTCATCTATACACATCTAGCTAGATTAAGATTTGAAATCTTTTGTTCTCTGCACTTCAAATCCATGATCTTTCTAGAAACACTCGGTAAGAATAGTTCTGGAGGAGTTTGTTTGGGGACACAAATAAAAAATGGGATTATTTGTGCCAAGGAGAGGTAAAATGTGGATATGGGTATCATTGCAGCCAAGTCAAGGTTGAATAATTGGTTTTTCGATTAAAATGAGGCCCATTTTATCCTGGGAATTCAGAAATGCAGAAGCTTAGGAAGAAATCTATTATGTGCTAAACACTATTTGAAGCACTTTATTTGTGGAGTTTTTTTAAACCCATGCAAAAATATTTGAATAGCTATTTATATAGATGAAATATGTTGGCTGGGTCAGATGACTATGACAGGCAGAACCAGCATTTGAACACAGATGTGTTTGCCATGAAAGCTCCTTCTCCCAAGGCTGTCATAGTACCTACCTCGGTACCCACACGATGGTGGGCACTGTAGCTGCTTTTATGCCCTCCTTGGACAAGTCTGTAGACTCTTGGAGCATTGGGACCATAGTTTACACAGTTTTCCGATACACTCCAAGGAGTGTGTAGCACAGTGTGTAGGCACATAAGTTCTCTGTAAATATGCATGGAATTAACAAATGTAGCAATTTAAAAGTCTTAGCAAGCATCTGGGTTCATGAATGGGCATGTTGCCTTCTAGGATCTTTGTATCTGCATGCAAAGCTGGCCTTGGAGAGACCAAGCAGATAACCCACCCTCAGAAATCTCTTACTATAATTTGCAGTTCATAAGTGTGCCTGTTTTTTAAAGAATTTTTTTTTTTCAACGTTTATTTATTTTTGGGACAGAGAGAGACAGAGCATGAACGGGGGAGGGGCAGAGAGAGAGGGAGGCACAGAATCGGAAACAGGCTCCAGGCTCTGAGCCATCAGCCCAGAGCCTGACGCGGGGCTCGAACTCACGGACCGCGAGATCGTGACCTGGCTGAAGTCGGACGCTTAACCGACTGCGCCACCCAGGCGCCCCAGTGTGCCTGTTTTTTAACTATATTCCTGCGTACTGTTTGCTTACTTCATGTTTTCTTAAAAGCTTAATATAAACAAATTATGTATTCATAATCTTGTGGCAGGCTAGGTGGATTTAATAGAGTCAGGAAAGCTTCCAACGTATTAAGTGTTCTTGAAGGTAATAAAAAGGAGGACTAATTATCTCACTGAAAAGGTTATAACAGAGATGTTGGACATCTTGACTCAGTGGGATTTTTGACAGCAGCAAAAGTAGTTAAGAAAAGATAGCTTTGAGAAACAGCAAAGATGAGTTTTAAACCTAGTTATTTTATTAAATCTATGGTGTGGGTGTATCTATAAGCAAGAGGACATAACTAAATAATGAATGCATCGTGTCTGGGGTTGGAATGGTAATTTGAAAGTACGTGGCTGGTGTTCACAGTTGGAGCCTGTGAGATTTTACATTTAATGATTATACCTTTCCCGGAGCCATCTGTCTCTCTCTTTAATAAGCAATATCCCTTATCAGGTCTGATTTGTGTACATTGATTACACCATTATACTTGTTAAATATTAAAGCATTTTTCCCCTTGTGTGAAGTCTAATTAGGCAAAGTGTTCAGTGCAAGCTTGGCATTATCATTCAGAATAACAGCCTGGTCATTACCTACGACAGACCTCAGCTTCCTGGATCATTTGTCCCCCGCCCGCCATCAGAGTCTGGTATACCAAATATAGTGCCTGAAAGTTTGATGAGAGTTTTGGCACTGTTGGGCCATTAAGAAGGGTCATGCTACAAAGATTAAAAAAACCTTTTAAAAATGAATGCAGACATTTTTTATCTATAGTTTGTATTTTGCATGTATCAGGCTTCTGAACAGATACACCTGCTGAAATTAATTTTATGAAATTAAAGAATCTTAAAAAACTTTAAAGGATAAAAACATAGGTTACAATGATGTTTGGATGAAGAGAAAGCCAGTCAAGAAGTAGTTGCATTTTACACATATACATACTACTGGTAAAAACAAGAATTTTCGATATCAAGCCACTATCACTTGAAGGCCATGTGGTGATCTGTTACAGTCTTCTTGAACTTATTTGTGCAGTCTACTTCAAAAATTGACTTGCATCATTGACTTAATAGCAAGCATACAGGGCCCAACATAAGATTATTAATCACTTGGTATCTTTGATAAGTTATCTAGCATCGTTTTGAGACAACTACTATGATGGATGTTGTCTTTTTTCTTTCTTAGGTATTCATAGTACTTTATTTTTTAAAAATTTGTATTAAAATTTTTTTTAAATGTTATGTATTTAAAAAAAAATTTTTTTTTCAACGTTTATTTATTTTTGGGACAGAGAGAGACAGAGCATGAACGGGGGAGGGGCAGAGAGAGAGGGAGACACAGAATCGGAAACAAGCTCCAGGCTTTGAGCCATCAGCCCAGAGCCTGACGCAGGGCTCGAACTCACGGACCGCGAGATCATGACCTGGCTGAAGTCGGACACTTAACCGACTGCGCCACCCAGGCGCCCCAAAATGTTATGTATTTTTGAGAGAGAGAGAGAACAAGAGTGACAGTGCATGAGTGGGGGGGGGGGTCAGAGAGAGAGGGGGAGACACAGAATCCAAAGTGTGCTCCAGGCTCTGAGCTATCAGCACAGAGACCAACATGGGGCTCAAACCCACGAACTGTGAGATCATGACCTGAACCAAAGTCGGAAACTTAACCAACTGAGCCACCCAGACGTCCCTTCATAGTACTTTCTTATTTCTTATTTAAATTTCTAAAAAAATCTGCAGTCTACCATGGGCATGCACAAACACACAGGTGCACACATACTCACATGTGTGATCTGGGGCTGATCGGCACAAACCAGTTAGGAATAGGTCCAGTTTATTGCTTGTTATTTTCAAGAAGAGCTTTCAAGCCATAAGTTCTATGTGATTATGTCATCAGGCTAATAGGTTTTCCCTCTCAGTGGTCCCAGAAGCTCACATTGGGGTTTTTGAAAGTGCCTTTATCCTTTTTTAATTGCAAGTAGCAATGGCATTGCTCTTTCTTTTTTTTCCTTTCTTTCTTTTGAGAGAGGACACAAGTGAGTGAGGGTGGAGAGAGAGAGGGAGAGAGAGAGAATCCCACAAGAGGTAGAGAGAGAGAGAGAGAGAGAGAGAGAGAAGCGGGGCTCACCTTATGCAGGGCTCATGTTCACCCGATGCGGGGAATGAGCTCCTCTGAAGCGGGGCTTGAGCTCACCCAATGTGGGACTCGAACTCACTAACCATGAGATCATGACCTGAGCTGAAGTCAGTTGCTTAACTGACGGAGCCACCCAGGAACTCAAAGGCATTGCTTTCTATTTATGCATTGTGGAAAGCGGTTGGAGTATCTCCTTAATATGAGAATTCATTTTGAGTTGTTTTTGAATATAGTCAAATCAAAATGACATTTGGCTGTGGATTAAAATTTGGATGTAGAGATCAAAGAATGGAAGGGAACTTCCATTTTCTGGCCTACTTTTTCTGTTTCCCAAATGGAGAAGCTGAAGCTCAGAGAGGCAGAGTGGCTCAGCCAGAGTCACAAGGGTATCAGCAGCAGGCTCAGAGCTGGAGTTCTGTTGTTCCACTGCACTTTCTCCTCAGGAAAGTTGGGGACCCTTGGCAGATGATGAAGTCTGGACCACTTCCCATTTCCCAGACCCTTCACAGGTATGGGGAGCCTTGGCCTGGGTAGGTTAGAAAAGTTTTGAAGGAAAGATTGCTGCTTTACAACTGGCTGAAGACAGAGATGCTAAAATCTGAATCTGTCTTGGGTTGCAGAAGAATTTATATTTTGTGTTTGCTAATTGGCATATTGTGAGAAACTGAGAACTCAGAGCCAGTGCCTGCCTTTGATAATCTCAGAATTCAGTAGGGAACAGGCAGGATAGCAGACAGCTGTCCCGGGTATCCAAGGAAAGGTTGTCTGTTATTGGACCAGACGAGGGCTCAGCTGGAGAGTCAGGTCTTCTGTTTCCATAGGCCCAGAGCCTGTAATGACCATTATCAGGCCCTGAGTAAGTCATCAAACTAACATGCCTCCAGGTTGAGAAGGATCTAGAAGGCCAAGGGGTTGATTTACTTTTTGACACATAATTATGATGATGGTTAATGACAAGCATGGTGGTTAAACACATGGAGTCTGAAGCCTAATGTGTTTGGGTTGGACCAGCTTCCATGCACTAGTGGTCGAATTTAGGCAAGTTACTTTACCACCCTGAGCCTCACTTGTCTTGTCTATAACATGGGAGTGATAGCAAACGTTTATATTGTACTCACTACATGACAGCTTCTGTCTCAGTGCTTTAGGAATATTAACTCATGTAATCCTCACAACAATGCTATGAGGTGGCTACTGCCATTACTCCCACTTTACAGATGAGGAGACTGAGGCCCACAGAATTTCAGCATATTGCTCAAGGTTATACAGCTAAGGGTCAGAATTGGGGTTTGAATCTTGGTGTCTGTTGCTCTTTGTCACTTTCCTATGCTACCTCTCACTGGGATTAAGATTATTGTAAGGAGGGGTGCCTGGGTAGCTCAGTCAGTTAAGTGTCCAACTTTGGCTCGGGTCATGATCTCCTTCTCCCTCTCTCCCTCTCTCCCTGTCCCCACTCACACTTTCTTTCTCTCTCAAAATAAAGAAATAAACTTAAAAAATATTATTGTAAGGATCAAGTGGGATAAGCATACAAGAAATATCAGCTGTCATTGTTAGTTATAATAAAGCTAACATTGCCTTAATAACAACAACCATAAAATCTACAAGATCAGCACCTTCTTTCCCCTTAGACAAGCTCCAGAGAAGCCAGATCATAATCAAGAAGTTGCTTTGGCTATTACAAAAGTAATGCAGAGAGAATTCAGAAGACTATAAAGTGTCCTTGCTGCTCAGGCAGTGTTGGTATAGCTAAGGTGGAGTCGGCCAGTGGGGTCAGCTCGATTGAATTTCTGGCCATGACCCTGTTTTAGCTCCGAGGGCTTGCAGACTTTTTCTACCACTTACAGATCTGAGGTGCCAGTGATAACTCTGTAATATTGACTCCTGTCTGTCATCCAGACGATTAAGTATAATAGAGATGCTAAGGTCATTGTCTATGCCGCAGAACTAACCACCACTATGGAAGTCGCTAAGAACAACACTCTGATCCTGTGAGGAAATCTTTCAACCACTTGTAGAAGTCATTTTTTGATGAGATTCCTCCATTGTGAGTTAACAGCCTAATTCTCAGACTGCAGTTTTGTTTGCAAATCACTTTGCTATGGAGTTTAGATGTTATTTTGTTTTTGTTCTTTTGTTTACTTTTACATTCATAGGTTATGCGTAAGTATATGTAAATGTAATGTGTGTGCACATTTTAATTTATAATAAAGTGAACAACTACCCAGATAAGCATCTAGAACATTCCCTTTGAAGTTCCTCACATGTGCTTACTGGTCATATTTCCTTCCTTCATCCCGTCCCCACCCCTACCCCAGGGGTAACTGCTCTTCCAAATATTGTATTAATTGTTTCCTTGCTTTTCTTTACAGTTTTACCACAAAGGTGCATTCCCACATAATTTATTTCTTTTTGTCACAGGCAGTTGAAGTGGAAAGTTTGACTACTGCCTCAAGATATACTAGATAGAAGTTACTGAAATAAGTAGTGAGAAAGAGCAAAATAGGCATTTTCAAAGGAAATATCTGAACACCGGGTTCTTCACTGGGAGGGTATAAAAAACATTGATACAGGATTTGTAAGGGGATTTACTTGGAGAAGCCGCTGCGGTGAGTCTGCATCATTTCCCTTTCCTGGAAGAAGCATGAGTTGGGGGTCTGCCCCCTCAGTCCAAGCCCAGAGAGAGGTTGTCTGGAGAACTGGGAGCTTGGTGGACTGGCTGTGCATCTGGTGAGATGTTTTGGTGTTGTGGCTGAGTGGGGAGCAGCTGTGATAGGGCTACCCCCACTGCCACATTTGTTGGAGTGATTGTGCATGCTTCCCATGTGGCCCATGCAGGAATGGAGAGCCAGCCTGGAACTGTTGGGCCTCTGTCCAAGTGGCATAGTCAGCAAAGGGATTTAAAGTGAATTTCATGGCTGGGTGGGGGTGGCAAACAGAGGACTTGAATGCATCACTCATAGCACAAGGGTTTTGAAAACCCACAAAACCATCCATAAGAGACAGGGAGTTGGGCTTAAGTATCTACTGGTCCAGAGAATATGAAGCCCTCTGTACTAGTGAGGGGTACGTTTGCATGCATATATAAATGAAAGAACAACGGCAACACAAAATAGATGTTTATTTCTCTCTTACAAAGAATATGTCAGGAAATAGTTCCAGTTCATGGATGGGATGGTGGCTCCACACAGTTATCATGAACAGGCCTGCTGGTTCACTGCTCCCAGGGCCCATGGATATTGTCCTCATGTTCATGGTCAAGGGGAGCTGCTAAAGCTCCAGCCATCAAGTCACGTTCCAGGAAGCTGGGGGGGAGGAAGCACAGAGGAAAGGTCTGCCCCATCCCTTTTGAGGATTCTTTCAGAGTACACCACCCACCATTTCGCTTATGTCTCATTAGCCAGAGTTCAGTCACAGGGTCACGCCTAGCTCTGAGCCAGGCCAGGAAATCTCTCCTTGTTGTGGGGCAGCCATGGGCCCAGCTTAAAATTGGGATTCTTTTTGTAAAGAGGAAGAGGCTAATGGGTATTGGGGGCAGCTGGCAGCCTCTGTCACTTCATTTTCTCCCCATGTTCCAGCCCTGAAGGGGAGAGAAAGAGCAGCCAGCAAGTGGGGCAGGATGTGGGTAGAGAAGACTGAGGCTGGTGGTCCACCTGAATAGATCCTGACTGGGCATATGGGATGGAGAAAGAAGTCTTTTTTTTTTTTCTTTTGCCTTAAAGTGTTGATTAATATATTGACCTTTACATTTCATTTTCTGAATCACAATTGTGTTTTGTGACTTAAAGGAACTTTAGGATTTTCTGTTACCTATAAGTGGCAGAGAATGATGGGGCCTGCTAGAATTTCCCTTGAGTAACAAAGGGAAAATAGACCCTCAATATTATATATATTTCAACTTGATAAGGTCTTTATTATTATACATAACCATCATGCCATTTCCACACCTAAAAAGTTAATAATCAGTCTTTAAAAAATCACCTTATTTTGTGACTATGTGTGGTGATGGATGTTAACTGGACTCATTTTGCAATATATACAAATATCGAGTCAATAACCTTGTACACCTGAAACTAATATAATGTTATATGTCAGTTATACCTCAAAAAGTGCATACTCTAACCTAGTAACTCTGCTTATAAGGATTTATTCTAAGGAGATCTCAGACTAGTATCTAAAGATACAGGTAAAGTGGGGGAGGTGGGTGGGGGAATGGGTTAAATCAGTGATAGGGATTAAGGAGTACACTTATTGTGCTGAGTACCCAGCGTCATGTGGAAGTGTTGAATCACTATATTGTACACCTGAGACTAATATTACATTTTATCCTAACTGGAATTTAGATAAAAACTTGAAAAAATAAGGATATAGGTAAATCATGTTCGTTGAAGCCTTATTTTTTTTTTTTAATTTTTTTTTCAACGTTTATTTATTTTGAGACAGAGAGAGACAGAGCATGAACAGGGGAGGGGCAGAGAGAGAGGGAAACACAGAATCGGAAACAGGCTCCAGGCTCTGAGCCATCAGCCCAGAGCCCGACGCGGGGCTCGAACTCACGGACCGCGAGATCGTGACCTGGCTGAAGTCAGACGCTTAACCGACTACGCCACCCAGGTGCCCCTCGTTGAAGCCTTATCTATAGAAAAAGATTCTAAATATCAATCAGTGGGAAATGGTTAAAACATTATAGTACTTCCAGACAAGGGAATTATTATTAGCTATTAAAAATGGTGATATAGATGATTAGTGATGTGAAAATATGTAAAATATATCGATGAGTGGAAAAAAAATGAATTTTCCTTATCTCAAAAAGTGTCTTTTTGTTTGTTTGAATCTCCATTGCAAAAGGTGAGCATGTGTTAGGTGTATTTCAGGCGCATGGAAAAGCGTGCATAGATTAGCATGTGGTGTTCCTCTGTCAGCACAGGGACCTAAACCTCTTAGCATACACGGTGACTTGTGCATTGCTTCTGTTACCCTTACATGAAAAGTCTGTTTTAGGAATTGTGGAAGAGGTTAGTGATAATCCATATTGACATAAAACTTCATGTGTCACATAGCTGCTGACTCCTAAGCCAGAAGGCTTGAGACAGCGGAATTTGATTTGGTGATTATCCTGGCCAGGGAATTGATTTGTTCTTACTCATGGAAAGTACAGGTCTTTGGAGTGAGAAAGAATGGAATCTATTTTACGCTTAAATAGAATTTCACTTTGACCACTGGTAGAGCATGGGCTTTGGATGTGACTTTGTAATGGTAACGTAACCACAAGGAGCATGTTTGACAAGAGCACTTTATAAGAATGTGTATTTAGAATATATGGGTAGGATTTTGTTTTAATTTTTCAAATTTACTGGATACCTTCCATATAAAGCACTGACCGTAAAACAAAAGAAACAGAAAACAATGGGTTTGATAGGTTGGTACTGCCTTGTTCTCCCTGATTCTGTCCAGATGTTCTACTTTTTATCAAATTCTGTGGTTAATCCTTAGAAATCCTCTTTCACTGCTATCCCATTCCCCAACATGTCAGTATAAAGGGCTGGTTAAGAAGTACAATCATTTGAAAGTACAGGTGCTTCACTTTTTAGTTATTCATATATTATCCTCTTAATACTTCCAAAATGAATTTGAGATATCTACATGTCCTTCTTTTAGAAAGAACAAGTAACAAAAACAACAAATCCTGTATCATTACAGTTACCAAATAAGTCAGGAAATTATTCACATTCTGAGAAAATAGTCACCAAACTTTCCTTCGCAGGATGCAGTAGTGTAGGATTGTACAGATAGCAGTTCACATAGCGAGGTAGTGTATTTGGAAATGACGTAATTTATAAAGATACACATATGTAAGTTTTTTGCAACTTGACCTATTGCCAAAAGTAAAGTGTCTGTGAATACTTCTTACTTTTGGTATATATTGTGAACTCTTGAACCTTGATGTTATTTTTGTTGTTTATTCTATTAACACATGCCCATTGAGCCTTTGCTCTGTGCCCTGCATTGTACTGATGCTGGGGGAAAGCCACATAAAGACACAGCTGCTTTTTATTCTAATTTCAGGGTTGGGGAAATTTAATATCTGAGTGAAAGGTCAACTACTGGTGAGTCAGAATTTGTTTTCATGTTCTGGTTTTCAAGAGTTGGGACTTGAGGACAGCAACTAACTTTGGTACATGTTTTATGGCAGCTGACAGAGTTAACCACAATAGACAATTATTGATCTTAATTGGTATATCTTGTGGAAACATTGCTAAAAACTCTACTTTTTATTTCAGGAAGTTAAAACATAGTGTTTTTGAGTGCAGATTTTTCTTGTTAGTTCATGTATCCATCAAAGACAGTAGGGAGATATGATTAGCCATTATGTTAGTTTGTTTGAAAACATGCCATTTTTAGCACACTAATTTTTTTTTTTTTAATTTTTTTTTTTTTCAACGTTTATTTATTTTTGGGACAGAGAGAGACAGAGCATAAACGGGGGAGGGGCAGAGAGAGAGGGAAACACAGAATCGGAAACAGGCTCCAGGCTCTGAGCCACCAGCCCAGAGCCCGACGTGGGGCTTGAACTCACGGACCGCGAGATCGTGACCTGGCTGAAGTCGGACGCTTAACCGACTGCGCCACCCAGGCGCCCCCACACTAATTTTTATAAAAAGGGGAGATCTGATGAAAGCTGGATTGATCCAGACTACAACATTAGCTTATATTACCTGATGTTCTTAACTTGGAAGATTTAGAACTGATTGTAAGAAAGTGTTTGGCAAATGACACTTTCAACGTTTATTTATTTTTGGGACAGAGAGAGACAGAGCATGAACGGGGGAGGGGCAGACAGAGAGGGAGACACAGAATCGGAAACAGGCTTCAGGCTCTGAGCCATCAGCCCAGAGCCCGACGCGGGGCTCGAACTCACGGACCGCGAGATCGTGACCTGGCTGAAGTCGGACGCTTAACCGACTGCGCCACCCAGGCGCCCCGGCAAATGACACTTTCAAATGAAATGATCTTGTTTTCAGATCCAAGCTCTAATGTCATACATAATTGAAATGCTGCAGCATGGCCTGACAACTTGGTTATTATTCGATTCAACATTTTAATTTATTTTCTGAACTATTAACCATGGCAACAATTTAAAAAGAGTTCTTAATATAAAATTAGAGATGATGCTGACAAATAAATACCTATTGTTGTTGATCAAGAATTAAAGCCAAGGGGTGTCTGGGTGGTTTGGTTGGTTAAGTGTCTGACTCCTGATCTCAGGTCAGGTCGTGATCTCACGGGTTTGTGAGTTCGAGCTCTGCATGGGGCTCTGTGCTGATGGGGATGGTGGGCAGCCTGCTTGGGATTCTCTCTCCCTGTCTCTCTGCCCCTCCCTCACTCGTGCTGTCTCTCTCAAAATAAACAAATAAACTTTAAAAAAAAAAAAAAACCTAAGCAAGAGCTTTTTTTTTTTTTTTTTTTTTTTTTTAATATTGTGGTAAAATATACATGACAGGGCGCCTGGGTGGCTCAGTCGGTTAAGCGTCTGGCTTCGGCTCAGGTCGTGATCTCGTGGTTCGTGAATTCAAGCCCCGCGTCAGGCTCTGTGCTGATGGCTCAGAGCCTGGAGCCTGTTTCAGATTCTGTGTCTCCCTCTCTCTGACCCTCCCCCGTTCATGCTCTGTCTCTCTTTGTCTCAAAAATAAATAAACATTAAAAAAAAATAAAATATACATGACAAAAAATTTACTGTCTTAACCATTTTTAAGTGTACAGTTCAGTGGCATTAAGTTCATTCGCATTGTTGTCACCACCACCATCTCCAGAACTCCTTCAGGAGCTTTTTTTTCTTTTTTTTTTTAATGTTTATTTATTTTTGAGAGAGAGAGAGAGACAGACAGAGTGTGAGCGGGGGCTCAAACTCATGAACCAGAAGATCATGACTTGAGCTGAATTCAGACACTTAATGGACTGAGCCACCCAGGTGCCCCCAGGAGCTTATTTTTATTACAAGTTATATTGAGGCACTGTATTCTAGCTAGCCTTGATGGGATTTTGCATGGAAAGGTGGCATCACAAATTCTTAGGTCTTCGAGTTGTGAAATGGTGTGTCACAAACCCCCATCATTAGAGAACTCACAATTCCCTTTCTTTAAGGGAAACTTCCACTTCACCACACCACTTGGTCCCATGGGGGACCCTTGGCAAGATTAGTTTCCTGATGTTTCCATGTGTTTCCCACTCCTCCTCCGACAGGTGTCTGTTCAAAGTCCCCCAAGCTTCAGAATGTGGCCTGGTGGCATAAGGAATTTGGGAGGCCAGGTTCCTGTCTGTCTGAGTGTGGTGCTTGAGAGCTGGTTTCAGCTGGCTTGTGAACTGAGGTTCCTGGTTAGCGAGGAAATTCTGGCTGGTGGAGTTGGGGTCTAGTCTGTGCAAGATGATTGGAATGATGGAACACAAGAATGATGTCAGTGTTATTGACAAATCAATACCAGCAATTTAAAGCACATGCTGCTCTAGGAATACAGTCAGGGATGATCAGAGACTGCACCTTCCGCAGCCCTGTGGGCTGTCACTCTTACTCAGGAGTCCGTGCTGCCGTGGGCTCTAGATGTGCCTGGGAGGGACAGCTGCCAGGTGGGCCCATGTCCAAGGCTCTGCACACAAGGACAGAGCTGACAGCTCAGAGCAATGACCTAGTTATTCCTTCCTGTGGGTCCACCTTATGCATTTTACTTTTTGCTCATTCCCCCATCCCCCTCCTATTTATTGGGTAAAATCCATTCAGAATAGCAGCCTACTTCCACATTGTAATTCTGGCCTCAGCATGGACATAATAAAAGTTTAACAATGCAGAACATTTTCAGTCATCTAGCATAAGCCGTTTCTCTATTAGCAATTTGATTTGAAGTCCTCTACTTTGCAAATTCTCTTAGTGACTGCATTTTCAAACCCCTCCAGGGCCTACCGGGAGCTGTGCTTGGAGCTGCATGTCACATGATCTGTTAGTTCCTTCCTGGGTCTTTATAATCCTCTGGTTGGCTTGGAGCATTCTGATGTGGGAATGGTGACACTGTGGGTCTGATGAAGGGAGTGTGACGACTTTTAGTGTGACTTTGGCTTTGCATTTCTCAAGGAAAGGGCTTTCTGCTGTTCTATAACTGATGCAGATGAGAGGTGTGGTTGTAGGTTAGGACATCTCTAAATATTCCGTAGCCACCATCACAAACTTTTGGAAAGGTTTACCTAAGAGGTCTTCAGTCTGGTAGGCTTCACCAGCACACACAACCTAAGGTTTCACCCTCTGCACACAGGGATGGCAGTGACATCAGTGCCCCAGTCCTGCTCATGTCATCTGAGTTCCCTCCAGGAAGCTGAGGGTGTCAGGGGGATGAAAATGATGCCCCCTCACAAAAATATGGCACTTCCGCAGTGCGGAACGGCGGGGACTTCTTTGTGGGACACTACTCAGCTCTTCTTCCTCACTGCTGCAGAGGGCCTCTCAGAAGGGAGCCCAGAGCCTCCAGGCACTGGGTAGTGTGGGCTCACCCTTCTCTGTGTGGTCAGGGCAGAAGGCAAGAACAGGGGAAAGGTGTTCCTGTCATAGTCTCCTGCACTGGGCTGCTCCTGGGCTGGGTGGCTGAGGAGAAAAGCAGTGTTAGATTGCCTTTCATTTTGGCCTGCTGAGGCCCTACTCTCTCTAAGCTGAGAGGAACCTGTATCTTCTAGCTAGCCCCATGATACTGAAGCCTCTCTACAGCACCCTGCATTGTCCAGTCTGTTTGAATTCTTCTGGGGACAGCAAACCCCTACTTTACAAGGAGTCCATTCTGAATCTGGGTGGCTCAACTTGAAAGTTTTCCATGTGTTTTCTACAGTTTCTACCCATTGGACCTAAATTCTGCCCCTTAGAGGCATGAAGAACAGTGGATAGGGATGGGTGCCAGTTTGCACATAAGCAAGCACTCTGGAAATATGCACCCAGTGACGTGACAAGCAAGCAGAAAAACATACACGTGCATAAATGAGTGGCGACTCCTCAACTCCATGTGTTCTTTTGTGCTATTTAACTCCCTGGGTTTAACACACCCACAGTCTTCCGGGTGTGTGCATTTGTTACTTTCCTTCCTTGTGACGGCGGTACATTTCATCTCACACTTAGTTGAATCCCATAGGTCAAATTCAACTGGCTTATACCGTGATGGAAACATCCATGAGATATTTTGTAAAAAGGAATAGAGGAAGTTTGTGTTAATTGCCTTGGGGAAATATACTCAGCTTAAAAGAGAAAAAAAGAAAGGGAGCAGTTAAAAATCTTCCCTTAGTAAACTCATTTAGTAACATGACATTTGTAACCCCTAGCTCCTTAGAAACCTGGCCACTTGCTTGAAGGACAATTTTATTTTAATCATTTCTTTCATCTTCTTGAAATGCCCAGGCTAAATGTCAGTTAAGTCTCTTGGGATCAAGGAAGGGGTTAATTTTTTCCACAGTGCAGTAATATACACCTAAAAACATTCCAGAATTTTTGGTAGAAATTGTAAGAAAGTATTAAAACTTGAGAAATGAATTAACAAGCCACCTTTTTATGCCGCGGCAGCGTGGCCCTTCATTGAATGAATAGCACTTTATTCCACGACTGCATAAATCGTAGGCTGAAATGTAGAGTGAGCATGTGGCCTCTAAATCAATGAGGGTGTGTATGTGTGTGCGCTCAGATTAGAACGAGTCTGTGCAAATAAGATGAAAAGTCTGACCTAAACTCCCAGAACCCCGAAGCAGAAGAATTTTGAGTAAGTTGCTACCTTCAGCTTGCACCGATGTGCTTAGGCTTTTCTTTGGGTTTCTTAAACAGCTCATTCTCACTATAGCACAAATAATTCTTGTTATACAAAGAAAGAATCCTTGATATTTTAGCCTTTGTCCTTGTTCACTTTTTATTTTTAGGGCTGACTTGTAGATGTGTTAATTTTTTTCAAGTCAAATAGCTGAAATACAAGTCTAAAAAATGAAACCACTTCTTCTTGAAATAACATAGAAATTATAATAGTGATACCTTTGTGCTAGTCACTATTGTGTTTTACATAGACTAATTCCCTTAATCCCCATGGCAACCTTCTCAGAGAGGCACTACATTAGCTCCATTTTACAGATGAGGAAACAGAGGCAATGAATGGCTAAATAACTCACCCAGGCCATGCCTCTAGCTGGTGGTGGAGTCTGGGTTTAAGCTCTGGCAGCCTGTCCTGAGTGTAGACTTTAATCACTACTCGATACACTGTCTTAGAACATAACTAGTAGAATTGCTGTCACCCTCATCATGACATCTTGCTTCCACTGTATTAATTAGGATAAGGCCAGGAGGTTACAACAAAGAGACTCAACAATAATTTTAGTAGCTGAAGGAAATAGAAGGTTTTGTTTCCCTCTCATGTGGCCTGAGGGGAGCATTCCAGGTAAGCAGGGTAGTTTTGCTGCATGGAGTCTTTCAAAGACCCCAGACTCTTTCCAGGAGAACTTGTCATCTGTATGGTGGGAGCTGGGTGGTGGCCACGCTCAGCTTCGACCCATTGGGAAAGGGAAGAAAGCGTGGAAGTAGCCGGCCTGCCTTCTGCCTGAGGGCCTCCTGGGCCTAGGCGTGGTGTGCAGCACTTTTGCACACCTTCCTCTTGAAGAGAACTTAGTCGCACCTACTTTAGTCACATGGCCATGCCTACTTGCAAAGAAATATGGGAAATGTAATCAAACCATGGTTTTAGGAAAAAGAGGAGAGCTGAGTTTGATGGGCAACCAGCAGTCTCCACCATGTGTGTAAAAAAGAACATCATTATCTTGATAAATAACATATCGTCGCTATAAGAAACCAGGCAAGTGAAGGATGTATTTAAAAAAGAGAAAAAAGTCACTCCTATTTCCACCGAAGTGGACTTTTTATTTTAAATTGTCCATCATCCATTCCTTCCCGTAAGCCCTTTGATTTCCTTTGGGGGGATTACATCTCTCGCCTTTGGACAGTGTCTGGTGGAGTTGAAAAGCAGGTGCCATGCCTTCCCCTAGCTCTGGGGGTGGGTGTGTGACCCATGTTGGGTAAATAGAACCTTCCTTTCCAATGATTTGAGGGGAACGACAAGGAGATTGAAATGCTGGAGCTCGTTCATTCCTGGTGGTGGCACTGGACTGGTCTTCCTGTGTGAGGAAATTCCTCAAGTTGCCACCTTTATAGGTGGCGGTCTACTGGCCGCCTTAGTTCTTGCTTATTTACAAGCTTGGTGTTCAAGATTTCAGTCCCCTGAGCTCCTGGAATTGTTTTGTTTAAGTTAGTCAGAATTGCTCCCTCTTGTTTGCAACCAAAGATCTCTAACTGACACACTTGCTCTCCAGAGGAAATTTCTGCCAACATTTGACGTATGTTCCTTCCGTTGTCTCGCGATATATCTTACATATTGTTTATGTAATTTTATACCCATTCTAAAAACAAGTATTATTTCCATTTTACAAAAGTAGCTGGATAGTACTAGATTACATGGATGTTCCATATTTATTAAGGCAGTTAACAATTTTTTGTGTCTTAAATACTTTTTTTAAATTGTGTATCATTTTTGGACCATAGGGCTATTTCATTTATTAATTAAAGGTCCTGAATATTATTGTGTTAAAATTTAATTTTCACTTATCTTGAAGTTTGTAACTATTTATAATACTTTTTAAAATCCAAACATGTGGAGTTCATATGCTTTCTAATATATAGGCAATTCAGGCAGGATACCAATATTTTGTTAAGAAATTCAAGGCCCCATGACTTTCCCTAATGGCTACAGAGTCATGCAAAAATTCAGGTTTATTGGTGGCTTGTCTTGGGCTCTATCTTATTTATCGAGATGCTTTCTGGAACCATGCCAGAGACTCTCTAGTTTCTTGGGCAGCCAACAGGCAATGGTTCTGATAGCTGTGCTTTCCAGAACCACACCCTAGTATGGAGGGTATGCTGCACTGGGAGATGCTTGCCAAAAAGATTAGTGCCTTGGAATTCTCCACCCTTTTGGAAATGGGCAGTTACTCAGATTGTCCAAGGAAAACTCTGTTTAATCGATCTGATGCAGCTTGTTGGGTAAGAATGAAATCAGGGTCAAGTTAAACAGCAGCAGTCATGAGGAGATGAAGGGGTAGACAAATGCAATATTGGAATTTGTGTGTCAAAGATCATGATGAAGTCCCATCAGAGGCAGTAGGGATTGGAGAGGGGCTCTGGGTAAAGTTCCCTGTTCACAGACGGTGGGCCTGGAGATCTGAAAAAGGGAATATAGGGCACCCTCCTTCCTGCTTGACCCTCCCCCCATGCCAACCTCTAGCCTCCCTGAAAGGTCATGTCATGTAAGCATGACACACAGAGCACATAATGTGTCTGAAGTGGAGCCCACAAAGTTGTGGAACCTGGGACACCTGAGCAGAATAGATTTATATTCATGCCTTGTTTGGAACTCCTTGAACCTTCATTGCATTTTATCAACCCTTATTTATTAGATATTATTATATTAGATTATTTATTATTAATCCTCTCAGGTCAGGATTTAGTGACTTGTTTTTACTAGACAGCACAGGTCAATACCTAACTCTCATTAAAAAAAAAAAAAAATAGAATTCAAGGGAATGGAGTAGGTCTTCTGGGGTTTTTAACCTAATTCCAAAGCATGGCAGAATGCTCTAGTTAGGAACTGTAGGGATCCAAGGTAAAGAAGGCTTTTTCTTATGATTTGTAGCTACTGTGCCTGATGTGGTGCCTGTGTGAGGATTAAGCCCATAGTTGCTCTTGCAATTATTTAAATGACTGAAGTTAAAAACATTGCTTTTGTAATAACAATAAAAATTGTCATCTTCCCTTTTGAAAAAAAAAATTTCTGGTAGGCAAAATAATGGCTTCTCAAAGATGGCCACATTCAGGGCACCAGGGTGGCTCAGTCAGTTAAGTCTGAGACTTCGGCTCAGGTCATGATCTCACAGTCTGTGGGTTCAAGCCCTGTGTTGGTACCTGTGCTGGTAGCTCTGTGCCGGCAGCTTGGGGCCTGGAGCCTGCTTTGGATTTTGTCTCTCTCTGTCTGTCTCTGCACCGCCCCCCAACCCACCCCCCCCCCCCCCGCACTCTGTCTGTCTCTCTCTCAAAAATAAATAAACATTAAAAAAAAAAAGATGGCCACATTCTGGAATCTGAGTATGTTACCTGCAAAAAGAGTTTTGCCAATGTGATTAGGATTCAGGACGTTGAAATGGGGAGATAATTCTGGATTATGTGGGTGGGGCCAATGTCATCACTAGTCTTTTTTTTAAATGTTTATTTATTTTGAGAGAGAGAGAGAGAAAGAGAGCACGACAGCACAAGAGGGTGAGGGGCAGAAGGAGAGAGAGAGAAAATTTCAAGCAGGCTCTGCATGCTCAGCTCAGAGCCTGATGTGGGGCTCGAAATCACAAACCACAAGAAGGTGACTTGAGCCGAAATCAAGAGTTGGATGCTTAACCGACTGAGCCACCCAGGTGCCCCCAATCACTAGTCTTAACAGAGTCAAAGAAGATGTGTTGAAGAAAACAGAACCAGACTGGTGCAGTGTGAGAGAAACTCAACCAGCTATTGCTGGTTTTGAAGATGGAAGAAGGAGCCACTAGCCAAAGAATGAAAGTGGCTTCTGGAAAGGGAAAAGGTAAAGAAATGGATTCTCCCCTAGAAGATTCTACCCTGTGTTTCTGCTGACCTGTTGATTTAGCCCAGTGAGATCTATTTTGGACTTCTGACCAACAGAATTATAAGAGAGTAAATTTGTGTTGTTTTAAGCCATCAAGTTGGTGGTAATTTGTCACAGCAGCCAAGGTAATGAACACAAGCGTGTTTCCGGATCCATCTTCCCTGAGTAAGCCTTGCACAGGTGACTGGACACTGGGAAGCCAGCAGGGAGGTTTTATGCAGAAACTCCACATTGTGAGGGGTTTTGGCACTCAAAAGCCAGAAAATCCTAGGGTTTTAGAAATGGGATATTTGAAGCCCCCCTCCACAAAATAAATGTTAGTATATTACTGTCTCTTTTATTTATTTTTTTAGGTAGGCTTCTTGCCCAGTGTGGAGCCCAATGTGGGGCTTGAACTCACAACCCTGAGATCAAAACCCAAGCTGAGATTAAGAGTTGGATGCTTAACTGACTGAGCCACCCAGGCATCTCAGTATATTGCTACTTCTATTGATATGAAAAAGTCTCCTATCCTTTAAAGATAGACTCTTTGGTTACGAGTGGAATTATATGTTAGAGCTCTGTATCAAATCTATGGTCTTCATTTTCATTTGAATTTGGGACCAGGACTGTTTATAGATCACAGTATAGGCATTTGAATTTTCCAAAGGGTTTATAGAATTTTCTCATGTAGAGTACCACTAAATGGTGAAGGTGCATCATTAAACTTAATTATGAGCTTTTCAAAGGAGGTACTTTTTCCAAAAAGAAAGTCACACAGTGTGGGAGGAGCTAACTATGAGCTCTGTACCCTTGAAACATAATAAACCGGTTGACTTACTTCCTCTCCCTCGGCTTTCACTTTCTCTTTTATCTCAGCAGCATCTACTTGTTAGTGGCTAGTTTTTATAAATTCCTTTTTTTTTTTTTTTTTGCTCTTGCTAACCTGAGGGCCAACAGTCAGCTAAGCTTGAGGTTTAAGATAAACATTTATTCTTTTTCAGAATTTTAGCTGGTATTTGGGTAGCATGAAAATGCTGTGACATTCTCACTGATAGAATTATACTAGATAGCTAATATAGAGTGCTAATGGTTGGTTTTTTGTTGTTGTTGTTATTGGCAAACTTGTCTTTCATTAGTACATTAAAAATATGAAACACATACATGTATGCTATTGTTTTCAGTTCTATAGACTTATGCCAAAAGTCCTCCCAAATATAAAAACATGAAAATAAGGGAAATAAGACTTGGCCTTAAATTTTGATATTAGTCTGTTGGGCCTTCAGGTCAGAGCCCAGAATGCTGTCTTTTTAAAGAGGTGAAGAGTTCCCTGGACTTCAGCTAAAGTGTAGCCTAAGTGAATAAAGAGTCTTGCTCTAACGTGGAGACATTGAGAAGGGAGACTCTTGAGACGACATTGGAATTGCCTTGCTACACTTTGTCCCCAGAGCACAGATTTGTGGCAGGTAGTGACAGCCAACGAAATACATAGTCCGATTGCTCTGGAAAGACGTGTTGAAATGACTGGACCCATTCTTGTTTTCGTTTCCCCAGTAGCGTTCTGATGATTACTTAGCTTCCCAGGTCACAGATCTTATTAATCCGGAGAATATGCTGGTCCCTGTGATGATATTTCCCATCGCCAAAGAATCAGTGCTCCAAACGTGCAGCACTGTAGGCTTGGTTACTCTGAGTTAAACTTGCTGGTTTCACTGGGTTTCTGGGTGTGCAATGTTGGTGTCCCACCACATGTCTGGACTGGGGTGAATCCTAAGAGCTGTGTGGCCCTCCTGTGGGATGGCTGGAGGTATCTGGTTGTGGCCCCAGGTTGTATCTGGTGGCCACAGGCTCATATCTGCACACCCCGAGTAACTGCCTGTGGGCACTAGGTTACGGAAGTGATGTGTTAGATGGTGTTGACAGTTTCGTGGCCACACATGCATTTGTATCTTGGCTCTGTCACTTGTGTATATTACTTAAGCTTGCTGGGCCTCAGTTTTCTTATCTGTGAATCGAGGAGACTACCTCCATTTTAGGGTACTTGGTACATAGTAAGTATTTAAGAAATTTTAGCTGTTAGTATTATGTTTATTAGCTAAAGGCATCATAGATTACTGTGAACAGTTCATTCATTCATTCATTCATTCATTTATATAAAAGTTTTGAGCCCCGTTCTGTGCCAGACACTGCTGTGTCAATTTCTGGGAGAGAGCAGTCAGCGGGCCTCAAGGCCTGATTCTTTTTGCTGCCCTCTTGGTTTTTATGTTCTTTTTCTTATCTGATTATAAAAAAAGACATCAATAGATACTTATTTTAAACCATTCAAAATGTATGGATTCCAATGTAAGCACTTCAGCCAAACTCAGTTAACCCAGCTTTAAATCACACACAGAAAAGAATTTGATACAAACTTTATTTTTTCTTGAATTGGAGACTTACTATGTGTTTGGTAGCCAGCATGTTAAGAAACTCTATTATAGCAACATTTTTAGTTCTAAATCTTTATATTGGTTGTGCCAGGGAATTTATTTTTATAGCTATTAATTTTTCTTTTGAAAGTAATATGCTAAGGGATACATTTAATGATCCATAAAAATATTGACTTTATGTAAAAGAAACAGCCAAAGACAATTAGCATATATTAATTTGCACATGTAGTCTAGCTCATTAGATGTAAATATGCTTTCAATATAGTGCATGATATTTTTTTGACTATGTGATATGGTAAGAAGACATTGCTCTTTTCAAATTTAACCTTTTGGGTGACAAACAGAATTCTGTTGACTTGTTACAGCCTATGTGTTTTGGGTAAAATATTTTTGTAGTTACTGATTTCATAGTGAAAGTGTGCTTTCCATTGTTTTGGATTAGAATCCTTTTATATGTGTGGGGTGGGGTTGGCAAAGACAGAGGGCTTGAGGTCTTGGCTTGTTCCGGGCATCTGGAGGACCAGTTTTGTGGTCTGCAGGGTGTTGTTTACAAGGAGGACCAAGGAACCTCCAGAGAAAGAGTGTGGACCAAGCAGGATGGCCCTGAGAGTTAGCAACCATCGTCAGCTCTGAGGGTGAGGTGGGATTTATGCCTAGCACGTTGCCCTCTGTCTGGCCTGGCCTGGTGAACTTGGGGCCCAGTCCTAGTGTGCAGTGGCACTTTTTAAAAGAGAGGGTGTGAATACTGAATAGTGTGTAGGGTAGAGGTGAGGATGCAGAAGGCACAGAGCAACCCCTGCTTATGGCCTGCGTGGAGCACAGTGTGGGGATGAAAGGTGGCTCCCCCATTTGGGATTATGAGTAAGTCAGGGACTTGGAGTGGGAGAGAGAGAGAGGCCAGTATGCTCTGGTAGGGGGTGCAGGTCGTGGAGATCGCCAGTGACAGAGGACTCACCTAGTGATTCCACGAGGAAGACATAGCAGATATCTCTCATGTGGTTCGTGGGCACCAGCCTTGAATCTAGAACCCAGCAGGGAACATTTCTAGGTGGCCAAGTTCCAGCAGGGAGAGGGCTGGGTACACATTTTGGTGGCTGTTTCTCATGACCCCTGTATACTGCCCAGCCTGTATGTTATCTGGAAAACAGTGCTGCAAACCTGTTGGTTTGTTTTTGTGGATGTCCTCGCTGTCCAGCTCCTACAGGAGATGAGCTCAGATGGCCTAGAGGCCTTTTCACAGTGCAGGCATTAGGTTCAGATTCCTTATCAAGGCTTTTGTTATGATGGTTTAAAACATGCAACCCAAATCTTCTGCCAGGGCATTCTTGGGCAAGAGCCAGCAGCACCAGAATCATCTGGAGAGAGATGGAGGAAAGTTTTTCCCCTTTAGGCCCTGAAAGCACATATTTAGGACTCTCTGAAAAAGTGGGTGGATGGACAGGGGAGGGGGAGGGAGTGGAGAGAGAGAATCAGAGTGACACATTCCCACGCCCACACCTGGCACAGCCACAGTCCTCAGCCCTGTCCGTGGAAGGGGAGCCACCACTTGAAAATACTCCTTAAGAAGCTCAGATGCGTGCGGTTCCATTGGTAGAGATTTATTCTCTTGGAATAAAGACACTGGAGAATAGTGTCTCTCCAGGTGAGATAAATGTCAGATTTTAGTGCAGAGTGGCCCAATTTCAGTGCTTTTAGCTAGAAGCCATTTCTCCCTGCTGTGAACTCTCTTAGCACCCCAGCTATGGCTCATGTGCTTGTCACGTTCCATCTGGTATTATGATTATTCCTCTGAGTTTCTTATCTCCCCTTGATAGATTATAACCATTTGAGGGCTGGGATTAGGTCTTATTTATCTCTCTTATTATTAAACACACCACTTTCCTGCATCACTTAGGAATTGAGTTTGGCTCTGTGTACTAGAAGACCTAAAACTCTGGCTTGAAATATGGGGGTTTATTTTTCTTATGCAGCAAGAAGTGCAGAGGCAGTGATCCAGGACTGGCATGGTAGCTCCCAGGATCCTTTAGCTTTCTACTCAGGTTTACAAAATGGCTCTTGTACCCCTGTCAGTACATCTGTCTTTCAGGCAGTAGGAAAGGGAATGGTGAGGTCAAAGGTATAGACCAGCTGAGTGTTCTTCTCTTATTATTAGGAATAGGAGAGCTTTCCTGGAAGGCCTCAACCAGTCGGCTTCTGCTCACATCTCACTGGCTGGAAGTAGGTTGTCCTTAGCTGCAAGAGTGAGTCGGAAATGAAGTTGTTTTTGTTTGTTTTTTAAGGAGGATACATTGCTGCCTGGAGCCAAGTTGGGGTTCTGTTGGTAAAGGAGGGAGGAGAATGTAGGCAGCTAGCATTGCCAGGCATACTCCCACAGGGAAGGGACTCAAATAAACACTTGTTGAATGAGCGGCTTTAACAGTGGACAAGAAGCTGTGTAGCCAGAGGGAAGATCAAGGTCTAGACCTGGTAACAGCACGGGGAGTTTTGCTGAAGCCTGCTTTTACCATCATCCGAGGATATTTGAGCATTTAACTTTTGGCATTCATTGTCTTGTAGTTTTTCTTTTATCGACCCCAGCTGTGCTGAGGTTTAGTTGACAAATAAAATTGTAATATATTTAAAGTACACAATGTGATTATTTGATATATATACACACAATATGAAAGGATTCCTACAATCGAGTTTATTTACATCTCTCACCTTTTTGTGTGTGTGTGAGAATGCCTAAAATCTATTCCTTTGGCAGATTTCAAGTGTATAATACAGTGTTATTAATTATAGTCAGCATGCTGTGTCCTTAAAACTTACTCCTCTTATAACTGGAAGTTTGTTCTGTTTGACCAACCGTCTCCCATCCCCCTACCCACCTCCCCCACCAGTCCCTAGAAACCACTATTCTACTGTTTCTGTGATATGAGTTCCTTTGTTGTTGTTGTTGTTTTTAAGATTCTGCACGTAAGTGATACCATATAGTATTTGTCTTTCTCTATTTGGCTTATTTCACTTAGTATGAATGCCCTCCAGGTTTGTCCATGCGGCTGCAAATGGTAGGACTGCCTTCTTTTTTATGGATGTATTATATTCCATTGTGTGTATATTTTATATATTTATATATTTTTATATGTATAAATACAGTTTTATATGTAATATTGAATATATATATACACACGTGTATGTGTGTGTGTGTGTGTGTGTGTATATATATATATATGTATATATATATATATAATACATACTACAAGGGCTGCCTGGGTGGCTTAGTCAGTTAAATGTCCAACTTTGGCTCAGGTCATGATCTTATGGTTTGTGAGTTCAAACCCTGCATCAGGCTCTGTGCTGACAGCTCAGAGCCTGGAGCCTGCTTCAGATTCTGTGTCTCCCTCTCTCTCTGCCCCTCCCCTACTCATGCTCTGTCTCTCTCTCTCTCTCTTTCAAAAATAAACATTAAAAAAAAGTAAAATACATACCACATTTTCTCGATTCATCCATCAGTGGACATGCAGGTTGTTCCCATCTTGGCTATTGTGAGTAAATTTGCGATGCAGATATATTTTCAAGATAGTGATTTCATTTTCTCTGGATATATACCTAGATGTAGGATTGCTGGGATATACTGTTTTTTAATTTTTTGAGGAAACTCCATTCTGTTTTGCGTAATGGCTATACCAGTTTACTTTCCCACCAACAGCATACAAGGGTTCTCTCTTCTTTACATCCTTGCCAGAATTTATTATCTCTTGTTTTTTTGATAATAGACATCTTTGCAGATGTAAGGTGACACCTCATTGTGGTTTTTATTTGCATTTCACTGATGATAAGTGATGTTGAGCATCTTTTCATGTACCTGCTGGCTATCTGAATGTTCTTTGGAAAAATTTTTGTTCTGAATAAACCCCATTTTTATTTATTTATTTATTTATTTATTTATTTATTATTTTTTTTTAACGTTTATTTATTTTTGAGACAGAGAGAGACAGAGAATGAATGGGGAAAGGCCAGAGAGAGGGAGACACAGAATCTGAAACAGGCTCCAGGCTCTGAGCTGTCAGCACAGAGCCCGACGCGGGGCTTGAACTCACCGACCGCGAGATCATGACCTGAGCTGAAGTCGGCCGCTTAACCGACTGAGCCACCCAGGCGCTCCTAAACCCCATTTTTAAATCAGGTTACTTAATTTTTTGCTGTTGTGTTGTAAGAATTCTTTATATATTTGGATATTCTTGATCAGATATGTGGCTTGCAAATATTTTCTCCCATTCTGCAGATTGCCTTTACATTTTGTTGTTTGTTTTCCTTGCTGTGCAGAAACTTTTTCGTTTGACATAATTCCACTTGTTTATTTTGCAAAAGTTGTGTTTGCTTTTGATGTCGTGTTGGGAAATTGCTGCCAAGACTGATGCCCAGAAGTTTTTCTCCTATGTTTTCTTCTAGGAGTTTTGTGGTTTTAGGCATTAAATTTAAGTCTTTAAGCCATTTCAAGTTAATTTTTATGAGTGGTGTAAGATAGGGATCTAATTTCATTCACGCGGTTGTCCATTTTTCCCAGTACCATTTATTAAAGAGACTATCCTTTCCCCACTGAGTATTCATGGCTCCTTTGATACATATTAATTGATTGTATATATGTGGGTTTATTTCTAGGCTCTCTATATACTGTTCCATTGGTCCATTTTTATGTCAGTGCTATACTGTTTTGATCACTATTGCTTCATAATATAATCTGAAATCAGGAAGTATGTTGCCTCTAGCTGAGTTCTTCTTTCTCAGGATTGGGTCTTTTTTGGCTCCATATAAATTTTAGGATACTTTTTCTATTTCTGTGAAGAATGCTGTTGGAATTTTGATGGGGATTACATTGAATCTATAGATGGCTTTGGGTAACAGGTGACATGTTGACGATATAAATTCCTCCTATCTGTGAACACACGGTATTTTCCCATTTGTGTCATCTTTAATTTCTTCCACTAAGTTCTTATAGTTTTTACTATACAGACCTTTAACCACCTTGGTTAAATTTATTCCTAAATATTTTATTGTTTTTGATACTATTGTAAATAAGATTTTCTTTCTTTCTAGGAGTTTTACATTTTAGGTATTAAATTTTAGTCTTTAATCCATTTTGAGTTAATCTCTGTGTATGGTATAAGATAGGGGTCCAATTTCATTCTTTTGTATATGGATATCCAGTTTTCCTAGCACCATTTATTAAAGAGATTGTCCTAGGGCACCTGGGTGGCTCAGTCAGTTAAGTGTCCAGCTCTTGATTTCAGCTAAGGTCATGACCTCATGGTTGTGAGATGGAGCCCTGTGTCAGGCTCCACGCATAGCCACAGTGTAGAGCCTGCTTGAGATTCTGTCTCTGTCTCTCTCTCTGCTCCTCCCCTGCTCATGTTCTCTCTCTTTCTCTCAAAATCAATTAATAAACATTTAAAGAGACTCTTTTCCCCCATTGTGAATTGGTGGCACCTTTGTCAAAAATTCATTCACTGTTAAGCATGGGTTTATTTCTGGGCTCTGTATGCTGTTCCTTTGATATCTGTTTTTGTTTTTATACCAATACCATACTTTTTCCCCCATTACTATAGCTTTGTAATATAGTTTAAAATCAGGAAGTGTGATGCCTTTGTTTTTCTGGTTCAAGATTGCTTTAGCTTTTTGAGGTCTGTTCTGGTTCTGTATGAATTTTAGGATTGTTTTTTGTTTTCTTTTTTTAAAAATTAAAAAAAAATGCTTTTATTTATTTTTGAGAGAGAGCAAGCAAGCAGGGGAGGGGCAGAGAGAGAGGGAGACACAGAATCCAAAGCAGGCTCCAGGCTCTGAGCTGTCAGCACAGAGCCTGATGTGGGGGTTGAACCCACAAACTGTGAGATCATGACCTGAGCCAAAGTCTGACACGTAATCGATTGGGCCACCCAGGCACCCCGGGATTGTTTTTTCTATTTCAATGAAAAATGCCATTGGGATTTTGATAGGGGTCGCACGTAGATGGCTTTGGCAAGTATGGATATTCTTGCAGTTTTTCTGAAAATATCTTAATGCAATGGGAAATTTCTGACTTGTGGCTGGATCAGGGCTTCAGTGTTGTTTACCGCAGCAGGGTTAAGTATCTTATGAATCCTGGTTGGTTGTAACAGCAGCAGCCTGACTGACTTACTTCCAGGGACATCTTCCAGGGACATCTTCATATAATGACTTACTTCCAGGGACATCTTCATATAATGACAAATATCAGCATGTAAACTGCCCCTTGCCAACTTTGTATCGTGGAGAGTGCAGGATGTCTGTGCCAGCATGGTCAGGAATGAATTTCACTTTCTTATACATTCTCATCCTTCCTCTAGAAACATATATACATGTAGCAACATAAAACAAGTCAGAAAGACAAATGAGTCAAAGAAAAAAATAAGGGTAGGGCTTATGATTTTAGCCAGAGCTCAAGTTTAAGTTACTATACAAAATCTATGCCACAGGGTCCTGTATATTTTGCTAGACATAGGAGACAAATTTAGCTTTCAGCTTTTTAACAGTGAGCAGGTAAGAGGAAAAGAATTCTTTATCCAGTTCACAGTGTCAGTAAGGCAAAGACAGCTACTTAGGAGAAGCTCAACTCCTTTCTTTCTTTCTTTCTTTCTTTCTTTCTTTCTTTCTTTCTTTCTTTTTTTAAAAATTTTTCTTTAACATTTATTCATTTGTGAGAGACAGAGTGTGAGTGGGAAAGGGGCAGAGAGGGAAACACAGAATCTGAAGCAGGCTCCAGGCTCTGAGCTGTCAGAAGAGAGCTTGATGCGGGGCTCAAACTCATGGACTATGAGATCGTGACCTGAGGAAGTAGATGCTTAACTGACTGAGCCACCCAGGTGCCCCTCAACTCTTTCTGATCCTGGGAGATCTTGTAGGGCAGAGAGGTCTGTCAACAGCCATAACAGCTCAAGCTGGCTTGGGCTGATGAAGAGTGTGGATTATAGAAATCTAGGTAAGGGAGGAAATTCATTCTTCTTCTTGGCCTGAGAGGGTTTCATGGGGCCACACTTGCAGAGGGGGTAGGGGGTAGTTTGGAAAAAAGTCCTGTGGAATCAGAGCATAGCTTTGTATGGAGGCATCACGGGAGGCAATGTGGGCAAATTTAGGGATGGCTAAATGGTTTGGACTTTATCAGGTAAACAATGGCAAACTGTGAAGTGTTTTGGGGCAGGGAAGTAACATGATCAAAGCAGTGTTTTTGAAAATTGCTAAGTACTTGGGGCTCCTGGGTGGCTCAGTCAGTTAAGCATCTGACTTCCACTCAGGTCATGATTTCACGGTTTGAGGATTCGAACCCCATATCTGGCTCTGTGCTGACAGCTTGGAGCCTGGAGCCTGCTTTGGATTCTGTGTCTCCCTCTTTTCTCTGCCCCTCCTCCTCTGGTCACACTCTGTCTGTCTCTCTCTCTCTCAAAAATAAATAAACATTAAAAGAATTACTAAGTATTCATGATGGGAAAACATTGCCTATGATAATTATAAGTTCATATAAAATAAAAACAGTACACTGATGGCAAGAAAAAAGAAAAGAGAATGTGCTCAATTGGATTATTTTAAAAACACAGATGCATTTCTGGTGACCATGCATTTCTGAAGCATACGGATTGTACACATGGCACAGGAACTGTGTACACAGCACAGGAATTGTGCACGCAGCATAGGAACTGTGCACATTTGTTCCAGTTTCACTGTTTGGCTTTCACTTTGTCAACAGGAAAATGGATAAGAAATTAAAGCCTTTTATGTTCTGAACCTTTCAGGCATCATAAATGTGGACCGTTGGCACTGAGCCCTGCAGCTCCAGGGAGAGAGTTAGCTGAGGCTCATGATGCTCCAATCTCTGACTGGGTGGACAGGGCAGGGGCTGTTGTAGGGCTCCTGGGCCTTGGGGATATTGGTGCCTGCTACATAGCAGTGCCCGAGGCTAGATTAAGGAACCCTTTTGGGATTAAAGAGTGAGAAACTAGAAATGGTCTCTTGCCTTGAAGAAAATAGTCTACAGGAATATGGTATGGGTTTGTGGTTCCTGGGCAACCAAGGTGGGGTTGTGGCTAACTTGGTCCCGATCGAGAACTCAGGGAATTGGGTCCTGGGAACCAGGGCCTGCTAGCTGTTTGGTGTTATCCTAATCCCAAAACGACACAAAGAGGAACTTGAAGAGAATGTTTGCAGTAGTGGGACTGTTTTTTAAGGTATTGTGGTGGTGATTATAGAATTTGTTGCGTTTGTCAATATCCATATACTGTACACACAGAGTCTGGAGACCTGGCAGTGAACTCGTAGCCTTGAGACTTGAAAGGCCATTGTGCTGCCACATTGTCAGTAATCTCCTCTTACGTGCTCTCTGTCTCTGTGACCCCCTGGAACAATCCTTTGTTATATCGGCCATGGCAGCAGCCACACAGTAAATTTGTTGTACCTCGCTTCTGTCACACAAAGTAACTTTCCCTTGAACCTGTATTGAATGAGATACAATGGCAGCGGCTTCCTCCAAGGAAATTAAAGTTGCTCATTAGTGACTTAGTGCGCCTGGTGGGGTGACATGAGGAGGGGTAAAGGGAAGCTCAGTCCTACACAGACTTTCCCTGTGGTTGTGAGGCATGCTCGGTCCTCAGCGGCCACTCAACTGGTGGCCTATCCCTCCCACTTGCCTGCCAGGCACACACTCTGAGACCTGACGGTGAGGATGGATCCTGAGGGTTTGGACTAGATGCTGTGTTTCTTTCTTCTTCTTTTTTTAATGTCTATTTATTAAAAATTTTTTTTTTATGTTTTATTTTACATTTGAGAGACAAAGAGTGAGCGGGGCGGGGGGAGGGGGAGGGTTGCTGTGGGGAGAAGGAGACAGAATCCAAAGCAGGCTCCAGGCTCTGAGCTAATAGCACAGAGCCTGATGCGGGGCTTGAACTCACAAGTGAACTCATGACCTGAGCTGAAGTTGGATGCTTAACTGACTGAGCCACCCAGGTGCCCCTGTTTATTTATTTATTTTGAGAGAGAGAGAGAAAAAGAGAGCAAGTGAGCACATGTGAGCTGGAGAGGAGCAGAGACAGAGAGAGGGAGAGAGAGAATCCCAAACAGGCTCTGTGCTGTCAGTGCGGATCCTGACACGGGGCTCAAACTCATGAACCTCAAGATCATGCCGTGAGCCAGAATCAGGAGTGGAATGCTTAACTGACTGGGCCACTCAGGTGCCCCTACATGTTGTGTTTCTATAATGGCCTTTCTGAAAGGGTGTGGGCATTTCACCAGGCAGCTCCCAAGTCCCAACCCAAGGCCTTATGAACCTCCTTCTTTATGGTCACAAAAGTTTGTGTCAAGTGGCCTCCATGTTCACTGTGAACAGAAACCACTGTGCAGTTGGCCACACAGGTTGGCCAGGCCCAGTAGAGCTGGTGGGGCAGAGCCGGATGCTGGGAATAGCCTTTGGAGGATCCAGACTTGAATCTCAACTTTGCCACTTAGCAGTTATGTGACCTTCAGCAAGTTACTGAGCTTCAGTTCCCTCATGCCACAAATTTGGTTCATAATATAGATACCTTTTAAGTTATGAGGCTTAAATTAGAAAATGCAAAAGCATCAAGCACTGTGCTTGGGACTCAGTAACTAAGCTCATTCCATTCCTCTTCCCTGCCAAAAGCAGTTATTTCTTAGGATGATAATTATATACAAAACCCCCAACATCTGCATAGCACAGATACATATGTCTGTGAGTAAAAAGGTCATTCTTGGTGGAGTGAATAGGTTGAAAATGCAAAGAGGTATTTCATTTTCCAGTTGAAGATGCAGAGGGATGGAAAGATCTGGAAAGCACTTTGCTCTCAACCTTACAGTGAAAAAAAAAAACTGGACAAAGAGCAAGTTAACAACTGTTCTTGAGCCAAAGATAGTACTGAGGGTGCAAGATCCAGAACATAGAGAGAGGTGGGCGTTTGCAGGGAGGGATGAGACACAAGCACTAACGCACTGTGTGAGCTACTGAAGAGGAATTCAGCCAGGGTGACTGGAGAATGGTGCAGGCTGGCTGAGTGAGCACTGGCGAAAGTGAGGGAAGCCCTCGGGGTTGAAAACATGGGGGTGGGTGTTTGTACCCTCTTGCAAGTTTTTCTCCACGAACTATGCTAGTCACTCACAGAAAAGTTTGAGAAAGTCCAGGGAAAGTGTTCTCTGTGGAGCCGAACCAGGAGAAGAAACAGCAGCTGCTCTGAAAAGGGCAAGAAATTTTGCCTAGATTTCTTTTGTATCTCCTCTATAGAACAGAAGCTTTGTTTTGGGAGAGAGGCAACAAACACCATCATCTTTTGGGCACTGGTAAAATCTTTCTGTAGCTGGGGAAGAAAACAGGAAAAAAAAAAAAAAACCTCAACCCTGGTGGGGGAGGGGCAAGATTACAAGCTGGATTCAGGACTCTGAACTCAGGAGAGGGCAGGGTTACTGAGGGATGGGCAGGATCACCGAATAGGCCATCTTCCCCAAGATTCAGGGATATGGTACCTGCCTAACATTGGGGATAAATCAGAATAACAGAGGACACTCTCTATCCCCACTCCACCACCAGGGTAACAAGCATGAGGTAGTAACTAATTTGCAAGAGGCAGACTTTCTCTGTGGGCATGGTGAAAAGAAAAGATTGAAGGCCAAGGGTGCAGCAATCATTGGAAAACAAATAGACTGGCATTCAGGGTATAAAATAGACTGAGCACAGGGTATGACTAGCCTGTGGGTCACCGAGGATCACCACAGCAACAACAGACTTCTAAGCCAGCCCAGCTCCCGATTAGATTAGTGCAAACCCTGACACTCAAGGCCAGGCAGAAGGAAAGGCGTGCACATTTCCAGGCATTAAAAAAATATTTACCTTGCCTCTGCTCTCTTATCTAAGATGCCCAAACTTAAAAAAAAAAAAACAAAAAAAAAACAACAACTATGAGGCATATGAAAAGACAAAAGAAAGCCACAAAAACAAAAAACAGGAGACAAAGCAATCATTAGAATCAGACTGGATATGTCACGGATGTTGGAACTATCTGGCAGGGACTTTAAAATAACTATGATTAAATAGACTAACTGCTGTAATAGAAATGGTGGACAATGGGCAAGATCCTGTGGGGCAACAGAAATTACCCAAACTGAAGCACAAAGAGAAAAAAAGTAAAACCAACAACAGAACGAAACAAAAAGAACATCCAAGACCAGCGGGGTGGTATCAGACAATCAAACGTATACTTTATCGGATCACCAGAAGGAGACGGAAGATAGAGTGGGGAAGGCAAAAAATATTTGGAGAAATAATGGCTGAGAAGTTCGCAAAATTAGTGACACCAAATCACAGACCCAAGAAACTCAGATGATACCAGTCAGGATGAATATACCAAAACAAAACACACGTAGGCAAATAATACTCATACGTTTATCAACCAAAAAATAAAAATAAAAAATTAAAAAAAGGAGAAAATCCTAAAGGAGAAAATCCTAAAGGCAGCCAGAGAGAAAAGGACACATTACAGAGGAACCAAGATAAGAATTATCCCTGTTCAGAAACTATGCAAGTTAGAATATAATGAAGTGACATTTTTTAAAGTGCTAAAAGCAAAGAGCTGTCAACCCAGAATTCTATGCCTAGTGAAAATCTATTTCAGAAATGAAAGAGAATGAAAGATTTCCTCAAACAAAAGCTGGAAATTCATTGCCAGCTCATCAACGCTACATGAAATGTTAAAGAAAGGTCTTTAGGCAGTAGGATTATGATACCAGATAGAATTCTGGGTCTCTACAGAGAAATGAAGAACACTGGGTATGAAATAAATGAAGGTAATTGAATTGAAAAATTCAATTTTTCCTACTTTTAATTCTAAAAGAACATTGTTCAAAGCAAAATAGTTGCACTGTATTGTATATTTGTAACTTAAAAAAAAGTTTATTTATTTTGAGAGGGGGCTGGGGGGAAGGATAGAGGGAGAGAGGGAGAAACTGAAGCAGGCTCTGAGCTGCCAACACAGAGCCTAATGCGGGGTTTGAACTCACAAACCGTGAGATCGTGACCTGAGCCAAAACCGAGAGTTGTATGCCCAACTGAGTGAGCCACCCAGGTGTCCCCTAACCTACTTTTTAGAATGTATGACAACAATAGCACAGGTAATGAGACTGAGGAATTAGGACTCCACCACACATACCATGGTAAGGCCTTTACCCTTCATGTGGAGCAGTGTAATGGTGTTCGAAGGTAAGCTCTGACTGACTGAAGGTATAGGGCAGAACTGCCATAACAGAGGTCAGTACAAAGTACAGTGGTGACATGGGAAAGGAGCACCAAAATGATCTTGACCAAGAAAGGAAACAGGAAAGGAGCAGTCAGGGAGGTGAGTGGAGAACAGTGTGTTCTTCCAGGAGCCAGAAGAAGAGAGCATTTCATGTAGGGGGAAAGTGGATGTTCATGTGAAGCAATACAAAAATATTGTGGAAAGTGAAAACGATAGTGTCTGTAAGAGTCAGTGATCAGGCAGACTGACCAGCTGTCCTTCCATAACTGTTTCCATAGGCAGGTCAGGAGAGGTCATTGAATGAAAGGTTGAGTTGTGAATGGGCAGTGAGAGAGTGGAGGAATCTACCCTAGGCTTCTTTTAAATAGAAAAGATGGGAGGTCAGCCTGTGGGGATTGGGGAGAGGGAAAGTGGAATTGTAGGAAGTTATCTGTGGTTTACTCAGCAGACAATGGAGGTATGAAATAATTGGAGTAAAACATAGAAATGATGAATGGGAAGTCCTTGGATTCAAGTAATTAAAGCAAGGTAGCAGGTCTAGCCTGTGAAAGGAGAAACAGCTCCTTCATTTAAGGACAGGCTGCAGGGAAGTGAGGTAAAGCCAGAGAACCCTTTGGATGCAGAGGGGAGGATGCTGAGGTGAGCTCATTCTCAGCAAAGTAAAGTAGGGCATAGGTCTCCTGCAAGTTACAGAAAGTCATTTTGTGAATATCTTCTGTGGTTGCCTTTCACCACATCTTGTTTTTTTCCTCTTTCTTCCAATCCCCTATTGCATTAGTTTCTTAGGGCTGCCATAATAGAGTTACTACATAATGGGTGACTTAAAAAACAGAAATGTGTTGTCTCTATTCTGAAGGCTGAAAGTCAGAATCATGGTGTGGGCAGAGCCATGCTCCCTCTGAAACCTGTAAGAGAGAATCCTTCCTTGCCTATTCCCAGGTTCTGGTATTTTGCAAGTACTCCTTAGTGTTCCTTGGCTTGTAGCTGCATCTTTCAAATCTGACTATTGTCACATGGCGTTCTCCTGTGTGTCCCTATGTTCACATGGGTGTCTTCTTGTAAGGGTACCAGTTATATTGAACTAAGGGCCCACCCTGCTCCAGTATGACCTCATCGTATCTAATTGCAACAACCCTATTTCCAAATAAGGTCACATTCTGAGTAATGGAAGTTAGGACTTCAACATATCTTTTTGGGGGGCCACAATTCAACTCCTATATCTATTAAATCTTCATCCCTCTTTACAAAGTTTTCTTTGAGGAAATCCAACTCAGCATCTAGAATCCATTGAAATGCTACCTCTTACCTGAGGCCTTTCCTGAACTTCTTTCCCTACCCCTTTCTTTTGTGCTCCCCAAATCTCTTATGTGGTACAGTATGTGGCTTATTATCCCTCTCTGTTCAGTGTGGCTCACCTTCCTGAGAGCAGAAATTGTCCAATGGCTCTGTATACCCTCGACAGAGTCCAGTCCTTGTGAAATGGCTTAAAATCTCACAAACCAGCACAAACCGTTATTTGATAATTCAGCAATAAAGGAGAATCTGGGAATTCAGGATAAAGGAGCTATTTAGAGTAGACGGGTACTAATCAGGTGAGCTTTCCTGAAAGTGATGGGATTGGGCGTTGGGAGACAGGAGGAAGAGAGAACATTCTAGGCTGTTTATTGAAAATATTTTTTGTTGGAGGGGAAGATTGTGACTGTGTTTCCTTATAATGACATTTTTAAATGTTCTGCACAGGGTTCACCTAGTAGCTCTTATGGCAAACAGTCAGTTACCACAGCTGGGATGCTTCCTGTCAAACTCTGCCCTCTGCACAGTTTTGAAAATGCTGCCGGTGTTGCTATATGTGCATTTAGGGACCGCAGTGAGATGGTCACCTATCTTTAGTAAGGTAACAGAAATTGTCCGCGTGATTTTTTTCTTTCTTGGTACCATTTTGGTCCAGAAGGCAATTAAAAGAAATGCAGTGGTTGGTGCGTCTGTTTTTTGATGGTGGTGGTTGGAGTGCAGAGACTTGATGGAGAATAAGGAAGAGTTTTGTGGGCATGTCTTTAGGATGTGCTCAGTTTGGTAGTTTGGTAGAAGCACTCTGGGGCCACTTAGGCCCTTGGAGAACAAGCAGAATAAATCTTCAGAAATAGAGTGTTCATTGATAGAGGTAGGCGATGTGAATTACAACCATTACAACCATTCCTTGGTACCTAGTGCAGGCAGCTAAGATCTTCTTTGGCGCATCTGTACTCTTAGTGTTCCTATGTAGTTGGGCGGGGTACAAAGGAAGGAGTGTGAGTTTTGGAGTTGAATAGCCATGAGTTCCAACCTGGCCTCACCATTTTATTACTCCTGTGATCTTGGACACATAGCTTCCTCATTGGTAAACTGGAGATGATACCATATTTGGGATTCTTGAGAAAAATCAATGAAGTAAGATTTGAAAGTGGCTAGCCCACTCATGCCAGGCATGTCAAAGATGCCACATGCTGTTAGTTTACCCTTTCCTAGTTTTGAAGAGTGTGGGACATCCCAGCAAAGAGGCAGGAAATGGCCACCTGTGGGCAAGCCACGTGTCAGCTGGGAATAGAAATAAATTAGGGGACACTCAGTGTTCTTCTTTTTTAATTGCCTGAGATACATTGGGCAATTAAGCTTCTGAAAAATACTAATTCTTTTTTTAAAGCTTATTTATTTAATTTGACAGAGAGAGGGAGAGAGAATGGGGCAGAGGTTGAGAGAGGGGGAGAGAGAGAATCCCAAGCAGGCTCTGCACTGTCAGCATAGAGCCCATCACAGGGCTCAATCTCAAGAACTGTGAGATCATGACCTGAGCTGAAATCGAATCAGATGCTTAACTGACTGAGCCACCCAGGAGGTCCCCCCACCCCGCCGCAAAAACTAATTTTTAAGTGTAGTAACGTTGACTTAGCAATTTGTACTCTAGAAGCTTTCATATAAGTTTTATTTGTGCTGTCCCTTTATTTATTTATTTTTTAACTTTTTTTATTTTTTATTTTTTAACATTTACATCCAAATTAGTTAGCATATAGTGCAACAATGATTTCAGGAGTAGATTCCTTAGTGCCCCTTACCCATTTAGCACATCCCCCCTTCCACAACCCCTCCTGTAATCCTCAGTTTGTTTTCCATATTTATGAGTCTCTTCTGCTTTGTCCCCCTCCCTGTTTTTATATTATTTTTGCTTCCCTTCCTTTATGTTCATCTGTTTTGTCTCTTAAAGTCCTCATATGAGTGAAGTTATATGATTTTTGTCTTTCTCTGACTAATTTCACTTAGCATAATACCCTCCAGTTTCATCCACGTAGCTGCAAATGGCAAGATTTCATTCTTTTTGATTGCCGAGTAATACTCCACACCACATCTTCTTTATCCATTCATCCATCGATGGACATTTGGGCTCTTTCCATACTTTGGCTATTGTTGATAGTGCTGCTATAAACATGGGGGTGCATGTGTCCCTTCGAAATAGCACACCTGTATCCCTTGGGTAAATGCCTAGTAGTGCAATTGCTGGGTCATAGGGTAGTTCTATTTTCAGTTTTTTGAGGAACCTCCATAATGTTTTCCAGAATGGCTGCACCAGCTTGCATTCCCATGTGCTGTCCCTTTAAATAGATACTACAGTGTTGGAATACATTACTTCCTGCCATTCAGCATACAAGATTTGATCTACTATATTTCATCACCAAAGTGAGTCCTGTTAAAATTTATTGTTGAACTTGTTGGAATCTCTTCCTTTGTGTCTTTTTCTGCTTCCTCCCCGCCCCACCTTCCTGCAGGAGGGAAATGTTTTCCGCTGCTGTAAAATTGATTGATAAACATTTCAGGTTGAAAATAGCAGTTTTAAAACTTTCAGCTTCTGTCTTTTCTCCCTCCAGCACTGCTAAACTATCACTTTTGATGATTACTTACTTTTTATTGGGCCTGACTTGGCACAAGGACTATGAATTCTCCTTTAAAGACGTACAAGAGCCTAAAGTCAAATTGTCCTCCAAAATATATTTATATTGAAAGTGTAAATTAAGAAAAAAAAAGAATATGTAAAGATTGACCCGAAATCTCTGAGGTAGCAGCAGGGTTCTGGTGGGGTGGTGAACCACAGAGTCCATCTTCCTTGGAGAATATGGTGACTGTCTAATTAATCCTTCTTTCTGGGGTACTTTTAGAAGAAATGTCAGAGGGGAGATTGAGGGGTAATTCCATTGAATAACAGGGGAGAATGTGAACTAGACAGTCTACTAGGCGATTCACAGCTCTCGAGCATTAATATAAAAGGAGCACAGATGCTGGTGAAGAATTCAGGAGCACGGCCTCCGAAACTGGCAAACCGTAAGGAAGAAATAATTACAGGGTTTCAGCCCAATTTCACGCATTATACAAGAAGTGTTAAATGAAGAAGTTTTACCCTTTAAACATGCTCTCTTTTCTTTTTTCATACAGAAAAGTACAGGCAGTAATAGCAGGAGCATTCATGGACCACTCCCTAGAATTAATGAAGAGTTTTAACGTTGTGCCATGTTTGCCTCAGTGCTTCTGAAATGGAAGAAATAAAGTATTCCTGATAAAGGTGTTCTTTGTTCTCCCGCCTCCCTCCCGGGAGGAGACCACTACGGTGACTTTGGTGTGCTTCTTGTCACCAAACCCACAGTCGTTATGATTATCTACTTCTTTTACAGGAACCGTCCTTTTACAGGTGATTTTACCGCCTTATGACATGTGCCGTAAAATAGGCCAGATGACAGCAGCAACCTTGCCCGACTGTCTCTCGGCTGGTCATTATTTCTCGACATCTGGATTATAGACCCTGTTCACTCCCCATCCATTGTCATGCTGTGTTAATTTTTAATTATGCATTTTATGGGATGACAGAGATAATTACAATTAATTTATGCCTTCTTTTTGGTATTTTTTAAAAACACTTTAACTCAGAAGTCGCAGATAATTTATAGGGATAGGGATTAAGCCGATTTACTAGCAACGTTTTCCTGGAAGTATTCCTTCAGGAGGAAAAGTCAAACCTCCAGGGAGTAAATACTTCACACACATAGTCTTGCCTGCTTCCAGGCTGTGAAGTGAAAATAAAAAGTAATTAGTCATTTCCACCTACTGTGGACATGTGCTCCAACCTGGCCTTCACCTGTGTGTTTGGTGTAATTGCTGACAGGAACAAAGGTTTGGAAGTGGCCTTTAAAAGAGGAAGGCCTCAATCCCCAAGTGCCCTAGGACTCTTTACTGAGCCTCATCTGCCAGCTTATCCTGTGTGGGTCTCAACTTGGAATGTGCTTCAGAAACATCTGGGGAGCCTGGCAAACTCCCCATGCCCAGGCTGCACCAGGGCAATCCTATTCGAGTCTGGGAGCAGACTCCAACATCAGGGGCTCCTACGGCTCTCCTGGGGATTTCACTGCTTGCCAAGTTGAGAAGCACTTTGTTAAAGCATGCAGCCATCCTGGCCTTCTTCTAGGCCCTTGAACTTGCCAAGGGCTTCCTGGCCCCTGGAGAACTTGCTATTCCCTGTACTGGAACCACTTTATTCCCTTACATTAAATTATACTTCTTCAGGTGAGCCTTCCTTGACCAGCACATCCAAAATAGTTCCCCCATCCACCAGCAGCTAGACTGAAGCATTGTACCCTATTTTTTCCTTCTTAGCACCACATTGAAATTGTCTGTTAATTTGTTCACTTGCTTATTGTCTCCCCTTCCCCAACTAGAATATAACCCCCTTGACGCCAGGACCTTGCTTTCTTGTTTATCACTGTATTCCTGATGCCCAGCTTGGTGCCTGGCATAATACATACGTATAAAATATTTGTTAAATGAGAATGAATTCTTTTTTTTTTTAATATATGAAATTTATTGTCAAATTGGTTTCCATACAACACCCAGTGCTCATCCCAAAAGGTGCCCTCCTCAATACCCATCACCCACCCCCCCTTCCTCCCACCCCCCATCAACCCTCAGTTTGTTCTCAGTTTTTAAGAGTCTCTTATGCTTTGGCTCTCTCCCACTCTAACCTCTTTTTTTTTTCCTTCCCCTCCCCCATGGGTTTCTGTTAAGTTTCTCAGGATCCACATAAGAGTGAACACATATGGTATCTGTCTTTCTCTGTATGGCTTATTTCACTTAGCATCACACTCTCCAGTTCCATCCACGTTGCTACAAAGGGCCATATTTCGTTCTTTCTCATTGCCATGTAGTACTCCATTGTGTATATAAACCACAATTTCTTTATCCATTCATCAGTTGATGGACATTTAGGCTCTTTCCATAATTTGGCTATTGTTGAGAGTGCTGCTATAAACATTGGGGTACAAGTGCTCCTATGCATCAGTACTCCTGTATCCCTTGGGTAAATTCCTAGCAGTGCTATTGCTGGGTCATAGGGTAGGTCTATTTTTAATTTTCCGAGGAACCTCCACACTGTTTTCCAGAGTGGCTGCACCAATTTGCATAAATGAGAATGAATTCTAATATCAATAGGCATCAATGGACTACTGGGCATAACTTTAAGTTCTCTTTCTAATATCTAAAGAAGGGTTAATTTCTTTTCTGAAAAGATGTTCCTGTCTTGTTATAAGCATTTAATCAGAATGTAGGGCAACGTATCCTTTAATCTAGCTTTTGCCCTGTTTTCTGATCTTGCCCTCAATATCTCCTAACAACAACAACAACAACAACAACAACAACAACAACACAGACACAAACATGTATACAATAATAATCAGCTTACGGGGACTTCACATACTTTATCTGATGTCATCCCTTTCTGTGGGATGGACATGATTAAGCACAAATGATGAAACAGGCATAGAGCAGTAAAACACCATGTCTAAGTCCACACATGTATAAGAGACAGAACTGGGATATAAATGTTGGGTGTCGTATATTGGGACACCATGAGAAGAATGTGTGGACATTAGACCTCTCCAGGGTTAGGGGGCACTTGCCACCCCTCCATGTAATGTTGATGGCTGTGCCCTCTCCCCCTGAACTTCTGTGCTTTTTTTGGTTTAAAAACTCATACGGAATGAATAGGATAGTGAGTACAATTGGAGAAAGGATGGAGAGGTAAGGAGGAGGAAGTCTTTCTCACCTCTTGCCTTTCATATGGCACCCTCTTTTTGGGTGCAGTGCTGAGTCTTTGGCTCAAATGTAGTTGAGTACCTTTACTACAATAGGTTTGTGCACGCCTTGTGGATGTGACTTTCCTAACTTACCATGAACACTGGGTAGCATGTTTTGTAGGTGAAGAACTGAAGTGGCTTGGCTCTATTTCACTTGATTGGCTTGTAAAGGAAACCCGTCCTCCTCAGTGTATTCCTGGGAATGCCTTAATCATGGGAGACCACAAGTTTTAGGAAAAGATCCTAAAATCTGGAGTGGTCATTAATCAGTGGGTCAGATTCAAAGATGCTGACTAATAGCGATGAAAATATGTCCCCTTGCCAGGACTCCCTTGTGATAGATGCACTTGCACCCTCGTGATGATGGGTGCTGAATTTACCAGTATGCTTCACAACTTAGATGTATGCGCTACAGGTATTCCTTTGCAGGTGGGAATTATTGCATTATTCTGACATTAAAACGTAAACAAAACAAGGTAATGTGATCAGCTACTTTGACCTCAGTACCAGACTGAAGGGCTTCCTTCACCCCAATGACTCTTTAAATAAAAACGGTCTCCATCTCTGATACTGTGTTACTTCTAGGCAGTGCTGGTAGAGGCATTATCATTCTTCCTGAGGCTGACCTATCCCACTCGAATGTCCTTATCTTAAATCGCACAGCTTTAAATGAAATAATTGGTAAACAGGTTGGTGACTGAGGTGTTATTGAGCCCCTCAGTTCCCAGGGCTATTAATGGGGAGTTAAATGTTGTAACTGGTTAATGCTTAATTGTACTGTGCCTTTGGACACAGAACTGCTTGATTTATTTGTCAACCAAGTGGGAATTTCCTGGGTTTTGTACCAGTATTTCCATCCACACTGTTGATGTGCTCAAATCCTATTTCACCTCATGCTGCTTTTTTTCTTGAGCTGCCTTCTGGATTTCTCTGACTTGGGTGACTTTGGTCGGTAGGTCAGAAAGGCCGTAGCCTCATGTTGGCTGGACCAGTCAGAGCTTCCCTTGGGCCCCCCTCCTGCCCCTTTCTATACAGCCTTACGGTTACAGTTTCCCCTTTGTGAAGTATTTTTAGCTTGAGGACGGTCTGTTGTGTTGATTTTGCTCTGATAAGGGAAGTGAGGGCCCACAGCACAAGGCCAGTGCCTGGAGTCACATCCTGGGGGGACCCTGACCTTTAGAGGCATCTGTGGCACAGGAGCGACAGACATTTATTACCATTATTTACTCTTTCCCCATCAAAATGATTCCTCTTCTTCCTTCGTGGTCAGAGACAAAAAAGAGATTCTTCTGGATGTTTTGTGGACTTCAGGCTGGGAAAAGGCACTCCTTTAAACCTGATTCAGTGTATTCCAGTGTCTGATTTTAGCACTGGCATTTTTCACATTCTTGATTGCCTGCACGACAGTGGCCTGACTGCTCCCGGAGGTGACCATCAGTCTCCACTGCGGTTTTCCTTTTAGGAAGTAATGTTTCCTTTGAGGATGTTGAGGAAATTCTGTTCCCCACAACATAGATATGGGTGGAGCTGGGCTTGGGTTCACACACCACAGGGACAATGACCCTCTGCTGTTTTGTGAAATCCTCTTTGAGCTGGAAATAGAATTTTCCTTAATTTAAATGAGTTAAATGTTAAATTGGGGAGGGTTGGTGGGTTCACTGACAAAGGAAAGGGTATGAACCACTCTCTTCCATGCTGTGGCTTCCTCTGTAAGGGCCGTGTGTGATTGCAGGGTGGGGAGACTTTAGAAATCTATTTTTAAATAGATTTTTAAAGAGAGTATTAGTGGTGCTTTGGAAAAGCTCATCTAACCCCCTATGTAACAGGGGTCCAAGAGTGACTCAGATGCCCTGTTACTCTTCTTGTCTCCTCTTTGGCAGCACTTTCATTGATTGCCTTGTTTTTCCAGGCAGGGGTGGGGGAGGCAGTGGCAGAGGAAGGGAGCCGGAGAAGAGTGTGGGGATGGCCAAGTGATTTGCCTAATTAACCAGTAAGTGTGGCTGATTTGGGGGACTCTTATTCTTTCATTCCTTCAAGCCTTTTAGAACATCTGGCATGTGCAGGGTAGAGTGTTAGTCTTCCTGGAGGCTGGAAGAGCGGATGGCTGCTTGTTGGGAGGATGGAGCAGCCAGGTCACCACACGCTGCATGCGAGGCCTCTGAGAGCTAGGTGTCAGGTGAGCGAAGAAGAGCCAGTGTCTCCCCGGGAATGGGCACTTGCTCAGAGAACACTGATAGGTGTAGCTTACCTGGAGGAAAACTAAAATTAGCCATACTGCGTAGCTCAAGGTTTGGATATTGTGCAGGACTTTGTTTAGAATATGTTTTTAAGTGAATGAATCTGGTAACTTTGTATCAACCAGTGAGACTTGCAAGCCAGAAGACGATTCCTTGTATTTGACTAAACTTTGTTTTCCCATGTGAGATACTACATGGCCTGGCCGATAGTAATCAGTCCTCCAGTTACTTGAGTCTCTTAGGAGAAGTAAGCCCCTTCTTGTGATGTAACAACCTTGAGCAAGTTCCCTTCTGAGTTTCCCTGACTAGGATGATTTTGGTCAGTGGATTAGAAGGGCAGCAGCCTCGTGTTGGCTGGACCCCTCAAGCTGGTCAGAGCGGTTCTGCAGCCTTCTCCTACCCCTTTCTACATATCCTTAGGGGTGTAAGTATCCCTTTGGGAACTATTCTTAGCCTGAAGACTGTTCATGGTGTTGATTTTGATCAGATAAGATAAGGAGGGAAGTTAGAGCACACCAGGAAGGGGGCTGAGGAGGGTGTGTGTTGGAGGGGAGGGATCCCAGTCCTTGGCTCTGGTCTAAGAGTGGGGCTGTTGCAGGGCTGGGCTATATTTACTCTCTTTAGTGGAGACCTGTGAAAAACCTAGAGAAAACCCAGTGCTTTTCCTCCTAGACCAGACCCATGACAGCTTGGTGCTTGTCAGGTAGGAGCCATTAATATGGCACGTGAGGCTTTGATTTGGGGCTTGAGGATTTGGTATGATGGGGACACATGGGGCTTGGGGAGGAGTGAGAGAGGATGTGCATCCAGGAAGGCTAGACAGTATATAACAAGGTTCAGGATGGGAAAACCTAGGTGAATACAGGGCACAACCAGTGGCTCAATTGGGAGGGTTTGGAGTGTGAAGGGGAGAGGTGGGAAGGTGGGAAAGTTGCCAAGAGCATATACGGACTAAGGCGTTTGGACTTTATTCAGGTAACAGAGGTCATTGAAGACTTCGGTGAAGGGTGTGATGTGATCAAATCTCCATTTTTGGGAGATTCATCTTGTAATGGTGGATGGTGGACAGGAAGGCTTTCTTTTTTTTTTTTTTTTTTAAATTTTTTTTTTCAACGTTTATTTATTTTTGGGACAGAGAGAGAGAGAGCATGAACGGGGGAGGGGCAGAGAGAGAGGGAGACACAGAATCGGAAGCAGGCTCCAGGCTCTGAGCCATCAGCCCAGAGCCCGATGCGGGGCTCGAACTCACGGACCGCGAGATCGTGACCTGGCTGAAGTCGGACGCTTAACCGACTGCGCCACCCAGGCGCCCCCAGGAAGGCTTTCTATCAGAGACTATGGTAATGGTCTAAACAGTATTTATGGTAACACGTAAAACAGCTGTGAAGCTAGTCAGATGTTTTGCCAGAGCTATAAGAATCTCAGGTCCTACAGAAAATAATTTCTCAAATAGAAGAGTGATTTAGGGATGACATATCATAAGAATTTTCATTAATGAATTGACAAAGCTTTAAGATTAGTGTGTCTGTGGAGATTGGTATGTGTGTGTATATTAGTTTGTTATGTTTGATATTGTCTTGAAGTTAAACACATGTACTCTGGAACCAGACTGCCTGGATTTAACAATGATTTTTTTTAATGTTCTTTTTAAAATTTATTTTTTAGAGACAAAGAGAGACAGGGTGTGAGTGGGGCAGGGGCCGAGAGAGGGAGACACAGAATCCGAAGCAGGCTCCAGGCTCTAGGCTCTGAGCTGTCAGCATAGAACCAGATGTGGGGCTCAAACTCACGAACCATGAGATCATGACTTGAGCTGAAGTCAGATGCTTAACTGACTGAGCCACCCAGGTGCCTCCAGACTGCCTGGATTTAAAGCCCAGCCTCAGCATTTATAGCCGTGAGACCTTAGGTAAATTACCTAACCTTTCTGTGCCTCAGTGCTTGCCACCTAGGATGCGCTTCATAAGGGTTAATGTCATTGTCATCATCATCATCATCATCCTTATCATTAGAATCATTCATTTTTGAGAGAGCAAGAGCACATGTGCACTGGGGAGGGGCAGAGAGAGAGGGAGACAGAGGATCTGAAGCCCGCTCAGCGGTGTTGACAGCAGAGAGCCCAATAGCACCATTCATTTCTAACACAGAGATTCATTTCTAACATCATTCATTACTTCACAAAGATAGGATCTTTTCAGTGTCCTAAGTTTACCTGTTTAAGAATAGCATTTGGCTGAGAGTACAGACCCCTCTGCCACCACTGCATGATTTTAAACTCTAAAGGGCTTATTTTCTTTTTTTTTTTTTTTTTTTTTAAATTTTTTTTCAACGTTTATTTTTATTTTTGGGACAGAGAGAGACAGAGCATGAACGGGGGAGGGGCAGAGAGAGAGGGAGACACAGAATCGGAAACAGGCTCCAGGCTCTGAGCCATCAGCCCAGAGCCCGACGCGGGGCTCGAACTCCCGGACCGCGAGATCGTGACCTGGCTGAAGTCGGACGCTTAACCGACTGCGCCACCCAGGCGCCCCAGGGCTTATTTTCTTAATAAGAAGACTGGAGGTAGAGTTGTTCTCACTGCCTTGGTGACTTAAGGATGTCAGGGTAACTGAGATTCTCTTGGTCTCATTTCTTCATTGGCTCAAGAAGGCTGCTGCAGCTCCAGCCATGAAGTCTGTCAGACTGAAGGAAAAAAGAATGAAGGGTAGAAGACCAAAAGGGTAACTGCCAGTTGAATAAGCTCTCTTTACAATTCTTTTCTAGAAACCCAGCCTAAGGACTTCCATTGATACCTTACTGGCCATCTCTGTCTTCCAGGGATGTGGAAAAGGTAATTTTCTCTGGGCATTTTGCCCCCCTCAAGAATACAGGTGTTCTGTTTCAAAGGAAAAAAAGAGAAGGATGGGTACTGTATGGGCACTAGCAGTCTTTGCCACAGTGGGAGCCACTTCAGGAAAGCTACCTCAAGGCCTTCAATGAATTTTGCCTATTTCTAAATTAGCAATTGGATTGCCTTCTCCCAGATTGACAGCTACTGGTAGTATAATCATTGACATTTTTAGCGTGTATTCAGCTTTTGCCATTAGCAAATTTGTTCAAGAAAGAAAAAACGATTACAGAAAGATATGGGAACATAAAATGTTTTAAACTCAATTGTCGGTATAGGTGTCGGGGTTGGGGGGGTGTCTTAGTTTATACCTAAAGATACATTCTGTGTATCACATAATAGATACTCCCTGAGGTGAGGTAGTGAGGTGCCCAAGAAGTTCCTTTTTTTTAAAGATTAATACTTCATTCCAATGTATATACCACATTTTGTTTATCTACTCATTGTTGATAGACAGTTGGGTTGCTTCCAACTTTTGGCTATTACAAATAATGCTACTATGGAGTGGCTGGGTGGCTCAGTCGGTTAAGCGTCTGACTCTTGACTTGGGCTCAGGTCATGATCTCACGGTTCCCACGTGGGTTCGAGCCCTGCATTGGGCTCTGCACTAACAGTGCCGAGCCTGCTTGGGATTCTGTCTCCCTCTCTCTCTGCCCCTCCCCCGCTTGCTCTCTCTATCTCTCTCTCAAAATAAATAAAAGTAAACAAAAAAACCCCAACTAATGCTACTGTGAATGTGAGCATACGAATATTTCTTTGAGACTGTGCTTTCAATTCTTTTGGGTATATATCTAAAAGTGGAATTACTGGATCATTTAAAAACTATTATTATTATTATTATTATTATTATTATTATTATTTTTAAATAGACTCCACACCCAACGTGGGGCTTGAACCCACAACCCCGAGATTGAGAGTCACATGCTCTACTGACTGAGCCAGCCAGGCACTCTGCGTATGATAATTTTTAAACAATTTTTTGAGGAACAGCCATGCCATTTTCCACAGCAGCTGCATCATTTTACATTCCCAGAAGCAATGCACAAAAATTCCAGTTTCTCCACATCCTCGCCAACATGTATTGTTTCCTGGTTTTCGTTTGTTTGTTTTTGTTTGTTTTCTGTTTTTTTTGGATAGTAGCCATCCTAATAGGTGTGAGGTACTTAAGTTTTAAATCAGTACCAAGAGTGCCTCCAGACTGACCTCTTCCGGAATCACTGCTCCTTTGCCCATCCTTGTTCCTCTTTGGGCAAGTTACTTAGCCTGTGAGCCTGTTTCATTTTCTGTACAATGTAAATGTCTCTATGGAAGGGTTGTATGGATGTTGTTAAGATTATGCCCTATGCTGTGTGCCCATTCCAGTATTTTTATTGCCCTGGAAAAGCTAAAAGCATTACCAAAGGTACATGTTTATTAATATTACCATTGTACCTCGCTGTAGTTTTTTTTCCTACATCCTAACCAAAAACGCAATGTTTCCAAAGTAGAGAGAGTATTGGTCTTCGAACCAGGAGGCGTGGAATTGAATTCCAGCTTTCCCACTTTTTAGTTGAGGGAACTAGGACAAATATCTGGGTCTTATTTTCTTTATCTGTGAGAAATGGCATGACAGTGGGCACCTCATGGGACTGTTCTTTTACAACTACCTCTTCCTGCCTCCCCTCAACAGCTTACAGGTTTTTCCCCCCAACTTTATTGAATTTTATCGACATGTAACACATGTGAGTTTAAGGCGTACAATGTGGTAATTTGACACACATATCTACTGCAAAATGATTACCACGATAAGGTTGGCTAACACCTCCATCCCCTGAGATACTTTTTACATGTGTGGTCATAACATTTAAGATCTACTTTCATAACAACTTTCAAGTATATAATACAGCATTGTTTTTAATGTTTATTTAGTTTTGAGAGAGGGAGAGAGAGAGAAATAGGGAGAGAGAGAATGTGCATGGTAGAGGGGCTGAGAGTGAGGGAGACAGAGGATCTGAGGCGGGTGCTGCGCTGACAACAGAGAGCCCAATGGGGCTTGAACTCACGAACTGTGAGATCATGACCTGAGCCAAAGGTGGATGCTTAACCAACTGAGCCACCCAGGTGCCCCCATAATACAGTATGCTGCACATTAGATCCCCGGAATTTATTCACTGTGTGGCTGGGAATTTGTCCTCTTTGAGCAATGTCTCCCTGTTGCACGTACCCTCTAGCCTAGGAAACGCCATTCTACTCTCTGTCCCTGTGAGTTCACCTCTTTTAGATTCCACATGTGAGAATGTAAGGTATTTGTCTTTCTCTGTCTGGCTTATCTCATTTTAGCAGAGGGCCCTCAAGGTCCATCCGTGTTGTCACAAATGGCAGGATTTCCTTCTTTTTTAATGGCTGAATGATATATTCCATTGTATTTATGTACCATGCCTTCTCTATCATTCATCTGTCGATGGTCACTTTCTGTGCCTTGGCTACTGTAAGTAATGCTTCAGTGAACCTGGAGGGGCAGGTATCTCTTTGAGATAGTGTTCTCATTTCCTTGGGATACAGTCAGTCACAAGTGGGATTCTAAGAGCCTAAATTTTGCTACCACCTTATAACTTCCCAGTCACTATTCACCTGTTGAAGTTCAAGCTTTCCTACAAGCTGCTCTGACCCTTCTCACTGTGAATCTGATTGTCAGGTCAGAGATGTGCTGGCCTCCATCTTCCTCGAATTTTTTTTTTTTTTTTTTTTTGCCAGATCTGACATCCATACTTGACTACTTTATTCTTGACCTTCCTTTTTGGTTCCTGGGACACCACTTCCCTTTGATTTTCCTTTCCCTTTAGATAGTTCTTTCTCAGGGCACCTGGGTGGCTCAGTCTGTTATGCGTCTGACTCTTGGTCTCGGTTCAGGTCATGATCTTGTGAGATCTTGTGAGTCTGAGCCCTGCATCGGGCTCTGTGCTGTCGGTGCAGAGCCTGCTTGGGATTCTCTCTCTCTCCTCTCTCTCCCTGCCTCTCCCCTGCTTATACCTTCTTTCTGTCAAAATATATGAATAAACTTAAAAAAATTTAGATAGTTCTCTCTCAATATCCTATTTCTCTCTTTTGAGTTCTCTTTAGTCTCTCCAGGTGGGGTGTCACCCTTCACATATATTCTGATGACCCTTGAATCTGTATTTCCAGACCTACTTTTCTGAACTCCAGACTCCAGGTTACAGCTCCCTCCTGAGCTCCTTAAAGTCAGCACATCCCAAAGTGAGCTCATTCCCCATTGCGCTACTCAGCCCCAGCAAGGTCCCCCAAACAGCTGGGCCCACCCTGTGGTGCTGGCTAGTGCTGGGTTCCCAGGAGCTCCGGTGCCCCTCCCTCTCTGATGCCACACCCCTCACCCCCTGCTGCCCTTGGCCCAGTCTCCACATTTTCCTGACCGTCACTCTTGCTCTTCCTTCCGTTCCACTTCTGCCCTTCCCTGGTACTTGATGCCTAGCTGTCTTGCAGGGAGATGGCCCGACCTCCCCCAGGGCTGATCTGGCTCACCATTCTGTCTGGACACCCTCCCTGCCATTACTATTCCTCTGCCTGAACTCCCACCTGTTCACCTTATACCAAGACCAGAGATCTGGGTGTCATTCTGGACTCCTCCTCATTCCTCTCCCTTGGGACCCACAGCTGAGTGTCACTAAGACTGAAAGTACTGCTTGGCTCCCAAGTGTTCCCTCCATGCCTTCACCACCAGTTTTCTTTTTGGGGCCACGATCATCTCTCCTTGTTGCTGTTGCTTCAGCCTCATGTTTACTTGCTTTGTCCCATTCTGCCCCCCCCCCCTTTTTTTTTAAATTAAAACATTTTTTAAATGTTCATTTATTTTTGAGAGAGAGAGAGAGCATGCAAGTTGGGGGGAGGAGTGCAGAGAGAGAGGGAGACACAGAATCTCAAGCAGGGCCAGGCTTGGAGCTGTCAGCACAGAGCTCGAAGTGGGGCTTGAACCCACGGACCTTGAGATCATGACCTGAGCCGAAGTCAGTTGCTCAACCGACTGAGCCACCCAGGCGCCCCTCTCTGTCCCCATCCTTGCCTCTTCCTGGCCATCCTCCACCCTGCTGTTAGATCCTATAATGCTGATGCTCTGAGCTGCTTAAAACTTGCACATCCCCTTGGTGTGGGATCAAGGACCAATTCCTATGAATGGCACACATGAGCCCTCTGTGATCTGTTCTCGCCATATTCATCTCCTGCCTCAACCCCTGCACTTCTGAGCTACAGCAAACCACTCAGGATTGCTTCTCATATTTGTATTCATTTGCACACACTGCCTTCTGCTTGGAAGGCTCTCTCTACCTTGTCTTCCTGGGAAATTCCTACTCATCATTTAAGATTCAGCTCCATTATAGTCCTCTCTGTCATAATGAGAGCAGCTAACATTTGCATGTGCTTCCTGTGTGCCAGTCACTGCTCTAAATGGTCTACATGCACTCGTGGGGTCCTCACAACAACCCTCTTGTGGTACCTGTAGGGTAGGCACCATTATGATCATCTTCATTTTACAGTTGGGAAACAGAGGCAGAGAGAGGTTAAATGTCCTGTGCAAGTCACACAGCTAGCAAATGGGAGGCTGGGACCTGAAGGCAGGCAGTCTCATTTTAGGCTTTGGGCTCTTAACCCCTGGAGCAGCCCTGGCTATGTTAGGCAGAGGCGGCCACTCCCTCCTTGTGCTAGCCGGCCCTCGCCTGACCCAAATACATCCCTGTTGTGGCATTTAGTATACTCTCTTCCAGTACACAGTGAGCCCCTTGGGGGTAGCATGCTTAGATCCTGGTGTGGGGACCCTGACTTGCCCATTTAGATACCCTCATTGCCTAGTGGTACATACTCATCAGAATTCTTTTGAAGAATAACTGAGGGAATATACTGAATATTAGTTGAATGCATGATCAGTGAAAACCTTTGTAAGGTGGAAAACAAGGATTGGCCAGTTTGGGGCAAATCTGGCTTCCTGCCTGATTTTGCACTGCCCACAAGCTAAGAGTGGTTTTAATAGATAAATATTTGTGATCGATCTGATGAGAGGGAACACTAATTCTAAACCTCAATTAAGTGAAATGTTATCCTTCTCAAAAGAATCCTGTTTTTCTTCGTTTGATCTATGTTATTTTCAATTGCTGTTACTATCTTTTGAATTTTGTCAATAACAAATTTGAGGAAATGTGTGTATTCTCTTATTATGTAAGTAAGTACCCGCAGAGTATCCTCAGTTGTGCCCCTCAGTTCACAAACCCTAAAATATTTACTCTTCGGCTTTTTCTAGAAGAGTTTGACCCCTGCTCAAAGTGCTATTTAAATAACAGTAACACTGTTATCGTTATATTATGACAGGGGGATTAAAAAATGTAAAATGTTTGGGGCACCTGGGTGGCTTAGTGGGTTAAGCGTCTGACTTCAGTTCAGACCATGATCTCATGGTTAGTGGGTTTGAGCTCTGCATCTGACTCACTGCTGTCAGAGCAGAGTCTGCTTTGGATCCTCTGTCCCCTCCCCCCCACCACCACCCCTCCCCTGCTCATGCTGTCTCTCAAAATTAAATAAATAAACTTTAAAAAAATTTTGAAGAAAAAAGTAAAATGTTCTGGGTGAACTTGTCTGATTACGTGGGATAAAGCTTGTGAAGCCTTGGGCAGTAAGGGCTAAACAAATGTTATTTTTCTCTTTTCCATTCCTAGACCTAATTTAGGGTAATATGTAGTTAGTTGGTATGAGGGGAGGTGACTTAAAAAATATGATGCACAGTATCTTGCTTCACTGGGTTATCCTACTCAGTGGTGTCTAGGGCAGAATGTGTAAAATTTAAGTTGGAGACAGAATCTTTTTGACACAGTTAGGGCCCCAAATTCCTGATGACAGTGACCTGGACTGTAGGACATCTAATTATTTATGATGCCTTGGAGAAAGGCAAAACTCAGCAGGAGCCATAAACAATCTTTCTACACATTTTTTTTTAAAGACTACTTATAGGCTTATGTCTACATATATATTTTTTGCTACTCGTCTTAGATCTTTAAAGTCTTTAAAAATTTATATTCAGAGTGTTTCTCTGTTCATTTTTCATTTTATTAAGAAGAAACTATAAATAAAACTTAACAATGCCATCGTTTTTCATTAGTCCTAATGGCTTTGTGACAGGATGAAAGCTGACGTACAGTAATGTTTGATTTTTTTTCTTCCTCAAATGCTGTCGGGCTAGATCATTTAGAAATATTGCAAAATATTCGGTATTGAAGGAGAAAGCTTTTGACTCCAAATTAAAAAAACAACAACAAAACAAGACATATGCATTACATCATAGGAAACCTTCCTAACTTTTGGAAGCTCTTCTAAATCACACGTATTCCTTTGTCTTCACATTGTTGTTTCCTTTATTTTCACAATCTCTGCCCCAACCTGCAATGCCAGTGTTTTTATTTCATCATGCTTCAAATTTACCTTGAATTAAAATCTGATTTCTTAGGTTCTTATTCTGGAGCCAATTGTACAGTTATTTTAACAGGAGGATTTTAGGCCTGTATGGATCCAACCACATTGTTTACAAGGAAGAGAGTGAGGAGAGAGATTATGACAGACATTCATGGTCATATGACTAGGTAGTGGCAGAGCAAAGACAGCCCAGATGAGACCCATGTGCTACAATTTTCTAGCTGAATTTTTTTCCCCTTTTGTAAGTTTTCAGGGATGAAATCATCCAGAAACTTGAGTGGGAAGAAATAACCAAAGTCCAAGTTCTTATTTTTAAAATTAAGTTATGATGATTTAAATTATTTCCAATTCTGTAGACATTTAAAATTGAGTCAGTGGTTTTAGAAAAATAATAACAATGTAATGAATTTCACGTCAATGTAACTATAGATAGATTTTCTCGGGACTTGACATCATTGTTCATAGAGTTAAGTGATGCTGAAGTACTAAGCCCTTGGCATCTAAATTCAAAGCAAGATGAGAGATGTGTGTGAGCTGGTGGGGTCTCAGCCTTGGTCTCCCAGACCCACCAGGTGGGAGGCGCTGGGGCTGTTTTGCAGACGTGGCTCTTCTGTGTGTCATCTTTGCTGCACAGACTCTTGGAGACCTTGTACATTTGTGCAGTGGCTCGTTTTAGAAAATAACCTGTAATTCTGTGCCTGTGTCTTCTGTTTTATTAATGTTTTTTTTTTTTTTCCTTCAGACAGCTGCCTGCATTGGCCTAAGGGCCAAGTGGGAAGAGCTGAGTAACTGTAGAAGGGCTCAGAAACACACATAGTCATCACTTCAAGTGTTTCCCTTAACATTTAAGGAAACCCGTGCTCTTTCCCTTTCCAGAAGGTCTCATGGACACTAACTGAATATTCTCAAAGGCTGGAGTGCAGTATGCAACACGTATACGTACGTGCCTGTCCGCCTGAGAAAGCTGTCATGTTCACCAGTCCTGGCTGCAGTCCCAGGTCAACGCCACTGTGATCTTCATTGTGTGCAGTGGTCTCTGTTTTGTTTTTTTAACTTTTTATCTTTCTGAAAAATTAATTATGAGAGTTGTGCTTTCTAAGGTTTGCCATTAAGGATAATTCAGTGATTCCATTTGGAGCACAAGACCCGAAATGGGGGCAGATCTCTCTACAAAATGAGAAGCGTCAAGATAGGTGTTAATACTGTACTTACTGCGTGTTTATGGGTAGTTGCCAAAAGCATACTCATTTTCTGGAACACTGTGTTCTGACTCTAGTTTGTACATCTGTTGTATCTTTCCAGCCAAAAGGAAGTGGAAAGTTGTGAAAATATCAGGCGAGTTTGGGGCCACTTAGATAGTTATTTCAAGTCACAAGTTTCCTTTCACCTGATTAACCTACTCCCTTAATGGTATACGATTGCTCCTGGAAAAAAATTAAAATGTATATTTATTGAGAACCTCAGTGTGTGTGTTAACTTTGTTCCTGAGTGTAAGGAAGAACAGGTGACAAATGTCAGTACAGACTGGTTGCCCCTGCGAGAGCTGGGGTTAGATGGGTGTGAAGTCTGGGTGATTGGGACTGGGGCTAGTGCCCAGGCAGTTGGGTGGACTGGTATCAAAACTGGTTGATTACACACAGGTAAGAACTAAAGACCTATATGCGAATGAATGGGGACTTCCCATGGAAAAAGGTGGTCCCAAAGAAAGTCTTGGGTAGGGAGTGGAGTCAGTTGGGCAGAAATCAGGTAAGGTGTGATCAAGCCTGAAGCTGTGACAGGAGGCTGCATTAGTCATGACCCACTCAGTCAAACAGAAGCCTTTTAATGCCACGACTTAGTTATAAAAGTCTTTGGAAGACCGGAAAGCCAAGTAGGGGATGATGAGGTCACACAGAGATTAGCAGTAGCAGGAAATCACTACCACCCCTGAGGCTGGTAGAACAAAGAGAGGGGAGTTATTGTTATCAGAGGCCAAGAGCCAAATCTATATGGAGGCTCCCAGAAGCAGCGACCATAGAGGGAAGGCCTGTTTGGTGGGAGCTAGAACCATGGAGAAGACAAAGCTGCTGCTGGAGATACCATCCAGAGCAGAGAGAGGAAAGGGAAGAAGCACTCTGGCTTCTTCCTCTCTCCCATCCTCCAGTCTTCTCTGGAGCCAGTCGGCAAGTGAACATGGAAAAGATAGTTTGCAGGGGAAGGGCAGGGAGTGGATCAAATTACAAATAGACAAATGACCTCGTGTGGATGAGAGCCTAGGGCAGCGTTGGAGGGAGAGTCACTATTGGCAAGTTTTGAGCTGACAAGAGACCTGAAAGCTTCCATTGGAGCAGCAGAACAAGCCTTCCACAAAGAGTCAGAGAGCCCAGTGTGTCAGACCCATCTGATCTTCCCAGGCTTGTGCCTGAGAGTCTTGTGTGAGGCAACTGTGTGTCTGTCCTCTCTGGCCCAATGCAAGCTCAGCCAGATTTGGGAGAGGTGGGGCCTTTTCAGGAAGCAGGCTTTCTCTTTGTTGGATTCCTAAGGCCACGTGGGGGCTCAGCAGCTGGCCTTTGACCAGGGATCCCTAAAACCTATCTTTTTTAAGTGGCTGAAGGTGTCTGGATGAGTGATGAAGAATCATGTCCATGAGTACTAAAAGAAGGAAAAGTTCTGTGTAAAAAGGTCCTCTCAGGCCTTTGTGTCCCGGATGGCCTCAGAGGCAACACTTTTCTGAGATAGCCATATAAATTCTCAGCCATGAATTTGGGCATCTTCTGGTCTCTGTCCCCCTTCCAGTCACTCTGTGTAGACAATTGCCATTTAATCATTCTCTTCATCATTATCAGCATCTCCAGTGTCTCCATCACAGACATCAAACTTGCTGGAGGTAGGACAGTGTTATCTGCATCGCAGAGAAGGGATGGGTTCAGCTATTTGTAGCAATGGTTCGTTATCACTTATTGAACTAAGAATATACACCAGGTGCTGTGCAAAGTGCTTTACGAACAGTTGGTTGGTGGTGCTCAGACTTCAGTGTGACTCAGAATCACCAACAGGACTTGTTAAAATGCAGGTAGCTTCCCCTCTTGACGACTTCCCATCTGCTTCTGGTACAGCAGGTCTAGTGTGGTCCCTGAGGATGTGCATTTCTCACTAGTTTCCAGACGGTGCTGATGCTGTTCACCCCAGGATACACTTAGAGAACCACTGAATCAGTGCCGTGGCTCTTCACAAAGATATGGGCAGGTCTTGTACTCTCTGTCCTGCAGCCGAGTTCAAGGCTACATGGCTGGGAAGCAGTATAGGGAGGTCATTGTTTGGGTCAGCTGTTGGTGTCCCCACTAAGCCTAATGACGCAGGCCTGGCCCATCATTAGGGCTTTGATGCAGCAAGCCTGGATGGCTGCCACCCTCAGTGAAATTTGTAATTTGGTCTTATAACCCTTATGGATTTCTTTCTTAAATTTTATTCTGTGGTGAAAGTGAATTGGCAGGTTACATTAAAAAAAAAATGTGACCTGGTTCGGGTTGGTTAGTGGACTTTTACCTTTTGGTACAAAATGCCCCTGCTACCTGAGGCTGGTGGCTTGTCCGAGGCAGTGAGACCTGGAGGCCCCACGCTGTGGCATTCAGGTGGGATCCTGTGCATGCTCAGCTGTCCTCTGTCTGGGGCTTCCCAGGTGCCTGGGGGGACACCTGGACTCACTACCTGCAGTGTGGGGCATTTGCCACCATGCTCAAATGTCTTTCCCTCACCTCAACGGTGTGTGTGGCCTGTTGTCCGCCATTTTGTTTCACAGTAAACCAAGGATCTTTTTAATAAACCCAGTCTCCTGCATTGATGAATATGGCGGTCATCCCATGACTTTCACAGAGTGGTTAGCTCATACATTTCACCAGCAAACTCTACCTAACTTCTCAAGTCACCACTGAACAAAGCAGGCCATGGGAAGGCCTAGGGCTTGAAGGATAAAAAGGGTGAGATAGTGAGCATAACACACCACTTCCTTTCCTACTGGATTTGAATAACATATTAATTATTAATGCAGAGTATCTTTATTGTTCCGTCTGCAAACTGCAAATGTGAATTCCAGCCATGTATTTTTAAACAGCTCTATTATGATCAAACAAATTTGAATATCTCATGCAGTTTATTACAAGTGGGCTTTGCTTAGAAGGAAAAAGCTGTTTTATGTATGGTTTCTGTTTTTTCATTTTGGTAAACTGTAGCCAAATTCCAAGTTAGGAGAAATGTGAGCTGTTTACTATTTAATAGTTTCATATATCATACTTGCAGTAGCTTCTGTCATGTTTCCTTTGCGGAAATAGTGAGTTAAGACCCACAGTAGGGAAATCTATGTCCTGGGACCTGGACTAGATTGGAAGAATTGATGAATTTATAGGAATGTGGATAACTAATATGGATAATAAAGACTTAAAAACAGCTTTACTTAGCTCTAAATGCAGTTAATGCTGCCTTCTGGAAAGAAGGGATGTAAAATTACATTTTCTGTAAGAGATGTAGATTTTTTTAGAAATCGATTCCAAAAGTATTCATGTATTAATTGCCCAATCAATATTAAGCAATCTATTAGACAATAACTACTTGCCACCTTTATTTTGAAACACAGTTTTATTCAGATTCTGATAAATTTGCACCTGCAGTTTTCTAGTTATCTCTAAAATATAGTATTGTGTTTTGTATAATGGGTTTAATACATAGAATTATGTATTAATCTTTCTTGTAGAATTTTTAAGGCGAAGCCAGAGTCTTCTGTAATCCTGCATATCAGTTATTTATTGCTGCATAGCAAACCCTTCCACAAAACATAGTGGCTGAAAACAACCACAGTCATTTATTGAGTCCACAAATAGGCACTTTGGGCAGAGCTTGGCATGGAAAGCTTGCACATTGTGCACATCAGCTGGGGCAGTCCAAAGGCAGCGGGCAGTTGGGGAATGTGAGGGTGAGGTGGGGAGGGGCTACAGAATCCTCTTCCAAGACAGCCATTAACCTGGCTGGCAAGTTGGTGCTAGCTGTAGACTGGGATCCTGCTTAGCTGGGGCAGAGGGCCTGGGGCCTTGGTTCCTCTTCCTGTAACCATGGTAGAAACACCAAGGCTGGGTTCTAAAAATGATCATCCTGAGAGAGCCAGGTAGAAAGGAGTGGTGTAGTCTTCTGACAGCTTTGGAAGTTTCATGGTATTACTTCTGCTCTGCTCTACTGGTCAGCCCAGGTTGAAGGGGAGGGGATCCTAGGCACTGCCTGTTGGATGGGTGGAGTGCCAAAGAGTTTGACAACATATATTAAAGCTGTCACACCCTGATAGACATTAAACTGTGACTTCTCAATGAAAGATCTTGATCAGTTGTTGCTAGGGTGAGGATGCACTGTTCTCATAATTACGTGGCCTGATTGGAATCCATCTTGGCCCATCACGTATGCACTCAACAGTGCTCATCAGGTCTGCACTGTGGTGGACCCAAGTTTTGTTGGAGTAGCGGGGATGCAAGTCGGAATGCAGTACCACTGGAACAATTGGGGATGAGCAATAACATGAGGGTGATAGGGGGCAACAGAACTTTTCTTCTTTTCTATTTTTTCTTTTATCAAGGATGGAAAAATTTGTAGGGTGAAGGGAAGGGAAGGAGCCAATACAGAGTATAGGTGGTATTGTTCCCATGTACCTATGTGACTTAATTTCCCTTCCAGATTTTCTTAAGTGCAGAGATCCTGGCACAGTGCCATATACAATAGACACTTAATAAACATTTGCTATAGAACAAAGGAATTTCACTTGTAGAAAAACATTGTTTATGGGATTATTCACCCCCTGGGGTGACCTCTTTCCTTCCCCTTTAGGGTGTGGCCCTTTGCCTGACATTTTGTTTCACAATAGGTCATGCAGACTTTTTTTTTTTTTGAGAGAGAGTGAGAATATGTGAGTGGGGGAGGGGCAGAAGGAAAAGGAATCTTTTTTTTTTTTCTGTTTAGTTAGAGAGAGAGCAATCACGCACACGTGTAAGTGGGAGTGGGCAGACAGAGAGAGGGAGAGAGAGAATCTCAAACAGGCTCCATGCCCAGTGCAGAGCCTGACTGGGGACTCAATCTCAGGATCTCGAGATTACCACCTGAGCCTAAATCAAGAGTTGGTTGCTTAACCGACTGAGCTACCCAGGTGCCCCGACCATGGAGATTTAAATAGAAGTCAGTCTCCCACACTGATGGGTGTTGTGGCCATCCCAGTGACCTCCACTAGAACTCATAACTATACCTTCTCCTCACCCCAACCTAAAAGACCTCACTAACAGACTCTACCTATTTTCCCAAATCACCCATTTAAGCAACCCCCCCCCCCCCCCCTGATGACCCCTGGGTCAAGATTGGACCTAGTCACAGAGTTGTTTTTTCTCAGCATGTCACCTGGTTATATGGTGTATGAACCCACTTCAGAGGGATGTTGTAAGGTCTCGTGATTGACCACGTTTGTAAAAGCACTTTTTTAAACTGTAAAAATAACTTTAGAGCACTATACAGATATAAGAAACCGACTATTTGTAGTCCTGTAGGCCAGTATGAGTGTTTATATTTTATTAGAAACCTGATTTTTTTCTCTACGGGTCATATAGTATTTGCTTCAGTCACTTTTCCATTTTTTTGACTTATGTAAGAAGTTGGCTGGGAAGTGTCAGTGATTGAAAAATTGCAACGATTTTTTGCTTCATGATCTACAGTGTAATAGACACAGTAATAACAGTACTGTCTGTAGGCTTTTTCTTTCTAAGGAGTAAAAACCACTGACTACTGTAAATAATGGGAAAGTGGCATTTTGCCTCTGGAATCACATGTCTTCAGAAGCTACATTTTCTCTGACACATGAGAAATGGTTGAGGACATTTTTGGAATTATTCATATTAGTGTGGTAATGATCCAAGGCATACAACATGGAGAGAATGGTACAATTGAATTTATAATTTGTGCTAATTAACAGCTATATGAAAAGAATTTCAGCTTTAATTTCATTTTTTAATAATTTGCACATCTCTAGAGCACTGTACATTTGCTTATTGTTGTGACATGCACATATAGAACATTTTTTTAGTAAGGCATCCCTTCCAGAGCAACTACACTCTTTTCTAAACTAAAATTTCTTTCTTTTTTTAAATTAATTTTATTTTTTATTTTTTTTGAAATTTACATCCAAATTAGCATATAGTGGAACAATGATTTTAGGAGTAGATTCCTTAATGCCCCTTACCCATTTAGCCCCTCTCTCCTCCCACAATCCCTCCAGTAACCCTCAGTTTGTTCTTCATATTTATGAGTCTCTTCTGTTTTGTCCCCTTCCTGTTTTTATATTAGTTTTGTTTCCTTTCCCTTATGTTCATCTGTTTTTGTCTCTTAAAGTCCTCACATGAGTGAAGTTATATGATTTTTGTCTTTCTCTGACTAATTTCACTTAGCATAATACCCTCCAGTTGCATCCACGTAGTTGCAAATGGCAAGATTTCATTCTTTTTGATTGCCGAGTAATACTCCATTGTATATATATACCACATCTTCTTTATCCATTCATCCATAGATGGACATTTGGGCTCTTTCCATACTTTGGCTATTGTTGACAATGCTGCTATAAACATGGGGGTGCATGTGTCCCTTCAAAACAGCATACCTGTATCCATTGGATAACTGCCTAGTAGTGCAATTGCTGGGTTGTAGGGTAGTTCTATTTTTAGTTTTTTGAGGAACCTCTATACTGTTTTCCAGAGTGGCTGCACCAGCTTGCATTCCCACCAACAATGCAAAAGAGATCCTCTTTCTCTGCATTCTCGCCAACATCTGTTGTTGCCTGAGTTGTTAATGTTAGCCATTCTGACAGGTGTCAGGTGGTATCTCATTGTGGTTTTGATTTGTATTTCCCTGATGATGAGTGATGTTGAGCATTTTTTCATGAGTTGGTTGGCCATCTGGATGTCTTTTTTGGAGAAGTGTCTATTCATGTCTTTTGTCCATTTCATCAATGTATTCTTTGTTTTTTGGGTGTTGAGTTTGATAAGGTCTTTATAGATATTGGATACTAACCCTTTATCTGATATGTCATTTGCAAATATCTTCTCCCATTCTGTCGGTTGCCTTTTAGTTTTGCTGATTGTTTCCTTTGCTGTGCACACTTTTTATTTTGATGAGGTCCCAGTAGTTCATTTTTGCTTTTGTTTCCCTTGCCTCCAGAGAGAGACGTGTTGAGTAAGAAGTTGCTGCTGGCAAGATCAGAGAGGTTTTTGCCTGCTTTCTCCTTGAGGATTTTGATGGCTTCCTGTCTTACATTGAGGTCTTTCATCCCTTTTGAGTTTATTTTTGTGTATGGTGTAAGAAAGTGGTCCAGGTTCATTCTTCTGCATGTCGCTGTCCAGTTTTCCCAGCACCACTTGCTGAAGAGACTGTCTTTATTCCATTGGATATTCTTTCCTGCTTTGTCAAAGATTAGGAGTCTTTTCTGGTTCCATACAAATTTTAGAATGATTTGTTCTGCTCTTGAAGAATGCTGGTGTTACTTTGATAGGGATTGCATTGAATATGTAGATTGCTTTGGATAGTATCGACATTTTAACAATATTTGTTCTTCCTATCCAGGGAAAATGGAATCTTTTTCTATTTTTTTGTGGCTTCTTCAATTTCTTTCATAAGCTTTCTATAGTTTTCAGTATATAGATTTTTCACCTCTTTGTTAGATTTATTCCTAGGTATTTTATGGTTTTTTGTGCAACTGTAAATGGGATCGATTCCTTGATTTCTCTTTCTGTTGCTTCATTGTTGGTGTATAGGAATGCAACCGATTCTTGTGCATTGATTTTATATCCTGAAACTTTGCTGAATTCATGAATCAGTTCTGGCAGTTTTTTGGTGGAATCTTTAGGGTTTTCCATATAGAGTATCATGTCATCTGTGAAGAGTGAAAGTTTGACCTCCTCCTGGCTGACTTGGATGCCTTTTATTTCTTTGTGTTGTCTGATTTCAGAGGCTAAGACTTCCAATACTATGTTGAATAACAGTGGCGAGAGTGTAAGTTAAAATTTCTAATGAGGACAGAGGATGAGACACGAGTATGTTTATCTGCTAAGTTTTTCTGCTCAGTAGAGGAAACGTGTGGGTTTTAATGGATGCGTAAATGTTTTGCTGAGGAATTTGTTGTTTAGGATGCCAACTGCAGAAAAACTCATTGGTGGTTTTGAGGCCTCGGTGATGTCTACTTCATTCTGCTAGAGCAGAAGTCACAAATACCGCACTGTGCAAATTTTTGTAGTTCTTAATGAAAACAGAGGACCGGATACCACGAATATATCCAAACTGCAGTAATAAACACTATTTAAATAATAGAGATGGCGGGGCGCCTGGGTGGCGCAGTCGGTTAAGCGTCCGACTTCAGCCAGGTCACGATCTCGCGGTCCGTGAGTTCGAGCCCCGCGTCGGGCTCTGGGCTGATGGCTCAGAGCCCGGAGCCTGTTTCTGATTCTGTGTCTCCCTCTCTCTCTGCCCCTCCCCCATTCATGCTCTGTCTCTCTCTGTCCCAATAATAAATAAACGTTGAAAAAAAAAATTTAAAAAAATAAATAATAGAGATGGCATTTGAAAAAATGTATCTTTGGTATTTGCATTTCTTAGGGTGTGTGCTTCTGTGTTGTATTTGATTTTGTCTCCAACAGAAATTTCTGTGCCACCTGTGAGAGGTAGACACGTGTGACCAACTTGGACATGGAGTCGGAGAAGACGGAGAGGGCAGCGGCCATGGGCCCTGTCTCTAATCCTGCAGCCACGATGGCTGCAGTCCTATTATTCCCCCAGGGAGGCTGCTAGTTTGATGCTGAGTCTCTCTGGGGTTGCTGCTTTCCCCAGTGCACTTGCTCTGGCCAGATTCCTCCTTTTGTCCTGCCTGGTGGTGAGGGAGAGGCGGTGAGAAACTCATCTGTGGAGGTGCTTGACTTTTATGTGGCCAGTATTTCCACATTTAGGACATTCCAGAGAGCACGTTTGTTTTGGTTTTCGCTGTCATTTCCATTTTGCGGACTCCCGTTCTGTGTGTAGTGTCGGTGGGAGGCAGGCATTGGCTCTGGCTGGGCATAGGCACGCCTCCTAGAACAGCCAACTGGACACTCCTCCCTGGGACTTTGAATCCCAGGAGAGGAGCGCTGAGAGGAAAGACGATAGATCTGTCTGTGGCAGACGCCCCATGCTCCCATGGGCTGCCTCTACCATCCCGAGTGCCCCACCTGTGGGTAAAGTGAGACTGAGCTTTTTCTGGTTTTCTAATTCTGTCCTGAGCTGGCAAGTGTTCATCTCATTCCTGCTATCAGGAGGCTTGGCTGGCCTGGAGACCCCCCAAGTTTCCTCTGTGTTGCCATTTGTTTCACACTCTCTTTTTGGCCCTCTGTCTCCTCCCTCTGGAGGGAGTATGAGGCAGAGCACTGATGTTCCCCAGTCTCCATTAGCCAAGGCTGGTTTGCCAGAAGAAAGGAGCTAGTCCGCTTGCCTTTGCTGTGTGTGGCTAAAGGTAGTCATCACGGTACTTTCTACCTCTGTGGGTCATCACATGGTTCACTGAAGCGAGTATGTACCTCATTATTTTGATGACTGAGTGTAGGTAGATGCTATTATCCAAGCTGTGCAGGTGATCTGACAGCCCCAGTGAAGTTAAGCCATTTGCCCAAGGCATTGCCCGTGGTGGCTGCAGTCCTGTTGTTTCCCCAGGGAGGCTACTAGTTTGAGGCTGAGTCTCTCTGGGGTTGCTGCCTTCCCCAGTGCACTTGCGCTGGCCAGACGCCTCTGTCATAAGGCCGTATGGCCGGCCATTAACTAGCAGATCTAGAACTGTAGCCCAGGCCTCCTACTCCCCGGCCTCCTATTCCTATACGTTCTGATACATAGCCTGGTAATGAAACTTCCTCCCTTGAAATGCCACGCCTACCAGATCCAGAAAATCTCAGCATATGAGCAAGAACAGTTCCTGGCTGGTGTCAGGGGCCACAAACAGTCCTGCTTGGAGTTCCTCTGGACGTGTGGCTCATGCTTGGTCTCATAACCCGGAAAGATCAAGGGCTACTAGGCTGAACACCCACCGTCTGTCTTCTCTATTTGAGACCATTGCAGGCCCTCCACGCTGCAATGGGGATGGTCAAGGAGTGGCCAGTACGTGTGGGGGCGGGCGGGAGGGAAGGTCCTTCCATCAGCAGCTTGCTCACGTGACAGCATGACAGGTCAGCTCCCAAGACTGGGTAGGTTACTTTGAAACTGCTCTTTTTACAGAGCCACAGTACACTAATTTAACTAGTTAATACTAATTAGGCTCATCCCCAAATAGCTTTTTATTTTCCATTTTTTCTCAAGTGTGTGTGCTTATTGCTGAGAGATTAGAGAGCACAAATAAAAAGAAGTAAAGGAAAAATTAAAAAATACAAACAAATAGAAGAAATAAAGGAAAAAACCCTCTGATTTTCTTGCCACCCAGAAATAGCCATCTTAATATACATTTTTCCAAACCTTCTTCCTGTTAAATTTTTATTATCACGTATTAGGTACTCCGCTGTTAGCATTTTCACATACCTGATCTCAAATCTTCCCAACATGCAGCTTTTTAACAGTGACTATAAGCATCCATGTTGTAGATGCATAGTTATTTGGTGAATGCATATTGAGCACCTCCTCCTAAGTGTGTTCATGGTGCAGCAAGGCAGCTTGTGGAAAATGCGTGAGTGCTTGCTACAGTACAAAGTGTGGAAGCAAGCATAGATTCAGATTTTGTGGGGCCTGATGCTTAGGCCATTTGGGTTTCTTTTAAGAAAAAGAATATAGGGGGCACCTGCGTGGCTCAGGATTAAGCTGGGCTTAACCTGACCTGGGCTCAGGTCATGATCTTGCGGTTTGTAAGTTCAAGCCCAGGGTCAGGCTCTGCACTGACAGCATGGAGCCTCCTTGGGATTCTTTCCCTCCCTCTCTCTCTGCCCCTTCCCCGCTCAAGCTCTCTCTCTCTCTCTCTCTCAAAATAAATAAATAAACTTAAAAACAAAGAATATAAATTTTGAATACAGGATTAGATACAAAAGTGAATATTTACTTAGAACGAGAAAATAATAACAAGTCACTGAAGTTTTGGAGATTCAGGACCCTTTTTTCCTTCTGAGCTCTCTTTCGGCACTTGATCAAAAAAGCGTACCTAAAAAGCCTTCCTCATTGGAAGCCAGGAACCTGGCTCTTCCTGTGCCCAGCACACTCTACCTGCCAGGGGCCTGCTGCTTAAGGTTCATTGGCTTCCCAGGCCAAGTGGGAGACCCTGGATCTGGGGGAGGTTTGGAGAGGGGAGGACTCATGTTTTCTGAGTTGCAATCCCAGGTAGGCCCGCAGTCATCTCAGCAAGAGTGAAATAATTCCTGTCCCACTCCAGGAGAATATAAATATTTGCTGGTAGTCTCATAATTTTATAGTTTCATGTTTTGTCTTTTTTAGATCTACAGTTTAATTTGGTGAATGTTTTGGAGTAGGGATCTAATAATTTTTTTTTCTCAAATTTTAACCAGTGGCTTCAATACCATTTGTTAACTAATCCACCTTGTCTCCTTGATTTGAGATGCCAGTTTTATGATATGTTATTATTTATACTTGGATCCATGTCTGGATTTTCTGTTCTGTTGCACTGATAGGCTTATTTATTGCTGGGCCATTACTCACTTAATCATTGGACTTTAGTATATATTTTTATATTTGAGAGAATGAGGTCTTGCCCTGTTCCCTCAATAGCTTTTCTTTTTAAAAAATTTCTTATCTCTTCTTATGTAGTTATTATTCTAGGTGATGGTTAGAACCCTTTTGCCAAGCTCAAGAAAAAAATTTTGTTGGGATTTGATTTTATTAGTACACATTTTAGATTAATTTCTAAAGACTTAAAATCTATATAATATAACGGGGCACCTGGGTGGCTCAGTTGGTTAAGTGTCCGACTCTTCATTTTGGCTCAGGTCAATATCTCTCGGTTCATGAGATCAAATCCTGAGTTGGGCTCTATGCTGACAGTGCAGATTCTCTCTCTCCCTCTCTCTCTGCCCCTCCCTCACATGTGCATGCTCACTATCTCTCTCTCAAAAGAAATAAATAAACATTAAAAAGATTAATTTAATAATTAATATTAAATTATGTTTTCCAGAAATGTGGTATATCTCTTTATTCCATTTTCCTTTTATGTTATTGGTCCCACCCTTTTTTTTTGTCTTCTTGGCAAACTTTTACTGTTCAGGTCTAGGTAGTCAATTTTTGTTGTGAAAGGGATCTTATATCCCTCTCCCACAAATTTTCTAACTGGCTGTTGTTAGTATGCAGAAGGGCTTTTTAAAAAGGAATGTGACACCTTACCAAACTCTTTGGAATTCTAGTAATTTTTGTATTGTAAAAAATTTTTATCTTGTTTCCATTTTTTGAAAACCATTTTTAGAGTGGTTTCTGATGACTCAAATGCTATAATGACTAGCCTCTGGGCCTTGGGAGGTATTCAGGGCATGGTGACCTAATCAGGCAGGATTACTGATTATAATAATTGTGATTGAGCAAAGTAGGATAAAGGTTAAGACCCACAGAACTTGTAGAATTTATTATAAATCATCGAAAGCCTGACAATGTGTAAATCATGTAGCACAGATTTGGCTACAGCACAGATCAAATCACATATCCTGATCCAACATTTAACTTGATGATGGCCCTGTGATAGTACACAGCTCCTTCTCTGTTACCCTGTCTGTCCTGTCTGATGATGGTAAATCAGTTCTCTCGAGGCTGTTCAAAGGGATGCTGTGTTCAGGGTGAACCCGTTCTACCTGCTCTTCACTGTATAAAGGACACCTTACTAAACTACCGGTAGATAAACACAGCTAATAGGGATTTCCTAAATGTTTTTATGTTTGCTGATGGTGATCTGCTGTTGGATTCTGGGGGCCCCTGGCTGCAGCACCCTGTTTCCGAATGCAGAATGGGACTGTGTGATCCCTTATCTGTGCTCACTGGAAAGTCTGCTTAGGACCAGACCTCAAATGTGGGCAGACAGGTTCCTCCCAGAATCAGCAGCCTCTCTCAGGCTATGGTGTGGCTCAGAGGGTGAGTAACCTGAGACCTGTATCTGGGACTTACTTGTGGTCTAGGCTGATTTTGCTTGAACATTGTTCCACATTGAAGCAACATAACTTGTGGGCTTATACTCTAAAGTGAGTTAGTGTTTTACCCTGGGAGAACCAGAGGGGAAAGACCACAAGTTCCAGGGGTGTGGCCATGACAGGGTTCTCTTTGTGATCTTCTGTGTGTAGGTGTGTGGCAGAGGGGAGCGCCCCAGTGGGACTGAATTTAGGGAACCTTCTGTTGGGGGGAGTGCTGGGAATTATTTTATTTCTAATTAAGAAGAGCCCCTAGGAAGGGAAATAAGTTATCTTGCCAACTCATTAGCAGACATTCTGCTTAGACCTTTGCAGCACATCGCCTGGTGCTGGAAGCAGAGAGAGGAGGGACAGCCCCACCATTGACATTTGTTGGGCCTGAGGCAGGAGTATAAATGAAGGCTCATGTACCATGAGTTCAATACTTTTTTTTGGTAATGTTTATTTTTGAGAGAGATAGAGCACGTGTGAAAGCAGGGGAGGAGCAGAGAGAGAGGGGGACACAGAATCCAAAGCAGGCTCCAGGCTCTGAGCTGTCAGCACAGAGCCTGACGTGGGGCTCAAACTCACAAATTGCAAGATCATGACCTGAGCCAAAGTTGAGGCCTAACCGACTGAGCCACCCAGGTGCCCCAGCATGTACCATGAGTTTAAACAAATGTTTCAAAGTTTTAAGTCAACCTATCTTTAAAACAGGTTCTGTCCTCCTCTCTTGATAAATATACCTTCATAACAACCTGGACAGCCAGATTCAAATGTGGAATTCTTATACTCCTCAAGTTTCTTGTGCAAAATCTCCATGGGGTACAGGTAGACACCCCTGGTCTCAGCCCTCTGGTCTGTCTACACCTCCTGCAAACAGCCTCCCTTGTGCAGGCTGTGTAGTGGTGTTCCCTTGAGAGAATGGACCCAGGCAGGTGCAGAAGCAGGTCCCAGGACCTGTGATGACATGGAGACTGGGTAGGTGCATCCTAGGGGCTCTGTGAACTCCTTGCCCCATGGAAGTGGCAGGACTGGAGGAGGAGGTGTGAGGTCCTCTAAGCATGGTGCTCAGGGTATGGGCCCAGCCTAAGATTCACAGGGTGAGGGTAGATGTGGGAAGAGTGGATGGAGCAGCAGGTGGGAGCATGGAACCTCAGGGTCGGTGGGGTCCTCTAACGGGTGAAGTCAGGTACCCCAAGCACGAGGGCCCTCGGATGTGCCAAACTGTGATCTTAGAAATACTCTTTTATTACTTCTGGTTTGTGGACAGTACATGATGAGATTCACTACTCATCTGATGTAGACGCAGTGGACATGTCCTACCCATGTCTTAGACCCCTCTCCTTCCCCATCCCTCAACCCCCAGCTCCTCCTTACAGGAGCTGTGGCTTTGGTGCCATTTTGGTTAGCAGAGGATTTGAGCCCCTGCATCTGTTGGTGGTAACAAGGGTCCACTTTTACGGAAGGAGCCAGTAGCGGGGCTGGGAAGGAACGGGGGTCAAGGCCTCTCTCTAGCTGCTGTCTCCCCTTACTCTGTTCTTACACATGTGCTCTTCTGGTCTTCATGCTTTGCCTCAGCCACCCACACTCATCCAATACCTGTCTCTCCACTTTGTTTCCATTCTCCTTTTCTGTTCCATTTTTTGCCTGAGAATTTTCTTCTTCCTGATACTTGGTGGCAGTGGGTTGGCCAAGGTCATGAGGACTTGATGGGGAGGTGGGAGATACTTCCCTTGCGTCCCAGCAAGCTGTGATGTTATTATAGTAGTACCATATTCAGGTCTGTTACAAATTAATTGGCATTTGTGGGTTGACATGGAAACCTAACAGTCTCTACTAACATTATTTCTGTGGAGAAATACATTCCCGGCTTCAAATAGCTGATTTATAAGTGAACTTTCAGAACAAAACTTGCTTGTCGTTGTGGCTGTTAGTTTTAGAATTTTGGATATGAAAAGTGCTCTGTGTACATCAGTAAATGAATTCAATCACACGTAACCTGATGTGTGGGGCCCCTTGAAGCTCTGAAGGTCTGTGATTTTAGTCCATCTCCCTCATTTTTACAGGTGAGGAAACTGTGATCAGAGAATGTGAGGTGATTTGTATAAAGCTGAACACAAAGCCTTGTCTGGAACCAGGACTCTGATCCCCCCTTGCTGCCCTCTGTTATTACTGTCAGGATGTTTAAGTGTCATTTTGGTTAGCAGAGGATTTGAGCACCTGCATCTGTTTGGGGACAGACTGCTTATGAGGTGTGAGGGGGAGCACGACAGTCTGGGACCGTGGTGGATGCTGCCGGACTCCACCTGTGCACCCAGGAGTCTTTGAAAAAGATGGAGGGGGTCTCAGCACTGTGGGTACTTGTTAGATTTCATGCATGTGACCAGTTTAAAAGGAGAAGATATTTGAAGAGAAACAGCAAGAATCACAGCTTTTCAGAGTTTAAAGGCGGCTACCAGGGTCACTTGATCAACATTCTCAAACAGTGTCTCTCTCTGTCCATTCGTCTCTCCCTCCCTCCCTCCCTCCCTTCTTTCCTTCCTCCCTCCCTCCCTCCCTTCTTTCCTTCCTTCCTTTCTTCCTTCCTTCCTTCCTTCCTTCCTTCCTTCCTTCCTTCCTCTTCCTTCCTCCCTTCTTTCCTTCCTTCCTTCCTTTCCTTTTCCTTCCTTCCTTCCTTCCTTCCTTCCTTCCTTCCTTCCTTCCTTCCTCTTCCTTCCTTCCTTTCCCTTCCTTCCTTTCCTTCCCTTCCTTTCCCTCCCTCCCTCCCTCCCTTCCTTCCTTCCTTCCTCTTCCTTCCTTCATCCCCCTTTCTTCCTTCCTTCCTTCCTTCCTTCCTTCCTTCCTTCCTTCCTTCCTTTTTTCCTTCCTTCCTTCTCCTTCCTTCCCCTTCCTTCCTTCCTTCCTTCCTTCCTTCCTTCCTTCCAGAGAGCGCAAGCACACACACACATAAGCTGGGAGGAGGGGCAGAGGGAGAGAGAGAATCTCAAGCAGGCTCCACGCTCAGCACAGAGTCTGACTTGCAGCTTCATCCCATAGCCCTGAGGATCATTGACCGAGCCGAAAGCAAGAGTCAGACACTCAACTGACTGAGCCACCCAGGCACCCCATCCATACTTTAAAATGAGACTGATCTGCAAGTAGAGTTAAATTGTTGGAATTTTTTATGGCTTTGTTGCAGTCTTGAATTTCTCTATCTTCAAGGATTCTAGTACAGAGAATAGTTACTACTATTTTACAGAACTTTGAAATTTGTTTTCTATAGTATCAGTTGCACAACTGATTTCCTCACCTATAAAATAGGGGTCATGATCTATCAGGATGACATGGTGAGAAATAGGGAAATCACCTGGCATGGCACCTGCCTGGAGTCACTGGTTGCTCATTGATGGTGTGCTTTCTGTTCTTATTGTCATGGTTGTCACTGTAACCAGGAATTCCCTGTCCCTGCTGTCACTCTTCCTGTCCACTTCTTAACAGGTTTCTTTGTGCTTTCTGGCACCTCCTCTTTCATTTGAAGATATTTCCTATTCAGCAAAACCTACTTCATATTCTGAAGAGCTCTCCTTCATGGCTCAAGAGGTACAGAATTTCTTTCTTTCTTTATGTGTTTAAGATTTTTGATTTGTTACATTCCATACATTTGATTCCTCTCTGCTGCCTCAGAGTCCTTTCAGTTATGGCTTTTCTCTTGACCTTTCTCTGTGCACCGTTTATCTTGGACCTTCTTTTCTTAATAAGCTGGGGACATAGGGATATTCCTGAAGCCTATCTACCTTTTCTGTTGGGTGCCTGATTTACATTTATGTCAAACACCATCAGTAACTGCTCAACTATGAGGACAAAATGTGACAAAACTTTTTCAAGTTGAGCTACCCTTTTTTGTGGCTTCTCCTGGAATTGTTTTTATATTTTGTCCGTGGTTATTTGAAGAACTCCCAGTCTGGAGTTTCCCTCTCTCTCTCCTGACCTTTGTCTGTTTGCTCCGTTTCAGTATTTCATACTAATTCCCACCATCCAGTCTGAGGTGGTGTATGTGCCACAGAGCAAATATACAGAGACCTCTTTATACTTCCCGTCAGCCCTTTGCCTGTGTCGGGTGTTAACATTTAAGTCCCTGAGGAAATGACTTGTGTTGATAATGTGGCTGAGTAGCATTTAGTAGGATTTCATGTTTTTAGGGCCATTTGGAAATTCCAGTTGTCTGTGACTTTTAACCTTATCTAAAAGGGATCCTATAGCCCTGCGGAATTTCTGCACCTTTCCCTAGTCCACATACTCACTCTTCAAAATGAATTTTCCACACCTTTTCTTTTCTCCTCAAACCTCCAGCATCTCCTCACCCTTACTTAAAATTGGCTGGTGACCTTGCTTCTTGTTTCACTGATAAAGTAAAAACACTTTGAAAAAAGAAAAGACACTGAAGTCAATATATCCTTTCCCTGCTGAAACTACACACCCACCACATCTGTGCTTCTAGACTCTGATTTCCTTCCTGCTAAAGTACCCCATACTCTCATGTGCATGTCTGTCCAAGGCCTGCCTTTCTTCCCGCACCGGATTCTGGGCTCTCCCACTTACTCAAGGACCTTGCGCTAAAGTTGATCTCACTCCCCACATCCTTAATTCTCCCTCCCCCCTAGATTAGCCCCATCAGCACATGGAAGTATCTTCCAACTTAAAAAAATGTACTCTTGAATCTGCTTATAGTTTTTAATTCTATCCATTGGGTTCTTTTTTATGGTTTCTGTTTCTCTGCTGGGAACACCCCGCTTTCTACTGATTGTAAGATAATTTGCCTCATGGAACATAGCCATAATAGCCATCATAAAACCTTTACTTGATAATTCTAACATTTGGGTGATTTTGGGGTCAGCATCTGTTGATTGTCTTTTTCCTAGGGAATTGGTCACATTTCCTTAGTTCCTTGTACATTGAGTCATTTTGCATTGTCCTGAACACTGTGTAAACTCTGGGTCCTTTGGTAATCCTGGAGAAGTTTATTTATTTATTTTCTGGCGTAGGCAGTCAACATGACTAGGTTTAGGCCATTAGTTCTACCCCACTCTGTCTGAGTTGTGGTTCCCATGTAGTTCCATCCTCCAAAGCCTCTGCTTTCTGTGTTGGGTCTGTCCTGCAAGTGTGCAACTCAGGGGTAACCCTGAGATTTGAGTGGGCTCACACACAGAATTGGGGGATCCCTTTCTCTAGCTGTCTCCTCTCTGTGGTATCACTAACACTTTTTGGCTCATGGGAACCAGACAGGCAGGGTTTCTTTCTGAGGTTTGTGTGACTGTGGACCTGTGTGACTGGGGCCCATCCTCCGGGCAAGGCCTCAAGAGAAAAGAATGAGAAAGATAGACTGAGCGAGAGGTTTGGGGAAGAAGATGGGGAAAGGTGAGGTTGGGGAGGGAAAGGAAAACTTTTCCAACTTTTCAAGATATATATATTTTAATGTTTATTTATTTATATATTCTGAGAGAGACAGAACACAAGCAGGGGAGGAGCAGAGAGAGAGGAAGAGAAAATCTCAAGCAGGCTCTGCACTATCAGTACAGAGCCCAGTGTGGGGCTTGAACTTACAAACCACAAGATCATTACCTGAGCTGAAATGAAGAGTTAGATGCTTAACCGACGGAGACACCCAGGCGCCCCGCTTTTCCAACTTTGACTCCTTTCTGAAATCTGCTTGCTTTTTTTTTCCAAAAATTTTATTTTCTTGTGGTAAGATACACATAAAATTTACCATCTTGACCATTTTAAGTATACGGTTCAGTGTATTAAATACATTCATAATATTGTGCCGCCATTACTACCATCCATCTCTGGAGCTCTTTATTCTTATAAAACTGGAGCTCTGTATCCATTAGACAATGACTCTCCCCCCTTTCTTCCCTCCGGTTCCTTGAAATCACTATTCTAATTTCCGCCTCTATGATTTTGACCACTCCGGTATGGCATATAAGTGGAATCATACAGTATCTTTTTTGTGACTGACTTATTTCACTTACCAGAAGGTCTTCAAGTTTCATCCATGTTGTAGCATGTGTCAGAATTTCCTTCCTTTTTGAGCTTGAATAATATTTCATTGTATGTAATGCTTTGTTTTACTTTTTTCATCCATCCGTCGACAGATGCTTGGGTTGCTTCCACATTTTAGCTATTGTGAATAAGGCTGCTGTGAACATGGGTGTACAAATATCTTGTTGACACCCTGATTGCAATTCTTTTGGGTATATACCTAGCAGTAGAATTGCTGTGTCATATGGTAGTTCTATTTTTGATTTTTGAGGAGCTGACATACTGTTTTTCATAGCAGCCGTACCATTTTACATTCCCACTAACTGTGCCCAAGAGTTCCAGTTTCTCCATATCCTCACCAACACTTGTCAGTTTCTGTTTTGTTTTTGTGTTTTTGCCAGTAGCCATCCTAATGGATGTGAGGTGGTATCTCATTGTAGTTTTGGTTTGCATTTCCCTAATTATCAGTGATATTAATCTTTTCATGAGGTTATAAGCCATTTGTTTGTCTCCTTTGGAGAAATTATCTATTCAACTCCTTTGTCTGTCTTTTAATTGGCATGGCTTTTTTTGTTGCTGAATTTTAGAAGTTTACTACACATTCTGGATATTAATTCTTTATCAGATATATGATTTGAAAATATTTTCTTCTATTGTGTGGGTTGCCTTTTAACTCTGTTGATATTGTCATTTGATGCACAAAATTTTAGAATTTTCATGAGGTCCAATTTGACTATTTTTTCTTTTGTTGATTGTGCCTTTGGTATCATATTCAAGAAATAATTGCTAAATCTGATGTTATGAAGCTCTTGCTTTATGTTTTATTCTAAGGGTTTTATAGTTTTAGGTCTTACATTTATGTCTTTGTTCCATTTTCTGAATTAATTTTTATATAAGGTGATAGGTAAGGGTCCAACTTCTTTCTTTTGCATGTGGATATCCAGTTTCCCCCCACAATTTGTTGATAATACTGTCCTTTCCCCATTGAATGACTTTGGCACCCTTGTCAAGAATCATTTAACCATATATAGAGGATTTATTTCAGGCACCTTTATTCTGTTCCCTTGGTCTATATGTCTGTCTTTATGTCAGTATGTTTTAATTAATAAAGCCACAGTCTGACTGCTTTTGTTTCCTTTTCATAGTTCCAGGTAGCTCCTTTTTGTGTTTGCCTAGAGTTTCTAGTTGTGATCAGAGGGAGGATGACTGTCGTGGGTGTTCATCACCATGACAGTTCCATGATTTTAAATGCCGTATTGGCAACATCCAAGTAAGCCTCCTGCATGCACATCTTCTCTGAGCTCTACTTCTTCTGGATGTGAAACAAGCATCTAAACTTAATGAGTCTAAGGCTGAATCCTCAATCTCCCTCCCTACCTCTTTCTCCATAGCCTTCTCCACCCCAACAAGGGACCATCATCCTTCAGTTGCTCAGGCCAGATACCTGGGGCTGTTCATGGCTCCTCTCCATTGCTCATACACCACATCCAAACCCTTAGTTAATCTTGACAGCATTTTTCAAATTATATCTAGAATCATACAACTTCTTACCATTTCCGTATTATCATCTCTTACCTACATAACTGTAAGAGCCTCATAATTGCTCTCCTTGCTTCCATACTTTGGCCCCCGTCTTTTCTTCACCCTGTAGTAAGTCAGAGTATGTTAGGCTTTGTTCAACCCTCTCACCCCTATAGATGACTATTTATCTCACTGTGTATAAAAGCTAAAGTTCTCAGTGACTTTTCAGGTCTAGGTAACTTTTAACCATCCTCCATTCCTGCTTTTTCCTATTGCTCTCCTTACTCATCGGGCTTCAGTCACATAGCTCCTAGCTGTTCTTCAACCCCTTATTGTACTCCTACCTCAGTGCCTTTGTACTTGCTATCCCTCACCTGGAATCTTCCTCCCCTGATATCTGCAGGGCTCTCTCTCTTTCCCTCACCTTCTAATCTCTGTTCAAATATCACTTCCTCAGAAAGTCTTCGCCCATGACTCTCTGTCCCCTCTTACCCTGCATTAGCCATAGCTCTCATCAAAGCTGACATGTTATCTGTTTGTGTCTCTTCTCATTAGCATAAGCTCTTTGATGACAAGTTCTTTGTAATTTATTTTTTCAGTATTGTATCTTAGGTGCCTAGAGCAGTGCCTAGCACATGATAGGCAGTCAGCAAATATTTGTCGAATGAAACAAATGAAAAGATACACAATATAATTGAAGTACTTTTTCATAAAAAGGAATTTGGTAGAGTTACTCTCCAATATTTTTCAAAAACATTGTATGAAAAGAAGGTTGCAGAATTGTTATGGTAGTCAGTGTTCTAAGATATTGGCATCCATGAGCCCACATTTGGCGTACAGAACATTAGTGCCCTGGTAGAAGCAGATGAATAATTTCTAACTCTTACATACTTGGGTTGGGTTCTTGGTCCCCACGGGGCTATTTTTTTAAGGATAACTACGGGAATCAAAGATGGAAATATTGAGCTTTCACTCTTGTATCACATATTGCATCTTTTTAAAAAAAGTTTATATATTTTGAGAGAGACAGAGAGAGCATGTGAGTGGGGAAGGGGTAGAGAGAGAGAGAGTGAGAGAGAATCCCAAGCAGGCTCTGCACTGACAGCACAAAGCCTGATGTGGGGCTCAATCTCATGAACTGTGAAATCATGACCTGAACTGAAATCAAGAGTAGGATGCTCAACTGACCGAGCTACCCAGGCGCCCCTCAAAGTGCATCTTAAAGGCTGACAGGAGTGGGACATAGCAGTGTGGAAACAAGCATGGACCACATTGTACATAGCCACTTTGGATGCATTATCTCTACTGTCTTGTTCTGCCACCACCAGGTCCCATGATCATGAATGACAGAGTGAAGAGCTGTCATGCAGCTGTTCAGTCCTGAATGTGAGCGACTTTAAACAGTCATTTTCTGTGGCTTGAATCCTTACCTCCTCTATTTGCAGTGCGTCTGAGGCATAGGCAGGTTGTTTCTGAGGAAGCAGTATTTATGTAGCTCTAATCTTGAACCCAGAAACTCAGGGAACACACTGAAATCAGTATCACTTTTGTTTTTTGCATCCAAGTCCATTTTTAGTGCAGTGACCATGTGGGTTCACCGAAAGGACAGTTATCACCCCAGGGTGTATGTTCTCACTGTTGGTGAGTATGAGGACATCTGCCTCTTGTTCTTTCTAAGGCTGCATTATAAATTAGGACATCTTTTGAGATGGCTTTCTGGATTTCTAACTTCTAAAAGTGGGCGTTAGGAAGGAGGATTTTGAAGCTGTTATTCTAACAGCTTACAGCTCAGACTCTCAGTGTCTCAACAATGGAAGTATTGCTCAGTAGATGGTCCTGTAATGAATCAGCTTAGGTGGTAAATAACGGATGTGTCCTGTTCTTCTGTTTGTGTTTTTTCAAGTGCAGTATTTTCTTGTTTGTCAAGTTTTATGCACATCGTTTTAAGGCTTTTTCCTCTTTCTGTATGTGATAGTATAAATGTTTTGTTTTGTTTTGATGAGAGTAGTTGTAATGCTGTGGTTGGAATTTAGGATGAATATTGGTTTATAAAATATTAAAAGATACATTTCTCATTTATGTTTCAAGGGTAAGGTATTATATATTTGTCATCTTTAAGTAACTAGAAAGAGGGAAATTAATGGAAATGTGTTTTGCATAGTCTCTATATGCTATTTAGCATTTAATTTAGATATTTAACAGTATTCTCTAGTTGTCCAGGACATATAGCAGTTTCCAACATCCTAAAGGCATTAAAAGAAATACGTTGCAGTCCTGTTAAGATGTTGAATATGTCTAAACATGACTTACTCCTCTTGGCGGAAGGAAGCCTTAGTGGGAGGAAAAATTTCTAGCATTTTCTTGGCCTGAGAGTTTTTTGACTACTCATTAGTTTTTTTTTTTTGTTAATTTATTAATCCAGTAGATATTTATCACATGTTCTGCTCTATACCAGTCACTGTGCTAGGTAGGTGTCAAGGGAAGAGTTCCTCTCTGATACACAAGGGAGAGATGGGGAAGCCAGAGCACTTCCTGTGAGTCTGATGAAAAGGTTGTCAGGTATGGGTGGAAGGAACCTTGACAGAGAGGGAGGAGTTTGAGCACCTGGCTTCCAAGATATTGCTGCCCTGTGCATTTAAAGTATACCACGAACCTTAACATTGTTTGTACTAAATTCTATGTAATCCCGTTTCTTTACATTTCTCTTGAGAAAATCAAAGCATTATTAATGATAATAAAAAAAAACAAAAAAAGGAAGAAATTTTAATTGTTCCATAGAGCAGACTGATGAAATTAATTATGGTACATTCATGAGATAGATTTTTCTTCAGTCATTAAAAATCATATTGCAAAAGAATATTTAATGGCACGGGGAAATACCATTTAATAAGTGGAAGAAAGAGCCTGTAAAACAGTATGATCTCAATTTGATAATGCTACATTCTCAATCCGGCCCACCTGGATAACCATACTGAAATTGCAGCCATCCCCGCCCCCACACGCACTCCTTATGCCCTTATCCTGCTCTGCTCCTCCCCTTTCCTTACCACCTGCTAACATAGTCTACAGTTTAATTGTTCATATTATTGCATGTCAGTTTTCTGTTTGCCAGAATGGAAGTTGTAGGAAGGCAGGGATTCTTTTGGTCTATTTTATTCACCAATGTGTCCGTAGAACAGCACATGATAGATCCTAATAAATACTATCATTGTTGAATAAATGTGGAAGGCAATGTGGAAGGGTTATTTATGATGGTTATTCATTTTTTCCTTTTTCTTTTCTCAATTTTTCATATTTTCTCTGATTAACATGGATTACCTCTATAGTTAAAGGGAAAAGAAACAAGAAAGATACTGTTGAGTTTGAATTCCTCACGTAGACATTGCTTGTTTATCTGGGGGAGAGGGCTGAATGGGCAACAGAGGAAGGCAGAACCAGGCCTTGCATTGCTGAGAGCATTGTCTGCATGGATTGCAGTGCCTATGGGTGCTGGTCTGGGTTTGTGCTGGACTGTGGACTGGATTTTGAATCTTCCCTGTTCACACTTTCCATGTCTTACCCCACACTCAAGGCCGCCTTCACGTGTTCGTCCTTTCTCCTTCCTGGTCTGTATTTTTCCTGGTCACCATTTTCTTCAAAGGTCTGCTCTCTTTATGGCCTTCTGTGACGACTCTGGCCTTATCCTCCCTTGAATTCCCATGGTACTTACAGAGTGTTCCAAGCACAGTGCTGGAGGAGCCCGGCTTGCCATGCCTCATTCGTGGCCCTCACAGCTGGCCTTCGGAGCCCTGTTTGCAGTGGATGTTAACCCAAGAGGCCAGAGCCACCATTGCTGGGAGCCAAGTGGAATTTATTTTAAGACGGAAACCATAGAAATACTTTAAACACACATATGCTCCACTTGTCTCGTATGTTATTTTTTTTTCTGCAAGTAAATGACAAGCTGCTTGAGAAAAAGGCTTCTATTTTCTACTTTTCTCTTCTTCAACAGCGCGTAGACAGTTCTAGTCTCCAAGCTGACGTCACATACTTGTTGGCTGGTCCTTGGTCTCCCACATATGAAATAAATGTTGTTTGTGACCCTTCAGAGATGGCATGAGAATGATATAGGGACAGTGATTCAAGTGCCAGAGAGGGCATTATATATGTATGCACATATATATTTAATGACATTTTGTTATTAATAATTGAAAAGCTAATAAACTAAGGTGAACTGTTCAGAATGTAACTTGGCTGCAGTCAGCTTTTGCTGTGAAAACTGTACAATTTTTATTCAGGGAATTCAGATTGAATTTTAGTAAGCAGGATATTATGTCACAGATTATTCGATTCAGTAAATGTTTATTGAGATTCTACTATTTATAAGGTACTGCAAAAGGCACTGAGGGAATTGTAGGGGTCAGCTGAAAATAGTCTATGAGTTGATAGAGGTGGGATTATAACTAAGTATATAGACAATGCCAAGAAAAGAGAAAAGCATATTACTGGGGGCTTAAAGGAGGGAGAGATTACATGTGATCTGGGGACAGGTGAACGTGCATGGAGTAGGGGACATTGTGATGAGCCCTGAATGATGAGCTTTGTTGGCTGGAAGCTTGTAGACATGGGGAAATAGAGAATTCCAGGTGGCGGTAGCAAAATCAAAGATGGATGGGAAGAAGGCATTGGGAGAATTATCGATTGTTCCTGGGCAGGACTGCAGGGAACATGCAGGTGAGGAGGCTGGAAATGAAGCTAAAAGGTAGATTTAGGCAGCACATGGAAAGTATTTATGCTCGAATAACAAGCTCTTCTTTCAGTCTCCCAAGGACCCTTTGGATAGTCTCTAACATTATGTGCAGGTTTGGAAAGAAAAGGCTTACAGTTTTTATTCAGTTTGATAAATAGAAGACTAACCATATGCTTTTGATATTTGATATTTTTATCTCATAATGTAATTTATTGAGGATGCATAAAATCAAAGAGAAAATTGTTTGCTTCGAGGAACATAGGTTTTTTTTTTTGTTTGTTTTTGTTTGTTTTACCACTGTGGTTGCAAAACCACTGGATTGGACTAGTGCGTCAATTTGCAGATTGACTTAAACTAGTGTTGGGGGGTGGAAGTAGATTTTAAATGGCTAACTTATTTTCTCAAAGCCATATAGCAAATTACTCAAATGCTTTTGAGTATAATCCATGTGTCTGGCTCTAAGAAGCTTGCTGTATCAGAGAACTTGTGATGATCTTCAGAATGTCATCAATATGGTTGATACCACATATGTGCAGTGAGTATTCTGATATTAATGCTATTTCTGTACATTGCTTTCTGCAGAATGTATTTCAGGGCCCATAGTCATTTACAACAGGTTTTTAAAAACTTTAGGGGAAGAATCCAAACCATAATCACTGAGAATTCATAAATTATTTTTCATACTATCTCAGCAGTTTAGCAAGTGTGTATTCCTAACCCTATGTGATTTATATCATTTTTTCATTTAAAATAGATGAACAGTTTAGGGGTGCCTGGGTGGCTCAGTTGGTTAAGTGTCCGACTTCGACTCAGGTCATGATCTTGTGGTTCATGGGTTCGAGTCCCACATGAGGCTCTGTGCTGACAGCTTAGAACCTAGAACCTGCTTCGGATTTTGTGTCTCCCTCTATCTGCCCTTCTCCCACTCACACTCTGTCACTCTCTCTCTCTCAAAAATAAATAAGCATTAAAAAAATAAAAAAAATTAAAATAGATGAACAGTTTAGAAATATACAGCTAAGAATCTTTGGATTTGAGTTATGAAGTAATTGATCAATTACTTAAGAATTCTTTTTTTATATTACTTAAAAATGATTCAACTTGTTACTTTTTTTAGTTTTCAAATTCTAAAATATATTTGGAAAGGAAGAAAATAGAAGAGTCATATGTGTAACGTTTGCCTATTTTTGTAAAAGTGTGTGTGTGTGTGTGTGTCTGAGCTTAGGCTCTATGAATGCAGAGACAGGCTGAGGAGCATCTGCCCTCAAACTGCATCTGAGGTGGCTTGACAGGTGAGGGGCGGGATTGAAGAAATGGAGGAAGAAATGAAGTCATTTCTTAGTTTATATACTTTAAAGTGATTTAATGTAATTTCATTTTATTTTTTGAGAGAGAGAGAGAGAGCGTGCTCCTGTACACATGAGTGGGGGAGGGTCAGAGAGAATCCCAAGCAGGTTCCATGGTCAGGGCTGGATCCCATGACCCTGGGATCATGACCTGAGCTGAAATCTGGAGTCCAATGCTTAATTGACTGAGCCACCCAGGTGCCCCTTTACTTTATATACTTTTAAAACAAATGTCACCATTTGGTGACAGCATTTGGTGACATTTGTCTTAAAAGTATACAATGGTGATTTTTACCTTTCCTTTTTTGCATTTTTGAATAAAAAATGGAAAAAAATTTGTCAAAACTGTTTTTATTATATAGATTACTATGTTGTACATTTTGGAGCCAGCTTTTTTTCTCTCCCATTGGTCGTTGAAGGATGCAATATATGCTGTTCAGGTTTTTACTTTCTTAATGCATTTCTAGCTTCAAATATTTGAATTTTTTTATGGTTCCTTCATCTTTACTATCTTCATTTTCAGAGAAGTTATAATCTATACTTTAATTATATTTCCTTATAAAATATTTAGTTGAAGGAAATTCCATGATCATTCACAGAGTTTAATCCTTTTTTCATTTGCTTTATCAAATTTTTGAATTCATACCAATATTTAATACTCTTATAATGCAAATATGTGTGTAGTATAATTTTACATTCAATTCTCTGTGGCATAACTTCTAGGATTTATGGCCTATGATTTTCACATTCTCCCTCACGAAGAAGCAAATGATCTCAGCTTTTTGAAAGTGCTCCTCATTTGAGGGAGAGACATTACATTTTCAGTTGCAAATACCTTTTCCTTACTGTCATTTTGTGGTCATGTTGGATTTAAAGTCTTGACCTGTCTTTATTCCAATCATGCTTTGTTCAAAGGGAGTATAACAGTATGGACCTGTTTCTTTTATTGTTGTGTGAAGTAACACTCAAATCTTTCCATGCTTTAGGTACTAAGGTAGAATACAAATTATGTCTTATGAGGAGAAAATGCTCAAATAAGTGAAGTAGCTAACTAGAATAGAAGTAAAAGTGAGTAAAAGTGAGTAAAAACCATCCCCTGGTTGTAAAGTGAAGGCAATGGATTAGATAATTTTCATTCCTCTATGCCACTACATTTATTGTCTGACTGCAAAACCATCCAGGATGTGGATAGGTGAATGTAGGCCCTTGACCTCATCCTTGGAGGTGAGACCAAGAGGTTACCTCTTGGAAATTTAAATGTTAAGTTTAAGAGAATAGAGAGTATGCTCTTTTGCCAAGTGGATAATACATTTTTAGGTATCCATTTTCCCAAATGTACCCCACACCCTTACATAATGTGTTAAGTATAGGAAAAATATCTTTGTCCTTTAACAGGGGATCTAGGATCATGTGTCCCTTAACAGGGGGTCTAGGATCATGCCTAATTAAGCTACAAGTCTACCTTGGTTCTGATGGAAGAACCACATTCTTTGCTAGGTGGACTGTGGTTTGCCCGGGTTGCAAGTCAACCAAGACAGTGGTGAGGTCCATGGGATCCCAGGCTAGATGTTTGAAAGAGGCGTGGTGGTGACTCATCACCATGCAGGGAGATTTCAACACAGGCTGTGAATAAGAACATTTATTCCAGCAAAAGTCCGCTCATAGCCTGAGTACCTTTGAGACAGTTGCATTTTCTTGATTTTTCCTTCTGAGTTCTGGCTCTTATGTATTATCTTAGGAGGCAAGCTGGATATAAATAGACATTCTATTGCTATTTAAAACACTATGTTAAAGGCCTGTAAGAACCACATGGTATTTAACACAATTCAGGAGTGAGTACTTTTACAAACAAATTTGTTTTTTATTTTTATAAGATCAGGATAGTTTGAGTAAAAATGTGGTATCTTAATTCAGCAACCCTGTAAAGCCAGTAATGTCTTCATTTCACTCCTAGATTTATAGCTTTGAAAAACGTTTTCAGCATAAAATGTGAGTCTGAGGATATTTGGGGAGAGTATATCAATACGAAGAGGTAGTGGGAACAAAACTGCTCTATTTCTAAGGGCTTGGCTGGAGTCATCTCCCAAGTCCCTCCAAGGTCATGGGAGAGTGTCCTGGCCATGGCCGTGCTCTCTCCCGCTGGGAGTCCCTCTGCTGGGAATTAGAAAAGCCTTTGCCACCAGAAGAGCACTATTCTTAATCTTGTATAGAAAGTGACATTTGTCTGTTGTTTTAAAAATGCCAGTGTCTGCTCAAACCCAGATCTGAAGGCAATTTCAGGGTCATATCAGACATTAAGAGGAGGGAATGACAGTTTTGGGGAGGAGGAGGGCTGGATTATCTCCTTGGCTCTTATCTGTTTTCATACTTAAGATTCCATCTTAATGAACTGAAATTTTTACATAACAGTACTGTGGTATTACATTGTGTCCAAGTTGTGTCAGGTCATAAATCTGTCTCTTTAAGTATCATATATGCACTTTCTCCTGGTCTCCCCTCCCTCCTCCCCAGCTGGTAATCATTCTTCATAACTCTGTCCAAGGTTCAAGTTGCCGAAGCTTAAGGAAACACTGCTATCCCTGGCCATGCATGCCTGGCATGTCAATAAGGCCATCTTTGCAGCCTCCAGGATTGTCTTTTCCCAGCTCCTGAGCGCATGAATGCTGTGCTGTTTGGAAGGGAGCCCATTGTCAGAACCCCCCATCCTAGGAGGAAAGGCACATTCGGTGTTAGGTCATTGGTGGTTTTAAGCCGAAGATTTGCTCTGGAGATATTCAGTTCTAGTGAGTGATTTTCAATATGTTTTGCTTTTAGATTTTCTGTGGTTGGGGAGAGATTTAAAAGAAACATAATTGCCCAAAGAAAGTGTAGGGTTTTCATAGTATTTTAGCTTTAAACCATGGTAGGCGATAAAAAACATAAGTAAGTGCAGACCTGACCCTAAGTCATGGAAGATGGAAAAATCCATCTTCAGGACTGTGGTTATCTTTAAATACGTTGGTGTTGTTCCAGGGAAATGTTTTCCCAACTGTCTGGGGGATGGGTAGCATTGTAGAGGCAGAGTGACCATGACAGGTGGGAAACATAATAGACACACGGACAGAGCACGTCGTACATCGTTCTTTGTGTCTTCTTCTAGGCATGTGTGGTACTAAGCTCCCCCCCACCTCTCGCCTTTTGACATTATTGATGTGCTTGGCACTTTACACAGATAATGCCTGGGTTTCTGCCTTTGGCGGGGGGTCCATGGGGTGGAGAGCTGGAGGCAGAGGTATCTTCTCTCTTGGGAGTAGCTGAAGGCTCAGAGAGGCTGGACGCACAGTATGGCGTCCTGAATGGGGGAGAGAATGGCTGCTGTGTTAATGCCACAGCAGATGGTCTTGCTGTCTCCCCATCACTCATGGTGGCTGGCGGTGACAGAGCCAAATGAGAGTATTACCAGTGTTGGCCACTGTTACCAAAGGAGTGAAAAAGAACCAATATCCTCTCCTTCTGATGTTTACCACACATACCTCAGTGTCTACCTAGCAGACTATTTTTCAGTGCTTGGGCCAGCTGCTCTGTTTCTCCTCAGGACCTAAAGATTTCCTATCAGGAAAGAGGAAATGATAGAATAATAGAGGCTTTGCCATGGAGAGGAAATGCTGTTTATTAGTAATACACAGTTGTTAACTATTTAGATTGCATGCAATTATTATTGTTTTGAAATAAAAACATCACCTTAATATTTAACTTTGATTTTTAAATTATAACTTTTTTCAAGTTTACTCATTTATTTTGAGAGAGATTGAGAGAGAGAGAGAAAGAGAGAGAGAGAAAGGGGCAGAGAGAGGGGGAGAGAGAATCCCAAGCAGGATCCATGCTGTCAGTGCAGAGCCTGATGCAGGGCTTGAACTCATGAACTGTGAGATCATGACCCGAGCTGAAGTTAGATTCTTAACTGACTGAGCCACACAGGCGCCCCTAATTTTGATTTTTTAAATCAGTGAGAGCGTTGGGAGTGCGAATTTATGTTGCAGTTGTTTTACTTACTGAATTTCAATAAAGAGCAGGAGCTGGTGGAAATTCAGACAGGGACAAGTTTAAATGATAGTAGAAAAGGAGTTGCTGCTGGTAGGGAAATGCTAAAAATATCTAACCTCTTAATCCAGAATAGGGGAGATTAGGAAGGGGAATGTTGATATGGAATATGGGCTTCTTGACCGAATCCAGAAGTATTAGGATGAAAGGGTACTCTTTGGTCAAAATAAGTTTAAGTTTCATTAGAAGAGATGCTATTCATACATGGATTTAATACTGAGAAGGTGGAAAGGCAGCACATATCCATGGCTTTATTGTGTTGGTAGTAGATTCATAAGGACTTCTTTTTTTTTAATGTTTATTTATTTTGCTAGAGAGAGAGTGAGTGAGCAAGGAGAGGAGGGGCAGAGAGAGAGGGAAAGAGAGAATCCTAAGCAGGCTCTTCACTGTCAGCACAGAGCCCAACGTGGGACTTGAACCTGAACTATGAGATCATGACCTGAAGCAAAACCAAGAGTCTGACACTTAACTGACTGAGTCACCCAGGTGCCCCAGTCCATAAGGGACTTCTATTAGAAGTTGAAATACAAGTGACCTGTAGGGTTCTTGAAAAGAGAAGACCATATCCTCCCATAATAACAGAATATTCAAGCTGTCTGTCCTATTATTTTTATAGGAGCATAATGCAGACGATTATGAAATAGATTGGGGATGAAGATCCTTATGTCTCTTCCAATCCAGGTTATAAGTTGCCTGTGTTACTGAAAAAAATCTGTATGGTAATAATAGTACTATATTCCAGAACATATGAAAAGTCTCAAAACAAAGGATGAGCTACAGTACCATAACCCCCACACAGACCTGTTGGTTTGGTACATTCCTTAGATTCTAGATAGTTTTTCACTTTTATTTTTTACCTTTATAAACAACTTTGCTCAGTGCTATATAGTGAGTATGTAAGACTTTGCAGCATTCCACCAAGGAACTGCGCTGGGTGATGACAGCATGAGGCATTTCCCAGTTGGTGACTCATCTTCGTATGTTCTTTTTTTGTTGTTGTTGTTTTTTTTTTGTTTTGTTTTGTTTTTTTTTTTGATCTTCATATGTTCTGAGCAGAGCCCAGGGCCCTCGCAGAGCTGATGGAATGAGGCTCTGAGCACTGCAGTTCCCAGGTGGAAGGGTTGAAAAGTCCTGACCCAATAGAATAAGTTCACTCTTGGAGGTTTTGGGGATACACACCCTATTAAGAATTTTGTGTAGAAGGGAGTGTGTTGTTCTGGGTAGAGTAGACATTGGTGCTCCAGGTGCTGGTAATTCTTGCCTTTGCTATAGGGGGTTACACGGAGATAGGAGCTGAGCACCCTCCTCTCGCTAGATGGAGCTGTTCATGAGGAAGAGGATGGCCTGTCTTTGCTATCTAGTGTGCCTTGTGTGGTGGCCCACTGATTAACTCACAACCCCAGACTTTTTAGATGTAATGGGACTAGGAGATTCTAGTTGGAGGTACAGTTGCCTCCAAACCAGCCGGGCAGCAGGAAAGCATTGGTAAACCCCACAATTGCAAAAGATTATAATCTTCTGGAGGATGTGGCACCATAGTGTTATGGAAAGATTATGGGGTTGATTCCTACTTCTGCCACTCATTAGCAGTGATAGAAGGTATAATTATCCCCAATTTACAGATGAGGAAATTGAGGCTTAGAGAGATTAAGTAATTTGCCCGAGGTTGCATAGTTAAGAGTCTGGCCCCAGGACTGCAAGTTTAAACCTACTGCATCCTCTCATCTCTGTCTGTCTCTCTGTCTCTGTCTCTCTCTCCCCCCACCCCCACCCCATTTAAGCAGACATTTTTATTCTCTCTGAATGTATGGATAATACAGTATGCCCTTTATAGATGTGTATGTGAAATTGTCATTAAGAATGTGAGCTCCAGAGCCCAACAGATTGGCCAAGTTTAAATCAAGTCCTGGCCACATCTTAGCTGTGAGACTGGGGAAGTTACTTAATTTCTCTGTACCTCAGCTTCTCCATCTGTAAACCAGGGACAATAATGTAACTTACCTTGTAGTTCTTAGAGTATTAAGTGAATTACTACCCAGAAAGCACCCAGAACAGAGTCTAGCATATGATAAACATTCAATATATGGCAAACCACTACTATTTTTGCCATAATTCACTGCCATCTCTTCAGACCACTTTGTGGTTGGCAGTATGCACAGCTTTGTCCCCTTTGCAGCTGCCTTGCTGGAGGGTTATGTGCTTAGGTGGTCAGGGTATGGGCAGATAATGTTCTAGGCAACATATTAAGCAAGATTGGATGATCAGCCAGTCTTGAGCCAACAATCTAGGCAGAGATTAACAGCGTGTGTGTTCTGTCCTCTTACGCAAAAAATAAAATGAGAATTTTAGCTGATATCTGATTTTGATGAAAAACTTTCATGGTAATTTATAAGGTCTGGGCAGATTCAATTCAAATA